>NC_067233.1:14486834-15712667 GCF_019924925.1 Ctenopharyngodon idella | reverse complement strand
TATAAAATGTTTTATATATATTTAAAAGTGCCCAGTGGCTACATCCAATTTCATTATTGTTTAGGCATGTGAATAAAACAAATAAAGTGCAATATTATTTTTGGTCCCCGAAGCACAAGGTAAAACACAGCTCTGATAACAGTATATATACTGTAGCCAGTGATGTCTTTTGTACTTGTTACTAACAGCCTCAAGGCTCTTATATTTGAACACTTATATTATTTATTTTGAAGATTCAATTTAGTCAAACTTGTTGCAGCCTGGTAATTGTCACAGTTATGTTCTGTTAAATTCATTTATCATGGACTTTTAGTTTGTTTATCTTCAGTCACATGTTTCCATGGACACTAACTCAATCATCACAGCTGTTCATCATTTAGTTCATCACCATTGTGTATTTAAGTTCCTCCTTGTGCACTCTTCATTTGTCCAGTATTGTTTGTGTTTTAGTGGCACGCTGTCTCAAGTGTTAGCTTCTTGTTTAAATAAACCTTGTTATTGTTTTTATTAACCTGCTTTCATCTTTGGAATGTTCGTGACAGAAATGCATAAAGAAAACATTGTCTCATTGCAGACCAAATTTGTTCATTTCCAAATTTTGTAGCATTTTGTATAGAAAATGATTCTAGCTGTCTTTTTATCAGTATGGTTCTCTTTTTATTTTTTTCCATAGGGATTTCAAATTTGTCACAAAACAAAATATGCCACAAAACACACACAAGCACATGTTGGGTTTCCATGTTTTGTGAAGACTTTCCATAGACATAATGATTTTTCTCTACAAACTGTATATTTTATCCCCTAACCCTAAACCTACCCATCACAGAAAACGTTCTGCATTTTTACATTTTCAAAAAACATCACTTAGTATGATTTATAAGCTGTTTTCCTCATGGAGACCAAAAAAATTTCCCTACAAGGACAAGAATTTCAGATATCGCCATCTTTGTGGGGATATTTTGTCCCCATAACATAGAGTTTACCAGGACCACACATGCACTCATACACGCACACACACACACACACGTTGGTACACCTATCATGAGGACATTTCATTGGTGTAATGGCTTTTATACTGAGTTAATGACTTTTTCTAGCCCAAACCGTAAAACTTTATATGTTTTTACATTTTCAGAACACATAGTTTAGTATGATTTATAAGCTATTTTCCTCATGGGACCAGAAAAAATGTCCCCACAATGTCAAAAATTACTGGTATTACTATATTTGTGGGGACATTTGGTCCCAACAACGTAGGGTTTACCAGGACCACACACACACACACAAATATTTTTATGTTTGTGTGTGTTTTATATAAACTACTGTTCAATTTTTTATTTTTTATTTTAAGAGAGAAAGATTTGTTTTCCAAGGCTGCATTTATTTGTTAAAAAACAGAGGAAAAATACTACTATTGTGAAATATTATATAAATATTATTTTAATAAACAGTATAATATAAATTTTTTTATGTAATGTCACATACATGTATATGTATACACGCACATACACTCTCACAAATAAACAGAAATATATAAGACATTTGTAAGGCACTTGGCCATTCACAATGCTCTATTTGAGTGATGGCTTCAAAAGAAGCATATACAGTATAGTACCATTTATTAATAACCTCAGAGCTCATGATAGGTCTGCCTTGAAATGTTTATACAGAATTGTTAAAAGTCAGTTTCTCTATATTGAGAAAAGAATGGGATTTTTTTCTTCTGAAACCAGAGAGTGCTCTATTTATCACCACAAATGGCTTTGTGCAGACGGATATCAATTACAGTACATTACAAGATATGACAAGCATTCACAGCTCTTCTCCACTGCATTGCTCTTTCACACAGCTAATATAAAATCTTCACAAATACAGAGTAACTGATGTGCTTGTCCTTTTATTTTGTCTGGCAGTCTTCGGGTGTACATCTGTATGAAGAGATATGACTGTATATCTGACTCTGAAGCCTTGTGCTGAGCTCTTATTAGTTATCATGCATGTCATGTATCTGCTATAATCAGCACCTAAGGGCTGACACTGGGTTCAGAGACCAGCCGGGAGAGCAGAGCTCAGTTATTGCTCAGTCATGGCTTTGCTGTCGGTGTCAGGTAGAGGAATCGTTCCCCGGTGAAGACCGCTGCATTACTTTGACCTCCTCAGGTCATCAAAATTTGTCTTCTGTTTCTGCTGCTGTCAACTCACTTTTTTGATTACTACTTCTTTTGTACTGTTACTTTAGTACAGACATTGATCTTTTTTTTCCATTTTTATATGGCTCTCTGTTTAGGATGCTTGCATTGGCTTTTACTGGGATGAAAAGTCCATGTTTGATGGTGGGCAGATGAAAGCCGGACACCACACCTTCACCCAAACCCTTCATCAGAATCAAGCGTTCCTTCTCTCGGTCGCGGACTCTCTGTTCTCTCTTTGAAAAGCTGACTCATCAATAACAAATCGTTGCGACTGAATTAGTCATTTGTCTTTGATGTCACCGTGGTCACGGTGAGGCACCGTGTGCATACCAATCAGAAGCTATCTTGGCTTCTGTCCACCCTGCTGGCAAAAGCCAATTTTCTCTTTTTACTACAACAACCTGCAGTGAGAAGGTCCTCATTATGTGGTACTTGATGAAAGAAGTCATCATTTAATTACACACATCTAAAAGGTCTCTAACTCTCTAAAGGACAGTGTGCCTAAAGGCTGGGACACATCAAGCCGACAGTCAGCCGTTGGACAATATAGTGCCATTTTTGAGTGTCGTTCAGCTTAGTTTTTTCGGTGTGTTCCTCACCGTTGGTTCTAGTCAGACACTGTCTGAGTTTTGGCCCGATTCAGCATGTTGAATCGCTGTCGGTGAGAGAGAGAACTCTGATTGGCTGCAAATGAGTCTATGCAGTCAATGCACAAGAATAAAAGCGAAAGTAATGAAAGCGAGCAAAGAAGTCAAGATGGTACCGAAAGAAGGCTGTTCTAATTTTACATCATCTTACCTGAGCATTCGAATGCACAAATACTTTCATAATAACATGAGCCGACTGGAATGAAGAAATTGATCAGTGTGATTGATATTCAAATTGATAAGCAAACGCTGCTTTGTTTACAATTTGTATATCTGCAGTCCTAGTTTCAGTTGCCCTTTTTGAATGATGAAAATAGACTATAGATACCTGCTGATATAGACAGTAGGGGTGTAACAATATATCGTGTCACTACATATCGCAATACAAAAATGCCACAATTTGTATCGTGGATAGTGACAATATGTGTTGTGTATAGTTCACCAAATATGAAAATTACTGTGTGAAGAAATTCAAGTTTACAACGTTTTGGTGTCAGTACAACATTAAACTACTATATATAATGTTGAATATAATGTATGATAATGTAATATAATAATAATTTGTGGGTCCTGATAATGATATGTTACCAGTAAAAAGTTTATTTAAATACATTATTTTAAATATACCTAGTCAGTGACAGAGTACAAGCATATTAGTCTAAAATAATTCTGTATTTTCAGCTTCAGAATCATGAATATTTTTAATCTGGTGTCACCATTAGAGTTGTCAAAAGTACCGACTTCGGTACCTATCGGTACTGAAATGTTAAAATTTTAAAAATCTCAACAGCGCTTTGAGCGCTGTTGAGCGGATTCGTAAACACCTCTGATTGGCCATTGTGTTCTCGTGCTCATCGGATATGTCTGTGATTGGCTACAATGATCAACGCACGGCAGCGTTTGAAAGCACACGGAAGTGTTTGAATTTGAAAGTGTTTTGAAAGCGGGAGCGTTTGAAAGCAGGCATCTATCAGCGGACTGGTCTACGATAGACGCCTGCTTTCAAACACTCCCATGTGTATCTGTGTAAGCGCTCGGTGAAGAGCTTCATTGATGACTACTTACAACATTTTTACAGCGTTGATCATTGAAGCCAATCTCAGACATATCTGATGAGCCGTGAACACAATGGCCAATCCGAGGTGTTTACGAATCTACTCAACAGCGCTCAAAGCGTCACATTTTTAAAATTTCAGTACCGACTAGGTACCGAAGTCGGTACTTTTGACAACTCTAGTCACTATTGTCCAGTGCATTGGGTTACCAGCACCGAGCCTATTCATTTCCACCCCCAATGTAATACCAGATTTAGCATTTTAACCAACAGTACATTTTTTGTCAACCATTTACCGTCTTGGAGTATCGCAATAATATCATATCATGAGTTCAGTATCGTGATATGTATCGAATCGTGACATGAGGGTATCGTTACACCCCTAATAGACATATATTTACTTACATACAGGCACAGAACATACATGCTAGTTGACAGTCACCTTTAGTTCTTTTGGTGTGTTCAAGCGCAGCTTTTTGGCTGAGATGCAGCCGATGAGAGGCGACAACACAGTCAGCGTTCATCGCCGCTAGTTCTTTGATGTCAGCTTGGTGTGTCCTGGGCTTAAAAGCACGACTGTGTGTTTTTATGCTTCACAAATGTATTTAATTTTCTGTGATGTATTGAACATCATGACTGTTGTGAATTTTGCTATAGAGTTTTGAGATGGGAATTTTGCTTTAGAGTTGAAAAATCAATAATATTGTGTGGCATATGCCACCATTTACCAGCAAAAGTTTATGAATTTATAGCTGTTTTCTTAATACACATTCCTCTTCTTACTGTGCAGTCAATCCAATCAATATTTATTTTGTTTACATTTTAATTTAGTTAAATGTAATTTTCGTATATATACTAAAAAGCAAAATATTAATTTTTGATTTAGATTAGTTTCTTTCAGAGAAAAAAAAATGCAATACAATCAAAAGGTTATGTACATTTTAAGAAGAAATACTAAAGACTATGTTCAAACTAATGTGTACTAAAGACTTTACAAACATACAAAAGTCCTTCTGTCATTTTTATACATGCCCTGAGATTTTTTTAATGGTTTTTACAAGCTTTATTTATTAAGTTCCCTTACTCAAACGTAATTGTCATTGTCTAACAGGGGAACTGAGATCTGAAACGTGACTGTGCATTTTCAATTCTTAGTATTTATGAAATGATCAGCTGAAGGAGGAGCGGAGCTCACATCTCTGTAATTGATAATAAAGGGAAGTGTGGTAGAGCTCAGGCGATGTTTTATTGCAGTCATACATATTTCATGTGAAGCCCATACGGCCTGCATATCATCAGTACAGTGGGATTGTTTCTTCCACATTGCTTCTTAACTGCCAACATTGTCTAAACACCAAAAATACAAAGCAACTGTATGGCATGACAAAACAATTGTGAGATTGTTCATAACTTCTCTAGCTCTACTCTTTTTACTGTGCTTTGTTTTGTAAAGTTGGTGTTTTAAAATACAGTAAGTTAATTGTTCAGTTGGACGTGGGATGAAACACATATTTATACTTTGATTCGATGATATGAACTCTAAAGAACACATCAACTTCTAATGAAGTCAAGTGAATGAACATGACATGTTTCTTCATATATGTGTAATATTACAATTTCTCCTCTCTTTTGCAGGGTTCTTTGGTCAGAATAGTTATCCTGGGCCCTGTGAACATAAGTACTGTGGTTTGGGGAAGCACTGTGTGGTTGACCAAGAAACAGGTGAAGGAGAATGTCAGTGCCTGGATCGCTGCAAACCACATTACAAACCTGTGTGTGGATCTGACGGCAAACTCTACCAGAACCACTGTGAGCTTCACAGAGCCTCCTGTTTGGCCCATCAGAGAATAACCATCATGCACAGCGAGGAATGCTTCTACAAAGGTATAGAACCTGATATGATTTGTAATGGTATATTGTCCATCATTGTCCAGTTGCATACTTGGACTACTTTGTTTGATTAAGGTGGTTGTTAAAGCCATTTTTATGTGAACTGCATACTTAATTGTTTAAATATGTGGTTTTGTAAATTCTGAAAAGGATGTTGAGTTATAAGAACAGCACATCCTGATGTGTACAGCGAGGCAAAGGAGATGTATTTGACCAATTTATTTTCCAAGAAAAAGAGAGGCTGTTTTGTTCAGCATAATAATCAAGATACAAAATCAAGATTCTCAGAAATTATGTCCAGCACTAATGCAGTAGTAATGGCCACTAATGGATGGAAAAATACTATGATGTGCTTGTAAAATCTGATTTAGAATTGGGAACTTAACTTTCTTAAATCATTGTTCATTTTGAAAACAGTACAAATATGAATTGTTGCTCATTTGGATTATCATTACTGTTCTGCTGACTAATTTATATTAGGTTTAATGTCTGGATAAGAAAAAAATAGAACTTTACATTTTTTAAGATGACTTTAGATGAACAATTATAACATTAAATGTGTCCGTTGAACTAATGGACCATCATATCAAATGTTCCAAACAGATTGATATATGAAAGATTTCAAAACAATGCTGAAATTGTATGCTCTCATATTGTACCACAGTATATCATCTCAGTGACTTTTTTTTGTTGAGTTTGTCAAGTTCACTAAGGCCTGGCAGCCCTATGAATGCAAAACACCACCCTAACTACTGCATACATGTGCAGGAAAACTCTTCAATCCCTCCATCAGAAAGAGAAGGCAATAAGCCAAGCACTTCCACATTCTGACTAAGAAATCAAACCTCTAAATGCCCTCTCAAATCAAATCTCAGTCAAAGCATTTGGCTGTCAGACAATGATATTGACTTGCTTGGACCAATCAGTGTAAGTTTGGAGAGCCAGAGAGATGTGTGGTTAGTGTAGATGATTGTCCTGCACTTCAGGAAGACACCACAATGTCTGATTGCAAAATTGCCCTCTGAATATTCATACATTTTTAGTGGTTTACATAGCTTTATTAGCATTTTCGTGCATATCTTTGTTAGCATATCAGTCATGCATGTGGTTTTAGAAAATGGTTGGTTTGTTCTCCTTACTTGAAAACTTTGAATATAAAACTGTAGAAAGTTGATAATTGAAGAGATGTTTGGATTGGATAATTAGGTGTTCTAATTATCCACAATGTATCAAATAGGCACTAATGGTTTTCACAATGGCAGGTGCACTCAAAACATAATTTTTGAGAAGTTTTAAGAGCTTTTTTGTAATTCTGGGAGCAAAATAACATTCTGTATTGGCGACCGTTATCTGAACTTTAAGCATAGTTTTTTACCTTTCAGAAACTCTCTCTTCAACTGAAAGCAAGAGTAGAGCTTTCAGAATTAAAGGGTTAGTTCACCCAAAAATGAAAATTTTGTCATTAATTACTCACCCTCATGTCGTTCCACACCCATAAGACCTTCGTTCATCTTCGGAACACAAATTAAAACATTTTTGATAAAATCTGATGGCTCAATGAGGTATGCATTGCCAGCAAGATAATTAACACTTTCAGATGCTCAGAAAGCTACAAAAGATATATTTAAAACAAGTCAGTGGTTCAACCTTAATGTTATGAAGCGACGAGAATACTTTTTGTGCACCAAAAATCAAAAAAAAAAAAAAAACGACACTATTCAACAATATCTAGTGATGGACGATTTCAAAACACTGCTTCCTGAAGCTTCGAAGCTTTATGAATCTTTTGTTTCGAATCAGTGGTTTGGAGCGCGTATCAAACTGCCAAAGTCATGTGATTTCAGTAAACGAGGCTTCGTTACATCATACGTGTTTCGAAATTTCAATGTTTCACCACTGGGGAGCGTGACTTTGGCAGTTTGATACATGCCCCGAATGACTGATTCGAAACAAAAGATTCGTAAAGCTTCGAAGCTTCATGAAGCAATGTCGCCCATCACTAGACATTGTTGAATAAAGTTATTTTGTTTTTTTGGCGTACAAAAAGTATTCTCGTCTCTTCATAACATTAAGGTTGAACCACTGTAGTCACATGAACTGTTTTAAATATGTCTTTAGTAGCTTTCTGGGCATTTGAAAGTGTTGGAAATGGAGGCCTCACTGAGCCATCGGATTTTATCGAAAATATCTTAATTTGTGTTCCGAAGATGAACGAAGGTCTTACGGGTTTGGAACGACATGAGGGTGAGTAATTAATGACAGAATTTTCATTTTTGGGTGAACTAACCCTTTAAGTCTGATTCTAAAGTGCCATCCTGCAATTTTTATTTAGTATTTTCCTCTTGTTTTCCAGTACAAATATATAAACAAGGTTATTTTATTGAATTTGAGCGAAATTGCGTAAGAGAATATATCTTTTTTTATTTTTTGCTCCATTACCAAATTGCCTTTTCTTTTCTTGTTTCAAGAACAAACCTCATCAAATTTTGCTAGATGTGTGCTTAAAACAAGAAGAAGAAGAAAAAAAAGAAAACAGTGAATGCACTGGATTTAATAAACAGTAAATGCGTTGGACCACAGATAAATCTAACGTGAACAGTGTATAGATCAGTAAATGCAGAAGCATTTGTACCTTTTCATAATTAAGTTAAATTATTATTGTAGGTACAAAAAATATCTGTGTATAGTGTTTTTTTTTGTGTGTGTTTTTTATCTGTGTAGAAATCAGTCATTTCTGCACTAGTTGCACACAGCAGTGGCCAATTAAGTGCCAAAGTCTTCTGCATACTAGTGTTCTCTAATGCTTCATTTATACTCCACGATTCCTTCTCTGTACCGCTCCAATATTTTTCTTGTCTCTCAGGGCATTTGATTGTCTGGCTAGGCGATGTTTACAAATACTGATATTGTCAGAGTCTAGTGATTTGGGGTCTGTGCATACGCCAGAGCAAATTAACCAAAAGCAGCAGGATGAAAGCCTCACAGAACATCAAGAGACTGCTGATTCCTCCCAAACTATGTGCTGACCAGGGCAAAGATGAGAAGTAGCAGGGTAGATGCCATAATAAGTAATAAAACATCACAGAACATATGCTGTAGGCTACAGAACTTCTGTGTCCCAGTAGGAAGGCAGTGAAGGAGTTCTCTCTAGCCAAGGAAGAGGTTTCGGATTTTGCGTGCCTGTAGGGCTGTGTGGTTTGGCACGAGGTTCTGGGTTTGGATAACGATGGGATGCAAGCTGTTGGGCTGGCAAAGTAAACTGTAAATGCTTTTCTAATTGTTCGCATACATTCGAGCCCAATAGTACATTATGTGCAATTACAAAGCATTACTTTCAGAGAAAAATGTTTTGTTCAGTGTCATACGGGATACCCATCTATCTATCTATCCTCAATTATTTCCCCACCAGATTAATGCTTTCCAAATGACCGAAATCTACAAAGATGGACAGAAAATCAACACAGAAAAGGATAAAAAAGGAAGACCTGTCATATAGTTTTACATTGGATCCGCAAGATTTATGGTGCCATGTTGGTCCTGTTTAATACATCAAACAAAGGAAAAATATTATGCGTCAAAGTTTTAAACTTTCAAAGTACTTATGATGAATAATCGGCAGACGTCTCAAAAGACAGCTTTACTGTCAGTCGGAGCGAGAAAAAAAGTTTCATTTCTTGCCACGTCAACTGTTAGGGAAAAATATCCCCCCATTAAGCTTTCCTCTGTCTGTTAAGCTTCAATTATGTCCCTTATTTCAGTGACTCACCCTCTATATGACTATTTGCACTGGGGAAATTAAATGGCTCTTTCAGAATTCTGCACTTTGCTCCACATGCTGTGTAAGTTTGGGTTGTTTGAGTTGTTTTGAAGATGATATATTCGTCTCATTCTTTTTTTCCCATTACTTCAAATTCTTTCATAAGAATGAAGAGTTAATGACGCTTGTGGTCTGTCTGATGTAACTCCATTCAGCCATCAGTCAGTCTTTCGGATGTCTTGTTTTTTTCTTCTGTTGTTTTGAATGTTGCTGACAATTGAAAGGACTGACAGACTTCAAATGAGTTGCTTCAAATGTTCAAAATGTTATGGTTAAGTCATGATAGAACTGGGATAAAAGAACCTCATGGTCATTGCGTAGATGTCTATTCACTACTAATCAAAAGCCTGGGGAATTTTTTTATTTATTTATTTTTTTTCCCCAAAGAAATTAATACTTTTATTTAGCAAGGATGCATTAAACTGATTAAAAGTGACAGTAAAGACATTTAACATGTTACCAAAGTTTTCTCATTAAATGATGTAAATGATGTTCTTTTGAACTTTATATTTCTCAAAGAATCTTAAAGAAATGTATCATGGTTTCCAAAAAAATATTAAGCAGCACAGTTGTTTTCAACATTGATAATAAGAAATGTTTCTTGAGCAGCAAATCAGCATATTAAAATGATTTCTGAAGGATCATGTGACAATGAAGACTGAAGGTCTTACCAACCTAAAACTTTTGAATGGTAGTGTAAAATATAAAATTATATGTATATTTAAGATCAAATGTTAAGTAATATGAAGCAAATTTTTGTCACTTTTTATCTGTTAATTTCTTCAAAAAATACAATACAAATTCAGTGCATACATCAA
This sequence comes from Ctenopharyngodon idella, assembly GCF_019924925.1. Lineage (NCBI taxonomy): Eukaryota > Metazoa > Chordata > Actinopteri > Cypriniformes > Xenocyprididae > Ctenopharyngodon > Ctenopharyngodon idella. The sequence goes on along the minus strand of NC_067233.1, from coordinate 15,702,249 downwards.
ATGTGACTTGAATACAACTGTTAGATAAACATGTGATAAACATTCCTAAAAAACATAATGATATTCATTGAATCTTTTATACCATTTATCTTTTGTATCTTTTATATTATTTATCTTTTATACTATTTATTGCAAAATAAAACCTGTTAACCCAGCTACATTATCACAGAATTCAAATGAATTTGCACATGAAAATATAACTCCCCACATGGCTTTGTGCCCAGACATGTCAGTTGTTTCGAGTGTCACCCTGTACCAGAGAGTATTGAAAGAGTCTGCAGTGACATCTAATTAAAGCTCTCTCCCTGGGGGACAGCTGTGGTGTCCTTTGAGAGAGACCCACCCTGGCCCTCCCTCCTACTGCAGCCCAGACTGCTAATGAGCCTATTAGGCACCGCACTACCTGTTGGATGCTGAGACGTGGATTAAAGGGATAAAATGAGAATTAAAAGAAAAAAAAAAAAAAAACACTAAGGCCATGAGGAACAGAGAGGGAAACGTCTCGGTTACGTATGTAACCCTCGTTCCCTGAAGGAGGGAACGGAGACGTACGTCAGTAGTGACCGACGAATTGGGATATCGCTAGAGAGCCCTATCAGCTTCGAGTGAACTACAACAGGCCAATGAAGTTGGCGTGCGATATTTGCATAATGCGCACCGCCCCCGCCAGGTGGTATAAATAGGGGAGCAGATGCAATCGCACTCTGTTTTTCGCTGAGGAGACAACCTAGTCTGCACTACAGCGAGGGTACAGCAACTGTGGCGACGGGACGTACGTCTCCGTTCCCTCCTTCAGGGAACGAGGGTTACATACGTAACCGAGACGTTCCCTTTCAGTCGGTCACGTTCGACGTACGTCAGTAGTGACCGACGAATTGGGATCCCAAATAAAGCGCCACAGTATGAACCCCTTCCAGTGCCCAGCGCAAGCTCTAGCCACCCGGCGCACCAGTGGGACGGGGAAGGGGGCGAGCTTACACCGAGAGAGTCTACTGCTGTTCCGATATACCCACTAAGTAAACTAGACTACACTGGGGAAGCGAACCCGTAGGGGACGCTGCGGAGACCACTACCCACCTGTAGGGGAGGAATTTATGTGGAGAGTACACATATGGACTGGCCGTGGGCAGTACGCATATGGAGTCCCTGGGATGGCTCCACCTGGGTAGGGGGGAGACTCATCTGACAGGTGACAGCAGAGCTGGCTCTGCTAGGGAAAGACACGGGCTCGCCGTAGGGAGTTGACCGTGGACAAATACACACATGGGACCGCTCACGTGGAGGGGTCACGACATGTGGAACCCAGCCAAACGTCAACGTCGGTGACGGAGGTTTGGCCTGGCATCAGACACTCCGCAATGTCCGAGCCGAAGGGGGAGGCGGAGGAACTCGACAGGGTTCGCCAAGCGGGGAACTCGACTGGAGTAAAAAGGATGCACGTATCCGGCCCAGGGGGCGGGAGTGGCATTGCAAGCCGACACTAGAACGGGCTCTTCGCGTCTACCGGCTGGTGGAAGCGAGTACACGGGAAGATACCGGTTCTACACGAAGGCTATAGAATCTAGCGAACGTGTTAGGTGTTGCCCAGCCCGCAGCTCTACAGATATCTGTCAGCGAGGAGCCGTGCGCCAGCGTCCAGGAAGAGGCCACTCCTCTGGTGTAGTGGGCTCTCAACCTGAGCGGGCAAGGCACGCCCTGGGACTCATACGCCAGGGCGATGGCGTTCACTATCCAGTGGGCCATCCTCTGCTTGGAGACAGCCTTTCCCTTCTGCTGGCCTCCGTAACAGACAAAGAGCTGATCTGAGGTCCTAAAGCTTCGCGTTCTGTCCACGTACAGGCGCAGAGCGTGGACGGGAGAGAGCAAAGCTAGGGCTGGGTCTGCCTCCTCCGAAGGCAGCGCTTGCAGGTTCACTACCTGATCTCGAAAGGGAGTGGTAGGAACCTTGGGCACATATCCAGGCCGGGGTCTCAGGAACGTGAGAGTCACCGGGCCCGAATTCCAGGCACGATTCGTCAACCGAAAATGCGTGCAGGTCCCCTACCCTCTTGAGCGAGGCCAATGCAACCAGGAGGACGGTCTTTAGGACAGTACTTTTAACTCGACTGATTGCAAAGGCTCGAAGGGACGACCCCGGAGAGATGTAAGAACCAGGGTCAGATCCCAAGAGGGTACAGAGGGGGGCCAGGGAGGATTAGTCTCCTCGCCCCCCTCAAGAACCTGACGATCAGATCGTGCTTCCCTAGCGATTTACCATCAACTGCATAGTGATGTGCGGCGACAGCGGCAACATACACCTTGAGGGTGGAGGGAGACAGCCTTCGCTCCAGGCCCTCTTGCAGAAAGGAAAGCACGGTTCTGACCGAACATGATCGGGGGTCCTCTCGCTCTGGTTGAGAGGAACACCATTCGACGAATAGGTTCCACTTCAGCGCATAGAGGTTCCTCGTAGAAGGAGCTCTAGCGGAAGTGATGGTGTCTGCGACCGCTTGCGGGAGATCACTCAGAACCTCCGCGTCCCGTCCAGGGACCACACATGGAGTTTCCACAGGTGGGGACGCGGGTGCCAGAGGGTGCCCCGTCTCTGAGTCAGGAGGTCCTTCCTCAGAGGAATGGGCCAGGGAGGTGCTGTCGCGAGGAGCGTAAGGTCCGAGAACCAGGTCCGAGTGGGCCAGTATGGAGCCACTAACAAGACCTGCTCCTCGTCCTCCCTGACTTTGCACAGGAGCTGTGCGAGAAGGCTCACTGGGGGAAACGCATATTTGCGTAGGCCCCGGGGCCAGCTGATTGCCAGGGCATCCATGCCGAGCGTGCCGCCGGTCAGGGAATAGAACTGGCAGTGGGCAGTCTCCGGGAGGCGAACAGATCTATCTGTGCCTCGCCAAAGCGCTGCCAGATCAGCTGGACCACCTGGGGACGGAGTCGCCATTCGCCCGGAAGCGGAGGCTGCCGTGAGAGCTCGTCGGCTGCACGGTTGAGCACGCCTGGGGCGTGAATGGCACGAAGCGACCTCAGATGCTTCTGACTCCATAGCAAGAGATGGCGGGCGAGTTGCGACATACGGCGGGAGCGTAGACCACCCTGATGGTTGATGTACGCAACGGCCGCAGTGTTGTCCGAGCGGACCAGTACGTGCTTGTCTGTCAACAGCTCCTGGAAGCGGCCCAGTGCAAGACGTACTGCTAGCAACTCGAGGCAATTGACATGCCAATGCAGTTGGGGCCCCGTCCACAGACCCGATGCTGCATGCCCGTTGTACGTGGCCCCCCACACAGTGGCAGAGGCATCTGTGTGGACCACAGCATGCCTGGACACTTGTTCGAGGGGAACTCCAGCCCGCAGGAACGAAGAGTCTGACCACTTGGTGAGGGTGCGACGGCAGTTCGGTGTCACGGGGACACGGAACGTACCACGCTGCCACGCCCATCTCGGGACCCGGCCGCGGAGCCAGTGTTGAAGCGGCCTCATATGAAGCAATCCGAGCGGCATGACTGCGGCTGCGGATGCCATATGCCCCAGGAGCCTCTGAAAGAGTTTCAGTGGGGCCGCCGTCCTGCGCTTGAGCGTACTCAGGCAGGTCAACACTGACTGGACGCGCTCCTCGGAGAGGCGCGCGGTCCAGGCGACCGAATCCAGTTCCCTACTGAGATAAGAGATCCTCTGCCCGGGGGAGAGTTTGCTCTTGTCCCAGTTGACCCGAAGACCCAACCGACTGAGGTGAGCTAACACCATGTCCCTGTGTTCGCACAACTGCTCCCACGAGCTGGCCAGGATGAGCCAGTCGTCGAGGTAGTTGAGATGCGAACGCCCTGTTCCTTGAGCGGAACAATGGCCGCCTCCGCAACCTTCGTAAAGACGCGGGGCGACAGGGCCAGCCCGAAGGGTAGGACTTTGTACTGATATGCCCGACCCTCGAACGCAAACCGTAGGAGTCTGTGACGAGGCAGAATCGAGACATGAAAGTACGCGTCCTTCAGGTCGATCGCTGCAAACCAATCCTGGGGACGGATGCATTTGAAAATGCACTTCTGCATAAGCATCTTGAACGGCAGCCTGAGAAGGGACCGATTCAGGACACGCAGATCCAGGATTGGCCGTAGCCCACCGCCCTTCTTGGGTACAATGAAGTAGGGGCTGGAGAACCCTGACTTCAAATCGGCTGGAGGGACCGGCTCGACTGCATCCTACAGCAATCTCCGCCCAGAGAACAGGTGCATTGTCCAGGGACACATGAGTGTAATGGACACCCCTGAACACCGGGGGACGCCGGGCGAACTGAATCGCATAGCTGAGTCTGATGGTACAAATGAGCCAGCGGGACGGGCTGGAAAGCGCTAGCCAGGCTTCCAGACACCGAACCAGCGGGACCAAATGGACCACAGACGTACCGGGCGTGGGGCAGCGAGGTAGAGTGCTGGACCCGACTCGGACGGCATAGCGGCCCGTAGTGTGGTCAGACTCTGCAAGGTGGCAGTGTGAATGGGAGACGGCACATGGGAGGCGGCCTCAACCAACACACTGGGACCTGCTGGCGAAGTGAGAGGGGGCTGAGAGTGGCGAGGTGGGGCCTCGCGCACTGCCAGCCGCGCCCTCTTGGGACCTGGAGGGTCAGAAAACAGTTCTACTCCGTGGGCACCGCTGGTCTCCGGAGAGCCAGCGGCGGAACAAACCAAAATTCTCCACCCGGCCCTCCTCCGGGGAGGGAGCGATGCGGGCATCGTCTCCCGAAGAACCGTTTACCTCAGCTCCAGGTCACCAGTTTCTCCAGGACCGCTTCTCGCTAGCCAAGTGGCTTGGCTGCGGGCTGAGCGGGCTGGATTTTAGGCCAGCTTGCGAGATGAGAGCATCGAGAAAGCGTACTTAGACGATGACACACCTCTGCAAGGCTAGCCAGGGGTGTTTCCGGACCACCATGGTAGACATTGTCTGGCCAGGGGCCTGCGCTATGACTTGCATCATGCGTAGCTCAACCCCGACTCAGAACTACCCATATGCAATGAGTGCTTTGGCCTTCCACAGACTTGCCGGGGGCCAAGACCCATGCAGGGCAGAGGTGGTGTGCCCGTAGCACTGCCACCCCACCACAGAGGGTAGTGAGAGAGAAAAAACTTAATGCAGATATGACCCTTTTGGTGTTCCATATTTGGCACCAAGAAAGGCTTCTAAACTGCCAAGTTTTTCATGCACGTCCAGGCTAAGACAGGGGGCGGGGCAAGGCGAGTACGCGTCACACCACGCCCCCAGGGGCCCGGGAAAGCATGGTCGTTAACTCTGAATCTGATTCAGCATGAGCACATCACAACCGTGGGACGCTCAGCCTCATCTTCATGTCCAGAGCCCAACAACCCTCTCTCCAATGTAGCAGTCGACATCTGATCCTCTGCTGGAGCCCTGACTAAGATGCTAGGTCCCCCATGAGAAGGACCAGCAATCCACCCAGAAGCTACCAGCCATGTGAGAGAGTGAACGTGGTCGTCTAACTGAACGACACACGGTGCTGAGCACCGACGTGGCCATGTTTTTACCAAACATAAACCACCCACGAACACAGTCACAGCATGTTTGCGATGCGCTAGAGGAGTGGGGGGCCCACGGAGATTGGCTCGGCAGGTAATGCCCCACTGTGATCCTCTGGTCACCCTGGCTTATTCACCAAAAGTAGTACTTTTCTGATTTAGAAAGAGAAACTAGATCGGGGAATAGGTGAGGGGACTCCACCTCGTTTGAGGCACTCGAGTCTCGACCACGCATCTAGAGCGCCGAACAACGCGCTGGGTTGCCATGGCAACGCGCGCTGTCAGCCGGCAGCTCGACGGCACACGGCGCGCTGAGCGCTCAAGCCCTTACGAGAAAGGCAAGACGAACAACGCGCCGACGTGGGCATGCTCTCTTTTTTTACAAGAGAATATGAACCACCCACAAACACAGTCTCAGCACGCTAAGCAGACATGAGAGAAAGTGATTGTGGCCGTCAGTGAGGATAGGAAACGACCGCCTCCAGAAACGCACAGACAGAATGACGTCTTGAAAAAGACGCAGTGTCTGTCTGTGCAGCTCTTTTAGAAGCTCTTGTTCTTTGTGCCGAAGCACACAGGGAACAGCCGCGATGTGACTGCAGGTACACTTTTCACTCCCTGAGTCACACACACAGAGGAACCGGCCCAAATCGCAAACCAACGGGGCAAATAATGCTGTGAAAACAGCAGTTGAGAGCTGTATAACAGCTCGAGAAGCTCACTCTGGGAAAGCTCGCGGCCTCGCTGTAAGGTGCCATAAAGCCAGCACTGTAGAACAAAAGCTCTTCAAAGGCTTGCGAAGTCACTCTCAGACTAACAGCAGGAACACACAGGTTGGCTCCGAAGCGAAAGACAGAGTGCGATTGCATCTGCTCCCCTATTTATACCACCTGGCGGGGGCGGTGCGCATTATGCAAATATCGCACGCCAACTTCATTGGCCTGTTGTAGTTCACTCGAAGCTGATAGGGCTCTCTAGCGATATCCCAATTCGTCGGTCACTACTGACGTACGTCGAACGTGACCGACTGAAAGGGAACTTGATTTACTCTAATGAGTATGCACTGAAGATACATGTGCCAGAGACAAAAACCCTCCCTGTTCCCTGTTATGTTCACACCAACTTTAAAAACACACACCCTCATTAATTCTTACCAATAAATATATACAGACATGTTTTTTTTATTTTTATTTATTTATTTATTTATTTTTGAAAACACTCATGCTGTACTTATTCAGATGCTGTGTGAAGTTGACGCACTGTCGCCCCTTTGTTTGGATCATTACGGACAAATAACACATCCAAGACATTTTATACAACAAACTCAACATTTTTTCCCCCAATAGTCAGTAGTGTTAGTCCCCTTTTTCTATTAGATTGCATCTGATTGAAATTTATTATTGTTGTGGAAGCAATTTTTTTTTTTTTTTTTGTAGTCTCTTTGTAGTAACACCAATGTTAAATGTATTAACCCTTTAAGGATGGATGGAGCACCCGCGCTCCCATTTGCGTGTCTCTCTTTAAGAGCCAATAAAAACTGAACCCATATAGGTAGCACAAAAATTCTTTTTGCATACAAAACCAGAGACTTTACTCGTTCAGATGAAGCCTCCCACATGCTCCTGTTGCATTGCTTTCACCCTCTAATGAGTCTGAGTAATATGCGTTTACAACAAAAACAGCACAGCCGCTAACTGAATACAAATATGTAGATTTCACGTGCTCATAACTTCATGAAAAATGCACAGATCATAGAAAATGGCACATCATTATTTAAAGCAGATTCTCACGACATAATATATTGCGTTGATCACAAGATATTATATCACGGAATGATGTAACATACTTGGCTAAAAACATGTCTCTCATCTTTCCGGGATGCAGTGTGTATCCAATGTTCCCTGAACCGTCCATGTTCGTTTTCTAACGTGGAATAACACAAAATAGATATCATTTTAAAGCTTAGAAACTCAGCTTTTTAATGCATCTAATCATTTTGAAAAACTCCTAACAAGTGCTGAGAAGTGCCTCTAAACCGGAGTTTACCGCCCGTGGGTGCCATCTGGCTGCGAAAAAACTATACTTTATGCTATCACCACAAAATTTGAACCAGATGCAGCTCACATATAGGAGAGCATCACCAAAAAAGAATTTTTCTCCGATCTTATTGCCTTCCTGAGTTATTCCATGTCAAATAAAAAAAAAAATGAAAAATTATATTTAAAAAAATGATAGATATTTTTTGTCTTTTATCAGTGGTTTCTCAGCAGGAAAATGTCCAAATGTAATGTAATTTATATTTTCTAAAAATTTAAAAAGTGTTCTATCAAATGATACCTACCTTTTGACTCTCCTTGCTACAGTTTTGGAGTTATGAGTCTTTACTTTTGTCTATGTTGCTCAGAAAAAAAAAACTCTAAAAAAAGCCTTCAGGTCTTAAAGGGTTAATTAACCAAAAAAGGGAAAATTCTATGTTATTTATTTGTTCCCATATCGTTTAAAACCTGTGTGCTTATTTTATCTGCTAAACACAAAAAAGAATATTCATAAAAGATAGTGTCAAGCTCCAAGAAAGCCATCAAAATCCACAATAAAAGTAGTGCATATGACTCAGATTGTTTAATTAATTATTATTTTATTCAATTGTTATTAATTACTTTATTAAAAATAAATATGTTATTAATATATAAAATATTTATTAAAAAAATCTCCATAATATTGCAATATCCAAGTTATATGGACTACTGTTTTGTGGTCATTATAAACAGCTGTATGTATATTATTCAAAATTCTTCTTTTGTGTTACATGGACAAAATAACAGCACAAATATAAAGTGAAAAATTTGTCTTATTAAGTGAAAAAGAATTCTTATATTGGGGGCTCAAAAAGAAATATGTTCTTTCCAATATTTACTTACTGTACTTTTCGATATCTATTTGCCCCTGAGGAAGTTCTGGGTTCAAATGTGATTCACGTTATACCATCCCAGATCTCAAACTTTCCAACCTCCAACTTCAAGAAAACAGAACTTGCCAATACAGATAAATGAGTTCAAAACTGATGTCTACTATCAAGAGAATTGACTTCCTCCAGAAAACAAGACATCTGTGCTGTAAGATCCACATTAAACAGAGCCAGACTATTGCAAGATTCCAGCCTGGTTTATGATGTTAACACAACCTTACACCACTTTAACCCAACTGTTTATTTTCGGTATATAGAGAACTGTTTACAACAAACAAGATTTTGGGGAAAAAATAGCATATCTGAGATGCACAGTAACTGTGCTCACATTTTAATTGTTCTGTAATTTTAGCAAAGCTGGAGAGGTAAAGATGAGGTCATGCATGGCGAAGCTCCAGGAGGCGTGATTAAACGTTTCAACCCACCCCCGCGGGATTATCTGATCGTGAGCAGGATTAGAGCAGCATCACCACAATCACATCTGTACCAAAAAGTGAGACACAGGAACCTTATTAAGGCTCTAAAATCATGAATGCAGACACACAAGCACAAGGTTTGATGGTTTGTTTGGTACAGCTCGATAAGGGTGTTTGGTTTTTACAATATACAGTAAGCTATTTAGTGAGGATATAGTAGCAGATTAAATGTGAGCTCATGAAAGGAAATCATAGTTTTTGGTGCTTCAGGGTTGTTGGTGCAACTGACAGTTTTCCCTAAAAGGGTTTCTGTACATCTCAACAGGATTTCCTGGAATTGTAAATCTCATCATCAGCTCAAGCGATTAATGATAATGCTGAATGTCATCCGCTTTTTGAAGTGCTTTCCTCACATCTGATTCTGGAGGCTTCAAAGTCCTCACTCTTCCCTTTTAATAATAAAGGCAGGTGTAGTCGACAGGTGTAGTAGCCACTTTTAGGCAAGAGAAAGCCTGGAATACTTGATGTGCCCCTTATGATGAAACATGTTGGAACATGAGGACATAAGTCTTGGTCTGTTCTTCTTCTTCTTCTTCTTTTTTAATGATTTATTTAATAAGACAAAAGGAGTGGAAAGAAGATGGATGTCATGGTTAGTGGAGACATAACATTCAAGATAATTGACTCATTGTCTTGATGGAGAAGCTCTGTCCCAATTTAGATCTCCTAATTTGGTTAGCCGCCCAAGGAATATGATATTATTTCATCACGGACATTCTTTGGTCTACGGGTAGATGGATGGGACATCTCACCTCTCTTATTGCACTGGAATGAAGATGAATTCTGTGCATTTAGCCATAGTGATGTTTGGTTGAATTGGACTGCTTAAAGGAAAAAAAGTCAATGGCCCATTTTGTGTTGAATTGCTGTCATATGGGGAATTGAGGTTCGGAATTGTCTCATGGATCTTTTCGTCTAGAACCCAACGGCTGCTGTCATCAATCTTAGCAAAGCAGCGAAATAAGCTTGGGGAGGACAATTGCTTCTGCCTAGCTAGAATGTTGTAACACCCTGCTAGCTTATCTGTGGGAAAGATGAATGTTCTGGGTGTTACCCGTTACTGTCAGATGTTGAAACCTCTGGAGATTTTTGGGGGAGATTATTGTGAGCTACACTTGTTAAGATGTCTTTTATAATAATATCACTTTTAAGTTTAAATGCTCTCTCTGCAAAACCTATAAATCCAGAATTACTCTAAGGGTTGTGCAGAATTTAATTGAGAATGTGTTTAAATCCTAAATCAACTCCAGAATTTGATTTGAGGTAGCAAACAAGATACATTTGAATTTGGAATGGATGTAATTAGGGCTGCGACTATCGATTAATTTTGATAATCGATTAATTGGCCGATTATTTCTTCGATTAATCTGATCAAAAGACAGATTCTTTTATTGACAAAACACACTATTCCACATCCTGCCCAATGCTGTCCTTCAAACAAAAGTGCCAACTGAATGCTATGAAAACATATATAGTGAATAAAAGAGCTATAAAGGAAAAAGACAGTTTAAATCCCTACATTAAAAATTAAAATAATAATAAAGAAAAACAAAAACACAAACTCACTGTTAACAGATAAGAGGAATGTTCTGCAGGAACAAACATTCACTCTAGACACAGTAACCTGTTACTGTCATTTCTTTATCCTGTAAATGTAAGAAACATCTTACATTTATATTCAATTACACACAGTTATCCCTTTACAGTTACTACTCTCATAAAATACTTGAATTACAGGTTGACTTTTAAACCTAAATTTAACATCCAACAACATATATTTCAGCAAAATTAATGTTTTTGCACTGAATTTTAATTGTCTTGGTTCGGTTCCACGCACATGCCCGGAAAACTCATGAATATTCATGTATGCGCCGCCCACTGAAACCGAAAATCTCAAAAAACTAAAATCTCGTAACACCAGCACTCATTCAGTAAGGTTTAAAGGTTAAACCAGACTGTGAGGATGAGTCTTGACAGGGCAAGCTATGTCAAACATTAAGCTAATGCATTAGCTTGAAGCCTAAAATAAAGAATTCTCATGTTTTGGGCTGCTTGGATCACATACTTTTGCCGCAGCAGCTCACTCTGTTTCCTCCACAATTTTTATATGCATTTTGTCCATAGAAATGCATTATTCAGTGCTGTTATTTGATGCGACTGGTGGAAGTTTTCCGTGCACGGTGGGCAGATGCGACTAATCAATAATGCCAATCATTATCGATTATTATCGATTAGTTGTTGCAGCCCTAGATGTAATATATTAGCATGCATATAATGAATGCATTAATTCACTATTATATTTAATACATTATCTTCCCAAGTCTTCAAAATAGACACACCTCAAAACAGAACTCTTCAAATGTGTTGCATTTCTTGCAATTCAGTAAATTCATCTTCTTGTCATACTTGTGCAGCTCTTCACATTCAGAGAGAGGTCGTGTGTTCATTTCCCTGACTCCAACGGCAAGCTAAGTGCTCGAAGGCATTCATTCACCTCTCAGATTGTGTAGAAACGTTCAAGGAGAGAATGTATATTTGAGGCAGGGAAGCAAAATGTACTTTCCTGTGATCCTTTTTATCTATAGAATCACAAACTGTCCTCCTACAGTATATGGAGTGGAGGAGCTCAGATTGGATAAAATTTTCACTCTCTTTTAAAAGGGCAAAGGATTGTAGTTTTGTTATCAGTCAAGTCAGTCAGTATTAAGTTTGCTGTGATCACTAAAATGCCATGGTAAGGAGGACTGTAGAAGATCTTCTGGTGGCTGTTTGCCTTTAATTCTTATACCATGGCCTTCACCATCACACTGTAATGGCAGCCGTTCAGTGTTTCGATCCCTTCCTTTATCCATCAAAGAAACATTGTTTGGCGCATTACTGGTAACTGAATATCAAATGTCTGCACAGCCAGCATGAAAATACTGTAGAGCCTTTAATGTTTATGAGGTGATATCAAGCACTGTGACACGTGACATGGTTATTTTGATCTCTGAGATAAAACACTTCTGCTCCCCTTTGATTGTCACGGCTGTTTCATGTTTTTATGTCGGCCTTCAGAGAGCATTCATTGTCACGTGTTCATTACTTTGTCCATTTGGGCAATTATTTAGCAGAAAGTTCACCGTGGATCCTTGAATTAAAATAACAGCACAGCGCATTATGGAATACTGTATACTGTAGGACAAGGAATGTAGCTTTATATATATATACACACACACACACACACACACTGATAATAATAAGAAATGTTTTTTGAGAACCAAATTAGTATAATAGAATGATTATTGAAGGATCAAGACTGGAATAATGGCTGCAAAAAGAATCAGCTTTACCATCAATGAATTACATTTTAAAATATAGTGAATAGAAAAACATAATTTTAAATTGTAATAATATTTCACATTGTTACTGTTTTTACTTTTTGATTAAATAAATGCAGCCTTGTTGAGCATAAGAGACTTTTTAGGCAGCGGCTATTTGCATTAAGTGCCAAATATACTAAGGTGCTATTTACAGTAAGTGAAAATAGCTATAGATGCTATTTACACAAAGTGCAAATAACTGTAGATGCTATTTACAATAAGTGCAAATAGCAATATATTCTATTTACACAAAGTGACAACATCAGCATTTTCTTAGCGATATGGTATTTACACTAAGTGGAAATAGTGATATATTCTATTTACACTATAAAAAAAATATCAGTTCTTTGCAATAAGTGCAAATAGTTTTTAGATGCTATTTATACTTATAAATAGTGGCAGATACTATTTGCACCTCAGGATTGTTGTACATTAACAGGATGCAGTAATAACAGAGTGTAAATGACTATATTTATTAAAATTATTAAATGGATGCAGCCTTACTGGGACAATAAAGCCCTCCCTACACCTATCCCTAACTCTACCTGATAAATACTTTATTATTAAACAGTCATTATGCACTATATTTCCACTTTTCAAATATTTTCTTCATTTTTATTGAAAATAAATGCCTTTCCGGTCTGATATGTGATGGGAAAAGGGAAAAGGAAGAAGAACGAGTTTGGCAAAAGGCGGATTCGAACTCGGGTGAAACGCATTAAAAGCTGCTTTCACGTGCCATAGTGCCATTGCACTTAGTGCAAATAGACACTCCAAAATGTTTAACTATAGTGTGAATATATAGCAACCGTGTCAAATATCTAACCTCGTTATTAGGTACTTACTAGGGGTGAAACGGTTCTCGGTAAAAAAAAAACGGTTCTCGTTCTGCACACTCGGTTCGGCACGCACTTGCACCACGGTTCATCTCATTTCTGACGACGCATACGCATCTATAATATGGTTTGTAGAAAATAAATAAAACAGACAGAGTTAGGCTAATGTATGTTTCTGTCTATGGATATGCATTCTGGCTTCCCCTACACTTTGCTCACTGCGAGTGCCGCATGCTCTATATGAACAGTCATTTACGCCGTCATCACCCGGGTGTTGATAGCGCACGAGCACAGGTGAGACCTGAACAGCACACGTTGCTATCTGCGTTTAAACTAAACTCATTTAAGCCTTGCCTATTTAAACATTCGAGTGCAAGTCGTGAAAGAGAACTTGCACAAGCTCTGTGAGAAGATTTGTGCACTCATCCGAAGCGTGCACGCGAAAGCGCGTGTACAGCGCGCAAATATTGAGGTCTCTTTCAAGTCTTGTGCTTGAATGGACAAATTCACACAAAATTACATCAACATGCCCGTCAATGGCAAATATCCTAGCAAGCATAGTCGGTTATGTCTTAAGTGAACTTAAACACTTGAGAAAGGACGCATGTGTTCAGCATCAGTGTACTGATCCGTGTATTATGTCTTAAAGAGACAGCAGCCCTTGCATTCCTACTGTCTGAATGTGTTTTTAATGTTAATCAAACAACAAAAGACAAGGAAATCACTCATTGCTCATGACTGAATAGTAACTTAATAATTAATAATATTTTATCTTTATTTTATTTATACAGTGAAGATTATATGCAATGTTGTTTTACATTTTATTAGCTACTTTATTCAATTTCTGTACCTGAAAACTGGATGAAAAACCTGAAAAGCTTTATTTATTTGTATCTTTGCTTTACTGTATTTATTTTTGCTGTTTGATTATTTGTTCTTATTTTCTTTATTTTTATTTGACAGTCGTAATTTTTTACCTGAACATAGCACATACCGAACCGTGAGCCTAAAACCGTGATACAAACCGAACCGTGAGTAATCTGAACTGTTGCACCCCTAGTACTTACATTTCACATAAGACTTGTTAATACCCCCTAAAAAGCCCCTGAATATAAATTAAATACAAAAAGCAAAGTGGCTGGTATTTTGATTAAAACCCAGCATGTTTGTTGCGGTTCTCCCATAAGGCCGCTGTGAAGATTGTCTGCTGGACAGCCCTATCAGCTTGACTGACAGTCCTTCCCAACCAGCCAACACAAAAAGAAAGCATGAGTGAGCGGGTTGCCAATACCGCAGATTACTTCGTTTATCACCAGCAGTCTGATTACACACAGGCCCAATGCTACAGTGGGCTGAGCCCATTTTTGGACACACATTAAATGAATGGGGTGTCCTGTGATCATCAAGAATGCTGAGATACATTGTGACTTTTTTAGGCCAGCTTTAGTTTTGAAGGTAAACCAAGGACAACCTATAACCATTGAGGTTTTGAATTGCATCTTTTAGAGATATGAACTAATATATATATATATATATATATATTCTCTGTTCCCTTGTCCTCAGTGGTAGCATCTGTCAATAGTCCACAATAGCACCAAAAAAGGGCCTCACACAGAAAAAAGAAAAATAGTGTCAGAGCCTTAAGAAATCTCTCTGTCCTCCTTTCATATCTAGTCTCTCTCTGTCACTGACCCTCAGGGTGGCTGGCTCAGCCGAGCCTTGCCAAAATATTGTTCTTCTTGACGAGATGGTCTTGTCAGCCTCTCACTCGTTATGTCTGTCAAAGTCAGTTCCTCTGAGTGTGTACGGGACCTTCAGCACTTAAACTGGGAATTTCGCTTCCACCAACTTTGCTAAAGCTGACTGGAGTATGCATTACTTGAGTCTAGTGTTATGCAATCAAATTAAAATTGATATTGTGTTGTGGCCTTGCACTATTATTAAACTGTGAATGTTGAGATTTAATAATATATTGCCTGCACACATTGCATGCTTCAAAGACAAGCTTCGTTTAGTATACGGTGTTCAATTCCCCACACAAAACATCTCAGCAGGTGCTATGAGTTTGAATTCCATTGTAAACTCTGATTCACTTTTTGCTAAAGTTTCTAAAAAAAAAAAAAACTAAAAAAAAAACAAACATTACTGGTGTGCATCTTGATACAAAACAATGGAAACAATGTAAGTTGCTTTTAGTTAAAACAGCTCAAACATCCATTTTGGTTTGGGACTAGGCTTAAGTGTTCCAAGTATGTTTGTTCTAGTGTTAATTTCATTAGCAAAAACTATGACGGAAAATGTTTGTCGACAAGCTTTTTTCCCCATAACTAAGATGAGGTGATGACGACACCAAGGTAATTAAATAATAACTGTGACTATATCAACATGCAATATCACTGACGAAAAAAGACGAGACTTATAAAAAAAAAAAAAACAACCTTTATCACAATCTTTTTTTTTATTTTTGTGAACTGTAATTAATACAAACATGAAACTCGACTATATTGTTTGTGATCATGGCAATCATTGTAATTATAATTTTGAGCAAAATAATCATTATAAACAGTTTAACCGTCAAAAATATTTTCATTAACTACTAAACTAAAATGCACAAACGTTTTAGGCCTGGTTTCACAGACAGGGCTTAGATTTAGCCAGGATAAAGCCTTAGTTCAGTTAGGATATTTAAGTAGCTTTTATAAACATTTGTACATTTGACACAGTACCAAGTCTAAATAAAAAAAAAATAGCTGGCAAAATTAACAGTTTGGGCATTTCAGACAGACTTTTTAGTGAGTCATTAAATTATTCATGTAGCAGATTTGTTCAAAAACACTGATTCATTCAGGAACAAAATAAGTGGCATAAATATAAATTTCTATTTATATAAATTTAAATAAAATATATTTAATTTAGTTTGTTTTAATTTTATATATTTTATAATATATATATATATATATATATATATATATATATATATATATATATATGTTGCACACCATGTTGAACGTAAAAGCTGTTGTTTCAATGTGATTTGGCACCATTATGTTTAATGAGATGTTAAATGTTTATCATATAGTTGATAAAATTGCAATTACAATATTTGTCAAAATAATTAATTTACTTTTACCAATCTGTGCAGCATACTTGACACTTCAGAACATTACCAATTTAAAAAAAATAAATAAATATATAAAAATTGTACTCCTTACAGCTCAAGACAGAGTGAGAAGGAGAGAGAAATTGTTCTGTTGCAGTTTTAGAAGAGTGATAATAAGACCCTTAGCTGTTTTAATGTCACTGTCACCTCCAGCCTGAAGAGAAGCCACATCCATGTCTGTCGGCAGGTAATGAGCTCCTCAAAGGTGCACCAGCATCTGCGAAAGTGAGAAATCAGAGATAAAGGGACAGGAGTAAGAAAGGAGAATAGAAAGAACCTGTGACAGGAGAAAAGAGAGTGTGGAAATCAAATTAGAGGTGAAACGGGAGGTAGACAGCTGGAGAAGATGACTTACTTTATGTAGAATAAAGCAGCACTACTGAGACAGGGAGACTGAGAGACAAAAACAATGAAGACAAAAGAGAGAGGGGATAAAAAAAACAGGAAAAAGAACAAAACATTAAGGCAAATGCAAAGTTTTCACTCGCACATCACACTGGGAGAGTCTGAATAATAGCCTGCCAACAAATTGTAAATTTGTCATTGCAACAACTCATATTGATATCCAGCAGCAGGTAGATTGTTATTGAATGCGCTGCCTGTTGAAGTCTCCAGCGAGATGTTTGGTGGTCAGGCACAGCGAGATAGAGAGAGCAGACTTTACAGCCCACTGCGTTCACTCGTCCATTTCTGCAGCGCCAGAACTTGACAGCAATGGCACTGGCCCTGTGCCCTTAAAGACCGGAGTCAGTGACCTCAGACTGAAGCAGAGACTGAAGCGGGTGTGTATTTGATGTATTGAGCATGTAGAGCGATGTACTTTGAGAACAGAGAGGGAAGTCAGCACACAGAGACCCTGATCTACTGCTGTTGCACTGTTCTGGGATGCTCAAAGGGCATCAATACAACAGAGCAATATAAAATATCTCAGGTTTCACTGTGGTGATGCACAAAATGTACAGAAAAAGAGAGACCAAAAGAATTAGACGAATGGAGTGTACACAGCCAATTTTCAGCTGATTTTAGGGTTCATTTAGGTTATTTAATGTTACCTAAATGGCAGATTTTTTATTTTTTTTTTTTTAATCTCAAAAGAGGTTCATTATGCTATTTTTTATGTTATATGTTGTTATATCCATATGTTTAATAATGTTTCACAAAGAGAAACATCTGGCATCGTTAAAAGTTAAAATCAACATAAAATCACATAAAATCAGCACCTACTTGCAAGACTCAAAACTTGCTTTGCTTTCATAACACATTATTCTTTTTTTATCACTGTAGTACTAGCAAACAAAATATTAGTGTGACAGATGAGTTTATGAAACCCAAGAAAGGTTTATTGACTTGGTTTCCTAGTCATTTCCCTTTAAAGGGTAGTTCACCAAATAAAATAAAAAAATCATTCTTTTACTCACCCTTGTGCCTTTCCAAATTTTTATGTATGCATCTGTTCTGTGAAACTTTAATTTTGATTTTAATTTTAGTTGTTGTCTGTACAGTGAAAGTCGAGTAGTTGTTGTCCAGTATTGTTTTGACTTAATTGTCTTTCAATGTACAGTATATACAAAAACAGTTTATTCAAAATATTTTCTTTTGTGTTCCACAGAAGGTAAAAGGTTTTAAATGACATGAAGGTGAGTAAATGATGAACAAAGAAGGCCAAGAAGGATGTTAAAAAAACATTAAAGATGCTGTTGAGTGATCTCAGCTGAGTAGTGATATTTTTTCTGTAATATTCACCCAAAATAATGACGTACAGCTAGTGTTGTCAAAAGTACAGACTTTACTACTGACATTTTAAAAATGTGACGCTTTGAACGCTGTTGAGCAGATTCATAAACACTTCTGATTGGCAATGGTGTTCACGCGCTCAACATATGTCTGTGATTGGCTACAATAATCAAGGCACGGGAGTGTTTGAAAGCACACGGACATGTTTGAAAGTGTTTTGAAAGTGTTTTGAAAGAGGGAGCGTTTGAAAGCAGGTGTCTATCAACGTAGTATCTGTGTAAGCGAAGAGCGTCATATTTACAACATGTTTTTGAAGCGTTGACCATTGTAGCCAATCACAGACATATCTGATGAGTGCGTGAACACAGTGGCCAATCAGAGGTGTTTACGAATCCGCTCAACAGCGCTCAAAGCATCACATTTGGTACCGAAGTTGGTACTTTTGGCAACACTACTTAGGCTGCATTTACACTTTGCATTAACATGCGATCACCGTGATTCGATCAAGCAGATCAGATCATTAGCCAATTAGGACATGGCGCATTTACATTTGTTCACATCAAGTGGCCTCTGTATCTGGATAACTGATCGGATTTCCCGCAGAATATTTAAATTAGGTTCAAATGGCTTCATAGCGTAAAACAACTTTCACTTTAGCCTCTATCAATGCAGTGCACACAGCATGGAATTTTTGTGATTTATTCCACAAAAGTACAATCGATCACAAATAGAGAACTTAATGTACCAATTTAAGTTTCCCAACATTAATCTTGTATGATGAAAAAAATTATTTTGACGCATTTCATGATTGAAAGGAGCGCGCAAGCATTTGTTTGTGTAATATGTAACGGCAGAATCCGAACACTTTGTATTAAAGAAATAAAAGAACGCACATCACATTAAAGAACATTAATTAGAAATAAACAAGGGTTAGGCTTAGGCTATACGACACCAGATAAGAGTAAAGATGATACAAATTAAACAATGTCCTATTGCTTTCACTCACTTGCTTTACTTTCCGATGCAATCTCCGGTCTTAGATCAAATGATTTTTTTTTAAATGAAAAAATAGCTACTTCCAGAGTTGAAAAATAACAGGGTTGATCATGTTAAACAAGTCACATCATCCAGGTTTAAAGTTATAGCGTGCAATATTGGGAGATTAATAAACTGAAACAATAAAAACATACAATCGCCTCGTTTAGATAATGTTGCACAATTAAAATGAAAAAATGACACAGAAGGTATCATGTAAGTCTAAATAAACTGTTTTAAAGAGAGACGTTTATTGTAAAGTTCAACGAAGTTTAATTTCTTGTCAAAACTGCGTCTGTCTATTATTTTCTGACAGCCACGCGGAGAGACTGGGCGGGGATTTAAATGAAGTCGCCCTCCGAATGTAGATACGATGGCTGGATCGCGTTTACATTACACTATATTAAACGCAGCCTTACAGCTGAGGTCTTCAACCCTGCTCCTGCATGAGGACCCACTATCCTGCAGAGTTTAGCTCCAACCCTAATCAAACACACCTGAACCAGTTAATCAAGCTCTTCAGGATTGCTTGAAAAATCACAAGCCAGGTGAACTGAAGCAGGTTGGGAATAAACTTTACAGGACAGTGGGTACCCAGGAGCGGGGTTGAAGAATTTACAGCATCTTTAATGGCTGCTTTATTATTATTTCTTAATGAATTATCTAAATGATAATATTGGCTCGTTAATGTTAACGAGCCATCAAGCTGTTTTTATTAATGCCACCATTCTAGACCCACCTTCGGACAGGACTGAATTTCATTTGATCTAACTAGCTTTTCCAGTGTGGTTTTCAAAGCGAATCAGGGTCCCATCACACAAAGTGGATCAAACATGCAGATATGAATGCAGGTGGCCGTCTAAACCGATTTCAAACTGAGAGAGATCAAACCGGCTTTTCCTCTGTGTCATTCCTCTGGGCTGCATGGACGTATCAAGTTTTGCTTCAAAGTAAATCACGCAGGCCACATGAGAATGGTTTCATAGCTTGTACGGAATGTCTTTGTGCTTAATGCTGCATTTGTGTAATGCTTGTCAAAGAATACGGATATTTTGAACAGTTTCAAGAGGCTCTGGCACATAGACAATAAAGTGGTGTTTGCTATTCAGCACACTGAATTAAATTCCAATTTGTTTTCTGAATTTGAATTGAGGTAGCAAACAGGATATAGAATTTAAATGTAAGGACATAAAAATTAAATTCAAAGACCGTGCAATTTTTAACAAAAAATGTCAAGACAACCTTTGAATATAGGCTAAACAAAGCCTTGTTTTTTTCCCCCCCAGTTTGGAATGACATGAGTGTGAGTAAATAACAGAATATTAAATTAAAGATTTATTGTGTGTGGTCTAAAGAGTGAACTATCATTGTTCATGACTATATTTAGTTGAATGTACACCGATCAGGCATAACATTATGACCACTGACAGGTGAAGTGAATAACACTGATTATCTCTTCATCACAGCACCTGTTAGTGGTGGGATATATTAGGCAGCAAGTGAACATTTTGTCCTCAAAGTGGATGTGTTAGAAGCAGGAAAAATGGGCAAGCATAAGGATTTGAGTGAGTTTGTCAAGGGCCAAATTGTGATGGCTAGATGACTGGGTCAGAGCATCTCCAAAACTGCAGCTCTTGTGGGGTGTTTCCGGTCTGCAGTGGTCATTATCTATTAAATGTGTTCCAAGGAAGGAACAGTGGTGAACCGGCGACAGGGTCATGGGCAGCCAAGGCTCATTGATGCACGTGGGGAGCGAAGGCTGGCCTGTGTGGTCAGATCCAAGAGATGAGCTACTGTAGCTCAAATTGCTCAAGAAGTTAATGCTGGTTCTGATAGAAAGGTGTCAGAATACACAGTGCATCGCAGTTTGTTGCGTATGGGGCTGCATAGCTGCAGACCAGTCAGGGTGCCCATACTTACCCCTGTCCACCGCCGAAAGCGGCAACGGTGGGCACGTGAGCATCAGAACTGGACCACGGAGCAATGGAAGAAGGTGGCCTGGTCTGATGAATCGTGTTTTCTTTTACATCCCATGGATGGCCGGGTGCGTGTGCGCTGTTTACCTAGGGAACATGGCACCAGGATGCACTATGGAAAGAAGGCAAGCTGGCGGAGACAGTGTGATGCTTTGGGCAATGTTCTGCTGGGAATCCATGTGGATGTTACTTTGACACGTACCACCTACCTAAGCATTGTTGTACACCCATGTACACCCTTTCATGGAAACGGTATTCCCTGGTGGCTGTGGCCTCTTTCAGCAGGATAATGCGCCCTGCCACAAAGCAAAAATGGTTCAGGAATGGTTTGAGGAGCACAACAACGAGGTTGAGGTGTTGACTTGGCCTCCAAATTCCCCAGATCTTAATCCAATCAAGCATCTGTGGGATGTGCTGAACAAACAAGTCCGATCTATGGAGGCCCCACCTCGCAACTTACAGGACTTAAAGGATCTGCTGCTAACATCTTGGTGCCAGATACCACAGCACACCTTCAGGGGTCTAGTGGAGTCCATGCCTCGAAGGGCCAGGGCTGTTTTGGCAGCAAAAGTGGGACCAACACAATATTAGGAAGGTGGTCATAATGTTATGCCTGACTGGTGTATACTGTGACGTCATATATTATCGTACTCTATCCTATAAATTAATACTCCAAATATAATTAACAGAGGCTAGCCACAGTCTGTTAGATGCAGCCTAACACTTTTATTTGTCTTCGTGTCTTGAATTGCCTCTCACAAACTTGTTTGTCACAGCTCCTGACTTTTCCAAAGTAATATGATGACCCAGAATTCCCATTAGAATGGGCAACCAGCCGTGGCACGCTTCTCGCTGCTGGGCCACGGGTCACAACCATCAACTGCACGTCCTATGTGAGCAATGCCATCGTACTTTCATTTATTCAGGAACACACAAGAGGATGAATCTGGGTTCTTGTTAGACATGGACTGAGTGCTATTACCACCAGACCTGGCGTGCACACTCCCTGTGCATGTTTACTGAGATGAGAAACAGCTGCATGATAGGTCCATTATAAGTGACCTTCTGTAGCACTAGAGGTCTCAGTTGTGTCATACATTGGAGGACGGATATATATTTAATGGCCCTCACCCATAAGAAACCCTCTGAGGGATGAAGGTTAAACAAATAAAGACAGGAAGGTCATTGTAGAACTTTGTAAAAGTGCTCCTCTGTGGGAGAAAGTTGGAGAGAGAATGCAAAGATAGATCAGTTTGAAACAATGGCCTTTCTAATTTTTGTTCTTGCTAAGTAAAACCTATTTCTGCTGGGTAGACATTTCATCCACCTTCTGTATAAACAACCTACATAACTTATGTTCTGGCTTGAACTACAGCATTCTTGCAAAATATGGAGCATATAAGCTTCTAATGCAGAATGAATAATTTCTTTAGTTTATTATGCTTTTAAACCTATTTTTGTGAAACATATGTTTCCATGAGTAATTTTGCCAAATGTTTTCATGAGTAAACTGTTTTTTTTTTTTTCTCCATATTAAGAAATTGAGCATTTTGAAGTGGCATATGCCTTGAAAAGACACACAATCCCATGAACAGAGGACAGAAAACATGTTGAATGTCATGACACTGGCACCTTTGGTGTTTGTACAGTTGTCCATTTTCTCTTAAAAGGTAACTGCCAGTCTAGCAATTAATACTTTCCTTTTTTAAAACTGCTTTGAAGCAATTATTTATTTGTGGTATACAAATAAATATACATATACATATCCAAACATATTGGCCACATACACACTGTAAGTTTCAGGAGTGACAACCGCATTTAAATACGGGAGTGAATACTCTAAATTATCATTACATGTATGTGCGGAACGTGACTCACTCTCAAAACTCTGATGATTGATAGCTTGGAAACCATAGCAACGTTCTGGTTCCTTGTGTGTTTGGGGTCTGTTATTGTCACCAAATTAATATTACAGCGAGAAAATACTCGTTTTCAGCAATTTTAACCAAAGCAGAGTGGACGGACGCGTCGTGTTTTGTTTATGCTAATAGAGACTGCTTCACAGAGCGCACTCTCGCGGTGTTGCCATGTTCACTTATTTCAAGAGTTTGAGCTTTTTGTTTAAGCTCGGCTCATAAAGCGATTGAGTTCACGGAATTATTAAAGTGAGCAGACGCGGGTCGCAATATATTTGGTCTTATTTTCAGAATAAAGCATTTGGATTTATTTCATTTTATCATGGGCTTGTTCTTTTTTGCGGTTTTTGTAGAAAGATCTGGCAACCCTCAGTGCTCGTGTTGTTTTCCTTGTGATTAACCGCACATACAGATAAGAGAAACATCTCTCATGCACGAACTGAACTAGTTGTTCAGTTCGGTTCCGTACACACTGCGTGCAATTTCTGTAAATGCGGTTGTCACTTTTTTTTGTCACAATTTTACTGAACTGTGTGTGTACAGAATGCGATTAAGCACTAAAAGGTGAACTGACAACCATATTTAGCTGCAGTGTGTACGTGGCTATTGACTCATGCTTTGTATTTTGGGACCTTTGATTGTTCAAACTGTTTCTGGGAAGCGGACCTCTTGAAACTCTGAAGACTTTTAGATCTGAAGAACTTTGAGTCCTTTTATACAAATATACAATAGATGTTGCAAATATTTAAGCTTACAGAACAAAAGAAAAACACAATGATACTGTAGCTTGTTTTTTTTTTTAATATAAGTCAGGATCACAAGAAAAATAAGTATTTTCAAGTAAACAAAAGACAAAAAAAAAATACTGTGGGTGCTGTGGGAAACAATTTGTATTTTTTCAATTCCCTGTTCTGTCGCCATAATATCTCTGTACTGCAAATTAATCTTTGGTACGTATTTCCACAAACAAGATTTCTCACAGCTTCAGTCCACACTGAAAATCAAAGGACACGCAGATGGGCTCCTGTTGAAATGCCGCTCATTCATGTAGGTCTGATTCAAGAAATCTCCAGCTTTTCACACATTTCAGAGTTCAGCCTTCTTGCACGGTATAGCAACATTGCTGGATCTGTACAGCTGTCATATCACAGGTAGATGATGCAGTATGAATATTCTCCCAGTCACACAACTGCAATTCTGGAATATGATAGAAAACATGCAGTTCTTCATTTGCCACCGAGCCAAAAAATATGAATGCTAATGTGCCGTGTGTGCAAAAGTGCAGGCACACATTGGTTTGATGACACTGACCTTCATCTCCTCTGGGCAAGGTAGTCGGTACGCAGCCATTTATCTTTTATTCATTCTGCCATTTCTAAGGAAGGAAGCTTTCCTGCCACGATGGCTTGTCAAAGTAGAGGCCATTTTGTGATGTGTGGCAAGCTGTGGCTGATCAGCACACATGCACACACCAGGCTCAGACACATATATATTCATATTTCTCAGTATATCACACACACACATTGCAGTTAGTGGTGCAGTCATGTGGAGATGATCTGTGAATGACTTGACATCTGTCAGAGAAACTAGTTTGACAGTCTTTAAAACCAGCTGCTTTTCCTCAACCTCCATCTCCCTCTTTCGCTTTCATTTCTGTTTCTGCCTTTTATTATCCATCTCTAATGCTCCAAAAACAACATCGGTATTCTCACAAGAAGCCACGCTACACCACCTGAGCTACATATAACGACAAAAACATCTCAAATATTGTCAAATGCTTTTTGACAAGACTTCCCAGCCGTTGTTCCCAGCAACTGTTTTAAGTCCCTATACCTCCTTTCCAGTGCTTTCTCTGACGCGATTGCTAGAATAATGTGCAGAGTCTGTCCTACTCTGCTGTGTTTGCGTAATACCGAGCAATACTTGTGCAACCCATTAGTATTGTCAAGACAGCAGTATAGCCTTTTTTCTTTTTTTGATGGACATAATGATTCAGCTGTTTGAACATTTATACTAAAAATGTTAAAAAGAGGTGTTCTACCAACAGAAGAGGGGGTGCAATCAAAAATCAAAAATGCAAGTAAATTGGAAAAAGGTACAACACTCACTCTTGAAAAAATCCAACTTTGTTGATTAATAAACGTGACGTTTCAGCCATTGTCAAGGCCTTCATCAGACATCAAGAGCAACATTATCACATACTTCTTTATACACTCTTGCAATCAGCAACAGGTGTGCTACTCTACTAATTGCGGGAGTGGTTTCCTAACAGGATTAGGGGAGAAAGAAAGATAAAAATAAAAATAAGATAAAATAAGATAAAAATTGCCAAAATAAAAATAAAAATCAATTTTTTTTTTCATCAAATACTGTTGTACAAACATAACATTGATGACATTTTTGTGCTGTTTTAAGGAGATTTAGGAACTCTGAACTACTTTTTTCTATAACAGATCATCTTTAGTTCACAATGTCATTTAGTGAGGAAACCTTGAATTTTTTGGATGTTTGTGTCACTAAGTCAGGAAAATCCAGGTCTTTTTAGGGGGAAAAAAATAGATAAAAATAATTTTTTACATACTCATAGCTGTCATCCACCCTCGCTTAAGTCAGCTGCATAGAATTAAGCTCATCTGTTTAACAGAGAATTCATTTGAAATTATATAAAGTTAAATGTTTGAAAAAATTTAAGAAAAAGGCTATAGAGATTGACTGTGCAACGGATAAATTAAAAACAATTTAAAGGGAACAATTACTTGTTTCTGCTAATACAACTCAAAATATTAAAAGGAATTCTTCTGTGCAGTTCATCACCACATATACATAAATATTGGCATGTTTTACAATCAGACCCAGATCTTTCTAAAACATTTAAACATCCCTCATTGATGTAATTTTGTAAAGCAAAGAATTTAAAGAACTCTTTAGTTAAGGCTGATGTATGCACAAGTCCTTCCAAGCCTCTGCCATTTGTAATTCCTCTGGGTAGCTATAAATGTGGAGACTGCACTCAATGTCAGTATACTAGGAGGTTGAAATATTTCTCACATCCTAGAACAGGTAAAAATGTATTTATAAAAAATGCCATCACTTGTAATTCATGTAATGCCATTTATGCTATACGCTGTCAATGTGGAAGGTTGTATGTTGGCGAAACATCAATAGAATTTACATTTACATTTAATTATTTAACAGACGCTTTTTTCCAAAGCGACTTACAAATGAGAACAATAGAAGCAATCGAATCAACGTGAGTGCAACAATATGCAAGTGCTGTGTCAAGTCCCAGTTATTCCAGCAAAGTGCACGTAGCAAGGATTTTTTTTGAAGTAAATAAATAGAGAGAGAGAATAGAAATAGAAAAACTCAGTCAAGTGTTGACAAAAAAAGATGTGTCTTTAGCAGTTTTTTGAAAATGGCTAAAGACTCAGCTGCTCGGATTGAGCTAGGCAGGTCATTCCACCAGCAGGGAACAGAAAAGGAAAAGGTCAGTGAGAGTGATTTTGTGCCTCTTTGGGATGGCACCACAAGGCGCCGTTCACTTGCAGAACACAAGCTTCTGGAGGGCACATAAGTCTGTACACTTTAAAAAAGAATTGTTGGTTTAACATAAAAAAGTAAGTTACCTGGTTGCCTTAAAATTTTGAGTTTATTGAAATTAAAAATTTGAGTTAATACAATGAAGGTGAATGGTTTAATCAATGGAAACTCAAAATATTATGTTATCTGAACCACATTAATTATCTAAGTTGATTTGACAAAAGAAAAAATGTTGTGATAACAAATCATGAAAATAATTTTTTACAGTGTAGTTAGTAGTAGTGAGTTTAGGTATAGTGGTGCAGACCCAGTGCTTGTCTTGAAGGCAAACATCAGAGCTTTACATTTGATGCAAGTGGCTATTGGCAGCCAGTGTAAACTGATGAGGAGAGGTGTGACGTGCACTCTCTTCGGCTCATTATTGACCACTCTATGACCCATTCTGGATCAGTTGCAGAGGTTTGACAGTGCATACTGGAAGGCCTGCCAAGAGAGCATTACAATAGTCCAGTCTAGATAGAAAAAGAGCTTGGAAGAGAATTTGTGCGGAATGCTTCGATAGGAAGGTTCTAATCTTCCTAATGTTATATAAGGCAAATCTGCAGGACCGGGCCGTTGTAGCAATATGATCTGTGAAGCTTAAACGATCATTCATCACAACTCCAAGGTTCCTGGCTGTCCTGGAAGGAGTTATGGTTGACAAACCTAGTTGAATGGAAAGGTTATGATGAAGTGTTGGGTTGGCACCGACCACAAGCAGTTCTGTCTTTGCAAGGTTGAGTTGAAGGTGGTGGTCCTTCATCCAGGCAGAAATTGCTGTCAGGCAGGCTGCGATGCAAGCAGCAACCGTCGGATCATCTGGTTGGAATGAGAGGTAGAGTTGTGTGTTATCAGTATAGCAGTGATAGAAAAAAACATGTTCCTGAATGACAGATCCTAGTGATGACATGTAGATGGAGAAGAGAAGTGGTCCAAGCACTGAGCCCTGAGGTACCCCAGTAGAAAGATAATGCGATTTAGACACCTCACCACTCCAGGATACCCTGAAGGACCTGCCTGAGAGTTAAGACTGGAACCATTGGAGTGCGTTTCCCAAGATGCCCTGTGTCATGAGGGTTGACAGGAGGATCTAGTGGTTAACTGTGTCAAAAGCAGCAGTGCTAATAATGTGAGTGAGTGCAGGTACAACTGAAGAAGAGATGGCCTGAAGAAGATGAGTGGGGATAGGATCAAGCGGACAGGTAGTAGGGTGATTGGAAAGGATGAGTCTGGAAATTTCTGCCTCCAAAAGCGGAGAGAAGGAGGGGAGAACATGTGTTTGCCATTAAGATGTGTTTGTCAGTATGTGGTGGCTATTATAATAGCCTATTATAATAAATCACTATTATAATAAATCATTGAATCGTTTGTTCAACCAATTTTTTTTTTTTTTTTTTCCAATTCAGGGATTAAATATGCGAGTCATTGAATCATTAATTTAAAATGCCAAATCACTGAGAATTAGTGAAACGCTATGCTACTGTGTGTTGCTCGTTCTGTTTTGGTACAGAGGTTTTGTTTGGAACTATTTTTATACTACATATTTCCTTACTCTTGCAGTACTTTCTATTGTTGTTTAATCTTATGATTGTGTGGGTTGAAGGGATGTTTTTCTTCATGAGTTAGTGATAAGAGAATGTCTCAGTTTCAAGGTTTTTAACTTCACAGGACAATGTTGTGAAGCAGTAATTTTTCCATTGTTTTTGCAAACAATCTACAATCCACAGTCCACAAATCCATACTTGTTGGATTTGTACTGGTCAGAGGAATTCCGAGCATTGAGCATTGAGACATTTAGACAAAGTTTGAGCATTAAAACATAAGAAACTGAGATTATTCAATAAACTCTGCTCTTTTTATTATCATCACTTCATCTCCTGCTTCTGCTCTTCCCTGGCTTTCTCAGTAAAACTCTCAGGCTGATAGAAGACTTATATCTGCTGGCAGAGATTCAGTGTCCGGGGTCGGATCTAATATATTTGATTCAACTGACGTGGAGATCTAACATTTTGGCACAATCTAACACACCTTATCTTTAGCGTAAGAACAGGCGTGGCCATCTGTAACTTAAATGTGCTACACTTTTGGTGTCATTCACTTCCAGTCATTTTAAGTGTATGCTGCTTGATATTGCAAACTGGCATTCGATATCATATTATTTTAAGCTATTATCATAATCGGAAGTCTTACACATTGACAAAAAATAGCTGCATTACAAAATAAGGTGGACAAAATTTTACTGATTATCAATATATAGCTGTGGTTCGACCTTAGGCAGGTAATCACAGTCATACTGATATTCATAAAAACGGCAGGAATATAGTACTTTTGCTCATGTTATATTGCTTCTGTCTATATACACACACCGAACACATTTATTTTATAGTATATTTGTATTTATTTATAACCTGGTTTAAATCATCATCCCTATTTTTGACTACCTAAAAGAAAAATTTAAATGTTATGAAATGTTTATTAAAATGTTTATATATATATATATATATATATATATATTAAATAAATATTAATATAAATGTTTCAAGGATTATTAATATATTTTTGTATTTTAGACAGTTTATTGTGATCTTTAAAAGTCAGATGTATTAAATATGATGCATAAAACCAATTATTGCATTTTTTTTTTTTTTTTTACCATTATTTTATATTCAGTCTTTGAAAGAGCACAGATTTTGTTTTGAATGTTTACGAGAATGCATTTCGTTCAGAATCACTATTGACATCTATTTAGAGTTCATTGTCATTTTTCATTCTTATACCTGGTAGAACATGGTGCTAACAACACCAAGTTTGAGGGTTTGATTTCCAGGGGATGCAGAATAAAAAAATAAAAAAAAATCCTTTGAATGCACTAATAATTCACATTTGATAAAAGTGCCTGCCAAATGTATAAATGTAAGTACCTTTGGAAATCTTCAAGTTCGTCTGATTCTTCTTGTGAGATTCACAAAATCTGCAAATTCTCATCATTTATTTACATGACAGACTTGTTAGATTTCCTCACATGACCATTTGTGAAAAGGGCTTCATATTGCCACAGTATTGATGAATTAGTAATGCTGCAGAACCACAAATCCATCTCCATATACACTGATCTGACCACCATTTCTCTCCCACTCTTCACAGATGATAACTGTCGTCTGGGAGATTATAAAAAATTGAAGACCAAGATGTTGGACTTGCACGCTCAGAGATACTTGACCTCTGGTAACCATGGCAGCCATGAGAAGGAAATGGCAACTAGGAAGCATCTGGTAGACATGATGTTCAAGCGCTTTGACGCAGATGGTAATGGAAGAGTTGACAGCAGTGAGCTCTCACAGGTAAGACTGAACAAGAGTGTGACTAAATCAGTCTCATTTCTTTCACCCATTTAATTGATGTTGCAATTAGGTGGCATCTTTTGACCTTCTTAATGTGCATCTGTCATCTTAATGACCATTTTTAAATCAACAGAAGAGGTCAATTTTCAGATAAAAGATTTTGCAGGGATTTTGCAAATAAAAAGGATGGATTGGGGTCAAAGTGTTTGGGCCTGTTGAGTGAGCTGTCATTTTTAAACCTTAGCTGCGTTAATCTTTCATATATGTTTTTATGCCTTGCAAATGAAAATATTTGGGTATTCTGGTACATACATTGTGCAGAATTAAATAGCCAAGGTAACATCTATCTGCTTACATATAAACTCCTGAGCAAAAAAAAGGCTAAACACTAAGCTTTTAATTGTCATAACCACAAATTATTTGGTCAGGAAATTAGCAAAAATGTAAGCACATTTTGGCAGAATATGGGAAGTTGTGTGTGGATTTATGAATCACAATGAAACATGAGTTGCATGATGATGCTCCAGAGCGGTGTCTTCAAAAATCTGGTGAGAAATATAATAAAAAATGTATCTCTACCTCAGTAAAACATGGAGGAAGAAGTGTCATTGTGTGGGGAGCCTTTCAGCTGCTGGTATTGGTGAGCTACTTACTGTGAAAAGTTATTTAATTCTTTGGAGTACAGGAGAATATTGCAGAATGGCTTGCTTCTCACAAATGAAAAGTTGTTATCTAAAGAGGAATGATCAGATGTTATCTTTCAACAAGACAATGCTCCTGCCCAAACTGCAAAGACAACTCTTAATGGCTTAAGAACAAGTCCATCAGCCTCATGTTTTAGCTTAGTCAGAGTCCAGATTTGAACCCTATAGTGAATATTTGGCCTGACATTAAACTCAAACATACTGGGAGGCATTTTTCAGCTACTCATGAACAGTTTGAAGTCATTAACTTTGAGTGGAACAACACTTTTTTTACCCACACGGCTTAAACTTTTGGGTAAGGCTATTCCAAGCCTTCCATCTACAATATTTTTTGCAATACTTGCTAATTTCCTGACCAGTGATTTGTGATTAAAATGGTTTAGACCATTAAAAGACCACTAAATATATATATTTTTTCTTCTTCTTCTTTTCCCCAGGAGCAAATGTTTTATTAAAATTGCAAGAGTGAAGAAAAGGAGAAAACACAAAAATAATAGGGGATTTTGAGTGTATACAATAAAGAAAGACAAATTTTTAATTGGCTGTACAATTGGCTGTACTCTTAAAAGCAGCTCAAATGTTTTGTGTTTTCTTGATGAAAGGCCTAAAAAGACTTAAAGGGATAGTTCACCCAAAAATGAAAATTCTGTCATCATTTACTCACCCTCATGTCTTTCCAAACCTTTGTGGCTTTCTTTCATATGTGGAGCACAAAGGAAGATGTATCTAAGAATGTTGGTAACTTAACAGTTTTGGTTCTTATTGACTTTCTATTGTATGGACAAAAATACAGATTTATATATATCTACTTTTGTGTTCCACAGAAGAAATTAAGTCATACAGGTTTGGAAAGGCATGAGGGTGATTAAATGATGATAGAATTTTCATTTTTGGGTGCACTATTTTAAGTTTAAAAAAGGGAAATGAAATTATGAAGCCTGCATGTTGATTTGGTATGTTTACAATAATACTGTATCTACTGTTTGAATCTGATATGTTATGAGAATGGCTGGGGATCACTTTTACCAACATTTTATTGCATTAATTTGAAATGGCAAATGAGCAGGCGAGCTTGTCTCTTTTTTTAATAACTTGCTCATAAACTGATCCCAGGTCAGTTGTGCTTTATCTTGTCCTGCGGCAGAAAGATTACACCTGTCCATAGAGATACTGTGCATATCAAAATGAGCAAAATATGAATTTATTCATATTTCTCCAGAGAGAAAACTCTGAACGCACTTTCACTCTCGGTTACAGGCGTGAGCCATTTCAATTTCATTGTGCAATATTTTCATGTCATTTGCATATTTCTTCATTCTCAGTGGAAGAAAAATAGATCTCTTTTCATGCATGGCAGATCGAAGACAATGTAAAAAGTGAAAATTTTGACCGGCCCTGAATACAAAAGCTTGGCCCTTTGACATGAAGCTACCGCAAGGTTGAAAAGGTGATAGAGGAATAGGAACATATAGTGAAATGCCTTGCAGTGAAATCAAAACATTCTGCTCTAATAGAGCAATTAAACTCCATCAGTATTCTGCTCAAGTAGGTCTTCTGGAATGATCTTCATGCAGAAAGTAAAGGGACAGTCCATGAACCCTTTTTGACTTATTGAATATTGAGTATTGTTTTGTTTATTTATATCATATCATATATCTAATAATGTATTTATATTAAATAACATATTTAATACATTGTGTCATTCTGGAAACCACTTAATGTGAAATGATTTTTGTTACATTTAATACCAAGCCTTAAAATACTGTATACATTAAATGGTATAAGTAAGCAATGAAGGGCGTTGTTAGGCACGACGCGAAGCCGTGACTTATTCACGATACAGCACTAGCCTCGAGTACCTTATTGCTTTTATAAAACGGTTACCACACAATACAAATATTAAATCCAAAAATATGTATCAATGCTACTTTCATGGAGTAAACTTTTACTAAAGCAACAGAAGTTACATTATTACGCCTCTAGATGGCAGCAAAGACTGTCTTTATGAGTGTGTCAGTCAGTAGCGAAGACTTTTACATTGAAAAGACTGAATTGTTGTGAACACGGAACAAGACGCAACTGACAAATGCTTTGACTAGCGCTGTCAGTCACGGGAAAACCCCTTAACTGTTAAAAGGACAAGATAATACATTGGACATTTAAACAGATTTTTTTATTATGAACTTAGGACTGACCTGAAGGAAAATGCTAAATGTGAATGCAGGTAATAAACTCGCTCACTCGATCTCTTTCTCACAATACTCTTCTACATACTGTAATACAGTAAGCTTCAATGAACAATATCAATCGAGAACATACAGTTTACGTTGCTAAGAGTGGTTGCTAAGGGTGTTGTGTAGTGATACACACAGAACCGTTGGGTAAAGCGGTCATAGCCGTGATTAACGTGAATAAAACACAGCTGTTGACCAATTAGAATCAAGGACAGGAACTAACCGTTTTATAAAATACTACATATTTGTATATAATGGCCCCAAAACATATTTGGATGCTTAAGACATTTTAAAATTTGTGCATCATTACATCTGATGCAAAATATCAAACAAAGTTGCATCTTCAAAGAAATTATGCTCAAAAACTTGCATTTTTGTGCATCTAGAAGTGTTTATGTTTAAAAGTGATAGAATAAGTACATGCCTAAAGCTGTTCTAAGATTTCATTTAGCACGGTGGATTGGATGTGGAGAGTTGTTCATTATGGAAAACTTTGCTGACATCGCCTGTAGCACGCGGCATGCAGATCAGAGTTGTACATTAACAAATTTCAGCATTTGAAAGTTTGCTTGCTTGTTTGGTTTGTCTTCGAAGTAAATGGTAAATCAACACTGCAAAGCAAAAGAGGTGAAAGTGAAGGTTTTGAGGCATTTTCTGTGCTGGTATCAAGTCTCTATAAGAGGATTAGAGTTTGCAACAGATAATAAAAGGGCAGGATTGAATCAAATCTGAACACACAGGTCTGGCTTTAATAATAAATCATTTTGGGTAAGACTGGGTCAGTCTTAGCACTAGGTATGCCAAAGCTTTCAGGAGGTCAGGTCTATATTATGTGTAGTTTATGTCACTTTCAGTAATGTTTTGAATCCATTGACCACCAGTCACCAAGTTAATTATAATTGTTCATACACATATGCTCAAGGCATTTTCCAAATCTTAACTGTAATCCACAGTGAATCTAACCTCTAACATTTATCAACAATCCCTCCAGCTTTCTAACTGTAATTACCATCAGATATTTTTGGCATGGATGAATGCTTGATAGAACGTTTTGCAGTAATCCCTCATGTTTTCAAGCATAAGGCTGTTATAAAATCTTGCTCAGTTCTGGATGTTTGCCATCCAAAAGGATTCACAATGTCTGATGCAGATAGGAATCACATCTTTAATTATTCAGAATGGTACATTAGAGCAGTGGTTTTGCTTCAGGATGGAGATTTTACATCAGACGTCATGTGGAGGCCCAAGACAGCACAAAAATTGGGTAAACAAACATGTCCTTAAATTTGAACATCATTTATTAGTATTTCCTTGAGCTACATTCACTGCACAAAATACATTTGCTCTGGTAAACGTGATACAGTAGGTGCTGCTTTGGATTTAATCTCTTTCATGTTTTGATCTTTAATCTTGTTATCATGCAGGTTATCAAGCAGGAAGGTCTGAGCAGGACGGCGTCAGAGTGCACTCTGTTCGACCTGTTCAAATATAACGACGTCAACGATGACGAACACCTAACTAGAGAGGAGTTCTACGCAGCTTTTGGTGAGTGTTGGGTTTTGATAAAGTGATGAAAGTGTACAAAGCTGAGAGACATTTTCAGCTGCATAATTAGCACCATCATGGCTGAATGCACATTCAGTAACTGTAACACTTACTGTATTTTCAGTGTCATTTGTTAAAAGCACAATGGATAATTGCAGTATTTTCATGAAGAAACTAAACAGAGTCTCGGTTACAGGCGTGAGCATTTTTAATTTCATTGTGCAATATTTTCATGTTGTTTGGATATTTGTGCATTCTCATGGGAAGTAGAATAGTCTCTTTTTCATTAGGGATTGGACGCATAAGGAAGTTAACTATTCTAGTTCTGATTCCGATTGAACATGATGAAAGTAATGACATGCAGTTCAGTATGTCGAGAATCATTCATTTAGTCAATAAGTCTGTTAACTTGACAGATTTTTTGGACAGATTTTTAATTTTAGACAGTCTTTTTAATTGATTCAACTGACTCAAACTGCAACTACTGAGGACTTAACAATAGGAAGATGTGTTGTATATTTCTTGTGTTTGTATTATTTTGCAGCACCCAGATTTTTCATCTCATTATATATAATTAGTCAGTAGTGCCACCATCTGACGTTTGCATCCATCTCTCTGGATAAAAAACAATACAAAAAAATAAACATCTTTCTGCATGGTTTTCCACTCCAAAGTAGCTGTTTATTCTGACAATATATATTGTTTTGCCATGTTTTACCAGTATTTATTATTTATTTATTTTCTTAGGGTGTGTTCACACTTGGCAGGTTTGGTTTGATTAAAACAAACTCTGATGTGATTGCTCTGTTAGTGAGGTTCATTTGAATAAGTGTGAACGCTGCCATCCGAACCCTGGTGCGCACCAAACAAGCGGACCAAGACCCACCTTTTCCAAACAAACTCTGGTGCGGTTCTACTGAAATATGAATGCAACGTGAACCAAAGACATGTAATCGAACAAAAAACAGGACATGATGTCAGAAGATGCAACCCTTAAAAAACATAGAATGCTCAAGCATACCTGTTTTTCTCGTCATAAGAGCTGCATTCCCCATTGCAGTTCAGTACAGGCGTCAGAACCACCATCTTCTTGCAACAGATCTTTGTTTTTGTGCAACGGAGGAGTTCCTGTCACAGTTTTGACTCCTTTACACATTCTAAAAAGCTGTTCATGAGTTCTCGCACATACAGCTAGCACATTTAGCCCAGCACACAGCATTGCTTTGGATGTTTGCAAAGTTCCGTCGCAAAATATGTCATAAAAGCTGTTTTTTCTTTTTCTTTTTTTATCCTGTAGTGTTAAAAGTGGCATTGTGATTGCTAAGTGAACCAGAACTAAATGTATCTTTTTCATTTTTGGTCCAGACCAAAAGAACTGAACTACAAGTGTGAAAACACACTTAAAAACATGAAACGGACTTTCAGTACAGTGTTTTATCTGTGCATGTGGAAGAATGTAGGCATTAAAAACTGTGAGCAGAACCAAACATCATGAAAAACATTAGGTTCCAGTAAAATACTGCAATATTCAAAACTTGTTCTTGGATCCCATTCCTGCTTTTCATGGCAAGTTCGGACTATTGGCATGTCATGTAATGAAGTTACATTTCTCCATTAGTCTATTCCACCGGGTCAGTGGCCTCTGAAATGGACTGTGACTCTGACCAACCCACTGTTAAAAAGTCAGATCTTGCGGTCACCATAAAGGTGAATGGATCCTAATTAAGCTCTAATTGAAGTCTACACTCATATTTTTCAGTAAACCACTGAACAGTGACGGCCTTAGTAAGATTTTCCTCTTTCGTGTACTCATTAACGGATTTGCTGAAGAGAAACTGAGGCACACTAATTAACCGCATGACTCAAGATGCAAGTAAAATTTGTTATAGAGCGTTTGTGTCAGCCTGCAACTAAGTTATATTGCTAAAGTAGAAGAATGCCCAGACTCCATGGACTGCCTGTAGTAATCAAGTTGATAAATGATGTTTTATGTTAAAGCGGTGGACATGATCTTACTGAACTGAGATGGTCCTCTGGTATTCTTATAAATATTTATATTTTACAGTATATTTTTAAATATATTTCTAATGTATACACACATATACATGTTGAGTTTTCATGTTTTATGGGGACATTCCATAGACATAATGATTTTTATACTGTGCAAGCTGTATATTTTATCCCCTAACCCTAAACATACCCATCACAGAAAACTTTTTGCATTTTTACATTTTCAAAAAACATCACTTAGTATGATTTATAAGCTGTTTTCCTCATGGGGACCAAAAAATGTCCCCACAAGGACAAGGGTTTCGGATATTGCCTTTCATATATTATATTATACAGTATTATAGTGTTGTCACGGTACCAAAATTCCAGTAGTTGGTACCAATGCCATGAAAATTTTACGGTTCTCTGTACCAGTTTCGGTACCACAGCAAAATCTGTTGGAACTATTTTACTATTTTATATAGCCTATTTTAAAAACATATTAAATATGATTTGGAGCATGTGTGTATGTTTGTGTGTGCATATATATATATATATATATATATATATATATATATAGGCTACCTCATTGAAATAAATTTTGAAATATAAAAAAAATAAATAAATAAATGCTCAAACATCCATTTTGTACTGTTGAAAAAACCAGCATATGCTGGTTAAGGTAGGTTTTGAAGCTGGTATGCTGGTTTGAGCTGGTTTATGCTGGTCAAGTGCTGGTCCTATGCAGGTCCATGCTGGTCCTATGCTGGTGCTGGTCCTAGGCTGGTCCTAAGCTGGTCCTGGACAAAGATGCATCTTCCACACAAAGATGCGTCATATAGCCATATAGCCTTACCGCTCTGCTCTTTGAGAGGGATGTGGGACACGAGCAGGAAAGAGACCATTTCTCTTTAATAATATCTTAATGTTATCTCCTGATGTTACAAGCAACTGACACTTGTTGTAAAAGGTCTGAAGAGCGAGTTTTATCCTCCGCAGGGGCAAGACTTTGAGGCTATGTTTGATTTTGCACTGCCAGAAAAAAGCGAAAGTAAAAATCACCCGCGTGTGTGAAACGCGTTATACAAATAAACTTGACGCGCCTTATAAAGTCTAATAGCAAGCACAAACTGTGTTAAATAGAAATTGTTGCGCAAGCAAGAAGGTTTCTGTCCTACTGTGTTTTTTCTACTTTACCACAGTAAAGAATGCGAATAGCCTATAATAGGCTTAAATGCGAACAAAAGAAAGAAACGTTTATAATCCCCTTCGTGAGTGAAGATTTGGGAAAAGATTCCATGTTCAGTGAAATAACTAATGGAATATTGTTAAATTCTTTGCTAACCTATTATTTCTTTTGTAAACAAAGCTTTGTGCTTCACTCGTGTCATATTCAAGTAAATACTGCCACAGTCCAGTGGGTACCGAATATACCCGGATTCTCGGTGCTACCGGTACTACAGAAATGCGGGTATCGTCACATTTTCAAAATTTCAGTACCGACTTGGTATTATATTATATTATATTATATTATAATTATTAGTCAGGGCTTCCTTTCTTATTTGGGGCTTTTACTTCTAGATTCTGTTTCTAAGCTCTTTGCTGAAACATTTGGAGAAATTTCTATCCCAACAGAGAATAAATTAGTGTTCCCAATATAGATAAAAGCCTTGAGTTCTTGGTTCTAAATACAAACTCCCTATGGATGGCTAAGACATTGCTTATGTCACAAGAAATTACACATATTAAAAGATTCTAAGTAAAAGTAAAGCTTGCAGGCTAAATGAGTTCCAACCTTTTACACTAACGTTCGACATGTCTACTGTCTCATTTTGCTTTTTAGTCTCATCTTCCTCTGACATTTTAGTTTGAATCAATTGGCACTGACATTCAGCAAGGGCCGACACATTTAACATAAGGTTCGGGATGGGACAACAATGCATGCATGGAGCACTTTTGCAAGAATCCCACAGTTACACACTGGGTTTTTTGAGCATAAAGCAGCTTTTCAGACAGGAAGTAGGTTTTAGAATGAGAATCACTGCCTCAATCTGCCCCCATGCCCTTCCTCCAATCTCAGCGGGAGTTTGAATGAGGCGGGAACAGCCCTTCAGGCAAACAAAAAAAAATTGTATTGCTACTTTTGCTTTTCTTCAAAACTTAAAGATAAAAAGATTACAAGTCATTTTGTCAGACGCCTTCAGAGAACTCCTTCACACCGTCTCTTTTTAGCTTCTGATGCTTTGAACAAATGTTTTCTTTAGAAGTTTGAAGAATACTACTTTATAAACAGTGCATGTTTGTTGTACCAACAGCATTAGGGTTCATGCTGTGAGCTGGTGCTTTAGATATCTGCCACAATATGTGAATGCTTTTAGTCAGTACGACCTTCAGTGTGAAATTTACCCAATGATATGAGCTGCTCAGATTCACCTGATCCTGACTTATTTTTCCATCACATAGGCGCCTGCTCAAAACCATTTTCTCAATGTTTTCTCAGTCCGCTTCTACCCTCATTGACCCTGTTCACTCTATGTAAATTCACACTGACAGCGATCTGCAGCTTCAAAACAACTCGAAATCATTAATTTAATGTGGACATGTCAAACAAAGTTGAGCTGAGAAAAGTTTAACTTTATGTAAATAAGCATAGATGTAATATGGCAGCTTTTGATAGAAGCAAAGGCAGTGATCTGTCTTCTGTGAGATAGTAGTCAAGTATAGGCAAGATGGAGAGGTGTTGCTACTGATTGCTACTGTGAGCAATTTCACCATTCTATGTAATTTGTTTCAGCCCACATACAGTGATATAATACAAAATGATGCAAATAAACCATATCAGAAATTGTTGGTATTCTGAGTGAGTTTGATTCATAGAATGAAACTCATTAATCTCATTCATGATGTGATGTATTGTATTATGTATTGCAGTTTATACACAAACACTTTCCCTGCAGCAAGAAAACTGATTGATTGCCAAAATAGAATATAATAATTTATAATTTACAATCAGATTTTGATTGATTGATTGATTCATTGATTGATTTGAACTACATTGTCTGCCAATGTGGAAATTCTCCTTTGGCTTCTCATAAAAAACACAATTACACACAATACACAAGTTATACATATACACAATGTGTCAATATAAAAGGTATTCTCACAAGGAATTCCTTACCCTTCATTTAAAGGGTTAGTTCACCCAAAAATGAAAATTCTGTCATTAATTACTCAACCTCATGTAATTGCACACCCGTAAGACTTTTGTTCATCTTTGAAAACAAATGAAGATATTTTTGATGAAATCCAAAAGCTTTCAGTCCCTCTATTGGGAGCAACACAACTTACACATGCAAGGCCCAAAACGATAAGAAAGACATCATTAAAGTAAACCAGTGGTTTAACCTCAATTTTATGAAGGGATGCAAGTGCTTTGTTTGCGCAAAAAAACCCACAATTTACCTCTATATTTACAAAATAACATTATCCAAAGCACATACATGGAACAACTTCAGATCTTGAGTCAACACAACACGCATGCGTTGTGGTGCTTCCCCTACTGGGCTGCAGGTCAATATTTTTATAAATAAAGTGGTAAATCATGCTTTTTATGTGTGCAAACAAAGCACTCTTGTGGCTTCATAAAATTTAAGTTAAACCACTGGAGTCACATGGATTACTTTAATAATGTCTTTACTACCTTTATGGACCTTGGATGTGTAAGTTGCGTTGCTCCCAATGGAGGGACAGAAAGCTCTCAGATTTCATCAAAAATATCTTCATTTGTGTTCCAAAGATGAACGAAGGTCTTATGGGTTTGGAACGACATGAGGGTGAGTAATTAATGACAGAATTTTCATTTTTTGGTGAACTAACCCTTTAATATTCTAAATGCCATTGGTATAAAGGAATGTTTACACATTTCTAAGATAAGATTTTAAAAGACTATGGCTAATTATACAGCCCATCAATAATGTATTACAATAACGGTCAATAAGACAGTGACCTGGTGACCTCCAGTGATAAAATCGCTCTCTGTATGACCAGTCAAGAAACTTTTTCCAGCATTCATTGTGACATTTGATCTGACTTTGTCTGTTGTGATGCATTAGATGCAGCTGAAAATCTGTAAACAACATGATTTATTGGCTGTTTTAACATTCAGTTGTTGCGTGAATGATTTATAATATTATTTCACATGAATAGCTTAGACTTATTCTTGCATGATTTTGATCTTGGTTGTGTGATATGGGGTAAAAGTACACTCTGGTTTACTAGACTCTGGTCTTATGTGCTTAGCACACTTCAATCTGATAGGGTTAGTACACTTTGGTATGATAAGGAAGGTTGAATCAGGTCTGATGGGATTTACTGATGTATGAGTGAACAGAGCTTGTCAGCGTTGACTTGTGTTGTTCAAACTCTCCAAGTCTGTGAGTACATCAGTCACATAGGTATATATCTCAGTCCTGATGTAGGGTGACAGGCCATGAAAGCATGAAACTGTCCAGTTTTAGTTTGGTGAGTCTCTGGTCTCCCTAGAGTAAGATGGAGGGCAAGAGAATCTGAAAGCGCTGGACAAGGTATATTATGCGGTGTGTAAGTAAATTATGCAGCCTAAAAACTTACTAATTGCACTGCATCTAAGTACATTACCAGAAGACGCTGTCTGGGTTCTTCATGCCCTCTCGATTCCATATTGCAGCAATTAGCATATGGTCTACAAGAGGTTTTAGAGACATGCTAAATGTGTTTACTCAGATTCTGGCCCTTTTCTCTGGCACTAGAGAGCATTTTCATTTTTTTTCCCCCAAGAACTTGAGTAGCTCACACATTTAAGGCTAAACATGTGACTCGTTTATTCATAGCTGTAATTATAATTAATGTACACTCCTGTTTTTCATCAGGCTTCATTCCCAACATTCCTGAATCTCACAAGCTCTGCGAGTATGGGGAAAATTGGACTGGTAATATCTTGCATATATTTCAGCATCAGTTTAGAAATAAGTTTTCAAATCATGATTGCAGATTCCATGTGTTCATTAGCAATGACTTATTCGTGAACCGCCATTCATGTCAAATTGTTGTATATCATCATAGCGCCCAGCCATAAAACTTGCTCTATGTTAAAGCACATTGACATTATTATGGCATTGTTGACATAACAGTATGACTTGCTGTGAAGTGGTTTTGAAATAATGTGTTTTGTGAAAAGCGCTATAAATAAATTGAGACTTGACTTGATTTAATGAGTATACTGAACCAGTTCAGAACTCCAGACTGAACTATTTGTTCAGGAATTGGACTGAATCGGTCCAATTCAATGCAGTGATTCTTTTTTTTATTATGCCATCACACTGTCTTTGACATCCCTAAAATGTTTTAATAATGGTAGATGTACATCAAAATCAAATCAAGATTTGTTCACAGATTGGTGCCTTAAAATGTTTAGGCCTATTCTTAAACTGGAAAAATATACCTGACTTATGCTAATCAGATCGGTAGTTAGTTGGTGATAACTTCAGGGTTTCTTATAATGTCTGAAATACAAAATAAAAGAAAGTTACGTTTTCATGTATAAATTCATATATATATATATATATATATATATATATATATACACTATATTGCCAAAAGTATTGGGACACCCCTCCAAATCATTGAATTCAGTTGTTCCAATCACTTCCATGGCCACAGCTGTATAAAATCAAGCACCTAGGCATGCAGACTGCTTCTACAAACATTTGTGAAAGAATGGGTCGCTCTCAGGAGCTCAGTGAATTCAAGCGTGGTACCGTGATAGGTTGCCACCTGTGCAATAAGTCCATTCTTGAAATTTCTTCACTACTAAATATTCCACGGTCAACTGTTAGTGGTATCGTAACAAAGTGGAAGCAATTGGAAACAACAGCAACTCAGCCACGAAGTGGTAGGCCACATAAAATCACAGAGCGGGGTCAGCGCATGCTGAGGTGCACAGTGCGCAGAAAGAAGTCGCCAGCTTTCTGCAGAGTCAATAGCTACAGACCTCCAAACTTCGTGTGGCCTTCAGATTAGCTCAAGAACACTGCGTAGAGAGCTTCATGGAATGGGTTTCCATGGCCGAGCAGCTGCATCAAAGCCTTACATCACCAAGTGCAATGCAAAGTGTCGGATGCAGTGGTCTAAAGCACGCCGCCACTGGACTCTGGAGCAGTGGAGACGTGTTCTCTGGAGTGACGAATCACGCTTCTCTGTCTGGCAATCCGATGGGCGAGTCTGGGTTTGGCGGTTGCACGGAGAATGGTACTAGCCTGACTGTATTGTGCCAAGTGTAAAGTTTGGTGGAGGGGGGATTATGGTGTGGGGTTGTTTTTCAGGGGTTGGCTTGGCCCCTTAGTTCGAGTGAAAGGAACTCTTAATGCTTCAGCATACCAAGACATTTTGGGCAATTTCTTGTTCCCAACTTAGTGGGAACAGTTTGGGGATGGCCCCTTCCTGTTTCTACATGACTACACACCAGTGCACAAAGCAAGGTCCATAAAGAAATGGATGAGCGAGTTTGGTGTGGAGAAACTTGACTGGAGTCCTGACCTCAACCCAATAGATCACCTTTGGGATGAATTAGAGCGGAGACTGCGAGCCAGGCCTTCTCGCCAACATCACTGCCTGACCTCACAAATGCGCTTCTTGAAGAATGTTCAAAAATTCCCATAAACACACTCCTAAACCTTATTTAAAGCCTTCCCAGAAGAGTTGAAGCTGTTATAGCTGCAAAGGGTGGGCCAGCTCCATATTAAACCCTACGGATTAGGAATGGGATGTCATTAAAATTCATGTGCACGTAAAGGCAGGCGTCCCAAAACTTTTGGCAATATAGGGTATATATATATATATATTTGGGGAAGTTTTGGAAGCCTTCCAGTCTTTTTTCTGCTTTTGACCCTTGTTTACTCATGCTCCTACTTATGATTGGTGCATATATGTGGTTCTTTATCATGATTGGTTTGTTCAGTTGGCATATCTGTATGCTTTATGCTCCAAACTATTTACATCCCCCAGTGGAGTCAGAAGGCAATTACTTAACGCCGGCCCACAATGCCGTTCCTTTCATCTGTCAGGGCTGATATGCCTCCGGAGAGAACGTCAATCCACCTGCTCTGTCTGCTAAACAGACAAACGCGTGCGCACACACACTCACACACAGAAATACAGGATCCGCTCAATATCATTGGCAGTGGAGAATTGTGTGATAAGAAACAGGGCCTCACTTGAAACAAAATTGACTTCAGTGAAAAGCAATACAGACTTTTAAAGATTGCCATATGGGAAGTGAGAAAAAAAAGCAAGGTGGAATGTTAGAGAGAGATTGGGAAAAAAACTAATTCACAGCTCTGTAATATGGTGTGAAATGCACTTTAATTTATCAAATTTAACCAAGAGTCTGTCCCACTTTTTTCCTGAACAGTCCCTCTTTTATATGAGCTCCAATTAGCCCAATTATAAGTATGTGTACTGTGATGGCATGCTAATATGAGTATGTCTTCAGTGTCCCTACTGACAAGTGCTATGGAGATGGTGTTTTTCACAGGTGGTGTAAAGTCAGCCTTTCTTCAGCTTCTATTACTGCCTGTCTCTCACATTGATTGGGTCACAGTAAAGGTTTTATTCCATCTGACTTCAATGACTTCAACTTTTAAAAGATTCTGCAGCTATCACAGAGGCCTCACAGGCTCATAAATGTACTATTGGATGGGCGGCAGAGAGCGGAGCGTGACTTTTGATGGGAGGGCAACTGGTAATTATGATTGAAGTCCATTTACGTCATTGCTGCTTGTTGGAAAGGGTCTGTTGTTTTTCATCAGCTTTTATGGTAAATTGTAATCTATCCTAAAGTATCAGTTCTAAAGCCTAATGGCTGAAATCTTGGTATTCCTTGTTTTGTTTTGTTTTTTTGTTTGTTTGTTTTTGTTTTTTTTTTAGGTTTACATAGTGTTTGGGACTGACTTTGTATTTACTAACATGTGTGATGGTTCATTCCAGGGTTATACCATTCAGAATTGGGTTGAGGATGCCTTTTACATTCTCATTCAATTTCTGAATATGAATTTAATTTACGCTGAGGTTGCAAACAGATGAAGATCAGCATTTAACATTTGGAGGTAAGGTTGAAAAATTCAAATAAATTGAAATTCAAAGACATTCATTGAACTGTCGTTTGTAGCTAGAAAGTTACACTACTGTTCAAAGGTTTGGGGCAGTGGCGTAGCAGGCAGGGCCCGTGATAATCGACCCCCTAAAAGAGGACTAAAAAAATTTATTCTGCTGCTGCTTGACCATGGGATTTCTCTCACTGAGTTTGATTT
Source organism: Ctenopharyngodon idella (assembly GCF_019924925.1). NCBI lineage: Eukaryota > Metazoa > Chordata > Actinopteri > Cypriniformes > Xenocyprididae > Ctenopharyngodon > Ctenopharyngodon idella. The sequence continues at coordinate 15,657,536 of NC_067233.1, read as the reverse complement.
ACTGTGGCACTTTTTGCAGTTGAAGCATCACTACTCTGTAATTGGAAAGAGTGTGAACTAAATCAAAACTGCAGTCGAACACTTCAGTATTAATTCCACACTGCTGCTGTGAGAGATGGTCGAGCCCTGAGGGAGAGTCTGCTACACGTGCTCTAAATGAGGGGGCAAAACCTGTACTTACTGTACTGTCATTAATCACAAACGTTGACTCAGGATTAAATGCCTGTACAGCACCTGCCATAATATTTTCACATTATATATACTGTAGTCTTGCAGTATGTTCGGTCCACCATATTTGTTTAGGCTGCATCCGGGGGTTTTTATACCATAATCTATTTCTCTCTTTCTGTTTCCTACACTAACATACTCATAAACAAACCTCATCTTCTCAATTGTATTCCTTGTTCTGAAAAATCCATTCACCTTTCAATCCTACGGGGAATTGTAAAACACGATTGCTTGCCCTGGAGAAAATTCCAAATCTACTAAAACACAAAAGAGTGTAACTGAATGGCTAGAAAAGATATTACTAAACACTAGAAAGGGCGAGTGCTCACACATACACATGATCTGTTTTGAATGGTAGTTGTACTTGTACTTATTTACTGCTTTCAGGCTGTATTTATTGTATTTATGAGAGTTCAGACCCATTTTTGCCAATGACAATATGGTAAAAACATAAAGATGTAGCTAAGACCACACAGAGATTAGCCATGCTTAAAGAAGTAGTTCACCCCAAATTGAAGGTCCAATGACATGATAAAGCTCCATTTGTGCTTGTCTTCAATTAAGAAAATGGCTAATGGATATTTTGTGCCAGGTTTTATTTAGCCGCAGTTAAAGGGGAAGGATTATTAGTAAATAATGACTTAAATTTTGGTCAGTTCCTTATTACAAATGTGTAGTTTTGGTTCAAAAGTTTCCTTATTACAAATGTGTTATTATACAATTATTATTATTATTATTAATGTTTTTGAAAGAAGTCTCCTATGCTAACCAAGGCTGTATTTATTTGATCAAAAATATGGTGTAAAAAAAAAAAAAAAAACAGTAATATTGTGGAATACATGTATTATTACAATTTAAAATACATTTTTGGTTACACTTTATTTTAATGTGTCCCTATTACTGTGTAATTATGCATATAAGTACTGAGTAATATTAATTAAGTACATGTACTTTAGGTTTAGGGTAGAAATAGGGTTTGTTTAGGGTTAGATGCATGTAATTATGTGTAATTAATGGTTATTACTATAGTAAATACATGTAACATGTAACAAGGACACATTAAAATAAAGTGTTACCAAATTTTCTTTTTTGTTTGAATATATTTTAAGATCTACTACTCCAGTCTTCAGTGTCACATGATCCTTCAGAAATCATTCTGATTTGGTGCTCAAGAAACATTTCCTATTTTCATTGTCGAAAACAGTTGTGCTGCATAATATTTTTGTGGAAATCGTGATTTTTATTTTCAGGATTCTATGATAAAAAGTTCAAAAGACCAGCCTTTCTTTGTAATAAATATTTTATAACATTATAAATGTTGGATAAAAGTATTAATTTCTTTTTAAATAAAATCTTAATGACCCAAAACTTTTGAATGATAGTGTAGCTCATGTTAACCACTTCACTTGGTATGACATTTTTATGTCACTTTTTGTCCTTTTGCATCTGGCAGTAGAAATATTCTCTACTTTTCTTGTATGGCAAAAAAACAGAATCTCAGATGTTCTGTAAAATCTCATTTAGTGTTTTGCAGAAATAAGGAAAAAATGGAAATAATGACTTAAAATGGAAATATAAGGATACAAGAAAAATATCTGAATTGTTGCCTTTTGTGCATTGTCTATGCACTCCATGAGAAATTTAATTTGATAGTCATGCTATTTTTTCCCTCCATTACTGGCATTTCCTGACATATTGTGGCATGAGCTGACAGTGCTATCATAAAATGATTGGTTGATAGGTGTCAGGTGATTAGGAAAGGAATAAATAGGTTTGCCTTGATACAGCACAGGAAATTTACAGTCTAACATTGTCTGTTTGGTTACTCTAAATTCAGTCTACGTTTTCCAGTTGGTATTTCTGAGTACCTCACATTATTCACATTTTCCCATACTGTTCAAAAAGCCCCAATTTGGCAAGTCAGCAAGAGTTCATTCTCTTTGTCCACACCACTTTTTGAAACCGCTTGAGCTTGTCCTTTTGTTTTTGTGTTAGTGGTGCTGAAATAGAAATTTTTGAATGTTTTGCTGAGAGTCACTGCATCCACAGTGGAAAACAACAATGTCAAATTCAGCTCTCACATGCTCAGACACATGCTCTATTCAGTTTTCCCATGGCTCACTGTCTGTTCTTCTGAATTCACAAAATAAATGCAAATACAGGGGTCCTCGCTCCTAATTTGCAACATCCGATGTAGAGCTGCAATTTTGGTTCATTAAAATAAAAGATATATTTTCACACATTAGAACCCAGAATCCTTTGTACTGAAAGCAACAACATTACCAAAAAGTGTCAAGCTTCACAATCAATTGATGATCCTTGCATTAATCCATTGGCTTATAAAATCCCAGGATAGACAGATAAATATGTTTGAAGTTCCTTTGAGCACTTGAATTGGCAGCAAGTATGGTTTCTCTTTCAAATCACTGTGCTAGGTTTTCAAAATATTTTACGTTGTTTTCAACGTAAAAGATTTTGAAAACCTAGCACAGTCATTTAGAAATTGCTGTTTAAATGATTTTGGACATTTCTAATCATAATGCTGTTTTGGCTTTACACAAGGCCTCTTTACACAGCTGAGTTGAGGCTGCTCTGTGCCTGCTCAAAATTCTACTGTATGTAAAGATATAATGGTGCATAAAAGCCTGACCAAATTATGCATGCTCTGGCCCACCTCAGCCCCTAGAATCAAAGTATACAGATGTCATTTTTTTGTAAATGCATCTATGCCCCCTCCAGCATTAAAGACACTTAAATGCCACTTTAGAAGTGCTTCTGTGCCAACTTTGCAGTGTAAATTTGGCAACAGACAAGTTAAGGCTGCTTTTGCTCAAAATTCAGTGTAAAGATGCAATGCCACATAAAACACAGTCTAAATTATGCCTGCTCTGACCCACCCCATCTCCTGATATCAAAGTATAGAGTTGCAATTGCTGTGTAAATACATTTATGCCACCTCTGAGCAGCATTAAACAGTCTGTGTAAAGACATTAAAGGATTAGTTCATTTCAGAATTCAAATTTCCTGATGATTTACTCACCCCCATGTCATCCAAGATGTTTATGTCTTTCTTTTTTCAGTCGAAAAGAAATTAAGGTTTTTGAGGAAGACATTCCAGGATTATTCTCCTTATAGTGGACTTCAATGGCTACCAATGGGTTGAAGGTCCAAATTGCAGTTTCAATGCAGCTTCAAAGGGCTTTAAACGATCCCAGATGAGGAATAAGGGTCTTATCTAGCAAAACGATCGGCCATTTTCTAAAAAAAAAAATAAAGAATTATATACTTTTTAACCACAAATGCTCACCTTGCACTAGCTCTGCGATGCACCGCGCATTACATAATCACGTTGGAAAGGTCATGTGTGACATAGGCGGAAGTACCGAGCAAGTAAACATGCAAAGACTTGTCAAATGGCCTTTACAAAAAAAAAAAAAAGGTAAAACAACGATGTCGGATGATTTTGAAGTTGGAGGATTAGTAGGAGGATTTTTCACATGATTATGTAATGCATGGCGCATCGCAGAGCGATTTATTTTTTTTAGAAAATGACTGATTGTTTCGCTAGATAAGACCCTTATTCTTCAGTTGGGAACGTGTAGAGCCCTTTGAAGCTGCACTGAAACTGCAGTTTGGACCTTCAACCCACTGGTAGCTGTTGAAGTCCACAATATGGAGAAAAATCCTGGAATGTTTTACTCAAAAACCATAATTTCTTTTCAACTTAAGAAAGATAGACATAAACATCTTGGATGACATGGGGGTGAGTACATTATCAGGAAATTTGAATTCTGAAGTGAACTAATCCTTTAAGTGCCCCTTCAGAAGCTTATGTGTCACCTTTGCTGTGTAAATTTGGTATTGGAAGATTTTAGAGACTTAGAAATAAGCAACCTGTACTGCAAATCTGATCTCTGGGTAAATACATGAAAAGTGATGCTCATGCATTTGCACTATGGTGCATAATTCTCTCAGATCCTGTCTCTCTCTCTCTCTCTCTCTCTCTCTCTCTTATAACTGTTCCACAGAAGTATTCCCCTGAAATCACTCATAAATGCATAGAGTGTGCCATGCAGAATAAATCTGACATTAAATGAGGGTTGCTAAAGGTGCATCAGCTCTACACTGCTGTTATCCACTATATGAGCTGAGAGCAACACAATGAATAAGAGACATTACTGACTAATTTGGTAAATTAGCTTTAAATGAGAGCACAGCGCTGAAATGCGAAATTGCCATTTGCGAGGCGAGAAGCATGTTTGTCTTGCGTGCAAGCTGGTTATAATTCCCAGGATCTTTAATTGCATAATCATTTGAGATATCCCAACCCATGTACTCATTTGTTTTGCCGCAGCTTGATTATGTTTTTCACTTGTGTGCATCTCTGTAATTAAAATACCTGAAAATCCTTTTAGATGTCATTAATATGATCATGGAAATGAGATCAAATCAATCAAGATTCAGTGCAATTTTATTGAGTAAGCTACTTTTAAACTAGCTTGACAGGCTGTCATAAATTAAAGTAGTTAAGGTACTGTCAAGGTACTCTTGAAGAGTAGTTAGCTAATGTAAGCTAGCATCACAAAACTAGCAAACTACACTGTTAAATAAGTGAATGAATAATATATTATAATCAGAGCAATATTTCTCTGGTTTATTGAGGGTTTTTAGTTCTTAAAATTTCTGCATTTAAAAAGAGACACAAAATGTTTCTTTTTGGAATGAAAGGAGTTGTTCTCACGTTACAGAAAAATTGTTTTAACTTAAAGGGTTAGTTCACCTAAAAATGAAAATTATGTCATTAATTACTCTCTCATGTCGTTCCACACCGGTAAGACCTTCGTTCATCTTCAGAACACAAATTAAGATGTTATTGATGAAATCTGAGATGTATAATGACTCGTCCATAGACAGCAATTTAACCACCACTTTCAAGGCCCAGAAAGATACTAAAGACATTGTTAAAATAATCCATGTGACTGCAGTGGTTCGACCTTAATTTTATGAAGCGACGAGAATACTTTTTGTGTGCAAAAGCAAAACAAAAATAACTTTATTCAACAATATCCTCTTTTCTATGTCATTCTCTTACGCTGTTTACGTTCAGCGCTTCCAGGTTCTACTTCAGAACGGCGGCTCAGTATTGACCGACGCTGTTCACGTGAGCAGCACGACGCAGGTGTGTGATGTTGAAGCAGGAGCCGGCCAATAATGAGTCAGCGTTCTGACGTAGAACCTGGAAGCGCTGAACATAAACAGTGTATGAGAATGACACAGAAGAGAATATTGTTGAATAAAGTCGTTATTTTTGTTTTGTTTTTGCGCACAAAAAGTCGCTTCATAAAATTAAGGTTGAACCACTGCAGTCGTGGATTATTTTAATGATGTCTTTAGTACCTTTCTGGACCTTGAAAATGGTTGTTAAATTGCTGTCTATAGAGGAGTCAGAAAGCTTTCAGATTTTATCAAAAATATCTTAATTTGTGTTCCGAAGATGAACGAAGGTCTTACGGGTGTGGAACGACATGAGGGTGAGTAATTAATGACAGAATTTTCATTTTTTGGGTGAACTAACCTTTTAAGAGCATAACTCTTTTACCTAGCTAGTATCAAAATGTGGAAGTATTTCTTTTCTTGACAACCCCAATTTTGACATTTTTCTGATCTCTCTCATTTAAAGGCTGGTTGCTGTCTGCTTTATGAGAAGGTGGCCTTGGTTAACCCAAAAGGTCATGGTAGAGCTCCACTGAAAAGCGAATGAAGAGACTTTACCGTTAATTAGACCGACAGAAGTGTTTGGCACATGGCTCTATTATTCCTCTCACACTGTAGAAAAAACGAGAAATGACATACGAGGATCTTTCAACAGCTATTCTAAAATGACCAAATGACACTGTTGAGTCTTGGCTGTGGAGATAATTAAATTCAAACTAGATGTTAAGTTGAGTAGTTTTTAGTTAAAAAAGAAGCCTTTATAATGAACTGCCGTGTTTGGTTGGCGTTTCTACTGAGAGGCTCGTAGGAGCAGCTGTTAATTCTCACCGTCATTAAAATCTTAATTTCAAAACTAAGTGAAACTATCAGGAGATTTGTGCTTAAAGCAGCACAAAGCCTATCACGATCATCCTAAAGAGTGTTGTGAAGCTATGAGTCAGATTGTAAAGCCATCTCAGCTCTTGCCTTGGGCAGTACAGCGACTTCAGTCGTATTAGATGCTCATCAGATTCTCTAAAGAGTAGGAGCTGATTGATGGGGCTCATATATAGAATTGGGGGTCGGGGTTTATTTGTTATCCTTGTCCCGCTCCAGGTGTGTGTTTGTTTCTATGTTATGAAAAAGGTGACATTTCAGAGCCAGAAAACGTAAAGGCTTGTTGCACACCTGATCTGTTCCAAAATCCACTAAGCTGCCTAGGCAGTATTTTAAGGCATTATATGCATGCTTCCCAAAATGAATGCTGTTCAAAAGGTAAAATAGAGTAAATCATTTTGGCTAATTTCTAATCCGACTTAGCTTGTATGTTTCACAGTGAAGATAATCCCAGAATGCATTGCAACAAGTTTAGTGCTGTTATTTTGGTATTATTTATATACTATTATAGTATTTATTAATATTTTAAGTTAGGTTTTATTTTTCTATTTTCATTTTTCATTTGTTTAAGTTTTATTAATTTATGTGCCATTGTCATTTTTATAAATCTAAAAATGCTCTGCTTTTTCTCGCAAATGGGAGTTTATATTGAAATTCTGACTTTTTTCTCGCAATTATGAGTTTGTCGAAATTCTGACTTTTCTCACAATTCAGCAATCAATTCAGATTTTTCACGCAAATGCGAGTTTATATCTTGCAATTCTGACTTCTTTTCTCGCAATTCTGACTTTTTTTCTCGCAATAGTGAGTTTATATGTCGCAATTCTTATTTCTTTTCTCGCAAATGCAAGTTTATATGACGTAATTATAACTTATTTTCACGCAAATGCGAGTATGTTGCGATTCTGTCTTTTTTCTTACAATTGCAAGTTTGTCGCAATTATGACTTATTTTCACGCAAATGCGTGTATGTCGCAATTCTGTCTTTTTTTCTCACAATTGCAAGTTTGTCGCAATTCTGACTTTTCACGCAAATGCAAGTTTATATGTCGCAATTCTGAATTTTCTTGCAAATGCGAGTTTATATGTAGCATTTCTGAGAAAAAAGTGAGATTGTGAGATAAAAAGTCGGAATTACCTTTTTATTTTTTATTCCATGGTGGACACAAGCTTCTATATGTTTTTCATCTAATATTAGTCATTTTTATTTCAATTAGACCAAAAATGATCTTTAATAGTTTTAGTTTTGGTTTTAATTTTAGTTAACAATAACAAAAGTGTACTGTATAAAATCAAAAGCAAACTTGATACCATTAAAAAAGTCAACTTTAAGTAGTGGTTTGTAGTAAGTGTGGTATCACAGCTCTAAAAGTTATATACTATGTTTATGGTATCCTCAAATGCTATCATTTAATAGCAATACATAAATTATCATACTAAAAAAAACATGCAAAATCCTCCTTTAAAATTGGGTACGACCTATTTGCACATGTGGCTATTTGTGCAATTACCCTTTACTGGAGATCTTAGCAAAACGGGGCCTTTGAGAATATTTTTGTACAAAAACTTAATTGCCTCACTTTGGGCCTTGAACGAAATCTGGACTAAGTACAGACTGTTAGCTGAAAAGTGAAAAAACATGACCTTTGATATGCTGTGCTATCTTTTTCATCCAAAGAACTCACAAACAAATAAAGAGATCAGACATATTGCCCTCAAGAGGCTGTGTTTGTGTAGGTGAGTGTCGGTTTGTACTTGAACTGTAATACTCGGTCAGGCCATAGCAAGAGGAGCTTTGTATTTATTCTCTTTGCACTTTAAATAATGATGCATCTGTGTTACCATCGGACCAGCCCAACTTACAAAAAGAAGCAGACTTTTCAAACTCAGTTTAAACTACAATTGTTCATAAGTGTCTGCAGTAGTTTTTATTGTTTTATTGAAATGTTATGTGTCACAGAAAGCGACATTCACACCGGTAATGTGGCATCTGAGAAAATCAGTTTGATGTTCTCACTAGAAATCACAGGTAGTCAATGTAGCTGTGTGCAAAAAAATATCAAATCATTTTCTGTGAACCAAAGTGAGCTAGAAATATATTTTAATGGCTGATGCAGACACCTCGTTAACAAATTTACTGGGAAAAGAAAAACTGAAGTCGATATAAACTACACTTTCTTTCCTCTTGTTTCTCAGAGGTCTATCAGCTCAGCCTTCCCGAAGACCAAAAGCTGAGCATCACCACGGTAACGGTGGGTCAGAGCGCTGTTCTCACGTGTGCCATCACTGGAGACCAGCTGCCGCCAATCATCTGGAGACGCAACAACCACACCCTCAACATGTTGGAGCTGGAGGACATTAATGTGAGTGACATTTACCCTAACTTTGTCTCCACCACAGTCTGCTTTTACTCGTCAAGTGTGTGTGTGCAAGGCAAGCCATCTGGAAAGTGTTGCAATCAGCTACCTTTTTAAAGCTGCTGAAAAGTGAGTGGCAGCACTTTCAAGCCGATAAATTGCGTGACACACAAGTGCAAACGTACATTCAACAGCGACCTTTTTTGAAATGATATGACATGGTGTGAGATCATTAGATGTTCAATCTAATCTACTTTGTCTCTCTTAATGTGCTTTCTGCTCAGTTTAGCTTTTGACGTAATGGAGTTTGGAGTGAAACATTCAACGAGGCCAGGTGGGATTTCACAAAAGAAACCCATAAATAACAAAATAAGAGCTCAAATGAAAGTCTCCAAAGTTTTCAGATGTTCCACAGTTGTGCCACGCTCCAGCTTTAATATATATTTATTACAGCAACCTTAACCAACCCAAGCTGATGGAATATAGCCCCATGATACCAAATTGAGATATGAGTGATGTTTTAAATGTTCACACTGTAACGCAACATCACTCAACGTGGCTACAACTCAATAGAAAGCACATTAGTGTAAATGAGGATTGAGAGAGAAAATACTCAAGAGAAACTAAATGGATTTGGCAGTCTTTTATGATGCTTGATTGAGCCAATATGAAATGAAGTAGTTTAAGAGGAAGAGAACAGTTAACAAAAAAAAAAAAAAAAAAATTAAACAGAAGTGCTTAAATGAAATGAAAGCAACATAGAGAATATGGTATGTCTCTCTTGGGATATGCTGCAGGGTAGAAACTGAGTTTTTCTAACATAAAAGAGTACAAATTCGTTAAACACAGTGTTATATATTTGTGTATATGCATATGTGAGTTTGCAGTCTGTCAGAGAAAGTTTTTTTTTAATTGTATTCCTAATACACTCCAGTTAATTCTACAAATATATTACCAGACATTTTTTTTTTTTTTTTTTGATGTAGGATAGTGATTATTTTAGTGCCATATAAGGTAGAGGAAAGCTTTTCATGCTTCTGTATGTTACACTGTACTTTTATTTCTGTTACTGCATGTGTGTATACAGGTGCATCTCAATAAATTAGAATGTCGTGGAAAAGTTCATTTATTTCAGTAATTCAACTCAAATTGTGGAACTTGTGTATTAAATAAATTCAATGCACACAGACTGACGTACTTTAAGTCTTTGGTTCTTTTAATTGTGATGATTTTGGCTCACATTTAACAAAAACCCACCGATTCACTATCTCAATAAATTAGAATACTTCATAAGATCAATAAAAAAAGGATATTTTAAACAGAAATGTCAGGCTTCTGAAAAGTATGTTCATTTCTATGCACTCAATACTTGGTTGGGCCTCCTTTTGCATGAATTACTGCATCAATGCGGCATGGCATTGAGGCAATCAGCCTGTGGCACTGCTCAGGTGTAATGGAAGCCCAGGTTGCTTTGATAGCGGCCTTCAGGTCATCTGCATTGTTGGGTCTGGTGTCTCTCATCTTCCTCTTAACAATACCCCATAGATTCTCTATAGAGTTCAGGTCAGGTGAGTTTGCTGGCCAATCAAGCACAGTAACACCATGGTCATTGAACCAGATTTTAGTACCTTTGGCAGTGTGGGCAGGTGCCAAATCCTGCTGGAAAAAAATGAAATCAGCATCTCCATAAAGCTTGTCAGCAGAAGGAAGCATGAAGTGCTCTAAAATTTGGACTTCAGAAAGCACAGTGGACCAACACCAGCAGATGACATGGCAGCCCAAATAATCACTGACTGTGGAAACTTCACACTGGACTTCAAGCAACATGGTTTCTGTGCCTCTCCACTCTTCCTTCAGACTCTGGGACCTTGATTTTCAAATGAAATGCAAAATTTACTTTCATCTGAAAAGAGGAATTTGGACCACTGAGCAACAGTCCAGTTCTTTTTCTCCTTAGCCCAGGTAAAATGCTTCTGACGTTGTCTTTGGTTCAGAAGTGGCTTTGTACGTGGAATGTGACAGTTGTAACCCATTTCCTGAAGACATCTGTGTGTGGTGGCTCTTGATGCACTGACTCCAGCTTCAGTCCATTCCTTTTGAAGCTCTCCTAAGTTCTTAAATCGGCTTCGCCTGACAATCTTCTCAAGCCTGCGGTCATTCCTTTCACTTGTACACCTTTTCCTACCACACTTTATCCATGAATATGCTTTGGCACAGCACTCTGCGAACAGCCAGCTCTTTTAGCAATGACCCTCTGTGGCTTACCCTCATTGTAGAGGGTCTTGATGATCATCTTCTGGACAACTGTCAAGTCAGCAGACTTCCCCATGACTGCTGTTGGGATTACTGACCTAAACCCAGTATTTATACCCTGAGAATGGTAATTTAATAGAACTTGAAATTAAATATTCTAATAATTTGAGATACTGATTTTTTGATTTTGATGAGCAGCAAGCTGTAATCATCAAAATGAATACAAAAAAGTCTGGAAATATTTTACTTTATGTCTAATAAATCTAGAATATATCTAAGTTTTACTTTTTGAATTAAATTACAGGAAAAAAATAACTTTTTCATGATATTCTAATTTATTGAGATGCACCTATATATATTTGACCAGCCAAAAGCCTGGCTCACTGGGGTATTCATCAATTGAGTCAACACTAGCCTCTGTGTCATCCTCGATACATTAAACGTTTATGAGGCCTTTAAATGAGGAAGGAGTCTGCGGCTGCCAAGATCCATCTCTAGGACCTTCCTACCACAATATCAGCCAGAAGGGACATGCACACTCACACAAGATGGTAGCATCTACATGAATAATCTACAGACTCAGAGGAAAGCCTGTTTAAATGTCAGCAGCTCTACAGACAATCCTTTAGGACAGCGAAGCTGGCTGACCTAAACCAGAAGACTCTAGTATGCAGAAAAACATTCACATACCGTTGGGCTATCCAAGAACAATTAATGTCATCATGTCTGTCACAACCTTCCCAAATAAGCCATTTTGCATGAACTATTTTATCTCATTTTTTTTTTTTTTTTTTATTTATTTATATTTTATTTAATTTATTTTATTATTCTGCATTTCCTGTACCTACTAGAGAGAGCCAGAGATTATATTATTATAGGGAGATAAGAGGGCCTGTATCTCTTACCATTGGAGAAAGTGTAACGGCTGACTTAATCACGTGCGGCAACTCTCAGCCTATCGTGTCGCCGTTCAAAACTCCTCCCTGCATACCGCCAATGCGTACCGCCAGTTAGCATTAGCCGTTACGCTTTTTTTGGCTAAAGGTTGCAGGCTTGCCTTCCAGTGGCTTTGGAGAGAACCTCATCTTTTAGAGTTTAGTTTTGTTTTGTTCTTCTGTCAGATAGAACTAGGATCTGGGTCTAGGGTCTAGGATCTGAACCTAGAATACTAGCATATTAGCGAAAAAGAGTCCAATGCATATCTTTGGAATGGTGAGCAATGTAGCCAAATTACAGACATGTTTGTTGATTTCTTGAATGCAATGGCCAATCACAGGTGTTTTAAGTTAGAATCCACTCAGCGCTCAAGTTTTTGTCCAGTGCTGGGTTCTGCATTCTGGCAAATCTCTAACAAAGTGCAGACATATAACGCAACTTTGTGAGATCACGATGAATGCATGACTGCTTTTTAGTGATTATGAAGGGAACTCTCTTTGCAGGCTGTCCAGTATAATAATTAATATAATATATTCAGAATTTAAATAAAACTTTTGTTTTCCATGCTTGACCAGCGACCATGTACACGTTTCAATAAATTTGCCCATCCACATTCAGTGATTCACTCTCAAAATTGCGATGACTGACACAGTGATAACCATAGCAAAAGGACGTTTTGTTTTGTTTTTTTGTTTTGTATTGTTGTTGTTTTTTGCTTTGCTTTGCTTTGCTTTGCTTTGTTTTGTTGTGTTTAGTTTTTTGTTTTGTTTTGTTTTGTTTTGTTTTGTTTTGTTTTGTTTTGTTTTGTTTTCGTTTTCGTTTTGTTTCGTTTCGTTTGTATAGAACCTCATTTACCCAAGTATAGTTTGCATTATTTTGTTAAGTTCAGTGAAATTTATTTTTATTGTTATAAATATTTAATTTTATTTTATTTTAATTTTTATGCATTTCTTTCTTTCTTTTGTCTGCTTTATAGTCTGCCTTCAGAGAGAACCTCATTAATCCAAGTATAGTTAGAGGTAATATCGTTAAGTTTAGTGAATCCTGTCTTCATGTAAGGAAGCATCTACTGCACATTAATGTGCTAAAATGAGGGTGCTTGCTGAGCGTTGCATCATGGGATTCTACTAAGACCACCACATGGCCATTATTATGAACTGCTCCCTGAATACATAAAACAAAAGAAGAGGATTTAATGACTAAAGTAAAAACTGTGGGTAAAACTTTATTAAGGATCAGCAAGAAGCACTGTTTGAGCTAGCATATGGTCTCTCACAATCGAATATAATGGCCTGATATATTTCTCTTTTAACATTAATCAAAAAGATGAATGATAAAATGAAAAAAAATAAAAAATAAAAAAAACTAGACGTCTAATCATTAGAAAGTAACAACTGTTACCTATGCAACATAAATCTAATAACCAGTAACTAACTCTGTATGTTGGCTTTCTCTTTTACACCTAAAATGATTCTTGAAACTGAAATGTTATTTCAATTGATTTCCTTTCTGCAGATCCCCTCTCAGGTAGGTTCATGTTTTTGGGTTTGCATGCCTGTAAGCTGCCACGGTCTGAAAACCCTAAAGCTAATCAGTTCTAACACCACAATTAACCCTTGGTGACTCACAAATCTGAAGACTGGGTTAAGGTGCCTGCACTATTGAGCTGGTTCAGAGTCAAGGGAAACAAAGGAGCTGATGGTTTGCACTCTTCAATGCCTCTTCAAGACATTCTATTTCTCTGTTCATTTACCATGAGGTTTATGATGCTATATCCTGGCCTTATATTTTGCAGTGGTTTGCTGTATATCATATATATAGTATACCCTTATATGCTATACTGTACACCAGTGTTGGGGAAATACTTTAAACTGTAGCTTTCCAGTCTCTAAGATACCACAGACAAGCTTTAGAAAAATTAGTTACACAGAATTTGTATTTATACATTATTTTTTATTGAACTGATAGATGTAAACTAAATACAGTTATATTTATTTATAAATTATACTTTATAATATAGAAACAGCAACATTTAACTACTGTAAATATTTAGCTATAAAACCATGTAAAATGTCACACAGGGAATCAAATGAACCATCTTAATGAACTAATTCACAAAAATGAATCATCTGAATGAATTCCTGTAAATGAATCACACTTCCCAACAGAACATTAGAGAGAGAGGATGGGTTTGGAGAGCGTGTTTGATTATCGCCTTAGTTTGTTAGGTTTTAAAGCTACATGCGCACATAAAAAACAGCAATGTACCGTCATGCTACATCGGCACTTATTGGTAAAAGTAGCTCATTAAGTAGAAAACTGTAAGTTAACAGCATCATTACTGTTAGTTAAATTCTCCACAGTACTGGTGTACACATTCATTGTGGTTTTGTGTGCAATACATGTGAGTGTTCACGTATTTTCAATCTTACTACATAATTCTGGCTTCAACTGCAAGCTGCAGCCTAATCAAATCAAAATTAACATATTTAATCAGAACCATCTGAATGGTCCTTGAATTAAATACTTGTGTGTTCCTGGGCATCAGGATGTCAGTAAGGCCAGTTGACCTTGTAAAACAATGGTGTTTGAATTCATTAGCTTCATGGGGTTTTGTTTGGACATCGATGCCGTTTCTCTTCAGCCTTTGTTGTCTCTGATGTTGCTTGTTGCTCTACGTACTGATTCTTTTTTTTTCTATTCTTATCATTAGACTTTCAAATGACTTGGTGCAATCTGATTTCATTTCATATTCAGAGTCTCCTCTTTATAAAGCTCTTTTTTACTGTACTGCTGTTTTTACTCATTAAGAGCACATTGTGACAAAAAGGGCTTGTTTATATGTTCATTTGCAAGATCAAGGTCGTGGCCTGTAGTGAGCAGAGTTTTGTATCCTAACTAGTGAATAGTAACACACAGCCAAACTGCTATTCTTCATTGATTGTTCTATTAGAACTATGTGGCAATGTAGAAACAGTAGATTAAATGTCTGTTAAAGCTATTATCTAACACGATAATGTAATGTCTTTGAATTATTTTCATTTCAATCTAATCTGTTTATCATGTAATTCTTTCATCAGTTGGCAGAACTAATTATGTGCAATTTTTTAGTGCATTATATTTGCATGTTCTCTACATTTTGCATAAATACTCTGTGAATCAATTTCTCTCTTGCTCTCATTTTAAAAGTGATATTTCACTGCCATGTAATTTAAAACCTGTATGTACTTTCTTTCATCTTGCAGAATGCAAAAGAAAAATATGAGGCTTCTCCCGACTAAACATTTTTCTAGTTGATTAGTAGTCGTTCATTTAAGCCATTAGTCGACTAAAGGCATGTTTATATGCAATTAATTTGGGGGGGGGGGGAGATGTAATATACACATAAAGCTCGCAAAGCCCTGGCACAAGTAATGATTGTGAATATGTCAAAAAAAATAGCAAGTTTATACAAGTTTATTATTATTATTATAAAATAACATTTTAATTGTTAATTAATAAACTAGTGTTTTCTGAGTCAGTGTCAGCTGCAGAGATGAAGTTGACGGTGCTGACTCATCTCTGCAGTAACATGCCTATAGTGAAATGCACCTTTCATATGGATTACATCATCAGAGAGCAGGCCTATTTGTTTTCAATTCAAATGGGTTTGTTTAAAAGTAGACCTTTCAAGCTTTCTATTGATATATTTATGTCTGTGAGGCAAGTAGCCTATACGCTGAGTTTCAGTTCATTTATGTATATATGTAAATATTTTATTATATCTTTTCATGTGACAACACTGAAGAAATGACACTTTGCTACAATGTAAAGTAGTGAGTGTACAGCTTGTATAACAGTGTAAATTTGCTGTCCCCTCAAAATAACTCAACACACGGCCATTAATGTCTAAACCGCTGGCCACAAAAGTGAGTACACCCCTAAGTGAAAATGTCCAAATTGGGCACAAATAGCCATTTTCTCTCCCCGGTGTCATGTGACTCGTTAGTGTTACAAGGTCTCAGGTGTGAATGGGGAGCAGGTGTGTTAAATTTGGTGTTATCGCTCTCACTCTCTCATACTGGTGACTGGAAGTTCAACATGGCACCTCATGGCAAAGAACTCTCTGAGGATCTGAAAAAAAGAATTGTTGCTCTACATAAAGATGGTGTAGGCTATAAGAAGATTGCCAAGACCCTGAAACTGAGCTGCAGCATGGTGGCCAAGACCATACAGCGGTTTAACAGGACAGGTTCCACTCAGAACAGGCCTCGCCATGGTCGACCAAAGAAGTTGAGTGCACGTGCTCAGCTTTATATCCAGAGGTTGTGTTTGGGAAATAGACGTATGAGTGCTGACAGCATTGCTGCAGAGGTTGAAGGGGTGGGGGGTCAGCCTGTCAGTGTGCAGACCATACGCCACACACTGCATCAAATTGGTCTGCATGGCTGTCGTCCCAGAAGGAAGCCTCTTCTAAAGATGAAGCACAAGAAAGCCCGTAAACAGTTTGCTGAAGACAAGCAGACTAAGGGCATGGATTACTGGAACCATGTCCTGTGGTCTGATGAGACCAAGATAAACTTACTAGGTTCAGATGGTGTCAAGCGTGTGGCGGCAACAAGGTGAGGAGTACAAAGACAAGTGTGTCTTGCCCACAGTCAAGCATGGTGGTGGGAGTGTCATGGTCTGGGGCTGCATGAGTGCTGTCGGCACTGGGGAGCTACAGTTCATTGAGGGAACCATGAATGCCAACATGTACTGTGACATACTGAAGCAGAGCATGATCCCCTCCCTTCAGAGACTGGGCCGCAGGGCAGTATTCCAACATGATAACGACCCCAAACATAATGTCATTTGATACCTTCAGCGGGGCAGTCTCAGTTGAATGACATTTACGGAAGCCTGACTGAAATTTATTTATAAAATTATTTCCATCAAGAAATGCAGATTTTTGGTATCAATGCAAAAACACACCTCCAAGACAACCACTGCCTTGCTGAAGAAGCTGAGGGTACCTAAACCCTATTGAGCATCTGTGGGGCATCCTCAAATGGCTCTGTGATGTCGTCATGGAAAAGTGGAAGAGGACTCCAGTGTCAACCTCTGAAGCTCTGGTGAACTCCATGCCCAAGAGGGTTAAGGCAGTGCTGGAAAATAATGGTGGCCACACAAAATATTGACACTTTGGGCCCAATTTGGACATTTTCACTTAGGGGTGTACTCACTTTTGTGGCCAGCGGTTTAGACGTTAATGGCTGTGTGTTGAGTTTTTTGAGGGGACAGCAAATTTACACTGTTATACAAGCTGTACACTCACTACTTTACATTGTAGCAAAGTGTCATTTCTTCAGTGTTGTCACATGAAAAGATATAATAAAATATTTACAAAAATGTGAGGGGTGTACTCACTTCCGTGAGATACTGTATGCATGCAATGAAAGTCAATGGGGTCAGATGCTGTTTTGGACCCCATTGACTTTCATTGTTTGGACAAAAACAGTGGAAACATTTAAAAAATCATCTTTTGTGTTCTGCAGAAAGGAGGTTGAGTAAATGATGACAAAATTCAGAATTTTGAATGAACTGTCCCTTTAAGTTTGTTGTTTTTCTCAGAAGCAGTGTGTGGAGAATAAATGGTGTGTGTAGAGCTTTAATGATGGCCTGCAGCAGAACTGATGCAAATGTCCGCTGCAATCTGCTCCTATTGATTACCCTGTTTTTTAACAGTCCTCATTCTTCTTTTCTTTCTCTCTCTCTCTCAGTTCCTCTGTATTTTCTTTTCACTATGTTACAGTACAGTTTCACTGCAAGCTGCTCTCTTTTCTCTCTGCTGTCCAGTATATGGATGCTTGATTGCCCTCCCCCTTTTTTATTTACAGATTTATGCATTCAAGCTAATGTTGATTATAGGAGTTCACTCTGGCAATTCAAGCTGTGGGTTGTTGTTTGCACTTGTGTGTCGTAATCTCTCACTCTTTAAGGTCACGGTGATGGTAGTTTTGTGTATTTTTAACAGGATTTCGGAGATGATGGATCACTGTACATTACCAAGGTGACCACTACGCATATGGGCAACTACACCTGCCATGCAGACGGCTACGAGCAGCTTTTCCAAACACACATCCTGCAGGTTAATGGTATGTAATATACAAGCATATTCACTTGAATGATGACCAATCAGAATCAAATATTCGAGAGTGCATGAGTTTAATCCAAAATCAAATATGCACTGTACTGTACAGTAGCTTATGCATTGTATATGTTCATGGCAAACACAGTGATAGTGAGTACTTGACAACATTATCATCTCACATGTCAAATGTAATAGCTGAAATATGTTGATGAAGTTTTATTGGAGAAAGACTTAAGACTAAGGACAATAATTATTAAAATAATTATAAAGATATAGTTCTTAAAATAAATATAAAAGAATAGCAGAGTTCACTCCACAACTATAACGATCAGGTCACAGAGAAACGATATTGTTGGAATCACTTTCAGAATAATTTTTTCCAGCTGATGAACAATAAAAATAATGACAGCCAATCAGAATCCATTCGAGCATTTAAAGCGACAGGCGACAAAACTGACGACAGAACATCATACTATAGCGCTTGTTACTAAACCTTGTAACTCCAGTGGACCCTCAAACTGTAGGCAAAACCTCATACATACAGTAGCTCCACCTGCCTCAATCATAAATGAAGTCCTGCACGCATTTTGGATACTGTCTCTGCTTGTTTGCAATGCAAGGGTAAATAAAAATCTGGTTCTTTAAATAAGTATAGCATTTTTTTTATTCAAAAGACGATGTGTGTAAGACTAATGTTTTGAGGAGCACAGAAGAGTGTCTTAGTCTGGTATTTGCTGTCTACTCATAGCCAATACAAAAAAACTTTGTAAACTGTTGATAAAAAAAATAAAATAATGCAATGTAGTGTTGTCAAAAGTACTGACTTCAATACCAAGTCAGTACTGAAATGTTAAAAATGTGACGTTTTGAGCGCTGTTGAGCGGATTTGTAAACACCTCTGATTGGCCATTGTGTTCACTCCCTCAACATATATGTGTGTGATTGGCTACAATGATCAACGCACAGGAGCATTTAAAAGCACACGGAAGTGTTTGAATTTGAAAGCGTTTTGAAAACAGGAGTGGGAGCATTTGAAAGCAATCAGAAGTGTTTACGAATCCACTCAACAGCGCTCAAAGCGTCACATTTTTAAAATTTCAGTACTGACTTGGTACCAAAGTCGGTACTTTTGACAACACTAATGCGATGCACTTACTGCCTCAGATGCGGCCTTAATGACAGACAGAACACAAACCTCTGACATTCGCTGGTGAAAAACGTAACTCCATTTGAGCTTGATTTTGGGAAAATGTTAATAATATAAAGACACACACAAGTGACTGACCATACATAAAGCCACAATACGTACTGTCAACATATTTAATCATTTAATATATATATATATATATATATATATATATATATATATATATATATTATTTACTGAATAGTAGAGGTTTTACTCTAACCTGCAATTTTTGCTGATTTCAAAATACACCATGCTGGATTTAACTTGCCATTGTGACATATCCTCGGATAAACTCCTGAGATCCAGCAGCTAATGTGGCACATTGCCTTGCGACTTGCAAAGGATGACTTGACAACTGAGCGTGGGCATTTAACTCACGTTGTATGCGTCAACATCACATTTGCATAGGCCATACTATTTGAATTCCTGATTGTTTGACTGCCAAATTAAAATATTAAACAGAACAGTAAAATAACGTTATTAACTGGCTAATAGTAATTTCAAATAGTGTTTCTTTTTTTAGAATGTTTAAATTTGGTTTAGTTTTCATTTCTGTGTTCCTATTAAAATTTCATTTCCGGTTTTTGTTTTCATTCCTTGAACCGGTTCAGGGCCCTGGCTCTTGTTATAAATGAGCCTTTATATCTGTTTTTTTTGTTTGTTTGTTTGTTTGTTTTGTTTTTGTTTTTGTTTTTGTTTTTTTGTTTTTGCAATGAATAGTAAATCAAATGAAATGCATTTAAAAAAAACTATACACATTCTATATTTCTAAAAAATAAAAAAAATGAATAATAAAATATTCAATTTTATTATGTTTCAGCTATTTTTATTTATAATAATTATAGTAATTAATTATTTACAGCATGTAATGCAGATTTATGCATAATAATAAAATAATACTAATTATTATATTTCTACTTGTATTAATTAGAGTTTGTAATGCAGATTTATGCATAATAAATAATGAAATAAATTTATTTTAGATTAAAAGATATTTGAGAGATTTAAAGTTTTAAATTTAAAATTGCTTTATTTTGCATACTTCCATGTTTTTTTATGATGGGCAAAAGTGTCTTTTTGCATCTTTCTTGTTCTGTAAGGCTGAAATGTAAGTTTTTCACCATTCCTTGGTCTCCTGCCACCTTTTCCCTTGCTATTTCTCATTGACACATGAAACACACAGCAATCAAATGGCACTAAATGATACCATCACAATTTAATTGAATGAAAAACAATTGAACGCCTCCAGAGTTGTTGCCTAGCAATTAATCGTGGTCAGAGATGGGAGGAAATGAGAAATTAATTAAGGGATGTGACACATGTTCTCCCTTTTTGTGTTTTCAGCCACAAGGGCACTAGTGCTCCCCTTTACCTAATTATGCTTCCTGATGACCAAGAGCAATGGAATATTGCTTGGTCTTTTCTTTATCTTTTTTCTTCAATAAGTCCACAGTCATTTTGCTGATTTTTTTTTTTAATTATTATTGCATATGTGTAGTTTAACTTAAGCTAAAGCATTTATATTTCTCTATGGCAGATGAACCATTTGTAATTAATTTCCTACACGGCACACGTAAACGAAGGCTAACCTTACGACTTTAAATTGTTGTCCTTACCGCCTTTTTTATTTACAATAATGACGATATAATGTTGTTGCTTTATTTTCAATGCAGGGTTTCGCTTGATGGTTAACCAAGGTTAATAAAACAGGCAAAAAAACTAAAATATTAATAACCATCTCGACTGTGATGAATGTATACATTGTGTGAGTGGGTGTCATTTTTCATTATTTGTTTAAGGGCAGTGTTAGCTGGGAAAATGAAAGGGTTCAGACAGGTTCACAGAGACCTGCTGAGTCTCACAGATGGTGAAATGGAGAGGAAACTCTAATCGAGGACTTTGAAAGCTCATCAGCACCGACGCACATACAAAAGCACTAGAAAAACACACAATTCTCTGTGCCGCATGTAATGGACACGTCCGCACACCAAGAGAGACAAAGACAAACATAAACTAATAAATCTGACTCTCAATTTCACGGAGGAACAAATACACACAGAGAATTTATCCGGTCCAGTGATGGCGGACTTACACGCTGCCGAGCCAAAGCACTTGCTTATTCTCACAGAAAATCAACAACACTGAGGAAAACAAAGAAAAGGAGGGCAGAGGAATAAAAGGAGGGAGATTGGAGGAGACGAGGGGCCATGAGAATTTTGTGATAGAGCTGTCAGCTTTGATGTGTTTCACACAGGGGACAATCTCAAGTCGATCCCCAGGTAATAAAATAGACACAAAGACAGATACAGGTGCACACAGAGAGAGAGAGAGAAAGAAAAGTCATTCGTAGGTATTTTATATCATTTCTAGGTTAAGCTTAGTAAAGAAAAAGAACAAGAGAGTGCTGGTTATGTTATAGCTCATTTAACCAAAATTCTGCCTCTTGGTTTTTTCTAATGTATTTCTCCAGCTATAATTTAAATTAATAAATAAAATAATTTAAATTTAAATAAATAAATAAAGGGATAATTCACCCAAAAAATTTTCCCAAACTTTTATGCTGTTGTTGTTGTTTTATTTTGTTTTGTTTTCAAAATTTGAGAGTTTTTGAAGATTATCCCAGGTATTTTTTCCATATAATGAACATATTAAATATACAAGCATATTCACATTTGCTTAATCACCAGTCAGAATCAAGTATTCAACTGGCATCCAAGAAAGACCGTTGGATTCAAGGAAGCGTCTCATGTATGCTGTTTTTTTTTTGTTTGTTTTTTCTTCTTCTTTTTAAAATGAGGGTTTTTGAAGATTGTCCTGGTTATTTTCCATATAATAAAAGTGAAATGAAACCCGATCTGTCAAGCTGTAAAACTGGCGTAGACACACATCCATCCATTTTTTTCGTTCATTTCAGCAAAGATTGCAGTTCAGGCCCCATTTAACGGCGTTTTAAAATGAAAACAATCCTCGTCTACACTGGTGTTTCCACAGCATTTAAGAAACGATCTCTATCTATACTACCCGACCAAAAACGCATGTCACATGACCGTTCATGCAAACTGGGCATGTGCGTACAAATGTAAACAGTTGCCTTTTGCTCATGTAGGCAGCTGCAGTATTAAAAAATGCCGAGTTTAAGGGCACAATGGCTGCTAAAAATGACAACAAAGCCAGCAAATATTGCAGTTCAGTCTCCATGTTATTGTTTACACCGTCGTCAAGGATACGCAGAGCGAACGTGGGCAGCCACACCATCGTTTTCAAAAGTCTCCAATTTGGTCCGTTTATACTGAAACGCAATCCCGGCGTTTTCAAACTAAAACAGGGTTCGGAGTGTTTTCGAAAGTCTCCATTTTCAGGGGTCGAAAATGCCGAAGTTGTGTAAACGACAGACGTAACTGTAGGAAAGGTTATGCGTTTTAAAACGAAACGCACTAGTGTAAACGGAGCCTTAAATTTTGGTTTGTTTCTCACACAAATCTACTTTAATGGCTTCAGAGTGCTTTGAATCATTTCAACCTCTTTTATGGTACTTTTTTAAATGGAAAAGCAGCACTTATCTTATAATATTAATATTTAAATAGGGTAAAATATTGATTTCTAAACTTGTGCTTTTAAAATGATACTAGAGATTTTGCTCCTTCTTTCTCAAACTCAGTATTACACTCTAGATATGCTTTCCTGCATTTCCTTCATGCATGGCTTTGTTTTCACACGGTTTACTGATTATCATAATCTGCTCATTACCAATGAGCTGATCTTGGAACACCACAAGGGCCTGAGCTTGCGATTTTTACACTAAATGATTTCTGCTTTTCAATCACGAGTTGAACTCCACAGTAAATAGTGTGAGTCCCAGGGAGCTTAAGGCTCAGATTCAACTCCCTATGCCTTGAAGCAAAGCATTTCATTAAATCAACCCCCTTGCGTGCCACAAAATTGTGCCCTCGCCACCGCTGTCCAAACATTTCCTCTCATTTCTCCCATTTCCTCTCAGAGCTCTAAATAAAGTAAACTGGTTAAATAAAGGAAATAATATTATTAGCAATGAAAAATAATCAATTACAGTTTGGCAGTCGTCTCAAGCTCATTTGAGTTTCTGTGATGATTTTATAGAATACAGGATATTTAAAAGCCTTTTCTAGTAGAATAAAAAACATTTTATTTTATCATTCTGACCATCCAGGGCTGCGTTTCCCAAAAGCATTGTAAACCTAAGTAGATCATAAAACCATTGCAACCAATGGTCTCTACAATCAACTTGGCTCACAATGCTTTTGGGAAATGCAGCCCATGATGTTGTTTGTTCATTCATTCAATATCTTGGCTTACACTTTGTCCTTTCCAATGTGTTTTTTTTCATAGTGCCCCCTGTTATCCGGGTGTACCCAGAGAGCCAGGCACGCGAGCCGGGGGTCACAGCCAGTCTGCGGTGCTACGCTGAGGGCATCCCCGATCCACAACTCTCTTGGCTGAAGAATGGCATGGACATCACCACAAAACTCTCCAAACAACTCACACTTCAGGGTACAAACATATAGTCATTGGGCATTTCTGATTCTTTTTATGATTTATGATTGTAATGCTGCAAATGGCACAGAAATGACACATTTCACCTTTAAGGATACAAGCATTTAAACAGTTGGAATGTATATGACAATTATGGATGTGAATCGTAAAGAATTACACCAAATGGTTCCTTTAATTTAAAGAATCTTTTAGTGCTTTTAAGGAATAATATTTGGGGGAAAAATGCAATTTCACTGCCAAACTGTGAGATAATAATCTCACAAGAGTCATTAGCCGCTTTTCCACCATCGAGTCAAACTGTTCTCATTGCTTAACTGTGCCATTCCGTGCCGATCCAGCCCAACCGGTACGGATATGGTTCCATTTTCCACTGTGGGGCTGATAACAGAGCTCTTTGGAATGTAATACAAATATGTCAGTCGTTGCCTTGTTAAGGCAAGAGTTTACAGATGGTATGAGATGTAAATAGCGACTGCATTGTGGAAGATGATCAGGTATTTATTTTTTACTATTAACTTGTGTTTACTTCACTTAAAAAGCACGCTTAGCCAGCTACAGAGAAACTGTTAGCCAGGCAACAGACAAGCGACCAATCATGAGTGGGACATGCTGAGAATTCCGGGCCGAGAACGGTTTGTAATCGTGCCATGCCGAACAAAACTCAAGTTGAAATATAACTGAAACTGTTCCTTAATGTTCTTAGAACTGTTCAGCGCGACGGTGGGAAAGTGGCTTTTCATTCCATAATCACTCATCTGTTTGACTTTATAGATTCATTAGCAGTTAATGTGGTGCTGAATAAGTAGTGGAAGAGTATTTTAATATAGTATTCTTACCAGAGATGGGCACAAATACATCAAAAAGTATTTATTTACAAATTACAAATACTTACTCATCAAATGTATTTAAATAAAATACAAAATACTGCTGTAATAAAATGTATTTTATTAAAAAAATAAAAGTAATTTGTAATTTGAAAAACAAAATTTGTTGCTCTCAGTTGCTATGTTTAGCCAAAGCATTCAAAAAGCACTAACAACTATTTAACTGTAGCATTAAAGTAAGAAATTATACAGAAATTGAATAATCATGTAAAAACAATGCACAGTCCTCACTGTAACAATTAAATATAGATTGATGATCCTTATAAAGATACTAAAGTTATTCACTCAGAAGCAGTGAGTGATTTTGTCTTTTTCTTTTGTTGCTTGATTAACATTAATGACAGACAGCAGCAGGTTTATTAGGCTGCTGTCACTTTAAGAACGAACGCACAGACCGAATATACTTACGGTTACATTAATTTAATTAAGAAAGTCATTTTTTATTACTTGACCTACCCATCCGTGGATTATCTGCAACGTCCACGGATATAACTGTGATCCGCACATCACTAGACAGTGCACGTCATGCTTTAGCTAGCAAGTCAGTTCACAAGTTCTAGCCATTTGTATTAATCATCTGTCCTATAATGACATTCAGTGAATAATATCTGATAGTATATTTTACTAGATACTTTACCTTGAAGCAGTTTGACTGAGCATAAAAGCAGCTTCTTTAACTGCTTCTGACCTTGCTATGCAAAGTAAGACAGATGTCAATCACGAGCTCAGCAACCCGAAACAGCAGCTGCCTTTTACGGTGCATTTACACAGGCCGTCGGCGTTAACGCTTTGAATGGATAATGTCATGCGTTGCCAAACTGAATTGTGCCAACACAAGCGTCAGCCAGTCAGTTCACCTTATGCAAATACCCTATCGCAGACGCTAGCCAATTGTATTCATGCAACACCGGAAAGTAATGTGATTGGCTGCTGTCACTATGACGGTCACGTCAGCACCAACCTTCAGACACGCCCTCCATCAAGCAATGACACCGATGCCCCATGTGAATGCACCGTTATAGTTCCTCCTGAACCAAAACAGCGAGCTTATGCTGTGTTCATGCCATAACTACAGTAATTAAGAGATGGCAACCCGTGACATTATACTCGGAGTGGTTCGTGACTCGAATTTATGCATTTCATTGGCAACACTATCAACGCTGAAATGAATCTGCAGCAGTCAGATGCTACAGGTCAGTGCTCTTTAAGTTGTTTATGTTCATTATTATTGTAATGTTATGCGCTTTGAGCCATGAGATAGTTTAACGCAGTCTCTCATGATGCTTTTTCTTCTTGCTGTGTGTGTTCATGTGTTTTGGAGGAGGCGTGGCTTTGGAGAAGCTCTGAAGGGAGGGTGGGATTCTTATGCTTTCAAAGCTAGCTCGCTATTGCTAGCCCCTCCAAAAATGACCTACCCTACCTTTAAGCCTGGTGATGAAAGTTATTGTATGCGAGAATAAAATAATATATTTGAATGTATTTTAAGTATTTTAAATACAAAATACTTTCTCTCAAAGTATTTAATTACAAATTACATTTGATTTTTTCTTTGTTAAGGAAAATACAAATTACAAAATACTCAAAAGTAATTAAATACGTATTTTAAATACATTTAATTAAAATACTGCCCATCTCTGATTCTTACTGCATCAACAGAAGAATGTACATGTGAGAACCATTAACAGAACATTTTATTATAAATGCAACCAGTTCTGAATTAGAATTCAGAGAATTCCCAACCCTGATGTCAGCACAGTCCTCTGTTCTTACCAAAAGCCTTTACACTAGCTGATTTTACATTGAAAAAAATGTGCCCATATCTTTACACAAGGAGACGTTGATCTTGTCATTCTGAAGAAGCTTTATATAGCCGTAATGCCTGCTGGTTGCACTGTTGCAGTGATTGACGTGTTTGTCATAATCTAGATCTAGATCTTTACTCAATCCTACAATCCCCCCTGTGGGGCCTCTCATCAAAAAACATCCTCCAAAGTCAGCTAAAGCTAACATGACAACTTGAGAACGCTATAAATGTTTCAATGATCCCATTAGAGGAACTTACATAAATGGAGCTGTTTCTTTCACAAGTGATTTAGAGGAGGTGATGGAGGAAAAGTTCAACTCAGTCTTATTTTTCTCTCCAGCTAACGGGAGTGAGGTGCACATCAGTAATGTCCATTTCGAAGACACCGGCGCCTATACCTGCATCGCTCGTAATGAGGCGGGTGTGGACGAGGACATCTCCTCTCTATTCGTAGAGGACTCTGCTCGGAAAACGTGTAAGTATAAGTCATGATGTGCAGTCCATCCCTCCTTATGATGGAACTTCACTTCACTTCACTGTTTCTTTGCATTATTCATCAGACTGAACATTAATAGTTTATAAACTTCAGATAACTTTAGATAATAATAGAACTAGAAGGAGATAAAATAATGGAAGAAGAGTCCCAGTGGCCTGATATTTCAATATTTGTCAGCAGTTTTATGGTGCTTTGCACTGAAATGAATGAAAAATGAGATTTGTTATATAAGATTATCTGAAGGAATTTCATATTAAAAGCACAATATGTAAGATTTTTGCAGTAAAATATCCAAAAACCACTAGGCCAGTGTTATATATTTTACAAGGATACAAGCACACGGGACGTGTCCGGGAGTTGCCTGTCAATGGCGTCATATCCGCGTTACCCTCGGTTTCGGGTTTTATTTTGTAGTAACCATGGAAAAACTAAAGATGCTTTAATATATTAAATGTTTTATTAGACAAGGGAACAACTGTTTGGTTACATTTATAGACAGAAAACAAATTATTGTTATATAGCTCAACACCTTTAGTCTTATTGTTTAAATCTAGTTTTCTTGATTTTCCGAGAGTACCATGCTTTTACCATGCCCCAAAGAAAAACACTATTTTGTCAAGTAGCTAAGTAATACAGCATTTTCTCCATCATACAATACATTTTAAAATTAATTTCATGTCATTTATCAGCACAAGCCATCCAGCATTTATTAATATGATTTTCTAATATTGATCTGTCTTACTGCAGTGTGCAACAAGTGTCTCACAGCATTCGCTCGGCAGCAACACATTCAAATGTATCTAATATGATCAACAGCGCTGCGTTACCTCATGCGCTTGACCGGAAGAAGCGGAAGCGGCGACTGCGGCATAATAAAAGTTCCTCTGCTGTCGAGGGGTGTGTCGCGATCGTCTCCAAATAGCAATCGCTCCAGCGGCCTCGATTCGCTCCAACAGCACTCGACCCTGCGCTGCTTCATACTACAGTAACTTTAATAATCTCATCCATGAACATGATTTCTGCCTGAGTTTCATCGTGATTCTTTTCCACCAGCTGTGAGGTGAAGACGACATCTCCCAAAATTCCAAGTTCAAACTCGGCCTTTCAAGCTACGCCTTTGTTTTGAATAGGCGAACTCTAGCGGCGAAAAATCTACATATTGTAGCTTTAAAGGTGCTGTATGTAATTTTTTTGACTGTACTAAAGCACAAAAATACCATTATATGTTGGCAGAGATTTAGCAAACATGCTAAGTTCACATACTTGTTTCTCAGAAAAACAAAGCTTAAGCCAGTTATTCTACTTTGAATTGTGCGTTCCGTGTTGGAATGTCTGTTTTTGTTTTGGTCTGTGTGATCCCACCCTCTGCAATTTACCCAATTGTATTTTGGCACCCCGTGTTGCCAGTTGGTGAAAAACACTGTATATTGTAGCCAGGGATGCCAACAAACGAACTAGGTTAGAGACTGCAGATTCTAATCAACCTGAAAAGCCTCGGCATCCATCTGAAAAGTCCAGAGGCATAAAACGCAAATAAATCAACTCATCAACTTACTGTGTAAGGCTCGTCGCGTTCCATTGTCAATTGAGCTTGTTCCTGTTGCAAGTTCTCAAACTGGCATCCAGCGTGAGCGTCGAGTCTGAGGAGGAGGGGACGGAAGAAACAACTCTCTCTAATATTTTGAATTTGGACTGCAGTACCCATTTCAACCACTAGCTGTCAGTATTATATACTGCACCTTTAAACCTGGAATACAGATTTACTAAGCCATTAAAGGGGACTTATTATGCAAAATTTACTTTTACATGGTGTTTGCACACTGATGTGTGTCCACAGTGTGTGTAAACAACCAGCCTATAATGGTAAATATCCTTCCACACCTTCTTATATAATCCCCATTAATCAGAAGCAGTGTCTGGAAATACGCTGTTCCAGATTTCCCCCTACTGTGACGTCACAGTAGTGACAAGCCCAGCCCGTGACTGGTAACAGTCTGCCCTATTAGCATAGATCCTGCCCTGAGTGAGCCATACATAGTCCATAGTTGCTGTCGTTTTTGATCAATTTAATGTGTCCTTGTTGAGTAATAGTATTAATATGAGCGGCTGTGTACACATGTTTTATGTGCTTGTTGATACAGTCCGGTGGTTCATTGTATTGAAGCCATGAAGGTGTGGGCAGTAAAGGATGCAGAGGAACCTCACAGGTCATCATACAGTCATCGGTCACATTTCTCTAATAGTTTTGTAAAGGTGTTGGGATATGTAGTTCAGAGTTCTGGGTATTGTACTTTAGCGAGATGTGACCGAGCAATGCACTGTACAGACAGAAGGCCAGAGTTTCTTCACAGGTCATACAACCAGACCCAGTGCTGCCTGTGTTCCCTGCATGCATAATGGATGACATTATTTTCTCAGATTCACTACAGCTCTGCCCACTGATCTGGAGTCAGTTCATCCAGACTCTTTGATCTCTGCTCTGACAGATAAACTCCTCCAGCTGTCCAGATCAACACTCACTGTAGACCATCTCACACAGTTTCTCCTCAAGCAGACTATGATCTCTGTGTGTGAGAATATTCTCATAGGCATCACAAATAATTTGTGTTCTAGAATATATTTTCAATTTGCACACAGAGGCAACATTATTGTTGATATTTAAAGGAACAGTTCATTGGTTTGTGAGTCTCTCTTTTTCATTCAGTTACATGGAATTGTTATTAAATGGTGATTGAAGTTTCCAAAGGCATCGTAAATGTAGTCCAAATGACTTGTGTGCTGTATTCCAAGTGGTTTGAAGTCATGTGATAGTCACATGACTACATAATAATCTGTTTCTCATACACAGCTGTCGTTATTGAGTGAAAATCTACAGCAGTGTAGTCATAATGTCCCAGAGGTGTTCTACTGGATTTAGGTCAGGCGAGTGTGGGGGCCATTCAATGGTATAAATTCCTTCATCCTCCAGGAACTGCCTGCATACTCTCGCCACATGAGGCCAGGCATTGTCGTGCACCAGGAGGAACCCAGGACCCACTGCACCAGCGTAGGGTCTGACAGAAAAAACCCAAGTTAAAAGAATGATTTGTTCCCAATTTAGACAGTTGTTTCTCTCATGAACTCGCATGAATTTGCCAAAGAGATCAAGGGCATCAAAATTTTTAATAAATACAGACTTCTTTGTTTGTTTGTTTTTCCACACAGAGTGATAAACAAGTAATGTGGACCACTTTTATTATAGGTTAAAGGTGCTTTTGCATCTTTAAAAGCTCCAGCCCCTATTCATTATATTATTAATGGCATAGAAAAGAGCATTTGGCTACATTTATAATGTAGTCAAAGAAGAAAGAAGAAAGAAAGTCATACAGGTTTTGATCAACATAAAAGTGAGCAAATGATTTCATTTTGGGTGAACTGTTCTTTTAATAGTTCTGATTCATCTTGTGTTGAAACCAGGCTAAATTGTTGGATTTGATAGTCTGTGCCATTGCTTTCATTGTGAATGAGAGGAACAATCCTGCACTGTCAGCTGGGATTTCCTCTTACATTAGTCCTGGAACGGCAGGTCTGAACTCATAAGCCTGGGATGATACATGGCTCCCTGCTTCCGCAGAGTGCACCAGCCCGGCAAATACATTTCCAAACCATGCTCAAGCACTACATGTAAAATCTTTTTTTATGGATATCAGTAAGCTTTTAACACGCTGCTTCAGCTTTGTGCAATGAATTTGTCCTTGTTGCTGAGTAACATATATTCTATAAATTATATGCCTGAAAATACAGAAAACAGCTTCCATTGGTATCTGGCTACACAAGATGACCATTGATACAGAACAGTAAAAGCTAAGACTCATAGCAAAGTTGTGCATTGGGTTTTGATTGTACAGTAAGGGTTACAGCTTCTGAAAGGTTGTAGGGGGCGTGTGATAAAAGTAATCGTACATCTAAAGGGCAAAACAAGGTGAAGTTGGTGGTCAGCCATTAGTAGTTGAGGTCAGTGTCATTCTACAGGTCAGCCAGGGAAAACACACTGCACTCAGAAGATAGATAATGATCTTGGTCCCATCCCTCTCTCTCCTCAAGATTTAAAGGTCAGACAGTGTCCCTCAGCCCAGCCATGGTGCTCTAGAGATCATGAAATTGGATTTCTGCCAAAAAAATTAAAATCTTCAAGGGCCACTGAGTAAAAGTCTACTATGATGATAGTACACTATCTTCCCATTTTGTTACTAATAGTATTAAAGTTGAAGTGTTCTTTTTTTTTTGTCTTGTCTTGTCTTACTTTCCACAGACTGTGTTCCAGAACATTCTGGCCTGGTGTCACTTTCAAATATTGCTGTTTATTTCATCGGCACAACATGTCCGGCTTAACAAATAGAATTCCAGAAGTTAAAGACCCCCTGTGGTGAAAATCAAGACAAACCATGTGCAAATTCATATGTCAACACCTTTGCAGAGTATTTTCTCCTTAAAACTGCGGTGAAAAAAAGAAAAAAGAAAGAAAACGCTGGTCTGTAACGTCACAAACTACCTTGTAACCAGTCACATCTATGTGCCGGCGGGCTTTAGCATATCATTAACAGCGAACTAGCAGGGGAGTCTCGAGAGAAGCCAGGTTATCACAGTATATTTTTCTGTTGATATGAAAAATCGTGAGATTTAGCAAATATGGCGAGTGTATGATGTACAGTATTTTACAATGTTATGATGAACTATATGCCTTTCTCCACCGACGTTCTGAGTTGTTCAAAGCGTTTGTAAGGATACTGATTGTTAGAAGGCAGCTGTCTGAGTCTGACATGGCGAACGGGAACATGGTTTGTGTGAACATTAGCAGCACATTATTAGCTGTTTGATAACAGTAAAGCAAAAGGCTAATCATATTAATTAACGTTATGTGTCCGATGTTGTAAAGAGCGAAACCATTGTGCACCATTTACCTCAGTAAGTTGAGCGAGTGGATCTCTGAGCTATGTGAGTGAGTGCTAATTTGCATATTCATTGATTAGCATATACTAAATTAGGCAAGGGTGTAGAGTTACATTCAAGCTATTTTAAGGCATGAAGATTTTTTTTCACAGGAAAAATATGTCATTTTGATGATCAAAGATGCGTTTTAAGGTATAAAATTATTGACTACAGGGGGACTTTAAAGATCTTTATACATTTTTGTATATACACTACCATACTAAAGTTTGAGGTTGGTAAGATTTGACTAATGACTAACCAGATACACCTTTAAGCAATTAATCAATGAACTAATGAGAGATTAGGTGTGTTCGACATCGGCTGCAGATGGATGTAACCGATTGGCGAGAGTAGCCGCGTGCAGGCGGGGAGGAGCTGAAAATGGATACGTGAAGTCGGAAACTTTCTGCTTCCCGCAGTGACGCTCGCACTGCATTTGTATACTTTATCACAGCTGAAGTGAAATAAATGCAATATTTGTCTAATACACAGATGTTTCAGAGACATTTTCATTCAAGAATAAAGTTCAACACAAGCATATTTCTGTCATGACAACTCTCAGAGTGTTTGGCATGGTAATGGGTATGACAGTGTTGATATGTTTGGTCTTGGCGGAATAGATCTGGTATGCTGCTGCTGTTTTTATTGCTGCTGCTGCTGCTGCAGAGCAAGTACGGGACTTGCTACTGCCAATACATACATGACGCTGCTGTAAGCAAGTAAGACATGCTGCTGCTGCACAATATAGCGTACATGAATTACCCATAACAGATCTATACAGGTGGAGCTGGGGAAGGTGGGGGGTTTCTGAAAGCACGCTGCACTGCTAAGGCAAATGCTGCTCATGTTTTTGAAGGTTGAGCATGCCTGCTCATTGGCTACTGATACAGCAGTAACCAATCATCTGTGTCCTATAGAGAATGATGTGATTACGAGCAGGTTGAGTTAAGGACCTATTAGCCTGCGCATCTAGGCTTTCATGACAGAACTTTGTATATTATACCAAAGTGGTGGGGTCTAACGTTTTATTTTGATAAATATGACACAATACAACATCGTGCTTACATAAAATGAGCCTTAGCTGTTATAAAAAATACAGATTTTTGAGCATTAGTGGGACTGAAGGTGTAATAAACACGAAACACCCGTGATCGTTGTCATGCGGTGAATCCGGCCAATCGTGAAACAGCTGTGTCGTCATCAGAGCTCTTGTAGCTGCTCTTGAGAAACTGCACTGGCTGACTCAGCTCTCGAATCGCTCTTGCGGTACTTTGATGCCATATGTCACAGTGACGTGGCGTTGGCGCTGTCTCAAGTCTGACTAAATTTCTTACCGGCATCCACTGCTTCAAGTCAGCCACCGATTGGTCTGTGCAGCATTGCATGAAGTCGAACAAGCCTAAAGGCACAGAGGAAACGTTGATCACATGAGGGGCAAGGGAATCACATGACATGACAATGATGAAATTACACTCTTCACCTTTAGGCTTAAAAAAAAACAGTCCCACACCAAAATTCTCCCTTGTAAGTCAGTGCTAAAACCCTTATTCAATTAAGTAGTAAAGCAAATGCTGTCGCAAGTTGTACTGCTAACATCAAATGTTTGAGTATATCTCCTGTCCCAGAAGATATTTTTGCCATGGAAATGTCAGCAGATGTGTGCTGTGGGAGGAGGATTTAAACAGACGAGTGATTTGAGGCTGGGGTGATGCGAAGCACTCAGGTGTGATTGTGCTCATCTTCTATAAGAAGAAACAAGACAATATGCTGTTGCTGTCTTGTCAAGGTGGAAAAAGTACTGGCCATGTATTTAAGGCTGTCGGATGAACACCACCTGCTGCAAACATACAAACAATAGTAGTGCTGGTCTCTCTGTGGTATCACGCAGCTGTGTTCTTGTTGGATTATAGGATTCCATGTTTGCACTGGTGTTATCATGAGAGATGGTGAACGGAAATAAAGGAACAGGTGCAGAGAGAAACAAAACGTCTCTGAGTACCCACAATTCCTCCGCTAAACACAAAACTCTCATATGTTTGCCAAAAGCCAAACAGGATGGTTACTTTGTCTTATTTATCTGTTTTTTTTTTTTTGTTTGTTTTTGGATGAGGAAGTCTAGGCTCTACTGTAGGGAGCTTGTCAGAATTAACACTGTGTAATTTTGTGTTCTGCTCTGTCACACACTTGGCCCTTCAAAACAATGTAGACATATATTTTCCGTTGCATGCTGGGATATGCCAGTGATCATGCTCACCTCTGCCATTCAGCGCTCCACTGGCAGAGTTTTTAGGTTAAGTGCACATAGCTCTGATCTAAAGAAATGTTGAATTGTATTCAGCCATTTCCGTTCTTTCATTTATTCCTTTTAAATTTTTGTAATTAATGATTGTTCAGAAAAGAAAAAAAGAATCAATTTGTTCACTATACCCTCAGCCTTCATTTACACTGCTGGTTTCAATCAATTGTAGTCTGTTTCTCACGCAGAGCACATTAGAAGTCTCACACAGAGTTAATATTTTAGAAAAGTTAGAACATAGCATGTAAGCCACAGTGACTCTGAACAGTGACCACAGTGTCTAAAAGCTTTGGTCTCCATTCATTGGATTTGGAGCGACATGAGGGTGATTATGAGAGAATTTATTACAAATGATGAGAGAAATTGTCATTTTTGAATGAAATATTACTATCCATTAATACAAATATTACTATCCATTAACAAAATATTTACAACATGTGATTAACGTTGGAATCAAATAACAAAATGTACCCTATTTTTTATTTTTTCCCTTATTGGGCACGATTTAGGCTTATTTACACTACCATTCAAAAGTTTGGATTTTTTTAAAAAGGAAATGAATACTTCTGTTTTACTCAGCAAAAAATAATTAAAATTAAAATTAAAATTATATATGCCCAATTTGGACATTTTTACTTAGGGGTGTACTCACTTTTGTGGCCAGCGGTTTAGACATTAATGGCTGTGTGTTGAGTTATTTTAAGGGGACATCAAATTTACACTGTTATACAAGCTGTACACTCGTTACTTTACATTGTAACAAAGTGTCATTTCTTCAGTGTTGTCAAATGAAAAGATATAATAAAATATTTACAAAAATGTAAGGGGTGTACTCACTTCTGTGAGATACTGTATGTATATATATATATATATATATATATAGGGCTTGACATTAACTTTTTTGCTCACCAGCCACTGTGGCTAGTGGTTTTCCAAAGTTACTAGCCACTCAGCATTTTCACTGGCCACAATTTTGCTGTTGGGAAATTACATTTTATGTGATTAAAGTTGACTTTGGCATGCTTAAATTACTTGATTTTGAGTCATTTTACTTGATTTAGAAGATTTAAAACCCTTTCAAACTTTCAAATGCAGATTGACCACCCAAATCAAGACTACATTGTATATCAGGTCGTATGTACAGGTGGGCAAGTGGTGGGCAATATGAGCATAGGCTAATATGAGAAAATTTATGTTATTTTTGTTAGGCTATATAAAAGAACAAAGAGGCAAATTACAAAAACAATAGTAAATTTAAAAAAACTTAAGCCATAACCGACTGTATTCACTTGAGATACTCCACACGATGGACATTTTGACATCTGTGTGCGCGTATATTTGACTATTCAGGCGCAAGGAGAATTGATCGCGCATGTGACAGAGAGAGAGAGAGAGATAGAGAGAGTGCGCGCATGCGAGAGAGCGCTTCTGTTGTGTGTCATTCAGCGCGATTCCACCTATCCCGCCTTCACTAACAGCTTAATCAACAAGTTAATCGATAAAGAATTCTAATTGAATTGTAATTTTGTGATACGACGATCTTCAACGATCATTTGGCTGTAAGCTGAAATTTAATTCATCCCGCCAAAGTGGCTAGTGGGAATGGATGTCTTACCCGCCACAGCTGAAATCTACCCGCATTTGGCGGGTTGGCAGGTGTTAATGTCAAGCCCTGTATATGTATATATATATATATATATATACACACACACACAGAGAGAGAGAGAGAAATGTTTGTTGAGCACCAAATCAGCATATTAAAATTATTTCTGAAGGATCATGTGACACTGAAGACTGAAGTAATGATGCTGAAAATTCAGTTTTGCTATTACAGGAATAAATTACATTTTAAAATATATTCAAAAAGATAAGTTATTTTAAACTGTAATAATATTTCACAATATAACTGTTTTTACTATATTTTTTGTTAAATAAATGTATAAATGCAAATAAATAGCGAGCATAAGAGACTCTTTTAAAAACATTAGAAATACTTTCTGACCCCAGTCTGTTTCATGCTGACATCAGCTAAAATTTGAGTGCATTTTCTTGCCTGTCTTTTTCTTATTAATTTAATGTAAATAAAGGCCTAAAGGTCTAAAGCCCTGTTTTCCTGGACAGTTTAACCTTACACTCCGTATCCCCTCTGTAAAGCAGAAATTAGTGGCTATATTTTCTTTTCCCTTCTTTCATCAAATGTATTTTCCTGAGTCTATTTCAGCATCAGCCACTCTCTGAGGTGCTGCTCTATACCTGAGGGCATTAACCTCAATATCCAAAAGACTGTAGGAGTTTGTATTAAAGTTTAAAGAAAGCAATACCAGCACAATAAGGTAGTGCACTCATCTGTAAGGTAGCTGACCTTCCAAACCTACTGAATACACAGTATTTTTCCATATACTGTACACACTACACACTATATACAAAGTAGGAAAGGTTACTTCATCAACTATCATATTCACTTATTGAGTCTTCATAATTGTCATAATTAAATCATGTTAGCTTTTTTAATTATGCAGGACCACCAGGGGTATTTGCGTAACGTTGCATTACCGCGACAGACACAGAGTTGCATTCTCAACTCATGAATACTTTGATAGGTCCATGAATGATTCAGAGAGGCAAAGCAGAAACGCAGACCCCAGGCATTTGTCTTGATTAGTTTTCCATGGTGTTGGAGACCTAATTAGAGTCCAACACTGGCCTTCACCTGTTATGCCATCACAGTCGACTCATACCACTGAGTTATCTCCCACTGGCAGCTTGAAATGTGACTCTGCTGTCGGGAGCATAGTGTTTTGGTCAAAGTGCATTTGAGGTAAGGTTTGTGGTTTCTCCCAGCAGCCCTGTTCCACTAACCTGAACCATTTGGATGGATGGATGAGCCAAATTATGCAATATAATGTATGAGCTGGGCTTTTGTATGGGCTATTTCTACAAAGAGGCAAAGGAGACAAAAATACGACATCAAATAGTGAATAAACTACTGATTTGTCTATGTGACAATGTGCAACAGCGACACCAGTGGATAACAGGAGGCAGTGTCTCTTTTGAGCATTGCTTCCCTTGTTCACTGGCCCTGTCAGTCCAGAAATGTTCAGTGCAAAATACTGGTTATGCATTTCTAGTCTACTCTAGACATTCTACTATCTATAAGTAACTTTGCAACTACCTCTCATTAATTTGCAACTATATGTCAACTAACTCTCATTGTAGTATTAGTAGACTGTTAGGTTAGGTTAGTAGAATAAGTTGACATGTACTTGCAAAGTTAATTTTAGTCAGTAGAATATCTGTTGGGAGACCATCAAAATAAAGTGTTAGCAGACATTCTACTAATACTCTAATGAGAGTTAGTTGACATGTAGTTGCAAAGTTACTTATAGTTAGTAGAATGTCTAATGTGGACTGTCGAAACAAAGTGTTTCCAAAATATTTTAGCAGCCTTTTTATTTTATTTTATTTTATTTTATTTTATTTTTTATTTTGAATTTGTGTGTGGTATTTTTGAGACCTTCCTGGCAGGTACAAGGTGCACAGTACAAGCGCAGCGTTGAGCTTCTTGAATCTGTTCAGTAAGGAGCATTTTGATTAGATTAAAAGCTCACAGCGATTGGCTAAACAGAACATCCTCCAAAAAAAGATATTTAGGAATCTTAACCTGCCAGGAAGGTCTCAAAAATACCGCACACAAATTCAAAGGAGTCCACGCACGTGTGACGATTTGCAAATGCAGATTCAACAATCCATAAATACATGTAACATCATTCATAAATGTGTGATGGAAATTAATTCAAAAACTTGATATATACATATTTGTGTAAACATTTTACATTTTTTTAGGTAAGATGCATTTGTGTGAGCATCTGGGGAAATATTTATGCTTTTACTTGTGTATTTATGAATTGTGTTTTGAATTTATGAATCGGATGTTGTAAATGTGAATTGTGTGTGAATTTATGAATTTTATATTGTAAATGTATTATTTTTGAGGCTGATCTAGCTCGATATAAAATGTAAGATAAATGGTGTTCCTTTACATGGAAACATCAAAAATATGAATTTAATTTGAACCCAGACCAAGAGTGACTCCACTGAAAGAACCTCTTGTTTCCAAGGTTCTTTATTCTCCCTGCTCGGTCACATTGTGTCAGTACACTGTGTTATTGGAAAAGACTGGGCTTATTTCTTCCAAACCACTCCCTTCTGCTTTTATACGGTGGTGGAGCTCCGTGTTTCACGAGTCTTTTTACATCCCTCATCAATTGCTGATGCAATGGCAATATTTTTCACAAAAGTCTTTTAGATTGCGCCGATACTTTAACTCATTGAAAAAGAACTTGACTAAGGACTTTTTGAAGATTAACTCTAGCTCCATCACTATTCTTGAGACTGTTACTCTGCTCCCCTGTCTTCTTGATGAAGTGAGAGTGGAGAATGAGAATTGCTTGGCGTAGGGATTGTAGCACAGGTGAATTGTGGGAGATTGATTTGCAGACTGAGAGATTGAATCATTGCTGAGGAACAGTTGGAGGTCACATCTTCACTACAAACTGCACTGGTGAACAATCAGAATGTAATAAGGAGAAGAATGTGGCCGTTAATGGCATAATATGCTGTTCTTTCAAGCTAATGAGTCATATTTATCAATAGATCCTTGGTGACAAATATCGTGCAAAGATTAATAATGGCATATATGTCCTTTGTGGGTAATGGCCATCATTGTTATTTTTAGCACAAATGCTGGGGCCATCAGGAATCATTTCTTTCAAATGGAGGTGTTTTATTGTAGTTATTAGCCAATTTATTCTGATTTAAAATGCTTTTGGAATTATTCAAGAGTTAATTGTGTGTTATATTTTTTGGTTATGCTCCAATGACACTTTGCTAAGCTCCTTGATTGCCATAAGACCCATTTTAAAGGTATTTCATCATTGTTATTAAGGCATTGATCTCAATCAAAAGTTTAAGTGTTTTAAAATAAAGCAATAAGGCCAAAGAAGCCATGGTTTACAGATAATTTATAACAGTTAAGGGGCGTTGTTCTAAAAACCCCTTAGCTGTTATAAATTCACTTTATAAAACGGTTAGTTCTTGTCCTTGATTCTGATTGGTCAATAGTTGTGTTTTATTCACAATAAAACACGGCTATAACCGCTTCACCCAACGGTTCTGTGTATCACTACACAACACCCTTAGCAACCACTCTTAGCAACGTAAACTGTATGTTCTCAATTTATATTGTTTATTGACACTTACTGTATTATGTAGAAGAGTATTGTAAGAAAGTATTACCTGCATTCAGATTTAGCATTTTCTTTCAGGTCAGTCCTATAATCGTAATAAAAAATATGTTTAAATGTCCGCTGCAATATCTTGTCCTTTTAACAGTTAAAGGTTTTTCCTATGACAGTCAAAGCATTTGTCAGTTGCGTCTTGTTCTGTGTTTACAACAATTCAGTCTCTTCAATAGGGCTGGGTATTGACACAATTTTCACGATTCGATTCGATTTCTATTCACATGCTTGCGATTCGATTCGATTACGATTTCGATTCGATATCGATTAATTTGTATGTAGTATATCAGATACAGTACATGACAAATTTTCTAGAGGAAAAGAATCTCTCAACTAATGCTGTAAACTACACATGGGAGTCAGTTGGTACTACATTACTATAATATTAAAGGATAAAATTAACTTATTTATATACAAACACTTAAATTATACTCACTGATGCTTTTTTATAATAAATAAAGATTAGAATTACATAATCATATTTCTACTCCAATTGTTTTTTTGGAATATAAACATTTAAATTGTGGCTGTCATAAAAACATGCACTAAATATTGAAGAACATTAAAAATTATAATGAATATGTAATGGTGCATAGCTATATTTATCAGAATGCTGCTCTCTAGAGTTCATTTTTCTAGCTGACTGAGTGTATGGTCACTGAATATGTTTTTCTGAGGTAAATGTGACGTTACGTGACATTGTTTACAAGCTTTCCGAGGTTGAAACACTGATTGAGCTATTACACGAGACATGATACGAATTTCGGTAAGTTGTACTGTATATTTTAACATACCTTCAGATGTTTAGTCATGTTTATTTCGCGCTGTAACTGGTATTAAAGCGGAGGAGAGGATGTTCACATGCGCTCCGTGCTGCCGCTTCTCTTACACTGAGGCGCTGAAGCGATCTGTTACGTCACATTATACAGCACCAAAAAGGTATTTCTTTTTTTAATCTCATAATAAGATGGACGTCATTTGAAATCTGAGACTTTGCTGCATATCAAAAGTAACAAAGCACAAAGATTATTGGGATTTACTGGATGGGAGGCACGCAACATGTTCTGTTCATTAATCAACTGAAAACAGACTAGACTAATCGATTCTTGGGATTTAAGAATCGATATCGTATCGTAAAAAATGAGAATTGATTAAAACCGAGAAATTGATATTTTCTACTCAGCCCTACTTTTCAATATAAAAGTCTTCGCTACTGACTGACACACTCATAAAGACAGTCTTTGCTGCCATCTAATGGCGTAATAATGTAACTTTTGTTGCTGTTCATGGTCAGGGACTATTTTTTCCGGTGGAAGGAAGGCTTTTAGTGATTTTACTTCATTAAAGTTGCATTGATACATATTTTTTGGCTTTAATATTTGTATTGTGTGGTAACCGTTTTATAAAAGCAACAAGGTACTCGAGGCTAGTGCTGTATCATGAATAAGTCACTGCTGAAGTGGTTGCACTCTGCTTCACGTCGTGCCTAACTTAGTCCTTGACTTATTCACGATAAAGCACAGCCTCTCGTACCTTATTGCTTACGTAAACCATGGCTTCACAGGGCTTATTGCTTTAATAAACCGGTTACCACACAATACAAATATTAAAGCCAAAAAATATGTATCAATGCAACTTTCATGAAGTAAAATCATTAAGAGCCTTCCTTCCACTGGAAAAAAATAGTCTCTGACCGTGAACAGCAACAGACGGCAAAGATTGTCTTTATGAGCGAGTCACTCAGTCGAAAAGACTTTTATATTGAAACTTGTGAACACGGAACAAGACGCAAATGACAAATGCTTTGACTAGCCCTGTCAGTGTCAGCAGCGCACGGGAAAACCCATTAAATGTTAAGGGAATAGATTTAAAAAAAGAGAGAAAAAAGTTAACATTGCCCTAAGCATGCAATGAGGAGACATCAGTGGTCTAGCTTTAATTACATCCTTATTGTAACAAATGCTATGTTAAACAATTACAAGAACTACTTTTTCATAAGGCCAAGTACAAGTTAGAATCATGGATCTTCTTGAATTATTGATTAAACATTAGTTTTCCTCATGTGTAAAATGTGTTCTGCTAATATGACAGATATACCCATTAGGAAAAACCTGGCTGTATTTCAAGAATAAACATGTTCAGTAGGCTATAAGAACATTTTAAGTAAAGATAGTTTGACTTCCCATGGCACTTTGTAAACAAGTAATGGTTAACTATAGGCTGTTACTTTATTGCAGTTGTGTTATCAACCAACTTTGCATGTGTGGACCATTTTGCAAAAATAAAGCAACAAACAAATAAATAAACCTCATGAGGGAGCAAACTCCTCGCAACCGAGGGAAACAACCCGTCCCCCATCCCAAACAGAAGTGAACAAAATAGAGTAAATCACCTTTGAAAGTAACTTGATACTTCAAATAAAGATTGCATCAGAATCAGCAGTTGAAATTATTTCAGCAAATATTAGAATAGAACTGCATGTTCAGGTAGCAATGTTTTAAAAAACTATGTCTACGGTAACATCCTCAAAACAAAGTTTTTATAAAATGATAAACATCACAACCATTTTAACCATTGTTTAAGAAAAGGGATAAGTGAATATTATTATATTTTCTAGATACATTATCCAAATTATTTTGCTTTTTAGAACGCACATCAGCTTCCTTTTCCGTTAAAACTGGATTCCCCTTTAAATGTGTTTAATGGTTGATTTTCAAAGTATAGTAAACTAAGAGGTAACCATCCAAAACATTCAGTTTTCTTTAACCTGAGGACAAATGTATTTAAAATGTTTGTGACCTGTTCAATTCAGTATGCACCACATATGCAACTTCCTAGAAAATTTGGCAAAAAATCAAACAGGTAATTTTCTCCAAGCAGAGATTCTGTTGAATGAACATATTTGTGCCACACACAGTTGATAAATGTTGTTCATTGACCTTTCATGTGTCTGCTTGATAATTAAGAAAATATTGTTTGGAGGAAACATGAAATAGGCCTGTTTAATGCTAGCATATTATATAATTATATAATATTTTATATTTAAATACATCTGAAAAGTCATTGAAAGTGAAAAAAAAAAAAAATAAAAAATCTTCCCATATAGAGTCCCCCCAGTGAATCTCAGCCATTTCCAGCCCTGGTTACATCTGAATGCAGGTAATACTCTTGATCACTCGATATCTTCTACATAATGCAGTAAGCTTCAATGAACAAAATCAATTGAGAAAAAACATATGTTTACGTTGCTAAGAGTGGTTGCTATGACAGACGCAGCAACATACATACCCAGTGGCGCATCAATACTTATGTAATGCGGTCAGCTGTATGTTTTCGGGAATTTTACAAGGGCTTTGAATGCGGCTCAACCAATCAGAATCAAGGGCTGGAACCATCCATTTTATAAGGTAATACTAGTCACAGCACCAGCGGTTATGGGTAAATAACCATGCTTAATGCAAAGATAAGCTCTGACTTACACCCTAATGCACATTGTTTCCTCCGTGTGAACACTGTGGTCGGTGGCTATGCGTGTGTGTATAAATCCCCACAGGCCGACCTCAATGTATAATGCCGACACAGTATTGATTACACATGAGCGAGTCAAATCAATAAGCTCCTCAGGTTGCAGAGTATAATTACTTGGCCAAATCAAATACAACTCTCCATAGCTTTAAACCACGTTGGAAAAACCAACCAGGAACTACAAATGTTGTTGCAATAATCTGTGGGAGGTTTATATAGCCGGAAGTGTGAGTTCATCTTGTATCTGTATATCAGATTTTAAAACTTTCAGATGAGTAAAGTGCAGCAAACATCGCTGACGTGAGTTTTCTTTGTGTTCTCTTACAGTGGCAAACATCCTGTGGAGAGAGGAAGGTAAGCATGGTGTTTCAATACAATATTAATGTCTAGTGTAGGACTGGACTGTGTTAATGCTGAGGTTAACCTTGTTTTAGGTGGATCTGAGCCCTGAACAATCTCATTTATGTCCCACTACAGGTCTGGGGATTGGAAACATGTTCTATGTGTTTTATGAGGACGGTATTAAAGTCATCCAGCCAGTGGCC
Source organism: Ctenopharyngodon idella (assembly GCF_019924925.1). Classification (NCBI taxonomy): domain Eukaryota; kingdom Metazoa; phylum Chordata; class Actinopteri; order Cypriniformes; family Xenocyprididae; genus Ctenopharyngodon; species Ctenopharyngodon idella. Next base: position 15,614,026 of record NC_067233.1, on the reverse strand, counting down.
TGTGAGATTCAGAGACACATCAAACCCAGCGAGAAGCTTCTTGGCCTGCAGGTGAGCTGTCGTATAAAAGAAATGTTAAAGTACTTGTAAATGTACAACATAAAGCCTCTGTTTTTCCTCCTGCTTGCTCTAACCCCAAGCAAAGTGTAAAGTTTATGAGTGCTATTTATTTATGAGCGTTTTTGTACATTTATTTTACAGCAAAAATGGTGGATTGTTGATGTTTGCATGAATGTTTTTTGTTTGCTACCGGAGTTATGCTACTTCGGCTCATTTCCTACATACAGCAATGATGGTGCAGTATCCATTCATCCATCCATCCTTTCTTTCTTTCTTTCTTTCTTACTCTCTTTCTTTCCATCATCCACCATCCTTTCTATCTTTCTATCCTTCTTTCTTTCTTTCTTTCTTTCCATCCATCCATCCTTCCTTTCTTTCTTTCTTTCTTTTCATCTATCATCCATCCATCCTTCTTTCTTTCTTTCTTTCTTTCTTTCTTTCTTTCTTTCTTTCTTTCTTTCTTTCTTTCTTTCTTTCTTTCCATCATCCACCCATCCTTTCTATCTTTCTATCTTTCTTTCTTTCCATCTATCCATCATCCTTTCTTTCTTTCTTTCTTTCTTTCTTTCTTTCTTTCTTTCTTTCTTTCTTTTATTCATCCACCCATCCTTTCTTTCTTTCTTTCTTTCTTTCTTTCTTTCTTTCTTTCTTTCTTTCCATCCACCCATTCTTTCTTTCTTTTTACATCCATCATCCATCCATCCACCCTTTCTTTCTTTCTTTCTTTCTTTCTTTCATTCCATTCACCCATCCATGCATTTATCCACATCCATCATCCATCCATCCATCCATCCATCCATCCTTTCTTTCTTTCTTTCATTCTTTCATCCATCCACCCTTTCTTTCTTTCTTTCCATCCATCCATCCAACCTTCCTTCCTTTCTTTCTTTCTTTCTTTCTTTCTTTCTTTCTTACATCTATCCACCCATCCTTTCTTTCTTTCTTTCTTTCTTTCTTTCATTCCATTCACCCATCCATCCATTTATCCACATCCATCATCCATCCATCCATCCATCCATCCATCTATGCATCCATCCATCGTTCTTTCCTGTTTCTTTTCATTAATTCTTCTGCAGCTTCTTGGTTGCATGTCGGTATAAACAGCAGCACAGAACTTCCTTTTCTGACATGACCAGTACTTTAACCCCATGGAGTTTGATTCTCAGCACAGACATCAGTTTAGCTCCTCCCTCTGTCACTTAACATCACTTACATCCCTACACTTTACATATTATTTCTCAGCTCTTTCTGATAGGCAGCTGCTAGATTTACACAAGCTATTAAATGATTGCCTTCCTCTGTTCTGCTGTTACATCGGAGCTGGGTGTGCTGATGAGACAGCTGTGTTTGTTTGGAGCTCTGGGCGGTGAGAGTTTGAGTTTCCAGCCTCCAGAGAGGCAGCAGGCCTCTATTAGGACATCAGTCAAATGCCAGGCCATAACGGCAAGCCCCAGTGCAAACTCTGTCTGGGGAAGAACATTTAGAGAGCATTACGATATGTTTTTCCTATGTTCTGCTTATGGGAAATCAGTGTCACATGTGCTTCCCTCCTTTTTAAATATTCGCTTAAATATAAGCTGACACTATTTTCTACTTGATAAACACTACTTTTTGAGAACTTCAATAGCAAATGTGCAACATTGTTGGTTAATTGTTGAAATGACACCACAACTGAAGGACAAAAATATAATATAAATAATTTTCACAAAAGAAATATTAAAATGATTATTGACAATTATTGATTGAAAATGTTTCTTGGGCACTAAATCAGTGTATTAGAATGATTTCTGAAACATTACTGAAGACTGGAGTAATGACTGCTGAAAATTCAGCTTTTAAAATATATTCACATAGAAAACTGTTATTTTAAACATTGTTTCAGATTGAGAGAGAATGTGTGGATCTATCTGCAGCAGTCTTTATTAAATAAACAAAACAAAAACACTCAGGAGCACAGGAGAAACACTGGAGCAATGCAAACCAGTCTATACATAAGCAATAACAATAACCCCCAACTAAATGGGGTATAAATATGCAGGACAAAACGAGGAACTAAACTAGCAACAGGTGAGCATAATTAGTAACTATGAAAACAAACTAGGACATAAGAAACCAAGGCAAAAAAAGCAACATTCTTTGTGATCTCATGAGTTCACTCAGCATTAAAATGTAACCTTAAAAGCCAGTGGCTCTTGCACCAATTAAAACTATATTTGAGCCTTGCAAGAGTGTCGCTAGACCAGACGCATCCAGTCACATCAGTCTGAGTCTCCGTCTTGATTGTCGTCGACAGCCCTTGAGTAGCCCAGTCAACAGCATCACCACAAGAGACGCCCACTTCTGCACAACCTCTGTGGCCATCAATCAAGCCAGCTCTCACCTCTTTAACCACAGCACATTCAGCCTCAGGCCTGACAGCCAATCACATTTTGACCGTGCTTGCCTTCATGATGACACTTCTGCCCACTATCAGTCTCTTCCTCTGAGGCAGACGCTACAGTGTCTTATTCTGTTTTCTTTTATAGTTCTATAGTTTAATTTGTTCTTAAGAACTACAGCAATATATGGCTTCATTGAAATGTTTAATAGCATTGTTGAATAGGCCTGCAATGTTATATAGAAAAGAGACCTTCAACTCAGAAATGTTCTTATGAGACATTTTTGAGATGCATCCACTCTTATAATTCATAATATTGGTCAGTTTTGATCAGTTTTGACCCTTTTTTTTATTCCTGAAGGAGGAGGTCTGTCCCCAAGTGGAAGGAGAGAAGAATCAGAAATGTATGTGGACATCAGCCGTCAATGTGAAGGACAAGTTCATTTATGCCACACAGCCTCTGCTGAACAGGCTGCTCATTGTAGACATCCAATCCCAGAAGGCCATTCAGGTAAGCCATTGAATCAGTAACCAAAACATTATTCTTGTGAACATACTATAGACATATGATCAAAATTGAAAAAAATGTTACATTTTAATGTTTGTAATGTGCCATGTGCAGTGTTGGGGAATGTTACCTTTAAAAGTAATGCATTACAATATTGCGTTACTCCCTAAAAAAGTAACTAATTGCGTTACTTAGTTACTTTTTATGGAAAGTAATGCATTACTTTACTTTTGCGTTACTTTTTCTCATCTGGGCTGGGCTGTTTGTTTGTTTGTTTGTTTGTATGTATGTAACAACAAAAAAGTTCTATTTTTGGCAAATGTAAAGGCACTTTCACACCAAAAATGAAATGAATAAGCCTCAGGCTGAAGGAAATGCAAATTCAAGCCTGTACAGTAGAGGGCGCAGCTCAAACAAACCTTTCAACTGTGCTGCCAAGAATAAGACACAAGAGAAGTAGTAAATGAGTAAATGTATGCTCACATTTAGTTTAGAACTAGTCTAGGATAACCATCCTAGTAACCCAGTTTACACAGCGCACACAACCCCTCCGCACTTACTTCCGATTTCTCTCAACATGTGGACAGGAGAGCTGTCAGTCAATAAGTGGGAAAACAAAGTAACTTGCATTACTTAATTGAAAAATTAACTCAGATATTTTGTTGTAAATTTAAAAGTAATGTGTTACTTTACTAGTTACTTAAAAAAAAGTAATCTGATTACGTAACTAACATTACTTGTAATGCGTTACCTCCAACACTGGCCATGTGTACTGCATAATTCATAATCCTCAAATCCACAATTCTTAATGACACTTCTACAGTTCTAGTTGGCATATTTTAGAGTTGGCATGAAATGGAAGTTGCGATAGTTTTTTCTTCCATATTGCGACGTATATTCGAGTGAAGTGGCTTCTCGAACAAGAAAAAAATGTAGGGTGGGACTTGATTTTGTCCATCAGGAATTGATTGGATGGTGGATTTGCTGCTGTGATCTCATGTAGACATGTCATCAACATATAAAAATTAGATTAAAAAACTTATGAAAATGAAAATATGTAAAAAGTAGATTAAAGTGATCTATGATCTAGACATGAGTTACAGGGAACGGCTGATGTGCTTGGAAGAAAAGTGGTTTTGTTTCAGAGTGAATGCCCGGATAAGTGCCAGCAAGACCTTCTCTCCATGCCAAGCCTCACTTGGGTATCCCATGCCTCATGATGCACTGGCACTCATTATTCAGTCACCTGGGAGTCGGGATTTCATTACCTCATGCAGATTAGCATGTGCTAAATAGCCAACTGATCTTTTAAAAACCGAGAAACAGAGAAGAATCCAGTATTTTTTCTACAAATTACGTTTAAGCCAGAGCATTCACTATTTATCAACCAAAACTTTTTATGTTGATTTTTTTGTAACTGCTAAGGATGGCATAGAGAATTTGTTTATCTGTGCTGAAGAGTTTCTATTATTCAATCTAATCCTCGGAAGAAGGGGAGGGATGTGCTGGGATAAAAATTCAATGTGCACATCTGCTCCCACAGATTATTGCACACATGGAGATTGACGCTGAAGACAACAATCAGCCTCCTTCATCATAGCTAAACATGAACACTGGTTCACTATTCATTTCTTTTAATACCGTGTGTAGTCGAAACAAGCTGTGCAAATGCTTACATTGTGGAGGACTTAACAGTGAATGCTGCATCAGATGAATACAAAACACTTATCTGAAGTTGGAGACATTCTGAAGAAGAAAAAAAACATCCGCCCCACTGAAAGTGAAAAAGAGAGTATAATCATTTTTGCAATGCTCAATGTGCAAATTAACATTTTTTTCATATTCGCGTGCATCCATGTAAGCACAATGAGGTGTGAAAATTGCACAGTAAGGCTATCACTGCACAAAATGAATCACTGGTTTCCCAGTGGAATATCTCCAGCCAGGTGACAGAGAATGGATATGGATGCAAAGCTATTATTGCAGACTGGCTGAGCTATTGTTACTGTCAGCACTCTATTTAAAATGCACACCCATAACCAAACTCTGCATGTGCAGAAACGTACAGCTGTGCTTTCGGAAGCGTCACACGTTCTCTCTGTCGTGGATAGTTGCTTTGGTGGACTTGTAAAGTTTTATTGTGACTTTTGTAGAATGTCAAAAAGCATTAAGCTTTAAGCACAGGGTGGGAATCAGCCTCTTTAATTAATATAATGAGTTCCAGTGATTTTATTGAATTCTCACAGGGACTCTTTAGAAGCAAACAATGTGGAAAATTGATCAATTTTTCAAAGACACTCTACTGACCAGGGGCAAAACTGCTAAAGCATCTGTCTTAGTTGTGCCTAGCATGAGATAATTCGGATATTAATTTTACTCTCATTAATACTGTTTAGCCTTGAATTATATTGTGTGCCATTTAGAAGTGAATTGAGCATGAAAGTGTTTGTACATGAAAGTGTTATTGAACATATGAATATAAAGACTTAAAGCTGCAGTCCGTAAGTTTTGCCTCTTTGTCACCATCTCTGTTTGAAACCTGCAATTGCAGTTATTTGCGGAATTATAATTTTTACGTGGGTTGTGCATTGGCACGGCTCCTCAGTGCGGATGAATCTAATGTTTGCTGTCAGTCACGGTGATACTGTACTTCAGAATCACAGATTCTACGTCTTGGAAGTATGACCAAAATAAGAATTTGAATAGAATCGGAAAATGTCATCTGAAGGAGTAAGTAACAAATCTGCCACTTTTGTTCTGACCAACTGAGAAAAAAGCATAAATAGCGCTGCCAACAGTGATTAAATCTAACAATCGCTTAGCTCTGTGCAAATGATTATAATTGTTATACTTTGTTCTCAATTTGTTAATGTTAACAATATCAGCATTGCGTGACTATGTGTATTTAGTGTGTATTAGCGTTACCTGTAGATTTCAATTTCTGTAGCCACTCCACAGTCCGATGTCTTTTGCTTTTGACTATGGGTGAATCTCCAGTTATCACTGATGATTGTCATTTGGACCTTTCTGGATTACAATCCACCATCAAAATGATAAGTTTAATTATTCCAGCTGCTGTGAGAAATGCTATAAATGATCTGCTACCTGCAGCATCCTCACATATAGCCTACTAGCTGGGACTCCTTTATGTAAACAGACGTGACGTAATGACGCAAAGACGAACAGCTACATGCTTGAATTTCCCACAGAAACCCACCAGTACTGATTTTATTATAAAACATTATTACAAGCTTACCGTTGTGAATCGAGCTAAGATAAGGAGATATTTTTGAACACTGGCTGGTTATGTACTTGCTCAAAAATTTATTTTGGATCATTTTTAACCAGAAAAAGTTACGGACAGCAGCTTTAATATAAATACAACTAAATTAATAGGAATATATTTATTTCTTAATGTTTTTGAAAGAAGTCTCTTATGCTCACCAATGCTGCATTTTATAAGCTCAAAAATACAGTAAAATATTGATATTAATGTTTTTAGTGGAAAACATTATTTTTTGCAGGATTCTTTGATGGATAGAAAGTTCAAAAGAACAGCATTTATTTGAAATAGATTTATTTTTGAAGAAGTGTAAAAGTCTTTACTGTCACTTTTGATCAGTTAAATGCATCCTTGCTCAATAAAAGTATTAATTTCTTTCCCCAAACACAAAAAAATAAATTAATAAATAAATTGCCGACCCCAAACTTTTCAAAGATAGTGTGTACAAGTTAATTAATAAATTATGTATAATTTAATTGTATAATTTTATAAATGAACTTTTTTTAATGGATCATGAAGGCAATTTACAAAAAGAAAACCTTAAACGGATCAACTATTCTGTTTTTGCTCATTTTTGTTGTTGTGTTGGACTAATAAAATTCCCCTGTTGTGTGACTTTAAGTTCTTTGAATTGCATTTAGTAAATTTCTCTTCCTGTCATTCCAGTTTAACCTCCTATGTGGCTAATTCAATTCAGATTTCATCTTATGAATTTAACATGAGATTTTCCTGACTCTGCTTACTAAATTACATTTTTAGTCAAGTCAGGTCACCTTTATTTATGTAGCGCTTTATACAGTACAGTACAGATTGTTTCAAAGCAGCTCTACAGTGATATCATGAAAATTATGCATTTCAGCTGTTGTTGATTCTGTTCGGTTGTAAAGATAATCAATTATTAAATTAGTTCATTTCATCATTTCAAGTAGTTCTGCAGAAAACAATGATGTCATCGTCCAGCTCTGTTCAGTTCTCATACAACAGCATCCATACAGTCAGATCAATAATATTCTTTAAATGTAACTACAGTATCTGATTTTGGTGAGCAAATGGAAACAGTTGATCTGTTGTTCTCAACAGACTGTGAGCACAGACCGGGTTCCAGTGAAGCTGCACTATGACAAGTCTCATGACCAGGTGTGGATCCTAAGCTGGGGAGATCTGGAGAAAAACTTTCCAACCCTCCAGGTAAGACAAATCACTCTAGGATCATCTCTGAGTGTTAATCACCACTTGATGGCTGCGTTTGAAAGCTGCTCTCAAACAAGAGAACTGGGACATTCTGCCTAACTTATTCTCTCATCTGATTATTCAAGTATATGAGTCGGCCCTGCTGAGTATGTTTTGATGATTTTAGTTGACATTTGTGGAGCATTCGCAAGTGATGTAAAATTGAACCAGCATAGCAAGGGGTCTCAGTGGGGTTCCATATCTCATAATAAACACAGCCTTTCCCTCATAATGCATAGCTTTGGTTAATCACAGGCAGAATGCTTTGAGCTCCTCAAGACATGCGCATGAAAGCCCTAATGAAATTGCATCACTTATGTTCCTATTGAATGTGTGACTTTTCCATGCATCAGGTGATCAGCCAGGCCAGTGGGAGCACGTCCCATCACACCATTCACACCCAACCAGTTGGCAATCGCTTCGACAGGGTGGAGGATTTCTTCATTCCTCCCATCAGCCTCACCATCAATCACATGAGGTAAAAGAGAGCGAGACCTCCACCAAAAATATATATGAGCAATGTATGAACACGTACTGACTGTGATTATAACTCCAGAGAAAACAGCTCTAGCTCTGGATAGTGTGTAAATTGCATTCAGGGACTGACATTTAGATCTTAATAAACCATTTTGTGCATTCATAGTCACTCACATGGGTAAGTAAATTTAGAGGTGGTCGAGGGGGAAATGTGAGTTTAAACCCTGAATAAACAGACCAGGAGATGTTGCGTGGATATGGAAATCTCATTTGAATTGATTAAAATCTGAAGTTGAAGATTACTAAGCATGCCCTGATCCTCTTACTGTCCCCTGTTGGCAGATGGATGTTTACTTACGCTATCATGTCGTGCTAATATAAAAAAATAATGACTCAATTCCAAACGCTAGAGAGATTTACTTGTTCTCTTCGTCGAGAGAGCAAGGCACTCTGCTAATGACAAGAACACAGTGGCAAACAATGTAAAATGTTCTCATAAAAATTACATATGTGACAGTCGTAAAGAAATCTTACGCTCTGTTCCAAAACCTTGCTGTCTGCTGCCTACATACACAGCATCCTAAGTGAAATGGAACCTCATAAGTGATTAGAACACTCTAGAGAGTGTAACAGTTCCACCCCACTTTTTCAATGGCCTTGGATCCAGAAGTATTTTTGTCCCATTTTTTTCTATTGGGATGTAAAAAAAAAAAAAAAAAAAAAATAGAGAGAGAGAGAGTTATAAGTTATAGGCCAACCAATTACAAGGTGAATCACAATATTCCAATCTTTGATTTGACGGAGAAAAGTATTTTGAAAATCATACAAAAAGACGAAGGTAACTGACTGTGTTTAAACAGCTTTAATGAGGGAAAGAACTACAATCTCATGAAGCAATCAAATTGACAACGTAAAAAAATATTTAAAGATATTGACTATATACAGTGCTGGGCAGATTACTTTATTGTAGTCTGTTATTGATTAAAAATTACATGACAAAAATTATAGTTTGTAACAATCTACATTTACTTATTTTAGGTAATATATTCTGACTACTTTTTAATTACTTTTAGATTAGAAAAAAAGAAAATTGACTATTTTAAGGCGGTGTTTTCTATTTAGAATTTATTATATGTACTTACTTTGTACATTATGTACATAATTTGTTTGCCTTTGAGGGTCATATCATCTGCTGCCCTCCACACACACACACACACACACACACTTTAAAAATGTCTGCTGGGGGTTGGGGGGGGGGGTGAGTGTGCGGGTTGGACAATGAAACTGAAAAACCTGGTTTTAGACCACAATAATTTATTAGTATGGTGTAGGGCATCCTTTTTGCGGCCAATACAGCATCAATTTGTCTTGAGAATGACAGATACAAGTCCTGGACAGTCCGGTCAGAGGGATTTTGAGCCTTTCCTCTTCCAGAACAGTGGCCAGGTCACTATATGATGCTGGTGGAGGAAAATGTTTTCTGAATTGCTCCTCCAAAATACCCCAAAGTGGCTCAAAAGTATTTAGATCTGGTGACTGTGCAGGCCATGGTAAATTTTCAACTTCACTTTCATATTCATCAAACCATTCTGTCACAAGTCTTGGTGTGTGGATTGGTGAATTGTCATTCTGACACACGTCACCCCCTTCAGGGTACAATGTTTGAACCATTAGGTGCTCATGGTCCTCCAGAATGGTTCAGTATTCATTGGCAGTGACGTGCCCATTAAGCACAGTAGGGAATGCCATGATATTGCAGCCCAAACCATCATGATCCACCCCCGTGCTTCACTCTGGGCAGCATCAGTCTGGGTTGTTTGCAGCTGTGGTTTTATGTTTTTTGGATACAATCCGTATTAGTACCTGGATATCCCTTTCAGACAACTTCCTCTTGAGTCGACAGTTACTCCTGATGGATGTGGTTCGTCCTTCGTGGTGCTATGCCATAGCTTTAGTCTCGATTCACCACAAAGACTTGCTGTCTTGGTCACAGATGAGTCAGCGAGACGCACACCAACAATTTGTCCGCTTTTGAACTCTGATATGTCTCCCATTATGTTGTGCAGAATGCAATATTTTATGTACAGCTGTGCTGTTGCTCTAATTCATCCTTAACACTCTGATGGAATGTAAAATCAGTGAAGATTGGCCACCAGGCCATGCATAAATAGGCATGAAACACTATATTGGCCAGTGTTGCAGTTTCATTGTCCAACCCCTTTCTATATATATACTGTTTTTTCACCAGGAATGCTACTGTTAAACATGATTATTTAATACAACTGGCTTCACAAAAAGCACATACCTTCATTCAGAGGCCTGTTCAAACAAGAATGAAAAATATATTATCATCCTCACCAACGAACGATAACATTCTGCGGAGTTATGTTGTTTGCTGCACAAGCTCTTTAAACCTCAGGTGGATTCTGATTGGTTTAATGTTTTTATCGTTAATTGGCTGGAAAAAAAAATCGTTCTGAAAGTGATTCCAATAATATCGTTCCTCTGTGTCATTATCATTATTGTATTGTACGTATTGTGAAAAGCGCTATATAAATGAAGATGACTTGACTTGACTTGTTGACACTGCTATTCTTTTAAATGTAGAACGAATTTCAGAAGTAGGCCAACATCTTTTTCGTTATTGTTAAAGATATCGTCCTTGGTGGGAACGGGCCTTAACAACCTTGTAGCTTAGAATAAGTCTGTCTTCAACGTTTTATAAGCTATTGTTAAAAAATAATTCCCCTTCAGAGAAAATTAGTAAGATTTTTGCTTTCAGAAGTGTTACTGCAGCAGATTTGATTCCCAACTGATTTTAATAGCCTTTTTGTCTCCAGCTCACCAAATGCCTTAAAATACTGCCTACATAGGCTGCTCACTACTATTTCCCAGAAAGGAATTATGATTGACAGTTTCTTTGCAATCTAGTCAAATGAAAGCATATTCACATTTTAATAAGGATATCCAAAAAAATCAGCATAACATTCAAAATAAAATTTGTTCATCTGCAGCATGAATCTCATGATCAGCGAACGCTAAGAACATTTATACTGTTTACTCATCAATGCAGAGTGCTTTCAAATGTTGTTTTGTAGCTGAAATTGTCTGCATCTTTTAGTGTTTTCTGCTGTTTGAAGGTGTTGGGGAATGACCATGTACTGTAGCAGTTCATCACAACATCTATTGACTAGCTTTTGTTAAAAGACATGATCCTAGTCCCACAAAAGAGAATTCATCCTGAGGATATAGCGTAATGCACAAAGACCAGTTTAATTTTCAATCCTTTTGGTGCCTAAGATAATACGGCTTACACGCATACCACACACACTCACAAAATACACACTGTCCTCTCAGTGGAGTCACTGAAACCAGAAGTTTGATTTCACCCTGTTGTTTACTAGCAGTAATATTGTGCTAGTAGATACATGCCACACCACAATTCAGTTCCTGTCACTGCAGTTCAGTGTGTGTCAGTCTTGTTTTTCTTGAATGAACTGCAGGATGGTCAGTTGAGGGTATGTACACTTTTTTTTTTGGCACTCTGCCCCAATAGGCTGGTGACATTTAGCGGTTCTGTCTGCTCTCTGATGGAGTCATGTGTTTCAGTGCTCCAAGTCAACGGAGTGCAACATCAGCAGTCTATACTGAAATGGAGGTTAACACCAGTGTAAAATATTGTAGCCCTCAGATCTTTGCCTGGCAAGACTTTGGATTTAGCACATGGCATTAGCTTTTCAATAGTGAAGTTGTGCTTCTTTGTAAATGCTGTTATGTAACATGTTTCACAAATTACATCATTGATCTAAAGGGAATAAGATAAAGATTGAGAGGGTGATTATGTAAGATAACAGAGTCACAGATCAAGACCAGACATGGTGATCTCATAGGTATTTGTATGTAAAGTGTACACACTTATTGAAATTTGAAACATCTAAATCCCTTTAACGCACAACTTTAGAGAGCTACAAAGGTATACAAATCCCTTGAATCTGGTTTTCCAGCACCTTAAGCTCAATAAAGAATCCCATACTTGCATTTATTCAGTAAATGATGCAGATACTTTGTCTAAAAAAAGATCTCTTGAAGGGTTGGTTCACCCAAAAAATGAAAATTTTGTCATTAATTACTCACCCTCATGTCATTCCACACCCGTAAGACCTTCGGACCACAAATATATTTTGATAAAATCCGATGGCTCAGTGAGGCCTGCATTGACAGCAAGTTAATTTACACGTTCAATGTCCAGAAAGGTACTAAAAACATATTTAAAACAGTTCATGTGACTACAGTGGTTCAACCTTAATGTTATGAAGCAACGAGAATACTTTTTGTGTGCCAAAAAAACAAAATAGCGACTTTATTCAACAATATCTAGTGATGGGCGATTTCAAAACACTGCTTCATGAAGCTTTGAAGCTTTACAAATCTTTTGTATCGAATCAGTCTTTAGTATCTTTCTGGGCATTGAAAGTGTAAATTAACTTGCTGTTAATGGAGGCCTCACTGAGCCATCGGATTTTATCAAAAAAATATCTTAATTTGTGTTCCGAAGATGAACAAAGGTCTTACAGGTGTGGAACGACATGAGGGTGAGTAATTAATGACAGAAATTTCATTTTTGGGTGAACTAACCCTTTAACGGTGAGTTTCTTTACTAATAAAAGTTCTTTAGTACTCTTTAATTTGAATCAAAGCTTAACAGTATGAAATTCATGTACTAATCAACCAGTCTTCAGAAATCACACCGAACATAATAAAAGTCATTTTACATAAATATATTAGCTCGCCAAGGCTGCATTAATTTGATCACAATTACAGTAAAAAGGTAATCTTGTGATATCTATTTGAAAATATTTTTTAAAATGTAAATTATTCATGTGATGGCAAAGCTGAATTTTCAGCATCATTGCTTTAGCCTTCAGTGTCACATGATCCTTTAGAAATTATTCTAAAATACTGATTTGGTGCTCAAGAAATATTACTTATTGTTTTCAATGTCGAAAACCTTTGTGCTGCTCAATATTTTTGTGCAAACTGTTTTTTTTTTCTTTTTTTTCTTGAATATATATATATATATATATATATATATATTATAAAATACAACCTATTTCCAGTATTCTATGAATCTCAAATGATTCATAAACATTGTATGTCCCTAAAGTCACACATGCAAAAAGGTTTATGTTTCAGAAGTGGTTTGAACGTTGATATTGTATATGTCAGTGATTATCTAAACCTAAACGTGTGTTAGGACCACACTACGCATGAATACCCATGAATAATAAATAGATGAACCAGAGAGCCCAACGTTCCTTGTAAATTTCTATGAATTTACTCGCGTAATCCTCAGGAGGATATTGATTTTTGAAAATATGCTGACATAATGAGATCTGCGACTGGTAAACAGCGCCAATGTCATTTGTACAAAACACTGTTGTAAGGAGGAATGTTTGGTGATCCGTGATCCAATAATTACTTCATTCGTTTCTCATTTGAAATGCCTCATGTGCTTTGACATCACCTGTGGCAGTGAACTGTTGAGGAGGGATTTGTACAAGGGAGAGACTGCATGTGACATTTTAGTCAGGTTGTCAAATTATTTCAGCATTTACACACCTTCACACTGGGAAAATAACAGCCTACAGGAATCCCATTCACAGCATTCATTGACTTTCTGTCATGCTTTTATCCGCAACCAGCCTGTGGGCAAATATGTTTATGCGTCAACAGTAAAAAATACATAACTTTATTTATTTCTTTTCTTTTTATTATACGGTAAGCCCTTTGCTAATGCTAATTACATATTTTACAGGTCTAAAGGGTTTGGTCAAATAAATCCTGAATGTGTTTGTATAAATGCAGGTGCAGCGATAAATGAGTAAATGTGTTTTGTTTGTTCATAAGAAGGGTTGTTTGGGATGCCCAAGGTGCATTTGGAGAACAATATTGATTTACGACAGGAAAGTGCTCCTATTAATTGCCCCGCAGTGCATAAACAAACCCATGGAAAACACAGAGTATACGCAATGCTACAAAACCACCCGTTTGTGTTGCGTTTTTTTATTATCATATTACAGAGCTGTCCTGTCTATTGACTGCATGGGTAGAGGCTAGTAACTTTATAGAGTAATGAAAACAGCTTTATTCCCATGGCTGCAGACATATCCGTAAGACAGAGCTGTGTGCGACAACTCAAAAAGATGTATGTGACTGTAAAGTATACTCTTCTGGTGTACTAAGGGATACATCATCACATGCCCTGGTAGAATTTTTTTTTTTATATCTAGCACTAGAAAACTTGTTTTTAATCATCATTGAGTGATGCAGGTTTCCTCGTGGGTCGCATCAAACATACATCTGTTTAACAAAGCTGAATGCTGATTCTAAATTCATTTTATCGAACCCCATAACACACAAGCATATCCAGGTGGTAGTTTTTCACAGCCAAGTTTGACTACTCCCCCCACTGTATTTTTGTGTCTGAAATACATTTTTTTTTTGCGTCATCTTTGTCAGTGTGCCCATTAGTACTATAGCGGCAGCCATCTTCACTGTTTTATTCATGTTTTTGCCGCATTGGATTTACCACCAAAACTTCACAGGCACAGAACGCCAGTTCTGTTTATGCAAGTGTAACCTGACTAACCAGACTGAATGAATTACACAACACAATTTTATTTTTATTTTTTTCTTATTTATTTCTTATTTATTTCAAGGACAGAAGGTAGACATACAAAGAGTATACAAAATACAAATACATACTAACTTAAAACAAAGCAAATCAACCACAACATGAACAAAAAGAAAAACTTATAATCAAAATGACATCATTTGGGAATGTTGGGTGTTTTAAAGTATTCATTTCTTTAAAGGATTAGTTCACTTTAAAATGAAAATTACCCCAAGATTTACTCACCCTCAAGCCATCCTAGGTGTATGTGAATTTCTTCTTTCAAATCGGAGTTATATTAATCAATATCCTGACACATCTAAGCTTTATAATGGGACCAATGAGTATGAAGCTTGAGAAAGTGCATCCTTCCATCATAAATGTACTCCACACAGTTCCAGGGGGTTAATAAAGGCCCTCTGAAGTGAAGAAAATATCCATATTTAAGAAGTTTTAAAGTAAAATATCTAGCTCCCGCCAGACCGCCTTCCGTATTCAACTTACGAAGAAAGCGTAATGCCTCTCGCAGTTCAAAATGCTTACGCTACGTCCTATGCCTTCCGTATTCAACTTACGAAAAAACGCAACATCAGTTACGCTTTCTTCCTAAGTTGAATACGGAAGGCGGTCTGGCGGAAGCTAGATATTTTACTTTATAACTTGTTAAATATGGATATTTTTCTTACACAAACTCATCGCTTCGCTTCAGAAAGCCTTTATTACCCACCCACCCATCCTCCCAAACCTTTATTTTGAATTGATTGGATCGTTGTGGTTCGCTATTGGTTTATCTCATGTGAGTGACTGGTTGTCCAGTCATCATCAGAGAAGTGAAGAGATGTCGCTGCAAGATGGAGGGTTATTTTGATTAAAAAATTATGAGGGCACGTTATTTTTTTATTTTTATATCATGAGCATGGATAAATTATTTATAATAAATACTGCAAAATTACATATAAAAATAAAAAAACAAGAATTGCCCGTTTTGATTTCATGTTGACTTTAATGCATTTCATTCACTGAAAGACATAAGCCACAATTTTGTCAAAAGTGCATATGTCGTGCCCAAAAAGAGTTTGAATGTACTTTTCATTTTGGTGTTTTCTGTTTTCCATGGAGTGAAAAGTACATTCACCCTTATGTGTATGAAGCAAAAGAAACCTTGTTCAAGTTCGGAAAATCACTTGTAAAGTGGGTCAGTTTGACCCACATTTAAACATCTTAGAACACTGGATAAACTTTATTTCTTCTTGAAATGTTGTGACTTTTTCTTATTTAGGGTCATAAATGTGCAGTTTTGACACATACAGTAGATGTGTTTTGGAAAAGCTGGACAAAAACTGACACCCATTGGTTTTCATGCAATTCGTCAAAATTTAACACATTGAAATACAACAAAGAGTCTGGATGAAACAGAAAACTAAAATATGAAATGTATATTAACACAAATGGAGGCACAAATAGCTCATCAGGAGGGAATTTTTCTTGCTAGCAAAATAATAATTACTGTTCTCTTGGAGTGTAGACTGGGCATTAAAATGCACACTTTTACATTCATGTTCCATGATCTCACCCCGTAGTTGCCGGATCTGTCGCCAGGCCTTCTTCCGGGACCTCATAATTTAAAAATTAAGCCCAGAGCATATCATCTCAGCCAAAACAGCCTGGCCTGTAGCTAATGGACGGACACCGGCTGCCAATTGATGGAGCTCATCACGGCCAGTGATAATCTATCCCATCGGTCTGTGACAGACGTGGCCTTTTGGCCAAACATAGACAGCGACCACATTCTCAAGTGCATAAAAGAAGATGGATGTCAGGGTTTGAAGTCTGCACTAGAATTGATTGGAGAGCATGCAGATTTAATTGAGCTTTGTCAGATCCTTCATTTCACTCACCAACTTCATTTGTTCTTTGTTCTTCTGAGATTTTTTTATAGCCAATTATTGGGCTCTTTGGATTTCTCAATGGATAAGACAAAGTGTGGCTGATTAATTTTTTAATTGAAATAAATTATGAAACCAGGCATCTGGCAGAGGATATTTAGCATAGACTGATGAATAGAGATGTGACATTGAATTCTTTCTCTCCCCGAAAGCTTTTGGGTCTTCCTCATTAGACTTGAACCTGTGCTCCGGGTTTATTCACTCGGAAGCTTCGTTTGTTACTTACGGTGTGGCAGCTACTCCTTATCCAAAGCAACTTACACTTCATTAATTGCGAGCCCAGTGCCCTCGGGGCAACATTATTCAAGTGAGCAGTGGAGTTAGATCCAGTTCCAAGCACACTTTAACTTGGTATTGGAGCTTTTATTTATCAATAAAGATCCTTAATTACAGAGCTTCAGGATTGGAAATTTTTAGATTGACCTCCTTTCAGTTCACGAGTTGAACTGACACAGAGAGTGTTAAATTGGAATGGCTAGAAGAATGTTTTACTGATTTGCAATTTGCAAAGAAATTCAAGACACAACAAGACAATTACATGACAAATTTTACAACAAAACAAACATTTCTTCTTTAATTTTGACTAATTATGCCTATTTATTCTGGTAGAATTCTTTTTCCAGCTGATTCGAAACTACTTTAAAAACAGATTAATTTTGTCATAGAGCAGAGCACCATGCTATCTCTGCTATGCTGTTTTCTGACAAATATTTTTTAAACATTATAATTTAAATAGTATATTATAAAATGAATAAAACAATATTGACATTGAAATTGAATTAAATTATTATATATTGATTATGTGATTGATGTCTGACTGAATTTTAAAGACTTAAAGGGGTGGTTGATTATGATTTCACTTTTTTAACTTTAGTTAGTGTGTGATGTTGCTGTAAGAGCACAAACAACATGTGCAAAGTTACGATGCTCAAAGTTCAAAGCAAAGAGAGAAATTTTTTAAAAAGAATTCTCTGTTTAAGGACTACAATAAACGGCTGGTAGGGACTACAACGAGCTTCTTCCCGGGTTGGTGACATCACTAACCCTAAAATTTACATAAACCCTGCTCCCAAGAACACGCAACAAAGGGGTGAGGCCATGTTATTGCAATACAGTACGTAACACAAATGCAATAGCATGTCATAAATGCAAGATGACAACATGACAAGTTATAACTGTAATTAAACTAAACTATACCTGTTCTATCTTCATGCAGCATATATTCTCTGGCTCTGTAGGATCTTACAACAGTTCCCACACAAAAGATTTAAAGATTATCATGACAGATTATGCTAGTCGGTGACTTTAAGATATCCCACATCAGCTACATAAAATAAGCAACTAACCGTTCAAAAACGTCCTGTTGTATTCTACATGTTGTCACTTCTTCTTGAGTCTCTCCATCATTGTCCGACTTCAGTTTGAACATAAAAGGCTGAACAGTTTCTGACATTTTCAGTGAGTCTTCGTGAGGTAATCGGCGCTGCTAACACTATGTGCTAACACGAGCTCTTGAAACCCCGCCCTCTGCTTAGCAGCAGCAGCTCATTTGCATTTAAAGGGACACACAAAAACTGAGTGTTTTTGCTCACCCTCAAAAAGTGACACATTTATCATGCTGAAAAAAAATTATCTGTGGTGTATTTTGAGCTAAAACTTTACATACACACTCTGTGGATATCAGAGACTTATTTTACATCTTGTAAAAATGGCATTATACCACCCCTTTAAGGTAAATTGGTAAATTAAAGTAAACTTTGAGGTAAATTGTGAAAATGTATGGTCCATAAAATGAAAGTTAATTTATCAAATATAATGAAATATACTTAAACTAAATGCATATATAGATAGTTTACAGATGGCATTTTAAACATTGTATAATGTTCCTGGAATTACCCCTTATGTTATATGATAATATGTTTAAAGAACATTTATTTTAATTGTCATAAAATGTTTAAATTATAAGACTGAATTATTGCATTTTTCATACTGTAAATTTATCATTAAAAAACTAACATTACACAGCAATTTACTTTTTAAAATTCCAGTTCTCACTCAGTTAAAAGGGACTGAATTGGAATATAAAAGGCATTATTAATTTAGTTCTGAATGCCGCAACAGCCAGTTCTGACAAAGAAATAACATAAACAGTAGTAGTTTTACATGGCAATGTTTTCTGATGTCGTCTAACACATGTTCTCTCATTCATAGGTTTGGTATTGTCCTCCACAAGAATGAACCAGCTCTTCATAAGATCGACTTGGAAACCACCTCCTATGTGAAAAACATTAGTCTGCAGCAGTATGATTGCATCCCACAATCCCTCGCCTACACACACCTTGGCGGATACTACTTTGTCAACTGTTGGCCGGACTCAACAGGTGCGGTACGACCACAATTAATCATCGATAGCGTAACAGACAATGTCATCGGTCCAAACGGGGATGTGAGCGGCACGCCTTATGTCTCTCCTGATGGCCACTATTTAGTGAGTGTGGATGACCGTGACGGGCTAATGCGCTTGCAGCCCGTGTCCGTGCGAGGCGAGATCGGCCAACCCTTTGACATTCACACCAACCTGCACCTGTCCGATCTGGCCTTCATGCCCTCGTTCACCGAGGCTAACCAGTATAACGTGTTCGGCAGCTCGGGCCGGCAGACAGATGCTCTTTTTGTGGAGCTCAGCACCGGTAATGTCAAAATGATCAAGAGCCTAAAGCAGCCCACGTCATCTGCGCAGTGGCCTTGGAACCGCCAGAACAGGGTCATGACTGGCAGTGGGCTGTTTGGACAGTATCTCATGACCCCGTCTCAAAGCTCCCTGTTTATACTGGATGGGCGGCTGGATAAACTCAACTGTGAGATCACCGACGTTCCCTTGGGAAATACTGTGGTGTGGGTGGGAGAGGCGTAGGCCATCTTAAATGGGCTTGAGAGGGAAACAAACAAACAGGTTGCACTGAATTTGATCTCTGTTTAATTTATTGAGAATAAAAAAGTCTCAAAGTTTGGAACAAAAAACAAAATTGAATTTTCAAAAACCTGCATTGGAAAAGAGAACTTGGGAAATGCTTGTTTTTGAAAACTCTGTCAGGTTTTTGAGTCAAATAGCTATTAAGTAGTTTCTCCAAAAATATTAGGTGGTGTCAAACTAGCATTGGTATTTTCTAGCAAAGAAGTCAGTGGGAATCACTTCGTTTGAAGGTGAGAATTGTTCAAATGAATCAACTGATACGGACTCAGAAAAACTGTATTTTTAATGACATCTTTTAAGCATAATATTTCCTCATTTCCCCGCTAACACTTAATACATATACAAAATGCATTCGGCCCATTTTTTCCAGTGCCTTGAAGGAATACTCGCTAAAAAAGAAAGCAAACATAATTATTCCCCCCGAGCCTGTGGATTAAACCCTCCTTGGCTTTCTCACACAGAGTGAAAACGAGAGCTACACTTAAATTTCACCTGTTTATAACTCCCACAGACCCCGAGGCATATCTGGCTTATTAAAACAGCATCGTGCTGAGAAACTGTCACCTACTGTGGATATTGAGATATCGGTAATGATGTGTTTGACAACTGAAAATCTTTATGAAAAGTTTGGGTGTAAGAATGATGACACTGAGAATTGTCTGAAGTCTTTGTGTTGAAGCCCCAATTAAAACCTACACGAAAATCAAAACCGGTTAGATCAGTGAATAAATGAGAATGAGTCTGTTACACAACAGAAAACATAACATACATAGGGACAGTTATGCTCCTGTATAATCTTAGTAAGAGAGGATGTAGAGTTTCAAGGGCACATAAAGAATCAAGTTTTAGTTGACTCAGCAGTCACAGCCACTGCCCTAAGAGTGTGCTTTCAGTAACTGGTGCGTTGCGTGGTGTGATGTTAGACATAATTTATGCATTACAAGGATTATATAGCTGGGAAACATTTATTTAAGTGTTTGAGACAATGCTACAAGAGCACGAACAAAGGAATCTTTTAGTGTCAGTAGGAAGCACAAGCGTGTGCTCACGATGTTGAATTATTTCCTCAATGGACAGTCTATGCATTTTCATTGACACGCCAGCCGATGGGCTGCATGAATTGAGCTTTTTCCCCCCAGATTAGTTACGTTTATGTTTTTATGTTTTAGTTTTAGATTTTGTATATTTTGTTAAAATGCATATGAAATGGCTTTTTATTGACTGTATTTTCCTTATTCCCTGAGTAACCATGACTGTTTCGCTTTTTAGTGACTTTTACTTTTTCTTGTGTTCTGTAAATAGCAGGTTGGTCTACGCTCACATACAACACAATAGCTAGCCGAAATCATCTGCAATCGGTTCAGGTTGATTCGTTTCCCCTTGTTTATTTTAAAGACAAAAGAACTGCACTGTCTTTGTTCCACAAATGACCAATTACATTGTGATGTCACATCCAGAGATTTCATAAGCTCCATGTAGCCATGTACGTTGATTCTCGTGGTTGTTATGTAGAAACATGCTTGTCATTTTGGCAGTTAAATAAAGCCTATAACTTTGAAAAAAAAAAAAAAAAAAAAAGGTTTTTGGTTATTATTTTGTCTCAGTGATAAGAATAGACCGGAAAATGAATTAAAATCCCAATCCGCATGAATTTATGCATTAGTGCATCAACAAATTGATGGATTCAGTATGAAAGTGATTCATTCAAAGTGCAATTGTTATTTATCTTGCAGAATGTCATAATTTACAATTCAATAATACATCATGGTCCGTTACACAGCCAAACTTCATTTATTAAAAACTCACTTTATAAAGCTTGAAGCATGCTATTCCACATAAGTAATGAGCACCTTGTAACAAGAACTCAAACTCACATACTCGAATTTGGGAACTAATACATCTGGGGCAATGACTGTCAGAAGAAGCTTTGGTTTTCATTTTATTTTACCGTCCTCTTTTCCACTCCCTCTTTCCGCCACCGTCTTCTTTTCTCCTCTTTCTTTCTTTCTTTCTTTCTTTCTTTCTTTCTTTCTGTATTCCTTCCCTCCTCTCCGACTGATCCATTATATTAATAGTCTTCTTTTTTCAATCTCGCTCATAATGCCTAATGAATGCACAAGTTGCTGCATGAACGAGACCAAGGCGGCACTGCAATTATCTATTGTCGGTCATTTATCTTTCTTCCATTCTCTCGTTCTCTCATTATAGGCCACACACCCACCATTTTTAGACAGATTTAGGGATAATTTAGTGGTCACAGTTTAATATGTTCATGCCCTTGTTTTCTAAGTCTGATCATCATCACTCAAGTTCACAAATGCACAAAGACCCAAAAATACATGCTTTTTTCAAAGGGGTGTAAGTTTGGGACCTCTTGTTAACTCTAACTACAAAGTAATAATCATTCTAATTCCACACCACAGCTATAATGATGACAAAAGTATAGTTGAAATCACTTTTAGAAAGATTTTTCCAGCTCAGGACTGATAAAAAGATTGACAGGCAATCTAAATCCACCCGACTTTAAAGGGTTAGTTCACCCAAAAATTAAAGTAATGTCATTTATTACTCACCCTCATGCCGTTCCACACCTGTAAGACCTTCGTTGATCTTCGGAACACAAATTAAGATATTTTTGTTGAAATCCGATGGCTCAGTGAGGCCTGCATAGCCAGCAATGACATTTCCTCTCTCAAGATCCATTAATGTACTAAAAACATATTTAAATCAGTTCATGTGAGTACAGTGGTTCAATATTAATATTATAAAGCGACAAGAATATTTTTGGTGCGCCAAAAAAAACAAAATAACGACTTATATAGTGATGGTCGATTTCAAAACACTGCTTCAGGAAGCTTCGGAGCGTTATGAATCAGCGTGTCAAATCATGATTCGGATCGTGTGTCAAACCGCCAAACTGCTGAAATCACGTGGCTTTGGCGCTCCGAACCGCTGATTCGACACACTGATTCATAACGCTCCAGAGCTTCCTGAAGCAATGTTTTGAAATCAGCCATCACTATACAAGTCGTTATTTTGTTTTTTTGGCGCACCAAAAATATTCTTGTCGCTTTATAATATTAATATTGAACCACTGTACTCACATGAACTGATTTAAATATGTTTTTAGTACATTAATGGATCTTGAGAGAGGAAATGTCATTGCTGGCTATGCAGGCCTCACTGAGCCATCGGATTTCAACAAAAATATCTTAATTTGTGTTCCGAAGATGAACGAAGGTCTTACGTGTGTAGAACAGCATAAGGGTGAGTAATAAATGATATTATTTTCATTTTTGGGTGAACTAACCCTTTAAAGAGCTTGAGCATTTAAAGCGGGAAACAACATAACTGCAGCACATGTTTATTGTAATAATAATACAATTCATTAAAAATAACAATCAAGTCACCTTTATTTATGTAGTGCTTTTTACAATGCAGATTGCTTCAAAATAAATTTACAGTGATAGCAGGAACATAATTTTGGCTGTACAGCAGCTCTAGAAAAAAATAGTGTCATTGTCCAGCTTAAGTAAGTTCGGTATTGATTCATTTCTATTGTAAAAATCATTAGTTATTAATTTAGTTCATTTATCTACACAGCAGCTCTGGAGAAAACAGTGATGTCATTGTCCAGCTCAGTTCAGTTCACATACAATGGTGTCAATGCAGGCAGATCGCTAATATTGTTCAATATTGTTCAATATTAAGTGTCCCCAACTAAGCAAGCCAGAGGCAACAGTGGCAACGATATAAAAAAAAAAAAAATAGTTATCATTCTTGGTGTAAACAGGCCTTAGAAGTGCATTTTCACTGAGTAATGAAAAAGATTTTTTTAAAATTATCTTTTAATTGGCTTTATATTTAGCAATTGTGGCTTGTAGTTTCATTTTTAGAACATTTGTGAGTTTACTATATTATATCTAAACATTAGCAAAGATCCTGGCAAAGCAAACAAGCTATGAGCCACAACATTCAGTGCACACAAGCAGACACACACTCCACTTCTTTGTTCGTGGTGGTTTTATGGGATTGTTCCATCTGCCCTTCTCAATAAAAGGGAATTGTGTGAGCAGGTCTCTGTGCTGTACTTCCCTTACTGTGTTGGTTGACCCATCCCACTTCTGCTGCTCTCCACCTGTTCGAAGCCACAAGTGCCAAAGGAATGAATTTTAGTTAATAGTGGCGGCATAGAGTACAGGTCAAGTTAATTAAGTCAGCAAAATCACAAAATGAAATGCAACTAATTGCGCCCACTCTACTTGGTTAATTAAAATTTCAAATTGTACTCAACCGGGATTTGAAGCTTCCGAGATACACCAACTAGAATATTTTTTTATTCATTATGTTATGTAATTGATCTTAGATACTTAATTGATCATTTATTGTATTTTATGAGTTTACTCCCACACATTTAAGCACTATTTATCTGTCAGTATCAATTGTACCGCTCTGCAGTGCCTTGTTTCCAGGTGTCAGGCCTCTGTGGTCAGAGGTCCCGGGGCATTAGCCCCATTGGCCTCAGTCATAATCCATCCTTGATGCTTGCTCAGATTTCAAGAAATTTAATGTTGAAGAGGTTGCAGAGGTTGATTCCTGCTCTGTATCACTTCTTTTCAGCTCTCTGGCTGCTTTCACACAGTCAGTGTTTGGGATTGACTCACAGATGTGACCCTCAAATGGTCCAGTATAACACCTTGTCAAGGCAACTCAAATACTGTCTGCATGAAAGAGTAACTCAAGTCAAGCACCTTTTCTGTTCTTAAGATATCTGTGAATAGTGTCTGTAACCATAGTGACAGTAATGAAAGTAAATATCAAAGATGGTGAGTTCCATAAAGTCCTGTTCACACCAAGAACGATAACTATATTAGCGTCCACACCAGCGGATGATAATGTTCTGTTTATTATAAACGTGTGCAGCAGTTACACTATGTCAGTCAGTGGCTTTAAAATAGCGTTGGTGTGATGACATATTTTTGTAGGTCAACCCGGTAGTTACTATCACCCCTGGTTCCCTCGACAAAAACTCAATGGGATTTTTCCATTGGCTTTTGGATTATTGCAGAAAAAGCTCTGTTACCAAAAAAATGTATGATTTTGAAAGTGATTCTAATGATATTATTCCTTAGTTATATCATTAGTTTCGTTAGCAATGTGGTGTGAATTTTACTATTTTCATAGAATTAGAACAATTATTAAAATGTATAGTCCTCATCCTTGGTGTGAATGGACCTTAAAGGGTTAGTTCACCCAAAAATGAAAATTTTGTCATTAATTACTCACCCTCGTGCCGTTTTACACCCGTAAGACCTTCGTTAATCTTCGGAACGCAAATTGAGATATCCGATGGCTCCGTGAGGCCTACATAGGGAGCAATGACATTTCCTCTCTCAAGATCCATAAAGGTACTAAAAACATATTTAAATCAGTTCATGTGAGTACAGTGGTTCAGTATTAATATTGTAAAGCGACGAGAATATTTTTGGTGCGCCAAAAAAAACAAAATAACAAAGTATTTAGTGTTGGCCGATTTCAAAACACTGCTTCAGGAAGCTTCGGAGCGTTATGAATCAGCGTGTCGAATCCGCAGTTCGGAGCGCCAAAGTCACGTGATTTCAGCAGTTTGGCGGTTTGACACGCGATCCAAATCATGATTCGACACGCTGATTCATTACGCTCCGAATCTTCCTGAAGCAGTGTTTTGAAATCGGCCATCACTAAATAAGTCGTTATTTTGTTTTTTTTTGCCGCACCAAAAATATTCTCGTCACTTTATAATATTAATATTGAACCACTGTACTCACATGAACTGATTTAAATATGTTTTTAGTACCTTTATGGATCTTGAGAGAGGAAATGTCATTGCTCCCTATGTAGGCCTCACGGAGCCATCGGATTTAAACAAAAATATCTCAATTTGTGTTCCGAAGATCAACGAAGGTCTTACGGGTGTAAAACGGCACGAGGGTGAGTAATTAATGACAGAATGTTCATTTTTGGGTGAACTAACCCTTTAACATCGTAGTCAATCATAGTTTGACTACAAAAAGAACCAAAAAAACATGGCTACTATAGTTAAACCATGGTAACCACAAATTTACCATGGTTTTGGTATACTAACCATAATTTAACCATGGTATTTGTAGTAAAACTGTGGTAATACAAATGGTAATCAATCCGCAAAAAAAAAAAAAAAAAAAAAATGGTTAATACACTTTTACTAAAATAAAACCATGGTTAATTTTCGTAAGGGCAAATTACACAACCTTAATAAGTACATCCATCAAAACTAATTTAACTGACAGCAGCTTTGAATGCTTGTATTTTTAATTTAAAAGTTTAGGATTTAGGCCATCTATATACTTATGCATATCTATAACAATGAGGTACATTTAAAAGCTTTTTGAAATTTGTAGTTTCTGTGTACAATAATACTAACAGTATTTTATTTCAAGCTGACTGGCTTCTTCCTATGTTATGTGTGTGTGAGAGAGAGAGAGACTGTCCTTTGAAATCACATCATCACATTGCACTGACTGTCATCAGTAAGGTTACACCACCGCTGCCCCGAGACACGGGTGAACAGACACCAGTGAAGCTGCACACAAACACACACACTCCTGCTAACAGGTTTTGTTTACCAGACTACAAAGCCTCAGAGCTCGAGACAGCAGCTCAGCCTGTCAAAACGGCGTCTGGAACAATGTAAATGTGTCAGTGGTCTCGAGGTATATCAGAACACCTGAGGTTTGAATGTACTTTTTCCATTTTTAGCTGAATGTTTCATTCCAAAGCTAATATCACAGAATGTGTGCACAATAAACCTGTTTATGGCATGAAAACAGTCAGAATTAACAGTCAAAACAGTGAATTAATATCTGAACATTCGTGATATTCTTTCTAAACCAGGCTGTTGTTGCAAAAGTATTAGTCTACAGTATTAGCATCAATGTCACGTCAATGTCACGGTCATTAGCCTAGCGTACCTGTCTGAGCTTGAGCAATAAAACACCTGCCAGAAGTGATACTGAAGGCAAATAATCACTTTCCATAATGGCTTTGCTCATTTGGTCTGCAGAGGAGTCTTAATTAGACTTTTGTGAAGTTGAAAGGACTCATTCACAAAGGACCTTGCTGAAGGACGTGCTAACACAACGCTAACTACCTCACCGACGCCCGCAACGTCTCTGCTATATATCTGCTACCCCTCCATTTTATTTCAGGAGGTTTCTCATAATTACAAATCACATGTTCCACCCATTTTTCAGATGCTGTCGACAAGGGGGTGGGAACGTACGGAGATTGCAGCAGCTAGCATGTTAGCGCCATTATTCATCTCTGAACATGGCTGTGAACAGAAGCAAGCTAATTGAGTCACAAATCAAAAGGACCAGGAGTGTACGGGCTCAGAAAGCATGAGAGAGTGAGCGAGTGAGGCCACTTCATCCATATGAGCCCGGGATCTGTGCCAAAGTGCCATCATTAGAGAAATGTTCCTCATCCTGTCACTTATGAGACTGAATACACTGCCAGACAGACGCATAGCTGCTCTCCCTCACATGTAGGGTCGCCACATTTAGCCAGAGCAAATAGATATGTATAGACGCATAAAGAAGCACAAATATTATTGGAACCGACATGTTGGATGAATATTTCAGGAAAATGTCACATATATATATGAATCTTGTGGGAATGACTAGCTTTGAATCAGGAGTAATGCAGTTATGCAAGCAAAGCTTATTCATATGCAGCACTGATGATATAATTACCTACAGCTTGGTCCAAAAGTCCAATCTGAGTTCCAAAATCTAATTTAAAAGTGGAAATAAACAGAAAGTTTGAACAAAATTAAACAAAGGGATGTGAAATAAAATGAATAAGAAAAATATGTACAATTCTGTGCCTGGTCACTAATCAAAGCAGCAGATTTTGACACTGACCGTAAACTTGTTATTTTGTTGTTTTCTTGTCTCAGAAAGAAATAAATGTAGAAATGAGCAATGTTATGTCCCTCCCCAGCACTATATAATATGTATAAAATGTATTAAATTAGAAAAATGCAAAATAGAACCAATTTTAGAGCTCATTTTAAAGTGGTCTCAGACTTTTGGCTGTACTTTATACGTAATTTGTATTTGTTTGTTTGTTTACAGGCCAGGATCCAGTTTAGCAGAAGTTCATTTATTACCCAATAAATAGCATCCAGAATATCATACAAAAAAAAAACAGCAAATACAAGTAACAAAAGGATTTTTTTGTTTATTTGCTTGGTGATATAGGGCTCGGGATACTAAAGGGAGAAATGCAATCTAGCTGAGTGCGGCCCTCAAATAAACAGGTTTTTACAGTTCAGACGGCTGCGCAGATACACAGGTGACTCAGGAAAGCAATTCCAAAGCACTGGAGCGAGCGGGTCCGGAAAACACAGATACACTGAGTGGCTCCTACACACCCACGCTGCACAATACTGAGAACTGAAAATGGCGTAATTACTCAATGCTGGAGTGATTCAACATTATATCACTTAGCTGCCAAACTAAAGGTCATAAAAAGTTTCAATAAGGTGTAAAGTTGTTAATGTCAAAATATATAGACCTATACATCCACTATACATACAGAGATTGAGCTTGTTTCCTGTTTTTATTAGATTTGCTATTGACAATACAAGAAAAAAAAAAAAGAAAGAAGAAGAATTGAAGAGAAGGAGAGGTAGACGAACCCTATAAAATCCGCAGTGCGATTTGACTTTCAAATCAGATGCCACAGTTTAGTAACTGACAAAAACACCTGGGAGAGCTTCACGCTAAAAACAAAAAGTAGAAGGCATAAAGTTGGATATTAATTCATCATTAACGCCTATAACAAGCTCATCTGTGGCAAATTCTGAATTTATGTTCCTCCTAGAGTATCAGAAATGCACTAATTGGTGCACTTTGTTGCAAACCAGTCATTTGCAACTGTGCCAGTCTGCTGGGAGCATGTTGTGGCTGAATTCATATCAGCACTTTTTTACTAATGAGAGAAAATAATAGTCGATCTTGAATGAAAATAAATTGAAAATATGCAGATCATTTACTCTCCTCACAAATGACAATGGACAGACACATGCGACATGCATATGGGCGAATGGGTTCACACACAATGCGTTTTTGCATTCCACTGTGCTGCTTTCCAATGTTTTTCTGTGCTAGACTGTCAGGCTTTTTTGCTTTTAAAAAACGCATCTCTAGACCTTCCATTTTTTTCTGTTCCACTGCCCTGCGTTTTACATTTTTAAACACAAAAATGTGTTTTGTGAATGGCCCCTTTATGAAACCTGAAGAACCCTTATGAAGAGGCACAGAATGCGTTTTTGCATTCCACTGTGCTACTTTTCCATTGTTTTTCTAAATCTTACTGTATTATGTAGAAGAGTATTGTGAGAAAAAGATTGAGTGAGCGAGTTTATTACCTGCATTCAGCATTTTTCTTCAGGTCAGTCCTATGTTCATAATAAAAAATCTGTTTAAATGTCCGATGTATTATCTTGTCCTTTTAACAGTTAAGGGGTTTTCCCGTGACTGACAGTGCTAGTCAAAGCATTTGTCAGTTGCGTCTTGTTCCGTGTTCACAACAATTCAGTCTTTTCAATATAAAAGTCTTCGATACTGACTGACACACCATCTCTTGGTGTCTTTCCCGCCATCTAATGGCGTAATAATGTAACTTCTGTTGCTGTTCACGGTCAGGGACTATTTTTTCTGGCAGAAGGAAGGCTTTTATTGAAAGTTTACTTCATGAAAGTTGCATTGATACATATTTTTGGCTTTAATATTTGTATTGTGTGGTAACCGTTTTATAAACGCAATAAGGTACTCGAGGCTAGTGCAGTATCATGAATAAGTCACAGCTGAAGGGGTTGCAGGCACTCTGCTTCACGTTGTGCCTAACAACGCCCTTCAGCCGTGGCTTATTCACAATACAGCACTAGCCTCGAGTACCTTATTGCTTACATATTGCATGTTGCAGTTTCTCCCATTCAACTAATAGCAGTGAACCGTCTTTCTACATCTATAGTCTTTGCTTATTACACAGCTCTTTGCTTGATTCCGACTGGTCAAGCATGAAGTAAAAATGACCACAGAGGACTTCATTATTTATATATTGTAGCTGTGTTTGTCTTATTGCCTCATCAAGTCATTTGTACATTGTAATGGATTGCTTTTTTTTCTTAGCAAAAGCTTTAAGATATATAGTAAAATGCAGCACACTTAAAATGCACACCTCTCTGCATGATGTGTTTATGGTGTGATTGACTGATAATGTCTTGACTGCCATTTTCTCTATATGGGCTACTTTGCCCTTGAACTGATGCTGAACTTGTCCATTTTTTCTCCCTTCCCATGAGTATTTCGATCATGTACATCAATGCACAGACATTCACCAACACACACACACATGCCCCATTCTAATCTTGAATACTAATGTCACCAAGAGAGTGACTATCCATCAGAGACACATGCATCATCATCAAGGAGCAAAGCATTGGACATGATGGTCCGGGCTGGAATTAACCTCCTGACTAGTGTTGCCTCACACTCTCTAATCTCTCTTCTGAAGTACAATTATTTTGTGCTTCATAGATGAGGCAATGAATTATTGAGAGATCAAAGTACAACAGGGCTTTACTTTAATTCACGGGGCTCATTTCAGAGTGGAAATTGAGTGCCAGCCACATGTGTCTTCAACATTCATCATAAGTGGTAATTATTTGCTTGATTGGTAAACTGTAGTTCTGCAGAAATACCAGACGGCTCAAAATGTCACAGTGATTCATAGCTGATGTTAATAACAAGGTCAAGACCTGTTATGATTTGTTTGGAGGCCTTTTTATAATTTGTTTTTACTTGTTATGTTCAAATGGCATCAAACACCTACACATATCCACAGATTTTTGGTTTGAACTGTTCATTTAAAAGTCATTACTTTAAAGTCATTGATGCTTCAAATTAAGACCTTTTTCAACAACTACAGGCCTTCCTACAATTGGCTTTTGGTTTACACTGGAAAAACTGTAAGAATACAATTAATGTAAGAGTGTAATAATTCATGTGGTGTGCTTTGGTGGATTTTTAGTTAGGGAGTTGGTAACATATTTAAAATGAAACCAGACAGAGTGAATGAATAAACCATGAAGGGGGTCCATGACCTACACTATCATATAAAGGTTCTTTAGTAAATACATGTCCTCAATGATAGTTATATTGCATAGGTTTCCCACTGAGAACTCTTTTCATCTTTACAAAATTGTGAAAATCTCCAGAAAAAAAATCTCAAGAGGGCAAATGACAATACATTCCATTAATGACATTTGCCACATTAATTGAATCCGAGAACCATGAGTTACAGAACAGCCATGTAAATTGTAATTTGTAATTCAGCAAGCCACTGAAGCATGAAATACATTTTTCCCTTTCCTGTGAGAAGGCTATTCAAATTCAATTTAATATATTTTTATGAAGATCTTTTTTCTATGTGAATAACAAGAAAAGGTGCCTTGATGCACATGTGAATGAGAATAAGAAGAGAAATCTTATATCTCTTATCCCACCTTAATCAAATGGAAATACATTTCTATAATACAAATTATATATGTACAATCTTTTTATAATATTTTAAATAATATTTAAACTAATGTATATAAACTACTGTTCAAAAGTTTAGGGTCACTAAGATTGTTTTTTTGTTTTTTTGTTTTTAAGAAATTACATTTATTCAGCAAGGATGCATTAAATTGATCAAAGTGACAGTAAATACATTTATAATGTTACAAAATATATATTTTTCAAATTGATGCTGTTATTCTGTTAAAGGGTTAGTTCACCCAAAAATGAAAATTCTGTCATTTTGTTGTTCCAAACCTGTAAGACTCTTATTCATCTTTAGAACTCAAATGAAGATATTTTTAATGAAATCTGAGAGATCAATTTATGCATTTATTCACATATATATGGTAAACTCAAGCATGCTTTCTCTTGCATGTTCATTCTCTTGTGTTACGCAGCATGTTTGAGCTTCTGCAAGAGTTTTGATCTCACACGTCAAGTAGGTTCAGTTGAGCAATGTGAATAAAAGCCTAAATTAAATCTGTTCATCATATAAAGTGATCGTGTCTCTTCAGAAAATGTGGACTAAACAGTTCAATTCATATAGGATTTGAAGCATCAAAGTGGTAGTTGTGTAGAATGTCACTCAGTGAAAATATCTTCATATGTGTTCTGAAGATGATCAACTAAAGTCTTATGGTTTTGGAACGAGTAAATGATGACAATTTTAATTTTTTGGCTGAACTAACCCTTAAACTTTTTATTCATCAAATAATACTGAAATAGTACAAATAGTACTGAAAATAATGTATCATGGCTTCCACAAAATATTAAGGAGCACAACTGTTTTCAACATTGATAACAGTAATAAATGTTTTTTGAGCAGCAAATCAGCATATTAGAATGATTTCTGAAAGATCATGTGACACTGAAGATAACTGGAGTAATGATGCTGAAAATTCAGCTTTGGCATCACAGGAACAAAGTACATTTTGAAATATAATAAAATAGAAAAACTCGCAAGAGAATAACTTAACACAACCACATTAACATTGACAATACTGGACAAATAAACTACAGAAAATCATAGCTTAAATCCATACAGGGATAATTAACATAATCAGGGACACATGCGAACTCAATCAAAAACCATGAAGACAATTTAGCAAAGGGAACACATGCAAACATCAGGAACAGAACATAGTGAAAATGAAACCAAAGCTACACAAGATAAACATTCAAAATATTGAAACAATTTAGCACAGCTTTTCAAAAGTTTACATTAATCAAAAGATTAGGCTGGAAAAGACACCTTTATCGCTGAACCGAATGCAAACAGAGAGCGGATGTTTCAACATTAGAACATTAGAAGCTCTGGGCAGCTGCAGTGTCTTGGCACTCTCTACAGGATGAGTCGCCCAGCTAGCCTGACCTCAGACAGTCTGACATTTCTCCAGCGCTGGACTTTCCGGCACGCCTGCAGCTGTCGAGATGCTCCAGTGTTTGGCAGGAGAAAAGAGGGATTTGAAGGTTCTGAAGCAGCCAGGCAGGAGCCTAGATCATAGAGCCAGTCCCACTGAGCCACACGTGCACATGTGTGCACACATGCAGGTGTGATTCCTGGGACCATCTGGGTGGCCACGTTTCTGCCAGGACCACACTTCCTTACCTCCCACCTGTTAATGCTCTTAGTTCCCATAATACTCTGATTTGCTGGTATTTTGCAGCCTTGTTCGTGAAGCAAATCCCTCCTTTTGTTGGGGAATCCAGCACAGATGGCAGACGCCGTTTGCACTAGTTTGCAGGAATCCGTGTCAAACATTTCCAATTTTTTTATATGTCTGACCCAATGAATGAGTCCAGAGTGAACGTCAGAGATCAGCAGGGTGTCACACAGCAGCAGGTGAAGGAGTGGAAAAGAACATGAAAAATAAAAAATCACACTAAACAAACACAGGAGCCTTGTGGAAATATTTATACCTCAAGTCAGCGCTGGTTAAGCTGTTTACTGAACATACACACACACACACACACACACACACACATGGCCTGAAAGTCAAGAGATGAAGCTCACCTGCTTTGTGTCTGTGTAGTCAACACATGGTGTCCTTATTGGAGAGTGACACAATTCAAAGTAAGTAATGTGTTAACTTGTTAAACTTACACCATGATATCCAATTTAAAATTAATGCACATTACTTTCTTATTTAATTAGTTTACTGATAAATACTATTGAAAGCATGCTCATGTTAAGAGAAAAATATATATATTTTTAATTTCATTTGAAAGATACTTTTATCCAAAGTGACTTATATTGGACACATTATTCTTTTTATTTATGGTGCACATGCTTTGTGGTAGTTGTTGTGGTACAGTATATGTGCCAGACTTATCAGTGACACACTTATGCCATATTAAAAAGCACTTTGTCAGGGTATAGTCTATATGTCATTGCTTGCAAACTATGAGTATAAACACTTCACAAACTGAAGTACTTACAGTGCAATTAGTTAGAATTAGTTTTATAATAAGTAATGCACTACTGTTTAAATTTGTTTTGAGCTGTTTTCTTATGAGATAAAAAAAATATAATAATAATAAATGAAAAGCAAATAAATAAAACTCATTTTAACAGCAACATATACATCACAAATATTTTGTTACATGATATAAAAAAAAATTCCGTGTTTTTTTGGCTGGACAGTCAACATAGTACAACATCTTGAACAAAATTCTGTTTCTTGCTGCCTTATTGTTGTTTGAGTCTATTGCTTTAATCATTCTATATTCAGACAAAACAGCATGTTGTAGTAAATGATTTGTAGATTTGATTTGTTTTGTATTGATTGGTCCACAACGTACTGGAGTCAGTCCTACATATAGATATTCTCACATTCTCTTTCGTAGGTTCTCCGTTGGTTTGAGAACTAGTTTTTCATTTCTATAAGGCAGCTATAATGCCCCTTTTCACAAGATGTATAAGTTTCTGGTGTCTGGTGTCTGTGAAGTTTCAGTTCAAAATACCCCACAGATCATTCATTATAGCTTGTCAAATTTGCCCCTATTTGGATGTGAGCAAAAAAATGCAGTTTTTTTGTGTGTCCCTTTCAATGCAAATGAGCTGCTGCTCCCGGCCCCCTTTCCAAAAAAGGGCAGAGCTTTAATACTCAACAACAACAAAACAGAAGAAGACAAAATTACGCTTGCCAGAAGCGGTGTTCAGCCTTACATTGTTCAAACCGGAGTCGGACACTGATGGAGAGACTCGGGAAGAAGATACAACTTTTAGAATGCAACTGGACGTTTCTGAATGATTAGTGGATAAATGTGCTTGCCTTTGGAAATAAACATAGCGTTTTTAATGTCTTGTCTTTACAGAAAATGTACACAGTTTTTCAAGACAATCACACTGTTCTTTACAAACGTGGGTATACAGTATATAAATAAGGTTTAAAAGAGATGACAGACATCTGGTTTCTAAGACAACAATAGCTTTAGCCGCATTTGTTGTGGAACTGCGTAACAGACACATTGACTGAAATGGCGATTTGCTTAAAAATCATAAAAAATAAACAGTGTGACACTTACGTCTTCTGGAGGTGAAGCTGGATCAAGAACAGTTGGTACAGATACATCCTTGAGTAACAACTTTTTGGCAAAGCCTGCCTTGTATTGCCCCTCATTCACAAAGCAGTCTGGAGTGAAATGATTTGCGCAGACATAAACGAATTTAGGTGTATTTTGGGGCGCATTACCTTCAAAAATAGAACTAATCCACTGCGTCCTCAGTTGCTCAGATGTTGGGAGAAAATGAAGACTCTTATGTTCACTCTTACATCCAACAACAGAACACCGGAATTGCTTATGAGACATTGTTGTCGCTAAAGCTGCTAGAGCGCGGAGAAAATGGCGGACAGAATACAACCATAGACTATAAAAAAAAATATGGACGTAGTGTCCGTGACGTCACCCGTAGATTTCTGAAGAGCATTTTTGAAGCGAAAATGAGGCTGCTGCCATCTTAGCAGTGCGTCATCGCACGTCACTCCCGGATAACTGAAAATGGGCAAAGAGGCGGGACGTGGTTAGAACTGAGGTGCCTGGTGACTGTAACCACGCCCGCCTAGCTCAACGTGAACATGTTAGCAGGAGTTATCTATCTATCTATAATATTAATAAAGATAAGTTATATCATTAGAAAGTTCTAAAGGTTTACTGTCAATCTACAGTGTCTTTTTTACGATATAGTTGCTCCAGCACCAGTAATATTGTAATTTGTGTTGGGTGTGAAAATGAAAACAGGCAAAATCATAAAGGGACTTCATACCTTTATAATGAAACGAGATGAATCCAATCCATTGCATGAGTGTCCATTGAAAAACAAACAACAGCACTTTTTGTTCACAAAAGTGTTAAATCCATGAAATATTGATATATTGTCCATTGTTTGCATCAAATTTCTTCTGAATGATCTGCTCTCCATCATTGTTCTTCAAGAAATTATGCAATCTGAGCAGCATTTATGTTGTAAAACTGTATATGATCGTATATATCTCACAAACAAATGAGCCCGCGTCCAAAGTATAATTTTTCAAAATGCAACAGATAGTGTTATAATATCCAAGCAGTTTTGTTGGATTTTGTGGTGTTTTGGGGCATATTCTCCAGCCATTGTCACTGTAGTAAATCTCACAAACAAAACTTTTAGCCAATGCCAAGACGATCCAACAACGTGTGTTCTGTTTATCTTCCGCATGCGTGCACATTTACATAGACGCACATCTGTCTCGAGTCTCGACCATTAACGCAGCAAGCCATATTATTTTATAATTGTATAAAATAATACCGAAAAAAGCACAAACATGGCAGAGATGGCAAATTCAGCGGCTGGAATTAGCTGAAGTAAAGTGACGGCTCACAGACAGCAGCAGCAATCTACCTGTCACTCAAGTGACCACGCCCTTAATTATGCAGAAATGTAAGGCTTAATATAATTTAAACAGATGAGTTATAAAAAAAATCACCCCCCTCAGAGTTGTCATGAAGGCCAAAATTAGCTGTATAGACCAAAACCACAATTTGAACCAGGCTGTAAACATGTTTTTTTCTGCTGTAAAGTTTGGCATTTTAACATGGGGGTCAATGAGATTCTGCTCTCTTTTGCAGCCTGTCCCTAGCGGCCAATCGATGAATTGCAGTTTAAGTCACTTCCGTATTGGCTTCAAGAGAACCTGGAGGGAGGTTGCCACTTCAGTACAACTCGCTGCAGGACTGTCAGTCAGCGGCCGTGGGCGGGGCCTTAGCAGTGTGACGTCACACTGCTCAGAGCATCAAAATGGCATGACTGCTTTGGTTTAATGGGGATTTAAAAAAAAAAAAGGAGTGGGTGGATTTTTATCATTATAGGGTGGTTGTGCTCACTACACATTCATGTCTAAACACCATGTAAAAGTGGATTTTGCATAATAGGTGCCCTTTAAATCCAGCTGCTAACCAGTCATCTCTGTTGGAGGCTTAAAGGTTCATAAACCCTGAAAATATAGAATAAAAAGAGCTTTTTGGAAGTGTCTCCACTACTACTGTATATGCATTGCCAAAGACTCTCTTTCCATTCTCTCTGGCTATGAAGCTTATCATTCATCCAGGTTTTGCTCAAAAGCCATACAATTTCTTTCTCCGGTCGTCTCTTTTTTTTTCTCTTTCTCAGCTCTAAGATTAAGACTGGGCCAAATCAATGTTTTCAGGCCAATCCTTTAGATCCATTTCCTCATGAGAATCTTGAGTCTGTCAGACTCTTGCTCCTCCTCTGCTTCTTATTACATTTCCTTCTTCTGTCAACCTCTTCTGATTCACAAGATATCTTGCCTTATCAGAACCATAGAGAAGCAGGTAGTAAAACACATATTCCTGTGCTGAATGCTTATTTGAAGGATTGCACTCATAAGAGCCACAGAACATGTTTCAAACACAGAATTGATGTCTTGGAAAGAAAGATGTAAAAGAAGGCTTCTGGATGTCTGCATTACTAATGCTGTTTGAAATAAAACTTTATCCCTGCCATTCTCTGATTTCTCAGACAAAACAGAATCTAATAAGAGCAACTAGAAGCACAAGTGCCTGACTGATCAGTTCTGATGCTCTTGATATGAATTGCATCACTGCGTGTATTTTATTCCTGTGTTAGCAGACCGTGCTTGCTCAACATGATGAATTATCACTCCAATTAACATAAAATGTAAAACACATAAACAAAGACATCTAACATATAAAATAACACTTAAACATCATTCCAGTTCCCCATTTAATTGCTTTAGGGAGTACATAATTTTATTAAAAGCTAAACCTACTATTTTACACACACACAAACAAATATATATAATCATATATGTATATATTTTTATTTTTGCAGAATGTTTTGAGCTGCTCTTTTCCATACGCCGAAAGTGATTTTTACTGTCAAGTTGCAAAAATTACAATAGCTGCACAAAAGCAGTCTATTCTACTTCTACACTATTCCAAGTTTTCAGAAGCCAAGAAATAGATAATGTGGACTTGTGGTATTTTTATTTATATGTTGTTGTCATTTTACATTTGTTTCAAGTAATATGGAGAGAGGTTACTTACCTCCCTCAAGTCGTTCTTCTGGAGATACCATGTTGCCATGTATAAGTTAATAACTGTGTGAACACATTATGCAGTTACTTGAGCCGTAAAATTAACTTACTTTTATAAAGTGGCCATCAAATTGTTCGTTGTTTGTGAAATGAGCCGGATAAGTGTGATTTAAAGGGTTTTATCAGCTTGTCTTTGAAATAAATCTACAAGCTCAACTGTCAGCTGTGACGCATGGCGGCTGGGGCAAGAGCCACATTTATTTTGCCATTTGGTAGATCAGATCGATTGACTATTTGTCTCTTTGGTCAGACTCCAGAAGTCAAGAAAGAGCAGAATACTAATTAACAGAGGACAACAGAGGATTGAAAGAGCCACTTGGCCCACAGTGGAGCAATATCAACAGAGCTCAGAAAGCAGAAAACTCTTGCTGATCTCTGTTTAAATACAATTTTGTCTTTTGTAGAAAAAAACATCAAAACAGAAAATTGCATTATTATTTTTTTTACTTATTTTTATGGCTTGGTTGCTGCATTATGGGCATTCTGGCAAGACTCTAAACTGCCTGTAACGCTTTAATGTTCCTTGTCTCTGGTGGCTTCCTCTTTGTATTTACAGACATAACTTGTTATCTTTAAAAGCAAGACTTATGACCATCTAAACTGCAGTTCACAACCTCAGCATCTTGATAGGTGGCTCTCGGTTGGACCTCCTCCATGATCAAGAGGTTGATTTAAGAGATAGAAGTGTAGTCATGAATAAGACATATGGTAAAACACAGAGGAAGCTGTATGCTAATTCCACCCTGGGCTGGAGTACACAGAGATGAGGTTGAAGAGAATTAAGGAGTTTTGAGCTGTTCTGGGACCTGTGGGCGGGTTCGTGAAGGCTAATAATGAATAAAAGCTTCCTCACACTGACAGTTATTAAGTTTAATGGCTATCTTAGGACTCCTCCCAAGGCCACTGGATAGCTGAAGATAAATGAAATCTTTCTTCGTCAACAGTTAGGAGGATGTTCTGAAGTAGCAGTGGTACAGTAAGTATGTAAAATGAAATAAGATAAGTTTGAAGCGATTAACCAGAAATACAAAACAACAACAATTGTGTATTCTTTACAAAACACATTTGAAATACAATCAATTATAAAGAATATTTGTGTTATTGGGGAATAATAGTATCATTAAAAAATAATAATAATTAAAAAAAGGCAGTGACTGACAAATGTTAAAGAGTTAGTTCACCCAAAAATGAAAATTCTGTCATTAATTACTCACCCTCATGTCGTTCCACACCTGTAAGACCTTCATTCATCTTCGGAACACAATTTAAGATATTTTTGATGAAATCCGATGGCTCAGTGAGGCCTGAATTGCCAACAAGACAATTAACACTTTCAATGCCCGGAAAGCTACTAAAGAAGTATTTAAAACAGTTCATGTGACTACAGTGGTTCAACCTTAATGTTATGAAGCGATGAGAATACTTTTTGTGCGCCAAAAAACAAAATAGCTACTATATTATTCAACAATATCTAGTGATGGGCAATTTTTTATTTCGAAATTTCAATGGTTCACCACTGGGGGGCGCTCCGAACCACTGATTCAAAACAAAAGATTCATAAACCTTCGAAGCTTCATGAATCAGTGTTTTGAAATCGCCCATCACTAGATATTGTTGAATAAATTTGTTATTTTGTTTTGTTTTTTGGCGCACAAAAAGTATTCTCATCGCTTCATAACATTAAGGTTGAACCACTGTAGTCACATGAACTGTTTTAAATACGTCTTTAGTAGCTTTCTGGGCAATGAAAGTGTGTTAAATGACTCTTTCTGTAGGTTAAATCTGTACACCAGTATCTTTATGAGTGAGTCAATAAATAATTCATTCAACTGATTCATCATTCAATCTGTGACTCATTGAATCATTATCTCAAGTGATTTGATTAAAAATACTGATTCATGCAGGAAGGAAACACTACTCTGTACTGCTCAGAGACTAATTTTGCTTTACTTGGAGGAGCAAAAACAGTAACTGGAAATATTCTGACTGCAGGTTACTTAATAGCCTATTAACTTCTTATTTACTGGACATATTCAATACAGACTGCAAACTCACATTTACAACCCAGGGTAAAATAGGTTTTATTTTGCTTTGATGTTGTAGATGTAGCAGAGGTGGAGTGTTTTCTAGCAACAGTTCTAACATAAGTAAAATTTATTTGGTAATACAGACCTAAATGAATTGCCTTCTCCACAAAGGGTATATACAATAATTTGGCCAAACGAAGGTACTATCTTAGTACTATCACAATCATTTTGTGATTATCAAACAGTTGGTGAAAGGAGCTTGGTGATTTCTTCTAAGGCTTGTCTATTACTCTAGCCTTGTTCTAACAATTTAGCAGAACAAGAAATGGTTTTAAATGGTCAGGAAATGATTGGATATGACTGCTTGTGTTTGGGGAGCTGTTATAATTGTTCGGTCTTAACCAGAGATTTGCCTGACTTGCTGCTGCTCCATAATGGTCTTCCCATGAGTCATTGCTCCTCATCTGAGAGGTGTCATATGAGCAAAGGGCAGCACTGCAGTCAAAGTGAGCTTCTCCAAGGCTGCATGCCCATTTGTCATCTCTTCTTACTGTCTTACTCTTGTTCGTGTTTCCTTTCCATTTAACCTAGACAGACTGAAACAACAACACAGATTTCATACAGCCAAACCCATGTGCTATTAGACCTTTTCATAGTCCTTGAGGAATAAAAAATCACAGATCTTAAATATTTTGTTGTATATATATATATATATATATATATATATATATATATATATATATATATATACACTTTATTTATTTTTTTATTCTTAAACATTTTGCAAGAGGTATGTAAACCTATAAGCACAAGTGTATTTGTTGGACTATAATTTAATGACAGCTGTGACAGGCATTTCATGCAAGAAAATTACAAAATGATTGAGGCAGATTTCATTTACACTACCATGACCTGTTTTCCTTGCCCTTGACATCGGTCTCGTCTCTCTCTGTCTCTCTAACCTTCAGCTATGTTGCATCCTGCATAAACAGCATCCATTGATATGACTGCATTTGGCTGCACTAAGGTGAGAGGAAAGATAAGATTTCAAATAAATGGTAAATGAGACAATTGAATGCAAGGTGCAATTCCACAGAGTTAACAGTAATGGCTTCTTATCGACAGGCTAATTCCCTTCTGGAATTGAATGTGGCACAGCAGAAAACAGATGCCAGGAAGAGAGAAGCTGCATTTCCTTCTCGTCATGACTCATGTCCGGCTCCTTCCCGTCTCTTCCAGCTGTCCAACATTCTCTTCTTGTTGGGCTTGGTAATGTTAAGAATGATGTAAAATGTTTTAAAGGGATAGTTCACCCAAAAATTAAAATTCTGATATAATTTACTCACCTTCATGTTGATCCAAAACTGTATGACTGTCTGTGGAAAATATTTTTTTTTTATCCTCCCGGCCATTCTCTTGAATATCATGAAATACATTTTTTAAAAAGCAATAGAGGTTCAGGATGATGTGTGTATATATATATATATATATATATATATATATATATATATATATATATATATATATGTATATATATATATATATATATATATATATATATATATACACGTCATATATATATATATATATATATATATGCGGCAGCTTTCAATGTCACCTGCTCCCACTTAAAAAAGAACTTGTCGCTACCGTAGCTTATACTACGTATATCATACCAATAAACTTCATTGATCGGATGTCAAGCCAATTGTTCCCTAAAGCTTTCCCTTCATCCATGGCATTTCATGAGCAATGTGAGAGTGAATCATGCTTATGGTGAAAATGTATAGTGTTAGCTATTAGTTTTTAACATTATTATAAATAAGGATCAGACACTGTAAAATTAATCTAACGGGGGCTCATTGATGCTGTTGGAATGCACTCATTTACATGATGTAATTTTAATGACTCGGAGAATTAGAGAACAGGTGGCCATGGATATGCCTGAACTCTCTCACCCTCTCTCTTTATCTATCTGTCACACCACCCTTCTTTGTTTCTGGCTCAAACAGTGGATGGTGGTGTTTGATAAACTAAACTGCTCAGAAAATGAGAAGAGACAGTTGAAGTCACAGCCAGGCAGCAAAATATCTGAGTTCTGATCATGCCACGACTTCCCTCTCGATAGGCAGTTGCTATAAAGCTTAATAAAGGATGTCGCAGCAGGTACAAACAGCCTGCTGAGGAAAGCAGATGGGAGATGAAGGGAAAGAGAAATGGAACCTATTTAGTCCTCTTTTGGGGGTATATTCTACAAGAGAGACAGGCCTCATTTACCCACTAAATATCAACAAACAATGCAACTACCATCCAAAGATCATTCTAGTAAGTGTGTGTGACTTGATATCAAGTTTAAAGCTCTCAGCAGGTTATGCAATTCCACAGACAAGAACAGAATGAAGTGTTTTCAGGCGTGACCATCTTCGGCCTCTGTGAGTGCTGCAGCATATCACTGCAGTCGTCCAGGTGAAGCCAGTCTCTAAAAAAACGAAATCTGGACTTCAGTTCCTGAAACAGCTTCTTACTCACAGCAGGACTGAAAGCTCAGAGGTGTGTTCATTCTTCTCTCAGTTCTCTTCTGCTCTGCTATCACTATTAGCCCCCATCACGCCTCTGTAGATAACAGCGACCTCATCTGAATGCACTTTTGACATATGTCCTGTTTACACTTGGTATTAAGAAGCGTTTTCGTGGGATCACAAGTGGACGATGCTAAATAAAGGTGTAAACGGAGTCTAAAACGTTTTGAGCCACTTTCGACCACTTCCAGAGGTAGTCGAAGGCCCTGTTTACACCTGGTATTAAGATGTGTTTTTGTTGATCGGATCACAAGTAGATGATGGAAACACATACCCGTTTACACCTGGTATTTGAATCCATCTCTTTTGTTCACTTTCAACCACTTCTGTCCTGATTTCTTTGAGGGAAGAGTATATGGGTGGGTAAATGTGTTTGTTTTTTGGAGTTTTTTTCCAGATCTTTCGATCTAATGAACAAAATAAGCTCAAGTAGTTTACATATGAGATATGAGATGACGGAAAAACATGGAGAGCATCAGCTTTCATTTCTGCAATAGCCGACCACGCTGATAAAAGTTGCCTTGGCAACTGACTGAAATAAGTTTAAACTTAAGTACTAAAATTACTAAAACTTAAAATTAATAAATGCTATAGAGAAATACTTAAATTAAAATGAAAACAAATTCTCAATGTTAATAAATACTATAATAGTAAATAGATAATACTAAAATAACAAAAAAATTTTGACCGACTCCTTTGTGTAGCTTAGTTTCCATAAATGAATGTCAGAGGATGTCTGCGTAGAACATCAAACTCTTTCATTTCAATAGCACAAGGTATATATTGTATTCCATGATTCCCCTTTAAAGGGATGGTTCACCCAAAAGTGAAGACTGTCATTATTTACCCAACCTCATGTCATTTAACACATATGCTTATGTTTTATGTCCATTTGCGGATTTTATTCTGTGAAAAAAACACACACACAAAATATATTTTTAAAAATGTTTATGCAACTTATCCATACAGCAATACTTGTAAAGTTCATTTATGGTGTCTGTATAGCAAGAAATTGCAGGAAATGCAATGTCCCCTTCATATGAAACATCAGACATCATTTAATGCAATTAGTGCAGAGACGCTCTGAGGTTTAGGCAACTGAGAGGGATCTTGGCTAAAGCCAAGCCCAGAAGAAGCACTGACCAGTGGCAATCATCCCAGGCCTGAGCTCTATTTAGATGATGGGGAACAGCCAGGCAGAAGAGTGGCGAGGGAGGACAGACTTAGTGAACAGATGGTGATGTGAAGAGCCTTTACCCCTCTGTCTCTAATCACAGAAACAGCCAGTGCTTGCTAAGAGCTTGTCTTTTTTTTAAATGTTGAAATGTTAAAGATGTCTTCTCAATGTTTGTCATAACTAATAACGAGAGCAGTGTTGATCTTGTCAGCAAAATTATTGATGAAAATATGTGGAATAATGGTTTTGTTTATTTTGTCAATGTTTTGTCAGTGGGTTAATTAGCTCATTCAAACACATTCTTACATAAGATTAATCAGCTACAGAGTATATCCACAAAATAAATTGTATCGTGCAAAAATGAAAATTTGCTGTTAATTTACTCACCCTTTTTTTCTTCAGTAGAACAATTCAGTAGAACAGTAGATTTTTAGCTGAAACCGTGGTCCTCTGTGAATCATATAATGCAAGTCAATAGCTACTGTCACTTTGAGAGTCAAAAAAACTAACAAAAAAGAAAAAAATACATATACTGGCAAAACAAAATTAATAAACATTTAATAAACAAATGTTTTACACTGAGGTCTTATGAAGCAAAACGATCGGTCTATGCAAGAAACCGAACATCATTTTTACCTGTAATCCAACGACTGGGCAAGCAGTGTTGCCAAGTCTGCGGTTTTCCCGCGGAACTGGGCAACTTTTGCACTGTTGCGGCGGATTGAAACGAACCCGAATAACATGATATTTAGCCCCTGAATAGCGAATTTTATTTTACCAGGGGAACCCCATCAAAAACACGGATTTTAGCCCCTGGAACTTGATTTTTCAAGTTTCTCTGAAACGTCATTTGGCTAATTTTGGGATAGTTTTGAGTAGCAATTGGGAGGGTTTTGTTGTGAAAACGTTTGTTGATGCTGTGGATTACAGGTAATATAATGTTGTAAACAATGTTCAGTTTCTTGCACAGACCCATCGTTTTACTTCATAAGACCTGAATGTATCGTCAGAAGCCACGGGTATTAATTTTGTTTTGCCTGTATATTTGTTTGTTTGTTTGTTTGTCTGTTTGTTTTTGGACTCTCGAAGTGACGGTAGTAGCCATTGACTTGCATTATATGAATCACCAAAGACCACGTTTTCAGCTAAAAATTTTTTTTACTGTTCAACTGAAGATAAAAAGTCGCCTACATCTTGAATGGCCTGAGGGTGAGTAAATTAACAGGAAATTGTCATTTTTGAGCGAACTATCCCTTTAAAAATGGTGGTACAAAATGCTTTTTACATGTGCTGTGATAGTCACT
Organism: Ctenopharyngodon idella; assembly: GCF_019924925.1. NCBI lineage: Eukaryota > Metazoa > Chordata > Actinopteri > Cypriniformes > Xenocyprididae > Ctenopharyngodon > Ctenopharyngodon idella. Next base: position 15,569,149 of record NC_067233.1, on the reverse strand, counting down.
GTTGAAAAATGAACATCAGGGAGGTGTTATTTATGGTGTAATAAGTAGCTGAGACAGAAGGAGTGCACTATGTGTCTTGTAAACATCAGAACATCAAACATATGACATTAACATTTTATTCCTTACAACCCTGAACACAGGGAGAAAAGTACAAGTGCCTTTTTATATGAAATGCAATAAGACAGATGGAACAATGTATTTGTATAATAGTGCACATTACTGACAGTGAGTGCCTCTATAAATACTTTTTTATTCCAGGAGACCTTTTCACGATTGTCTTTATCTAATTCTCCTGTCATATAAAGGTAATACATGCTGTAGATTAGTGTTGAACAGCCCTGCAGGAAGCATATGTCTGATCTCATCAAAATAGCAATACCAAGAGACAATGGCTAAACCCTCAGGTCACACCAGTGATAATTACTGCGCTCGAGCCTGTGCAGGAAATGCATCTGGACAATGCTTCACAATGTGCACTTTCTCCGAACATGCAAATGAGATCGAACATTTCTTTTTCAGTCCTTAGCGTCTTTGCATCAACCATTAAAGTATTTAAATTTGCTTAAAAATGGTAATGCCCTTCTGAAAATTCCAGCATAAACCAGCATGAATTCCATGTGGGTCCCGGCTTGTAAAACATACCTTATGCTGGTGATTTGCAATGCTGGATTTTTCAGCAGGGCTGTATCATTTCTAAGAAACTTTAATTTAAACTTTACTTTGCTGGATTATTCTGTACTGGAAACCTTCATTGATATCTGTGAAGAATTAATTTATCTATCTATATCTGTCTGTCAGTCTGTCTGTAAAAACACTGGCCTTTGTTAAGTATAAAAAATCATCTTGTTCCCAAAGAATGGAGCTGAGCTGCACATCTCACACCAATCTCCCTACATTTCTATACCACACCACATTCTATTGCTGATCATGAATGCAAAGGAACGGATGGAACCCATTTCTTTCAGAATTGCAATTTTAGCACTGAGAGACCTTAAAGGCCCAGGGTAAATGAGACAGGGTGGGATGCATATGAAGAATCTGGCTTTACAGAAATCAATAAAACGTCATAAAGGGGAAGGAATTACATTGCAGAACTCAAGGTTATACTGAGCAACGTGGATGTGGGGAGCAAACATTTATAAGCACTTCTTTGTCTCTCTCAGCACTAAACGGAGGGCCAAGAATTTATTAGGAAAGAGAGGCAGGGATCTTAAAGGCTATGAATATGACAGCAAGGTTGGTTTGAGAGGATGTTTTATGGGGTTGTTATGGCAGAAGTTGTGTGGTAAACAAGTCACTTCTAGATGTCGGTTCTTGTGGTGCACCTGTCATTATTCAGAATGATCGTTCCAAGTCTCATTTTTCAAACACACTTCTGTCCTGTCAGATGATCCATCTTCAGCTCAGCTATATTGTTTGTTTGTTTGTTTGTTTGTTTGTTTGGGGTTTTTTTCACATGACTTTATGAATATAAATAATCAGTTTTTCAAATAACTGTCATAAAAGCACAAGAAATCAAGAGCTATAGAAAGATTTGATGGTTTTGATGAGATATGGTCTTTATAATGGTAAATATGTTCATTAAGTAGCATTTATTCCCTGTGAACTTTAATTCTGATAACGCATAGCAAATCAGGTCTCATAAATGTTTTGAAGTTAGTGTCAAACATGTCACAGTGGTGCCAGGAGAGTGCTAAAGCTGTCCTGTTATTGCTTAATTAGTTTATTATTGAATGGCTTTTTGTAAATGTGTGGTTAATTGCTTATAATAATATTTTTCTCAGCTCTGGCAGAAATAATGAGTGTGGCCTAAAAAGGTCAGTATGCTAAAGTCATCGAGCAACACAAAAATGTGGAATATTTGCTCTACTAGAAATTTAAAAAAGGACTGACCAGTCTGCATAAAATGATGCGACAGCTTCAGTGATATTACCACAGAAAAAAATATCTTCAGCTTGTGCCACAGTCTGTAAAAACGCCTGGAAAAAAATGTGTGACCATTAATGCAATTACAAGAGAAGTCTGTGTTTTCAAACTGTTCCTGGAGCCTCCCAGCACTGTACATTTTGGATGTCTCCGTTATTGGACACACCCAGGTCAGGTCATGCAGTGTCTACTCAGCTGATGAGTTGATCCACAGATGATCAGGAGGCATTGAAAATGAGCAGCGCTGGGGAGGCTTCTGGAATAATTTGGAACCCCCTGCACTAGGATAAATGTTAAATGGTAAATGTTGTGTGGTAACACTGACTTTCTATGTTAAATGAACTTCTAATGCTACTTACAGTTTTTGAAAATTACACTAAAGGCACCTGTTGTAATCATTACTACTGTATTATTCTTCTTCCGCTTCTTCTTCCGCTCTGGAAGTCTACGGCAGCCAATAGAACTGCTTGCGGGAAAGTTATGAAATTTTGCAGATAGATAGAGGACAGTCTGAACTGTCACCATAGGTCATTTGGAGTCTCTAACTCAATCCCTCTAGCACCACCAACTGTTGAAAGTTTCACTTATGTTTATGCAAATAACTTTTGAACTGTAAGGGCTAGAAACCTTCCTTTGATTACTTGGCTCAAAACGATTCAATTGCATCGTGTCATGAAAAAACTATTTTTCGATGTGCCAACAAAAAGTTATGGAACTGAAGTCAATTCGCCAAACCATTCTCAAATAACATGCGAACAAATTCAAAGAAGTGCATGCCAAAATGGACGTGAGGCTACATCTCTGCAATGCTTTAGCGTATTCTGACCAAACTTGGTTTGTGTATCGGCTGGAGATATGATATGTGGATATTTTTGCTCATAAATTAGCCTAGTGTAATGAAACTGGTCTTATTAGATACCAATTTTGCCAGAGGCCCAACTTCCTGTCCACCATTTTGATTTTATTTAAGTTGATGGCATGATGCCAAAAATAACTCATTGTCACCTTACTCTGACCACACCACATCAATTTGGTCACAGCGCCACCTATTGGTTGAAAGTGATAAACCATTAAATCATATTACTAGTGACTGTATTCATGATTTTTCATCCATTTTGCCTAAAATCATCTTAATATGTCTTTAATTGCTCATTATTGCAGTTGGTCGGATGCTCCCAGCCATGCTGTCATGACTTATCATGCCTTCTTTGTGCTTGGCCCCTTAATTGCTGCTTGCAGCTATATTTCATTATAATTATCATGAGGAAGAGTTTAGTTGAGTTGATCAGAAGTAACAGTTAAATCTGTCAGTGTTATGTAAGTCTTTGATGACTAATATATATTTTTGATCACAGAAAATTGAGTTTAACTGCTTATAAACTTCAAGAAGTTGCTTGTTTGAGCTGTGGAATTTTAAATAATTTTGATTATCTTTTGTCCTTTTAATCATGTTAAGGATTTAAAGTAATTAATTGCAGACATGTACCCATAATAAAAAAAAGGTGGGGGGAAATGAGCCTTTCATTTCTAAACATGAAGAAGCATAGTTAGCCTAGCATGGAACAATCAAAGCCAAACAGGGCTTTCAACTCATGTCATATCCAACAGTTCTGCATTCAAAAGAGAATGGCAGAGAGGATGAAGGCAAAGAACAGAGGGATTGATTGAGACATCTCCATTAATTAAAGACGCCCAAACACTCTTGGTATGATGGGCCTTTTGAAAAACCTCACAATTCGGGCTTTAAAGTGCTGTGCTAAGAGGAAGGACAGGGTATCATGATATATAGATCTGCCTTTAGAGCTCATTCAACATCATAAGATGAAAAACATCATCAAAGTCCAGCAAAAGCCACCGAGCCAGCCATGCAGGACTAGAGTCCTCTGGATGGATAAAGTTTGATAGAAAAAGACTTTGGTTAATTTCACATTGGATGAAAGGTATAGGCTGACAGATCTGCCAGGAACTCTACATGGATGGGGAAAGTAAATTGAATGAGGGCTATTAAAACAATCTAAGAGCATATTTCTGTGCTTCAGGTGTTGCAGAAGAAAGAACAAATAATTGCTTGGAACATTTGGGAACAAATAAATGGCTCAAAAAGAGCTTTTTAATAATTATCTTTTTCTCTGGAACTGTGCCTGCCATAGTTTGCTGAGCTGAGAAGACCAACCATGCATGTTGGCAACAGATGCTTATTTGATAATGTACAAGATTTGCTTTCACAGACACATTACCAATATATTATTGTTTTAGCTGTAAGTGTGGCAAGTACACATTTAATAAAATCATACACCATGCCACAGACTAAATTAATCAAAGAAAACCCTTCTGTGTGTGTGTGTGTGTGTGGGTGTGCGTGCATGTGTGTGTTAGAGATTGGAGTGCTGTAAAACTCTTAGTAAGCACTTCATTTTCAGTCCAGGCATCTCTGTTCTCCTTATGACCTTCATATGCTTTTAAATGGATTTATGTCCACTGTTTCCTGCTAAATGATATACTGTAGGATGCGTGTCTTATTAGACAGAAGAGGGGGTGAAAAGCCAAAAGTGTAATTAAAGAATAGATCTTGAAGTACAGTATATATAGTTATTTCGATATTGATGTTATCAAGAGGTTTAAGTATATTTATTTTGCATAAAAATGAATGTGTATCACAAGGTTTCAAATGGGAAAAAATGTAGTGTTGGCAAATAGGACCTGTCACAGAGACGAATGTGATTTCTCAAGGCACCTATTTCAGTGATATCTATCAAGGAATTTAAAAACTGGAAAGGATAAATGATAGAGACTATTCAAAATATTCAACCTTACATCTGGAATTATCAAAGGGAAAATTTGTCTGTATTTATTTATTTATTTACCCAAATTTTCTTTATTTTTTCTACTTCTTTTTTAATCATCTTATAATATTAAATGAATTCAGTTTGCCATTAAAGTTAAAAAATCATTCCATTCATCCTCTTTCAATTTAGAATAGTAATATATGTACTGAAATTTACAGCTGAGAAATGTAACTGTGTGATACCAAAAGGCACACAGTGATCTCTCTACCACGCAATCCACAGGTGTGATCAAAACCGTGACTGCATATGTTGCAGCAGAATTTTCAAGGCGTAAAAGATCCTTTGAGAGAAGCGAGACGGGTCCCTTCATCTGTCCATCACAAGCCATTCAAAGCTCTATACTCAGTTCAGGCCAGCTGAAGGAGAGAGATGTTTCTGTCTTTTCAGGATGAAAGAACTGAAGAAGCTGGAGCTTGAAGCCCTTGATGTGGTCTGTGCAGCTCCAGTGGACCATGTATCTGATAAAGGGAAAGTCATGGTCGGGTAATTATGGTTGATATTTACCATATATCTTATTTATTAACTGAAATTGAGCCGAAAGAAGACCACAGGCACTAGAAAAGTAATGAACACTCAATGAACTCTCTGACATGTATATTATCAGGTCAGTGGCATTCACAACAGCAAATATATATAAGGAGTGATGGAGTAAGTTTGAGCTGCTTTCTAACCTTTCTCCAGGGAAGAGCCACCTTCAGAGGTGTGTACCAAGCAAACATCAGAGAATGTCATCCATAATTGCCTCCCAGATTCATCTTGCTTTGTGCTCAACTTACTGGCCTGAGTGGAGATGCTGTAGACTAGCCTGTTTCACAGAAATGTCATAGCTGTTGTTTATTATTATTCTCATTATTAGCCTTGAAAATGATAATAAATAACAGCTTTCCCACTGTGATGCCTATTATCCGTCAGTCTAATTTAATCCCTATTAAAATGAGTGACGGTGGGCACTAAATGAATCAGCTCAGGTTCAGACTCTCTCAACTCATCTCACCGTTCACCAGCAGACTCATTAAATCAGTCAAACCTCCGGCCTCATTTGACCAACCTCTTCCATGACACTTATGAATTTAATGAACACTGCCTGCATGAGATAAAAGGAGGTGTTCAGCATGGACAATGTCAGATAGGAGGATATAATGTTCTGCCACTTTCAGAAATATGGACCATTTAGAAATCATACATTGAAATTCATGAAGTGAAAATCATGAATTAAAGTATGCCAGTATAGTTATATTTTGATCTGTATTTTGAACTGTTAGACGTACACTACCTTATATAGCAGACATGGACTAAAAGCCACAAAAGTCCACTTTAGATTTTATGAGGTCTTTGCTTATCATCAACAGTCCACACATCATTCCACTAGACACAATTCAAGTGTAAAGTTCATAATCTTTTCACTGTTTACTCAAGCTGCAGATGGTCTTTGAAGTTCTGAGTTCAGAAAACGGCAAGGGTGCAATAGGCCAGTGTCTCTCTTAAGATGCAGCAGAGGACAAGTATCTTGTTTTTATTGCATCCCTCTTTCTTTTCTTTCATGCCCCATTAAGATTGCACACAGCGAGAGATTTCCCTTCTTCAAGTCAGTGAGTTCATTGTAATCTAACAACCTTGTGCATGCTATAGAGAGTCCTCAGATATAGGCTGTAGATTATGCCCGTCACATGAAATTCTGGAGAAATTTTTTGCTCGTTAAGGTCTGGTTTGCTCCAGTGTCATGGCGTGTCAATTAAATGTTCAAGAGAAAAGAAGAAGAAGAGTGGAAGAGTGGAGGAAAAGTTAGATTGAAGCATTGAAATTATTTTTAAAAGTGCACTTCTGAAGAGACCCCTATACTGTAATTCTCCAGAAAACGTCTCAGGGCCAGATTCTTCTTAAACCCCGCTCACTTGGGAAAGATAAGAGGATACGAAAAAATAAGAACTGCACAGCACAATGTATATGAACGCTTTTACCTTTGGCTGTTTTTTTTGTTTGTTTGTTTTTTCTTGTCTGTAAAGAAACTAACTTTTACTCTTTTCAAGGTCACTATTGAAATTCTGGTGCCATTTATGTGTGATTAATACATTGACTGTGGGGAAACTTTATATTTTTTACTGGGGAATTCATGTGAGGAAAAAAAATTAAGGGGTCTGAATACTTTGTTTTTCATCATTACATTTTGTTATGCTTGTCTTAGAACTTAGATGTGAGGAAAAAAAATGATGTTATATCCTATATATACAAAAATAACATAAATTATGAAAATATAAAGGGGTCTGAATATTTTCTGAAAGCAATGTATGTATTGTGTTATAAACAGAAAATACACTGCCCGGCCAAAATAAAGTCGCTGTTTGGATTTTTAATAGGTAAATACTTAAGAATTTATGAATGGATCGTTATTACAGTGATTATTATGTTTCTAGAATGTTGTATGTTTGGCAACGGTCCTTTTAACCCTAAACGATGGAGTGTGTATCTTTTCATTTCTTAAACAACCATGTATTAAGATGTATCATGGCCATGTTCCAGGATGACAATGTCAAGATTCATCAGGCTCAAATTGTGAAAGAATTGTTGGGAGTGAGCATGAAGACTCATTTTCACACATGAATTGGCACTGATCTTAACCTCAGTGTAAGTTTTTGGGATGTGCTGGAGTAGACTTTACAGAGTGCTCACCTCTTGCATTGTCAATACAAGATCTTGACCAAAAAACGATACACCTCTCGATGGAAATAAATGTTGTGATGTTATTTCCATCAAGAGGTGCATCAATTTTTGGTCAAGATCTTGTATTGACAATGCAAGAGGTGAGCACTCTGTAAAGTCTCCTCCAGCACATCCCAAAGACTTTCAATGAATTTAAGGTCTGGACTGTGTGAAAATGATTCTTGGAAATGATGCTCTCTGAACCATTCTTTCACAATTTTAACCCTGATGAACCTTGACATTGTCATCCTGAAATATGGCCATGATGTGTCTTCCTACATGATTGTTTAAGAAATGAAAGCTTCACACTCCATCTTTATGGGTTAAAAGAACTGTTGCCAAATATATAACATGCTAGAAACATAATAATCACTGTAATAATGATCCATTCATAGATTCTTAAGTATTTGCCTATTAAAATCCAAACAGCGACTTTTGTTTTTTTTGGCCGGGCAGTGTATTTTCACATATTGTATACAACTTGATGGGTAGAATATTTGACAAAATCTATCTACATGGTATTTGATTAGAAAATGTAGATTTTCAGTGGGCGTCCAGGCTAGATTGAATTCATCAAATTTCATAATCGTGAGGCCCACAGTGGCATGACTGTCAGCCATGACATCTTATTATCAGCCATGACAGCAAGCAATGAGCCCGTTAATGCAATAAGACAAATGAAGACGGCCACAGATATGACAAAGACAAGCAAATCCAAATGGTTTTCTTCATAACATTTCACTCATAAATATTCTGGCCATGAGCATAGATGATCACCAGCTGCAACAGAAAGCACTATTGTCGCCACACAATAACAGAAATTTCATTTAGAAACTTATTTCTAAACTAGTTGTTTTTCAGACTTTATGCAGTGGGCTTATGTGACGATCATGTATGTTTTTAATTGCTCTTAATTACATACTGACAATTTAATTAAAACTCATCTTTATCTCATTTACTGTAATGATTTGTTGGCTGTAATAACCGCACGACACAGGAAATTCAATAACAAAGTCTTTACATAAATACATAAAACTCATAAGACACAACCACTTAAAAAAATGACATGAAAACATGAACACAAGAAACTAAGGGTTTAAAAACAAACAGACTAATCAACAGAACTGAGAACAGGTGAGGGACTAATGAGTAACTATGGAAACTAATAATGATCAGGAACACAGGCAAAATGGGTTTAAATACTTCCATTAAGGGAACATAGGCTGTGTCCGAAATCGCCCCCTATACCCTTAAATAGGGCACTATTTGAGGGGATAGCCATTTGTAGTGGTGTCCAAAACCATAGTGGACGATGTTGAGTGCACTCATTCAATCCCACAATGCACTGCAATAACGAATGTACAACCGATGCACGCTCAACGGCTAGAGAATACCCATAATGCACTGTGAGAGCCGCGCACTGAATGAATTCCCGTATCTCGCCAGGAGATGGCGCCCGCAGCTGAATCAATCATCCATTCATTTTCCAAACCGCGCTGGTCCAGCATTGTCATACAGGTATAAATTCCTTTTAAATTAATCATTAAATCGTTTAAAAGGTTTATAAATCATAAATATTCATTATTACTGGAGCTGCCAGTTTGCTACATTTCAAAAGATTATTAAACAGCAGCACAAACTATGCAAAATCAGCAGCCCTTCCGGTGTACTCAGTGTCCGAATTCACTCACTCGTTCATTCATTCACTCCTTCAAGTGGACTATATTAGTGGAGTAATGTAGGGAATAGTGAATGAGGGTATAGGGGGCGATTTCAAAAGCAGCAATAGTGAGCATTGATGCTCCCTGGTTTTCAGTGCATTGTACTTTTTAGGGAGTGAACGTTTCATTGCACTGGAAGGACTTTGTGACTGAGACAGCCCTTAAAATGGCCGACTCCCTGATCAGTGCCCTGACTACTGAACTAGGAAGGTGATTGAGACGCACCCCAAAACACAATAAAAGTAAACAGATTTGAACATAACCCTGATATTTACATTTAATGTATTGCAACAGCACAAAAATAAGTGTAAATTTTTTACATAATTTTCAAAGCATGTTTGGCAAGAACCATTGTACTGTAAGTGTAGCAGTGATTTTCAGTGTTTTCAGCATTGTTGTTGTTGTCGTTCTCAAAAACACAATGTACTCAGCTAATGTATTCATCATTCACTCAGGGGACCTGCAGAGCCTGAAGAAACTCTTTGGTGAATATTGAATGTAGAGAGAGCATAGGCTCAAACAGAGAAACTTCCCTTTGGGGTTAATAACTCTGCTCTGCTGCCTGTTGAGACCCCAGTGTTTGAATATGAAACCAAAAACGATCTTTCACAATATACTACTGAGGTTCTCTTTTGAAGATATATAGACAACATCTGTCCATCTGTAAAAACATATACAATTAGACTTAAGGCTGGATTGCATAATGTATAGTGCTTATAATACGCATATTAGATAATATACTACATAATATGCAACATCTCGGTAGAAATCATATAAGTCCTCTGCCTCCATGGCTCTGGACCCCCTGTTGTCAGTCCCCACCTTTCTCCCTGCTCTACAGAGCACATGGAATGTGCTTTCACATCATCTCTGGTTCTTCACAGGAGTATGCTGCTCTCTTGTGGTAACAATGGACATATTAAGTTTTAACAAGGAACAAATGCTCTTTGTGTGTTTAATGATAACGAAGTATATCAGCTTTATGTGAGGAATGTGAGGAATCAAAGTATCATTGTTTGTTTACGAAGTAACCTTGCACAATTAGGCTATTATATTATTCACTGACTTGCTAACATTATCAACATGTTTTTCTTCATCACCATCTTTGGCCTATGGTTGCTATATCTTGTTCTTTGTTCTTGAGGTACTTTGATACGGCCATCCATTCCACAATTACCACTGCGGTATATGCATCTGATCTGCTTGTAGCCTGCAACAAGGCTTGCTAAAGTTGCATCACCATGACTTGGCAATAGAGATGGGAGGACTTTGTACTTTATTATCTACATGCTTATGAGCAATAGTGTTGGTTCAGTTTGTCGTGATTCAAATACAGTCATATTTAGAACAATTAAACTATTATGTTTTACAAGATCTGAATTTACATAAGGCTGGGACTGGTTTTACACAGGGATGTTTTTGCTTGTTTTCTCTAGCAGTGATTTTGATTTATTTTTTTATTTTATTTTTTTAAATAGATTAATAGATCTATTTTTCATAAATGTCAGGCTCGTGATATGTTTTATATGTTGTAATTTTATAGAATATATTAATGACAAAACATTTGTTTAATGTTTTCATGTTACCTTTTTTATATTTTTGGGAACTATTTTGTTTCATAATTGTGCTGTTTTGGTTTTACTGAGACTATGTATTTTATTGTTATTGTTGTTATTGTTGTTATTATTATTATTATTATTATTATTATTATTATTATTAACTTTCAAAAAATATCCACCCTGAAATATATTGAACTGCGTCAAAAGTGTGACATTGTACTACTGATTTTCTCATGCGAGTTGATATTAATCAACAAAAAGCTTTTATTTACTTTAATTTACGTTATAAATATTAGGACCGAGTTTTAGCCTCATCTTTTTTAAAGATGGCTTGCATTTACTGTGGAGTTTAGGGCGGAATATCGGTTTGAACCAATCATTAACCGCTACACAAGCGCGTGTGTATCCCACCCTCTCTCCCTCTCTCTCCCTCTCTCTCTCCTCTCTCTCTCTACGCTGAGAGGATACTCATCATCTTTGCTGAAGCGTCTCACAGCGGAGAAAAGACATGGCAGCTGCGAACCGTGTCCTTGTTTACGGAGGAAAAGGAGCTCTCGGCTCGGCATGTGTGCATTATTTTAGGTCGAAAGGCTGGGTGAGTAGAAACGATTCTTTATTTTGATTCTAAAGGAGCCGAGTCACTGAGTTGATGCTTGTGCTCAAACTGACACCTGTTGATGCGACTGTAATATAGATTTTGCTTTTACATTATTGTACTTGCATACTTATTTTAATAGCATGCGTTGTTAATTGGAATTCATAGCTATAACGTGTTTCTTTTATGTTAAAGTGGGTTGCCAGTATTGACATAGTAGCGAATGAAGAAGCGAACGCAAACGTCCTGGTGAAGCTCTGCGAGTCGTTCACCGATCAAGCCGCTCAGGTGGGTGGAGCCAATGTTCACTGACGACACATCGGTTTGTGTCTGTCAGCACATAGGGCTTATTAAATTGTCTGTCACGCTGCCATTTACTTTCCATTTACCCTGCCAAAGTAATTTCCTGTCTTGCCATGACATCCCCAGTGTTCTGGACAAGCAATCTTTTCTCATTATTGGCCTTACTGTGTCTGCCATTGACTTCAGATGCTGTTAATAATAGTCTCAGTTAAATAGCACGTTGTTGGAGCTGTCCTCCTTATGGCACATTATTGTGTCTCTCATTTTGTGGTCTTGTAACACTATTGCACTTTTTTTATTCTTGAAATTGTTCACCCTGGCCCATTATAAACTTTCCTCATCACTCCAGGTAACGGTTTAACCTGCATTGTTTTCCTCATGAAAGTTTCTGGGACTGTCCAAAGCACATTAATATTTAATAAAGTATTTACTGAGACAGATTATGATAGAACTCACTGTATCTATCAGCTCTGAATCATAACCCAAAATCAAAAGACTATTTTTAAATTTTTATGGAATATTGTAGTATTTATTATAGCAAATGATTTATCTGTGCACATCATTTTTTTTAATTCATGTGATCTTGTAATCTTTAATCAAAACAACTTCCCCTCCCTCTTCTCTTCCATATTATGCTGACTTTAAAAGTGATGCTCATCCTCTTTAAAAATTACAAGTGTGTAACAAAGGGTTAAAATGGGCCTTGTACAGTGGTGTAGTGTGAAAAAAAAAACCCTATGTCAGAATTCCTCATTAAGTTTGGACTGTTGTTTCTGCTAAATTGTAACGAATTACTATTGAACTAGAGTCTATAGAATAAAGTGATTTGATGCAGGTGACGTCTGATGTAGCCACATTGCTGGGGGAACAAAAGGTTGACGCCATTGTTTGTGTGGCTGGAGGATGGGCTGGAGGAAATTGCAGCTCAAAAGGTGAGCGCACCTTATTTGTCATCCAGACAGCTTTTGCATGCTTTATTTATTTATAGTATTTATTTTATTTTATTAAATTTATGTATTTATATTTATTTGTTACATTTTCTGTGGAATTCTGGTGTATTAAACATGGCAAAATTGTGTTAAACAGATCTGAGAGTACTACACTCTTACTGCTGAAAACAATCAAATTAGCTAAAAATGAATAAATGAGCATGAAACAGAAGGGGGGATTAAAAAAATTTATGAATGACAGACAGTCCTGTTCCAAAGAGGGTGTAGATACTGACATACTGTATCACAACTCACTGGAAGCTAATGAAGATACATGAGAGCTTCATGCCTGCTACATATTTAGGAGGCATTTAAGTTACTTTTACTTTTTTAAGTTGTTGTTTTTTTTGTTTGTTTTTTTAATAGTAAATTTCAATCAGTTCATAATTTAAATGATTTTGCTGGAGTAGTCAACTTTCTCTCTCTTGCTCGTTTTAGACTTGTATAAGAACACTGATATGATGTGGAAACAGAGTGTCTGGACCTCCACCATTTCCAGTCATCTTGCATCGCTCCATCTGAAGCCAGGAGGCCTGCTGACTCTCTCTGGAGCAAAGGCCTCACTGGATGGCACTCCAGGTACAGTAGGAGCATCCATCTTTATACTTCTGAGATGTGTTGCCTACTGGAAAACACATCTTGTAAATGTATTTTCTGCACAGATTTACCTGAGGACAATTCAAAATTTGATGTTTATTGTGTGAAGGTACCTTTATACCCCAAAGTGGCTAAATAATATTGTTGAAAAACATTTTAGTCTTCATGAGGTTTTCCCTTAGGTGGGTGAAGTCAGTAATAGCATTATAACAGCAAGGCTTTTTCACTGCTGTTGGAAGTGTATATAGTTTTGAATTGGCTGTCACATCCATTGTATTTGATTAGTTTTACATATTGCCTTACATCCCAAATCTTTTCATACCGCAAGATGTGAAATGTTCGTTTCATGTCTTTAGAGACAAAACTCAATAAAGCACACAACAGAGGTCGCCTCCAGCCTATTCAAAACCTCTGACATCAGCAGACTGCTCTGATTGGCTGAGAGGCCTGGGAGGGGAAATGAGTCAGCAGGTTTTTTGGAAATGGGAACACATGTGGACTGTGTTGAGGGGTTTGTATTCCTTACCCACACAGAACTGATTTAGACAGGAAATGCCCTGCAGTGATGAACACTGCTTTGATATGATATGAAGGGAACCTCTAGTTGGAGCGTTTGATGTATCTTGTTCAAAGAGACAGTAGCAAGCTCTGGTGAACATTTCTGATGGGGCTGTCAGCTCTTACAACCGTACAAGATCAATATCCTGTGCTAGTCACACCATAAGCTGAAACGCTGGTACTCTGATGGCTGTTTTGAAAAGTGAGACAGTTGTTATGTTAGTAATACCCGCTGTAGCATTGGTTAAGTAACTGAGTAACTAAGTAATGTTGTATTTTGTTTAAAAAATGTAATTTGTAATTACACATTTTAAATGATTTATGCAAAAACAAAACTTAGAATTACTTAAGAATTAAATTAAACCATCTTTCCAAAGTTGTGAGTTTGACTGACCTCAAAGCTAAAGTTCAGTCTGGATATCTGACATACCACAGAGAATTTAAGCCAAAGCCGAGAGACAGAACATGTGATTAAACTGTGATCTGTAATGTTCATTCAGTCATGAAGGGTCATGCAGTATGGCTGAAACTTTCACAAAACACTAAATTCTCTCTCTCTCTCTCTCTCTCTCTCTTTTTTTTATAGAGAACATTGAAAAGAAAAAAAAACATATGGAGCTTCTCCACCCCTCGTTCTTATTGGCTCTGTTGGTTTAAAGGGTTTCTTTGGAACAGCTATCATTCATTTTGGGTTTGAGGGTGAAAAAAAAAATTAATTCTTGAAAAACAGTAGTGTTTTGGTTATTGATTCCAGATGCCAAGCCAACAAATATCTAGAGAGGGAGGAGAAGCTGGAAAGACTAGCACACTTCTTTGAAAATTATCTATCTATCTATCTATACTACAATTAAACAACTTCTTTTTTTTTTTTTTTTAATGTGGCTTTAAGACTTCCGTGAAGGTGCCCTGTATCACACTCTCTCCTTATTACATCACTGTGATATATGGGTGGTGGTTATATTTTAACATTTAGTGCTTTTGATATTTTCACATGAGCTGTTTTTGCAGCTTTGTTCCAATAGATGGTGTTTTTGAACTGAAGTTTTGAGTTAGTGTTAAAGTACATTGTAAAATCAAATTTAATTCCTCATGATGTGACCCCTTTAAATACACTGGTATTTCTGCACATAGAGCTTCACTGGGGAGAAAAAAAATAGTCTGACTGTGTAGGAGGAATTAAATTCAATTTGCTTGTTTTGTATTGCAAAATCCATTTTATTCTCTGCTTGAGGCATCCAACCAAATTATTATTGACCAAACCTCAAAGCAACAGCTGTTTCCTGTGAGACATTGTTAGGCAAATTGTGTAGTTGGCATGCTCTCAAGTGCTGTGTGCGCATGCATTGTGTCCCGCAGTCTGCTGTGTGGTGCGAGAGCTGTAGCACTCAACGTGTGAAGAGGGCTCTGTTCTCCATTCACCTTTTTATGTTTTTCTCTGGATGTAGGAATGGTTGGGTATGGCATGGCCAAAGCTGCAGTCCATCAGCTGTGCAAAAGTTTGGCTGGAGAGAACAGCGGTCTTCCATCTGGAGCTGTAGCTGTGGCCATTCTTCCGTAAGAGCGTCTGTCAATCATCATATCTCTCTACACTGATCTGTCTGTTTTAGTTATGCCTCCTCCCAAGATCCAAATTGAAAATATTGAGTACTGTTTAAAGTAGTGCTTTTAGGGTACTTGTAACTCAAATTTTACAGTAGCATTCAAAAGTTTGTGGTCAGTAAGATTTTTAATGTTTTTAAAAGACGTCTCTTATGCTCACTAAAGCTGCATTTATTTATCAAAATACAGTAAAAACAATAATATTGTGAAATATAATTGCAATTTAAAATAACTGTTTTCTTTTTTTAATATATTGTAAAATGTAATTTTTTCCTGTAATGGCAAAGCTAAATTTTCAGCATCATTACTCCAGTCTTCAGTGTCACATGATCCTTCAGAAATCATTCTTATATGCTAATTTGGTGTTCAAGAAACATTTCTTATTATTAGCAGTGTTGAAAACTGTTGTACTGCTTAATATTTTTGTGGAAAAAATGATACATTTTTTTAGGATTCTTTGATGAATAGAAAAGAACAGCATTTATTTGAAACAAAAATCTTTAAAAAATATAAATATTGCTGAATAAAGTATTAATTTCTTTAAAAAAATCTTGTTGACCCCAAACCTTTGAACAGTAGTGCATATATTGGTGCAATAATGATCTTATTACAGTCAATGTGAAAAGGCAATCGCAACACATTTCAGAGTGAAACAGTATCCACCTTACTCACTTTATGAACGCATTGTACCCAGTTTTTTTAACTGGGTACAATGAGATGACATTATTCTACTCACCCTTCAACCATCAAACATTAAAAGGACATTTAAAAGTATACTTTCAACAGACCATAAATAACCCCAAAAGCAGGATTCTTTCCACAACAATAACGGATGGGTTAAATATCACTGTAGTAATATATATATATATATATATATATATATATATATATATAATATATTTGTATTATGTAAAATACGTTGCTTTAATCCAAAAAATTCATTAACTGCAGCATTACGTGATACTATTTCAAAATGCTTTCCGTCATTTTGACAGATAATTAATTATATTTACCTGTGAAAACAAACCTGGTAAGAGACATGAGGATTTGAGGAGAAAAATGAGAGATTCATACTTGCATTCCAATGAATTATTAATGGGATATATCGTAAATTAAATGAGGAGAACAGACCACAAATGTGCAGCATATGTTGTCCTTTTTCATACTATTACAGCGGTATGCAAAGGGAAAAAAGAAAATAATCATGAGGAAAAGAATTCAGCTACTGAAAAGAGCTCTTGCCATAGATATCCTTGTTATAACGTCACTTTAAAATACCATGCGTTACATTATTCTCATGATGTCTGAAAATAAAACAAAAGGAAAATTGACAGTCAAACTGACAGATAAGCTTTATTTGTAGGGCAACCTTATGATGTGAAATGATTCATTTTAGTCTTTTCGAATGGAAGTTCCCCAAACTGGAAGTGCCAAAACACAGTAGGCTTGTCAGGAATAAGGTGTATATTTGTTTTTAAAAAAAAATAAATAAAATAAAAGATGTTTAAAAGTAATTTCAGATCCAGAGCAATTTATTACATTTTGAATGATTACAAAAATATTTTTTCTTTAAAGGGGTGGTTCATTATGATTTCACTTTTTTAACTTTAGTTAGTGTGTGATGTTGCTGTTAGAGCATAAACAACATCTGAAAAGTTAAGGACTACAACAAACAGATGGTAGGGACTACAACAAGCTTCTTCCCGGGTTGGTGACATCACTAACCCTAAAATTTACATAAACCCTGCCCCTGAGAACACACATCAAAGGGCTGAGGCAACAGCATGTCATAAAAGCAAGATGACAACATAAGTTATAACCATAATTAAACTAAACTATACCTGTTCTATCTTCATGCAGCATATATTCTCTGGCTCTGTAGGATCTCACAACAGTTCCCACATGAGCGATTTATAGATTATCATGACAGAATATGCTAATCAATGACTTTAAGATATCCCACATCAGCTACATAAATTAAGCAACTAACCGTTCAGAAACGTCCTGTTGCATTCTACATGTTGTCACTTCTTCTTGAGTCTCTCCATCATTGTCAGACTCCAGTTTGAACATAAAAGTCTTCCTGGGGTGCTAACACTATGTGCTAACATGAGCTCTTGAAACCCCGCCCTCTGCTTAGGAGGAGCAGCTCATTTACATTTAAAGGGACACACACACAAACGGAGCGTTTTTGCTCACCCTCAAAAAGTGACAAATTTAACATGCTATAAAAAATGTTATGTGTTGTATTTTGAGCTAAAACTTCACATACAAACTCTGGGGACATCAGAGACTTATTTTACATCTTGTGAAAATGGCATTATACCACCCCTTTTAAAATAATTTGTACCAACAAATCATTTACAGTGACACCAGGGGCTTGCATTATTAAGAAAGTAAATAGGGTTATTTTTGGAGGGCCTGTATTTAAGAATTCATCAATCCATGTTCATATGTTATATAAATGAATGCTCTGTGTGTGTGAGCGCCTGCTGTCATTTGTACTCTTAGTGACCTGCGTGATACACATTTGACTGCTGTCTGTTTGCATTAACTGAACGTATGAGGTGTGAGTGTTTTCAAAAGGCCAGGCTTGTCTATCGCTGCAGGCTCTGTTCCACAGTTTTATCTTTTACCAAGATAACAACATTATGACATCATCCTCCAGGGTTACCTTGGATACACCAATGAACAGAAAATTCATGCCTGACGCAGATTTTGGGAGCTGGACACCGCTGGAATACATCGCAGAGTGAGTGTACTTTTTCCATGTCCACTAAGTACCAGATTTCATTACTTTTGCTGATAATTTGATAAATCATAGATTAGACCTGTTTGGAAAAACCTCAACAATGGGTTAAACTTGAAAGTGGCCATTTCTCACCAGAAGAGGGCAGTAATGTTCTTCCAAAAGAGACCCGATGTCTGCTGCATGTTATTGGAAGATGAATATATCTGAATATTGTGAAATACACATTATTAATCCAAAATCCATTGTTATGAATTATTTCATGAAGGTCTCATGTCATCCACCTAGAAATATCGTTATCCCAGATTTGAGTTCAACAGAAAATCTCGCTCCCATATAATAGAAATGTTTAAATCAGGTCTTAAAAACCTTCCTTGAATGTTACATTTGATTTGATTTTGTAATATTAACCAAAAAAGCCACAGGCAATTGTAAAAGCCTCTTAGAAGCAAACATACCCTGTCTGAATGATTGAATTACAACAGAATTTAAGTGAATAATGTCAAGCATCAACCCAGGCACAGACCTCTCAGAGAAATGCTCGCATTTATATTCAGTGGAATTGATATTAACACAGATGCCTCTTGAAAGATTTCACAAAAATGAATAACAAATTACCTGTTTTGAGGTATTCACACAGAACACATTCTTGTGGTTAAAAATGTGAGATGCAGGGCAGTGGAACTGGAAAAAAAACACAAGGTCAAGAGAAACGTTTTTTAAAAGTTGAATTTTAACTTGAGTGCTGCTTTTTTAGAATGCCGTGTCATGCGTGAGAGATGTGACAACAACTGTCAAACGCTTTTTCTAGCATATCTTGCTCAGATGTGGCCACTGTGGCCAAATCTCTCCTGCCAGTCAGCACAGATTAGGATGAGGATTTTATGCAACTCCATAATCCCAGAGGAGCCGCAGCAAACCCGGCCGGATTAGAAAAGCACATGAGAGATGGAGGAGTATAAATAGTCTTTGTGTTAAAGGTAATTAATATGTAGTCTTGCTACAGTTGCTACAATGGGTTAAAATCTCTACAGTTTCTCCCGAATGTTCCAGAGTAGACAAGGCTTGCCGTTCGGGTCTTATTTTCCTCTCTCCGTCTCCCTCCTCCCATCTCTGTTCTCATTATCTTGCTCTCTCTCTATCCATCCTTCACCACCATCATTTTACACCTGTCTCTCTTTCTCTCTCTGTTCCAGAACCTTCCACAGCTGGGCCACTGGGTCAGGACGGCCAGCCTCAGGCAGCCTCATACAGTTGGTGACGATCGGGGGGAAAACAGAGGCCTCAGCGGCCCAGTAAAGGGAGAACAGTGAAAAAGAGTGGAGGAGAGAAATGTTTACCAAAATACTGTGCAGCAGAGGACAGAGGTCAAACAAAATGGATAGGAAATTAGAAATATACCGTACAGTATCTCAGAATGACCAAAGTAAAAACTTACATGTTTATGTCGAGTCGATTACATGTGCTGCACATGAAAATACAGCCTAGATGATAAGTGTACGTTTGTGACTTCTGTCTTGACAACAAGTCGTGCTGCTGTCGTATGTGAAACGTACAGTCTTCTATTCAGAAAAGTGGCCTTAGTTTTTGTAATTGTGAGTGTATGTGATTACCGTTTCAAATGCAATCATGTATGGATGCTGTATCTTCCCTCAAAGTATTTCCTCTGCAGTGTGTTGTGTCGCTGCTGAATGTGTACGCACCATACTTGTATAATAAAGACATTAAAACAACATTTTGTCAACATATATGTTATTATTTAAAAATGTTTTATAATAAATAGTTTACATTAAGTATTTTTATTTTAAATGTATTATTTGCAGGAATGGATAACGTACAAATTTAATTTCTGTAATTTATTCCCATGTCCATATTATACGGAAGCCCTGAACCGCATGGTGGGAAAAAAAAAAGAAAACTTGTTGGGGAGGAAAAATAAAAAGAAAATTTATCTCGTTATTTCGACATATTAAGTCGTTATTTTGAGATATTAAGTCGTTATTTCGACATAAGTTGATACTACAACATAAGTTGTTATTTCGACATATCTCGTTATTACGACATAGTATCTCCTTATTTCAAGATATTAAGTAGTTATTTCAACAAAAGTCGTTATTTCAACATATCTCGTTATTTCAACATATCTTGTTATTTCGACATAATAAATCGTTATTTCAACATAAATCGTTATTTCGATATATCTCGTTATTTCAACATATCTCGTTATTTCAACATAAGTCGTTATTTCAACATCATAAATCGTTATTTCGACATAATATCTTGTTATTTCGACATAATATCTCGTTATTCCAACATAAGTCGTTATTTCAATATAACGTGAGAGCGAGCTCGGCAAGAGGCGGACTCAAAACCGCGGCGATCACAGTAGAAGCTGGGATTGCGAGACGATACGTTACTGTTGCGCCACTGAAGACGTTGAATGTTTAACGTCTTTTTTTAAACTTGATATACAATAACGAGTTATGTCGAAATAACGACTTAATATCTAGAAATAACAACTTAATATGTCAAAATAATGAGATACGTTTTCTTCTTTCCTCCCCACCAAGTTTTCTTTTCTTTTTTTTTTTCACCATGCGGATCAGGGCTTCCGTACAGTTTAAACCTACTGTATATGCTTTTTTCTTTTCTTTTCTTTTTTTTTTTCAGCTATCAATTTTCTCCACCCCTCATATTTGAAACTGCCACATGTTTATTGCAAAAGAGATCCAGTGGAGTTTATGTATTGATGACGTCAAAATTGGCATTTGGAGGTGCTTTTTTTTTTTTTTTTTTTTTTTTTTTTTTAAATCTGAACACAACCATGATTGAGATTTCCGAGCAAAAGTAGAGGGATTCATTTTCAGTAAATAAATTAAATTTCACAATGAGACTTGAAATTTTTGCTCACCCAAAGCTATGGCTTCAGAAAACTTGTATATTTTGTCCTTTTTGGTCTGACAGTCTTTTATGTATGTTTTTTTTTTCAATTATATTAGGTATATCATGTTATTACAGAAGTTACAAATAGATAAACTAAACATTTGTCATTTGTCTTATTACTTTTCTTATCTTAAAAACCATTAGCCTGCTAGCTTAGCTACCACTGCTGCAAAAACATAACAAGAATGCTATTTTGATGCCAAAAAGATGAAAGAAAATTAACAGCAAATGGATTTGCAAAGAGGACAGTAAGAAAATAATACAATAATTCTATTTTAAGGTCAGCTTTTCCTTTAAGAGATAATAGTTTTACCAGATACGTGTCTAGTTAAAACTAAGCCCGCAGTAATATATCAAAAAAGATTTGTCTTATCTCATTAATTTATTGTCTATATGTTTATTTGAACAGATAGTTGCTGATGGTTTGTATTCAGTCAGGATGTGCTGAAGACAAGGTTTGTCTTGTATCTTGTCTTGTTTTGTTTTGTCTGGCTGATGGTTTCTCTCTGCAGTGCTGGATTTTGTTGGCTAAATCTCCTTCTCTCCCTGCAGTTGTTGTTGTTCTGTCTGATTGCCATGTGGAAGCCATTTTGTCTGGCAAGCGTGGTGACGGTATAAATGAAGAGCTTACAGATGGAAGTGGTTAGTTCAGCCATGGTAACTTGAGTGTGAGGACACTGGAAGGTGAGTGTGTGAGAGTGTGTGTGTATGCATGTCTGTGTGTGTGAGAGAGAGAGAGAGAAAGGACAGAGTAAATGATAAAGGACAAACATTGTCTCTTCCAAATATTTAGCATGCACATTTTGGCATTTGTATCCTACTCACAAATGTAATCCGAGTTGTTTGATGCTGCACAATTTACAACAATCACAATATAGCATTCACCGCCTGTGCAGTATTTGCCATGACCTCACCTCTAGATGGCACTAGTAAGCAATTTCGCTAACCTGGACAACAAGCAACACGTTGAACTCTTTCTCCCCTTGTATCTCTCTGCTTATCTCTTAGTCAGTTATAAATACACGACGATTAGACTTTCGTCACAATAGAAATATATTACACAAAATGTACTACAATATCCATAATTTGTCTTATAAATTATATGAAGAAAATTAGGTAGGCCTAATGCTTAAATAAGGTATATTTAATGTATATTAAATGTATATTTATATGCAGAAAAGATTGTAATCCATGTGTAAATCAACTATATGTATGTATGTGTGTGTGTGTGTGTGTGTGTGTGTATATATATATATATGTAATATACACACACATACATACATACATACATACATACATGACTGGATAAAGATTAAAGATCTTCATCCAGAAAGATTAAAGATCTTTTGTGCTCCATGAACAAAAATTTACAGCATATGGATTTGCAAAGATGACAGTGAGAAAATAATAAAATAATTATACTTTAAGGTCAGCTGTTCCTTTAAGGGATATTAGTTTTACCAGATATGTGTATGGTTGAAACTATAGCCCACAGTAATATATCAAAAATTTATTAGTGGATTAAGTGGATTTAACATCAAAATTTAAGTCTAATGATAAAATGTATGTTTTTAATGTAACCTTTTTACTTTAATACTTTGGTGATTTCAAGAATAATTTATGCAATTTTATATTATTTATTTGAAAGAATTAAAAGAGCAGTTTCATGTCTATCCTTGTATTCAACTGGTCAGGTTGATATGGGATTTAGAAAGTAATTAGTATTAACTAATGCAATACTTTTTAGAGAGAGTAATTAGTAATCAAAATACTGTTGAAGATGTAATTAGAAGCTAATAATTAATTACTTTTTTAGAGTAGCTTACCCAACACTGTATAGAGATATATATACACTACCCCTGTTTTCTTTTAGGGGTAGTGATAGAATTTTCAGTATAATTAATAAAAAAGTAATAATTATAAAAAAATAAAGGATTTTGTTATTCACAGTTTCACTTTCTTTTTCTCGTTACCTCTCCCTTTGTCTCACTCTCATTTACTTCGTTTTTTCTTGTTCTGTTTTTCAGATTTTTAATGTCTCTGCTAAATTCTGCATTGGTTTCAACTGCTGGACTGTCTATACAGTATGGACCAAACAGAGATGAGTACATGAGGTCAGAAACCACTGCAAAACTATACTGGATATTTTTTAAGACAGTGAAGCATTTTCAATTAATGTTAAGTATGAACTGGGCTGGTAAAAAGACAGTTGACCTGCTTCAAACAGAGTCAATACACACATGAATGTCAACATGCTGAGCAGTTTTAAACAAATCAATAATTTCCCAAGCTACTTTCAGTGGTGTGTTATGTGCCTCATGTTTGGGAAATGATTGTCTATACTGTAACTAGTTATGCATAAAAGGTTTTTCATAGCTTTGTTACATCCTTTTATGTGCAAGCGTCAATCACAGTAAATGACAGATTCTCTATAAGCATGACAGGCTATAAATGGATTGAAGTCCTCAGATAATATTGTAGAGACGGTGCCTGTGAATTGCAGAATAGTCATCAATTATTCAGAAATCAAAAACTTCATTTTTCGGGTGTTAACTTTAACCTGCTCTGCTTTCTCAGCACTGTCAAACCCAGAACTGTTCAATGCTTTTGCTCAGTGTTTTTTTTTTAAATGGTTTATTTTTAAAATATTAGGCCTTTCTGAGAGCATTTTCTGCTTGTTTTGAGACAAAAGTTGAAGTAAAATGTAAATGAAGATACAAACAAAAATTGTGATCGCTGGTTCACCAGTCAATTGGAGGGTGTTCCCTGTCATGAATAATGTGGAGATGACATATTTCTGTTCTCCGCCATTCTTTGCATCATGTTACATTCAGTAATGCTGCTCCAAGTTGGTTTTTTAAAGAGTAATTTTAACATTTTCCCCTTAATTTGTGACCGTGGACCACAAAATCAGTCATAAGAGTCAATTTTTTGAAATTGAAATTTATACATCATCTGAAAGCTGAGTAATATCTAATCTAATAAGCTTCCCATTGATGTATGGTTTGTTATGATAGGACAATATTTGGCCGAGGGTGCAAAAAAATCAAAATATTGAGAAAATCGCCTTTAAAATGAAGTCCTTAGCAACGCATATTACTTACAGAAATACATTTTTTATATATTTACGGTAGGAAATTTACAAAATATCTTCATGGAACAGGATCTTTACTTAATTTCCTAATGATTTTTGGCATAAAAAAAAAAAATCGATAATTTTGACCCATACAATGTATTGTTGACTATTGCTACAAATATACCCGTGTGACTTATGACTGGTTTTGTGGTCCAGGGTCACATATGTGTGATATCATGTTTTCAATAATGTGCAACACATACAAATATGTTTACATCTCCAAAAATATGTTGTAGTGTGTCATTACCCTTTAAATAGACATGCGCTTACATACAGTATATTTCAGCATGACAGTTAATTTAGCATAAACAGCTGACAATTGACACTACTATAAAACATCTGACCTGGGTACACATTTACTATTTTATCAAATTACATACATTTACAAAATGATCTGAAAAGAAACAAAAGCATCAGCACATTTTTTCAAGCAGTTTAAAGAGTTCAACCCTGCATTATTCATGCTAATTTATGCAATAGAATATAAGCCTAAT
The DNA here is from genome assembly GCF_019924925.1 of Ctenopharyngodon idella. Lineage (NCBI taxonomy): Eukaryota > Metazoa > Chordata > Actinopteri > Cypriniformes > Xenocyprididae > Ctenopharyngodon > Ctenopharyngodon idella. Next base: position 15,544,437 of record NC_067233.1, on the reverse strand, counting down.
GATATTTTTGAATATGTAAGTGTCTCTGTCAGAGGTAATGAGATATGCAGATAATGATATGCAAATTTGGTGAATTATTAAAGAGGCATAGATGAAGATTCATATTAGTTCCCATGTATATTTCAAATAAATATTTTTTTAATCATTCTATGCGCTCCTTTAGATGGTAGTTTACATATCAATTAATTATTAAGCCATTTATTTGAATTTAAAATGTGAGTGTATTCAGGTGAAAGTGTTTAAGGGCAACCTGACAGAGCAGAGCAGATCAAGTCGAACCCTTTTCTTTAAATAAACAAAACACTGCCTTAGGTTTGACTTCCTATTCAACTTCATCGCAATGTCTGGTTATTTTGATGCATGTCAAATATGTAAAGTGTGAATTTGCAGACTTGTTAGTTACTCATTATAAAAAGAGTATTGTCAGATTACAGTTTAAGAGCAGTTCTGGTATCGTTTTTGCAAGCTGGCCAAATTATTTAGTTTGAAACAAGATAATGGTTGGTCTGCAAGCAATTTCAGGAGTTATTTTATTCAAAAACTACAGTAGTTATATTTTATGGTTTCACTGTTGATTTATTCATCAGTCACACCAACACTCCTTCACTCATGCAGTCATTCTCTGCATGTTAGTGCTCTGGTTCCCTCTCTTTTTGCACTCTCTCGTTCTCTTCTCATCTTTGGATCTCAGTCTAACTCTGTCACTCTCTTTCTCTCCCTCTCCCTCTATCTCCCTCTTCTTCCTGTGCCTCATTTGCAATGATTATGTTATCAGGGCAGCCAGGCAAAAGGGTGGAGCAACCATAATTTCAGCACTGGATTAGGCTGAAATAACGAGGTCACCAAGTTACTGTTGCCTTGGCAACGGCACATCCAAGAACACAGGATGCCATTGCAAATCCAGGACCCGGGAAAATCTTTTTTCCACTGTCTTTGTCTTTTTTCTCTCTCTATTATATTTTACAAATAGCATTGTTTTCTACAATGAAGCTTTTTGTTTTGCCACAATTTTAAAAAAAAAATGTATTTAGGAATATTCAGATTTACAGTATAAATTAATGATGATTTTATGAATTGAGTTGTGGTGATTCGTAAATTGCACCACCTAAGCATTCAGAAGCAGTGAGACTGCAATGAAAATATGGAAAACTTGTTTATCCATACTAAGTGTAATAGCGAACAAACTTCTATGGGAAAATTAGTTGAGGTGAACAAAGTAACAATATTAAATAATGAGGAGTCAAGACCTTACCTGCAATTTACCTGGACAAATAATTAAATCAGAAAATAAATGGTAATTTTAATATATAAAATCATAAAAGTCATAGTGCTATCCCAAATACTATTCCTTTACTTTTTTTTTGTTTTAGAAACATGTATGATGTTTAAATTTAATTAAAGTTGAATCTTAAAGGGGACCTATTATGCAAAATTCACTTTTACATGTCACGGTGTTCAGTGCCAGAACTAGACTTTTATACAGGGGGTGGCCAAGGCTTCTTTAGGGGGTTCAAAGACCATAAAAGAATATCATGTATAATACTTATTTGTTTTGACCCATGTATCATTGTATTCTAATAAATAAGCTACCAAAATTGTACCAGTGAAATTTTACAATTCTCAATTCCAACTTGTATACCACAGCAAAAACTACAAGTCTAACTAATATAAATGTAAAACATTATTGAAGACAAGTGAATAGTCAGTAATAAAATAAGAACAGTATACTAACAGTTAAGAGCTTTAAGTTTTTCAGGTCTAACAGTAATTCAGTTACAGAAATTGACTAATCAAACGTTAAATAACATTGCATAATCTTCACTGTATTAGTCCTTGTTAAAGCTACAAAAGTTATTCAGACAAGATCAGTGTGTTTTTTTTTTTTTTTTCTTTTGTTCTTTGATTAACTTTAAAGACACAGACAGCAAGCCTCATGTAGGCTATTTTAGGCTGCTGTCACATTAAGATCGAATCCAATACATTGCGTCCAATATATTGACATGATTTCTTTCTCAACTGTTTACATTTGGTTAAGACATATCCAACTGCGTTTGCTATTTTGCCATACTTTTATATGTATTTGTCCGTTCAAGAGCAAGAAGAGTATTTGTGTGCTCTCTGTGCACTCGGTATGGATGATGCGCCATATCCCTCACACCAGACGTGTTGCTAAGAATCTAATCACCATACAGGCAAAAAGTTCACTACAAGAATGAAAAAAAGTGCCTTAGATGTGTTTTGCTGTAAAAACTGTGCAAACGGAAACAGAAAGGACGATCTATATTATATATCTCTCCATAAGCACAGACTTTATTAAATACACAGAAATAAAAATATTGAAAAATGTCTATACATACTCTTTCAGCCTAGGGTCAAGTCATTATGTAGATACATTTAAGTTGAAATCAAAATTTAGGTTTTTTAGCTTTCAGTATGAATATGTTAGCCTTAAAGGGATAGTTCACCCAAAAATGAAAATTATCACATGATTTACTCACCCTCAAGCCATCCCAGGTGTATATGACTATCTTCTTTCAGACGAACACAATCAGAGATATATTTAAAAATATCCTTAATCCTCCAAGGTTTATAATGGTTGTGAACGGGGGGGCCGCATTTTGAAGTCAAAAATAATGCATCCATCCATAAAAAAAAAGTAATCCATATGACTACAGTGGGTTAATTAAGGCCTTCTGAAGCTAAGCGATGTGTTTTTGTAAGAAAAATATCCATATTTAAAACTCTATAAATTCAAATAACTAGCTTCTGACGGACAACTGTACGCAGAATGCGCAAGTCGATTCGCAGCATATATTCTCTGGCTCTATAGGCATCATTGGGTTGAGCACTAGCGGGTTGAGCACAAGTTCTTGAAGCTCCGCCGTCTTCTTGAAAGGGGTCCAGGAGCAGCAGCTCATTTGCATTTAAACGGACACACAAAAATGGCACATTTTTACTCACCCTCAAAAAGTGTCAATTTTAACATACTATAAAAATGATCTGTGGGGTACTTTTGAGCTAAAACTTCACATACGCACTCTGAGACATCAGAAAATTATTTTACATCTTGTAAAAAGGGGCATCCAATATCCCCTTTAACAATGTGCCGCAATGCCTCTTGTCAAAATAAATGCTTCTTTCAACAGGAGGTGAAATGGAAGTAGTGAATTAAATTTTGGGGTGGCACCCTGGACACCCCCCTGGCTCTGCACTGAGGGTGTTTAAACATAAATGTGTGTTGGCATTGTGTGTACACAACCACCCTATAATGTTAAAAATCCACCCACTCCTTTTTTTAAATACACATAAAACCTTAACATCTCATAGAACAAGCCATTTCTGAGTAATATGACGTCACAATTCGCAGGCCCCGGCCATGACTGCTGACGGACTCTGCCGTAATAGCATAGTTTTTGCCCTGAGCGAGTTGTACACAGTCCGCAATTGTCTCGACACCAGATCAGCTGTAGCGACAAGAATGTCTCGTAAGCGATTGACGTGTTTTGTTGTTGAATGTAAAAGTGAACATAACAGTCTTTATTTACTCCTGACATCTAAGCCGCTGAAGACACAGTGGATTAGTTTTGTTTTACACATCTATGTACATGACCTAATGTACACATGGAATTTCCGTCCCTGCTGTTTACGTTCACAGACATAACCGACTGTGTTTATGTGAACTTTGTATGTTTTTGACATAACCTTGTGTGTCCACAAGCAGATAGCATATGTTGCTGCCAAGAGGTGGAAGTGGTTGATGATGAAGACAAGTATATTGCTTATAGTGAGTTCTCTCAGCCTGCCAGCTCCTCTCATGAGGAGTTGCTGGAGGTGATGGCCTGCACCAAGACTAGACTAGATCTGGTTTGTGGGGCGAGAGAGACAGGAAGTCGCTCATGACACTTTTGACGGTAGTCTGAAGGTTTAAAGAGGCAAGGGCATGGTTGGAAGCTGTCAGGGGATACTTCCCTTGCTTGTCTAAGTCTAGACAAGCAGGTATCGTTCTGGGGTAATAGAGCTGAACCTCCTCTGCAGCTTCCTAGAGGTTAGAGTTCTTTGTAACGAGGAGGATGTATAGTTATTCTAAACGACCAGTGTTTCATCGTGGCAGGCCAGGGTAGCATATTAAAATGGTCTCCGTGGGCCAGTATTTCTGAATAACTGTGTCTAAATGAAGAAGCTGACATAGCTTAACCTTAGAGCTCCGCTCCAGTAACATTGGTGCCTAAGGCTGGGCCCACAAGGAAGGTAGGAAGGTTGAAAAAGGGCAGGACTTTCCTTGTCATGAGGCATATGTGTTTGGGTAATGGTCGTGGGAATATTATCATTTGACGGTCTTGGAGTCTTAGGATGTCTTGGAGTCTTAGGATGCGCCCTGACACTTCTGACTCTGGCTAAACAAGTCCATAGAGTCAATAATGCTATGCCTATTGTAGTTGTGCACAGGGATAGCTAATGAGGCAGGCATTCCCTCACGCTGGAGCATGCTGGAGTGGGTATTTGTTCCTCATAGCGTCAATCCAGACACAGTGTTGAGTTCCACATCGAAAGGGAACATCTCAGGTGACGACTGTAACCATAGTTCCCTAAGAAGCGGAACAAGACACTGCGTCTCACTGCCTTGCCTTGGGCTCACCTGCGCGTGTCCTTCAAACAAAGTTGATGACGTCTATTGCAGGTGCCCTCTTATACTCACAGGCGCTCCGGTAGTGACGTCAAGGACTGTCGTCGGGCAATGGAATTGTCACGTGTATACACGTGCTTCAGACACAGGTCACACTGATGGCGTTCCCCATAGTGTCGATCCAGACGCAGTGTCTCCTTCCACTTCTCAGGGAACCATGGTTACAGTCATAATCTGAGACATTTTGTTTTGCAATAAAAATAGAAAAGAAAAAAGAGCCTGTTGCTCATCTGTTTCTTACTCTCTAAAACAAATACTACTTTTTTCCATTTTATGTGTTTGCCCTCTTGATTTGTTTTTTTTTTTGTTGTTGTTGTTGTTGTTGTTTTGTTTTTTCCTTCCCAGTAATTGTTTTTTTTTTTTTTCTTATTTGTGCTCTTTCCATCTTTGGCAGACATCTGTGTTGCCATAGGACCGCGGCCAGACTCAAAAGGATGAGAAAAGAAAAGAAAGAAGTAGAGCTGATGGTGATTATTGACTCATTTGCTTCACTACATTGTTTTTCTTTTCTTTTAATAATGAGAAATGTGTGTCTTATGCTAAATTTTAAAATGACTCTTCAGTGACTTCCTTGTCTAATGGAATTAATTACAACACACAATAAAATAACTTTGTGTGATGCTTTAAGTGATTGCAATACTCTTAGTAGTTAAATATGTTTTTATATAATGAAGTGGTTCATCCTGAGCTCCAACTGGGAGAAATGAGCGACTCGGAGGCTGTGATTGGCCCGGGGCCAGTTTAACAAGCTGGCTTTTGCCCCCTAGAGTGTGGAACATGGCCCTCAAATGACCCCTGTCATGTGGTCTGTGGTCTATGTGCCAAACTGGCATCAGTGCTGGTCATTGTGGCATGGCAACAGAGAGAAATGACCACCACGCTCATACTGGGCACTAATGAAAAACATTAAGATATGTGTGACAGGAGAGGAAAACAAATGAGAGTTGGGTGAGAGATTGGAAGGAGAGGAATTCTGGAAAAGGAGATACAGCAGGCGAAAAAGCTGGGGCGACAGAGAGAGAGAGAGCTAGAGGCAGAGAGGGGTCAATGTTACTGTGACTGCACAGAAAAGCACAGAAAATCCCCAAAGGAATTTTTGAAGGCTTAAATCCAAAAAAGAAAGGGGGAAAAAAACAGCAAAGGAGCCCGTCTTAGACAACACAGATAGAAACCGGTTTGGTGCTCAGACGCTGAAATGACTTTATGTGCATATAATGTGGATGGTCACACCTCCCCCGTTCTACACTCACACATACAAGTGTCATTTATTAGGAAGAAAGCACAAACACACACTTTTTTGTTTTCGCTCAGTTTTGAATGATAAAACAATAGATATGTTGTTAAAAATGAATGGATCAGTATTGTAAGACTTCCTGATCATAGTTAATGTGATAAACACCTGTGAAGTAACTGTGAACTACACTGTGAAGTAATTTTTTTTTTTCCCTAACCTAAATAATGTGATTAATGCTGGAACATCTATTAATGATGGTTTTATTCTTGATTTCATTTTTAAATAATTTAATCAGACTAAATCAACCTGATAAATTAGGTTACACTAACAAAAATAGTTATTATTGGATGGATCATTTACATTTGGTTTATCCAGTGCGACTTACATTGTGTCACATCTTGCTCTTAGTTTAATTTTCATGGACTCTTAGTTTGCTTTCATTAGTTCCTGTTGTCCTTTGTTTAGTTTCCCGCTACTTATTAGTTACAATAAAGATTTATTAATCATCACAGGTGTTTGTCATTATTTCCCTTATTTGCTTTGTATTTAAGTTGCAGTCTTTTCAGTGTTCATTTGTCCGTTCACGTTAATGCATCGGTTGAGTTTATTTGCCTGTATTATTTGGATTTACCTTCTTAGTGTGTTATTAAAGACTTTTAACCTGATCTTCCTCTTCATCGTCTGTTTGCTGCAACTGAGTGTGACACATTGCATTCAAAGTATACTGTACATTTTATCAGGAATGTACAATTTTGAGGTAACAATTGCAAGTTACCACTTTTTTCAGTGTAGGGCACTGTATGAACTTGAGACAAATTACTTAATACAGCCATTCATAGCCACCTTGAGACCAGTTAAATTGTAACAATCATTGTAAAAATGGCTCATAAAAGTGACACTATAAAAGACCTGGCATCTTTTGTTTGCAGATACTGCTCAGTTTGCTATTTTATTATCTAATGTCAAGACATTCATGCAATTTACAGTCTATGTGGTTGATATGTCCAAATCCTTTTTAAACCGTTGTTATGAATTACAAAGTACTTATTTAATGCATTAAAGAAACCTTATTAAAGGTGCATCCAGATCATTTGCACATCAGATGCTGTTTTTCAATCATTACAGCAGTGCATCCAGATCAGGTCCAGTTCTGTGTGCAGTCAGAATGTACGGTGTACAAGCCGACTGCTATCTTCCAACAACACGAGTTTAGAATCTGTGAGAATGATAATCTCATCTGAACTGTTGGGGTAATCTCCAGTTGTGTGTGTGCGAGTAATCTGTTGATTGAGGTTTTTGCCTTTCTGTCTCACTCTGAATGCCTGCAGCTCTGACCGCCGATGCTCCTACAGTCATGCTGTCTGTGTTTGTGCTTGTGAGTACACATCTGTTGCATTTTATGCACAGTATGCATAAATAAGACATTACAGTGACTTTACCAAGGGGTGCTTTTACAATTTAAAAGATAACCCAGCTAACAAAAATATGTTCTATAAAAACATTTTGATAATGTTCCCATTAAGTTGCGGAAGCAGAATGTACTCAGATTGCTCAATACATCTGTTTTTTTAAATGTTTTTTAAAAACTTTTGTTGTTGTTTTGTTTTTTGTTGTATGCGAAAGTTAGCAAAAACATTAACAGAAAATTCCATTTTATCATCTTAGAAACGTTATGTGAACATTACTTTTTGAATGTTGAACATTTTGAAACAAAATGTAAAACATAGTGTTTAAAAAAACATTAGAACATGAACGTCCAACTAAAACGTTTCATGAACGATCTATAAATAATGTTTTTGTGCTAATGTTTTGAGAACGTTATTAAAGACCAGATAACTGTGAACAAACATTCTAGTAATGTTGCTGGGAGAATGTTTGTTCATAACTGAGAACTGAGGCATTTTGAGAACATTTCCTCTTATCTGGGAATATGCAAAGGATCTATTTCTACTTTTTCTAACAGGTAAAAATGTCTTTCATTGGTGTAACCTAATGTAGTCAGATAGACTCAGTCATATTATTTTACTTATTTATTTATTACTTAATTAAAACCAGTTAATTTAGATGTTACCACATGAAGCACATTTTTGTTGTCTAACAAAGCATTTTTATAATGTAGAATGCAGCTTATCCGATTAGGAATGAGAAAACTATCCATTTTATAATATTAATTCTAGGGATAGTTCACACAAATTAGACCATTTTTTTTTTAATTAATTACAAGGTTGAGCTTCTGTTTATGTTTGCTGATAAATGTTTGTTATATGTGAATAAAAGCCAAAATTAAATTTGTTCATCATATAAAGTGATTGTGTCTTTTTTAGAAGATTTGGATTAAAGCACTTGATTCATATGGATTTATTTTACAATCCCTTGAAGTGTCAGAATTTTGGGTGAATAGACTTTCAATGAAGGAAAATCTCTCAGAAAAAGACCTTCATTTGTGTTCCAGAGATGAATGAAAGTCTTATGGGTTTGGAACGACATATGGGTTTGTAAATGATGATTAGAAAAAATGATTTTTAGGTGAACTAACCCTTTAAGACATTTCACCACTGTAAAAACTATTTGTGCTCAGCTCTGTATTCTGTATATTCTTTTTGAGTGTGGTCACCACAATAAAAAGACAAATGCATTTCTACAAACGATGTAACTATTTTTGGTTTTTAAAGACAGCAGAGAAAACATTGGCATCTAATTTATCTGTTGCTTGTCTCATTTTCACTTAAAAGGTTTTGTTCTCAGCTCAGTCATCACAGATTCACGTCTGGTGTACATCAGCCGAAGGTATACGCGGTGAAACTTCGATCAGATACTTCTTATAATCAGGTGAAACATCAAAACATCAAATGTGAGTAAGATGCAAGTCATCATGACTGATTCTGAATCCACAGAGAGGTGGGAACATCTGTCAACACATGTTAGTCATTTTCTGTTGTCTGGAATAGAAGGAATAATCATAAAGCAACTATGGAGAACAAGACAGACAGGCTGAGAGAGAAGGTGTGTGTGTTTTTGTGTGTATGTGTGTGTGTGTTCAGGTCTCCTGCTGAGGTGGAGTGTGGGTAAAATTCCACTCCCTCGTTCCTGCAACGTTCAGCCTGATATACTATTCCCTTGAGACTGGACTGTGTGTGCCCTAGAGAGACAAATACACACAAAACAATACATACTCACAAATGATATAAATGCATACTAAATTTTAAATACAGTTATGTACGTGAATGAACAGTCAGCATATGTGCATGTCTGTGGGTGTTAAAATATGTGCCATGGTTTACATGCTCATTATGTTTGTGTGTCTGTGTGTGTGTGTGTGTGTGCGTGTGTGATTCAGTCAGACTGTGAGGTTCAGGCAGGCTTCCTCTCTTATTAACTGACCTGCAGGGGGATGGGAAGAAAGCTTCAGGAGAGGAGAGGAAGTCGAGATGGGGGAGGGAATCGGTGTATGTTGCTGGTTTTATAGATGTGTGTACTGTATTTGACATTCTTTCTCCCTCCCTCTTCCATTTTCTCCACCAATAAAACTGGGTGTTTCCCAGTATGAAATGATGAAATCAAATCACAGGACACTGGGACAAAGTCATTTATCAATTTCGGTACAAATCACCATGAGACTGTTGTGTCAGTTGATATGTAAGTGTTCGTGAAGGGCCTCAACCCCATGACTGAAATTGTAAACAGATGTTCGATGATGGTGAAGATCTATGTAGACTTCAAGACTGGGCAGAGGGTGAGAGCGAATGAGTGAAAATGTCGAGAGGGAAAAACAGTGTGTGCTGAAGAGAGAAAGACAGAAGACTTCAATGCTAAATCGATGCAGTGCCAGTTGTTGGTGTAGTTCAGTGGTGTAGTAGTATAATAATGAAAAACAACAGAAAGATTTATACAATTATATATACCAAATCTGTAGCAGTTATCTATTTCATATATGTATATATAATTTATTAAACAAATGTATTAATAAAAGAAATAAATTGGAGTAATACTGAAGACTGAAGTAACTGCCTCTGAAAATTCAGCTTTGCACAACAGGATTAAATTACATTTTAAAATATATCAAAAAAGAAAACTTATTTTAAAAATTTAAAAATACACTGCCCGGCTGTACAGTCGCTGTTTGGATTTCAATAGGCAAATATTTAAGAGTCGATGGATGGATCATTATTACAGTGATTATTATGTTTCTTGCATGTTATATGTTTGGCAACAGTTCTTTTAACCCATAAAAGATGGAGTGTGTAGCTTTTCATTTCTTAAACAACCATGTATTAAGATGTATCATGGCCATATTCCATGATGACAATGTCAAGATTCATCAGGCTCAAATTGTGAAAGAATGGTTGGGAGGGAGCATGAAGAATCATTTTCGCACATGAATTGGCACTGACCTTAACCTCAGTGTAAGTTTTTGGGATGTGCTGGAGGAGACTTTACAGAGTGCTCACCTCTTGCATTGTCAATACAAGATCTTGACCAAAAAAAATGATGCACCTCTCAATGGAAATAAATGTTGTGATGTTATTTCCATCAAGGGTTGCATCAATTTTTGTATTGACAATCCAAAAGGTGAGCACTCTGTAAAGTCTACTCCAGCACATCCCAAAGACTTTCAATGAATTTAAGGTCTGGACTCAGAGGTGCCAATTCATGTGTGAAAATGATTCTTCAGGCTCTCTGAACCATTCTTTCACAATTTTAACCCTGGTGAATCTTGACATTGTCATCCTGGAATATGGCAATGATGTGTCTTCTTACATGGTTGTTTAAGAAATGAAAAGCTACACACTCCATCTTTAAGGGTTAAAAGAACTGTTGCCAAACATATAGAATTCTAGAAATCACTGTAATAATGATCCATTCACAGATTCTTAAGTATTTGCCCTTTTAAAATCCAAACAGCAACTTTTTTGGGGCCGGGCAGTGTATTTTACAATTTTACTGTTCTTATCTCGCAGCAAGTGTCATGGCGGATGAACAAACCCACCATAATTTTTATAAATACTACTGTTGTTGTGCCACAGAATATAGTTTTAAGAGTTTTTTAGGTGAGAAAGTATAGTTTAGACCTCAAATATGGGAATTATATATAAACATAGCACCTATTTGACAATTTGTTTAGACTTTTTCTGAGAGATGTGAGCTCCCGACCATCAGCGGCCGTTCGGCGCTCATGTACCCTCATACCTAAGTTGTTTCTTATTTATTTACACACTTGTGCTGTCAAACTGTTGTATAAATGCAATATCACACTTGTAGCCACCCGATATGGCTCTATATCAGCATGGTTATGATTACCTGCAGCCTCGTGCCTACGGCCGAATCACAGCTGTGCTGTTATAGAGCAATATTGCATGGCTGCTTGTGTGAAATTGTTCACATATCAGCACGGCTGTGATTTGGCCATAGGCAATCACAGCCGTGCTGATATAGAGCCATATAGCATGGCTATGAGTGTAATATTGCGTTTATACAACAGTTCTACGGCAAAATAAGATAAGAAACAACAGTGGAGTGTCTTTAAAAACCCTCTTTTGTGTGGAACTACTTCCTTCTTCCACAGATTAAAATCTCAAGTTGACAGTTAACAGTTGAGCACAGGCCTCCATTACCAATCCTTAAATGTCACTTTAGAACTAGCAACGATGGAACACTGAGATGCTTCATTGAAGCTTATTGTATTATGTAGAATATTATGAGAGAGAGATTGACTAAGGGAGTGCATTACCTGCATCTAGCTGATATTCTTCATATCAATCTTATATTCATAATCACAAAATCAGCTAAAATGTCCTCTGAGGAAAGCGATATCCTTGTCTTTGTCCTTTTAACAGTTAAGGGAATTTCCCAAGACAGCGCTATTCAATGCATTTGTCAGTTTGCGTCTTAAAGTTGCATCTTAAAAGGTGCTTTATAAGGTCTTATATAACAACGTCCTTGATTACAACCTTGTTTAAGTTCCTTTCAATATAAAAGTCTTTGCTACTGACTTATAAAGACTCATAAAGACTGCCATCTAGTTGCACAATAATGTAACTTTCACTGATGTCCAAATTACAATCACTAACGGACCCTTTCTCAATACCAGTTATGGCATGTTATTTATATAAAATATAATTTTTTTGAAAAATAATATTTAAATAAACAATAGGCATTATGTAAGCAATAAGGTACTCGAGGCTAGTGCTGTATCGTGAATAAGTCACGGCTGAAGGGCGTTGTTAGGCATAACGTGAAGCGGAGTGCAACCCCTTCAGCCAGGACTTATTCACGATACAGCACTAGCCTCAAGTACCTTATTGCTTTTATAAAACGGTTACCACACAATACAAATATTAAAGCCAGAAATATGTATCAATGCAACTTTCATGAAGTAAACTTTTTCTAAAAGCCTTCCTTCCGCCAGAAAAAATAGTCCCTGACCATGGACAGCAACAGAAGTTACATTATTACGCCTTTAGATGGTGGCAAAGTCTCTTTATGAGTGTGTCAGTCAGTAGCGAAGACTTTTACATTGAAAAGACGCAACTGACAAATGCTTTGACTAGCGCTGTCAGTCACCTGAAAACCCTTAACTGTTAAAAGGACAAGATAATTCATCGGACATTTAAACAGATTTTTTTATTGTGAACACAGGACTGACCTGAAGAAAAATACTAAATCTGAATGCAGGTAATACATTTTTTCTCACAACTTTTTCTCACTCGATCTTTTTCTCACAACATTCTGCTACATAATACAGTAAGCTTTAAAATCAATTGAAAACATACAGTTTACATTGCTAAGGCTGTTGTGTAGTGATACACAGAACCATTGGGTGAAGCGGTCATAGCCGTGTTTTATCGTGAATAAAACACAGCTATTGACCAAATAGAATCAAGGACAGGAACTAACCGTTTTATAAAAAAGTATAAGAAGTTTGTACAATAGGAAATAAACACAAGCAAATAATTTAGTCAAAAGTACAAAAGCAGAGCTCAAGTTAGGCTATTGTACAGGATTTCAGTTAAATAAAAATATGAAGTTTCATAGTTTTGAAACTTAAACTTTTCCCTCAGCCCCTTGCCCCCTCTGGAACAAGTAATAGAGGGTTTTTTTGTTTGTTTTTTGTATAAAGAAAATTGTATTTGTATAATCTATCTAATATATTTTGCCAATATACTCTGATATAGGGCTATTTGTCCCATAGGAAGCACTCAATATAAAAACCAATCAGTTTAGTTTACTCTTGTGGTTTAGTAAGAATAATTACCTTGATTCTTTAAGTACAGCCTTCCTTAATTTACTTTTATGTTCGTTACTCAGGCACACGATATAATGTATGTACAAAATACACAAATAAATTATTCTATGCAGCTTGAAACTAAACTAAGTCAAGATAATTGTTTCCCATAAATCACTCGGGGAAAGTCAACAGTTAGGTTTTGCATGCTCAAGTGACACAAGTCAGACAAGCCAAGCATGTTAAACTGTGAAATTAGATTCCACCCACCCCCCACCCCTTGTTTTTTATTACAGTAGGAAATTTAAAAGGTTTCCAGATTTCTAGGTTTGGCATTAGAATGTCACCATCAAGGAAAATGAGTATGTGTGAGACTGAGATACTGCCGTTTGGTGACCACCAGCAGAGCCACCGTATTTAAGTAAATATTGCTTTCACATCACAAACATGTCATACGCCACTGAAATGAATTACCACATGGAAAGGTCAACTGTAATAAAGTATGCAGAGGAGATTTCACATGCCTACAGTGAAGGCATCAGAAGAAATTGCAGTTCAAATGTACATAACACAAAATATTACTGTCTTTAATTATCCAAATTTTGAGATAATGTGCAGTCCTTCAAAAATGTTTTTGTGTTCCTTAATGTTAAAATGTCCCTCAGGTGACACATTTTTTGTCTTTCTGAAGTCTCAGATTAATTGAGAGACAAACTAGAAAAGACTATGATGTTTTTGTTTATTTTTTTCATAATGAGAAAAAAAATAAATATTGTTTATCTCAGCAGTAATGGATGTTTTCTCTGCAAATGCTCAACAAGCCAACTATTTGTATCTAATACAAGCAGGGAAACATAATTGAAAGGCGTCTTTCAATTAGAATTTATTTAACTTAAATAATGAAATAAAATATGGAGCTTCAAAGTTTTAGCATTTTTTTACCAACTCTCTCTCTCTCTCTCTCCTTTATCCAAAGGAGAAAAAAAAATCACTCTTGGCAATATGCAAATAAGGCTGCAAGCTATTACGATGCTAATGAGATTCTCCAGCAAAACTAGCAGTTCTTCCTCGAGCACAGGGGTACATTTCATCCATATTCAGAAAACATTAGTGTGTGTGTGTGTGTGTGTGTGTGTGTGTGTGTGTGCATGTCCTAGGTCAAAATCACATTGCATCTACCCCTGTGTCCTGCAGTGAAGATTTGTGTAAAGTATTACTCATGAACAAGTGAACAAGATCGCACCATTATTCAGTATTAAATTCTAAGTTTGTTTGTGTTGATAGATTGAGATGCTTTTTCATAAAGTAAATTGTTCTTGAGGCTTGATGATGATGTTGTTTGTCATAATCTATTGTTATGTGTTTTGGAGCTTTGGAAAATAAAGCAGAATGGATGTAAGATTGATAATTATTTGGATTTATACATCCAGTAAAGTTAAAAATTGTAAAATCACAGATTGCAAGACTATGATCATTAACCACAAAAATCTATTACAAAAACAAACAAAAACAAAACAAAAATCATATCAAATTAATATTTAGGGACCCCAGGCCATGATTTTAGGATGTCCATTTTATCTATGCCCCAGTTTACATAAATAAACCTGTAATGGTAGATAAACTTACATTTTCAAAACAATAAATCCAGCAAGGAGATTTCTGCAGGTAAAAGCTGTGTTTATGTATGTGCGTGTGTGTTTGGGTTCAAACCTGCCGAGAAGGCGGCATCCGCCACGCACCATGGTACGTTACCATAGTAACAGTGGGGAGCCTGGGCGAAGGATTGTCTATATGTGTCCTGACCCATTTCGATTTCCCCCAGAAGTGCTCTTCCTCTTTCACCTTACCACATATATCTCCCTCAACACCACTAACTCCACGCTCGGGCTCTGCTTCTAATTAAAAAAAAACACTCCAATTCCAGACGCTCTATACTTACACCCAAAAGTAAAAGTAGATGGCAACCTAAGAAGAGACAAGATTTTTTTTTTTTTTTTTTTTTTTTTTTTTGGAGCTGCCTTTTGGTCGCACTCCGCAGAAAAGTGCTTTGGGCAAACAACCATTTCTTCTGAAATGTTGAATAGAAAGTTTTTGAGATATTAAATAATGTAATTTTTAATTAAGAGTTTTATTAATAGATTTTCACCCCAACTTTCATAATTACCTATCTCTGTGCCTGGAGTGTTTGGAGTTGAACTTTCATTTGTCTAAGATGGTTGTGCCTCAAATACTTCCACAGAGCACACAATATAGGAATAATTCTTATAATGGCTAATTAGCATAAAATGAGAAAATGGATTTTGAAGAGCATTTTTGGGCTTGACTCAATGCGAAAAGGTATGTATCAACATCAGCATTAGAATAAATTAGCATATAAAGAAATAGACATTGAATAATTTTCCAATTCTGAGTAACTGCAGCAACATTCTATAATGTAAAAAGGTAAGTTTTAATGCACATTTTCTATTTCTATTTATATGTTTTCTATTTACAACTAATGCAGCTACAGAGAAGCCTCAGGTGTGGCCATTATTCTGATATATGGAGGTGCTATAAAATTGCTATATTATTTTACTTTTAAATTATAGAGGTTATTTTTGCCATACAGTATTAACAGAAGGGCACAATCGCATGTACAGATGCAGCCAAGCATTACATCATATTCTGTCCTTTATACATTATAACTCTTTACTGAAGTCATTTCATTTTATACTCTCTGTATATCTCTTCAATCCGCATTTAGATTATGTGAGGTGGATGGTTTTAGCATTATTTTTGACCACATAAAAACACACGTGTGATTCTTTTACACTATGTTGAATGCTTTAATTCAATCATTAAATATATTAAAATAAATTCTCCATATAAGTAATTAAATTAAGTTTAATTCATTAATTAGGCCTTGAATTTTAAAATACATACGTGACCTGGACCACAAAACCAGTCATAAGTGTAAATTTTTTGAAATTGACATTTAAACATCATCCGGAAGCTGAATAAATAAACTTTCCATTGATGTATGGTTTGTTAGGATAGGACAATATTTGGCCGAGATACAACTATTTGAATATCTGGAATCTGAGGGTGCAAAACAATCAAAATATTGAGAAAATCACCATTAAAGTTGTCCAAATTAAGTCCTTAGCAATGCATATCCACTCACAAAAATATTTTTTTGATATTTACAGTAGGAAATTTACAAAACATCTTCATGGAACATGATCTTTACTTAATATCCTAATGATTTTTGGCATAAAGGAAAAATCGATAATTTTGACCCATACAATGTATTGTTGGCTATTGCTACAAATATGCCCGTGCGACTTATGACTGGTTTTGTGGTCCAGGGTCACATATTATGTTACAATTTTATACAAATAGGATAATTCATTATGGTTACATCTTACCCCTACATTTTGAATTTTGCATTTTTGCTTACAGCCCCCATTACATTCTGGCCCGGGCATAAAGTTTAATGCTATTGAATATGTTAACCATTATTACCCAAGAAAGAAAGATACCATTCATATTCATGTTCATGGGGTAAGTTGTCACAATGGGAACCTGCCATATGCTTGAACTGAATTGCATGACATTACATTAAAAACAGGTGACAACTTGCCCCCGCCTGAGATTTGTTGAATAAACCGTAGTCCTAAGAACAAATTTAAACTTAAGAATACTTGGCCTTAAAGTTACCATGAAATCAAAATGAAATTTTTTTTTGTTTGTTTGTTTTTTTTTCATGGAATATTGCAGTATTAATTATAAATGATTTATCTGTGCACATCATTATTTTTATTTTAAAACTGTGTCTTCATAATCATTAATCAAAATTAATTTCCCTCCCTCTTGCAGCAACATCTCTTCTCATATCTGATGATGTGTTCACTGGCACGGGGGCGGGACAACCTGTCAGTCACATGAGATCACACATCATTACAGCAATAGCAAAGGACAACGATCCAACAATCAATTAAATTCCCGATGGACAATAGTTTTGTCCCACATTTTTTCTTGTTCGAGAAGCCGTTTCACTCGGAAATACGTCACATTAGGGAAGGAAAGACTATAGCAACTTCCGTGTAGTGTGGACTTCAATGTATCCCATTTAGCCTAATTGTTTAGCACAGAAAAATATGACTGGAAATTTAATCCGAAGAATAGTCCTATAATTCACAAATGATGTGCTAATTTAATATAGTTTTGAACTAAGTGCTTAAAACCAATACTGCTAGAAGAACACAACATTTTTAGTTATTGACAAAGTCCTTAAAGACTTCCCCTTGTGACAGCTAGCCCCGGTTGTGAACAACGCTGACACGCTAATATGAATGTTACCGAACACAAACATTAAAATAAAGGCCAGTTGCTTTTTGGTGGGATGGTAAGACTTGCTTGGCTCACCCTCAACAATGTTCCAGTGCAGCCTGCGGCTATCCAATGAGAGCCCAGCCCTCCTCCCCATGCTCTCCTCTCCCGCCTCCTCCGCGCGCTCTCATCTCTCCGCTCCGCGTGCAGCCAGTGACTGCTGCTGTCTCGCGGCGTTTGGAGATCCTGCACGCGCGCTGTATGGATGCTGAATATTTGGCGCTGCTGTAAACGCCGCACGGAATCAACATGTCCAACCCTCCGCACGACCCGTTCTACTCGTCCCCTTTCGGACCGTTCTATCGGAGACATTCACCGTACATGGTTCAGCCTGAATACAGAATCTATGAGATGAACAAACGACTCCAGTCCCGGACAGAGGTGAGTTTGGCATCGCTCCACATGAGACAGTGACAGCTGTAGTTTGGGAAAAGTTATGTTGGTTATTGCATTTGCAAAATTATTCTTATTCTTTCCTGATTGTACAAAACTAAGACTTGTGAACTTAGTGATGAAACTATATGTTTTAGTTTTGTAACTGTGCGACTTTGACCACTGTAAGTTGTATCAATGCACAAGTGTATTGTGCATTGTGATGATATTAGGACCACTTCAGTAGCCTGAAGCACTTCTGAATTTACGTCATTTAGGCGCTGTGTACAGAAGCAACATAAGCATCCACTTTGACCACTAATTAAAATCCACGTGGAGCAGTAAGTTAATGAACAGCGCACGAGCGCAGAGGAATGATGCTATCCTCTGAGCAACACGGCTGTTTTAAATAAAAAAGTAAAACTACAGTAAAAACTATACTAGTTTGGCTACTAATAACCTGACTACTAATTTGAAGGATAAAGGAAAAAGGATTAAAGACGCCAAAAGCACTTTATGAAAAAGCAGAACCGTTGGCATGCAAGAGAAAATGAATGGGTACAAACTTTGCTGCAATGCTGGAATGAAAATCATTATTTGATTTGAGTATTTTAGATGCATTCAGAACTTAAAAGTCTGCATGTTGTCATCCACACCAAACAGGCTATTTTAATAATTATTATTAATAATAAATGTATTGTTGGGGAAACCTGGAAAATTAAGGCAACATGATAGTCAATTTGAATTTATTGTTCACTAATTTAAACAAAATGTCACATTCAGCCAATGAATTGTGGTCAAGGAAACTACAGATTTCTCATTCAGCGCATTTTCAATTAACAACACAAATAATTGAATCATCATCGCTGTATTGTATGTTTTTATGGCTTGATTAACATCAAGGGAACTCTGCAATCTTTGGCTCTGAGATCAGATGCAATAGACATAGATGCGTGTGAACGGTGATAACGAACAAGCATAAAGATTTTAGTATCATCACACACAAACAAAAAATTTAGCAAACAATAAAAATAAATCTATTACAGTAAGCACAATTTATTTCATTCTGCAGTGCATGCTGCAAAACATAGACACAAAACACTTGAAACACTGCCAACATTTTTTACCTCCTTTATTGTGCTTTTAAAATAACACAGTAAAACAGCTGTAAATATTTGTGCTGTGACACAGGACATGTCTGTAATGCTGATCCCAATGGGAAATAGTCATGTTTTCTTCAAAGATCTGCTGGTTACAATACAAGTCTGCCCAGGACAAATTCCCCTTGGGTCTCCTCTTGCAACCACTACCCTCCATATTCCACTCAACTGTCAAAAAAGAATATATCCAATTATAGCATGTATCGCTATCACAATCAGTCATGCCCATTTGTGATGTTACAGAACAACTTTTGACAATTCTCTTAATTGTTCTATTGAAAAACATTAAATATGCTAATGATGGCACTGGAGCCTATTGCTGTCACAGTTCTGGCATGTGCGCCTCTGCTCATGTGTTTGATGGAGGTGTTGTAACTTTAAGGAGACCTGGGCTGTATTGCAGAGATGCAATGGAACAACATCATGAATAATGCATAAGCAGCGGCCCAAACCCTGAAGACTTCCACTCTGAAACGGCACTTACCAAACAGCCTATAATAAACATGTGCCAATATATCATTTTAATCTTCACAACCTCACTTTGGCATAAAAGGGCATTTGCTAAGATTAAATCTTTACATGTGTGATCGATCTTGATAAGATATTTCATTGTGAGGGGTAACAATGAGTTTAGTTGACAAATGCGATTTGTTTCTGGAAACTGTTGCAATCTGTGGAGCTCTAAAGGGGTAAAAGCAATGAAACAGAGAGAAAGCATAAAGAGACATAGAATTGTAATTGTTATAATGTAATTTTGTGCTGATTAAGAACTTTTTTCTCATCAAAGGGTTAATATTGGACAAGGTTTCTGAAATCAACAAACACTTATTGAAATCAATAACTGACTCACTCAAATAACTGATTTGTATTGCATTGCATAGACATTGGATGAAATATTAGTTAGTTCATGCAGCAATGTATATTGCACACCACTTAGCGAGTACATCGTTTTTGACAAATCTGGAACAGACATTCTGATGTCTTGGTTGCTGTTTTATACCTGGAACATTTTGTTGCAGTATATGAGTTTCATTGAGAATTTTAGAGGACTAAAATGAACATACATCTCTGCTCTGTGCACACAAATCCATCTGGCAGATGGTAGAAATATTTGCAAAAGGTCTGATATCTTCTATCCTTCTTGTAAATTGTTGCACGTATAGGTCTAGCGCCTTGCCACAGCGGCATAATATCGCAACCGTATTACTAATATCTTTGCAAACAGTGAGCGCAATGTTTATTAGTCAAGCACGCTGATGTGCATTTGAAGCCAGTGGTAATTTAGCACAGATTTTACAAGGGAGAGTTCCCCCCACAGCCATCCATCATGTAGACATGCAGACTTTCTTAGTTTAAAAGCTCCAGGCAAACACTGAAACAACAAGGGGAGCGCAGCGCTAAAGTAGCCACTGTCAAACAAAGGTGTTGGATAACCACTTGGCTCTATATTTCTTTGCATTAGTCATTTAGTGGCTGTCCAATAAGGCTAACTAATCTATGTATTAGTGCTTGTAAACTTGGGAATTGCGCTCCACGGTGCACATCACATGAGTGGAGTGAAAGTAAAATTGGACAAAAGCAGGAAAGAGCTCAGGAAAGCTAGACAAGAGGGCTCAAGAGTCCCGACTCTTGACTTGAGAGTTCTCAGTACAGAAGCTGGTGATTGATGTATTTTATTGTCCAAAGGCTAAAACTGTTCAGCCCATTTGCTGGCAGCAAACTAACTTCAGAGCAGAGCAGTTAGAGTGTTGCGTTTTAAAGAGCAGCAGAGAGTTTGTCGCATAACCCTAGATAAATGGATTATAATGAATTAAAGCTGAAATTTATAATATTTTGTTGAAATACTTTCTGAGACAACTAGTTATTTTTTGGTTGAATCTTCTGGAATGTGGAAAGAAGGTAATTCTATTGTGCTATCAAATTACTGCTGTTTGTTTGAGCATCACAATTGAGCTCAACCAATAGCTTGAGTTTGGGGCAGGGTTATCTGTTAGATCTAGAGCTTATGGTCCACATAAAATCAAAACTGAAGTTTTTTAGGCTGTTAGTATTAGCTTAAGTATAATGTGGACTAAGCATTATAGTAATTTTTATTGTGCCCACAATGAGAAATGTTAATATTTTTCCATTCAAGGTTAGCTTGTGTTGGCTGTAGTTTGAATCAAAATGAATTGTAAAATGAATCACAAAACATTTAGTGTTTGTAGTTCACATGGTTAATTCTTTGGCAGTCTATCTTTAGTAAGGCTAATGGTTTGACCATGAGATTAGCTTTGTGTGCAAGCTAATAAAACTCATCTTTCCATTTAAAGGAAAATTATATAAAATGATAAAGTGCTATTTGTTCATACACAAAAAACAATATATTTATCTCTTAATTGACATAATATAAATGTACTTGCCAAAGAAATGGCTGAAAAGTGCAGAAATGTGTTGATTTCTAAACGGTCTCGAAACACCAAAGTTTTTGGGTGTCTTTGTATGAGGTCCCATCAGACAGCATGCACATGAGTGGGGCTAACTCAAAATTGACAAATGTGATTGGTATGCAATAAAAAAAATATCAGGGAAGTAACAAATCACTGGATTAGCTAAAATAATGTATATTTTATATTTTATGTATATTAATGTAAAATATGATTTGCTCTTTTTTTTTTTATTTGACTTTAAAGTTGAAAGTGGGCTTAAAGGGTACATGGGCTTAATGGGTACACTTACCCTACTTCATGACAAAATCGAAACGTATTCATGACCATTAAAAAAGTGTTCTATATAGTATAACAATGGGTAATGAATGCCATGTTGTCACTGTCACATGACCTACCAGCGCCAGTTGCATCGCTTCATTGCCATTCACAAATCCTGTCCCGTGGCCTCATGAGATAGTAAAATATCCATCAGATGCAGGACTAGTAAGCCATCCATCCAGGTACTTTTCTTGAAAGCGATTATTTTTTACCCTTCAAGGTATGTTTGTTGATATTGGGAGTAGCTTGCATAATGTGAAATATTCAACCAGTTAACAGTAGGTTGTAGCCCGTTAAGGAGTCTAATGTTGAAAATTCGCAAACTCGCTTGACATTAAAGTAGTTTGCATTAGTTACAGATACTGATTTGTCTATGGAAATGTCCAACTTCACATGCAAAACTAACTTGGTCAAGTGCATTTTCTTTTGATGTAAAGGCTTAAACCTTTGGATGTTTCCTCTAAAAACTGTTGGAACATTTAAGCAATTACATTTAACATAATTTTTAACTCTGAAAAAAGTGTAAACTTAAAAAATGTCAATAAATGAATAGTACTTCTTAAAAATATAAAGTACAGTTGCATGACTCATATAAGTAGTCTACTAAAAAAAACTTTATTTTACATGGAGTGTGTCGCCACTTGGCGCAGTGTTGAGATCACATACAGTAATCAGCCGGATACTACAAAAGACTGTGGGTGCTTCTCATTTCTTATTTGTGCATCCTCGTTTCCTTTCCTTGCTTCCTTTCCTCGCGTCTCAGCTCCACCCCCCGTAGGATGTGAGGGGGGGATGCAAGGAAAGGAAACGAGGACGGAGGAATCGAAAGAAATGTTATTTGTATATTGGAATGTATTTGCATCACTTCAAAGCGTCATCAGCTGCGCTCGATGGATCTGTCCTTATGTTGTTAAAGTTTGGTTATTTAAAAAATTAATAATAAATAATAATAACGCAAGATGCCCTGTTGAAATATGTGAGATGTAAAGTTTATTTAAACTGCAAAAGTAAAGCATACATTTAAATTATTGTTGACAGATGTATACGTGCGTCAGGTTTCTCGATGAGAAAGACTTCCGCAAAGGATACACCGGTGTATCCTCGCTCATAGCTCCTCAGGAAGCTTTCTCACTCCTCGTTCCTCGGTGCAATTAGAGAATTGAGATGTCCTTCAAGATGGCTGAGCTCCATCTGTTTCCGGGTCATAGGATGGAGGACGGAGGAGCGAAGAAACGAGGAGGGATATTGAGAAGCACCCTGTGTATATACCAAGATGATTCTCTTGTATTGAATGTGAGAAAGTGCAATGCGTAATGTGGCAGAATTAGTCCTGCCCTCTAAATAAAAGAGCCAATAGCCAATTGGTAAATTCATTGCATCACTGTAGCTGCCGTTAGAAGCTTTAGAAGTTGATGTCAGATTTTGTTGCTGATTTAAAATACATTGTTTAAATGTGAGTTTGGCAAGCAGTTGAGTATTTTGTGTTTCCCCATTCAAGTAGATAGGAGTTCTTGCTTGAGTTCTTTTCTGTAACTGGACAGTTTCGGACAGTTTGTTACACTAAACCGGTTAAACTGATTTACCAGTTTGTTTACATAATCACCCAATGACATAATGTATATGCAATTCTGTTATTAAAGAACCCAATAATGATGTTAAATGCATATGTTTAAATGTCTAAATCATATAAAGTGAATAAACTCTATAATCAACTCACCTTTTTACATAAGCCATGAGAAACCAAAAAAAAAAAACTTAAATTTCACCCCCTCATTCAAGTCCACTGCTTGGTTCATGCATACTCATATCAGCAGCTCAACAGTTCTTTCCGGACATGTCCGAGTCCGAACTGTTTTCTCAGTTCAGTGTACTGGTGACTCGAGAACTGTTGTAACTATTTACCGACTCTTGACTCGAGAGAACTGCTATCAGAGCACTGCTATTGACTCAGGAACTACTGCCATCGGAATTCCAATACTTGTTATACTTTATGCTTTTCAGCAAAAGACATCAGATACACACAGCCTCGGCAGACACTCCTTAGCATGTCAAATATGTCCGAAAGACTGTTCTCAGTTCAGAGTATTCTTGGACTAACTGGAGTGCTGATTGAGATGGCAAAAAAAGCATCATAGGGTCATATTCTCCTGGATTTTGGCTCATTTTGAGTCAGAGTGACTGTCAGGCACATCCAAAAGTGAGTTTTGATTGAGTAACGTGTAGACCTGTGCCCACTCAAGCCGCGAACTGTTTCAGTTCACTAATAAGAAGCAGTTCAAAAGAATGATTTGTTTGCGAACTGGACATCACTATTGCAAATATGGCTGTAGAGTGAACTGACTTTTCTTGAAATGGACTTTGATACTTAGATACACTTTATCTTAGTTACCATGCTTTTTTGGACACTTTCACTTGCAAAATAAATTAATCATGACTGACTGAACTGAACATTTATACAATAGCATGCTTTTGCATTATGCTGCATCCACGCCGTTAGGTTGATTTTGACTGCTGTATCAGCCTGTGCAGCATAAACAAAAATGACCGAGTGCTCTTTTAATAGAAGCCATATAGAGTTTTGTACTCTTGCAAACATGCATTTAAACGTGTTTGCCTTGAGGCATGCATGCTGAAAGAGCATCAAACATGCTTGCTGCCATTTAAAAGGTTTGCTGGATAACCTGCCACATAAGCATATGCAAACAAGCATGCTGGTTAACATTCAGAGGAGGAGTTTCGTCGACCTCACCTGGTATAAGCTCATTAGCATAATGCTTCTTAAAATTTGCAAGCTCTGAGAGAGTGAGAAAAAGAAGGAGAGGTCACCAGGAAGACAACAAATGAAAGGCTAGCTTTATTAATATGTCTAATGGTTTTGGAATGGGATGCATTTATGCAAAGGAGCAGTGCGAGTTCACAGCGGCGTTCCGTTTTGATCTGAGGGCGATCGATAATGCATTTCACTGTGGAGAAACTCAGTCTCAAAGTCCTCGAGGTAAACCAATCATCGCAGATCTTCCGCAGTCCCATAAGACCTTAAAATGGCATCAAATGGCAAATCAGTCTAACCATGTCCATCATCATTTATATTACATGCTGCTTAATTGATTTTGTAGAAAGCAGGTGATGGACAATGATTGTGTTTTAAGAGCACATGAAAAGTCTAGCATCAATTGACGTGACCAAATTGACAAGTTTTGTTAAGCAGTCAGCCATATAGGAGTGAGATCTATCATATTATGTTTAGACTAATAATACTCATGTATTATCTGCATTTTTGTTTTAGTAGTAGCAGTGGACTTTAAGTCCTAGAAAGTCTTTAAGTCTTTAAACTTTATTTTGCACTCACTATGGGAAGAATATAATGTACAACCCCTCTTATCAATTGGCTGCATTATGCAAAAACAGGTTATGGGGTCCTGGCTGATATGACATTACATTGAAAACAAAACAGAAGTAAAAAATGGATTCTCTGGAACAATAAGGTGGCGTTCAAACTGGCAGGATACTAGGACAATAGTCCCACCTTTTTCCTGCGGCTTTCCCAAAGTTCCTTCCAGGCTACACTGTTGCGCTGATAACAGATAAAGAGGGATCGCCCATTTTTACCAACTTCCTGTTTTTAGACTTTTTCTGTACAGATCATATTTTTGATTCCTTTTGTCCAGCCCTGAGTGATGATGTTTTTGAGGAGCCTCAAATGTGTTATCATTGATAAAACATTAGGTTTTCTGCTGTCAACGTTCTGCATGTGTTGGTTTTTTACTGCACGTCGTCAATATTCGGACAGCTTGTGAACCTTCATGCATCTTTACCTATTAGCACAAAATTAGCTGAAAATGCTTTAATGTTGTGTTAACTAGCACACACATGCATTTAGAAATATGTACACTACCATTGAAAAGACTTTTTAATGTTTTTGAGTCCAAGCCTGCATTTGTTTGATTATAAAATAGCTATTTCATAGACGTAGAAATACATGTTCTGTGCAATGTTGGCACAGTTCTGGAGTTGTTTTAAGTGGTCCAGCGCTGTGTGTCATATGAGGACTTTCTGAAGGGCATTAGTTCACTTGCCCTTGCCTTATTGCATTTGCATAATTCAGATCATATGCTCTTAACCTTATACTCAAATATTGTCGACATTCAGTTGTTCTTAAAACAACAGCAGAACAAGGACAAGCAAGCAAGAACAGCTTGCTAAAAAATACCCATAAACATTGTTTATGCTGTCTTTGTTTACTAAAATGAGGTATCATGAATTGATGCATGAATTGTTTACGTGTTTACTGCCATTTATACTGCAGGTTTTGGCTTGTTTATGTCGTTAGTATTCCCTGAGATCTGTCGGCGGCTGTCACTGATATGTAGGTGGAAGAAGTTCAACAGCAGTTGTACAAACCCTGCGCGTGATTGCCCACACACAGCTCTGTTCAGCTCATCAAAGACCTTGTGTACATTTCATGAGTCCTGAAAGGTGAGTCTAAATGGAGTCTGCCTGGCTGAGGACTTTTTAAATGTCAGTTAGCAGATGTGGATATACAAGGACAATTTACGCCAATTCCTACGTCGTGTGAACGATTAGGTTGCCTTCAGCACAGTACTATTCAAAACAGAGATGTTGATACTTCTCGTAATACTATTAATGCTAGAATACACTGCCTCTAAATAAAATCAGAATTTCCAAACATTCTAAAACAGTCTGTTGGATTTAGGTGGTTAGGAAACACAACTGTCTTGTTCAAACCTTCACAACAACACATTAAACACACTTATCCAGCACAATGGTGGAAGCTGGTGTGTGCCAAGCTCTAAACTTACATTTAGATGATGGCAACTTGGTTATTATTGTAAACGAAAACTATTACAAGGAAAATATGTTCATAATATAAAACTAAAATAAAAATGTTAACATTTAGAAATTGTGCTCTACAATGCTAACAAAAACTATACAGAACTACAGGAAAATTACTAGTTTTTCTATTTTTATTTAAAGCTGCAGTCCATAACTTTTTTTGGTTAAAAATTATCCAAAATCAATTTTTGAGCAAGTACATAACCATATAAAAACTATCTCCTTACCTTAGCCTGATTCATAACGGTAAGCTTGTAATAATGTTTTAGAATTCGGGTGGTACTGGTGGGTTTCTGTGGGAAATTCGAGCAAGCAGCCGTTCGTCTTTGCATCACTACATCACGTCTGTTCACATAAAGAAGGAGTCCCAGCTATGGCATGTGAAGGATGCTACAGGCGGCGGATCATTTATAGCATTTTCTCACAGCAGCTGCAATAATTAAACTTATCATTTTGATGCGGATTATAATCCAGAAAGGTCCAAATGACAATCATCAGTGACAACTGGAGATTCACCCGTAGTCAAAAGCAAAAGACTTCGGACTGTGGAGTGGCTACAGAAATTGAAATCTACAGGTAACGCTAATACACACTAAATACACATAGTCACGCAATGCTGATATTGTTAACATTAACAATTTGAGAACAAAGTATAACAATAATAATAATTTGCACGGTTTGACATGATCCGAGCTCAGCGATCATTAGATTTAATCACCATTGGCAGCGCGATGCTTTTTTCTCAGTTGGTCAGAACAAAAGTGGCAGATTTTTGCTTGTTCAGATGACATTTTCTGGTGAAAATTCTTATTTTGGTCATACTTCAAGACTACAATCTGTTTTTTCCGAAGTACAGTATCCACAGTGATGTGGTGACTGACAGCAAACATTAGATTCATCTGCACTGAGGTGCCATGCCGATGCACAACCCACGTAAAGATGATAATTCCCCAAATAACTGCAATTGCAGGTTTCAAACAGAGATGACAACAAAGAGGCAACATTTACAGACTGCAGCTTTAATTAATATCCTAAGCCTGTTGAATTACAGTCTATTTCTGATGCCTAGTTAGATAGGAAGAAGGTGTCTGATCGTCATCTACTGTAAAACAAACAACCACAATTAGGTTTTTATACATCGCTAGTAGCGGGTAAAACAGTGACACCACAATAATAAACCAGCATGCAAGAAAACACAAATAATAGTGCAACTGTATGAGTGAAAGAAAATAAAAGAAATTAGAATCTCACTTTATTTGATGCAAACAGCATCAAACAAAAGTTGTAAAGATTAAGCTTGCAAGTTTTAGCAAATCTAGCAACTATTTTATCCAAATGGCTTACATTGCATTTGTTTGAATTTGTGTTTGTTTTTATAATTTATAATTTGCATTTGTTTTTCTGTTATAATTTGAATTAAATAAATATGTGCAGCATTAAAACTGAAATTGAAGTATTTTTTAAAAAATGTCAATTAAAACAACGAAAATAAAAACTATAGTGAAATTGTTGAAACATTTTTTACCTTGACCCTGAAATTTTGGACTTTTTTTTGGTCCCTATGAGGAAAACAGCTTATAAATCATACTAAATTATGTATTTTTTTTTTTTGTACAATGTACAAATGGAGAACATTTTCATAATGTCTGTGGAAAGTCCCCATAAAACATGAAAACCCAACATGTCTGTGTGTAAAAAGTCTATATCAGTTTGTTGGTGTGTGTGCAGTGTGTGTTGTAAAAAGCAGCTGCTATTGTTATTTACCAAGGATATGGGACGTTGTTGTCTCTCTAAGCTCTTGGATCTACCATAAATCCGAGCTGCTTGGCCCCTGCGGAGCGGTGACTGGGTCGAGAGCCACCATTGGCACATTGATGAATCCCTTTAGACATTCCAATCAATACGGCTTTATCTTCAGGCAGCCCGTGCAGACGCCCATGTTAGTTCACCTGAGGTCCTGAAGGACTGATCGGTGCGCTGTACATCAAAGCTCACTATCAGCTATAGCACGCTAGACAGCTACAATCAGCACTGAAGGCAGGAACCTCTCATTTTCTATGTCAGCTACAGATTACTGATCTATAGCTGACTCTCTCCCTTGGCTGCAGTGTTATATGTCATCTTTATCAAACATGATCTATGTCTCTGAAATGCAGCATCTTTGGTTTATTTCATCAGTCAGTCAAGAGCAAAAAAAAAAAAAAAAAAATTGTGCAACAGGGGTGCAAAGATATCACTATAAATGCAAATCACATCGCTAGGGAACTACTGTACAGTATAAGAAATGATCTTATTTAACTGTTAAAAAACCAGTCCTTTCCAACTTTGGCACATCACATACCTGTACGCAAGTTTACGGATACTGTTTGCAAGGGCTGCTGAGGCATTAAATAGGGTTAATTAGTGCAAATGGGCGATCAGATTTCCTATCGATTGTGACAATGCAGATTGCCTTCCAGATAAATGAAATCCTATAACTCTGAGTCCTGCTGCAGATACTGATAATGCTGTTAGCGGCCATTAATGCTCTTCCGTAATTAGCTTATATCAGAGTAATTAAAACAATGACAGTGTAAAGTAATTATGTTACATGCTAACTCAATATTTCATCCATGTTATCTCAACCTATATGCTCAACATCTTGGTTTCTCAGTATAATGGAGGACCCTTTCACCATTTTTGAACATGCAAGTCATTGTCTTCAATATGTTCTAAAGTGATTTCATGGTATGTATTTGCTGATTGTAATTTACAAGGGCTAAAATAGGGATAAAATATTAATTTTATTTATTATGCATTTTATGCCCCTTTAAACACTTTAAAAAGCTGCAATAAAAATACAAATAAATAAAAAATATACAAATAAAAGTTTTTTATATATTATTAGTGACATTGAAAATCAGTTTCTTAAAATCTAATGCATGTGATCACCCGTTTGCAGTTATACAATTTAAAATAACTGTTTTCTGTTGTAATATATTTTAAAATGTAATTTATTCCTGTGATGGCAAAGCTGAATTTTCTTCAGCGTCACATGATTCTTCAGAAATCATTGTAATATGCTGATTTGGTACTCAAGAAACATTTCTTATTATTATCAATGATGAAAATAGTTGTGTTGATTACTATATTTGTAGAAACTGATACATTAATTCAGGATTCTTTGATGAATAGAAAGTTCAAAAGAACAGCATTTAGTAAAATCTTTTGAAACAATGTGAAGATACTGTCACATTTGATCAAGTAAATTTCTCCTTTTCTTTAAAAAAAAAATCTTACTGACCAAAAATTTTTGAACAGTAGTATATATAGTAACCTTAAAAAACCCACTAGTGTTTGTTATGGTCCAGTCTAAAAAGCCTACTTAAACTACTACTTCATCAGTTATTCACTAAGACCTAACCAGAGGTCAAAGGTCATCGGTGCTGAAGAGGTCATTGGTGACTGTACAGCACTGATGGATCCCTCTGCGGGCCATTGACCCCAGCATCAGGAAGATGTTGGAGTTGAGGAGATCAATGAACACTCAAAGAGAGCAGTCAACACCTGCTGATACAAACACTGTTTGATAAGCTCAGCTCAAGAGTACCCATCAATGAGCTGCAAAGAGATATTGAACTGTAAGAGAGCTCAGAGAGTGGTGGGATATCAATCAAAACTACATTGTAATGCGATATGGCTGAAAAGGAGATGAGACTGACCAAAGATACAGGCCAACAAGGTCTGTTTTTCAGACCTAAAAGGGAGAGAAAGAGAAAAAGAGACTGAGGCTCTTGTAGGGCTGAGTTGACAATAAGGATTAGTCGATTTTAATCAAATTTTATTTTGACCAATATCAATACATAAATCCCAAGATTGACATGCTGTTTTCAGTTAATGCATGAACAAAACTAAACTAAACTTTTGTAGCATTCATCCCATCTAATAATCACAATAAGCTTTGTGCTGTTACATTTTATATAAAACAAATTCTCAGCTTTCAAATTCTGTCAATTTTACCATAAAATTCAAATAATAAAGCTTTAATGTGGCATGACAAATCGCTGTAGCTTCTCAGTTCAAGCGGCATGTGAACAGATCACCTCTTCCTCATTACTACTAGTTATATCACAAAATACACATGAATGAACATCAGAAGGTATGTTGAAAAAGATAATACAACTTCCTGAAATGTATATTAGCTCTTATGTAATCCTTGAATCTGTGTTTCACCTGCAGAGAGATGTCAATAAAACAGCTTGTAAACAATATGTCACATACAGTAATGTTACGTTTACCTCAGAAAAGCCCATCACCATAGTTTTAGTTAGCTTGAAAAAAAAAAAAAAACTCTTGAGGGGAAAATTTTAATAAATATATCGATTAGATTACATATTCATTATATTAACATGTTAGTGATGTCACATTTATTGTATGTTTGAATAAATCTGTCATAAAAAGCTTTAAGTTAAAGTTATGACAGTTTTAATTGCAACAATGAATTGGAAAAGAACCATAAAAAAAGTTTATATAAAGACTGCCTTATGTGCAATTTAAATGTTAGTATACAACATAACATTTGATTGTTATTATATCTAAAAAGAAAAATTGAATTTGAACTTATTAATTTTAACCTTTAATATTATAGTAATGTACCAAATGACAGGGTTCCCTGTATAGTTTGCAACATAGTTTGAATCAGAATCTAACTGATTCATGAAATCTGTTAATACCCAGCCCTAGTGATTAGAGAAAAGGAAGGTTGTTTTAACCTCAAAGATTTGCCAATTCACAAGAGGCCAATATGGGGGAAAAGGGTAAAAATTAAGAAGGCAGGATTATCTGATGAAGTCATGCATCCTGCTAAATGTGACTACAGGTTTATTCACACACATCCACTCATACACAAGTGCAAAGCAAGGAAAAGAGTGTTAGCCAAACCAATGTGTGTGTCATGGGTGATAGCTCTGTGCTAATAACCAGCTGTGTTGGACAACATCAGCCTCCTGCCTTATTGAATGGAAAAACAATCAAAGGTGTCAAAACTGATCATTCACTTACAGGGACTAAGACGGCAGGTTGTAATAGGGCACTGACTCACTCCCAAAACACAGAGCAGGCAAGACCGCTTCCTCCGCGCTGGAAAACAGCGCTTCTCGAATACAAGACTCAGGAGTAAAGGTCCCCAGGGTCGGCCACTATGCAGTGTGACGCTGCCTGAAGTCGACAGCCCTAATTGTAAACATCTGAGAGGGCTTGTGATCTGTCACCAGGCAACATCGGCTAGATGGCAACGTTGGCCTAAACGACGTCTGTTAGAATCAGAGCTCTGTCAATCACAGGACGCCGTGGAGTCTAATTTTACATACGCTGAGGATGTTCGCAGCTAACGTGCCCATCTGATGGAGTGGGCTTAATTTAATTCAAGTGAATTAGTAAATCTTTCCATTAGCAGTGAATTTGGAGTTTCTAGGTGCCCTGAATGTACATTATTTATAATGAATTTGTTGTTATTGTCGACTTTTAATAACAGCGCACCGGTGCCCTCTGCACAACCAGTTTTTAATTAAGGAAAAATCTTGCTATTATAAGCTCTAACCTCATGTAATTTGAATGCTAGATGGTCGCAAAATGAGCTTTTAAAGTGGTCATGAACTGCATTTTTTTTATTATTATTTTATAATGTTCTCTGAGGTCCACTTATAATGTTTCTATGATTTGTAGATCATAAAACATCCTAATTTAGATGTAATAGACTATTTTCCATCCTGTTTTGATCTTCTCGTTTGAACACTCAGTTTTGATGGTCATGCCTCATTCAAGACTAAAAAGTAAACACCCACTGACTGGGTAACAGTTTTTGCATATTAAAATAATTTTCAATTTAGTCTTTCATCACACTATGACATAATAATGTGACAAAATCAGAAACAAGTTTTCTGAGCTTGGTTTCAATAAAAGCTGTTTTTGGACTAACAAGGAAGTTTTGAGCTCTGGAACTTACAGGATATTTTTATTGTGCAATGACCACTTGTCAAAAGATAAGGGAAATTTGATTTCTCAATTCATGACCCCTTTAAGAGAAAGGAGGGAAACATCAGGGAAGGTAGGTTCCTCTAAACTGATGCTCTCGTGGTCGCACAAAAGCAAGCGCCTGTGTTTATTACTTATTAATTATAATTCAAAATTAAAAACAGAAACATGTCCGTCTATGATTACATTAATGTTGAACTAAACAAATTATATTTATTAAAAAAAAAAGAAAACATATAAAGTAGTGACCAAAAGTGATGTCCAGCCTAGGAAAATTGACATCTTCACCCCTTTATTCAAATAGTATTAAAAATTTGTTAAATTTTGTAAGCATATTGTGTATTTTTGCTGGGAATCAATTTTTTTTATTTGTAACAATGCAGTGAAACATGGCAAATTTTGTGGACATAATTTTTCATGCAAAGAAATTATGTGCAAAAACGAGAGAACCAATGAAATGTTAATAATTATGTTGTAGTCAGTGTATGTTTCTTCCTGAGCTTATTGTTTTTCTATGCATTTTTTTTTTTTTTTTGCATAGTAAAATAAAACCTGTAGCTGTAGTTTTTTGCCAAATCATTTTATAAAATAAATACCTTAACCAAGTTTAGTGTTTTGTACCTCCTTCATATTTAAAATATTTTTAAAAATATAAAACATTTTCCTCATATTTTTGTGGTTTTATTTAAAAAATCTTACTGACCCCAAACTTTTGAATGGTAATGTGTACAAAATCCAAAAACGAGTGGAGCTATACACAAAATATTCCATTTTTCCTCTCACGTTCTACTCCTTTTAAAAAGACTTAGACAAAGACTGACAAACCATATAATTAACTCCTATTAATTAACCGTGACTCCTTCTTCCCCAGGAGAGTGATAGTCTGTGGTGGGATGCGTTTGCTACAGAGTTCTTTGAAGAGGATGCTACATTGACCCTCTCCTTCTGCTTGGAGGATGGACCAAAAAGATACAGTAAGACTTAAGCCTTTATCTTGTGCCATGTTGCTTGTCTGCAATTATACTTGTACTAGTGCCAGTTAAAAAGCAAGTTTGAGAGTACATGATTGTGATATTGTGTCTATGGAGTCTGAAAATGAAGATACCGGTTTTACAAAAATCTGTAGAGAACTTTGATTCGACTAAACCCGCCAGTTCCAGATCTTATTGACTTTTATTGGTCTTCCTGGAAACAAGTTTTCAGAAACTGCCCCTAAATGTCATATAAAAACAACACTGCTGTTAATCACCTTCCATGTCATTTCGAGAACTATTCTAACAATAAGAAAGTTATTGTTTGCAGTGAGCTCCCTAATGTAGTTTTGGCTGCATTTGCTAAAGCTCTGCTAGCCTGTCCTTTTTTTCCTCTTCTGCACACTTTCCCTATCTGTCTTTTTCTCTGATGATTTGAGCTGTGTTGTCTGTCCTTATTGAGTTCTCTGCTTTTGGTTAGTCATGCAGAACACTGCCTGTTGCAAAGAACGAGTGAGTCAAACATTGACTGAAGCCCCCTCCCTTCCCAGGGGTCTTTGTAGTGCTGATAGATTCAGAAATATATACTTTTATTATGCAAAATGAATATGCCATTCGACTGTAGGCAGTGTTACAATAGCTGCAGCTTTATCCTATTTTCAAGACATGGCAGTTTATTTTTCTTCATTTTGTGCAGTTTGAATAGTTTTAATTGAACAAAGATGTAAAATTCAAACACTAAAAGTGTTTAATTAGTCATTTAAGATGACTTTTCCCCAGCAAACAGCCAATGTAGTTTCAAAGGGTTTTTTGTATGTTAGTTCTACATTGCAGAAAGGAATGTTTTGTAATCCACACATATAGCGTTTAAAAGTGGAAAGACCAAAATCTTGCATGGACTCCAGAGGCCCGTAGGGAACCAATCCCCCATATCGATTGAAGGGGGAGTTCAGTCCGTCTCTTGTGACAGCTCATCTTTAGTCTTCAGAAATGACTCCTCTTAGTTTCAGGCGCAAACATACCCTCACTCTATCACTGTCACACACACACACACACACACACACATACGCAAGCACTGCATACTACGTTTGCTTTGGCCCTTTATAAATTTCTCGATCCTCACTCCACCATGAATCATTACAGATTTTCTGCTTCGGTATAGTCTCACATATGTATGCTTGTTTATCCTTGCTTGTCTTTGACATGTTTACAGTAATCACTGTTCAGGATTTATTGAGTAATTCATTCTTCTGCTTTACATTTCAAGACATCAGATCAAACATAATCTAATCCACTTTTTGTTCACCATGTCCTGATTTAATGTATTTAACTGTTTATGAATTATTTATTCAAAATAAGGTCATCTCGCACACAACCCGTTTTTTATTTTTAATGCACTCCCTGGAACACTTGATTCTGTGGTCAGATGTTTTCTATTAAGTCCACTAACCTGTGTAATTGATTTGTTGTCCCAGGTAACCTTAGCGGAAACTTTAAGATAATCAACAAGTAAACTAATAAAATAATTTAATCTTAAATCAACATGTACAGTTATTTATTTATTTGGTAAGTAGATGGAAAAAAACAGGATAATGTACAGTCAGCAGCCAGTCATTATTTCAAACAAGCCTTAAATAAGTAATAAGGACTCTGATTGTACATATGTTTTGTTCTTCTAACCTTAGGTCTAAATTTGATGTTATACTGTATTAATTTATATATTATGTTATTAAAATAAATATGAACAATCTCAAGAAAACCAAATGCAAGATATAACCATATCTTTACTGAAAAATGACGAAGACCTCCAAACATTTTGGGCACAGCATGAGCTTCTTCAGTTCAGAATGCATACATGGTGGGACCTAGTTTATTAATCTATTTTCTTTTACTTCTCCATTTTACTGTGGAGTTTTTCACTCATTATTTATTTTTCTAAATGTTATAGTTCCTCTGATGCCCTTTCACATTACATGTTAACAGATGTTTTAAATAAAGAAAGGCCCCTAATGGTTGTTAAACCTTAAATGGGGATAATTGAATAAATTAAATTAAAGGCTTAAAATGATGGTTATAGAAATTCTGCATTATAAAACCCTCAGCAGATTCCTTCTATACTGAGAAATCTCCTCAAACCATCTCTAAACATTTAAAAATATCCCTTACAAGCAGAAAAACAAGGCATTGATGTTT
The DNA here is from genome assembly GCF_019924925.1 of Ctenopharyngodon idella. Classification (NCBI taxonomy): domain Eukaryota; kingdom Metazoa; phylum Chordata; class Actinopteri; order Cypriniformes; family Xenocyprididae; genus Ctenopharyngodon; species Ctenopharyngodon idella. The sequence continues at coordinate 15,508,617 of NC_067233.1, read as the reverse complement.
AAGATGCAAGGACTTTGCACTTATATTCACAAACATGTACAATGTAAGATGTGGGCGTTATTTCACCGCAGTACCATTGTGTATGGATGGATAATGGATAGATTATTGAAATGCATTAGTTTAAATGGCCTCACTTTCTCTGACTCTTTCTGTTTCCCTCAATCTCATTCTGCAGGACTGAAGCTTAGGTCTGTCTTTTTATTCTAGTTCACTCTCATTTCTTGTCTATTCTGCTTTAAAAGTGATAAAAGATTTGTTTCTCTGTATTTTTTAACATTATTATATGTTTATATCTTTTAATAAAAATAATTTAATGAAAAAAAGAATAAAATAATTTGTAAATAACACATCTATAACATATTTTACCCAATATTACTATTTTTATGCACATTAGAATGTGTCATTAGCTTAGTGACAGTAGTTCACATCAAACTCCACTGAAATCAATAGTGGGTCAAGTCCCCTGTGTGCTTCACGCAAGAGTGTGGAGCGTGGAGCTGCTGCCTATGTAGTCCGTTCCAAATCAGTCATTTATGCGTTTCCATTTCAGGTTGGATTTGAAAGCAGCTGCCTATGCTATAGTATGTATTCTACAGACAGCAACTCGCTTGGCTTTGAAATAGGACTTATGTGACTTCATTTGAAATATACCACCATATACATAACCTGAAGATGGGAACCTTTCAAATGAACATTTTAGCTCATTGAGCTGCAGAACCTAAACCTGAATGAAAGACCATTATTGATACTATAACCTATTTCTTTTTTTCTTTTCTTTTTTTTAGCTGATTCCTGAAATACTGTGAAGTACTTTAGTTCAGTTTTTTTCTTCACATCTCTCCTCATGGACATTATTAGCAGGGGAATAATTAATATCTGATCTGAAACACTGTTCTTGTTTTGGGTTGAGGCAAGGCGAGGCGAATTTCAAAGCGTGATGCAATGCCCCTGCAACTATGACACCCTAGAAAACTTCCACTACTGAACTGCAACACTTCATCAGACAAAAACAAACAAACCAAAGATGAATTTATTAGCAGATTTGGATGAAGACAGCTAGAATCTTCTTTGCTTTTGGTTGCCATTGCTTTAGAATGACATCTGCATCAATGATTCAGTGTCAATTCAAGTCAAAAAGCTGAGGATATTAGACTCATTAATTAGGTTTGAATTAAACATATTACAAGCCCCAGTAAAGTTTCACAGATAAATCTCGAAGAAGATCACATTTACCGACCCAAGAAGCCGTTTTGGAGAGCTGAAATGCGATTTGTCTGTGCAGTTGCACAGACGTGAACCAATCAGGCTTCAGGATTCGGAGAAAAAGTTTTCCCCTCATAAGCGAACTGACACAATGTGAGTGAACCATATCGAAAGGGAACCTAAGTATATCGATGCTTAACCAGTGATGCCCGATTTGTGAATGCAACTCTTTTGAGTCAGTTCCTTTAAATGTATTGGTCAAGTAGGTTAGTGATTCAGTCTAAATGATTCAAACTCACTCACGGACTGAATCGTTTGGAGTGGTTTCTCACTTGGTTAAACCATAACATATGGAAGCTTGTTTCTGCCACTGAATAAAAAATAAAAAAGGTAATTGCAACTTTTTATCTCACAATTCTGACTTTTTTCTTGCGATTGCGAGTTTACATCTCGCAATTCTGACTTCTTCTCTTTCAGAATTGCGTGATATAAACTCACAGTTGCGAGTTATAAAGTCAGAATTGTGTGACATAAACTTGCAATTGCGAGTTATAAAGTCATAATTGCATGTTATTAAGTCGCAATTGCATGTTATGAAGTCAGATTTGCGAGATATAAACTCATAGTTCTGACTTTTTTCTCGGAATGGGGAGTTTATTAAGTCAGAATTGTGAGACTTGCAATTCTAAGAAAGTCTTTTTTTCCTTTAGAATTTAGAATCCTTTAGAATCCTTTAGAATCCTTTATAACTCACAGTTGTGAGTTTATATCTCGCAATTGTGAGTTTATAACTCGCAATTCTGATTTTATTTCTCGCAATTGTGAGTTTATAACATGCAATTGTGACTTTATAACTCGCAATTCTGACTTTATTTCTCTCAGTTGTGAGTTTATATCTCACAAACTCGCAATTGTGAGAAAAAAACAGTCAGATTTGTGATATAAAAAGTCAGAATTACCTTTTTTAATTTTTTATTTAGTGGCAGAAACAAGCTTCCATAGAAACATGATACTTTGCAAGAAAGAGAACAAAAAGGCCGCTGGATTAAGTGAATACAGTTTTGAATTTGCAAATGTATCCGATCATATGCCACTGAAGAAGACGGTCTTTATAATGAACAAATGCATGAGAAACTTGTGAACGATTCTGTACTACAGGTAAAACATTTTCCATCAAACAGTATCAAAACACCAGCAGTGCACAATGTACAGTGTAAATTTTATGGTATACGGTAAGATTTATGTTGTGTATTAATGTACCATGGTGCATCTGGTAACCTCACTGTACCGTTATGGTACGCTGTTTTTAACTAGTGCTGTCATTGAGTGTTTTGATGATGGTTTGTAGCCCAAAGGTATGTTACACAATAGGAGTAATGAAACAAATGTTAAAAAAAAATGTGAGTTTGTTGAAATTTTGCTAATGTGACCACACTTCTACTAAGAGCAGGTTGTACAGAATGAGATAGGAGCCGTTCCCACAGTACCCATTCTTTCATTCTTTCAAAAACATGGAACTGAATGCATTTTTAAAATTTGAATAAACAGCGAGATGCAACCATGAAAGATGTCAGTCTGCATGTGTACATAGACGTCCTTTTATGAACACTGATGAGTCAGACAGACAAACTTGATTGCAAAATGGATTGATATGGACTGTAGGGCAGTGATAGGCTTATGTTTAATGATATGGAAATAACAAGCAACATACTGGCTTTTAAAGTGACTTATAATGTCTTTCGCTGCCAGAAAAAGGTTTTTGAATTATCTTCATTTGGGGGCTTTTATCAGCAATATTGATTCTTTTTGTTTATGATTATTAAAATGCTATTAATTTATTTATTAGCATATCATTACTGTCGGGCAGAAACCTTGTGTCTCCATATTTCGTCATTTTTATTTTTTGCCATAAATCATTACTGTTGGTCACCATCCGACAGCGAGGATATGATTCATTTGATGAAACATTTTCAATTAATTGCCAGTCCTATAGATTACATAAACCTTTCACACTTTTTGAATCTATTGTTTAAGATGACTTGTGAAGGAAAACGCAGCAAAGAGAGACAGAGCGAGCTGTGATTGACAGTGTGGGGGGTTGAGCAGGCTCAGCTGCAGTCCGGCGCTGGCAAAGACACAGGTCTCCGATGACTGACAGCCCAAGTTTCAAAACAACCTCGAGATGGTCTCTGTGTGTTTTTATATGAGCGCTCTCGTATGCTGTATCTTCGGGTCTGGATTAGTACCGTTAAGATTACAGAGATGTTAAATGCATCTGTGCTCTGGATGAAAACGTGTGTGTGTGTGTGTGTGTGTGTCTAATGGTATTGTTTCCCAACATATGTGTGGGCAGCAGGAAAAGAAAACAGCTGTGTGATAGGATGGGTGTTTCTCTGCTCTTCCTGCTGTCTCTCTTCCCAACTCCTTATTCAATAACAAAACAATATCGACTGTACTGTCTGTGTTAATTCACCTCCGGATCAGCATCAGACTTGTGCGTGAGTACGCGAGAGTATGTGTCAGCGTGTGCCTGAGCCATGCAAGATACGCACATGTGCATCCTGCTCTAACCTCATATTAATACAGATACAGAAAGTGTGTGTTCCTGAAAATTGGTTGATCATGCCGTCAGGTAAGAGGTTGAGCGTTTACCGTGTCATTATATACCCTCTGAAATGAGCAGGGCACTGTTTTTGTTACTATGTGTGTGTTTTTTACCCAGGAATGGGGGCAGAAATGCGGTCACACTGTACAGTAGATTCTGTAAATACAGAGTCATGAAAAAATTAGGAGTTATGAGGAGCCTGGTGCACTTTTGAGCCCAGAACCTTCCAGAAAGTCAACATGGCCCATGCATAATGAACGCGAGATGCTCTCTTCTTATACACTCAGAGACCGTATGGAAGGGACACACAAGCTTTGGCAAGTTGTTTGTAGTTGTACACACAACTCTCAGAGACATAGCTAGCTATATTGATAATGCATGCATTTGGTTGGGCTCTTTTATAATGGACTAATGTAAAACTAATGGATGGAGGATATATATGTGTGTGTCATCAGGATATTAAATGTTTATGTAGCTCTGTTTCCCCTCCTCACCGCTGTTATGTGCCGAATGCTGACTGAGGTCAACCCCCAGCATCTTGTTTTCTCCCTCTTTTTGTGTTTTCTGCTGATGTCCCCAAAGTCCTGTTGCCCCATTTGACTGAAAACATATCTCTACTCATGCCAGTCTTAAGCGAGGGATGTTGTTGATGTTCTAATCAGACTTCTTCACTAATTTAACTAACTAATGTCAGCAGCCATAGACACTACAGATATTAAGATATAGAGGTTCCCTTTCGAGGGAAGATTGATGCCAAGTCATTGCATTGACACAGCGTCTCGTTCCCATTCTCAGGAAACCGGGTTATATACATAAACCTGAGACATTAAAAAAAATAATAATAATAAATTATAATAAATACAGTAAAACATTAATAAAGTGAAATATTATTGCAATTTAAAATAACTATTTTCTTTTAAAATTTTAATTTATTCCTCTTATGCAAAGCTGAATTTTCAACAGCTGTTACTTAAATCTTGTGTCATGATCCTTCAGAAATCATTCTAATATGTTGATTTGGTGCTGAAGAAACGTTTCCGAACAGAATTTATTTGAAATAGAAATCTTTTGTAACATTATAAATGTATTCCCTATCACCTTTGATCAAATGAATGCATCATTGCTGAATAAAAGTATTAATTTCTTTTAAAATAAATCTTACTGACCACAAGTTTTTGAACAGTAGTGTATATTAATTTCACATATGATCAATTATTTGGTGCTTAAAATTAATTAAAAGCTAGTAAAATAAGCATTAATGGGGTACTAAAGGAACCAGATTTGTTACATTTCTTAAGCCTTTATCTTTGTCCTTTTTTGACCCTCTTTCCATCCTACCCTCATTTTCTATCGATCTCATCTTCATCCATCCATTCCATCTCCTATTCTACCTGATGTGAGGCATTGTTCCGGTAGGCCCGGCGTCAGGTGCATGCAGCAGTAAAGACAGAGGTTATTTAAACAAACCCAGCAGGGAAACTTCCCTCCCACTTCATAATTCACTCAAGAGGAATGGGAGGGTGGCGTTGGATTGATCGTGGCACAAAGGGAGGAATTACCTCTTGGAACAAGACTTCCCACGTCCTCTTTATCAGCGGCGGAGACAAGGCCATATCTACCAGCATCATCCTGAGCCCAGCAGAGGGCTAAGAGAGGCTTAAATGCTGACAGCGACACAGATACAGGCTTCAAGAGTCCTGTGGTGTGACAGAAGTTATGGAGATGTTTCTGACACATGGAATACTTGATGAAGAGATTGTCTTAGATCACATTGTGCCCATATCTTCAAAGTAAATGCTCCTGTTGGAACCAAAAAGATGGGGTTTTACAGTATGACACTGTATGAGACTTTTTTATGTTCCACAATATACTTTGACTTCTCTGCAATAAGTTCTCTAGAGTCTACTGTATGTACTGGTGTGTTGAAGAACCCAAAACCTTTTTTTTTTCATCTGTAATACACGAAAAAAGATATTTAGGCGAATGTTAAATCTGTTTTTGTCCATGCTAGAAAAGTCAGTGGGGTCCAGTTTTGTTTTGGACCACATTGACCTCCACAAATGGACAGAAACTGTTAAATTGTTGCCTTTTATGTTTCATGTTTACAAATGTAAAACGCCACAACGTTGCTGTAGTTATTGCAATAATTTAGGGAATAATTCCATCATTTATCATATTTGATACAGGCTTAAAAGGTAAAATATGAGTATTAAATATGATCAAGGTCAAGGTCAAATTTAAAGGGGACCTATAATGCCCCTTTTACAATATGTAATACAAGTCTCTGGTGTCCCCAGAATGTGTCTGTGAAGTTTCAGCTCAAAATACCCTACAGATCATTTATTATAGCTTGTCAAATTTGGCCCTATTTGGGTGTGAGCAAAAACAAGCCATTTTTGTGTGTGTCCCTTTAAATGCAAATGAGCTGCTGCTCCCGGCCCCCTTTCCAGAAGAGGGCGAAGCTTTAACAGCTCACGCTTCTATTGCTCAACAACAACAAAGCTGGAGAATCTCACGCAGCCAAAATGACGATCGTCAGTAGCGGTGTTCAGCCTTACACTGTTCAAACCGGAGTCGGACACTGATGGAGAGATCAGGAAAAAGTTACAACCAAGAATGCACCTGGACATTTCTGAATGGTTAGTAGATAAATTTATGTAGTTGCTGTGGAGTTGATTCAACTCATTGACTAGCATGTGCCGTCATGTTAATCTTTTGTGCAAATCCAGCATTGAATCGGCTCTCATTTGTCAAGCAATCCAGCGTAAAATGACGGCATGGGAACAACACTCTACTACAACAACTCTTCCTCTTCTCTAAAGCAGCCCAACATGGCCTCACCCCCTTTGTTGCTTGTTCTCGGGGGCGGGTTTATGTAAATTTTGGGGTTTGTGATGTCACCAACCCGGGAAGAAGCTCGTTGTAGTCCCTACCATCTCAGCTGTTTGTTGTAGTCCTTAAAAAGCGATTTCTGTAAAAGAAAATATTTCCCTTTGCATTGGACTTTGAGCATCGTAACTTTGCAGATGTTGTTTATGCTCAAACAGCAACATTACACACTAACTAAAGTTAAAAAAGTGAAATTATAATAATCAGGGACCCCTTTAAATTATTTAGCACCCTAAAAACAGTATAAATGCTGACCAAACTGCTGCATAACATAGTATAGAACATCATCCTGCAAAAAATAAATAAATAAATAAAAAGAAAGAAAAAAAAATATATACAAAATAAATACAATTATAATAAGGAAAGACCTAATAAACATTATACAAAGCAACACCGTACAGTGAAATAAAACCTAAGAAAATACTAATATAACCAAGTTATGAATAAGCCTGAGAGAAAAGATACGTTTTAAGAGATGATTTAAATCCGCAGCCAGATTATTTTGATAGCGGCTGGTTCTGAAATAGATCTGTCTGGAGAGCGCAGTTCATGGTTGCATAGCAACGACAGATGCCACGGGTGCGCAAGCGCTTTGGAAAGGAAAGTGGCGCGGCCGCGCTTTCCATGCGTTTTTAGACGCGACTTGTTAACGACCCCTAATATTATATTCTTTGCAAACAGCGACAACATCGTTGCAGATAAGACACACCGGCTTTACATTCACAAAACCAGGTAGGATGAACGCATAGTTGTCTTTCCATTCTTCTTTGTATGCCCTATTTTCGCTGTCAACTTTCCTCTTTGGAATCTTTGATAGTGCCATTTTCTCTCACCACCTACCTTAAATGTTAACATGACTCTGCACACGACGTAATAGCGTACCTCCGGCACGCAAACAATTAAAAAAATAGAGTTTAGTACGTGAGGAGTGTAAAAGTAGGCTACGTCGAATAATTATTACAATAAATTAGGCTCCATTGTGTAACAAGCTAATTAAAATGATACTCATTTATTATTCACAATATGGAAATAAAACAGTTCGTTCAGAGCATGACTCAAACATGCCATTATTGGGCTTATTCAAGTCCTCATTTTTTTTTTTTTTTATCCATTCCGCATCTCCCACATATGTATGTTTTAGCAAGGCGGTCTATGTTGCAAGTTTGTGAATGAAGATACTTGCAAGGTTATGTGTCACTACTCTGCTTTATTAATTTATCCAGTGTAAAACCCGGACACCGCCACACAAATGTGGCTTTTTGTTAATGACTACAGGATTTAACAGCTCAATACCAGTTACAAAATACACTGTAACAGTCTGTCACAGGAAATTCTAGTTGCATTTTTCATCAATTAGCCTAATTTCTTAAATTATCCTTTGACTATGTTCTGGCCTGCCATCTAGTGGCGAATTTTTTTTTTTTTTTTGGCCCGATGCCAAACTTAATTGCCGACCCCTGGTGTAGGGGAACATCTGATAGAGAAAGGTAAGGTATTCCAAAGCCTTGGTGCACGTCTTGAAAAAGTCCTGTCGCCTTTGGTTTTTAATCACGATTTTGGAACAGTTAGCAGCGAAATGGAGGCTCAAAAGATCTGGTCTTTAAGTAGGAGCAAGTCCAAGCAAGACTTTAAATAAATAAACTAAAATCTTAAAATTGATTCTGAATTGCACTAGCAGCCGATGATGAAGATCTATTTTTTGTCCTGGTCAAAAACCGAACTGCAGCATTCTGTACCAGTTGTAAACTGAAAAGTGAGAACTGTTTAATTCTGGCATATAATGTGTTACAGTAATCAAGCCTTAGAGATTAATTTGTGAATAACAGTCATCAGGCTTTTAAGGAACGCTTATTTGTTTATCTCTCAATCATGTTTTGCATTGCATTATATGTTGTGCCCCCCACAAAAAAAACTACATAAAACTAAGTATTTAGTAAACTAACCATCATCCTTCTAAAATATATTATTGTGAGATATAGAGTAACAATATTTTATATGCATTTTATGTAAGTAGTCTGCTATACTTTTACAAATATCTCATTGATTTACATTACAAGCTATTAGAATATCTCATTACTTTTTGGCCATATAAATATCAGCAACTGCGCCAAATTGCATTTTATCAAAGTTTGGACATCTGAATAAAATTGAGGTGTTTTCTTTTTTCTTTTTTCTCCTTGAGTATGAGCACTATAAATGTCTGAAGGTTCAATAAACTGTTCCATTTAAAAAAAAATTGATTTTTTTCTGATTATTTCATATGTCAAGCTTTACATGGGTAAATGTGTTTTTCACTTCCAAAACTTTGCACTATATACTGTATTGCAATACTGAAAGTGAGACTCCAGCTGTCTCTTGTTGAATCACTGTTTTCATGTTGATGGAGGATAGACATTTCAAAAAATCAAATCTGGAAGATGATGGGAAGTCATACTGGTTGATACGGTTGTAGTGGCATCCATCTGGGAGCCCTCGAGGAAGTATGTGCCCCATGAGCATGCAGTGTAGCTGGGGGAGAGAGTGGGACAAGCCAACCTCTCCTGAATTATGGATGGAGGGGAAGGGGGAGGTGTGGATCAGGACTCATGGGAAAAGCACAGCACACATTCAGACACACATACACAGAGGCAGTGGTGTGAGGCCAAGCGTGTTGTGAGGGCGGTTGTGGGTGAGTGGAGCTGTTCGCCTGTGTCTCGTTTTGGCGCGGATGTCTTCGGGGATTACTGCTGGAGAGGGGAGAACTCGGAATCTATCAGACAACCTCCCTCTCTCACTCTCTACCCATCCTCCACATCAATGAGACCGAGATGTGATGAGTCAGAATATTCTCTGTGGTGTATCATAATCACAGCGCAGTTCTTTTTTTTTTATCTGCTGGATCTGTTTTCTAATCAAGTCACCGTAGCACAGATCATTTGTGACACTGACCTCAAAAATAACACAAACCCACATTGAGATATGACCAAGAGTTTTTTAGGAGTAGTTCATGTAAAATTTTAAATTAGGTCAACATTTACTCATTCTCTTGCATGCCAAACCTATATTCTGTTATGTTTTCAGAGGAACACAAAAAGAGAATTTTTAAAGAATTGTTATGTAGTTCTTGTTATATGTCAGTTCATAGTGATCATATTGAGTCTGTCAAGCTCCAAAAATAAAAAAAATAAAAAAGCAATAAGCCTAATAAAAGTATCATAAAAGTTGTTGATATGACTGGCACAAAAAAGACTCACCAGCAGGAAGACCAACCTAATTTAGGGTTTGGGTGCCCAGGCACTCCAGACAGATATTTTGAGCATAACCATATGCTCGTTCGCCCTATCGACCATGTAGATGTCATCATTTCATGTTTTCTCTAAAAAAAAAAAAAAATTTCCCCCACAATATTTTTTATTCTCTGAGATCAATGCACTTTGACGAAAGTTTGAGAGATGGGGAGAAAGGAAGGAAGAGAGAGAAAGAGGGATTGAATTAAAGTTTTATGAAAGATGAATATTTCATATTCTGGGCAGTGAATTCCACACTAGTGCCGTGTGTGTGTGTGTGTGTGTGTGTGTGTGTGTGTGTGTGTGTGTGTGTGTGTGTGTTCATGTGTTCATTTAGGTGCATCTTTAACCATTTTCTCACTTATTTCCTTGCCTTTCTATCATCAAGGTGATGGACTTATATTGGCAAATATACAATCAATTGCTTAACAGTGTTTTATCAGTAATAATATAAGTTTGGGGTCAGTAATTTTTTTTTAAAAATCATTTTGAAAAAAGTCAATTGCTTACCAAGGCTGCATTTATTTGAACAAAAATACAGTAAAAAATGCAAATGTAAAATGTAATTAAATGTAATGTATTCCTGTGATGGCAAAGCTGAATTTTCAGTATCATTATTCAGTCTTCAGTGTCACATGATCCTTCAAAATATTTCTGATATCCGGATTCCGGATTTGGTGCTCAACAAACATTTCTTATTAATATCAATGTTGAAAACTGCTTAAAATGTTTTTTAGAAAGTGTTTTTCCAGGATTCTTTGATAAATAAAAAGTTCAAAATAGCAGCATTTATTTGAATTTTTTTCTTTTTAACATTATAAAAGTCTTTACTGTCACTTTTTAATGCACTTTAAAGCAATTCAATGCAAAAGTTTTATTTTCTGAACTTAACTGTGTGTGTGTGTGTGTGTGTGTGTGTGTGTGTGTGTGTGTGTGTGTGTGTGTGTACAGTATATATCATTTAAGTAAATGAAAACAGTGGCATGTAGAATTTTGTTTAAGAATTGCTTTAGAGTTTGGGTGCTGAGTTAAGTTATAGTAGAAAGACTGGTATTAGTGTTGTTTTTTTTGTTTTGTTTTTAATTTTAGTAACTATTTTTGACATCCCTAGAACATTTCGAATTGCATATTGCAAACAGCAGAATTATTTCAAACAGAGGTTAACAGTTGCTTGAACTTAAACTAGCAAATGATCAGCTAGATAGAAAAGCACTACACAATCTTTTGACAAATCATTCTCTCTGGTATATATTATAATTCCAGTTTCACCTTGCCCAGTTATCCTCTGAGAGGGGCAGACAGCATATTTTCACATCTCTATTTGAATCGATACCTAATCGTTACCTATTCATAATTCACACTTTCATTCTAACTGTTGTCCCACCAGAGAGGGTAAAACACGGAGTCATGGGAGCTGCCTTTGCATTTTAGGCTGGGAATATGTGTATGTGTGTGAGAGAGAGAAAAAGAAAGAGAGAGAATGTAAGTGTGGGTTGTGTTTTGGAATGGAGCGATTGTCCCCAGAGAGATAATTACTGACAAGGAAGGGCAGGGCGAGAGCTGTTCTTCTCTCTCTTTTTTTTAATCCTTTTTTTAAAACCACATTCTTTTTGGAACCCTGACTGTGAGCATCTCGTGCCAAATAAAATCTTGGATGCTTCTCACAGTCAGTCAATATTGAAGTCGAATAAGTAAAACCGCCGTTGTGGTGTTTGATAAGTTCACTGTTGCGCCGAGCTTTGACACCCTTTCTTCATTTTTACTCGCTTACACGTTTGTTGCTACAACCTCGTAAGTTCTTACGGCACGCTTTATAAATAACAAGTTATTTGTAATAGTGGAAGTAAAGTTTAGCTCGCTCAGCAGGCAAGATTGTGCACTTTTTGGCCTGCTGTTTGGAAAGTCACAGTGTGACCTAAAAAAACTGGGTGCAATATTCCCTTCCCATAATGCTGAAGCACAATTAATGATGCTGCTGTTGCAGTTCTTTTCAGCATTTTCTCAGTTCTAAAAATATTCACCTGTTTTTTAATGGGATCTCACCTGGGAAAAGCCAGCCAGCCAGCCACTGGAGGTCCGTTCCAAAACCTACTGAGCTGCCTCGCTGTCTACTTTTTGAGGCAGCAGACTTCTATGGCAGCATCCTAAATTAAATGAAATGCTCAGCAACTCCGTTCATCATATAAGGAGTGCTCCTCACACTAAGTACACAGGAGACTATACTCACTTTTGATTTTAATACAGGGGGGAATGATATAAATAATATTTATATAAAATAGAATTGATCCAAAACCATAGTAAAGACCTGTACTTTTGAAAAAAAATCTAAATCTAAAATAAATGCTGTTCTTTTGAACATTCTTTTCATCAAAAAATCCTGAAAAAATGGCAATGGTTTCCAAAAAATGATCATCACTAAAGACTGGAGTAATGACTGCTGAAAATTCAGCTTTGCTGAAGAAATTAAGAATAAATTAATACCTAATAATAAATATATATTAATAATAGTCAACAATATTCCTGTTTTTACTGCATTTCTGATCAAATAATTGCAGCAACAGACTTTTTTTTTTTTTGAATAGTTTTGGGTAAATAATCTTTATTTTATTAATTATAATAATTATTTGAAACTATTTCTATTGATTACTTTTTAGTATTGAATTAATTGTATTTATAGACAACATTCTCTACCTTCATAAACCGTCTTTTATTTATTTTTTCCACTGAATTTGTCGCTGTGCCTTTTGGAATTGAGTGAAGAAGCGTCATAATTAAGTTGCCTACATTTTGGAACAGGCTTTGAATCAAAAGCGCACATGTGATGCTTAAAAAGGCTGAACTGAGCGTGTAAGTGGCTCTACATTTTTTTTAAACCTTTCCAGGTGTTTTATAACATAGCTCTGTGGTTCCAGGTTTATAAAATTAAAAGTGATGAAGTATTGTTCAGGCTTAGCTTTTTGGAGGAAATTCACCTCTCTTTCCTTCTCACAATACACTTTTCCCAGCATGCTTTGTACTGCAGAGCACTGCATTTGCTCTATAATCATACCAGAGCAGGCCAAACCTGTATGATTTTATTTCTTCTGTGTAACACAAAAAAGGAAGAGTTATACTAGTTGAACTTTCCCATACAATCAGTTCCCATGAAAACTGAGACTTTAAAGCTTCAATAAAGAAGCAAAATCATTGTATAAGCGATATATGACAGTGAGTTCCAGAGAGCTGGTAACCACTGTGACCGGCTGTGATTCATAGTGAATTCAATAACTGGATCAGTCTGATTCCTTTTTTTTTTTTTGATTCATTGAAATGATCAGATTCAATAGGTTCTGATTGAAAAGAATCTGATTGAATGCAACAAGAGCATAATTTTGTCAAAATTATCAGTGAATACAACTTAAATTTTAATCTGGGCGTCACATGAAGCTGTCGTATGACTTCTGAGGACTTATATAGATATAGTGCACAAGTCATATGAGCCACTTTTATGATACATTTATAGTGCTTTTGTTTCCTTTTTGAAGCTTGAAAGCACCAGTCTCCATTCAATGTAAATGCATGGATAAGAGCAACTGGTAGAAGTCAGAATTTCTCCTTTTGTGTTCCACAGAAGACAGAAAGTCATATGGGTTTGGAACGACATGAGGGTGAGAAAATAATGGTTTTTATTTGAAGAAGAGAAAAGTTTGACCTTTGTTTTGCATGCAAAATCACTTCTGTCTGTCTTTTATTTACTTATGTTTTGCCTGTCTCTCTGCATAACCTTTCTGTCCACCCCTCTGTGTGTTTCACTGTCTCCCTCTGTCTTTCTCACCGTCTCCCCTCCGTCTGCTGTGCTACTTGAAACTAAACTCCTCTCTTGTCTTTTTGGCTGCGAGTGCTGGCATCCGTCCTGGAGCCTACGCACAGTGTGAATTAATGTGCCTAATTAACACGACGTTAATTATTTGTAAATTGCGTGTTTGGGTACACATTACTTGAGAGGCATATGTTGCACGACGTGTTAGCCGAAACAAGTGACTGCTTAATCCAATCTCTGGAGTGCTCGCTTCTGTAGATGGGCCAATCAGTCTGGAGTCCCCTCACAACATGCAAAAAGGAGCCACACATGCTCGTACAAAAAAGACACAGAAAAACATGTGGGTTATTGTCAGAATCCTGCTGAGACTGACTTTTATTTTAAAGAGAGACTGTTTGAAGTGCTCCCCCTAAAGGTAGCAAAGGAAACTCTATGTCCCACTAGGACTTTTCGCCATTTCTTTCTTACAGTATCTGGCACAAATGGTTATGAATACAGCATGAAAAAATAAACAAGTGTGCAACGGTGTCAATATGAGTGGAGAAATTAAGCTTACCCTGAAAATGACCTTGGTTAATACTGGTACAATATATTTCAGAGTTATGTGGTGATTTGTGTGTAGGCATTAACAGTGTTGAGGGTAACGCATTATAAGTAATGCAAATTATGTAATCAGATTACTTTTTCCAAGTAACTAGTAAAGTAACACATTACTTTTATATTTGCAACAATATATCTGAGTTACTTTTTCAAATAAGTAACGCAAGTTCTATTGTCCCATTTACTGACTTGACATCTCTCCTGCCCCCATGTTGAGAGAGATCAGGAGTAAAGGTTCAGAGGTGTTGTGTGCGCTGTGTAAACATGAAGGTTATTGTAGTTCTAGGCTAAATGTGTGCATTTATTCATCTTGCACAAAAACAGATTCAGTATTCCACAAAATGAATAAAAACAGTGAAAAACTCAGAATATTACGCCAACCTTGCAATATTTAAATATGTTACAATGTTAAAATATACTTGATGTATTTAATCTCACTTTATTATCCAATGTCTTTGCTGCAGACCTTTGATGATCCAGTTCAGCTATACTAAAAAGCAAAAATGACTTTAGATAAACATCACATTTGTGTTTTCATTTTTTTTGTTTTTTTTCTGAAGTGGCTGCATCCAAAATCGCATACTTCCCTACTATATAGTAGGCAAAAAACAGTATGTGACAAAAGAAGAATGTCCGAATTCACAGTACTCATGAAAGAGTAGGCAAAAAGTACCACTTCCGGCGAGATTCTTAAGTGTGCATACAATGAACACTTTACTATCCCGTCAGGCCATCCTTCTGCAATCCAGAATGGCAACACAACAAAAAGGTTTGTTTGAGCTATGCCCTCTACTGTACAGGCTTGAATTTGCATTTACTTTGGCCTGAGGCTTATTTATTTGCCATTTGGTGTGAATGGGCTTTTGTAGGCTATGTGTTTTTTTTGTTTGTTTGTTTGTTTGTTTTTTTGTTAAAGCTGCAGTCTGTAACTTTTTTTGGTTAAAAATGATCCAAAATCAAATTTTGAGCAAGTGTTCAAAACTATCTCCTTACCTTAGCTCGATTCACAATGGTAAGCCTGTAATAATGTTTCCTAATTTGGATGGTACTGGTGGGTTTCCGCGGGAAATTGGAGCATGCAGTCGTTCGTCTTTGCATCATTACGTCACGTCTGTTTACATAGAGAAGGAGTCCCAGCTAGTAGGCTATATGGCATGTGGTCTGGAGGATGCTACAGGCGGCGGATCATTTATTGCCTTTTCTCACAGCAGCTACAATAATTGAACTTATCATTTTGATGCGGATTATAATCCAGAAAGGTCCAAATGACAAACTTCAGTGACAACTGGAGATTCACCTGTAGTCAAAAGCAAAAGACTTCGGACTGCGGACTGGCTACAGAAATTGAAATCTGCATGCTAATACACACTAAATACACATAGTCACGCAATGCTGATGTTGTTAACATTAACAATTTGAGAACAAAGTATAATAGTAATATTAATTTGCAAGGTTTGATGTGATCTGAGCTAAGCGATGGTTAGATTTAATCACCATTCAGCGTGATTTATTGTAATGCTTTTTTTCTCAGATGGTCAGAACAAAAGTGGCAGACATGTTACTTACTTGCTCAGATTACATTTTCTGGTGAAAATTCTTCATAATTTCAAGATGTAGAATCTGTGATTCCGAAGTACAGTATCCACACCGGTGTGGTGACTGACAGCAAACATTAGATTCATCCGCACTGAGGAGCCGTGCCGATACACAACCCACATAAAGATAATAATTCCGCAAATAACTGCAATTGCAGGTTTCAAACAGAGATGGCGACAAAGAGGCAAAACTTACGGACTGCAGCTTTAAAAAACAATAAATCAAGCCTAGCCCAGATGAGAAAAAGAAATGCAAAAGTAACATATCATATTACTTTCCACTGTTCCACTTTCCACTTTCCAAAGTACTGTTACTTCTTTAGATAGTAACACAATATTTTAATGCATTACTTTTAAAAGTAACTTTTCCCAACACTGGGCTTAGTCCTATTTATAGAATATCTGTATTCTCTGTATTTGTTGCAGCGGAGGTCAATCCCTGGACGATATATTGGTATTTCAAGAAATTTTCATAAAAAAATGTCAGCAGTTGAAAACAAACTGGACTCCTGGCAATAGGTTACCATGTATTTATAGACTGGCCATAGGATACTAAAACAGACCAAGTGGTTAAGGTTTGTTTGGTTAGCACAATCCAGTTAGCCTTGGATAGCTTTCTCCAGCTATTATAAAGCTCCTTGTGTGTTCAAGCTGCCCTGGTACCACCATGCACAAACGCACACGCTTGTCTGTTATTTTAGTGTGTCTGTGATTTTATGCCCCATGGTTAGGCATAGGAGCCGCTATGCCACAGTGCTCTAGAACTTTAGCAGGCAGTCAGGTGTGCCTGCAGAAACAACATCTCCCTTCAGCATGACACCCCTCGCTGTCACTCTACCTGTCAGCCTTTCATTTTGTATCTCTCTCACTTTCTTCCTCTCCGTCCCTCCCTATAGTGCTTTATTTGCCTGTATTCTGTGCCTTTTTTCATTCATGGGCATTTCATATTTATTTTCACTGTCCCTTCGAAGCGCTCTACCATTCTCTCTCTCGCACTCTCTCATTAACAGTCAGCTCTCGTCGTCGGCTCACTCTGTGTCTTAACCACTAGGGAGACCTTCATTTATACGCTCAAGCTAGGGCTCTCCCTCTATCCCTCCCTCCCCTCCTTCCTCTTCTCCTGTTTTTCTCACTCTCTCCCCCTGCCAAGTATTTATGTGTTGATTTAGTCATGCCAGACTTTAGCCAATTTAAGAAACAGGCCGCGTTTGCAGCTGTTTCATTTTCTCCTTCTGCCCGTGCAGTTTTAACCGGTGGCGGCAGTGCCGTCTGTCTTAAGGGAAGCTGGGTAAATGAAGTTCTCTCTCTCTTTCCCTCCACCACCCCCGTTCCGCTCCCTCAGGGCTGGTGGCACAAACATAATTTCTCTCAAAGGGGAGTTTGACTGTAAGATGGATTATTTCTGCCTGAAATCAGACGCTAAGCTGGATAAGGCTGCTCGTCCGTTCAGTTTCAATATTAAAATGATAAGTTAACACTGCAAAGCCACTCGCAAAAAGTACAAGTTGTCTCTGCAGGCGTGTCTGCTACTTTCTTGGCCAAAGATGTCCAGCTAAATGTGCATTAAAATATTTTGTAAAACTTTTCAATGGGTGACTCAGACATATTCATTTTTAATATGTTTTATTTGTGTATACACTACCATTCAAAGGCTCAGTAAGATTTTTTTTTAAGCAATTGGTACTTTTAATTCAGCAATGATGCATTAAATTATTCAAAAGTGACAGCAGAGATCCCAAAAATATTAAGCTGCACAACTGTTTTCAACATTTATAATAATAAGAATTTTTTCTTGAACATTAAATCAGCTTATTAGAATGATTTCTGAAGGATCATGTGACACTGAAGACTGGAGTAATGATGCTGAAAATTCAGTTTGCCATCACAGGGATAAATTACATTTTAAAATATATTTAAAAAATTTTTATTATATTGTAATAGTGTTTCGCAATATTACTTTTTTTTACTGTATTTTTTATCTAAAATGCAGCCTTTGTGAGCATAAGAGACGTCTTTGAACAGTAATGTATAAAATATAATATAATAAAGTAATATAAATATAATATAAATATAATAAAGCTAACAAGATTTAGTCAAATTTATGATTCTTGAATTATGTTTAATTTTCTTACTCCATTGTGATTTATTTTGCTATTTTCTTTCTGAATTAGTGAGATATGTTAAAGTTAAAAAACTAAATATATATAAAAAGATGTATTGAAAATATAAATCTTACAATTTTGCTTCCCAATTAAATTTATTGTTGTTTGTTATTATTGAAGACTATGATTTGAAATGATTTGTTGCAGGGTGTACTTTCTGGTTCAAGAACATTTTTTTTTTTTTAGTGAAGCAATAATATAAGCAGAGAAAAAAAAAAAAGAACCATGCAGATATTCCTGAGGCCACACATCCGGACAAGGGCTCTGTCTTTGTTTGTTCATTGTTAAACAACAACAAAAATGTTGCATAATTATCTCCAGCTGCAGGGAAGCAGAAGTATTCCAACTTTTTGAAAGACCTCAGGCAGGTTACTGTAAACAGTTTGCAAAAACAAATGATCATACTTCATATCAGTTATGCTAATCTTCAACAGTTGTTAACACAATTCCTAGTCTTACCATCTCGCTGGTGAAGTGTGGTCACACCATGTGTGTTAATGCAGGATCATTTCTGTCTGTCTATTTATTAGTTTTCTTTCTGCCACAGAATATTTTCAATGTTGCATGAATGCTTCATAACAGCATCACAGAGCCCAGTTTTACTTTTAGGGGGCCAACTATATTATACCATAAAGTGTCTTATGTACCTATTTAAAGCACAGACATTTTTGAAGTAGACAACCGGATACCAACCAAACTTGAGTACAAAATGACATTAACCAAAAGAAAAGGGCCATGGTGAATTTTGAAATCGGCACTAGGAGTCCAATCCAGGGGTCTGCCACCCCAAAACCGAACGTCCCAGCTAACAGGGAAATTTGGCTAACATTCTGGCAAGGTTCTCTTATGAACAAACATTCTTCCAGTATGTTAATAGGATGTGCATTCAAAGTTTCCTGGTCTAATAACGTTACCACAAAATTGTTATTTGTACATTGTTCATGGAACATTTTTCCCTGAAACGTTTTAACAATTTTTGATAGTTTCTACTTGTTTCGGAGGGTTTAAGTATACAACAATGTTCCCTTCCCATAATGTTTGCAAGATCATAAAATGGAATTTCCTTTAACATAATCACAAAAAAACAGACATTTGTAAAAAAAAAAAAAAAATGGACATTTTGAACGTTCAGAGAACATTCAGAAATAATGTTTTTTTAGTATAACTTAATGGGTATGTTAGCAAAACAGAACATAATTTTTGTTAGCTGGGATACTATGAAAATGCTGCAAAAACAAAAATACTTAACATTAAAAACAGAAATGTATAATTAAAATGTATGTGTGTTTAAACTATGATGTCCGATATTTGTGAACAATTTGTAGAAACTGAAAGGACTAAGAGTTTCAAGAAATGGCTTGGATGTGGGGACCAACATCTTAAGTGAAAATCTGAAATGCAATGCAATGTAAATGACATCTTGTTTCTCTCCTCAGCAATCGGGCGGACCCTCATCCCTCGTTACTTCAGCACGGTATTTGAGGGTGGCGTGTCAGACCTCTACTACATCCTGAAACACTCCAAAGAGTCCTTCCACAACTCCTGCATCACTGTAGACTGCGATCAGTGCACCATGGTCACGCAGCACGGAAAGCCCATGTTCACCAAGGTAAAGAGGGAGAATGTGTGTGTGTGTGTGTGTGTGTGTGTGTGTGTGTGTGTGTGTGGAAGGAGTAATGACAGTTATCTGTTTCCTTCAGTTCTTACATTCCCTGTGATAAACCCTGTAAACTTCTAATAGAACAAACAAATATGGCAGGCTTGATCATTTACTACTTTAATCATAGCCATTATTCTGTGTGTTTACTGATGGATGTCGTTTGGAATCCTCGTGAAATATTTGAGGCAGCTTTGGACTCTGCTGAGAAAGCTCTTTATAAATCTATTACTCAGTACTCACTCTGTGTGTTGTCATATACATCTGATTTTAATTAGTTTCATAGTCATGGTAAAACAAAAAATAATAAAATCAAGTTGGTGAGATTTCATTTTCTTCATTGTCTGAATGCACTAAAACAAGGACACAAAAGTAAGTATAACAGACATTTTATTGCATTCATGGTCATTTGTTAGTTGTCAACTAACTGTTTTATTGATTAAATATGCAGTGTGCAATTGATCTAAACCAGACCAACAGGGTTGATGATATCACTTGTATCATTAGGGTCACTTCCCTTTGACATTATAACTGTTGACATATGTTGTATTTCTATTAGTGTGAAGGATTATGCCTCAGTCAGGCCATCTGGGTCATCTGGAATATAAGATAGAGGTCTTGATACTTCATCACTTTTTCAGCCTGAATTCCTGCTGTCTTAATAATAATAATCATAATAATAATATCATTATAGCAGTGGTGTAACTTTGTTTTAAAAAGTGGGTGGGACAGGAGAGTGTGCGTGTTGGAGTTGCTAATACAATGCTATATCCGATATGTACAATTACAACTGCAGAAAAAATAACATTACGATGTCCAGAAATCAATTTCAATAGTACATTGAGAACTCATGTTTAATGTGATAGTTTCATTCTTACATCTACTATATCTATAATACAATGTATTGTTAGTCCAAAGATTCTTTATGTTAGTAATTAAATACATAGATCCACAAACAGTGTTCGTATTCACTAATGGTCTGGTGGTAGAACTTTTGTTAACCGTGTCAGACGTTCCAAAGATGTTCATCAATGATTGTATATCAACAGCAGGGGCATGTTTGTGTGCATTTTGTTTTGTGATTTCACCGGTCTCTAAAAAATGGCATTAAGCAATAGATTGACACGCTCGTCTGTGTGAGCCAAAAGAGAACATTGGTAATGAACACTCAGCATGATTTCAAAAACATCACATTCCAGTGCCAGATCACCTCTTATTTAACACAAATGAACATCAACTGGATATATTAAAGGTCACCTATTATGCTAAATCCACTTTTACAAGGTGTTATATGGATATAAATGTGTGTTAGCAGAGTGTGAACACAACCACTCTACAATGATAAAAATCCATTCACTCCTTTTTTTTTTAAATCCTCATTAAACCAAAGCAGTCTCAAGCAGACAAGCCGTTTTGATTCTCTGAGTAATGTGACGTCACATTACTCATGCCCCGCCCACGGCCGCTGATTGACAGTCCTGAATTACCATTGTTTCCGCCCTCAGCGAGTTGTTCGCTGTTCGCCATTTTCCCCGCGCTCTAGCAGCTGTAGTGACAGCAATGTCTGGTAAGTAATTGAGATGTTTTGTTGTTGGATGTAAGAGTGAACATAACAGTCTTCATTTACTGACATCTGAGCCGCTGAACGCAGTGGATTAGTTTTATTTTTGAAGGGAATGCGCCACAGATCTAATATACACATACGATTTCTGTAACGTTGCCTGCTATTTACGTTCACAGACATAACTGACTGTGTTTATGTGAACTGTGTGTTTTTGTGTATTTGACAGTGTAAACAAAACAAAAAATGTGAAAGAGAAGTCACTCACGAGACATGACGTCTGACAGCCAGCTGTCTGTGTGTGTGCGCTTCAGACAAGTGCGCTCACAAAACGATCCATTAGAAGTTTAAACTGATATAGCTTTAAAACGCGTGAAAATAATAAACTTTAATGATGAAAGAAAAACTATGCTATCCGTGAGTGTTCGCGATATAGATGATAATCAAAACC
Source organism: Ctenopharyngodon idella (assembly GCF_019924925.1). Taxonomy (NCBI): domain Eukaryota; kingdom Metazoa; phylum Chordata; class Actinopteri; order Cypriniformes; family Xenocyprididae; genus Ctenopharyngodon; species Ctenopharyngodon idella. The sequence continues at coordinate 15,486,829 of NC_067233.1, read as the reverse complement.
AAGCAGATGTCTTGTTTGTATGTGGCAGAGAATCCGTGATCGGTAAGAACTGTAATCGTAGAGAGGGGGCGGGGCACAGCAGCTCATTTGCATTTAAAGGCACATGTGCGAAAACAGCCTGTTTTTGACTGTAGTCAGAAATGGGTATTTACAACATGGATTTATAAATGATATGAGGTATTTTAAGCTGGAACTTCACAGACACAGTCTGGGGACACCTCAGACTTAAATTACATCTTAAAAAATGTGTTAAAAAATATATACCTTAATTTGTATTAAGGTATATATCCGTGCAGCGAGATGTTTAAAAAAAGTGGTGAGGACAGTATTGACATTGCATTATAGTAATAAAAAATAATAAAAAGCTATAGAATTATGAAAAAAGGTTAAAGGTCATCGGCCCATTGTGGTTTGGGTGTAATGTCACACACTGAATGGTTAATAAAATGGCTTTTAAAGATCTGTCAGCTGTAGTGGACATCATGCATCAGAGGGTTAAACCACTTATCAACAGATTTTATGTTTCCACCTTGTCCATCAAGCACTTTAGATTATTTTCACATACTGATATGGACTAATCCACTCTAATCCATACAAGAGCCCATGTACTTATTATAGACATACAGAGGAATAGAGACCCGCTAGTCTTTGAGTAAATGATTACAAAATCTCAGCTGTACTCTTGTGCTGCATATATCCACTATTAGACATTGTTTTATTTCTATAAGACATATGAAGAATCCCCTAGATTTCAATATTCTAACGATTGGCTAGACCGGTTGAAATTTAAAACACATCCTGAAGCAGAGCTATGGAGCAGTACAGCGATAGAGGGAGAGGAAAAGACAGATGCTTTCATTTTCACTTTGCTTTTTCCTTAGCATGTTACAGTGTTGAGAGATGGTGCTGAACAAGGGGTGGAAAGACAGACAAAAAAGGAGAGTGAAACAAGCAAAAAAAGATTCAGAGAGCAGGAAAAGCATACAGAAGATGAAAGAAGTGGGGAGAGCGAGCAAGAGAATGTGAAAAAGTGTGGTCATGTGATGGCGCTGTGCTCTCCCGCCAGATTCTTTCTTGTTGATCCTCCAGAGACCATCTGTGCTGAGGGCATTGATTAGAGTGGCTCTAGCAGGATTACATCTTTGCCGTTGCCATGCCAACTAATCAGCTGACGCTTCCACCCCCCCAATCCCCCTTCCTCTCCCTCCCTCCCTCCCTCCCTTCCTCCTCCTCATCCTCCGGTTACCCCAGCAACAGAACATTGGGGCTATGAGCAGCGCAGCTCTAAATTCAGCAAAATGTTTTTCTCATCCTGTTTTTTTTTTTTTTTTTTGCTTTTTTTTTGTAATTGCTAATGGTTTATGGCCTCTGCATGTTTTCAACATTTTGTTGTTTTGTGTTTGTGTAAGCTCGTCTCAAGTATTTCCATTTCGTTGGCCTTCAGTTCAGGTATACAACATAAATACCTTTTATTAGGAAATAGCTTTAAAACTCTGTCATCTGGTATGAAAAGCCTAACTATTCTGACATATTATCTGAATTGACTGTATATGCTGTATAAATCTCACTTGCATTTGAGTGATGCATTTTGAAACTCTCTGAGTTTGCATTTTTCTCTAAACTTATTTCATCATGATAAGAGAGATATCTAACACACAATACATGTAGTCATCATAGATTTCTCAATGTTTGCATTCTCAGGTGTGTACGGAAGGCAGGTTGATTCTGGAGTTCGCCTTTGATGATTTGATGAGGATCAAGACGTGGCACTTCAACATCAGACAGTATCGGGAACTTATCCCACGGAGCATTCTCGCCATGCACGTGAGTTTGATATCAAATCTCCATCCTAGGGCTCTACTATCACTTGGTTTGGTTGGAGATGTGTGTGTGCAGTATATCAGCTATTTTACAAGGCTATTCGATTTATAAAATTTAGTTTTGCCGTTTTTTAACTCAAATGTTACACTACCATTACGATTTTTTAAATATTTTTGAAAGGCTCTCATGCTCATCAAGGCGGCATTTATTTGATCAAAAATACAGTAAAAACAGTAATATTATTAGAATATTATTCAGAAATCATTCTGATATGCTGATTTGGGGCTCAAGAAACATTTCTTATTATTATCAACTTTGAAAACAGTTGTGCTGCTTAATAGTCATAAGAACATTGAAATATAATTGTTTTGTAACAATGTAAACGTCAGTGGCGTGCACAGACCTCCGCTGGGGCAGGGGCATAAGTGCGTTCTGAGAGCATTGTGGGTGGGTCAGTGTGTTTTTTGCACTGATGTCCGTCTTATTTATTATGAATAATTTTTTCTTTTGGTTTGCATCCATGAAGTTTCTAATAAAAAGAAAAAGTAATATAAAGTGTTAAAAAAAAATAAAGTGTCATTCATTTCTAAAATATTTAATTTAACTGGATTATCTAAAAAAAAATAGCCATTACCAAATGATTAGTAAAATATAAACTGTTATTGTTTATTTTTAAGCTAAGATTTTGGGTTCAGATCATGAGTGCACCCTCTACACCGGAGCATCGCATCATGCCGCAACAGCTCCAGGTTGTCTAAACTAGACGCATCAAAGCGAAAGTGTCAAATCCATTTGTACTGTTGTTGGAAGTAGCGCAAGTGCATGGAGCACATCAAAAATAGAATGGGGCATCAGTTTAGTGCTCACGTTTGGTGTAGACACGGTGTAAAACGGAACTGACAACGTAGAATAATTCTACTTTATACTTATTTTACATATGGCAAAAATTAAGAAATTATTTAAAAAAAATAATTGGATGAAAATATATATTTTAAAAAAGTACAATCATGCCGACGTACTCTGATGAAGGAAATTAAGCGACTGTAAATCTCGTGTATAATTTTCTCCTTTTAAAGCTTAGCTTTTAGTGACTCATTGCTTTTTAAGCCCAATATATTGAGCTTCATATCACATATAATTTTAGACATATAGACATATCACATAAGTTTTAACTTATCACTCCCCCTTGTAGATTCAGAAATAATAAAAGTTTTAGAAAGTTTGTTCACAGCAACTTATGAAATTCACATGCTCTTAAATTGGGCCCTTTGGGGCCCTGTGTTCTGGTGAAGAGGGAGAGCGAGTGAATGAGGGAGAAAGGGCTTTGAAAGATTTTTGACAGGGATAGTGCAAAAGTTTCTGCAGCATGTTTGATCAACTTATTCTTGTACACAAGGGTAAAGCTGCAAAGAAATTGAGTCAAAGTCATCTGATCAAGGCTAATGAGAATATGAGCAAATTGGAGGAACAGTGTTTCAGAAGCTCTATACCAGGGGTCCTCGAATAGTGGGCTGCGGTCTGGTTCCAGACCCTGGCTTGGTTTCAACCGGACCGCGAGACATTATAACAACGATAGCATTTTACCTTTTCTACAGTTAAAAGTGAGCAGCACGTCAAAACAGCTGAGCAGGACACACCACAAGCGCTCAGGGTCGTTTATGGCAAACGCGCTTTCATGCAAGCCCTTTCTGTTCTGTGAGCATTGCTTCTCTCTCCTGCTAAAGCGGCACATTGAGAAATTATGCCTTTATTTTAACATCAGTAGCAGAATTACAGTGAGCAGCAAAATAGATTGATACTTTCTCTAAAACACTGCAGAAAATGAGAATGCAGCAAATACAGTTATTTTTGTCTGTGCATACATATATGACTCAGACAGTTCAAATAGACAAGTTTTTTTAACAAGACATTTTTTCATCTACTTTTAGCAATATTAATCAGCAGGTTAAGAGCATTTCGTAATAAACAATGTTATAACTGGGAAAAGTGGCAAAAAGTATTTGAAGATGGCAAGGAAAGACAACTAAAACTTTGAAATTACTAGTTAACTTTGTTTTCTGCTCATGATGAGAGCGTTTTGTTTTTTTGTTTCTTTAGATACTTATTTTAAGTGAAATATAAAAATTGTCCAGAATTCAAGAGGAAAACCCTGAACCTATAAAGTATCTTTTCTGTCACATGGCCTTCTGCCATGCATTCTTTATTAAAAATAATAACAGCCTGATAAAACATTTGATCTTACTTTCTAATATTCATATCCAATTGAGGTCAACTGATGAAATTTATTTATTTATTTATTCATAACTCTCAGACTTTGGCTCTAAGGGCCCAATATAGTCATCTTTGATGACTATTTTGACTCTTTTGGATTTTTTTTTTTCTCTTTTTACAAAGTACTACTGCTGCCCAGATGGAAATTTAGAACTGTTGCATAAAAGCGTTGTCCGAACCTCCGCTAGAAAGGAAATATAGAGACCAGACCTCTTAGAACTTTAATTGAATACCCCTGCTCTATACTTTGATAGTTTACACTGTTTACATAGTTTACAGTGACAGGAGCTCAATGATTGGCTGATGTCATTGCTATGTGATTAAACTCATGCTGCTTAACACAATTTACCTTGATGAATCTGGCCAATAATTTACCAGTAATTACAAAAACAGCATTTAGTTTGTAATTCATAATGAAATGCACTGTAACATTGCAATTTACATTTAGTCAATCAATATTATTTAGCAGCTGCAGCATACTCCTGAATCAATGCCCCAAATCTGAATCAGAAATGTATTCAGTGTAATCACAGTGATTCAGATAAATTGCATAACTAGAATCTCTCCAGCACAAAGAAATAACAGCACATCTAGTGTTACAACCACCACAGACATAAAATCTGAATATAACCGTGAATATGTGGTCACATCCAGGGTCTCATAAATGAAGCATGAAAAAAGCCATATGTGTTGCTTTTGGTCAATAACATGCTGTGGGTTTTGGGGGTGGGTTTCTATAAAGTGATAAGGTTCCTTTTTGACTACCTGCAGGCACAAGACCCTCAAGTCCTGGAGCAGCTCTCGAAAAAACATCACCCGCATGGGATTGACCAACTTCACCCTCAACTACCTCAGGGTAAGCAGAACAAAAATTCTTTTGTTCAATCTCCCTTACAAAAAAGTATTGTGGAGATACCATGATCCATTGATGGTATCAAATGATAATACCATGGTATTTTGGTATCTTGTATATGGCCAGGGACAACGCATCCGTCCATCCTTCCATCCATCTATCCATCCATCCATAATTTTTGATTCGTCATAATTACCGCAGAAATACTGAAAATATCTTATATATAATATGGGGGCCTTTGAATATTGTGTTGGACAACAGGATGCCATTAAGTCAAACAGGTTGAGAACTACTGCTGTATACCATGGTATGTGTCCAAAAATCCACAATATTACCCTGGTTACCCTAATTAAACATGGTAATTCCTTTTCATTTTTGTATTTTACTATTATTCTTAGACTGTGTATAGATATTAAAAAATCGTAATGTAAAATATGTATGTAAATTTGTACATTTATATGTGACTAAATGTGTCTGTGTGTGTGTGCGTGTTACCACTGCTCAGAATTTATTAGCCTGCTTCATGGCTGCTTTGTTTATTCTCGTCATTTCAGTGTGAGTGACAGCTCCGTTTTGCAAATGGGAGAACAAGAGAGGGAGAGAAAATGAATTGGATAGAGAGAATTAGCATAACATTAATGAGCGTTCCCGTTTGAGGTGCAGCATTGTGGGTCTCTCTCTGCGCTGAGCTCGAGCACAGCAAAAAAACACAAACTTGTTTATCGCGAGCTGCTTGGAGAAGCGAGGAAAAAAGGCCCTTTCAAGGTTTTCGGAACAGCCGTTTTTCTCCCACTGAGTGTGTCTTTCTCAGTTGTTGTTGGTCGCATTAAACGCACAGCCTCACTTATTAATGCAGAGTTAAAATGCAGCGGTGCAGCCTAAGCCGAATTGTGAATTAAATTTGGATTTTACGCAGCTCTTGTAACAGCAAGTCTGTGTGCCTCAGCCATATCTGCACCTTTTGGACAGGACAGGAGTGTTTTTGTACACTGTATTTTTCACTGCACATAATCAGGCATAATATGTGACCCTGGTCCACAAAACCAGTCATAAGGGTCAATTTTGAAATCATCTGAAAGCTGAATAAATAAGCTTTCCATTGATGTATGGTTGTTTGGATAGGACAATATTTGGCCGAGATACAACTATTTGAAAATCTGGAGTCTGAGGGTGCAAAAAAATCTAAATATTGAGAAAAATCGCCTTTAAAGTTGTACAAGTCCTTAGCAATGCATATCCACTCACAAAAATACATTTTTGATATATTTACAGTAGGAAATGTACAAAATATCTTCATGGAACATGATCTTTACTTAATATCCTAATGATTTTTGGCATAAAAGAAAAATAGATAATTTTGACACATACAGTGTATTGTTGGCTATTGCTACAAATATACCCATGTGACTTATGACTGGTTTTGTGGTCCAGGGTCACATATTATATGGTATATAATATATACCATCATGTAGTGTATATATACCGTATATACTGTCATATGTTTGTATTTAAAAAAAGGAAAAGGAAACACTTTTTGACTGACTTAATTTAGGGGTCAAACTCAGGGCTTTTAGCAGCGCACTGTAATTCCCGTAAACAAGATAATTTTTCCTCTCACCGGGGTAATTTCTCACGGTCCTTGCATTGGCTTGCTGTAAAAATACCTCGTAAAAGTGACTCATTAGCGTCGCTTGAAAAACCTGCATTTGTTTTAGCACGTTTATCAGTAGATCCACACCGAGGATGTTTCCTGTGCTCGGACGCAATAAGACCACTGTCCGGCGAGATGGACAAGGAAGCTTGTAGGTTTCCTTGCATTCAGATTAGAAATAGCCCTGCTCTGTGGGCCCGGATCCAGATATTGTTTCCCTGGACCTGTGGAAGTGAGAGGATACAGCAGCGTTGGGATACAATCCTGTCAGAGGGAAATGATTTGTGTGTGTGTGCTTATCCATGTGAATTTCAGGCCACCCGCTGTGTGATTTTAATGATAATGTTGTTAAATCTTTAAATTGGGTAAACTGGCAGTAACTGATGATGTTTCATGTGTATGTTTGTGTGTCTTTCTTTCAGTTGTGTGTCATTCTGGAGCCGATGCAAGAGTTAATGTCTCGACACAAGACCTACAACCTCAGCCCGAGAGACTGTCTAAAGACCTGTCTGTTTCAGAAGTGGCAAAGAATGGTGGCTCCTCCAGGTAACAGCAAATCACTGTCCACTGTTTTACGGGACTCTCCTAACGGCAGTAATTTGTGCTCTGATCTGATCTTTACGGATGTGTGTGTTTAAAGTCATGGTCTTTGGGGAAATAAGCTGTAATTCAGCTCTTCAATGGGCCCTATCAGGGAAAACGAGTGGGAATTCTGTGGTTTTACACTCTTTGGTGTATATTATACTAGAACATACATCCTGCTCATTTTGAAGTGACCCCAAAATGTTTTTGGACACTTAAAGTGATAGTTCACCCAAAAATGAAAATTCTGTCATCATTTACTCACCCTCAAGTTGTTCCAAACCTGTATAAATTTCTTTGTTCTGCTGTACAAAATGAAAGATTTGAAAAAATGTTTGTAACCAAGCAGATCTCTTCCCCCCTATGGCAGTCAATGGGGGCGAGATCTGCTTGGTTACAAACATTCTTTCAAATATCTTCTTTTGTGTACAGCACAACAGAGAAATTTATACAGGTTTGGAACTACTTGAGAGTAAGTAAATGATGACAAAATTTTCATTTTTGGTTGAACTATCCCTTTAAGCCAAACATAAAAAAATTTGAATGTCATAGCATTAAAAAAACAACAACAACAAAAAAAAAAAAACAAGTGTTTGTTTTAGTGTGTTTGAAGTGCAATTCATTTATGAATCAGATAAATTAACTAATTAAAATTAATTCATTCATTCATTCATTAATTATTCATTTTTGTTAATTACATTTATTTTGAATTTATTATAAATTCAGAAAAAAATAAAGAAATAATTGTTATTATTATGAGGTTAATCATAGTTTTGTATTCTACTGAGAGATAGAATACATCAAAAAGATCAGTGAAAGAATCTTTTCCAGATAACATTTTACACATTCATAAAATTTTATTTTTCATATTTCAGTATAAATGGGTCTTTATACATAAGCAATAAGGTACGAGAGGCTGTGCTGTATCGTGAATAAGTCACCGCTGAAGGGCGTTGTTAGGCACTGCGCGAAGCCCCTTCAGCCGTGACTTATTCACGATACGGCGCTAGCCTCGAGTACCTTATTGCTTTTATAAAATGGTATAAAACAATACAAATATTAAAGCCAAAAATATGTAACGATGCAAATTTCATAAAATAAACTCTTACTAAAAGCCTTCCTTCCGCCGGAAAAATAGTCCCTGACCATGAACAGCAACAGAAGTTACATTATTACTAGAGGTGCACCGATACTAAATTTTTTTCTTAAGGAAAAAAAAATCTCTCCTAAATAATGTTGCAAACTAAAGGTTACAATTAACAAGAGAAGTTTTATATTCAGCTGCTGTTTATTTTTAGATATAATAATTACACTCAAATAAAAACTGAAATGTTTGTATAAAACTTAGTATCACATAAGGTAGTTTTCATAAGGACTTGTTGTCTTCATGGCAAATTTACACAAACCTAATTAACAGAAAATAAGCTCCTCTCTAGTGTTTTTTTTATATGTAGATAGCTAAGGAACTGTGAACATTGGAAAATATTCCTGAGGTAAATTTGACATGATGTGACATATTGTTCACAAGCTGTTTTATTGACGTCTTTCCGCGGTTGAAGCACAAATAAAGTGATTACATGAGACGTGATACATTCTGGCAAGTTGTACTAGGCTATATCTTTCGACATACCTCTGATGACCATGCATGTTTTTCGAGAGATAACTTGTACTGAAGAGGAAGAAAAGACTCATTACAGCGGCATTACAGCGACCTGACACATCACATTTAAGAGTGTCAAAACGCCATTTATTATTTGAATTTCATGATAAAATGGACAGAATTTGAAAACTTAAACTTTTATTCTTATCAGAAGTAACAAAGCACAAAGCCTTTTGCGATTATTGGATGGGAGGCGCTACAAATAAAAACGCAGACCTGGCAACCTTGGCTTGAAATACAGGTGATTCACAGGGTCAAAAAGAGCCTGCTATTTTCAAACTGTTAATGCGTTAAGTTCAACACAAAAGCTGGATTGCCAACTGCCAAGAAGAAGAAGAAGAAATTCAACACAAGAGTGATTTTCTTCACACACAGTATGTATGAGTTGCAGTCTGAACACGTTTTTCCGCACCCTTTTGATTGACAGGATATAATCGGCCCTGATCATTGGCTGTTTTTAAACAATCGGCCGATGGCCGATAGTGATATAATAATAGCTTTTATCGGCCGATACCGATTGTTGGCCGATACATCGGTGCATCTCTAATTATTACGCCATTAGATGGCGGCACAGACTGTCTTTATGAGTGTGTCAGTCAGTAGCGAAGACTTTTATATTGAAAAGACTGAATTGTTGTGAACACGGAACAAGATGCAATTGACAAATGCTTTGACTAGCACTGTCAGTCACAGCAAAACCCCTTAACTGTTAAAAGGACAAGATAATACATCGGACATATAAACAGATTTTTTATTATGAACATAGGACTGACCTGAAGAAAAATGCTGAATGCAGGTAATAAACTCGCTCATTCGATCTCTTTCTCACAGAACATAATTCAGTAAGCTTCAATGAACAATATAAATTGAGAACATACAGTTTACGTTGCTAAGAGTGGTTGCTAAGGGTGTTGTGTAGTGATACACAGAACTGTTGGGTGAAGTGGTCATAGCCGTGTTTTATTGTGAATAAAACACAGCTATTGACCAATCAGAATCAAGGACAGTAACTAACCGTTTTATAAATGTAATTGTATAGTTGCCTTTTATATTTTAGGCAATGCGTCCCTCGCAAGGGCATCATCATATGTAGGCATCAAAAAATCCTTGGCATCAAATAGACATTTATATATATTTATGTGTGGCAAATAGTCCCTGTAGTTATATTGTCCCTAAGTTTTTGGGGCTACTATGTCTAATGGAAACATAATGTTGACAAGTCTGTGAGGTTTTATAATAGGCATTCTCTTTTTTCCACATATCCTTTCTAAAAACTCTTAAATACACCACATTTGGCAGATGAAATCAATAGGGATTAGACATCAGTAGATATCTCTTGTGTTTGATGCCTTTGTATGTCACTTGCATGTTCCTCGAGGTCAAATCAATCAATAACAATGATTTAAACTTGTCTTTAGAACACACAAAGGGTTTACATATACATTATGATTTAAACAGTGACAACATGACATATATGGGACTGAAAACACATCCTCCATCCGCTCCCTGTGGATGAAACCCTGTACGACCCCCATCCACTCGTTAGTCGTCAGCACTGGCCTTCTCACAATCTGTATCGAAGTGGATCTTCTGTAATTGTCGTTTCCTTATTAGCTTCGCTTCCCTCTTTCCTCCCATTCTTTTAAAATCTGAAGAGCGTTTGTATTCAGGAACAGGAAGGAAAGAAGGTTGCCTTTATACACTGATAAGTTTTTTGGCCCTTTTTTTCACATGTATATGTGTATGTGTGGAAATGAGTGCGTTTTAGTACGTCATTCACACACTTGCACTGATAAACAGAAAATCAAAACAGATGTCTTTGTACAGTATGACTTTATGTGAAATCTGTCATACACAAACAATGTGGAAACATCTCCCTGGGTGTGGTTAGAAAGAACCTCTAAAATGTATTTCATTTTCAGGCATTATTGCATTCAAATTTACATTAATGGCTAACAACTTTAGCTAACTTTTATTTTTATGTATACTGTATATAGTTTGGGGTTGGAAAGATTTTTTAATGTTTTTGAAAGAAGTCTCTTATGCTTACCAAGGTTGCATTTATTTGATGAAACATACAGTAAAAACAGTAATATTGTGAAATAGTATGACAAATTTTTTTATTTCTGTTCAAATTTATTTTAAATATTATTTATTCCTGTAAAGCTAAAGTCTTCAGGATCACATGAACCTTTATAAATCATTCTACTAATTCTGATTTGCTGCTCAAGAAACATTTATTAGTATTTTATTAGTCATAAATTTACAAAAAAAAATGTGTGTGAACTAATTTATGTTAAGGATTTCTGCATGGGCGAATGAGACCCACTGATTTTGTAATGAAATGTATATATGTGTATTTGAAAAAAAAAATCATTTCTGCTGTTATCAGCAGTCTTGCCATTTACATTTGCATATGTCTTCTGGTCTTGGATATGTATAACTACTTAATTTATTATAAGTATCATCTGGGAAATAAATCTTGCTTTGGATATGATTTCAGCTGGACATCCACAGAACTTCAAAACGGAAATTTTCCCCTCAAATCACAAAAAAGGTACTCGTCTCATCTTCTGAATCATCTTTTAATAGGGAAACCTGTCTAAATGGAAACCCATGAAATACATTTTCTCTCTGTTTGAATCATGAATGCTCAGCATAAAAAGAGAGACATTACTGTTGGATATTTCAGCAGTTTGTTTCACAGAAAATGGTATATTTGCTAAAACTTAATTAGAATTGTTTGTTTCTGTATTTTAAAAAAAGGTTACATAAATTTGTTACATAAGACACAAGTTATCCAGGACTTATAAATCTCATTTTAAAGACAGTGTTATTTAAGTAAACAGCATTTAGACATTAATGATATAAGCATACATGCATGGCTGAAGAGACTGCATTGCGCACTGTTGAGCATTTATGCAAATGAAAGCAGAGGTTCTTTCTTACTAGTGCATGTCTTGGGAGATGTTTGAATGCTCTTTAATTCTCTCTCTCTCTCAAAAAAAAAAAAAAGAAAAGAAAAAAAAGCATGATGCATTTGGTTATCTTTCCCTGTGTAATATGTGTTTGCTTATATGTTGGAAAAGTCTTTTTTCTTCATTCGTGTGCATGCGCTCGCATTGTGGCATGTTTGTGAGTGTGGATGTGTGCATTTGTGTTTTATTAATACTTCTTATTTGTGTGTGCATCCTGCTTGTGTGTTTTGCGGAGAGCAGAGCCCACTCGACAGACCACGACCAAGAGAAGAAAGAGGAAGAACTCCGCCAGCAGTGCGTCTAACAGTAGCCTAGGCAACAGCGCTGGCGGCAAGAAACGCAGCCCTGCCAACAACTTCAATCTGACCAGCCAGGTACCTGTAAGCATCAAATCTTCTTCTTTACCCACACACACATTGTAACCATCCAAAACGTTAATGCAATTTTGCTCAGATTGCTTTCCTAAGGATATGATTATGATTATGCTGTCAAAACACATATTAAGTGCCGCTTGTAGTTTTGATTCACAGCGATAGGTGTTTGACAAGAGCTTATTCCGTCGTATCCCTGTAGTTCACTCAATAATGAAAAGCTCTGTCATTTTTACTCACCCACATGTTATTAAAAACCCACATGACTTTGTTTCTACTGTACAACACAAAAGGTGACTTTTTGAAGAAAATTATTTATTTGCATCATGTCTTTATTTATTTGTTTTTCATTCATTTTTCATTCTTTTTAGTAGTAGTTTTTTTATTTTCAATATCTGATGCCAGTATCTAAAGAATGCTCAATATATAGCCTACTATTACTATATACATATGATATAATATAATATTATAAAAAAAAATATATATATATATATAAAGATATAAAATATGAAAACATAATGCTGAGATTATAATTGCTGAAATTAAATAAATATTTTATTTACACAGTATTTAAAGAATGTGTGTTATAAACAGTTCGTGTGTGTGTGTGTGTGTGTGTGTGTGTGTGTGTGTGTGTGTGTGTGAGTCTGTGCGTTTTTGTGATTTATGAGGACACAAATTTGTATAATGACATGGGTATTACACTGGTATTATGACGTAAACATGAAATATGGGGATAGTTCATGAGTACTCATATTTAAAATAGCTTCAAAAACATACTAAACAATGTTTTATTAAAAATGTAAAAATGCTGAATGTTTTCTGTGATGGGTAGGTTTAGGGGTAGGGGTAGTGTAGGGGGATAGAATGTACAGTTTGTACAGTATAAAAACCATTACGCCTATGAAATGTCCTCACTTTGATAGCAAAATAAACCTGTGTGTGTGTGTAGATATACAATGAAGTCAAGTTCCAAAATGACATAAAAAGCACCAAAAAATATCATACAAGTAGTCCATATGACTTCTGCACTATACTGTATAAACCTTCGTGGCATTCGCCAGCTCTCCTTTGCACATTCATGAGAAAAGTAGAAATGACTTGATTCTTTTGAGTCAAATCTTTTCAGTGAATCAGCTGATTCATTTTACGAAACCAGATTGACTTGTTTGTTTATAAATCTGACTCAATCGGCCCGGTTCTCAAATTAAACTCACTGATTCAGTGATTCGTTTGCAATGGTCAGCGGCCCACTGAATGGGATTATCTTACTTAAATTCAGTCTATTCCTTATGCCCTGTCCAGACTACACGATTTTAGCCCAATTTTGCCACAATCTGCTTGATGTAGGGTGTCGTGGGGATTTGTAAATGACAATGGGCATCGTGACGCAAGATTCTATCGTTTCAGCTCGTGTAGTGTGTCATAGTGGACGATAACCGATGCTGCATCTGCAATGCTTCACGATGACACAACAGAAAGGCTTGCATGTTTAAATTTTTTTTGATCGTCCACGACGAGTTCCGTCACATGAGTGACACTGGCCAATAGGAGCACAGAAGCGCCTTCCTACATGCTTTCAAACATGCTGAAACGAAAGAGAGACAATGGTATCATTCCTGCTAGGTGGAATTTTACAATGGAGGAAATGTTTGTGGAGCTATCGATCAATACTCCTGCGTTTATGATGTTTCCCTTTAAGGGACTACCCTACTGCGACAGAGTAAAAAAGGTAAATAAAACATCTACCTCAGTTTTCTTTGGAGGAAATCCAAATATCCATGCAATCCAGATATGTGTCCACTTTTGGGCTTTTCTGACGACAAGACAGTGCAAAACACGCTGCCATCCATTGTTTGTTTACACTCAGGCACCTTCTGTCAGTCGATAGTCCCGCCTTCTAATGACAGAATCCACATGGTTAAAGACAGCAAGCGATAAATGGATGGGTAGCAGCGTGTAGTCACATGTTTCTGGTCCATGACATGACAAGATTTTAGGAGTCAAAATCATATAATCTGACACAGTGACTATCGTAACCGACAAAAATATTGTGTAGTCTGAACCCAGCACACACAAAACTACTGTATGACTTCAGAAGACTTATATTATAGTGCATGGGTCATATGGACTACATTTATGATGTTTTATTGTAATTGCATTGAATAGTGTAATTACAAGTGACAAGCACCATCAAAATTTCTTTTTGTGTTCCACTGAAGAAAGTACGTTTTGGAACAGCATCATTGTGAGTAAATGACAGATTTTTCTGGGTGAACTTTCCTTTAAAGTGCATCTTGTCTGAATTGATTCTGCACCTTTTACAACTAATGACACATTACAGTACTGTTATGACATGATATAGTAATGTGATATTAGTTTCTTCATGGTTTGAGTTTTGGGCCGTGACACAAATGTAAAGCTTATTCAATTCCAATGCCAAAGTAAATACACTCTCAGCACCTTCACAGAGAGAGACTCCTTAGCCCTCATTTTCATTTCCTATATTACCCACTTACAGTGTTTAACCCCGATTCAGAGGCATTTATCCCAGAGTGCCTCTTTATCCCCCAGGCTTCCTCTTCAGGCATTACTCTGGCGGTTGATGTGTTCTCCCAGTTTGTTCACTGCAGGGTCAAACACAAAACGCACGAGTGCTAAAGCTGTTTTTGGGGAGTGGTATTGTGAGGCGGTAAATTTGTTTGCAGATGGATGATGGGATTTGTAGTGCATGGCTTTTCCCCTGGAGTTCAGGGACAATTGGATACATGAATGCCATAGAGGAGATTAGAGAGAAGAGACACTCGCGTGTTCCAGCTCAGTCTGTCAAACCCAGAGCTGTTTGTTTACATGCTCTGATGGCACAGCCTAAAAACTTGTGTATAAATTATGATTTTGTTTTTCATTACAAGAATTGTGTGTGTGTATATATATATATATATATAAACAGGCCATCCTGTTCGCTTGATATTTTTCGATATCTAGAGAACAGGATGGCCAGTGCCTAATATATAGTCAATTATATACATATTTGTATTATATTATAAATTTAAAAAAAAAAAAAGAAAAACGTTATGAAAAAATTTTTTAATTGTATAATAAAATTATATATCTATATTAGAGTTATGTAGTATTTCATACAAACTATTATAGCATTTATTTATTAAAATAATTAATTTGCTTACTATTTTTCTATTTAAGTTTTACAAATTTTAACTTTTGTGATTTTTATTGTTTTTTATATTTATATTATTTTCTAATAGGCTTTTCATATAATATTTATATTTTTTTCCAGCTTTTTAGATTTAGTAACAATAACATCCCTGATCTGTATTATATAAAAATATAATATAAAAATATATAAAATCTCTCTTTGTAGGTAACTCTAATTGCATATATTTTGTCCTGCTTGTATCTAGCCAGTGTCCATCACTTTGAGGGCACCAGACACATTCACACAAGCAGCGAGAAAATTGTTGGTGTGAACAACTGGCTCTGTGCCAGCGCTCATTATCATATAGATCCAACACTCTTCATTTTACTCCCCATTCGAAGCGGCGAGCCTCATTGTAAGCAGTGTCGCCATGCGTCGTGGAGAGGAACACGCTGGTTACATATGTAGCGTGGCCACTTGGCTTTGTCTGTGCAGTCATCGCATGCTGCCTGATCGGCCTCCTACGTGAGCCCAATCACAATGAGCTGATCATGTGATCACTGGGTTGGGGGGGTGGGGTGTTCTTGTATTGAACAGTATTACAACACTGCCCCCTTGTGGTCATCTTTTTAGCCTGAAATTATGATTTCAATAGTATATGACAAGTTGGACAGTCATGCGTGTGTAACATGCCTGGATATGTGAATGGGTTGAAATTTTCTCCAGTCTTAGAAAATGGTCGGCCTCAACTGAGGGCTTTCTGTGCACCTCGAGCTCAGATCCAGGGGATGCGGAGCCAGTTTGAGAGCAGTCATTTAGGCTAGGCAGGTAGTCTGTTTGTTTAGCGTGTGGGTTTAGCCACAGGCTACATCTAATTAGACAAGAGCACTGGACAGCCTTTCCATTTGATAGCAATTAGAGCTCTTCGTCAAACCACCAGCTGGAAACCTGTAGGTTGCGTGAGCACGTCTGTATGAGTGTGTGTGTGTGTGTGTTAACGTTTGTGATCCTGGCCCCTGGTTTAAAACCCAGACTGCAGGGCGACAGTTGCCGTTCAAAAACAGATGGCAAATTCAAGGCTCGTTGGCAAGCGCCATTCAGTTTTTTTCTAATCGGTAACATTTCAGCTAATGACTTAATTAGCTATGCAAATTGACAAATCAGTGTGTGGATATTGTTATTTAGTCAAAAAGCCCACCTTAATGAATGAGCGTAATTAAGAAGCAGAGGGGTGGGAAGGACTGACAGTGACTCCGGGGTCTCAGCCAAACCCCTCACGAGACGACACGAGAGTCATCGCTCAAATAAACTCAGATGCAACAGTAAAAGAGCTGAATCAAATGCAAAGTGTTCAGCTCCAGGAGTGTGAAGGGTACGAGGACTCTCACAGCTGGAAACCGGAAAATTAACAGGAAAACAAGGTGCACTTTAAGGTTCATAAATCAAAAATGTATCATCGTTTCCACAGCAGTACAACTGTTTTCAACATTGATAATAAAAAATAATAGGAATAAATTACATTTTAAAATATATTCAAATAAATAAAAACTTTTTAAATTGTAAATGTTTTTGATCAAATAAATGCAGCATTAGTTGAGCATAAGAGACTGCTTTCCAAAGCATTAAAACAAAATCTTACCAGCCCCAAACTTTTGAACAGTATTGTGTGCAGAATCCAATCATCAACCATTAACCAACATAATAAATGATGTAAATTTCATTGTTAGTTTATTGTTACATTAACTAATGTTACAAATTGACCTTATTTTAAAGTGTTACTGGGCTAATCTCAGTTTCTTGATGTACATTTGCCATTTAATTTAAGCAAAAATTGTAATTAAATGCTAAACTGCATTTGAAATGGATTCACATTGATTAATAGGCTCACTGACATTCAATTTCATTGCGGCGGTTGTAAAAAAAAAAAAATTAATTTTAATGTCATACGGAAGTGTCACACACTACTACACACATTTCACTTTAGCTTCGCCCAGAGAATTTGACTCTGCATAAATATTTCATTAGAAACTTTATTTTTTGTATTTTAGATATTAGATATATTTTATATTTTTAGATATTGTAGATTTATTTATTTTAATTAAAAGTAACAAATTTGGAAAAAATTAGACATCAATTAGAAATTTTAATTAAAAACAATACATCCAGTGGAAAAAAATACATATCCAGTTTCTCTGCATTTCATCAAAACATTCTGATGAACATTACAAAAAGATAACAACTAAAAGTGTTAAAATAACATTAGTACCCCTCATTTTTTCCATGTGCACTCTTTCTTCTTGCAGCGGTAATTTTGTCAGACTATTTACAGTTAATCATTTGGCGTTATGTTCGATTGGATTGCTGTCTGATTAGAAATGCACATTTCATTTACACGGCCACATTAAGGTGTCCCAGCAAAACAGATATGAATGCAGTCTACTATAACCGTGCTAAATGCAAATTCACTTCCCCAATGCTAATGCTGGGCAACGAAATTATCTGATGAATTCTCTCGTCACCTGTAAAGCAAATATTGTTTGAGTTTCTATCCATGTGTCTCATCTGTGTTTGCTCATTCATGTGGATTGTGAGGCTCCCAAACTTTTGTATGCTGATGTACTTCTGTCCCTTATGGATCTAATATTCTTTTCCTTTAAATATGGGACAATTTTATATTATTATATGGGATGGTTGGCAATCATATAGACTAAGAATGGGAGCTAGAAGAGTTGACAGAGAGGCAGACAGATAAACATAAAGAGCTCCCGTGCTGCAGCGTGTCGACACACATGATCAATGAAGCGTGTGCTCCAGTTAACTGATCAGTTGAGCCTGAGAATTCAACCAGAGAGAGAGAATGTAAAGAACAGAAAACTTGTGCTGCACTAAAACAAAGGTCCAGATATGATATTGTCAAGCTGTGAGTGGATTAAAAAATTGCAACTAATTAATCAGTCACTTAATTGCAATTAATCATGTCTGTTTATTTAATATATTTTAATGTTTTTATATTTTATATAATTTTTTTTATAAATATATATTTACATTTTACATTAACACATTAAAAAGTTGTAACTAATCACACAGTTTAATTGCAATTAATAATCTAATTTTTAAATGATATATTTTTATTTAATATATTTTTAAAATATTATAACATTTAATAAATAAATATATTTATATTCATTATTTTAACACATTAAAATACAATTTTAAAAAGTTGTAACTAATACAATTTAATCACAATTAATCATCTAATTTTTTAATGTTATATTTTAATTTAATATATTTTGAATACATAACATTTTATAAATAAATCCATTTTTAACACATTAAAATACAATTTTAAAATGTAACTAATTGCACAATTTAATTAATTACATCTAATCTTTTATATATTATATTTTATTTGATACATTTTTAATATATTATATTTAGTACATTATTTTTTAAACAGTGTTACTAATAATGTACAATCTAAAAACGTTTACTATGATTTACTGTTTATTTGGTGAAACATTTTTACACTTAAAAATAGAGTAAATTTTAAAGCAGTGAAACCATCACATATACAGTATGAACTGAGTAAATGCAAGTAAAAAAAAAATATATAATTTGGTACATTAACAAATAAAATTGAGTTGAAGTAATTGGGGGAAAACATTTAAAAAACATACCAATTTTTATGAGTAATATTTTATAGTATGAGTAATATTAATTTTTAATTTCCTCTAAACCTTTGTAAAATACTCCACACAAATATAAATATATTTATGATTACAAATTTCTTAATATGAATACAAATTACTCTCCCAACCTTAGGCCCTGTTTATACTAGTGCATTTTCGTTTTAAAACGCATAAGTTTTGCTACAGTTACGCCTGTCATTTACACTATGCCGGCGTTTTCGAACCTCGAAAACAGAGACTTTCGAAAACGCTGCAGACCCCGTATTAGTTTGAAAACGATGGCGTGGCTGCCCATGTTCGCTCTGCGTATCCTTGACGACCGTGTAAACAATAATCTTTGCTGGCTTTGTTGTAATTTTTAGCAGCCATTGTGCAGTTGAAATATGCATTTTTTAAATACTGCAGCTGCCTATATGCGCAAGAGGCAACTGTTTACATTTGTACGCGCATGCCCAGTGTGCATGAACAGTCATGTGACATGCGTTTTCAGCTGTGTAGATAGAGATTGTTTCTGAGACGCTGTGGAAACACCAGTGTAGACGAGGATCGTTTTCATTTAAAACGTTTTAAAACAAAAACGCACTAGTGTAAATGGCGCTTTAGATTAACATTTTTTTCTGGTGCTTGCTAAGGTCAGGGTTTGGGATTTTTAACAACAAACTGGTCCTTTACCATCCAACATTGATTAATGTATGCCGGGGTATGTTTGATCTACAATTATTCCTTTATCTAGTTTCTGCTACAAATTGTTTTCTCTTCATCTGTACCCAAAGTTTCTTCACAAGTATGAAACTTTACTTTAATATTGTTGTTCTTTTAGTAGTTTTTGACCGTATAACTGTATTTATTGCAGGATGTGATGGTGGTAGGTGAGCCCACTCTGATGGGCGGGGAGTTTGGCGATGAGGACGAGCGTCTGATCACGCGGCTAGAAAACACACAATACGACGCCACCAACGGTCTGGATGATGACGACGACTTCACAAGCTCGCCGGCGCTCGGCAACAACAGTCCCTGGAACAGCAAGCCGCCCACAGGGCAGGACAGCAAGCCAGAGAGTACGGCCTCACAACCCTCCCAGTAGGAGACAACATGCGCAATACCCTGTTAAACCACCAGGGCGGCGCACTCTCTTGCTCTCTCTCTCTCTCTCTCTCTCTCTGACCTCACTTTTTACCCTCGATGATGTAAATCCCATGTCATGGTGTTAATGATGTCATCCATTTTCACCAGAAACTGATGGTTCCACTCTGTGTTTTGGGTAACATTAAAGAACTTCACTGACCAAACTTTGGCAGCAATATTTGCTCACTGGATTTTTCTGAAAGCCAGGCTACAAAGCAGTGCAAGAATTGTGACTCTTGGAGGAACTTGACTTTATCAAGGCTGAATGAGCGATCTGAATTAACAGAGACCTGAATTTGGGACAACTTTAGCCCAATAATCAATGT
Source organism: Ctenopharyngodon idella (assembly GCF_019924925.1). NCBI lineage: Eukaryota > Metazoa > Chordata > Actinopteri > Cypriniformes > Xenocyprididae > Ctenopharyngodon > Ctenopharyngodon idella. Next base: position 15,466,348 of record NC_067233.1, on the reverse strand, counting down.
AAAAAAAACTACCATCTGTCTCTCAGTTCATCACATTTCTGCATAGTGACTCCAGTTGGCAAACATACTCGACGTCTACCAATTGCTGAAGAGATGGTCATGTTGGCTGTCTTCTAACTGGAGACTGGAACTGCAGAGTCATCCACCGAGACCAATCCCTGAACATTTGCATTTTTATTGGAAATTCATTTGGCTATTGTCTTTTTCCGTCTGCTTTCAATTATAAGTGAACCGCCTTGCGTTTCTTCAAAACAACAGACTGTATTAACAAAGACAGCTTGTATAGAAGAAAAAACATTGTCAGTTACCATTTAAAGATTGTACTTTATTTCAAATATTCCTATTTGATTTTAGACTCAATGTGTTATTTTATTAATTTGTGATTATTATGTGTTCTCCTCGTACTGTAAGATTAGGAGTTACTTTTTTTACAGGCAGGCACATATGAAAAGCATATTTGTCCATCTTTCGTCTCTCTCCCTGTACTGACTTATTTTCAAAATGCAATATGCTATGTTTATGCATGACATTTCGAAATCGGTAACATGTTTATTCCCAGACTTTTGAGGTCATGCTGGACTTTGGTTATCAATTTGAAAGCACAGTAACCAGGGTTTTGACTTTGACAATAAAAATGCATTCTGCTTCATCTGATGTCATTGAAGTTGTCAAACCTTGATGTAAACGACAGCTATTTTGACATTTACGACTTGTTTGACTTTCTGATTATAATGGATTTCATACTCAGGAATGAACACCATACTGAGAAATGAGAATGTTAAATACATATTACTGTAAATCCAGCCACAAATATTCTGTTCATTAGCTTTGTATGGGTTGAAATAACATTCATTATGTCAAGCTTCACACTGCTTTTACTATGTATGAAAGCAGGCTTTTTATCTAAAAATCATCATTCTAAAAAATGCAGTGCCCTTTTAGCAACTTATGTGATCACTTTCATACAGCTTTATGTAATTTATGTAGTTAGATACTTTACAAAAAGCCCTCTTTTTCCATAAATTGTACATTGGGTTTGTATGTTTCTTAAAGTCCCTTTAAAAGTTGCAGACAGTGTGCTTCAATTATTGAAAGGAAGATTGTGATAATGATGATGATCAGAGCCAAATATTTCTTTTTTAATTAGTTTCTTTGTTTCTGTAATTGTATTTCCTGAATATTATCTCAGAGCCTGAGATATTTCCAAAGCCAACAAAATGACAAGACACAATATCAGCCACCCACCGTTTAAACCTTGTATTATTGAAACTCTGCACAGTTTGTAAAATATTTAGCAGAGGTTTTTTTTTTTGTGTGTGTCATATCCAAAGTCTTGTATGTATGCTTTGCCATTTTGTGTGCCAATAAATTGTGCTTACAAAACTGTTTGCATCAATATTTCTGCCCCCTCTTACTTAAGTTTTAGGCTACTTTGTCCAACACTTTCAAGCAATTTTTTGTTTTTGTTTTTGTTTTGTTTTTTGCTCTGACCTGACTTATGGATACCGCTGCACATCTCTCGTCGAAGTACTAACGTTTGTGACTATAATCCTGAGTTTAGGTCAAATAAATCCACCGCACTTTTCCCTCTTGTAACAAAAAAAAAGTCTCAATAGCGCCACCCTGTGTTCAATATTATCACAATAAGCACACAGTAATAATATTTTACTTAAAAATATCCCTGCTGGTATTGTTTTGTATATTTATACTTTTTAAAATATATATATATATACATTTAAATGTATACATTTATAAATACATGTATCCATTTTCAGTTAATACATTTATTTTGGGAAAAAAACTACTTAATTTAAGAGTTAAATATTTATAAATTATTTATGTACTATAATTTCTATTATAAACTCAATGATATCTATAACGTGCTTATTCTGCATACATTTTTTATTTTATCACAACAGTGCTCTGTTTATCAATATCACGTGCAAAATGTGATGACGCCACAGCGAAGATGGCGGATTCGCTGGGTGTAGGGATGTCAGACGAAAAAGATTCCGAAAATGAAGATCATAAGGGGGTTAAATGTTCCTGGGGTGCTGCAGCAATATCGGGGAAGGCAAACGTATCTGGGTCGGCGGTGAAAATGACGGAAACTATCGGATTTTACGAGAAACCCACCGTTAAAGACGAGCAGCACGAGCACTCAGGTGAGCTCGAGCATCTGACAACTGACCTTCGCCTTTTGCTTCCAACGTGGCTTTAGTGTACCTTATTTTACCAATGCGTGTTAAAATTTTGTTTTGTCCAATATTTTGATAGTTTTCTTATTAAGCGGTAGGTAAAACTAGTTTAACTTCTAAGTCGTGTTAATGTACTGTTTACAGAGCGCAGATATGTTGTTGCATTCATTTTTGCATCAGAAGTTAAAACTCTTCTAGTCTCTGTGTCTAGCCTAAAGTGCTTATGGGAAGCCTAAGTGTGGTCATTTGAGCTCTTTGAATCATTGCTATTAAACATCCTGTCTGGTTCTGGTCCTGGTCCTGGTCCAAACATGGTGTTAGGAACAGTTCCAGACAGAAATGTGCACTTAAAAGCTGACACAGGGTGTCCTCTAGCTTTGCCCTGTTTAGAGGATATATGTGGATATGTATTTGCTGTAAAGAAAGTACTCCAGTGAGTGGACAAAGTGGACTTAGTTTTTACTTTTATCTCTCCATGTCTCCAACTTCCCATAGTGGTATAAATTAATGCCTGTTGTTTTTATTGTGATTTTGGCCATTCTAAAATCATTCCTCCAAAATATCTGTTCACAAGCAACTGACGTTACCATCTGAATCATTGCTTTGCAACTAGTTACTTTTTCAAATGCAAATGTAATGTTGCAGGAAATAGCAGGTGTGCAAACACATATTGTCAACAATCCACAACCCTCAAATGGTATTCTAGTGGTTGAGCGATTTAGGGTTTTCAGCATCCAAAATATCTAAAGAGAAGAGTGACAGATATGCAAAAAAAAAAAAAAAAAACCCAGAACTGAAAAACTTGAGGAAACCAGCTTCAGGATTGAACTTATGCTTTGTGCTTTTACCAAACAAAATAATACAGTAAGTTCTGTAAACTCAAGTAAAGTTTTTTTTTTTTATTTGTGAATCTAAGTTCAATGAGCTTGCATTTTAAGTTAATATGAGAATTGACATTACATAATAGAGGTGTAGAAGAACTTTTCTAGTTTTTCTAACTTGTGTAATTTAACTTGTTTAGCCATTTGTTCAGCAAATTAAAAAGTTTCTTCTGTACACCAAGTTGTATATATTTATTGAAATGGAAGAGAGAAAGAACACTCAATTTAATGGCTTTTACTTTTTAAAATATAACAAAAACACTAAAATACAGCTATAATTATCTGTTAATTCTGAATAACAATTATTTGTCATCATATAAGTTCCCATCTTTTGACTAATTTTTTTTTTTTTTTTTTTTTTTTTTTTACATCTATTGAAAAAAATTTCTAAAATGTGTCACTCACATGCTTAATTTCTTACCGCTTGCCAGTTTTTTGGAATAACTATTTTGTCTGTGTTGTGCATATATTGTGCTTATTATGTTGCTATTTCTGCAGAAATGACTCTTTGATGATCACCATTTCAAATGTTTAAAGGTTTAGTTCACCCAAAAATGAAATTTCTGTCATTAGTTACTCACCCCCATGTCATTCATCACCTGTAAGACCTTCGTTCATCTTCGGAATACAAATTAAGATGTTTTTGATGAAATCCGATGGCTCAGTGAGGCCTGCATTGCCAGCAAGATAATTAACACTTTCAAATGCCCAGAAAGCTACTAAAGACGTATTTAAAACAGTTCATGTGACTACAGTGGTTCAACCTTAATGTTATGAAGCGACGAGAATACTTTTTGTGCACCAAAAAAACAAAATAATGACTTTATTCAACAATATCTAGTGATGGCCGATTTCAAAACACTGCTTCATGAAGCTTCAAAGCTTTACGAATCTTTTGTTTCGAATCAGTGGTTTGAAGTGTGTATCCAACAGCGTGATTTCGTTACATCATAAGTGTTTCGAAATTTCAATGGTTCACCATTGGGGAGCGTGACTTTGGCAGTTTGATACAGGCTCCGAACCACTGATTCGAAACAAAAGATTCGTAAAGCTTTGAAGCTTCATGAAGCAGTGTTTTGAAATCGCCCATCACTAGATATTGTTGAATAAAGTTGTTATTTGTTTTTTTTTTGGTGCATAAAAAGTATTCTCGTCGCTTCATAATATTAAGATAGAACCACTGTACTCACATGAACTGTTTTAAATATGTTTTTTGTACCTTTCTGGGCATTGAAAGTGTTAATTGTCTTGCTGGCAATACAGGCCTCACTGAGCCATTGGATTTTATGAAAAATATCTTAATTTGTGTTCCAAAGATGAACGAAGGTCTTATGGGTGTGGAATGACATGAGGGTGAGTAATAAATGACAGAATTTTCATTTTTGGGTGAACTAACCCTTTAACCCTTTAATTTAATAGCATTGAACACCTTATTTCCTCTCTACCCCACAGACTCGGATGACTCTGACGATCCGTCTCTGTTGAGGTTCATGTGTGCGGAGCTGACCAGAGGCTACTTCCTGGAGCACAACGAGGCCAAGTACACTGAGCGGAGGGAAAGGGTGTACACCTGCATGAGGATCCCCAGAGAGCTGGAGAGGGTGCGTCCCACAATGCTCTTCTTTCTTTTTAAGATGTAACTTGAGGGAGCACCTCAGTCTGGTAACGATTCTGGACAAATTGAGAATCACAATTTTGATCACAATTCCCTCACGATTCTGAATAGACAACTAAACAAAATAACATGTAAGTTACTAGAGGTTCTGACACAATGGTAATTACTGCAGTCTATTTAAAAACATATCTAATAAATTTGAATTCTTTTTTTAAATCGGTTTGAATGAATGATTCAGTGACTCACTCATAAAGACTTCAATTGTTTCATTACTGGATGAAACAGAATTTTTGAACGAATCTCTTGTTTGTATAGCTGTTTCATACCTACATGACTGCAGCGTGAACACAGATTTGAATGTGATCGTACTTGTCAAATGTTTAATAGACACCAAATTGCTGTCATTTAGGAATAACATTGCATGGGTGTTTTTGAATCGATATCGCAATATATATATATATTTTTTTATACAATTAATTGTGCAGTTCTACTTTGACACATACCATAGTGCTTAAGCAGAAATTACACACTTCAAGTTCACCTTGTCCACCAAGTTCAGTGTATTTTCCGACCTGAAGTGTGATCCATGTGAATTGAGTAAATCTAAGGACAAATTGCAGCATTTTCAAGCATATACAACACATGTGTTTCATGCATGGATACTTCCCCAAATTTGTAATGAAAATTGTTTATAAATCTGTTGTCAGGACAAGCATTAAGATCTCCCACTGATTTTCTTAAAACTAAAAGTAAAGAAATTGACAGCCATAAATATTAGTATTGTAATTTATTGAACTTTTATTATTGTTGTTGTATAGTCATATTGAAAGGGGGGAAAAAATCTTCTTTTTTGTCTTTGGCTGAGTAACATGCCTGACTGGTCAAATTATCCAAATATTTAATAATCTGTGAATGCAAAGCTTTCTCCAAAATTCTGTGTGGTCCTAGTCCATAGCGTCACCTCAGAACTTTTATATTTTACAAATCTAGGCATTTTTTTACATTAAAAATATTATGTTATTAAATATCAAAACTCAATAAGTGCTTTTTAGATGTTATTGAATGAGTTTTTCACAGTAAAGAGTCAAAATCTTCAAAATAGTCCTGTACCCTTCCTCAGAAACTGTGAAAGTATTTATTGCCACTAGATGGAGATATTGAGCTATTGAAAACCGATATTGAGTTATTGAAGGATTGTCAAATATATTTATTTTATTAACCATTTAATAATAATAATGAGATGGTAATGATTCATATAGTGTATGTCAGATTTCATATTTTCTCATAGCATTTTTTCGTTCGCCTCAAAACCTCAGGTTCACACTCACACTACACAGGTTTGTGATATGTTGACAGCTGAGGTATGTGCACACAAAGACGGCTCTGTGACCCTGAAGGCGCTCCGCCCCTCAAACCATAGAAAGAGCTCAGCAAACTCTCCAAACAGTGAGATGACAGTAAAGTGCTGACCTGGAAACAGTTTGTTCATTATGTTTGCAGTGCACAGATGAGAGTCTAGATCTGGAACTACTGATTGCTGATCAGACAGACTGAAGACAGTATAACCAAAAACCAGCTTTGCTGCATCCCTGTGCCACGTTTTTGCATGCTTTTCTGGAAGTAACATTCACTCAGTCAAAGTTGAGCTGCGTAATAGATTTCCACGTTCATTCAGAATGATTGCTGTCTGCCAGTGTGTTTTCTCTGAGCAGGTAGGGCTCATGTTTTCATCTTGCAGGGCTCAACTACTGTAAGGATGGCTGATGGGCCCTGGTTGATGAAACTGTCACTTGACCAATTGACCAGTACTTTGTTGTCACTATATTTTACACAACATGTTTTTATGTTTTGCAAACTTAAACAGCTGATTTCAAGATTTTATTTATGACAGCTGAAGTTTTTTGTCAAAAATGTTGTCATATATTTATACTACTGTTCCAACATTCAATAAGATTTTAAAATGTTTTTGAAAAAAGTCTCCTGTGCTCACCAAGACTGCATTTATTTGATCAAATGTACAGTAAAAACAGTAAAATTGTTAAATATTTTACATCTTAAAATGTAATTTATTTCTGTGATGGCAAGACTAAATTTTAATTAATTGTAAAACTTTTTTTGATTTTTGTTTTGAACAAATTTGTAGTGATTACAGAGTTGCATAGCTGTATAGTTCCCGGTATTTTTACACACACACACAAATACATAGGCACATACACACATCTGTACTACGAGCCTGCAGAAGAGCTCCTAGTTGTTAAGACCTTCCTTGATTTATCTTCCACTGCCTTTTATTTTCTTTGTCCTTTGTTGAGAGGGTTCTAGTGGTCTGTGTTCATCTCTCTTAACAAGCTCTCTTTGTTTTATAGCTGCTGGTAAAAATTGTCCCCTAGGATTCACACTCAAACTTTAAAGAGCCAGTTGCTTGTGGTGCATGTTAACGTTTTAATTTGTTCTTAATGGTCTTTCTCTGAAACGGAGGAGTGCATTCTGAAGATGAAAAATATTTTAAGGTTACGGAGTGCTGGCAGACATATTCAAAGCCTCCTTCAACACATTTCATGCCTCGGTGCGCTCAAGCATGTAAAGCATTGGGATTCAGGGCCGAGGGGTTTTTTATGATGTCAGTGTTGTTTCTGTATAACATCGCTGAATGCAAACAAAACAAATGGAGTTCTGTTTTTGCATATTGCATATGTGAGTGCATGTGCTAAAATCACTGTTTGTGCCTTCCTACAGTTGATGATCTTCGGGTTCTGCCTGTGTCTGGATGCCTTTCTGTACGTGTTCACTCTGCTGCCCCTGAGAACTCTATTGGCCTTCCTGAGAGTGTTGACGATACCTTGCTGCGGCCTCGGGTAACACACATGCACACAAAACCATTTATCTTTGAAAAAGATATACCGCCATTCAAAAGTTTAGGGTTGGTAAGATTTTTCTCTTACGCTTATCAATGCTGCATTGATTTGATCCAAAATACAGTAAAAACAGCACAGTACACTCTATTCTATCTTCATAATCCTTTAGGCTAGAGATGCAGGTACTTTCTAACCTCCTCACACAATCTCTCGTCCATGTAGCCAGCCATTGTTGTTGCTTGCATAAATGTTTAGTTAAAATTGTTGATATTAGCTTATCTACATGATACACAACATAGCGTTCCCTTCACATTATGATCATACCAACAAAATGACTGAGATTGCATTGAAGATTGAGCAGTCAGTGACTTCTGTCGCCCATCCGCTGTTTTCGTCCCTGGAAAAACATTACCAACCTTAGCGGGTTTTTTGGTATCATTTCAGTTTCACATGTAAATAAAGGAGGGTCACATTTTACAATCTGACAAACAACAGTCATAAAAGACAGTAAAATGCAGTGAAGCAAAGTGTCTTCAAACCACAAGAAATGAGTGTATTTAGCAATGACACACCTTTACTTGGAAAAGACTTCACATAAACGCTGTAGATGCATTGTAATTCATTTCGGACTCAGATTGTGAACAGTCAAAGAACATTTGACATAGAGAAGTGCTTGGCGCCATGTCAGGCTCCAAGCAGACGTACACACTTTTTCTTGTCTCAGAGAGTCAGAGTACTGCAGGTATTTGGAAGTCTAAGCAATTCCACTCATCATTCTCAAGTAAATGATTTGGACGTTGTGACCGGTGCTCTTTTACATGTTAATGACATTAAAGGATTAGTCCACTTCAGAATTAAAATTTCCTGATAATTTACTCACCCCCATGTCATCCGAGATGTTTCTGTCTTTCTTTCTTCATTTGAAAAGAAATTTTTTGAGGAAAACATTCCAGGATTTTTCTCCATATAGTGGACTTCATTGGCTACCAATGGGTTGAAGGTCCAAATTGCAGTTTCAGTGCAGCTTCAAAGGGCTCTACACGATCACAGCCAAGGATTAAGGGTCTTATCTAGCAAAACGATCTGTCGTTTTCTAAAAAAATTAAATAAAAACTTATAAAAACTTTAACCACAAATGCTCGTCTTGCGCTAGCTCTGCAGTGCGATCATCACGTTGGAAAGGTCATGCGTTGACGTATGCGGAAGCACAGAGCAATTGTTTACAAAGTGAACGTGCAAAGATTAAGTGAAACGGCCAAAAGTTTTTCACTTCCGCCTACGTCACGCGTGACCTTTCCAAGGTGATTACGTGTAAGACAAGCATTTGTGGTTAAAAAGTATATACTTTTTTATTTATTTTTTTAGAAAATGACTGATCGTTTCGCTAGATAAGACACTTATTCCTTGGCTGGGATTGTGTAGAGCCCTTTGAAGCTGTACTGAAACTGCAATTTGGAACTTTAACCCGTTGGTAGCCGTTGAAGTCCATTATATGGAGAAAAATCCTGGAATGTTTTCCTCAAAAACCATTGTTTCTTTTCGACTAAAGAAAGTCATAAACATCTTGGATGACATGGGTGTGAGTAAATTATCAGGAAATTTTAATTCTGTAGTGAACTAATCCTTTAATTAGGGGGCGTTTACAAGGTGGACCATTTGTGATTTATAAATTTCACATCTGGAAGAGAGGCGTATGCACGTTTTTTGTGCGTATGTTCGTTCTCTAAATCACACATACGCACATTGGAGGAATGATCGTAAGATCAAATTTAGGACTGTTTCTATGCAACATTTTATAATTGAAGCACCAAATCTTGTTTTCCTCTGATTATGCATATATTATGCCATGTTCATAATGAACAATTGTGTATTGACATTTTCTCATATCAGAGTGCAGTAAAGTGCCTAATGTGTGCCTCTCCCTCCTCCTCCCAGCGCTAATGTTTGCCCTTATTGCAGACGGAGCAGGTAGGATGCCTGCCCACCGTGACCCATTTTAAACAATCCCATTCTTCATCCATATGTTTTATATAATGAGCATGTCACTGTAGCATTTGCCAACCTGGTAGAGCTTATATGTCAATGCCAGTGATGACTCTCTTTGTTGAATGGTTTAGCTTACAATATGATGTGCAGTATTTTTAATTTTAACTGTCAGCTGCTGGCAAGTGAAGTGGTTGAATTTTGAACTGTTAAGTGTTAAGTCTGGCAGTGGTTGTGTTTCATGTCTGTTTGGTATGGCTTAAGTGTGTGTCTGGCACCAGTATGACATTAAAGTGCTACATTATATGCCATCCTACTGAAAAAAAAAAAGATGGTTTGCTAAATTTAGTTAGTTTAAGCTGGTTTATCTTGTTGGCCAACCGCTTTCCTGGTCTAACCACCTGCCATAACCAACAAGCTAGACTAAGTTGTTGGCCACCTAAGACCAGCAATCCACTGTTTATACTCTTAAAATGCAGGGGATTTTCTCTGGTGCATTTGGTGACGATCTCTTGAGTCATAGTGGCTTTTCCCCTTGCCTTAATCAAACTGCAAAGAGGTTTAACTGGATCCTCAGATCCACACTTTCTAAGATTTTTATTAATACCTCACGGTCATATCTCCAGCTCCAGGATATTATGTTTAAAAATATTTCTATTTAAATGTAATTGAAGAGCTTACAAATCACACTCCTGTTAAATCTTGATCAAATTTACTGCTACTTTTAGGACCCCTCGCAATGGATGAGACCTTTCATGTAACATCTCAGTAGTCTTTCAGGACAGTTAATTTGCAGAATTAAAACCATTCAACATTAAATTTCTGCATCCCATCCCCTCTGAGTCTAGGATAGAAAGGACAAACACTTTTACACTTACATATATATATACATACATGCATGCATAAAAAATAAATAACACTTTGTAAAAAGGATGCTTTAAATTAACCAAAAGTTACAATTAAGACATCTATATTTTTACAAAATATTTATATTTCAAATAAATGCTGTTCTTTTGAACTTTCTATTCATAAAAGAAACCTGAATCATTTGATCAAATACAGAAAAACAGTAATATTGTGAAATATTTAAAATAATGGTTTTCTATTTTAATATACTTTAAAATATAATGTATTTCTTTGCTGCAATGCTAAATTTTCAGCATCATTACTCCAGTCTTCAGTGTCACATGGTCCTTCAGAAATCATTCTAATATGCTGATTTATTATCAATGTTGAAAACAGTTGTGCTGCTTAATATTTTTTTTATAACCTATTATACTCTTTTCAGGATTCTTTGATGAATAAAAAGTTAAAAAAAGAACAGCATTTATTTAAAATATAAATCTTTTGTAACAATATACACTACCGTTCAAAAGTTTGGAGTCGGCCATTGTTTTCTTTCTTTTTTTTTGAAAGAAAGTAATACTTTTATTCAGCAAGGATGTGTTAAATTGATAAAAAGTGATAGTAAAGATATTCTTCCAGTTTGTCAAAGAAGAAACTCTGAGAAACTTCTCATCATATTTTGAAAGCTTTCTTGGCCTTTTCCATTCCATTTAGGTTTAAGAGAGTCGAGTGTAAGGGGAGGTCACTAAATACTTGCCACTTTAACCTATAGAAGCCATTTTTTTCTGAATTTTTTTTTCTTTTCTTTTTTTAATACTGCATACAAATTTCCTGTATTTTCTGGTTATATTCTAATAAAGACACTGAGAAATAAATATATATGGTCATTATACCATTGCTAAAACAACATCTAATGGTGGCCGAAGACATTTGCACAGTACTACTGTGTGTATATATATATATATATATATATATATATGTTTCTGTTGCCAGTTCTCAGTCTTGCCGTTTTCCTGAGAATTTTTGTGTAGATTCCTCCTTGTGAGTGGGAGTGTGATGCCTCAAGTGAAAATGAATTATCCATCAAGTTTTTCCTTTTTTATTTTCCTGCCCACACCCAGGATGCAGGATCTTTGCACACCTCTGAATTGCAGCTCTGCTCCTCAAATAAATCTGATACCTTCCATTCATTCGTCTTCTGCTGAAAGTGTCTTAACTGTGAACTAAGCAGGGTGTGATAGACGTCAGTGTTAAACGGATGTTATTTATTTATTTTTATTTTTTCCTCATTGTCTGTACATGAACACCATACATTAGACATCTGCATGGGTTTTGAGTTGTTCCTTGGTGTTATTCTCCATCTGGGTGTTTCTGCAACTACTGCCTTTTTGCACTTTTTGCCTTGTGATGTTTATTAACTCATTTTAAACACACTTTTCAAACTCTGCCAGTTTGTTTTCATGATGCAAAGTAAAATATAAATAATTTTCACACACTAAACGTTGAATATTTCACTCTGTGTTTGCATCATTATCGTTGTAAAATGCCAACAAAAAAAAATTAATAATAATAATAATGGATTTTCATATTTAATGATTTAAATCTGGGTCTTGGACAAGGGAAATCTGATAAAAATCTATACAAAAAATGTGTACAAAAAAAAAATGAAAAGTAGCAAATTATATAAATGTAAATAAATGATGAAGCCATTTTTATTTTGATGTGACATTCAAGTGTGTTAGTCCCTGGACTGTGGTTGAAGAAATGCCCATCTGTGTGTTTCTCTAGTTTGAAAGAAAGCCAAAGCTTTTCTTCAGTGCGGTGGTGTTTTTAAGCTGATGTGTGTAATCATTGCATTTGGCCTCATTTTGTGCTATATATAATTAATGTGTTCAATAAGCTTTCTCTGCAGTTTGTTCTGAGTCTCAGGCCTGTTTAATACACTTATGCCGTGTGTGTTTGTGTTTATCAGTGGCTCTCGGTTCCTGCAGCCAGCTCAGGTGTGTGACCTGCTGAAAGGTTTAATCATGGTGCTCTGTTACTCCATGATGCACTATGTCGACTACGCCATGATGTACCACCTGATCCGCGGCCAGTCAGTCATCAAACTCTACATCATCTACAACATGCTGGAGGTATCGGGCTGCTCTCAAACCTGTTTCAGTTACATCTCTTGGATCATGTTATAAATTGTTCAACCAAAAATGAAAACTCAGTCATTATTTATCCACACTTGGTTTGTTCCAAACCTGTATTCTGAACACATGAACAAATATTCATTCAGCATTTCCATATAACAAAAGCAGCATACAGCTTTGGAACGACATCAGGGTCTGTAAATAATCACATTTTCATTTTTGATTGAACTATTCCTTTAAATATCTGTGTTATTTCATCTCTCAGGTGGCAGACCGTCTATTCTCATCTTTTGGGCAAGACATTCTGGACGCTCTCTACTGGACAGCCACTGAGCCAAAGTCACAGAAGAGAGCCCACATTGGAGTCATCCCCCATTTTTTCATGGCTGTCTTCTATGTCTGTATCCTTTTCAGTGCTCAGGATACTTGGGACAATATAAGAAACTACTTGATCCAAGTTTTCATGATGTCATAATTCATGTGGGTGTCATTATTCTTTAATTTTATATTAATGTTGAAGGAGTTGTGGTGTAATTGTAATTTAGGGGTTTCCACAAACCCTGGTCATATTGCTTATCCAAACAGAATTTCCTGTCTGATCTCTCAGTTTTTATAAAAGTTCTGATATAAATACTGTTCTCTTGGATCTGATTAAATATTCTGCAACTTAGCACCATAACATAATATCCATGACATATAATTGTTTTCCTCAGTGTATATTTGTCTCAGTTCTACATGCCATTCTCATCATGGTCCAGGCCTCTACTCTAAATGTGGCCTTCAACTCGCATAATAAATCTCTGCTCACCATTATGATGTCCAACAACGTAAGTGTACACACACAAACACACATTCTATGTGCAAACAGCAGAATCTTCAAATCTCAGTTCAGCGAATATTGTGTCATTATATACATTTAGAATTTTTTAATCATTACAGGCATGTGTTTATTCATGTTTCAGTTTGTGGAAATCAAGGGAAGTGTGTTTAAGAAGTTTGAGAAGAACAACCTCTTTCAGATGTCTAACAGCGGTGAGTCTCGAAACCAACCTAGTTATATTGGGCTCAACTAGTTTTTCAGGCAATCCACATGGAAGTTGATTTATATATAAATTATATATTAATATTAAATATAAATTATATAATAATTAATACTTTTATTTAGTATTGAAGTTATTTAAAGGGTTAGTTCACCCAAAAATGAAATTTCTGTCATTAAGAACTCACCATCATGTTGTTCCAAACCCATAAGGACTTTGTTCATCTTCGGAACACAAATTAAGATATTTTTGATGAAATCCGAGAGCTGTCTGATTCCTCTATAGACAGCAATTTAATCACCACTTTCAAGGCCCAGAAAGGTACTAAAGACATCGTTAAAATAGTCCACCTGACTGCAGTGGTTCAACCTTAATTTTATGAAGCGACGAGAATACTTTTTGTGCGCAAAAACGAAACAAAAGTTGTTAACTTTATTCAACAATCTCTTCCTTGTCAGTATCCTACGCTGTTGACGTAGTGAACGCAGTGCAGTGCTTCCGTGTTTGCGTCCGAACGCTGACTCAGTATTGGCCAACGCTGCTCACGTTAGCAACACAAAGCATGCGTGTGATGCTGACTGAGGAGCCGGCCAATAATGAGCAGGCGTTCTGACATAGAACATGGAACTATGTCAACTGCGTAAGAATGATGACAGGGAAGAGAAGAGACTGTTGAATAAAGTCGTTATTTATGTTTTGTTTTTGCGCACAAAAAGTATTCTCATCGCTTCATAAAATTAAGGTTGAACCACTGCAGTCACTTGAACTATTTTAACAAAGTCTTTAGTACCTTTCTGGGCCTTGACAGTGGTATTTAAATTGCTGTCTATGGACGAGTCAGAGAGCTCTCGGATTTCATCAAAAATATCTTAATTTGTGTTCCGAAGATGAACGAAGGTCTTACAGGTGTGGAACGACATGAGGGTGAGTAATTAATGACAGAATTTTCATTTTTATGTGAACTAACCCTTTAAGTTGCTGCAAAGTATACTCTGGTATATCCATGCAAAATATCCAAAAAATAATGGTCATTTTGTTTGTGCAACACGTGGTTTTAATTATACACAGGAAATATGTTCCTCAGTTCTGCTTATTTGGAATTACTACCAAGCTGTACATCATCATAATCACTTAGAGACTCTTTAATTGACAAGCAGGTGAAGCTGCAGTCTTGAACGTTGCATGTGAGCTGACTCAAAAACATTGTAGCATCTTTTTGAAATGCTAATCAAAGCTCACAAGAGCTTTCTGATAACACTCTGTGAGATGCTGACAGGCTGTGGTGCCGTTTGAGTTCCTCTTTCCTACAGGGCCCATCCTCTTTATGAATACTGTAATCAGCACCTATTCAGCCTTCTGCTGTTTACTCTCTTCCCACCTTCAAATGGCCACTTGTGGTCGTCCATTTAAATATTTGTGATGAAAGTAATCCTCAAGTTACTGTTCATAGACAACCTGCATGCATCGTACGGATTACCATCCTTTGAAGTCTTACAATCTAAAAGCTTTGTTTGTTGACCGTAGGTTTCCCCTTGCATTTTGTAGGGATTGGAGAGAGTAGCTTTGTGAATATAATATATAAGATGTGCAGACTTTGTTGCTCATGTGTTGGGTTTATATTTCTGTCTTACAGATATCAAGGAACGGTTCACCAATTACGTACTGCTCCTCATCGTGTGCCTGAGAAACATGGAGCAGTTTTCCTGGAACTCAGGTCTGAATTATGAATCAAATTAAAAGGCAGACATTTTTAAAGTGAAATCTGTTTTATTTTTAGTCTAGTAGTTGGTTTATTGTAGTGCCAGATAATAGCGTTTGCATCTTTATGAGCCAGATTCATAATGACTGTGGAAATTACTTACCCTACTATTTCAAATATGCTTGGTTAATCTGCTAATAGTGTTGATATTGCTTTCAGATCACCTCTGGGTTCTGCTTCCTGATGTCTTTATGGTAATCACGTCTGAGATTGCGGTTGACGTTGTGAAGCACGCCTTCATCACAAAATTCAATGACATCACAGCTGATGTGAGAGCCACAAATTTTACTTTATTTTCAAATATAATCCATCTCAAGAGCACAAGTACATATCAAGTGCGCCATTTTAGACAGGGCCATATGAACTTTTCGTTTCCATCATGTTCTTTAGGTCTACAGTGAATATAAAGCCAGCTTGGCCTTTGAACTTGTCAGCAGTCGACAACAAAATGTAAGTGATCATTTGTCTGATTTGTGAATATTTATGAATAAAAAAAAAAAAAAGAAATCTGATAGCACTAGTATCTGTAAACAGCTTAAAATAGCAAAAAAAAAAAAAAAAAGTAGAATACAAATGTGGTTGATTTACGGACAGGCCTACACAGACTACAGCGATTCAGTGGCGAGAAGGATGGGCTTCATTCCTTTGCCTCTTGCTGTACTGGTGAGAAAATATTTTCACTTGTTTAGCTACTCCAGTTATATGAGTTTTAGCCAAAAAATTTATTATTTATGTATTATTAATGTATTTTTATGCTTATAAGACTATCATGTTGTTAGTTTACCAACATGCTTATTCCAAACTGTAAAATGATGCATCAAACAACAAACGAATACTCATTGCATATGTGATACTGATCTTGAGGATATGGTTTTGTTTTCATCTCCTTCAGTTGATTCGAGTGGTGATGAGCTCAGTGAAGATCCAGGGCGCTCTCTCATCTGTCTGTCTGCTCCTCTTTTATCTTGGGTAAAATCAATTACTTAAAAGTGACTTGCCATCACATAATGCATCATTTTTTTGACTATATAACTCACCATTCAACCCAATCTCGACAGACCTAGAGTGTTTGATTGTTTTGTTTTCCTGCTGTGTTAATATACAGTCTGTGAATGGATTCTGAGAACAGTTTTGAGCAGTAGTGTCCCTACAAATAGAAACAGTATTTCTCAGTAGAGGTGGTTGTCCCAGTATAGTTTTGAAATTGTTTGGTGAACCTATTTGATTAAGTAGGGGCTGGGTTGCTTTGTTTGTTTGGGTTTTTTGTTTTGTTTTTTTAAATATACTATTGTTCAAAATTTGGGGTCAGTGAGGTGGTTTTGGTTTTTTTTTGTTGTTTTTTTAAGAAGAAAATAATACTTTTATTCAGCCAGGATGCATTAAATTGATCAAAATCGACAGTAAAGATATTTATAACATTTAAAAAAAATTCTGTTTCAATTAAATTGATTCATCAAAGAATCCTTAAAAAAAAAAGTATCACGGTTTCCACAAAAAAATATTAAGCAGCACAGCTGTTTTCAACATACATTTTCAATAAAAATGTTTCTTGAGCAGCAAATCAGCATATTAGAATGATATCTGAAGGATCATGTGCCTGAAGACTTGGGTAATGATGGAGTAACTGGAGTAATGATTTGTTCTGATTCTGCAGATTGATAACACTGAAAGTGTTGAATAGTATAATTATTCTGGGAAAGTCCTGTCGATATGTGAAAGAAGCTAACATGGAGGGTAAGCTGTTTGAAAGACCGACTGCTCAAACTTCAAAACAAACTCCCAAGAAAGCCAAACCTGCCAAATCTCCCCCACCCTCAGGTAACACCAGTTTTGATTATTCAAGGAATAGTTCAGACAGTCTGTGTTCTAAACACATTATGTATTGTGTGGAAAAGAGTATTTTGAAGAATCATGCCACTTTGTTTCTTTACCTCCGTTTTTAGCTGAACCTAAAGTTCAGCGACCCTCCATCACCAAACAACCGACCCCAAGGTTGAAGCCTTTTCCCATGACTCCACCCCCTGTAACTGAGGTGACCAGTGATCCGCCACCAGATTCTCCCCCTAAACCAGAGGAGAACAGCAGCGAGTCTCCACAATCTACTGAACTTACACACAGAACCACAAAAAAAGATCTGTTGGAGATTGACCGCTTCACAATATGTGGCAACCGAATCGGGTGAACTTGAACCCCATCACCACAGTAACTGCTCAGGAATGAAAGTCAAGGAGACTCTGAGTATGAACCTGATATAATTGCGAGGGGCTTTTGAGTGAATTCTTCAGAGGTTGCTACTATTTATCTCTAACTGGAAAATTACTCGTTTTGCCATCCTCTCTGCTTCTATTCCTGTGGAATATCTACCAAAGGAAGCAGATTGAGTGCAGAAAGCATTTCAAATCAAAACAAAGAATCTGTTCGCCCTCGGCAGGCTGGCATATCACGATGAATAGATTCTAGTAGATGTTGCTTTAGGATACGTTTGTCTCGATTTTATCTGAGACAGAACATCTTGAACAATAAATGAGGCATGAACATCTTATAAACTAGACTCTTCCCACTCATAATTTGTCTTTGAGTAGAAACTAAAAAGCATAAAATATATATTTATTTTTAAACACTCAAAAAAAACAATTGACTAATTTACGTCTTATTTAAATTAATAGATAAAGTTGTACATAACGACACTTTGGCTTAAAATATTATGCTAAACAGGTTTGCTAATAAAGCTGCCATTAGATTTGTTCAGTCTGACAAATATTTGTTTTTAGAAGTTGTAAAGGTATTATTTGGTACAGTTGAAGTCTGTATTATAACAGATACAGTACTATGTTTTTTTTTTTCATTATCTGTTCAAAAGAAAGGGAAGGTTTGGCTAGCCTAACGTCAGTCTGCTTGATAATTCAGCTCTGTATAATATACAAGGTGCCAATCCAGCTGACTTAACTTTGCACTGATTTGCCATATTGTCTTAAGCTGTACAAAGTATTTTTGTTTTGTTTATGAGTATGATATTGACCTATTTACACCAGCTATGAAAGAGCAAATAACTGTTTCATATGAAGTGTAACATAAAATAGGAGTGTTGTTTGAATGCACATTGTTAACGTATTTTGAAATTCGAATCATCTGTGACCAATCATATTCTGAGAGACTATATTGTTTGATATAAGTATTTTGTTGTTTTAAATGTAACTAAATTATTATCCAGTAATTAATAGTTCAATATCATGTTTATACTATTTTATAATGTTGCTTAGAAGTTGATTTTGCAATGGGGAAAGTTGAATGTCAGTCTAAATCTGTACAGCCTGTCTGGAAGTTACCTCCAGTATACAGTCATGTGATGCAGAGGTACCAAAAGCCAGATGACTTGAAATGGATATTCCGTCATGAAAATGTTTTTACCTTAATAGAAGTGTTCCTGCCAGGTTTTGAAATGTGTGTCATTTGCATTTCAATATATTGTATTTTGTTCTGTTTTTCATTATAAAAATCAGATGACCAATTCTGAACAGGGTTGCACAGGTTGTTGTCCTCACAATGTCATTATTGTTTTTAAAATGTACCATAATGCTAAAAAGTAGTTTCATATGTAAAGGTTGAAGACTAAATCATTTGTTTTTATGTAATGCCATCCCTGTTTTTGGGACAGCAAATAAAAGGTAGTTTTGTAATTTGTGCCATATGTTTTTTTTTTTTGTTTGGCTTATGTCAATATTGTTTTGTTGTCTTTAGGTGAAGTGTGTATTTTTGGTCACCATCTTGTAAGTCTTTTACCGTTTTTATTCACCTTTTAGTTTTGACAGTCAGAATGCATTCTCTGTGTTATGCTCTGGTTTTAAACTGTATCTGGCAGCCAGTAATCTGCCAATTTATGACCTCCTCCCCTACACCCACCACAAACATCCCTGTCCTCTCCATCATGACCTCCAGAGACCAGGTACCTACTTGATGCTTATGCAGTAAACATGGAGGAGGTAGAGCTGTAGGTTGTTTCTAAGGCAACTGCATGGTCATTTGGCTTTAGAATAAAGAAATCCTCTTGTAACTTTACTCTTGAGCAAAATTGCAACTGTAGATATCCTTAATAGTATTTTATCTCAATGTGTTAATGAGAGTGTTTCGCTGGACTACCCAGTGTATTTGCCCACTGATGCGACCATGGTAATGTCATCTTACTGCTTGCCATGTCGGAAAAGAATTGTTTCTTCTCTAAACAGATCGTCAAGGTTTTGACACTGTTGGATTTCGCCTTTGTTCAGCAATGTCTGACACACAAAACATTCTGCAGCCATTGCATTCTTTACAGAATCCTTTAATCCACTGCAAGAAAGAATGTAATCATGTGGATTCCTGCTCTGATATCATGGACTCACAACATTTTCTGAACCTCCCTCACATTCTTTATGAATTAAGTAGTTGTTTCCCAGAATATAGTGAAGGAATAACATGCTTGGGAGTAAATTAAAGGCCTTTTGCAGTAGTCAAGTATGATCCTATTGGCTTTTTGGAATTGCACAGTAAGAGGGGACAAAGTTATGAATGATAACTTGACATCATTATATAACAGTTAAATTAGACTGTGGTGACCAATTAAGTAGTTTAGTAGTGTAATACAAAGTACTCTTCATGTAGATGTAGTATATGAATGAAATAAATGAAGTACTTTCTGTTTTTGTTTGTTTTAAAGGCTTTGATGTCTTAATAAATTCTGAGAGAGAAAAAAAAATGAGTCATGTTGTAGGAGATCTGAGCCCACTCAGTGGGTGAACATGTTTGGTTAACACATTAAAAGCAGATACAATTCAAAAGTTTGAAATGAACATCCTCCACGTGTGTTTCTTACATAACCATCCACATATTCCCTGTACAGCACCTTATTATGACTCTTGAGACTGATTTTGCCAGCTTTCCCATAAATAAAAATCAGATTTTAGGGCTTGAACAATATTTTTATCAACCCTCTCATTTCCTTATGATTTCAGAGATAGCTAATAGGCTATAGGGGGAAAGTGGGGTAAGATGTGCCATTTCTTTTAATTTATGTGGTCCTCAAGATAAGGGAAAAGAAGTACAATGAAAGTATCTAAAGTAATTTCAGGATGTTTCCTATCATTTTAAATGATCAGAATACATCTATGACATAGGGTTCTAAAAATATGGCTTCTTATAAAAAAAAGAGTTTCTGTGGCTCAATTTACCCCAGTTTAGGGGTAAGTTGATCCGAGTCAGTGGGTAAGTTGAAACATCTGGGTGTAAACTGACCATAACTGAATCTGAATCAAACCCATGTGAAACTAAAGAAAATTTACCTCTTTTAAAAACTAATTTAATAATCAAATTTCCTTTTACAAATAATCATTTCTTTTTTTTTTTTAAAGCTAACTTAAACAACATAAAACAAACCAAATTAAGTTGAAATTTCAATATCTTTAATTGTTTGCATTTCTGAAACAATATTTTGAACACCAAAGTTGTAACCTTCCCAAAAACAGAAACAGAGAGTTTGTTGAGTAAAATTAAATAAAAACTAAATTAGAATGAATTAATACATTTCACTACCAAGATACAGGGGGTGGGTCAACTTACCCACTAGCTCATCTTACCCCACTCTCCCTTATGCGGTAGGACTATGTTTGTGTGACAGGAAACGATGTTACAGGACCAACAATCGATGCTGATCCAGGATGACATACTCAGCCTCATAAAGAAGGATATTTGTTCACTCAGTAATGATGTTTCACCTATTCCATCCACAAGTGAATCTTTTTATTTTATAAAAGTAAAAAAAAAAAAAAAAAAAAAAAACACATAACCACAGTTTAGACCAAGATACATGTATCAGAGAACTATAGGAGCAGTGCCATTTTTCACTTTACACCTTCATTTTGGTGCAAGTTTCCAAGGCAAGGGAAATTTTACTATAAAATAGGCTAGGCCTACTGCATAAAATATAACATCTATAGATATTTTAAGTTCATTTTGATATTTAACCATTTGTTTTTTTGTTTTGAGTGAGACGAACCATCCTACCACAAAACGCAATTTATTAAATCCTTTGCTAATATTTGATGCTTGTGCCGGTGTTTTCTAACAAACAAAAAAAATTGCTTAGAGGATGATGTCATTACTTTTTTTAGGGATTTTTACAAAAGACGGGAAAGTAGTGACTTATTTAAATAAGCCTATAAGATGCTGCCTTCACATGCTCTCGGGATTTTCGTAAATAGCCTACGAGTTTCCTAGGTAAAAATTGTACATGAACGCCCTCCCATTTCGAAACTTGAATGCAATGAGCTCGTAATCACGACTTCAGAAGCGGGAATTATCAAATTTCCGATAGCACGTGAAGGCAGCATAAATGTATAAAAATTCCCTCGAATCATTCCACTACTTTGGTTTGATGTCATGAAACTGAAATCAAATCAACTGTTACATAGTGTCGTATTTTGAACTATATGGACAAAAGGTGTTTAAAAAGTCAGTCACATTTTCACCAGTCTTTCATCAGTGTTTGAAAGTGGTAAATATAATTGAAAACAGCCTAAATTAAATAATCTAGTCACTCATCTGCCCTGTTTGTAACACCCGGCAGGCGGAGCAACGAGCGCGAGCCCATGAGATGAGACCGTTAACCCACGGATAGTGGATGCGCGCGCAGAGAATCTGTAGTCACTTACACCTCACTGGCTCACGCTCACCAGCCGTGTTATTATAGCGGGGCATCTGACTGACTAGCCGACAGAGAGGCGCGAGGTGAACCTGCAGGAGCTGCTCGCCACGGGGGACCATGGTCATCATGAATCGCTCGCCGGATAGCAGGACTTGAGACCTGCGGTTTATCTGCAATCACCGAGATTGTCCCTCATAGTAAACCTAGAATTTCCTCCACTTCCATCATCTGGAATTGCTTTAACACTAGAACTAATCATGCTGTGGAAAACGGGACTGATAATTCTGTGCTGGGGCTTGACGTCCGGGGAACTCCAGGACGGGCAGCCCAGCACTCCTGCTGCTCCAGCGCGGAGAACTTTGGATTTCGGCTTCGTCCCCTCCGGAGTTTACGATACCGTCGCCTATTACGAGCCTGGGGCCATTGGGATTTTATTTAACATGATGCACGCTTTCCTCTTTGTGGTTCAGCCTAACCCGTTTCCTGAAGGTGAGCTCAATCCTGTGATTTTCTTGAACTTCTGGAAACCATAAGGAACATTAATTTGATGTTTCCCTCCCTTAATTATTAATTTGAATCAGGTTATTAATATAGGCTACCCTTGCTGTTTCTTCAACAGCATCTACCATAGGTAAGTTAGATGTTTCAGGTGTGATAGCTCCATGGTGAATAAGATGGTGTGAGGGGTTCAATGTGGCTGGTCTGGCATATTCTCCACCCCCCACTGTGCTCGTCATTACATTGAGATTAAGATTGTGACCCTGTGAGTCACTGTCCTAATGAGCTAAAAGGCTAATCTGGAATGCCATATGTTGCTGGGCTTTTATTTTTTCCAGCATGACACAGGTGGATATAACCCGGTTCCTGGAGGGACCCCAAAACATACACACCTATATCAGATCTTGGAGAACTTTACTAAAGAGCTTATTAGTTGCATCAGGTGCTTGATAAGGTAGACATCCAAAATGTGTACTATTGGTCGTCCTCCAGAATCAGGATTGGAAAAGGTGCTTGGTGGCTTCTATTGTTGATTATACTAGCCCAGAGGTTATCAACCCTGCTCCTGGGGACCCACTATCCTGCAAACTTTATTTCCAACCTGCTTTAATACACCTGCCCATGTTTGATTAGGGTTGGAACTAATATAGTGTGTCCCCAGGAGTAGGGTTGAAGACCTCTGGGCTAGTATAATCAACAATAGAAGCCACCAAGCACTTACACTTTTAAAAATAAAAGTGCCAAAGCGGAAGTTTCGCAGTGATGCCATAGAAGAACTATAGAAGATGCTTTTTTTTCTTAGTATTAAGAACGTTTAATTGGAAAAATCATTTTCCACTATAAAGAACATTTTATCCAACGGAAAGATTCCATGAATGTTAAAAGGGTTAGTTCTCCCAAAAATGAAATTTCTGTCATTATTTACTCACCCTTATGTCGTCCCAAACCCGTAAGACCTTCGTTCATCTTCGGAACACAAATTAAGATATTTTTGATGAAATCTGAGCGTTTCTGAACCACACATAGGCATCAATGTCATTGCACCTTTTGAGGTTCAGAAAACTAGTAAAGAAGACATCATTAAAATTGTCCATGTGACTACAGTGATTCAACCTTAATGTTATGAAGCGACGAGAATTCTTTTTGTGCACAAAAACAAAACAAAAATAGCGACTTTATTCAACAATTGTGACTTTATTCAACAATTGTTGACGCTGCACTGTGTACAACGTCAACCGTGTAGGAGACTGACAGGGAAGAGAAGAAATTGTTGAATTAGGTCGCACAAAAAGGATTCTCGTCGCTTCATAACATTACGGTTGAACCACTGTCGTCTATTTTAACGATGTTTTTATTACCTTTCTGGGCCTCAAAAATGTTCAATGATGTTGCTGCCTATGTGTGGTTCAGAAACCCTTGGATATCTTAATTTGTGTTCCGAAGATGAACGAAGGTCTTACGGGTTTGGAACGACATGAGGGTGAGTAATTAATGACAGAAATGTCATTTTTGGGTGAACTAACCCTTTAATAGTTCATCATAAAACCATAGATGCCAATAAAGAACCTTTATTTTTATAAGAGTGTATAGATCTTGCATAATATTGCAAGGATTATACTTGTCATATTATGCATTCTGCTCTGTAATTCACTCAGTTGTACTCTTATATTTCCAAGGTTATAAATTCTTCTTTTTCTGCATCTTGTTCATTTCTCATCTGGTAGTGATGACCCTCTAGCAGTGAGTCTAAATCATCCGTGCATCTGTCTTCTGAACCCATTGTAGCACTGACGGCGTTTTGTTTTCATTTCTCCCTTTTCCTCCTTCATTCTCAAATAAAAATAGCCACAGCTGTAGCCTTTAGGCAAATTAATTAGAATGATAAAAGCTCTCTGACAGGCCTCCAGTATATGATAATTCAGCCCACTGCGTTTGATTTGCAGGAAAGAGAAAGCCGTACAGCTGCGACAGTCTCGTCATAACTCCGATTCTGCTTGATTTGTTCTCATATGTTTGTGCCAGTCTTGGAAGTCATTTCTTAGCGTGGATTTTCAGGGTGTTTGCCATGAACTGATTTAAGAAGCCTGGTCACGTCACACCTAGACAGACATGCTCAAATCCTTTGATCCTTAAATCTGAATGGACTTTGACAAGTGAAAGTAAGGACACTGGTGTGTGATGGTAACCTCCTGTCTCCTTCAAAAGAAACAGTCTCTTTAGACCTAACTACTTGTAAGATCAAAGTGCGCTGGGGGACGATGGGTTGGTAATGGCCTATTAATTGCTCAGTTTGAAGGTCTTGAGTTTCGCAGCGTTATATTGCCAGGAAATATATTAGGGAGCACTTAGGATCTCTTTGTTCTCTGACATTGACCTGGCTGTACTGACTGCCACCTTTGGTCTCTCTCTCTGTTCCCTGAGCCTTGGGCTGTATCTCATTTTGCTCCTCAAAGCAAATTTTTGTCTTTTAAAATGAAGTGTCCAAATTCAACAGCACTAGTGTAGCGTCACCAAACAAATGTTAAAGCAATGATGGTTTCTATACAGGTTTTTTGAGCATTTCCCTCATCTGCCACTGGTCGTGTAAGTTTGGAGTCCGTAAGATTCCATTTTCCTTTTTTTTTTTTTTTTTTTTGAAAGAAATATTTTTATACAGCAAGGATCAAGAGTGACAGTAAAGATATTTATAATGTTACAAAAATCCATTTCAATTAAATGTTCTTTTATTCATCAAAGAATCCTTAAGTGTATTGCGGTTTCCACAAAAATATTCAGCTGCACAACTGCTTTTAACATTGATAATAATTAAAAAATGTTTATTGAACAGCAAATCAGCATATTAGAATGATTTCCGAAGGATCATGTGACACTGAAGTCTGGAGTAATGATGCTGGAAATTCAGCTTTTCCATCACAGGAATAAATTACATTTTAAGATATATTAAAATAGAAAACCGTTATTTTAGATTTTAATAATATTTCACAGTATTTTTAAACAAATAAATTAAAAAATCTTATCCAGGCCCAAACTTTTGAAAGGTGTAGAGGTAGTAGTCAGTTATGAATTCTATTAGTGGGCTATTGTAATGTGGACACCCTTAAACTCCGTCTCAGATTATATGTCAGAGACCAAATCTAGCAATCCAAGTGATAAACTGACTCAGTCCATCTGAAGTAGACATATGCAATGGAGGCAGTTACCAGGGCAACATAGCTGTATTCTAGTGAGTGTGTTTGAGTTTCTCCCTTTGGCCTACATATGTCTGAATGCTGTAGTGTTAAACAAGGTGCGAATAGCCAGTGCTTTCTGAGAGAAGTGCAATGCTTTAGATTCGATCTTAACAGATCATTGTTAACAGATCATCTTAACAGTCCCCCTGAAATCAAAATTTAAGTTTTTTAGCTTTTAGTATGAATATGTTAGCCTTAATGTTATGAATAAGCTGGTGTGTTCCAAAACAATAACAAAATTAGCATTTAGGAGATATAAGCATTCAAAACTTACAGTCTCTCACTTCTGCTAAAATGGATCACGGATTTTCATGACATCACATCACACTTCATCTTCTCATCAAATATTCTGTCAAATCAAATGCTCTCTAGAATCTGAAGTCCCACCCCTCCTACACTATAAACAGACGCTGAAGCTGCGGCTGAAATCTGCCATTTGTTCATCAATTTACTAGTTTCTACATGGTGAATGGCACATAGTGCACCATATAGAGAATAGGGAACGATTCAGACAGTGTAAATATACTTTCCATTGACGCGAATGAAGTCCTTTTTCGCATTAGTATCACGTGAACCGCCGCAGCGCAAGTACAGCATGCTCTGGCCCAGGGACACGAGAGCACAGAGCAGATCATATCCGCGAGTCGGCTCAGACCACGAAATCGGACCCATTTAAATTCTGCACAGAATGCTGTATTTTAAAGTGATATAGAGGAGATTAGGAGGATAAACGGTTAGATATTAAAAGGAAACAAAGGTTTTACTGAGTTGAACGGCTCTGGCCGAGCTGTGATATAAACAAAACGCTATTGGCTATTTTAAAAAGGGGCGGGCTGTTCGATATATCACCCTGTCTTCCTGTTTCAGTTGAAATTGCGTCAACACATTGAATAATGCTGCGCGTTCCAAGACACTTCAGGGGGCCTTTAAGCACAGGACAACCAAAATTATATTAACAGTTTTTCATGCCAGGAAGTAGGCAAAAGGGCTTGTACTAGGGTTAATATCATTAAATAAAACTGAAACCATAAAAAAAAAATTAATTTCAGCTAGTTGCCAAGGCAACATTTCTTGTTTTAGTTTAGTTTAAGTTGAAGTATTAAAATGACTAAAACTAAAACTTAATTAAAAAAAACAACAACATAAGCTTAGGGTGTTTACACGTCAACAATGTACAACGGAAAAGTTATACAATTGCTTTTTTCGCGTACAGAGGACAACATTGTCAAAATGATCCCTGTTCACATGGATCTGCAAAAACAATTAAAAATGCTGTATTATGCTGCCAGACCAGTAGTTGGCAATGTCACTTTATAAAGAAACACTCCGTGCCTACAGTCTGGACACGTAATACGCATGCACATGACACCACCGTTTTCACAAATTCACATTTTTGTAGCTTACACAGAGTCAATAACGGTATTGTTTTCAAAAACTTGCACTTTGAGACCTGTTTTCAAAAGCTTGAGTTTTCAGGCCCCCAAAACGGCACTTTCATGTGAATGAACAGCCAAAACGCATAAAAAGTTTTCTGTTTTTAGTTTAAAACGGTGTCAACTTAACGGCCCCTAAATGACAAAACAGATAAACAGAATTTCTAAAACATAAACAAAATTTAAATGAAAACAGAAAATATAAAAATAAAATCTAATTCGAATTCAAAATATTAACAAAACAATAATAGTATATCATTGATACTAAAATAGCATTGGTTTGTACAGAGATTATGTTGTGTTATATCGTTTAACAGTGTAAGTGCAATTTCATACATGCAGATTTTTAAAAAGATCAAAAAATATCAGTTTAATGTCAATGTCTGCCACATTGAAGGTTCAGATCCAGCAGAGTTGCTGAAGGATGAAGCACAAGCGTTGATCGCAGATGGCCGCCAGCTTGCTGTGCTCCCCCTTGCTCCTCTGCATCTTTAGAGGCAGCTACGCCACACACTGAGGCTGAGGGGAAATTAAATTGAACTTTTTTCTCTCTATTTTTCCCCTTTCCCTCTTTCCATATCCCAGTTATCTCTCTTTGCTTGACCTCCATTCTTTCTCCTCCTTGCCTCCACCCAGCAAGCCCTCCCATACATATTAATGTTCAAAACTCCTCAAAGGAGTCATATTTAAAGGCTGTTGCTGTTATTTTTAGAGGTGGCATAAAAAAACCAATAGACAGTCATTACTTATATAATACATTCAATTCTGATGCTAGTGACTTGGACATAAGTCCAAATGAATGGAATGTTTAATTCAAAATAGAATAGAATAGAGAAACCTTAGAAATCTTCAAAATAAGTTGTTGTTGTTATAAATCATTACATCCTTACATTAAAATTATAGTGACTGTGTGTCAAACTATGATTGTTATTTTATGAGCAGCTGTGTAAACGCTCCACATATTTAAATATAGTGAGCATTACTGATGTTTGAGGAGGAAGTTAGAGATGTTGGGAGCGTGTGATTTGTCTTACTGTAGTGCTCACGTGTTCTCATGACTCCAGCATGACTGTGATGCTCCAGGGACTGGCACATGTCACTAGATTTCCTGGGGCCTCTTCAACCCAACATGAGGCCCATGAGCTCCAGTAAACCCAGTGCCCAACTGTCATCATTATCTAAATGAGCTGGCATCCTAATAATATTGTAAAAAATATTCTTAATAAAACATCTTAATTTTGGTTTCCAGTAACATGCATGATAATTTTGTGTTGAGTATTGGCTGTCTCCTGAAGTGTTGTGGGTTTATCAGTTGCATATTGGTTATCACTTGATATTAGTGGTTTTATTAATATTTAATTTATTAATACTATTAAATGCATTCCTTTAGCTCAAGCAGTAGAGCATGGTGCCAGCAACACTATAGGTCAAGGGTTCAATTCCCAGGGAACGCTTGAACGGATAAAGTGTAGGGTACAACAGGACTAAAGGCACTACTTTTCACTGCTAAGGCACTGCTTTTCACTACTCTCAAAGTGTATGATTGCAGGAAACATATATGTTTGTATTGAACATTGATGGAGCAATAGATTTTGTTTGAAAATAAATCATAAAAGTAGTTAATTTTGTTTAAAAATCTTGTAAATGTATGAGGTGGTGAGGGTGGCCTTTTACCCCACACATGGGGTAAAAGGCACACCGTATTCATACATTTGTATGAAGCTAAAATAGTTAAATATTTGCTAAGCTAAAATATTAGCTAAAATAATATGTTTTTAAAAATGTCTAAAAATGTTTTTGGTCAATAAATATACTGTCATTAAAATAGGCCTATGTTAATATAAAAGTATATTTTAAAAATACAGAAACAAAATTACTTTAAAAAGTAAAGATTCTGAATGCATTGAAGAAGATCCCATAATATTTAATAGATTTACAGTAGTAACAATAAATAATATTTTATTATGATATGATTAATATAATATTTTTAAATATGATTGTTTCATTATAAATATGGGTATTATCTCTAAGATGGATACCTAATTTGATATATGATATTTGCCATCTGAATCTAACCATGTCATATCAACAAATGGAAAAGTCAGCCAGCTATTCATTATCATGTTAATTATTGTGCCTTTTGCCCCAACAGCAGGGGCGCTTTTTACCCCAAATACCATACTTTTGCATATTCTTCCATTATTGAAAACCTGTTGCTTAATTTACCTTGAACAAAACTGAAAATCAAACATTAATTTGATGCTACATAAATCAATAACATTTTAAAAAACATCAAATATTAGATCAAACTACCTCCGAATCAACTTTGCGCTGCTGCCCGCGATTCAGTGAAAGATGAGACAAATGTGCATGTGCATTTTGAAAAGCAGATATTTAGGAAAGTGCTGCGGCATGTTTTTGTGCCATCTAGTGGTTTAGAGGAAAATAAAATCAAAGGCGCCTTTTGCCCCGTGGTGCCTTTTGCCCCGTGGCGCCTTTAGCCCCATTGTACCCTATACCTTGAATAAGTCGCTTTTTGGATAAAAAAAAGCAACTTATTCAAGGTATACACTTATAGGATATAGTTAGTTTGCTTACGAAAATGAAAGTTGTGAATTTAAAGTTTTTTTAAAAAAATATTGATTTTTAGGAATTTTAATAGAAATTAGGTATATCAAGTGTCAAATAAAATGTACATTTGCTTTGATGAAGTTAATGTTATTAGTAATTGTGTAATAAAAATTATGGCTATCTATTTAACACATTAATTTGGCACAATCCATTTTTAGCAGTGTCACACGAGGAAGTGTGCTGTTTTTTCCCGAATGTCTGATTGCAAATGTGATGTTGATTTTATGTTGTGCTTCTCCAAGTAACACACACTGGTGTTTCATTATTGAACGAATGGTTTTTAACGAATCGAGTGAGCCCTTGATTCAGTGACCCATTCATAAAGACAGTCACTTGCTCAAGGATGTCCGACCTTGAGGGACTGAACAGAAGAAATTAGTTCTTCACAATTAAACGAATTTCTAATCGTGATTATGATTACGGATGCCACGATTTTGTAATCGTTCAAAGGCGCGATTACAAGGAAAAATATCCACTTACATTATTCTGTGTGTTTAAGAGGTGTGTTATGAGCATGTTACGTTGTGAGAGGCGAATCATGACTACTTCAGAATGTAAAAGGTCTAACCTAGCACAAAAGGAGCTACCAGTGATGTAGGTTTACACTGATATGTCGGACGCATGTGAAACACCAACACCCACCATTTTTAAAAAGCCGTGTACACAGCCTATATATTTACTTCATGAAATAACCTCTCCTCAATGCAGAACACGAGACTCAGGGGGCGAGGTTGGATCCAGATCCAACTCCTCCCACTTTACATATCCCTAAACCTACCCATCTCCACCCCCTGGATCTAGATCCAACTCCTCCCACTTTACATATCCCTAAACCTACCCATCTCCACCCCTTGAATCTGGATCCAACTCCTCCCACTTTACATATCCCTAAACCTAGGGGCTACTGGAGAATCCAGCACGACTTTGAGCAGACCAAGCAAAATATGATTATGTATTTCTGCTAAGCTAGCGACATTGGGCATCAACCAACCACACGACAAAAGCTAATACTTTTTCATATACTGTCTACTTTCTTTGTATAACAGTTCTATCTAATAATGTATTAGACAGGACTGTTAAACAGATCGTAAACTAATGAAGATGGCGAATGTGAGCGCTGTGTGCTCAGGATCTGTCTGACTCTGAACTGTTCTCAGCACCGTCAAAATAAAAGTAACAACAACAAGCACAGTTTACGTCACTTCACGTCACTAAGTTCCAAGAACAACCTGATGCAAAAGCCCCTATTATTATACCATGCGTATGTTGACTTTTTATTATTATTTAAATAAGAAACCAAACCAATGTATAATTGACATTTGAGGTTTAATGCTATAGGAAAACAATAGCCTAAAAGATTTCAGGAAGAGTGTTTTCAGCTTGTTTTTTATTTTTATACAAAAATATGGCATGCAGTTGCTTCAAACAATGGTATAAAGCTATTCAATACATCATTCAATGTAAATTGTAATAATCGTAATTACTAATCGCAATTACAATTTCAAGGGAATAATCGACAATTGTGATTTTTGTCATAATCGTGCAGCCCTAGAAGAAATTAACCAGAGAAGATTTCCACGTCAAAGAAGGCGGAGCCTCAGAGCGCACCTACCTTTACGTAATTGTCATGGACCAATGGTAGCAGCCAGAGCAAACTTTTCTGGAAAGTTCACTTAGGCAAGCTGTTTCGAATTCCCAAAACAAACTTCTTTTTGGCCTGATTTTGTTCGATATGACATCACACCAGTTTGTTCTTCAATTTCGCTTGAAGTATACCGGGGCCTTAAGACAGCGAATTGCCGCCACCTTCTGGCAGTTTTAGTTTCATAATGTGTCATTTCATTTTTCATTCATATTTATGTCACCTCTGAGCTGCATTAAACAGTCTGTGTAAATATACCCAAATGCCAGTTCAGATGCAGCTTCTGAAAGTTGTGTAATAAGTTCAATGTTGAATTAAAATATTTATTTCTAAAACTACTTTTTGTAATGTCTATTCAATGCTTTTCTCATCTAACACAATAATGACTTTAAAAGATAAGAGGGTAATTTCTTATTTGCAATTAATTAATCGGCACACCATGTAATTAATTTGATTAAAAATTTAAATTGCTTCACAGCCCTAATAAAAAAAAGTTTTTCATTGTCATCACCCAAACAGTAACCAGTTTTAATCAGACATCTTTTGTTGATCCTGGAACAACATTCTGTCCAAAAACAGTCCTAAACCTATCTAACCTAACTTATCCCTAAAATCAGAGGGAAATTACAGGTGAATATCAATGGTGTAGAATCCCTTAACCCTTGTTGTAAGCCTAAACTTGACATTAACTGTAAACCTATCCCTCTAATCTGATTAGTTGATTGAAATGTTGTTCCAGGATGAACAAGGATGTTGATCCAGGAACATGTTCTACTTAGCTCTTAAAGTGACGGCAATAATAAACCTGCTGCCATCGGTGTCATTAATTATCAAACAATAAAACACAGCTTTAATAAAGATTAATTACATTTAATTTATACAGTGAACAATATGCAGTTATTTTACATTTAATTATTACATTTCTGTACCTGAAGGTCAAGTATCTTGCTTTATTTGTAACTTCTATTGTATTTATTTATGCTTGTAATTTGTATTTTTTTTCTTATTTTATTACTGACTGTTCACTTTTTAGTTTTTAGTTAGGCTAGTAGTTGTTGCTGTGATATCATACTTAAAGTGTTCAAGTAGCCTAATAAATTGAAAGCAAAGTTATATTTGTCTCCCCTAAATTATCCAATGTGACTCAAAAATCATAATATGATCCGAAACTTTGTTTTGTGATCCGTTGCACCACTAATAAATGTAGTTTAAAGTGTTCCTATTTTAAATCCGTTTCGACAAACTTGTATAGAATTTTAATCCTGTTATTTATCAGTTAACAGCCATAACATGAAAATAATTATCAGCATATTGGTATCAGCCAAAATTACATCAGTACATCGCCAATTTATCATTTTCATATAAGCAGGCACCAGAAATGTATTTTTTTTTTTAAATGTGAATAGATGAGGATGACTTATTTTTTTCCAGTCACATCTTTAATTATGCTTGTTAGTAGGAAAAATAGTTAAATATTAATAAATATTAAATATTTTTAAAAACAGATTAGAAAATATATTTTACTAATGCTTCCAGCTACCAACTTATCATTTTACCATGTTTAAGTACATTCCACAGACTCTGGCAGATTTTCCCTCAAAATCAGTGCAGAAAATGCAGAATAAGTATGTAGATTCCGCCTGGACGTGCTTACAGCTTAAACACTACGGTCCTGGCTTAGACATTATAAGCATGTCACCACAAAAGGGTTATATGCAGCATGTAGTCCCTTATCTGAGAGCTGGGCACTGCTGCTGATACACTCCTGTCTGGATGTGCTTAAGCACTGCAGGGCTTGTAGCTGCCCTAAATCTTGCCCTCCTGCGCTGTAGTAGATAGACAGCAACACACACACCTGCACACACTCAGTCTTCTTTGGTGTGCTTTACCTGAGGTTCTGGTTGGCAGCCAGTTCACAAGAACACTTTAAGAGGATTCAAGCTGTTTGTGGCTCTTGAACCACATTGAGAGTGTGGCTAGACATCTGTGGTGTGGGAATCTCAAACACTGATTGCATAATGATGACCAGGACTAAGTGGTCATTTGTTAGCTTCTCGACAGATAAATTATGGCTGTCCTAAAGTGACATTACATACAGTACATCTAGCAACCATACTGAACTATATATAGACTATTATAATGGGGAAAATACATTTTATTTTTGTCTAAATTTGGCCTTGCGTTATAACTTATATGTATATTTATTTAATTATTTATTTATTTATCATGCATTTATATTTATTTATTATAAAGATATTAGTGCTTTTTAAGCAAAACATTTTAAATTTTAAATGAGGAAATGTAATTTTAGGTCTGTTCATTAGAGGGTGCAGCTCAAACAAACAAATGTGATGTTTAAAGGATTAGTTCACTTTCAAATAAAAATTTCCTGATAATTTACTCACCCCCATGTCATCCAAGATGTCCATGTCCTTCTTTCTTCAGTCGAAAAGAAATTAAGGTTTTTGATGAAAACAGTTATTATCAGTTGGCCCCAAGCGGTTGAAAGTCAAAATTTTTAGTGCAGCTTCAAAGGGCTTTAAACGATCCCAGACGAGGAATAAGGGTCTTATCTAGCGAAACGATCGGTCATTTTCTAAAAAAAAAATAAAAATGTATATGCTTTATAACGTTTTGGTGGCCTGCAAAGGCAGTTTTTTAAAACGGGTTTCAAAGTGGAAGTTTTTGAAAATGATACTGTTATTATCTCCATTTAAACTGCAAAAATGCAAATCTGTGAAAACGGTGACGTCATGCACATGCGTATTACGTGTTTAGTCTATCCACCTTATTTTTTAATGTGGAAATTCATATACACCTAGGATGGCTTGGGGTCATTTTCGATTGAAAGTGAACTAATCCTTTAATCTCAACATGGGGACAGGAGAGCTGTCAGTCAATAAATGGGAAAACAAAGTAACTTGCGTTACTTATTTGAAAAAGTAGCTTCGATAATTTGTTGTAAATTTAAAAGTAATGAATTGTTTTACGAGTTCATTGAAAAAAGTAATCTGATTATGTAATTTAGGTTACTTGTAATGAGTTACACCCTGAAAAAGGGTTCATAAAAGTGAAGTTAATTAAGCATTTGTTTACAGACACCATTTGGTTTGATATTCTGTTATCTGTGCAATTAAATTCATACAGTAAGTGTGTCTTAGTGTCCAAATTGTGCAACCTCTGCATCTGTGTAGTCTATTAGTGGTGTTTGTGTGTTGGTGGTAAGCCTCTCTGGAGCGCCTCAGATTTAGACTGTCATAAGTAAACTGCTCCTGTTGCTAATGTGACGGTCGCATTTACATTTAAACTCCAGTGAGCTTTTGCCTCATGTTAGCATGGCATTATGGGATGTCAGACAGTGAACCCATCAGGTGTTCTGTTCTGCAGTGTTTTTGAGAGGAAAGTGGAATTGCTGTAGCCTCAGAATGAAATACTTATTTTTAGAAGAGCTGCACACAGTTACTTTCTCTCACCAGCATGTTGTGTGGGTTGGATTTCTCTCTCTAGAGAAGGAAACAAAGGCTTAAACTGAGAGAGAGTGTAATGAAAGACTGGCAGCGATCCTGAGCCATACGGCCCTCGATTATACAACCACATTTAGCCAAGGCAAAGGGGCTATTTATGCTTCCAGAGATACAAATGTCTTTGAAAAGACACTGACCATTCAAAAACACTTTTGTATCATCCAAAAGGTTTGTTCAAAACTCAGATATCTTGAACTTCATGAATAGGGTTGGTCAAATTTTCATATCATGATAATTGCCAATAGTTTCATCAGTAAATTACAAAACATGTTTAAAAGATACACAAACTTCAGTGTTGTTCTCTTAACAAGTATAATTTTTGACAAGTTTTGATACTGTCAATGCCTGGTAACCAACCCTATGTATGGGTTAAAAATGAAATAATTAAAAAAAAAAAACCTGTTAGAAATCAGAGTTAGGCAGTACTGTCTATCTCTTATTTGACCCCTCAAAATAAATGATTGTCATTTTAGGTTGATGTTCCTTTGAGAGTTCTTTGTAAACACCCTCTTTGCATTTGAAATGAGAAATAGTGATTTTTGCTACAAGCTGTGGGTTTGGGTCAAATATAGTTATGCTCCATCTTTAAATAACAGTCTCTTTTTAAAATGACAGATTTGTAAACCATTCTGCGCTGTAATGTGCCATTCAAACTGTTAAGGACAGATTGAAACAGTCAGGGACCTTGTTAAAAATACAGTTCAGCCGCTCTTTCCTAATGTTTGGATTTTCAGAAGCATATGTAGAACAGTAGGTACTATTTGTAGAAAGTTTGTATTTTCATACATTTCATATTTCATTTCACATTTTACATGTTTTACTCTTATTGTTGTTCTTTTTTTTTTAGATTAGTTTAGAAATTTAGGAATATCTAATATCAAATATCTATATTTGAATAGTTCAGATGCAAAAACAATCTGGCATGTTTTCTTTTATTCATTGGTATTTAACAAATTTGAATGTCTTTTGCTGCAAAACCAGCCATGTCCATGTGTGCTTTTTTTTGCAAAAACCTCTAAGTCCAACTCTTTGGACAACAAGACATAGTAAAATGTCTGTTTCTGTCAGTTTTATAGCAGCAAAAGGAACACTGTTGTGTTTACATGCTATTCGTGAAATCCTGTCATTGCCACTGTATAACGATGGACAAAACATGATAAAAACTTGCAGCTCGGAAAGCCAGCTCATACACACATCGTCATTCATCTTGAAATTATATGATTCGATTCACGTCTTCCGATTGGTTCTTCTGTGGACTTAGAGGCTTTTGCTGACAAAGGAATTTAGCTGTTTCTGCTGACGAACAGTTATTTCTGAATGGGCTGATGCTGGGATTTAGCGGATTTGAAGCGAAAGTATTTGACGAATGCATGCTATGTGCAGAGAGCATTCGCTCAATATCATTCTCATTTTTGACTGAGGTGGCATTTAGCGGCTTTTGCATCTGAACTCTTCATTTGTTGATGTGTAAATGTGGGCGGTAGGGGTGTAACAATATCGTGTCACAATATATCGCAATACAAAAATGCAACAATATGTATCATGGATAGTGACAATCTGTATTGTGTATAGTTCACCCAAAATAAAAATTACTGTGAGAAAAATTCACGTTTACAGAGTTTTAATGTCAGTACTACATTAAACTACTATATATAATGTTGAATATAATGTATAATAATGCAATGGAGGAATATTTGTGGGTCCTGATAATGCCAAATGTCTTATGTTACCAGTAAAAAGTGGCCTGCATTATTTTACATAGGCCTATATCTAGTCATTGACAGAGTGGAAGCATATTCGTCTAAAATAACTCTGTAATTTTAGCTTCAGAATCATGAATATTTTTATTCTGGTGTCACCATTCCCCTGTGCTTTGGGTTACCAGCACCAAGTCCAAGCCTATTCATTTACACCCCCAATGAAATACCAAATTTATAGTACATTGTGTACATATGTATCGAATCGTGACATGAGGGTATCGTTACACCCTAGTGGGTGGTGTAGCTCATGTTTTGGGTTTCTGGTGTCAATTTTTTTGTAATATTTTTTTCTGTAAGGGAAGTTTTAAATTCTGTGGATACAGTTTGTTTTATAGGATATTGATGTTTTTTTTGTTTTTTTCTCAGAAGATCAAGGAAAGTTTGATTCCTCCTCATATGACCCTTTAAGCAAAATCAAGGCAAGAAATCTTCCTTATGAGGTGAGGTCTGCAAAGTGGCCTTAACTGATTAACAGAATGTACTGGGACATTTCCAGGTAACACTAGAATGTCATGAACATGAGGTCGGGGAGTTGCCGTGTTTTTGAAAGGGTGAAAGGGCATCCCGGCTGGGAATAGAGTCCAGGGTGGCTCTAAAGCCACGTCACTAGGACTTCTGGGAAAAACCAGAGGGGTTATTTATGGGCAGAGTGAGATGGCTGATACGATTATATAGATTGTAAGTGAGAGCGATAATAGTGTATAAAAATGAGGAAGAAAAGCTAAAATGAGCAAACGTGATATGAAAAGAGGAGAGACACAAAAGAGAATGTGAAATGATAAGAAAAGAGAGAATAATAAGAGAGAAACGTGATATGCGCGTTCTTTCCCGTTATTCTCTTGTGGTAATTTTAGAGACTCGAGAAAAGTGGGAAAAAAATTATTTCTCATGACTGTCACGTAGCACTCATGTTTGGTATTTATTTTGTTTGGCAGAATTCCCCTTACTCAGAAAATCAATTGTATATGGCAGAATTCAGCTGTTTGGATTTCTAGAATATTAGCTTACTCTGGTTATAGCAGTCAATCAGAACTGATACTTTACATGTCACACATAATTGGATCAAATTCTAATATAAATCTGATTTTAAATGTTTTTAATTCAATTAATCTTTGAGTCAGGATTCTCTGATAAATAAAAAGTTTAAATGAACAGCATTTATTTGAAATAGAAATCTTTTGTCAAATTATAAATGTCTTTACTGATATTCTTGATCAGTTTAATTGCTGAATAAAAGTATTCATTGATTTTAAAAAATAATCTTACTGATCCCAAAAGTTTGTATGGTAGTGCATTATTAAGTTCATTATCTTTATTAAGTTGTTTTCCTATTGGGGACTGGCGTCTTCCTAAAATGCTGGTTGTGATTTCAGAGTTTACTCTCTTTGTAGGTGAGATTTATATCCATATATTCACATATATTCATCCTTCCCACTAGCTTTCATCTAATTCATCACTGCTTCAAGCATTCATCCCATGTGGGCTGTAGTTAAAACATGTATTAGAGTATAATGTACAAATACTACAGATGCGGATGTTTCCTCATTAAAATTTATGCCCTTGCATATCTGCTTACCATAAATTCACAGCACAAGGGGGAGATTGCACGTAATTACGATGTGACGTGACTCGCTTTCCCAGCTGAAATGAGCCTCTTTGCAACATTTGTTGCCTTGAGGCTGTTTCAGATGTATATGTCAGTGGAGTATCGCTCTTCATTTTTTTAAAACTATGCAGTTTTTAAAAGTAAGCAAATGTTCACATGAAAAAAATTTGTGCTTCTTAAATGTTCATTAGAATCGTTCTGTTCTTGCCGTTTCTGTTTAACGGGTGCAGTGGAGTGTTTTCACACATCCCAAAGTAGATCAGAGAAAGCCACTCGGGACACACAAAGAGAGACAAAACACATTCTAATCAGTATTAATCAGTAACACCTCCGTGACGTGACCCTTATTTATCTTTATATCAGCTTTGCCATGATCAGTAAGCTGATATTAATCAGGGATTGTGTTTATTTTGTGTGTCCATAGAGAGAGATTCCCAATTGCTGTCTTGGCAGTTTAACAGTTCTGCACTGCTATAGTCAAGTACTATACACTGTCAGAAAAAAATGTGCAAATATTGTACCTTTAGGGGTATACCGTAAAACACCTTTTCACTGGGGCAGAACTCTTAAAAGGACAACTTTGTACACTATCTACCCCTAAAAGGTGAGTTTTATTACCTTAGAGTAGTAACATGTACCCTTAATGTACTACTATGAACTATAAGGTACAAAGATGGTCCCTTCCCCAGTGACACATTTATTTCTGAGAGTGTAGATTTGATAGCTTTGGGAATACGTTATCATAGAAAAGAAAACTACACTTGTCAAGCCATTTCACTGTATCTTTAAGACCTAATTATATGATATTTAAAGCGGGCAGAACAAACTGTTTTCTGATTATGTCTCAGATATTGCATGTTGACAAGGAAGATCAAGCCAATGGAAAACACGAAGTGTGCACAAAAATAATCATATTTGATCACCAGCACAGTTTCTGCAACCTACTTCATTAACCTTGAATGTGGATCTAAAAATAATACTAATACATTTTTCAAAAACAGTATGTAAGTAGGCCACATAGTCTGGTCAGCTGACTCATGAATTGCATGGTTTGTAAGGATATAAACAGTGGGCGAGGAATGTGGATCAGTTCAATCTTGCATAGTAAGTTGTAGTTTGAGGTTATGATTGTTTTCAGAATAGAATTGAGTATACATTTGTAGTCACTATAATGTTTGCTTTTACAAATATTCTGAATGCTATTGAAAAACATTTAACATGACTTGCAGAGTTTCCTTCTTTTTGTTTTGGACCCTATTCGTGTGTGAACCGAAACACAAATGCCCAGTTTAGCAACGTCATCAGCAATGTGTGAATCTCCTTAAAGGTTTAAACAGGCTGTGGGCACAGATGGGCTCATGA
This sequence comes from Ctenopharyngodon idella, assembly GCF_019924925.1. Lineage (NCBI taxonomy): Eukaryota > Metazoa > Chordata > Actinopteri > Cypriniformes > Xenocyprididae > Ctenopharyngodon > Ctenopharyngodon idella. The sequence goes on along the minus strand of NC_067233.1, from coordinate 15,426,671 downwards.
ATGCAGATCTGTGCTATAAACCTTGAAGGTTTGTCTGTTAAAAACTGTTTACAGTGTGTTAACCAGTAGATGGACCAGGGATGCTATATAGTTCTTTTTCTGAGCAAGTGTGTTTCCTTTCCATCCAATAGCCACTGTTCTCATAAAAATTCACCACAAGGAAGAGACAGTTATTGTCCCTTAGGTCTTCTGGGGAGTTGAAAAAGTGATTCTGTCTAGATGTAAACAAGTGAGATATTTGTTGCAATAAGAAATGGAGCACATACAAGGAAATTAGGTGGATTAATGTGGTCACTCGGAGTCCAATATAAATGCTGTATAGGCTTATTCACTTGTACTGTACATTCTTTGAAGAAAAGGTTCTATATAGAACCTTAAAGGGTTCTGTCAGGCGCTTCATATATAAAGAACCTTTTAGTGGTTCCCATCATGGGATCCTTTTATGAATTTAGTTTTAATTAATACATTTTGTTTAAATTCATTTTTAATCTTAATTATATATTGTATGAATTAAACAGCTTGTGAGCAAACTATATCACTACAAAAAATTAAAATAACCCATTAAACATGAATATATTACATAAAATACACTGCCTGGCCAAAAAAAAAAAAAATCGCTGTTCGGATTTTAATAGGCAAATACTTAAGAGTCGATGGATGGATCATTATTACAGTGATTATTATGTTTCTAGAATGTTATATGTTTGGCAACGGTACTTTTAACCCTAAAAGATGGAGTGTGTAGCTTTTCATTTCTTAAACAACCATGTATTAAGATGTATCATGGCCATATTCCAGGATGACAATGTCAGGATTCATCAGGCTCAAATTGTGAAAGAATTGTTGGGAGGGAGCATGAAGAATCATTTTCACACATGAATTGGCACTGACCTTAACCTCAGTGTAAGTTTTTGGGATGTGCTGGAGGAGACTTTACAGAGTGCTTACCTCTTACATTGTCAATACAAGATCTTGACCAAAAAATGATGCACCTCTCGATGGAAATAAATGTTGTGATGTTATTTCCTTTAAGCGATGCATCAATTTTTGGTCAAAATCTTGTATTGACAATGCAAGAGGTGAGCACTCTGTAAAGTCTCCTCCAGCACGTCCCAAAGACTTTCAATGAAATTAAGGTCTGGACTCAGTCATCCTGGAATATGGCCATGATGTGTCTTCCTACATGGTTGTTTAAGAAATGAAAAGCTACACACTCCATCTTTAAAGGTTAAAAGAACCGTTGCCACACGTAAAACATGCTAGAAACATAATAATAACCGTAAAAATGATTCATTCATAGATTAAGTATTTGCCTATTAAAATCCAAACAGCGACTTTTTTTTGGCCAGGCAGTGTATAATGTAATAATTTAAAGTGCAATTTCAGAGATTTTCAAACTGCTTTGTATTGTTACAATGTAAATGAACAATATTTACTCATGTTACCTGGACAGAGAAATTCACATTTATTTGTCAGCAAAATCTTTTGACAGTTCAATGGCTTTTGTGAAAACTACAGATTACACTTCCTCACCAGTCAGATCGACAGAGAGTTATTGTAAGAGTAGGTTTATCACTGGAAATTGTATCAAACTATGTCTACTCTTTAAACAGCATTATGATAAAAATGAAACACTATGGCAGCAGCTTTCTTACCTGAACGCTACAGTGTTTTGCTTCGGGTGGAACTGACAGAACGGCAGTTTCTTTCAGTTTTTTCCCTCTGTTTGGTCTAAACATTTTGTTCGTAGTCATCTAGCTTCCGCAAACATGGAGGTTTTTCAGTTTTTGTGTAGCGGCGTTCTCTCCGTATTAACAATTCTTTGCAGCCTTTAGCCACTGCCTACAAAGCTCTGGATTCTTCACTGGAAACCGAAAGTAACTCACTCCTGCTAAACTTTTACTCTTTGCTCTTTTATTCTTGCACTCAGGAACAATACAAGTCGACACTATCATGACTAAACATTTGTGAAGAAGTATTTCCTATAAAGAAAGGTGATATTTGAATCTGGTGGTAGTGTGGGAGTGTGCATTATGGCTACCTTATTGGCAAAAGTGAAGACAATAGCCATTTTTCTTTGTTTTCTCTAGCGAGGTAGCACCGATTTCAAAATTGTTTTGCCTTTCTACTGTATAGGCAGCCAAGTTTTAGCGAAAGCCCATTAAACCAGCAGTGAAGTACCCCTTTAAGACATTTCTCCTTATATAAAACCTTTTTGGCATAACATGTTCTTTATAAATTGAGCCAAGGACCCTAGAATTCTATGTAGAACTCCACTGAAACTTTTTTGTAACTCTGATTACAGATGCACTGATATTATAATTTTGGCTGATACCAATAAGCCAATAATTAATTTTCTGTTTCATGCTGCCAAAGTATGCACCCTTTATTCTAATGCTTCTTCTATTTAGTTTTTGCTAACTTCCTGATGAAAACACTAGTAGATCAGTGTATGTGTATTTTTTGAATGTTTGTGGAATGCTTTATTTTGTCTACAGGGAACATATTGTTACCTTTTCACTGCAACTGACAAAAGCAGTGATAATGTGAGGATATTATATATCATGCATGTACATGATAATTTCACATACACACACAAAAAATAAACCTTCCTCAATGAGTAACAGAATACAGGGCAACTCAAATTGCTTTTCATATATTAATCTAAAAAGACCCTCTGTGTTGAGGTCTAAGCCTGTAGATGCTGTGAAGAAATTGGTGTTTCTAACTGTGGCTTGAACTCACTCATGCATTTAATTCCGTTTTTATTAATACTGGGCTTGAAATAGAGAACTGTACTTTTTGTACCACCCCCACTTTCTTTTTTATATTAGTTTCTTTCTCCTCTTTTTCTTCCTCGTCCTTTTTATTCTTTTTTTCTGGTTGTGACTCAGGGTTCCTCTTTCTTGGTAACTTGGTTACAGAGGAGCCTTATTGCTTTATGTGTGCTTGAACAGATTGTTATTGTTAATGTTCAGCTACAGATTGTAACCCTCTGGGACTTTAACTAGGCGCTAGGGAGTAGATGAGAAAAGTCATGAGCGCTGGCTTCATGACATTAGGGTGGTGAGAAGTGACACGCTTGTTCACTCATGTTAAATAGACAGCAGGCATCTCAAGGGTTTATGAAGTCTTGTGAATATTCTGAATTCATCTGATCCTCTCCGCTGTGCAAAAGCTACTGTGTGAAAAACCTCAGGCTAATGTCACAGAGTTGCAACTGAAGATTTTCACATAATGAGAGACACTAACAACAGATGTTTGTACGCCACAACTCACTATAGTTGCTAGTGAAGGGTTTGAGACTGAGCTTGTTCTTGTGGTGCCATCAGCCAATCAGTGGTGTCATGTTGTACTGTAAGTTGTATGACTCCAAAGTGATTGGCTAAAAGAAAATGTATCTGGAACTGAGTGCAAAGATGGTAGACGGTAGTTCCACTGACATTTGTGTGACACTTCAGATTGTGGACAGAATACAGGAGTTACTCCTGAATTCATGGTGGTTGACAGTAGGGATGCACAATATTATTGGCCAGATATGAAGATTTATGCCGATATCTTGTCAATAACAAGACATGTTAATTATGCATCTGCAGTGACAACAACTTTTGCTGAATGGTGATTAGATTCACAGTTTTGGATCACCGTGCTGAATTTGAGAATGTGAGTACAGAATGACGTGCAACAACCGCCCCTGGGTCCTAATGCCCGCTCGGTAAGGCGTTTTATTTATTATCTCACAGAAAGTTTAGGGTCAGTAAAAATTTATTTAATTTATTATTATTATTATTATTATTATTTTATTTTAAAGAAATTAATTTTATTCAGCGAGAACACATTGACAGTAAAGACCTTTAGATTGTTACAAAAATCTATTTCAAATAAATACTTTTGAACTTTCTATTCATCAAAGAATCCTGAAAAAAAAAACTGTATTACAACTGTTTTAAACATTGATTAAGCAGCAAATCAGTATTCTGAAAGATCATGTGACACTGAAGACTGGAGTAAATGCTGCTGAAAATCACAGGAATAAATTACACTTCAAAATATATTCAAATAGAAAACGGTTATTTTAAATAGTAGTAATATTTTACAAATGATTGTTTTTACTGTATTTTTGAACAAGAAATATTCAAATATTTATGAAACAAAATATTTTATATAAAATATTTATTATATATAGAGTATAAACAAGAAACAGATGCTTAAAATTGATCCCCTTTGGTGTTAGCTATGTTTGATCAAACCAATATTATGTGAATTAACCAAATTAGACTATTAAACCACTGTTTTGTTCATAGCTGTTTTGTGTAATATGCTCTTCAGTCTCTCCATCGTAATATATAGGTTACCTCTACACCGAAGGGCTCAGGTGGAAGCAACTGTGATAGAGCAAGACAGACCATATCAAAATGTGCAAATGAGACAAGACATGTACCTTCGTCTCTGCAATTTGCTTTCACTGCAATTACCTCAAGGAAAAGAAAGACACACATCTCAGATGAGCTGTCAGTGTCCAAAAGAGTGTCAGTTGAGTTGTGACAGTAATTGTGGTAATTATATCACTGCATTATTAAGAAGTAGTAGTTCATTTCACACACTATGTTGATATATGTCACAAAATGAATTTTAAAAGAGTGATTTTGGTTGTTGAATGCTGTTTTCACCTTATGAACGCTGTACAGAACGGGATTAAGCATTTACAAAGAGTGACAAGTCATGTTTTGCTGTAGTGTGAATTTGGCCACAGTGTTGCAATAACACTAAAATTTGTTATTTAAACTGAGACCGCAGACAAAAACTTTTTTTTTTAATTCTGACTTTAAGATTGATAATTAACGTTTGCAACTTGGTGTTATTTGATCAAGTGAATTTGTAAAAATTGCTGTCGTATACTACCATTCAAAAGTTTGGGATTGGTAAGGTTTTTTTTTGTTTTTGAAAGAAGACTCTTATGCTCACTAAGGCATCGCTGGATGTATTTGTTTATAAACAGTACTGTTTTGAAATATTATTACAATTAAAAATAACTTTTCTATTTGAATATATATAAAAATGTAATTTATTCCTATGATGGCAAAGCTACATTTTCAGCAGTCATTACTCCAGTCTTCAGTGTCATATGATCCTTCAGAAATTTTCATGTCAATTTTGAAAACAATTGTGTTGTTTAATATTTTTGTGGAAATGGTGATACTTTTTTTTTTTTTTTTTTCAGGATGAATTCTGTGAATTCTTTGAATGTTCAAAAAAGCATTTATTTAAAATAGAAATCTTCATAAAGATTTCTTTTGATCAATTTAATGCATTGTTGCTGAAATAAAGCAATAATTTTCTTTTTAAAACTTTCACTGTCCCTTTTACTTTTGAACGGTTTTGTATGTCATTTAATCAGTTTTTATCTGTACTTTAATTTACTATTACTTTTCTTCAATTTGATACGTTTATGAGGATACAAAATCCAGAAAGACACATCATTCAGAAAAAGCAGACTCATCTTTGAATTAATTTTTACACATTGAGTTGAGTCTCTCCTCCGCCATGTTTTAATATAGTACTTACAGCATGTTTAGCCAGCTGCCATGCCTCAGTCTGGTTGCTGAGCATCGATAGCTTTGTTTGGAAGAGACGTCTGGCAGCGCTAGCACTCTGTGCATCTCCCTAAGGCTTTTGGCGCAGTAAACAGGATACAAGAGCAAAATGTAGAATGCCCTTAGAAATGTATCTCTCTGATATGCACTTTTTTACATTATAATCCTCTTATTCATGCAGTTCTCCTGGACATCTGTGAGCTTTGTAAACCTGGTAATAACAGTAATGCCTCTCAGGAATGTTTGGTGACTTAGCCGACATTTGGGTCATTATTAGCATTGACTTGCCATCAGTACCAAAGATTCTTTTACTTCTCCATTTTATCTTCCACAGGATTAATGTTATGATTGTAATGACAAAATGTTATGTAAAATATTCAGATTTTTTTTTTTAGAAATTAGTTAAATATATACTACCATTGGACAGTACAATTTTTTTAAGCAATTAATATTTTTCTTCAGCAAGGAATTTATCAAAAGTGACAGTAAATATATTTAAAATGTCATAAAATATTCTGTTTCAAATAAATGCTGTTCTTTTGAATTTTCTATTAAAAATAATGTATTACGGTTTCCACAAGCATATTAAGCAGCACAACTGTTTAAAGGAATAAGCAATAAATTACATTACAGTATTTTTACATACATACAGTACATACATACAGTATTTTTGATCAAATAATGCAGCCTTGGTGAGCATAAGAGATTTTTACATACACAAAACGGAAAAAGTTGACATAATTTACTCTGTCGTCATGTCCCTACCTCATGTTATTTTCTTAATATTATCATAAAAGTAGTCAAAATGATTTGTACATTATATAGTCTTCTCAAGTCATATGGTAGCTTTGTGTGAGGAAAATAATAAAATTATGAAATAGTTGTTTTTCAAACTTGCCACATCGTGATCAATCATATGACGTACAATGACATCAAACCCTCTGCTGAGTTCCTGCTCCGTGGTGGTTTCTCTCCAGCCTTAACAAATGAGATTCAGCGCTGTGCTGGCTGCAGGTGCCTGCTGAGAGAGTTCCCTGTGCTGATGGCTTCTGTGATGACCCTTAGCACCTGGTCGTGGCGCCACAGATAACGTCTTTCTCCCAGGGCTTTAGGGCAGCAGCTTAATATGTGCTCCAGGGATCCTCTTTTTTGGCATAGGGGCATGCAGGGGTGTCTATCAGGCCCCAGGATAAGAGATTGGTTGGACTGGGGAGGACATCATAGAGTGATTGGATAAGGAACTGGATCCGGGTTGGCTCTGCTTTCCACAACTCAGACCACAAGATTTTTTGGTCCATCACCTGTTCCCATCAAGTCCACGCCCCTTGTTTTTGCAACCCCACCATCCTGCTTATGCATTTTTCCTCCACCCCTGCACGTATATCTTCTTGAACCAGTTGTCACCTGTCCTTTCCCCAGGCCTTGTCGTATCGAGGTCTTCGGATACAGCCAAGCCCTGCACGTCCTGATGCCACTGTCCCCACCAGCACACTGTGCCGCAGCCGCGCTTCAGCCTGGTCGGCTGCCTCCTGGGCCCTCCACTTCCTACCCGTCCTCACCTCTATGCCAGCCAAGGAGACTTTGGTGTCAGTAGACTCTATGTACAGCAGCACCTCTCTTGCTCAGGAAACCATGAACTCCTCCGACCGGCTGCTGAAGGGGAGTTGTAGCTTGTTCTTACTCACGTACAAGGTTATGCTGCTGATGTTGAGAGGGAGACCCAACCATCTATGCAGAGAGTGGCTTATCTTCCTCTCAAACCCTCGACGGTGGTTAGGGGGACGTCGTAAACTAGCAGTGGCCAGAGGAGTTGCAGCAGGTTGCCATGCTGGTAAACCCAGGCTTTAAACTTTCCTGGCAGCCGTGACTTGTCCACTGCAGCAATCCAGGCGTGTAACTCTTTTCCAGTTTCAAGAAGTGTGGCTGTGTCCCTAAGTGTGCTGTTAAAGACTTTTCCCAGGCTATTAACTGGCTTCTCGGTGATTGATGGAATTTGGACTCCTCCCAGGAAGAAACGGAACTTGTCGGTTACGTTTCCCTTCCTCACCACAAGAGATCGGAACTTGGCTCGTTTAAAGCCCATTTGGGCACAGCTGATGAGGGGTTAGAGGCTTTGGAGGATCCATCTGCAGTCTGGTACGGATGTTGTGGTCACTGTCAGATCGTTACTGTGATTATTCCTTTCTCCAGCCTATGAAATGCAGATGTTATTGATCCAGAGGTGACTCTCAAACTAAAGCAGTTATAATAGTTCAGAATGAGGTCCCTGATCTTGTCTAGAACATGGTGTCGGATCAGTGAGGTTTCCACCAGCTTGTGCAGGATTGACCCATAGGTGTTGGCAAGGTCGAGCCACACCACTGCCAGATCACTGTCGCCTTCTCAAGCCTCCTGGGTTAGCTGGATGATAAATCTTATGTGCTTAATGCAGCTTGCCACTTTCGGGATCCCACCTTTCTGTACAGTGGTGTCAATATACTCATTCTGCAGGAGGAACTCTGTCGTACATCAGGCAGTGATACTAAAAAATATCTTTCCCTCCACGCTGAGGAGTGAGATGACCCTGAACTGCTCGATGTTGCTTGAGTTCTCCTCCTCCACTGCTGCGCCACTTTACCCCTCCACCAGATGACTTAGATGATTTTCCATAGTTTCTAAGGAGTCTGGGACACCTCTTGTAGACCATGTAGGGCACTCCACTTGGACCTGTTGCTGAGTTGGTCCTAGCTGCTTTGACAACCTCCTGGACCTCTCTCGGGGTCGGATCCTTGAGGTTGAATGCCACACTGGGTTCTGGTGGGGTTATCAAAGTGCTGCATGGTCCAAGGTACTGGTCTCTTGCACTGTCCTGTAGCTGGTACTGAGGTACTTATCAACCTCGTCTTGAGTGCAGGTGAGTCGACCGCTACGCTTCTGCCTAAGGAGTCTCCCGGTGAATCCGAAGGGATTCATGATGAAGGCTGCACATTTGCGAGCTCTCTCCTTGCCCCTCTTTCTGTGCCACTCAGCTCGCCGGGTGGTAGTGAGCTTACTCTTTGTGATGTTCCGGAGCTCTGCCAGGGCAGCCTTATCCTCCTTCTTTACCTGCTTGAACTGCTTTCTGAGCACACAGATCTCTTGCCACAGCTGTCGATTTAGTCCCGCAGTACTGCTGGTCGAACGTTGCTCCTTCAGGCCAAATCTCTCAGCGGCTATGTTGATGATCATTGAGCATATTTTCTGCAGCCTCCAGTCAGCATCCTCTCTGGTTGTTACTTGGAGGATCTGGTCCACATCCTCATCAAACTGGTGCCACTCAGGGCCCCGTCGGGCCACTTAACCTGACATTGTTCTGAATGCCTGGCTTGGGAGCGGCCTGGTGGTGCGTGAAGGGTCTGGGCACTGTGGGGTGATTCCGGGCCGGGCTCCTCCTCACCAGGTACTCGACCTGTGCGTTGCATAACTTGTTTACCTGACAAGTACTTCATTCTGGCCTGGTGCATCTTAAGGCCATGCAGGTTTTTGTAGGCTTTGCCACATCTACAGACCGCACTTGTAGTCTTGTGTCCATGAGCTTGGGTCCATATCCGTGTGACCGTCCTGTTGAGGTGCTCATTCTCTCCCACCCCCCTACCCCCCTCGGCCACCTCTGGGGGTATATTTCTTTAGGGCTTTGCGTAACTTGTTAGTGGGTGCCCCCTCATGGGTGCTGCAGTTTGGGAAGCTAACCCTCCCTTTCCCGGTTACTGTCTCTCCAGCTGGTCAATTCCCAGACATTACTGAATAAACTGACTAAACTGATTTTAACACGTGACATGTTATTGAAATTTAATCTTGACCAATAGTTTTTCAGATTTAAGATAGATGTTCACGAATGCCTGTTGCCTAGATGGAAAATACTTGCCCGAGGATGTTATGGTCACCTTTAAGGGACTTTGGCATGGGTAACTTCACTCTGACATCTCAATTAATTTCAATTGAAAGTGAATTGCTGTACTAATTGCTGTTTTTTCAAATGCACTGACAGTATTTGAATAAGAGAGTTTAGATATTATTTTGCTGTCTGCTTGCAGCTAGATAATAATTTAAACATTAGCAGAACTAGCATATAAAATTTTCAGTGCATTCCTGGCACAATATTGACATCTCTGCAGTTGCTTAGCACATTTCAGAAGACTTGTGCCCTGAAAGGGCATTTGTAATCACTTTCTTTCTTTTGATAGATATTAGTCTTAGGTTTAACTGAAGAGACGTAAACACCCTTAGAGAGTTTCACGCCTCTGGCGTGCCATTATAATGTGAGGTGATGTGGCTTACAAATGTATTCAAGGCTGCTTATCACCACAGCCACCTTGAGGAGATCTCATGATGAAATATTTATGACGATATGGTGGGGTTTTTAACTTAAAAAAAGAGTGGCATATTTCGGAGAAAATCTTTCTCTCTTCTGCACTAGCAGAGAAACGTCTCAAAAGCAAAGTCGTGGGTGTAAGAGTGCGTCCTGCTGGGAGGATGAGAGGAGGAAGGAACGAGTGCCGTTGAGGATGGAGACAAAATGGCTGCATCAAAGAGAAGTTTGCCCTGATGAAAGAACGTGATGCATGCGTTACAAGACTAGAATTAATACACGTTTATGTGATGTACCACAGGGTGTCCCATTTTATCCAGGACACAAATTAATCTATAATTTAGTGGTTCTCAAAGTGTGGGGTGCACTTCCTTAAATTCATATCTGCTGCATTCTCCTCCTTATTTCTCTGCAATGTCCTCACTATGTTGCACTTATGTTAATGAAGACTCAAATAATGATTTCTGTTCCTCACACAGAGCTGTCGTATGGCTTCCGAATACTGAAAATATGTACAAATCGTTTTCCAGCTGCTTTTGTGTTCCACCGACAAAAATAATTACATTTATTAATATATTTTTGAATATATTATATTCTATTATGTATGTATAAATTATTTGTGTATAAAATTATTTTTAAAAAAATCAATAAATTTAAGTTTTTTTTGTTTGTTTGTTTGTTTTGCAGCAAAACGTAAGAATAACAATGCAGGCCAACTGATTAAAAAGTCCTGGCAACAGTTTTTCCAGATTTAATGGGGAGCATGACAAAAAAATGAGAACCACTACTATGAGCAACTCCTTGCAAAAGAATCTAAACCAACCTAAGAGAGAGTCAGACTTTCTCATTGATTATGCATTTATTTATGAAGAGAAGAGAGACTGTGCGTCACTTTAAACACCACACGAGCAGATAAATGTTTGGGGGGGGGTTTTCACAGTGACAGCGGAAAACATGCCACTAAAACATGACCTTTTGTGCCTGAACAGGCAAATATGAACAATGCAATATATTACAAAACACAATTCTGAATAAACAAACAAATAAACAAAACGTAAAAAATTAACTGAACTAAACTTAATTGACACTCTGTTTCTTTCTGCCTGAGCTTAAATCTTCCTCCTTATCCGCACTGACTTAAACTGGATGCTCACCTGTGCGTATTTGGCAATATACATCCAACTCAAACTCCAAAAGCCACTCATTTAGATATTATTTAGATATCCAATTTGATTTTTATAACATTATAACAAATTTCCTACCCTACCTTTTAATTTTTTTTTTTATTTTTTTTTTTTTAATCGTACTGACCCCAAACTTTTAAACAGTATTGTAAATTTCTATCAGAAAGTACCAGGCTTATGTCATCACCTCAGGGTAACACAAGTAAGCCCCAAGGAAATGAAACGAGTACCAGTGTCTACTGAGGTGTGCATCTGTGCGCTGGTATTTTGAGTCACTCAGCGCCTTTGGCCCCTCTTTTGTTTACCGCTGAGCCCTGGATTTTGTTTGCTTCCTGTTAGATGAATGGAAGCACAGCCAATCAAACCAGGTCAGAGAGAGAGAAACGAGAAGAGGTACTCACAGAGGACCATGAGAAAATAGATCGGGCCTGAGAAACTGCCAGCACAGTTTGTTTAGCCTTTATGAAGTTCCTGGACACTGTATGAGTGCCGCTGCGGGTGGGATTGATGGAGGGTAGACAGATTTAAAATATTGCCATTAAGAAGTAGCTATTCGGGTGGCTACAATTGCATTAAAGCACATGCAACCCTCTATGGACACACTGAAGCTCGCCATTGGCTAGTAAATTTTTTTTATTGTACTCGCCAGACTTTTTACATGGGATGCAAGAACAATGCAATTGAAAAAATTCTACATAAATATAATATAAATAATATATAATAATATAAATATATAATTTATAATAATATAAAATTTCAAACACATAAAATCAAGTAAACAGTCTGTAATAATATCAAATAATCGAACTACAAGCAATAACACAAATGAACACAATAGAAAAGATTTCAATTCAACTTTTCAGGTTTTTCAGGTAGATCTAACAGTATAGTTAGATTAGATTAGGTACAGAAATTAAATAGTCATCAAATGTAAAATAGCACTGTATAAATTAAATTTATAAAACGGATAGTTCCGGCTCTTGATTCTGATTGGTTGAGACACATTCGAAGCCATTGTAAATTACTCTACAAACATACACCTGTGACCTCATTACATCAGTATTACTGCGCCACTGTGTCTGTGTTTGCTGCGGTTCCATGTGTATTTCACGAAAAGTAACTGTTGTTTATTCTTTATTTAAAAAAAACTTATAAATACAACACGGCTATGACCACTTTTTTTAATCTGTGTATCACTGTACAACACCCTTAGTAACCACTCTTAGCAACGTAAACATGTTTGTTCTCATTTGATATTGTTCATTGAAGCTTACTGTATTATGTAGAAGAGTATTGTGAAAGAGATATCGAGTAACTGAGTGTATTACCTTTATTTAGATTTAGATTTCAGTCCTATTCAGTCCTATGTTCACAATAAAAAATCTGTTTGAATTTTACGCTGCGATCTTGTCATTTTAACAGTTAATGGGTTTTCCCGTGCCCTGCTGACACTGACAGTGTTAGTCAAAGCATTTGTCATTTGCGTCTTGTTCCGTGTTCACAACAAGTTTCAATATAAAAGTCTTTGCGACTGAGTAACTCGCTCATAAAGAGAATTTTTGCCGCCATCTAGAGGTGTAATAATGTAACTTCTGTTGCTGTTCACAGTCAGGGACTTTTTTTCCAGCAGAAGGAAGACTTTTAGTGATTTTACTTCATGAAATACATATTTTTTGGCTTTAATATTTGCATTGTGTAGTAACCATTTTATAAAAGCAATAAGCCCCGTGAAGCCGTGGTTTACAGTGAATTTATAACAGCTTAGCGTCGTGCCTAGCAACGCCCCTTAGCTGTTATAAATTCACTGTAAACCACGGCTTCTTGGGGCTTATTGCTTTAATAGATTAATCCTTATTAAATTTACAAAAGTTGTTCAGTCAAGAGCTTTGAGTGATTTTTTTTTTTTTTTCTTTGCAGTGAGTCTGTTGTTTGATTAACATTAAAAACACAGACAGCAGCAGGAATATTAGGCTGCTGTCTCTTTAAGATATAATGCGCGGATCCAATATACTGTTACACACGTGTTTATTTTCTCAACTGTTTACATTCACTTAAGACATAACCGACTATGTTTACTAGGATACTCGCCAAGACGGCATTTTGGCATAATTTTGTGTGAAATTGTCTGTTCAAGTACAAGGCATAAAAGAGAGCTCAATTCAGTATTCATGTGCTGTCAGACGCAGCTTTCTGGGCGCTAGTTATCTTTTGCATCTTCCTCAGCTTGAGTGTTTCAATTGGCAAGGCTTAAAAAAATTAAAATAATCAACATTCATGACAATGCAGTACTGGTGCGATTGGGACAGCGACAGTTCTGTAAACGAGTCCTGCATGTGCTCTCTCTTTCTCACGTTGAGTGCGCTTGTGTGAGCGAAAGCTACAGAGAGTGCTCTCAGCCAAGCGACGGTGAGTAAAGCTCAGCAGGCAATGAAATTATATCTGCGCTTAACTTATTTTTTGCCTCCAACTCAATTACAGACTCTTACAATTTACTAGCTATTGGCTAATAAAAGACATTTTTAGTCGCCTCTCGTGAAATTTGGTCACGTATGCAACTGATTTACTTAAAATGTAGAGGGTTGAAATGACATTTTAAAAAGAAGATTATTATTTTTTCAGTCTGACTAAAATTGAACGTTTAAATGCATTGGTAGTCGGTGCATCACGTAAAGTTGAACTCTGCTTAACCTTGTCTTATCCCTATCAGTGTCTGCTGGTCATGTCACCTCAAATCGCCATCTCTCATTGAAAATAAATGACTTCCAGTTGCTTTGTCACTGCAAATTGCTGTCAGTGTGAACGCACCCTAAGAAGTCAGCTGGCTTTTTGGATAACATTTGGAAATGCAAGAGATTGTAAGGTGTAAGACAGTGGCTGGATGATAAAGTATATGCTTCTGTATATTTCTGAGTGGTGTATATGTGCTTGTGCATTTGTGTGTGAGTTTGTTAAAGAAAACTACAGTATGTGACAGCCCGATCGATCGGTGAAGGATAAGAAGAGACACGCTTCAACCTCTCGCCTCTCTTTTCTAATCTCTCTCCTCTATACTCCTTCTGTTCCACCTCTCCACACTGATCTTCTTTTTCTTCTCTCTGCACTCCTTATCCTTTTTGTCCTCTCTTTTTGCTGAGAATTGTAGTTTTCTGGAAGAGACAGCTGGAGGACTATGCCCCACTGATTCCTTACCCACAATCCAATCTGCCCACAGACCACTGAACTCTCGTTCTCTGTCTGCATGATGAAATTATGAAATGAAAATGGTTTTTGCGTGGTAAGTTTTGATGATATGCTTGACCAACATAAAATAATGAAGATATTTATTCATCGTTTTTTTTTTTTTAAATAAACCCACAACTAAAGCTGAGGGGGCTCTAACACTGTGTCTACACCGGACGTGAGCAGTGCAACACGATGCGTTAAAAGACAATAGAACTTATAAGTAAGCAATAAGGTATGAGAGGCTGTGCTGTATCATGAATAAGTCGTTAGGCACGACGCGAAGCAGGGTGCCTGCAACCCCTTCAGCCGTGACTTATTCACGATACAGCACTAGCCTCGAGTACCTTATTGCTTTTATAAAATGGTTACCACATGATACAAATATTAAAGCCAAAAATATGTATCAATGCAACTTTCATGATGTAAGCTTTCAGTAAAAGCCTTCCTTCCACCGGAAAAAATAGTCCTTGACCTTGAACAGCAACAGAAGTTACATTATTACACCATTAGATGGCGGCAAAGACTTTATGAGTGTGTCAGTCAGTAGCGAAGACTTTTATATTGAAAAGACTGAATTGTTGTGAACACGGAACAAGACGCAACTGACAAATGCTTTGACTAGCGCTGTCAGTCACGGGAAAACCCTTAATTGTTAAAAGGACAAGATAATACATCGAACATTTAAACAGATTTTTTATTATTAACGTAGGACTGACCTGAAGAAAAATGCTAAATCTGAATGCAGGTAATAAACTCGCTCACTCATCTCTTTCTCACAATACTCTTCTACATAATACAGTAAGCTTCAATGAACAATATCAATTGAGATCAAACAGTTTACGTTGCTAAGAGTGGTTGCTAAGGGTGTTGGGTAGTGATACACAGAATCGTTGGGTGAAGTGGTCATAGCCGTGTTTTATCGTGAATAAAACACAGCTATTGACCAATCAGAATCAAGGACAGGAACTAACCGTTTTATAATCAGTGATATTGTCTACACTGGATGCACTGGATTTGACAACGAATTCCCAACAGTGAACGGATTCCCCGTTCTATTTCTGAAGTAGTCCAAGTGCTTTGCAACAATCAGTTTGCCGCGTTCCGTGTAGACAGCTTTTAGCTGTACGGTCACTTCTGGTGTAGACACGGTGTAACTCTGACGCTTCCACTAGTGTTTTGCATTTTCGACATATCAGTAAGAGTGAATGTGTTCATATTTGAAAACAACATATTATTTGCATGTAGTTTAAATTGATTACTTCACAACTGCAGTTAGACCTAGAACTTACTTTACCATTTAAATGGTATTTTACTTTTAAACGGTAAAATAAGTTTGGGGGGCCCATGGCCTTTTTGCCAGAAGGTGCTCCGCCAAGCGCTAATGTGAAGCTCTACATATGCCAGGGACTCACTGCGCCTCAAAAACTTGACAGGAAAACTGACAATTGCAAGATAAAACCACTACTTTAATGAAAAAATGCCAAATGTTTTGCCCACATGTGACCTTTCTCAGTAGGTGCGTTTGACTTCATGCAGTGCTGCGCAGACTGATCATACATGCCAGTTAGAAATTTTGTCCGACTTGATACAGCGCAGACGCCACGTCACTGTGATGTATGGCACCAAAGTACAGCGAGAGTGCTTCTAGAGCAGACGGCTAACTCAGCTGACACAGCTTCTACAGAGCGGCTGCACAAGCTCTGATGACGACACATCTGTTCCATGATTGGCCGGATTCACCGCATGACAACGATGACGTGTGTTTCTGTTTATTCTGACACCTTCAGTTCCGCTAATGCTCACAAATCAATGTTTTTTATTACAGTAAAAACTCTTTTCATGTAACCATAATGTTATATTGTGTCATGTTTATCAAAATAACAATGATAAAAATATATAGACCCACTTTATTGATATTTAAATAGTATAGGCTTATGTTTAACTTTATTCTTGTGCAGATGGTGCTGTATTCAGCAGTACTTTAAAAGTGTTTCTGTTGCTTCATGAAAACATCTGAAATGTCTGTGTATTTGACAAACATTGCATCTAATCCACTTCATCTGTGATAAAGTAAGCAATCACTACGCGAGCGTCACTACGGGAAGCAGAAAGTGTCCGACTTTGACGGCTCCATTTTTAATTCCGCCCCTGAATGCAGGCGGCAACTATCACAGATCAGTTTGAGCAGCTCCGCATGAAGGCGAACACAATTAATGACTAATAAACAATACTCAGTGCAGGAGCCATCTTAATATAAGAAGTCATATGGTTACATTGATCACATGATAAAATAACATGACAAACCAAACCGATATATACCAACAGAACAACATATATAATACATGAAATAAGCTCGTGATTTCATGGGTTATTTCAAGTGATTTCATGGGTTGTTTCAAGGTAAAAAGTAGTTGGACATGATGACTGGGAGCCACTTATTAAGGAGTTTCAAATTTCTTTGAGAAAGTCATTCCTTCCTGTATAATTAATTCCTCATTGTTGGGTATGACGCAAAAGTAAGGCAATCATGTACCAAGGGGTTTTAATGAAGACTTGTTTCCTTGAATTAAGGTCATGCTAATTAACCAGGGACTTATAGGGACCGGCAAAATATAGCTAGACTGGCTAATGGAGTGACTGCGATCCCCTAAACATACTACTTCTGTCTGGCTTTGAAGATGAGTAGGCCTTCAGGAATCATTGAAAGTCTCTGTAGAAAATGCATGAAGACAGTTAGAACCATATTATTCATAGGCTGAATCCCAAATGGCACCCTAAACCATCATAGTCTTCCTCTGAGTCCGCACTTTCGTGACATAATGCCGCTTTGACTGCCGGGTAAAGTCCTCTGCGTAGCTCACAGACTTGCGGGCTCAGCTGAAGTGTGCATCGAGGGCGCATAGCGGCCTCAAAGGGGGCACTCACGAGCACCCTTCTGAAACCTAAAATGATGAATGGGACACCCTACGGTTTCGTGGACTTAACGGACATGCACACAGCCATTGTAAGTCCACAAAAGTGCATAGAAGTGTGCCATTTGGGATTCAGCCATAGATTTCACATGACGTTACACCCTTATGGGAACACCCACCTGGAGGGCAAAACCAGGCTGTCCTCCATTGCCCATCAGTCATTTTTACTATGTTTGTGCTTAGTACTAATGTAGTAAGACAGTGGTATTAAAAGACTAAATTCACTGTACACATTATTGATGATGCATACTATGTTAAGGCAAGCAGATGAACCCAGAATATAAACACAACGCACAGTTTCTCGTTAATCGTTTTCTTTATTATGTTTTTTTTTTTGGGGGGGGGGGAAACGCTAAACAAGAAATTGCGCATTGTGTTTATATTATGAGTTCATCTGGTCGCCTGTATATAGTATGCATCTTCAATAAGATTTATACTAAATTTGATCTAAATTTGATGTTTTAGTACATTTAAGGCACTTTCAGTGTTTTTCACATGAAGCATTTTAGAACGTCCTGCTGTTTTTAGTGGTTGAAATACTGCAGCAGGTGCTGTATATGGGTCATAAGTGCCCAAAACGTGCATTTTGTTCACATGTTTTTGATTGTCTTTATTTGAGTTGGAAAATTGACAGGTCTGTAATGCAGTTCTATGCATGTTTTACCCTCCAGGCCTCCATGGCAGTCACGTGACTGAAAACTATGAATTGCAAAAAATAAATAAATTAATTAATTAAAAAAAAGACTTGTCTCTTAAAGGTGTTTTCACACAGGGATGGTTATTAGAAATATATTTGAGCCCTAAGCATTTCAAAAATAGCTTTAGTAATACTTATTACATTATTGACTCTCTGCTACTCTTCTCAGAGCGCTGAAAATCCCTGCAATGCACCAAGTGGAAGATGTACCTCTGTCTCTCACTCGTTTCTTATGATGTTTTCAACCCACTTTAATACTGAAATTTGAGGCTTAGACTCATATGAGACATTTAATGAGAAAATTTTTTTTGGTAAGATTTAATTTTCTTCATAGGGAATTGATTGGATGGTGAGAAGAAGTGCTCTCTATATGAGTGTCTGTAAAATAAGAAGAGGCACTACAAATTATTTCATTTTAATAAAAGTTTACAAAGACAAACATTTTTTCAAATGTATTAATTCATTCATTTTTATATGGCCCATTTAATTACTACATCATTCAAATATTACATTACATCACATTCACATGGCATTGTTAAAATTCTGCTATTTAGTTTGTAAAGGCAGGTGAAAGACATTTTCCCTGTCTATGCTGATGATTGTTTGTCTACATACAGCTGTGGGACAGGACTGGGGGCTGTTCCTTCAGTGTTTTGGGATGCTTGCCATCATTGCTTCTTTTGTTTGTGATGTTGTATCCAGGTGATTTGTATGTTGTATGCTGGTTGTTATTAGACTATGGTGCAATGGGAATGGAAAACCTGTTCCTTCATGATCTACAGAGAGTAGATTTCTATGAGGAGATACTCTGGTGCAACTTACATTCAGTGAGTTGAGCCCTTTAAGGCAAGTCAATTCACTCGCCGACCATCTCGGAAATGTCCACACAGCTATTTTCTAGGCAATAAGAATACAAGTACAGCTCTTGTCTGTCAGATTGTACTGCTTAGATACATACATTTTAATATAACACAGCACTGTTTCCTTTTTATTGTCTTTCAAATAATTTGCATATAATTTGTCATTACTTGAATCAACATAGTCAAACAGAAACTCATATAGCAACAAGCTCATATAGCAACTAAACTTTGCTCAGATACTCCCCGAGGAAACTTTGTGATGTCTGTTTGTATGAAGACAACTACTTTTTTCTCTCAAGATTGTGGTAATTGTGGTACTGGAGGCAGCTGGGGGCTAAACACTCGATGAAACGGTACTGAAGGGTTACGCTCATCCACAGTGGGCTCGTTGTTGGTGTTTTTTTCAGCTGGATGCTGAATAACATTACGTAACCTGTTCTGACGTGGCGGCACTGAAAGAGGCCGAAGCATGCTGACTTTGTTTTCCCCTGTCATTGCAGATCTCGTCATTAGAGTGGCAAAGGATAAATTCGGAGCCATACAATCCGAGTACCAGAAGGTAAGTGCATGTGACTGTGCCTACCTGAACCTCCATACGATTACGTGCTCCGCCACCACAGTTGAGTTGTGGGGACATTGTCTCAATGCATCTATCTTAAAACGATATTATAATTGAGTATGAAAGCCAAGGAGCGAGCCTTGCCCTATTATGTGCTTATTCTGGAAGAGCTGTTAATTGCTTTTGGCATTATAGCCTGTAGTAAATAGAGGAAGAAACTATTTGTTGCTTTTTAATAAAGAAAATGAGTTTAATTAAACAACAGCTCTTGCTTTGAAGTTTCAGCATCCTACTCCTGGGAACAAACAAGCATATGGGGCAAAACTTAATGAATCAGTTTCACCATCATTTCTTGTGTTGTTGAGAGGAAATGTGAGCTTTGAGATACACAGCCCGATCATAGTGCTACAATTTACCACATTTATTTCTCAGCAAACAGCCTATATTATATTATATTATATTATATTATATTATATTATATTATATTATATTATAATGGCTGTCATTCAGAAGTTTGTGGTCAGTAAGGCTACGTTCACACTGCGAGCCTTAATGCTAAATTTTTTGTATAGCTGTTCACATTGTGGCCAATTTCAGATTTCCAGTGTGAACAGATCATGGTTCTGAACTGACCTGCATGCACAAAAGAACGATACAATCGTGGTTGCTAGGTTTTTACCACAAAACCCACTCAATTGCTTCTCAAAACTAGTCCAAAACTATAGCCCAATCTCGTTCCGGGGTTATATATCTTGTTAGTGCGGTCGCTTCAACCCACAGAGTTGCAAAACAACCCACGGCAACAGTGAAAATGTAACCCAGTTCTGCGGGAAAATCGCAGACTTGGCAAAACACACATCGCATTGTCATACGGAAGTAAACACGGATTATCGCACACGCTTATCACCGCCGTTTAACGCTTCGTGGCTAAACAAAGGGTGCCAATGTGAGTGTGCTCACCGACGCGCAAAGTGGCAGGTGTAAAAGCATCATTTAAAAAAAAAAAACGCCTCGGGTTAATTTTTTTGGGTTTGACGCGCCGCGGTAACTGGCCGACCAATGAGATTGCCACTTTTGTTTACGTGCCTGGAGCTGCTGAAGTTACAGTAAAACACGACTTGATTCACATTGATTCAACTCTTGTATCAGTTGATAGAACTACCCATGTTCTTCTCTTCTCATAACTGTGGGATGTATCCAATATTGGCATCTTTTCCATCGTTTTTCCTCATTCAGCAGAACAATAATTTCTTCATTATGTGTGAATGGTTTTGGCAAGCATGTAAATACAGAATTGCTTGGGTATGAACACAAAGACACAACGAAAAACGCTGGCGATAAGCACACACGATAATCGTCCCCTGTGCACGAGGCTTAAGCGATTATGCGTTTGTTTATAGTGTGATCTGCCGCAGAAGCCAGCGAAATTATGCAGAGGCAATATGAAAAATAAAGACAATGTGACAAAAGAGAGCAGAGTTTTGAAACTTTTATGATACGAGCCCCTCATGTTTTGCTTATAGAGATGTCTCTGTAATACTTACGAGTTCTGACACATCAATGCCCTTCTACTGACTAACTCACTACCTTTTGCAACTGTCTTGATAACGTTGGGTATGTAAAATCTTTAAATAGACTCCCATGAGCACAGAATCGTGACAAATGTTGATCTCGAGTGACGTAAAAATCGCATGAATTCCGATATGACTGCGGTCGCATTACAAAACATCTGACCTGTATCAGATTTAGTACCACATATGGAAGTGGCACAAATCGGAATTGAAAAGATCAGATTCCATGTGGTTTGTACTGTTCTGTCATGGGAAAAACAGATACGAGTTACATGTGGGCAAAAAAATCAGATTTGGGCCACATTTACCTGCAGTGTGAACGTAGCCTAAGTTTTTTATTTATACTTATATTCAGCAAGGACATTAAATTGGTCAAAAATGACATTAAAGACTTTTACATTGTTCCAAAAATTTAAATTTCATATAAATGCTGTTCTTTTGAATTCATCCAGCAGCACAACTGTTTTCAACATTGATAATAATAATAAATGTTTCTTGAGCACCAAATCATCATATTAGAATGATTTCTGAAGGATCATGTGACACTGAAGAATGTGAATGAAGATCATAGGGTTATTCAAGGGTAATTCATTTTATTCAAGGGTAATCACTTAAGATTAATGATTAATTTAAGCTTAATTTAAATGAGCATTTCTTTAACAAAGTATTTAGTGAAGAACGATAATCTCAAAATGGTCAAACATCAGCCAATTAATCTATAATCATACTCATGCTTCACTTTTCAGTTTTGTTCTGTTTTGCTCTTGTAACACTTAAGAATATGGAAAGCTGGATATGGATGTGAATGTCGGTCAAATCCATGATTCACTCAATCCCTGGGACTGTCAAAATGGGTCTGATTCCCATTACAGACGACAAGTGTTCTTCCTAGTTCTTAAGTGATTTTATTTGCCTATTTGTTTGACTGTTTATTTTATTTGGCTTACCGTCTGTTCTGTATTTTTTTTCTATTTTTGCTGTTCTGCATGCCTCATCATCTGGCACCTCCCAGCCAGAAAACATTGTTCTGACGCTACAGGTAATGTGTGTGTCCTGCTAGTGGTGTCAAGGGACAAACCTGACCCAAGTCTGACCACCCTCATTCCTTAGTTCCACCTAACCCTCACAGAACCCAGCCCTGCACCCATAATGTTCACAAGTCTGTTTCAGTGTTACTTTCCAGTCTAATTTTGATTGTGAGTGTGTCATCTGTTTGGAACGCAACATTAGGTAGATTAAAAAATTTCAATAGACATCTCAATCAGCTCCGTAGCTCCTGAATCAGTATATCGTGTACACATATTCAGGCACTGGTAAGGACAGTAAGGACCCTGGCTCACTACTGATGGTGATATGACAACAGGTTCATTGTCAACAGCAGAATTGATATTTTTCTGGCATTCATGTTTTTATGATAAATACATTTGATTGTTACATATACCTGCAACATTTCAGCTGTAAATTATAAATGTTAGCTAGATTATGTTCAGTACTTGTCTAGTGATGTACGTTTATGGTGTAATATATATTTAAATAATGGTCAATACAGCTATTGTGTGTCATTATGTGTAGTGAGTTGGCTCACGTGATTTATGTTTCGCGCTTCAGAACTTACGTTAAGGGGACACAGTGAGCATCGATGCTTCCTGGTTTTTACAGTGCATTGTGGGACTTTTTAGGGAGCGAACGTTTCAGTGCACTGGAAGGATTTTGCAATTGAGACAGCCCTTAAAATGGCCGACTCCCTGATCAGTGCCCTGACTACTGAACTAGGAAGCTGATTGAGATGTACCCCTGGAGTTAATAGATTTCTTTAAAGGGATAGTTCACCCAAAAATGAAAATTTTGTCATCATTTATTTACCTTCAAGTTGTTCCAAACCTGTATAAATTTCTTTGTTCTGCTGTATACCAAGGATGATATTTGGATGAATGTTTGTAACCAAGCAGATCTTGCCCCCCACTGACTACCATAGTAGGGAAAAAAAATACTATGGTAGTCAATGGGGGGCGAGATCTGCTTGGTTACAAACATTCATCCAAATATCTTCCTTGGTATACAGCAGAACAAAGAAATTTATACAGGTTTGGAACTACTTCAGGGTGAGTTAATGATGTCAAAATTTTCATTCACTATCCCTTTAACATGCTGAAATTTATACACTTTTTTTTTAGGGCTTTTTCTATTTCTTATCAAGCAGATACAAAACTGAGGAGTCAGGAAGAGTAGGAGGAACTGTGGCAACCAAATTAAAGGAAAACAATTTAAAGCTGTTTAATATTTCATTAAATAGTTAGTAAATGGAGATTAAATGGAGACCAAATGATTTGCGAGCAAAGATATTTAATTTATACAAAAAGCACATTAGATTTAAAATATTTCTACTTCAAACTGTATTTAATGATTATGCAATTATTTATAAGTGTTAAATGTGTTAATATATTTAACATTTGATATGTTTTATTTATTTTATATTTAATATGTTAAATAATTTTCTTAGTGTTTTCTTCTTTTTGACGAGAAGTGTTTCCATTGAATTAAATGCCAGATACCATTTATTGTGTAGCCAAAATACCAAAAAAAAGGGGGAAAAAGTATGCATGATCCCCAAGTTTAAGACTTAAGTTAAGACTCTAAGTTTTTTATACCATTTAAGATTTTTATGAACTTAAATTTCAGACAACTAAGAACCAGCAGGGACTCATTCACACACAAACTCCTAAATACACTTTACAGTTTGCACACATCTCTGTTTAGTTGCAAATGCTCGTATTGAGCCCTGATACCTCCATAATTTTTAAAGACTCCTAATCTATAAAAAAGAAGCATATTAGGAGTACATTTTTCCTCTAAGATGTTGCAAGCTGGATTCAATTTATCAACTGCCTAAGCACCACATATCTATGTGCTAACTGCTACACCTCAGCTCCAAATCAACATTACACACTTTTATTACAGTTTTAAAACGGAATATATTCACTGATTTTTTTTCTTGGACATCCTGTATTAAAATCACAGGTATTAAATATCTCTTTCATCTCTGTAATTGGTAAGATAATAGATACACAGAAATTTCCTCTTCTGCTGTCTGCAATTTTTAGCTTAGCTATGACCCAGTGAGGAGTGTGGCTGCGATAGCAGAGATGATGTCAGCCCTAGATGAGCCAGTCTAAAGCTAAACATGCTGATACTAGAGGAGCTCAGCAGAGGGTCAATGAGACTTATAGTAGAATGGTCAATAATCTCATGCCCTATATGTTATGCTATATTTGAAGTCCCCCTTGATAGTCTTAGTTGCTAAGCTTTTGTGTAATTTCCAACAAGACTTTCAGTTCTTACGCACATAGCATGAGGGGAAATGAGCTTTTAAAACCAATTTTAGAGAATTTTAAATATGGAAAGGCTCTACACTTGAGGAGAAGCGAGGGTTCTTGGTGACAGACAAAGCCTCTGGTTTATTCAGTGGATTAAGCTTATCCACAGGCTAGCCTGAGGAGAGCCCTGCTCATTCAGAAGTGTCCATAATGCCACGGGACGTGTAAACGGATTCAGTGGAAGCATATGTATAAAATGTTAAACATTATTCCATCATGTTACATACAGACTGGAAATTTTGCATGGTTTAATTTCCCTCATTTCAAAGGCTGTTTCCCTGAAAGGCTTTTGAGACAAGGATATTTGCTTTACTTGAAAAAAAGAGTGCAGAGGCACTTCCTCTAGCAAACGTTTTGCTTGTCTCATTGCCTTTTTTTAAATTATGAACCGTGAAAATATGTTGTAGCTCATTAGATATGTCTTGATGTTCCTTTTAAAAAAATGGTTTTACATAATAATAATAACATTATAATATAATAATAATGTCTGTATATGAAGTGCTCATTTAGCGTAATTGTAGTTCTAAAACATAAACACATGGCACTCCTTACTTCCTTTTACCGACAGTAGTGGATAAACTAATCCAAAACTATAACTTGGATGGCTTCCTGGATGCAAATTAAGCCTTAAAGGATCAGCTCACTTACACAATGCGTGCCACATCGCAGTGCTAGTACTATACGAGCATTTGTGGTTAAAAAGTATATTAATTTTTTTTTTTTTTAGAAAACGACAGATCGTTTTGCTAGATAAGACCCTTATTCCTCTTCTGAGATCGTGTAGAGCCCTTTGAAGCTGCATTTAAACTGCAATTTGGACCTTTAAACTGTTGGTATCTGTTGAAGTCCACTATATGGAGAAAAATCCTGGAATGTTTTCCTCAAAAACCTTAATTTCTTTTCAGCTGAAAAAGAAAGACATAATCATCTTGGATGACATGGGGATGAGTAAATTATCAGGAAATTTTAATTCTGAAGTGAACTAATCCTTTACCTGAGATTTATTTTCCTGGAATTCTTTGTGGACCAGGCTTATACTGCATTGAGGAAACTATCTCAAATCATAACTCAATTTGTTTGCAAATACTGAACATTTAAGATACTCTAATCTATGTAACTTTGTGTTGTGTGCAGGTGATTTATTATGAGATTGGATTTGTGGTGTGTGCGGCACTGGGCCTGCTGTTCACCGTGCTGCTGCCGCTGGTGGGGCTTCTCTTTTGTTTGTGCCGCTGCTGTGATAACTGTGGAGGAGAGATGCACCAGAGACAGAGGAAGAACGCAGACTGCCTTAGAGGACTGCTGACCACACTGTTACTCACAACCACCTTCATTATCACGTAAGTTTTTTGCGCTTGTCTGAATGCGCATGTGTGCTTGCATGTGTAAACTTCCAAAACCTATTATGATACCTACATAGGCAGTGTTTTCAGGTATCATATGCACAAAGATACAAAAGATGTACCAAAAGGTCTGTCTACCTGGATGCCTTCTTTTGAGCAGATTCAAATCCAAGGCATCACATATATTCTTGGCAGAATGCTTTCATCAAGCTAAATAAAAAATAAATAAATAAATAAAAAAAACCATTTAAGATGGTAAATGAGATGTGCTGATGGTAATTATAATTAATTCAATGCCAACAATACAGTATTAATATATATATAAAGATACAGATACTTAGATCTCTCGAGATATGGACAACACACACACTTACAGACATTTATAAGCTTCCTTCCTTCCTGTCCTTCCTTCACATTTGTTACTTCTCCCCCACTTCAATCTCTTCACCCATTCTTCCCTCCACTCAATTCACTCAGAATGATTATATGAATCATCTACCATATCTGCTAGATTATGTTGTACCCGCTGTTACCGCAAAAGTAAAGTCCGTTACTAGTTTTGAGTGGAGCATTGGGGCACGCCAACTGAGATTTTAGATAGCAATCACTTAGATTGTGAAGGCTAATGAAGGGAATTTCCTTCCGTTCAGGGCAACAGAAAGTTGACCGACCAACCTAAATAGGGTGAGCCTTACCTGTGTTTAATGTAATGATACTCTAGATAAGTCTACATGGGAAACCATGGCATGACCATACCAAAACTACTATTAGAGAAAGTATTGGTCGGCTTATATCTGAAGTGGTGTCATGGCCTTTGACTAGAAATAATGTTCTTTTATTTAGGTGTACACAGATCTATGGGGACTAAATAAAATACATTTAGAGAGAGCAAGCATGGGAGAGGCCCTCTAAATAGTATAGTCAATAACCTCTGTCTAAAGGACCAAGACTGGCGAGTTTGTGACCGTGGATCCGCGTAAAAATAAACGGACGGCGCGAGGACCCTGTGCGACTTTGGCACCCAACTGAACAAGTACATTAAGAAAGAGTTAAATTGAATAATCAGATGTCTATATATGTCAATAATATGACAATCAAAAACCTCAACATGGATACATTTGAGCTTGCAGTTAATCTCCCTGTCCTAAAATTGCCATGTTCCCAAAGACATACTGTAGACAAGTACTGTAGACAAGTAGACAAGTGTACACTTCAGGAAGTACTGTAGACATACTGTAGACAAGTGTACACTTCAGGAAGAAATACAGCAGGATCGCACAATAGCAGGAACTCCAGGATAGCCACGGCAAACTGAATAGAGTGTTTGATGTGCCTCTGCTTTATGGATACAGCTGGCTGGCTCTTGATTAAAGATTCCATAGCACATGCCTGGCTGCCTGGAGATGGGCATGTCTCCTCATGCAAAAACCTCTCAGGATTTCAACCTTCATGATTCTGATCAAGCCATAAAAGGGGCTACTTTACACACAGCTCTCTTCAGGGTCAATCTTGTTTAAAATTAAGACAGGTGCCACCCAGTCTCTTGGTATGAAGATCATTCTGAAAATCATTCAAATATTATGTGATCATCCTGAGAGGATTCTCACAGAGAGATTATGGAAATATTCTTGAGTTTGAAGGGTATCAAGTGGTGGTTGGTCACCTTGTTATGAGTAGTGTTGTTCTTAGTAACGGGGTGAAACATGGAGTTTTCTTTTCCAAACTTTGAAATTTTATTGTAATTGTTTGAACTTGGGCCGCTTTTCTGAGCTCTGCTGTTTTCTCTTGTAACATTGGGCATAATGTAGGCTTGATGAATAATTAAATAAGTGACCCAATTATGACAAGAAAATTCCTCATTAGTGGCATCTCACTTTTTAAGAGAAAAACAGCATTTCTTAGGGACACTGTCAACCCAGTCATGAACACAATGGTGTGATGGTCAGGCAAAATAACAGCTTGAGGCATGTATTACTTTTATTTTTAGTTCATTTTCTGTAACACTTTTTTTTCTAGACTTTAGATCATCTACATTAATGACTGTTTGTTGCATGCTTAACATGCATGATTCAGATGGCTGCAAGTAGTGAAAGATAATTTGATTTCACTGGTGTGACTAATTAATAAAGCTGGTATGATTTTTTTCATGTTTCTGAAAGAAGTTTCTCATGCTCACCAAGGCTGCATTTATTTAACCAAAATACAGTAAAACAGTAATATTGAGAAATATTATTACAGTTAAAAAATAACTTTTTTTATTATTATTTATTTGAATATATTTTGAAAATAAAATGTAATGTATTTCTGTGATGGCAAAGCTGAATTTTCAGCATCGTTACTCCAGTGTCACATGATCCTTCAGAAATCATTCCAATTTGCTGATTTGCTGCTCAAGAAACATTTCTTATTATTATCAATGTTGAAATCATATATTTCATATTTTCTGTCTTACTATGTATAAGTTCCCATGTGCCATTGAGCTAAAAATAGATGCTATTGCCATTATTTACAAATGACCGCTCACATAAATTTGTGTCCTCATTCTGAGGAAGGCTGCCCTTTAAAACATAATAATACACTTTGACGCTTTTGCAAGCCATTTTTATTATAGATTTTTTTAATTCTGGATGTGCATTGATATTTAAACAGTCCTAATTCAAAGCAATAGTTTAACAGAACATGGATTATAGATTTTGCATTGACATGGATAAGACTTAAGGGTTTACATATTGCTAATTTAAACTAGCAGATTCATTCATTAAAATAAATAATATTTAACTGTGGTCCTAAATGTGTAAAGTCACACACAGATATGTACAGAGAGGAAAATTTCATTGCTCAGCTTGTTTTTTAATGCCTATGAGACTTTTTCCTCGGATGTTTTTCTTAAATTCCTTAGGGGAATTAAAAATAGACACAAATGAGAATTGTTGATGTAAAGTAAGAGCTCTAAAGCTCAGATAATTGTTCTTTGGTTGGAGACATTGTTTAGATGTCTTCTGAAACTCTAGAGAAGACATATATAAGCTTACTGCAGGACAATCTCAGGAAAATCTGAAGCAAAAGTCTCCATTTGCTCTCAGTTTAATCTCATTGCTATCTAACTATTGAGATTAAAGTGGTCTAATTTTTGATTTGTCATTCCTGTGGGGTACTGTATATGTGAGGGACTCGCTCGGCTGACTGTTTCTTAGCTGTGATTGGATGTAGAGCAGAAACCCGGCTGCTGCTCAGAAGGAGTGTTATGCTCAGGGCACTGAAGGTCAACGGGGGCCACTGCTCCTCTGCCAACCCCAGGACTCAGCTTGCAGAGACAGCCTGTCAAACTCAATACAGTAGAGCATGTGAACCCGCATGACATCCATAGTGCAGCTGGGCTGTGCAGTGCTCACACATTCATTCATTAAATCATCCCCGTTTAATCATAGAAAAGCTGCATTTACACAGTATCTGTGCTGTTAACTGTCAGTTTAGCATGTTTTCAGTTCATCATCCTTGAAATATTATTATGGATAGATCTTGATTCAGTCTTGGAAATTAATCGTTGTAGGCACATAGGTGTAAGTGCTTGTGTTTTTACATTTTTGTTTAACTTGTGTTTGAGCAGAGATGGTTAGCATGAGCGTCCAGCATTCTAGCCTTAATTGGACTCTACAGATTGCAGCAAATGCATTTTCCACAGATCTCCACAGATGTCGGTCCTCTATAACATTTTTCACCCATCTGATTTAGTGAAGTTTATTAATAAATTAGAAAAATGCTAAATAGAAGCATTTTCAGTAGTGGTTTGTATTACCTCACTGTATGTAACGAACACTACCGTTCAAGAGTTTGGTGTCTGTAAGATTTTTTTAATGTTTTTGAAAGAAGACTCTTATGCTCACTATCTGATCAAAAATACAATAAAAACAGTAATATTGTCACGGTTGCAATAATGGTGGGGAAAGGATCTAGGTGCAGCAGTAGACAGTCCTTTATTAAAACAAAGCACTAGAAACAAAACACACGTGACTCCTAAACATCAACTGACAATCAACTGAAAGAAACACAGCTTAAATGTACAAGCAAACTAATCAAGAAAATGAGGCATGCCTGATCAACCTAATCAAACAATGAGAAACCAAGGTAACTGAGCAGCACAGGAAACTGATTGAAAACAAAGACACAGAGCTGAAATACACAGAACCAAAACCAGATTAACTGTTACAAATATTGTGATAAATGATCACTATTTAAAATAACTGTTTTCTATTTGAATATACTTTAAAATATAATTTATTCCTGTGATGACAAAAAAAAAATCATTACTCCAGTCTTCAGTGTCACATGATCCTTCAGAAATCATTCTACACTCTAAAAAAACAGTTTGCATAATTTTTTTTTTATTTATGACAGCTTTGAGTGAATTTACGTTCAACCAACAAGCTACATTGAGTTAGAGGAACTTAATTTGTAGCAAAAACACAAATTTTCAAGTTGATTTCTCAAAAAAAGTCACTCCAACTACCAGAGTTGTAGCCATGGAACTAATTAATTTTATCTATTTCAGTTCAAATCGGCAGCAATCATAGCACATGCTAATATAAATTATTTAACATATATAAAATGAGCAAGTAAGATATTACTTGTCACGCATTATTGCAGTAATTGCTTATAGAGTCAATGTAGTGTTTACCTTCATGTATCTACTCTTCAGCACAGTGGTAACCACAAAAACTGCAACATTACAGAAACTCTTTTAAATGTCAAACACAACAGCATTAAACACTAGTAGGTCTTTCCCTTCACTATAAACAAATAAATTAACACTTAATTTTTTAACATTTATTCTCCTTATCCAGTCCTATGCAAAGCATGCTAGGAACTAGAAATCCACTGCCTATTTTCTGAAGTTATCAAGACAATTTCATCAAGTTACTACAAACTAATTAAAAAAAAATTAATGTGGAGGGCAAGCAGTGAAAATCAGAATGGAAGAGATGGGGAAAAGTCTGTACTGTGCTGGCTTAGAAAGGTATAAACAGAAAATCACAACATATGTTGGACGTGAACCTTATGTTATGAAGAGGAGCGATTTTTCTACTGAACTGAAAGACTTTCCTGCCATTGAGGAGGTAGATATAGAGAATGTGAAGCTGCCTTCACGCCATGTTCAGTTCTAGTCTGGTTTGTTTATATCACGCTGCTTTTCTGCTAATGAAGTTAGGGCAGTATTTTTGATTTTCTGTCGTGATTGTGAAAAATGTCGCCATTGTAGGTCATTTATGCTGAATCGAGAATTGCAACAGGAGCCTATTCTACGTGTAGAAACACACTAAGGGAAGCAGGAACCCACTCCCTATCACTCAATAAAATAATCACATAGCTGATTGTTTTTGAAAGTGTTGTATTTTGTTTGGTTTAATAATTAAAATTACATTTGCAAGTATGACTTTCACTCAGCTTGTGAATGAGTGTAACTTGCACGCAGCCACTTCAAAACTGTTCACAAGCTTCTATGGGTTTGATTTTGATTGTCATTTGTTGAATTAAATACAACAACAACAACAAAAAATACAGTGTGTCGGTGTCTGTCATAGACTGTAAAAAAGGGTGTCTGTCCCCTGAATGCCCCTCCGATTCTCCTCCGTGGGCATATGGGAAAGTGAATATTTACAAAGAAAACATTAAAACTACAGTTACATTTACACCCTTCCAACAAAGAAATGGATCGACTTCTGTCAGCTTGTTGAACACTTTTTTTTTTTCTTCGGAAATGTTCTACCATATGATGGCTAAAGCAGCACGTGCCCAGCGCGTGACACTGTTCTCACGGTAACCACATCAACATTGTAAATGGAATATTACAAAACTGAAGTGAAAATACCAAATTATCATTCAATAGGATAAAATATCTTCTCTTCCCTGCAAACGATAGCATGAAGAATGTGAATATTTAACCAAGTCAAAAACAAAAGGTAAGCAGGTATCCATATTCATTTCAGTAACAGCAGATGCAAAACGCTATAAAAGGTGACAACTTTTAAAGTTAAAAAACGATATAAGTTACGGAAACGATAAAAACTAATTTTGGTTTCTCGGTTTGGTAGATTTGAGCAACCATAAACGATGCAAAACATAGGAATTTTGAGTTTGTGATAGGATTCCTATATAGAAAAATCACTCCTTGCCCTCCAGCCGCATTTCGCGTGCAGCAATGACGCTGTGCAAACAACCTATTAACACAGAAATTTGTTTAAATTACAGACGATATGAAGTTGATGATCAACATTATTATGTCAACAGAACTCTACAAAATAATGTTTGCAACTTAAATTAGAATTTTTAACTTGCAACCATGCATTTATTTAAGTTGTGGTAACAGGTCCCCTTAATGCTTAAGAAACATTTCTTATAATTATCAATGTTGCCATTTTTGTGGAAACTGTGATAATTCTTTGATGAATAGAAAGTTCAAAAGTGCAGCATTTATTTTTACTTTTTACTATCTGTTTTGAACAGTTTAATGTATCCTTGCTGAAAATTTTCTTTCAAAAAACTTTTGAACAGTAGTGTGTATGTGTGTGTGTGTGTGTGTGTATATATATATATAAAGTTTTGTCTCTTTTAGCTGATGTTTTGCTTTTGGTATTGTGTAGAAATAATGCTTGATTATGCATTATATATATGCAAGTTTTATATATGTGGTTTTACGGTAATTTAGGGCAATGTTTGTGAAATTTGGGGACCTCTTTGCTATTTGAGGGATGTAGTATTAGTGATATAGAGCTACAGTAGATGAGCAATGAACATATACTATAACTGCAGACTTTAAGCCATGAGCTGTCAGTATAATATACTGCAAAATCTTAAAATACATTTCTCAAAAATCACAAAAACACAGGGCTGCAAAGTTGAGAGTGTGGGGAGCCTGATTTCATGACATCGCAGTTTCTATAGTAACAGCGACTACTCTGATTGGTGGACCTCTCCTCAGGATTCTGACTAGTGTGATACTTAGACTTTGGAAATTGGGAAATTGAAATCACACTGACTTATTGTGAGGTCCTCGAATAGTTTGGAGTTATGAAAGGGGTCCTTGGTGTAAATAAATTTTAGAAATCCTGATTTAAGGTGGCTAGTGCCTGAGGATTGTCTATATCTAGTTAGCAAAATGTGTGAATGTGTTTGCGTAAGAGAGAAACCATGGTTACGGTGACAATATGTCCTAATGTGACTCTGCGTCAGCCTCTCTCTGGTGTGTGTGTGTGTGTGTGTGTGTGTGTGTGTGTGTGTTTTCAGTCGTCATATGGTGGTACAGCTCTCCTTGGCACATAGCTGTACAGTTGTCTTTCGTCAATGTATTTGCAGGGTTGTGATTGTGTTGTAAAGCAGCCTTTAAATAGACCCATCATCAGTTATTACCGTCATCAGTCCACTGAATACAAATGAAAATCAGTCATTGTAGAGAGTTTCTTCTGTCAGTTACTATCATAAATAATGAGTATTTTAGCTGTAATATTCTCCTCAAAGAAAAACGCCCACAATATTTTGGTGGCACAGAATGGAGAGAGAATGCTTTTGTTTGTGTGGTTAATCATGTGTCCTCCTTCTGTCCTACACATGAATGGAAAAGAGAAATGATTGTCTCTCACTTCAATTACCCGCCCAATCTGGCCTACTTTCACTGCACACATGGGGCTTACCGCTTCCATTTCCACAAACATATTCAACTTAAAACTTGTGGAAACCTTTAAAGGAACATTTCAATTTCTGGTGGAATAAAACTAAAATATAATATAATTTTGGTTTGTTAATTCATTTCCATTCTATCATTGAATTATTGGCACATAGAAGTGTGTAAATCAATACAAAATTAATGAACAAATTAAACCCATCTTGCATTGTAGCGTCTTCAGAGTCGTCGGGTGCATCTGAAGATGCTTTTCAACCACTGAAGAGGTTCCTATGTATGTTGGACACACACTTGTTGCCTGTTTATCCAGTGCAGTTCATCCATTTCCAGTTGTTTAATTGAAATTATAGTTTTGTAAAGAAATGTATATGTACGAAATATGCTTACAAATGTGTCCAAACTTTTAGCAGTCATGGTACTGTAGTTCAGTACATTGAAAAGTAGTTAAATCCATCCAGCCTTACAAAAATAAATGACTGACCCTCATTTTCCAGTCGACAGTGGCTGTCTTTGTCTGGGTCAGTAGCTTGGCAGTGTTGTTGCGGTGGGCCGATCACATTACAGGTCTGTTGAGCACTGAGGAACCAACAGGTAGACCTGGAACGCCTTCATGGCAGGGCGAAATTAAACCCGGTGGGTCATCTTCTGTTTAAAGAGGCAGTCAAGGAGGTTCTTACCCCCGCCCTGCTCCTCAAACCCCCAAAGAGGCATTTATAGACAGGGATGCTGTGGGACCTGCCCCAGGGTCCAGTCTGAATGAATACAGCGATCATTGTGAAAGTAATGCGATTCCTGCCTCCATTAGTCTATGGAGACATTCTTCAGTGCACTGAACCAACCAAAGTTATAAAGCCTATTTTCACCATGATGCCAAAGTGAGCTCAGAGCAGTTTTTAAAGGAAATATTTAATGAAGAAATGCAAGAGGATTATGTATTGGTGAAGGTGTATATGTGTAGTTAACTAATTAATCACGTGTGTGTGTGTGTGTGTGTGTGTGTGTGTGTGTGTGTGTGTGTGTGTGTGTTCATTAGAAAGCTTTTTTTTTTCTTTTTCTTTTACCAGGAATTTAGATCCAAAGTTGCTTGTTAAAAAAACAGACTTCTCTTTGCTGGTTCATATGAGGTCCCCTGCAGAGTTTTAGGCCATCTCAATGCCCTCTGTGTGGAATGCATTTCGCCATCTTCAAAGCCTCTTTGTTCATTGCCTGCTATGTTTTCCCTGACCTTACGGAGCCGAGCAGATAGCAGCTTACCAACACACAGTGAAGACAGAAAGAGGAGGACATGCGGAGTAAGGGGGTGAGAAAGAAGGAAAACAATGGTGCTTTGTAGCCAGCCACCCATTTTGATCAGTCTGTGGTCTGTTTCCTGCCTTGAGACCATTCTGCAATGCCCCCTATCTGCATATAAAGCACAACATCTCATCACATGTGAGGGATTTTACATATTAAAATTTGACCAGTTTGTTCTTTGCTCTATTTCAGATTTTAAACTGTAACTGAATATGAATTAAGGTAGCAAACAGGATGCAGAATTGAATTTTAATTTAAGAAATCAGAATTACAATAAAATTCAAATAATTCCTGTAAGTATTTTATTAAATAATGAATAATTATACACTGCCCGGCCAAAAAAAAAAGTCGCTGTTTGGATTTTAATAGGCAAATACTTAAAAGTCTATGAATGGATCATTATTACAGTGATTGTTATTTTTCTAGCATGTTATATGTTTGGCAATGGTACTTTTAACCCTAAAAGATGGAGTGTGTAGCTTTTCATTTCTTAAACAACCATGTATTAAAATGTATCATGGCCATGTTCCAGGATGACAATGTCAAGATTCATCAGGCTCAAACTGAAAGAATTGCTGGGAGGGAGCATGAAGAATCATTTTCACACATGAATTGGCACTGACCTTAACCTCAGTGTAAATTTTTGGGATGTGCTGGAGGAGACTTTACAGAGTGCTCACCTCTTGTATTGACAATGCAAGAGGCGAGCACTCTTTAAAGTCTACTCCAGCACATCCCAAAGACTTTCAATGAAATTAAGGTCAGGACTCAGAGGTGCCAATTCATGTGTGAAAATGATTCTTCATGCTCTCTGAACCATTCTTTCACAATTTTAACCCTGGTGGATCTTGACATTGTCATCCTGGAATATGGCCATGATGTGTCTTCCTACATGGTTGTTTAAGAAATGAAAAGCTACACACTCCATCTTTATGGGTTAAAAGATCCGTTGGCAAACATATAACATTCTAGAAACATAATAATCACTGTAATAATGATTAATTCATAGATTCTTAAATATTTGCCTATTAAAATCCAAACAGCGACTTTTTTTGGCCAGGCAGTGTATTATAAAAATATATTATAACATTATGTAATTAATAATATTTTTTTCAGTATGTATTACCCATAAACATGCATACATATATGTATGTGCGCATATTATTTATTTAAATTTAAAATTTAAATTAGTTGATGGCAGTACTTATTTATAAAGTTACCAGAAAACGATGGAGTTTTGTAAAATAAAATCATCAAAAATTAAAATCTATTTTGATTTGTTAATTGTTTTAATATAATTTATTTCAGAGAAATCTTTCAAAATTTGTCATTTGTTGAGAGTTAATGTTTATTCATGTTCTGTCACAAAATGAAATTCCTCGATTGTATGTCCATTGAATTTCTTTTCTCTATGCAGTTCAGCATCCTATGGGGCATGTGGCCAATTCAATTTACAGTTCTTTTACAATCGCTACACATTTATCAATACTTTAGGTCACTTCAAAACTCGTAACACAGTTCTCCTAACCAACTTTCAACTTGGCACAACAGTTAATTTCACATTCAAAATGCATTAAGACTACCAAAACACTTCATAAATGTCTTAGATCAACTTATTCTTCCATAACACTGGCAAAGTTTTTCACCCAACAAACACACTTTGTCACTCATTAAGCAACGACCTAAAAAACACTAAAAACTGGTATTTTCTTTTTTACAATTTCTTTACAAAACAAGAAGGACACTCTACTATTTAGAATTCACTACAGTATTTTACATGTTCCCAGTTTAAAATTGTTCTTGCCCCTTTTGTATAGATAGTAATAAAATTGAAAGACTAACACCTGTGTAGGTGTTCAACTACATCTAATTGATGTAGAGTTTTGGCTGTGTTTGTGTCTAAGTGAGAAAAGAATTTGTCATTTAAAAGATATAATCATTCAATGCCAATGTAAAGATAAATGATCCACGTTGTAGCCCACATAGACTGCTGTTGTGCTCACAGTGCGAAGAGTTTTGAAAAAGTGACCTAAGAAATTGGTCCTAGCGATTATATAAAAAAAAAAACTTTAAATTCCCTCATTAATTGAAAGGGAGGTACTTCACTTATATACTGAATGTTTCTCATCCTTGGTCATCATGTATTAAACATATATTCATCTATCTTTAGTGTTGCTAGCTGTGATGAATCTCATCCTGCGGGAGAGTGTTGAAGCATTGATACTCTTCATATGCAGCAGCACCCACAGATTCATCTTTGTATGGTTACAATTACATTTATGCACAAAACCAACAGAGTGATTCACCCATTTTGATGCAACATCACAAAAAGCCTTCCTGTTTGCACTATTGTTGCATATCAATCATGTTGTCAATCATGGCTTTTGTCCCAGCCTGCAGTGAAAACGTAGCATGATAGACGTAGCATGACAGTGCTGCCAATGTTCAGCATCTCCCACAGTAACCATGAGCGCACAAAAAGAAGACAGCCCGCTTAGGATGCGTTAATCATAAATAGGTACTAATACAGGGCTGGTTTTTTCTTGAAGTGTCTCTCAGTCTAATTAATGAGAGCTCACAGTCACCCTAGTTTGTTTGAAGTGCTTTGCCAACTGTGTCAGATGAAGGTTCCTTTGGATTTATTCACAGAGTTGCATAACAAAAGTGCTGTCTTCCTGTATAGACCTGCAGCACTATGAAGTTGCCTCTCAGTTCTCAATAAAACTATGCAAGAGTAAGATAACATTCCCAAAGCGAGGCAATATGCTACCAGAAGAGCCTAGCTGTGAGGAATATGCATCTTGTAATTGTGCTGTAGTGCTGCCCCCTACTGGCACTCCAGGGAGTAGCTTTTGGTTTATCTTACTGTCACGGCCATAAACAACCATACACATTGAGGGGGACATGTTCTTTTACATATGGTCCCATTTTTGCTTTTCTGGCCTGATTTAATTTGTGTTGTTTTAATCATCAGGGCAGGGGTACTTTGTGCATATGCAGCCAATCAGAACCTGAGTTCTCAGCTGAAGAGCATGAGGAGGCTGGTGAAGAGTAACCTAAGAGACCTGCACACCTTCGCCAACCAGACCCCTGCAGTGAGTGATACAACCATAACCAACATACACTATTATACTGTTATAGATACAGTAGATAGATGGATGGATGGATGGATGGCTAAATTGATGATGGATGGGTGGCTAAATTGATGATGGATGGATGGATGGATGGATGGATGGCTAAATTGATGATGGATGGATGGATGGATGGATGATGGATGGATGGATGGATGGATAGCTAAATTGATGATTGATGGATGGATGGATGGATGGATGGCTAAATTGATGATGGATGGATGATGGATGGATAGATGGATGGATGGATGGATGGATGGATGGATAGCTAAATTGATGATTGATGGATGGATGGATAGATAGCTAAATTGATGATGGATGGATGGATGGATGGATAGCTAAATTGATGATGGATGGATGGATGGATGGATAGCTAAATTGATGATGGATGGATGGATGGATGGATGGATAGCTAAATTGATGGATGGATGGATGGATGGATAGCTAAATTGATGATGGATGGATGGATGGATAGCTAAATTGATGATGGATGGATGGATGATGGATGGATAGCTAAATTGATGATTGATGGATGGATGGATAGCTAAATTGATGATTGGATGGATGGATGGATGGATGGATGGATAGCTAAATTGATGATTGGATGGATGGATGGATGGATGGATAGCTAAATTGATGATGATGGATGGATGGATAGCTAAATTGATGATTGGAAGGATGGATGATGGATGGATGGATAGCTAAATTGATGATTGATGGATGGATGGATGGATGGATAGCTAAATTGATGATGATGGATGGATGGATAGCTAAATTGATGATTGGAAGGATGGATGATGGATGGATGGATAGCTAAATTGATGATGATGGATGGATAGATAGCTAAATTGATGATTGGAAGGATGGATGATGGATGGATAGATAGCTAAATTGATGATGGATGGATGGATAGCTAAATTGATGATGGTTGGATGGATGGATAGCTAAATTGATGATGGATGGATGGATAGCTAAATGGATGGATGGATGATGGATAGCTAAATTGATGATGGATGGATGGATAGCTAAATTGATGATGGATGGATGGATAGCTAAATGGATGGATGGATGGATAGCTAAATTGATGATGGATGGATGGATAGCTAAATGGATGGATGGATGGATAGCTAAATTGATGATGGATGGATAGCTGGATGGATGGATGGATGGATAGCTAAATTGATGATGGATGGATGGATGGGTGGAAGTCAACTGGACAGTTTAGAGATCATGAACATTTTTGACTGCATAATGCTGCAGTTGACCAAAATTATCCATTTTAGTAGATGTTTTAGTATTGGCGAGTGATGACTTGGCAGTTAAATATATTGCTGTGTCATCTCTTCCTCAGCAAATTGATTACCTGATCTCTCAGTATGGCACCGTGAAGCAGCATGTGCTGTATGACCTGGAGAGTAAGTATGCTGCAGGTCCTTTTAGTGGAATAGAAGGTGTTCCTGATGTGAGGACTGATGTTGTGGTGTGTCTTCAGATGTAGGTCTGCTCTTGGGTGGAAGGATACATGAGGAGTTGGGAAAAGATGTGCAGCCTGCCCTCAACACGGCTCTCAGCATGACTGGAAGTACGTCACTCGCCCTTGTTTTTATTTTCTTTCTTTTCTAGCTTTCACCTTTTCTGGGAAAACTGTTTGTCGTAATATATCATATATCACATGAGAATATAATGTTGATATACAATATGTTGGTTTTGGTAGTGTCTTATTTCACTGTTTTGTCTTTGATTTGTTAGTCAAAGTGGAGAAAGCCATTAAAGGTAAAACAGTAATAAACCCTGACTGGTCCTTCCCGTGACCTTCTATCTGTAACAAAGTTGTAATTGACTCCTTTTTCTTTCCCAACAAAACCTTGCCCAGTTATTTTCCCATGTGTATTGTTGTATCCTTCTTTGGTGGAACCTGCCCATCTCGTGTATTAAGGTTATGAAATACACTGAAAGATACAAAGACAGCGTCATCTACCCTCAATGGATAATATTTATTATAGCATAATTAAATCAAAGGAGCATGTGTGGATTTTGTGTCCTTCAGAATTATTTGTGCCTTGGTTAGCGTGAGCAGTCTTTATTTTTGAATGTTCATTTGTGTTTGTTTGCTCATTTGTTCCCTCTCTTAGCAATGCGAGACACTAAGGATGCTCTGGAGAACGTGAGTTTGACCTTGGAGACTTTGCAGGAAGGAACAGCCAAACTGCAGGCTAACCTCAGCCTGGTGCGCAACAGCCTTAGCAACGTCCTTAACGATCCTCTCTACAAAGATGTATGCCCGTCTGAGATTTGTCGCAACATACTTAGCACCCTTCCCAAGCTAGAAATTGCAGCCAACTACTCATCGGTATGAAAATGATTTCTCATCTTTTTTCTACAACATAGTGTTACCACAATGGTTGACAGAAAAGTGGAAAATAAGCAGAAAACTGAAACGCATGGCTGTTTTGTTTTGTTTTTTTAGTTGGCTGATGTGACCGAACAGTTAGACAAAGTGAATGAAGTTCTGAAGACGGATCTCAGCCAGATTGTGGAAAAGGTACTTTTTCCAAATTTCACATGAGGTGTTTGCATATATTCAGGACAGAAAGTATTGCATGTCAGAGTAGAATAGGATATTCAACAAGAGACAAAAATTAAATTTTATTCAAAAGTTTGGGGTCAGTAATATTTTTTTTAAAAGAAATTAAAGCTTTTATTCAGCAGGGACACATTCAGTTGATCAAAAATAAACACATTTATAATGTTACAAAAGATATCCAAAGCTTTCAAAAAAAAAAAAAAAAAGGCTGTCCTTTTGAACTTTAAGAATGTTTCTTGAGCAGCAAATCAGCATATTAGAATGATTTAAGTAATGATGCTAAAAATTCCATCACAGGAATACATTACATTATAATATATATTGTATTTTTTAAATGAAGCCTTGATGAGCAAAGGCTTCTTTCAAAAACATGAAAAAATCTTAGTATTGTATGTACAGTATTTCCTTTTACAAAATTACAAACACTTTTTTTTTAATGTACATGAATTGTTTACAGCAAGACTAAGAAGGTATATAAAAATAAATAAGGGCAGTTTTGATTTCCTGTTGGTTTTGAATGATCTGCTTTGCTTACTCTGACCTTTTCATCTGTCTTACAGGGGTTTACATCATTCAATGACACTCCCACCATGGTAACAGATCAAACCCGAAATATCGTTGAAGGTGAGTTCAGAGATGAAATGCAGATTAGAATTCAGATATTAGATTTTTTTTTATATGTACTGCCCAGAGATTCATACAGAATCTCCTATTTTTACAAACTATTTTTGTACTTATTAAGTCTCGCTGTGGTGAAAATCAAGTTTTTAATGTGGTTTATTTGTCTATGTGGTGTTTTTAATATGCTTGACATGACAAACCATGTGCAAATTCATAAGTCAATACCATTGCCGAGTATTTTCTCTTTAAAACTGCAGTGATTCAAAAACGCGGTTTGAAATCGCTGATGTTTCTGACGTCACAAACTACCTTGTAACCAATCACGTCAACGTGCCGGTGGGCTTTAGCATATCATGACCGCTCTGAAGCAGGGAGAGGTTATCCTGGTATATTTTTCTGTTGATTTGCAAAAATAGGGTAGATTTAGCAATATAACGGGTTCATGATGTATATTAGAATATGATGAACTATATGTCTTTCTCCACTGACGTTCTGAGTTGTTCAAACTAGCATTTCTAAGGATACTGGTTTTTAGAAGACAGCTGACTTGTGAACGGAAAAATGGTTTGTAACATTAGCAACACATTATTATCAGCTGTTTGATAACATAGTCAAGCAAAAGGCTAATCATATTAATTACAATTATGTGTCCGACTTTGTAAAAATCGATACCATTGTGCAGCGTTTACCTCAGTAAGTTGAGCGAGTGGATCTCTGAGCTGGCTCGGAGACGTTCGTGTCCCAGTCAGAATGGGGCAAGTAGGACCAGAGGGGTTACAATAATGCAATAAACTGCTCAAACGTGACAGTAAAAACATTTATAATGTTATGAAAGATTTCTATTTCAAATAAATGCTGTTCTTTTGAACTTTCTATTAATCAAAAAATGGTTTCCACAAAAATATTAAGCAGCATATTTGTTTTTAACATTGATGATAAAAAAGATGTTTCTTAATCATCAAATCAGCATATTAGAATGATTTCTGAAGGATCATGTGACACTGAAGACTGAAGTAATAATGCTAAAAATTCAGCTTTGCATCACAGGAATAAATTACATTTTAGGATATATGAATATATAAAACAGCTAAATTGTAATAATATTTCACAATGTTACCTTTTTTACTGTATTTTTGATCAAATAAAAGACAACTTGGTGAGACTTCTTTCAAAAACTGACCCAAAACGTTTTAACAATAGTTAAAGGGTTAGTTCACCCAAAAATGTTCCTTCGGAACACAAATTACGATTTTTTTTTATTAAATCCGATGGCTCAGCAAGGCCTGCCAAGACAGCAATGGTACTTCCTCTCTCAAGATCCATAAAGGTACTAAAAACATATTTAAATCAGTTCATGTGAGTACAGTGGTTCTACCTTAATATTATAAAGCGCAGAGGATATTTTTTGTGCGCCAAAAAAATCAAAATAACGACTTTTTAACAATATCTAGTGATGGCCGATTTCAAAACACTGCTTCGGAGTGTTATGAATCTTTTGAGTCGAATCAGTGATTCGGATCACGTATCAAACTGCCAAACTGCTGAAATCACGTGACTTTGGCACTCCGAACCACTGATTTGATTCGTAAAGCTCCAAAGCTTCATGAAGCAGAGTTTTGAAATCGGCCATCACTAGATATTGTTAAAAAGTCGTTATTTTGTTTTTTTTTTGCGCACAAAAAATATTCTCGTCGCTTTATAATATTAAGGTAGAACCACTGAACTCACATGAACTGATTTAAATATATTTTTAGTACCTTTATGGATCTTGAGAGAGGAAGTACCATTGCTGTCTATGCAGGCCTCGCTAAGCCATCAGATTTTATCAAAAATATCTTAATTTGTGTTCCAAAGATGAACGAAGGTCTTAGGCGTGCAGAACGACATGAGGGTGAGTAATAAATGACATTATTTTCATTTTTGGGTGAATTAACCCTTTAAATCTACAATAGTAGTTTAATAAACACTGTAGAAAATTGTACTAATGTTGGCACCATTTAAACATTACTAACAGTGGAAAAAATAATTTAATTGATTTAAATAACACATGACTTGTATTACAAATAATATGTACCTAGATAATATTTAGCATATGTTCATTCATTGTAAAGCCTGAGGACGATGGGCTTCACCAGCTAAACATCTTACAAAGCTTTGTTTCTTGCTGCCGTGACCTTTATTTTGCTCACCCAGGCACAGACAATAAAACATAATTTTCTGAAAATAGCATAGATTATGAAAAATCACTTGACAAATAAAAATAATGAAATCACTAAATATGCTGTTGTGTCTGTTTGTTCTCCTGTAGGGGTGAAGGTTCTGCTGGAGGACATTGGGTCTAACATCACCACTTTCACCAGACTCTTCCCGGTTCACAGCTCTCTGACCAACTTCACCAAAATGATTACTCACACACACTCACAGATCGAGGACATCTACCCCCAGATCGATCAGATGGATTTCTACAGGTACTTCCGAGGACTCGACTAGACAAAAACTAGTCGCAAACTCTCTCGTCTTTGTTTTCGAGGCGAAAAGTCTTCCTTGTGACCTTGATGTTGTTTTTGCCTTCAGGTGGATCTGTTGTATTACCCTGTGCTGTATGGTTGTGCTTATCCTCGCCTTCAATTTTCTGGGTTTGCTGTGTGGTATTCTGGGATACGACAGGCATGCTTCTCCAACCACACGCGGTTGTGTCTCTAACACAGGAGGCAACCTGCTCATGGCGTGAGTTTGAGCGTAATATCAGTCTTTAAAGCCATCAAATGGATGATATAAAACAGCTTTGTCTGCACTCATTCACACACTCTTCCTGTGTCTCTCAGTGGTGTGGGCTTCAGCTTCATGTTCTCTTGGGTGCTCATGGGAGTGATAACAGCTCTGTTCTTGGTGGGGGGGAAT
Organism: Ctenopharyngodon idella; assembly: GCF_019924925.1. NCBI lineage: Eukaryota > Metazoa > Chordata > Actinopteri > Cypriniformes > Xenocyprididae > Ctenopharyngodon > Ctenopharyngodon idella. Next base: position 15,382,763 of record NC_067233.1, on the reverse strand, counting down.
CTAGAGAAGCTTGTGTGTGAACCCTTCCAAACCCGACAGCTGTTCAAGGTGAGAAAAATGACACAGCATCTTGCAGTACAGTTGATACATGATGAAGGTGTGAGACCACAGTGAAAATCTGTTTTCATTTAAAACCAGGAAATAATAAAAAAGAACATTTTGGGATTTTAAAATATTTAAGTTATGATGCAAAGTTATTAAGGATTACTTGAGATTTTGCATTATTTCTAGGATACAAAAACATTTTCACTAGTGGTCTCAGACATTTGGACCCCCTGTATATGCCAAATGTCAAAATAATAAATACAAGGAAAAAATCTGCCTGTCTCATTTAGTGTGATCATGTTGTGTGTAGGTGTTAGATACGCCCAACCTGGTCAACTCTGCTTGGAGAAACTTCATACCAGGATACCTGTACAATGACCCTGAGATGGACCTTACTGCATATTCTATCTACAGGTGATGCACTAAAAAATGCAATAAAAGATTCTATCTTTTAGTGCATTAAAAAGTAAATATTAAATCAAATGGTATATGCAAACAAATGATGCTTGACATTGATTTCTCAGAGCTAACTTTTCTGAGCCATTTTGCAATAGAGTTGTCTTTGTTCATAGTCCAGCAGATGGCAGCAGAGAAGAGATCTGAAAGGAAAGTCTGATCATAATAAAATAGAGTAAGGTTTGAATGCTTTTCCTTTTTCTCTCTTTTTTTCTCAGTAATTGTAAGGACAACAGAGGAATTTATTCAGCTCTTCATCTGGATAAGATCTTCAACATCTCATCCTTCTTTAACAACAGTGTTGTGAGTGGATCAAAGGCTTAGCTTATGTCTACACACAAATCACTAAACTAATTTTACACCAACATTCAAAGTCTCACTCTGAGATTAGTGATGTTACTATTTACACCAGATGGCATTATGAAGAGGGTATATTAAAAATGTTGAGCAAGATGCAAACTTCCTAATTCATTTTGAGTGCTAAGTGTTTTGAACTGGTAACTATCTAACAAATTTGGTTGTTCAGACAATTTTTTTTGGGTTAGTTCACCCAAAAATGAAAATTCTGTCATTAATTACTCACCCTCATGTCATTCCACATCCGAAAGACCTTCGTTCATCTTCGGAAAACAAATTAAGATATTTTTGATGAAATCCAAGAGGATTCCAAAAGGATTCCTCTTGGATTTTTTTTTTTATCCCCCATAGAATCCCACCTTAATGTTATGAACTACGAGAATAATTTTTGTGGGCAAAAACGACTTTATTCAACAATATCTTCTCTTCTGTGTCATTCTCCTACGTTGTTTATGTTCAGAATTTCCAGGTTCTACGTCAGAACGCCGACTCATTATTGGCCGGCTCCTGCTTCAGCATCACACGCATGCATCGTGCTGCTCACGTGAACAGCGTCGGCCAATACTGAGCCGGCATTCGGACATAAACACGGAAGCCTTCACTGTGCTTACTGCGTCAACTGCATAACGATGATGACAGGGAAGAGAAGAGATTGCTGAATAAAGTCATTATTTTTGTTTTGTTTTTGTGCACAAAAAGTATTCTCGTTGCTTCATAAAATTGCAGTCACTTCGACTGTTTTAACAATGTCTTTACTACCTTTCTGGACCTTGAAAGTGTTGATTATATTGCTGTCTATGGACAAGTCAGTTACCTCTCGGATTTCATCAAAAATATCTTTTCTGACTGGGACACGAATTTGTGTTCCTTAAGATGAACGAAGGTCTTATGGGTGTGGAATGACATGAGGGTAAGTAATAAATGACAGAATTTTTATTTTTGGGGTGAACTAACCCTTTAAGTTGACTGCGAGTTCTTGCATAGATAATGTTTTAGAAGGATAACTTGTAGCCACTTCTGTAAACATTATCTTCTTGCTTGCTCATTATTCTATTTAAAGAAAGCAGATATTAGATTTTATTAATCGTGCATCATTGCTTTATGAGTCATTTTTGAGTCAGTCTTATTTTTTTTCTCTGAAGCAGATGATACTTGTTTTTCTTTTTCTGCTGATTTTACACCAACTTGAGGTATAATTCTTGTGAAATGCAATTTTACTAGAACTCTGATGTGGTGTGGTTAGTCAAAAAAGAACAGGAATTTTTTCCAATCCAGTGTTAGTTGTTTTTCTCTCTGTTCTCTGCAACTGGCAGAATATCTCAAAACATTTCATGCATAACCATTTTAAACATTTATATACAGCATCTATAAATTCCTTCATTTCAGCAGATGATGTTTGTTTTTTTAGTTAAAATCCTTCAACCCAACATTCTTGATCTATTGTCACATAGAATCCAAAAATTTGAGACCACATTTAATGGAACATTTTAGACTTTTATAAAATAAAGAAAATCTTGTGAACTGCATTATACAGACGGACAGATGTTTTTGCTTGAAGCAAATCAATAGTGCATTATAATAATAACGTAAATACATAAATTAATAAAAATATATATTTTATTGTATTATTATTATTATTATTATGGTAACATTACAATAAGGTTAATGCATTAACTACCATTAACTAACAATGATCAATTAATTTGTTACAGTATTTATTAATCTTTGTTAATGTTAAATAAAATGCAATTGTTCATTGTTAGTTCATGTTAGCTCAGGTCCATTACATAATATTAACTGATACAACTTTTGATTTTAATGTATTCCTAAATGCTGAAATCAATATCAACTTAGATTAATAAATGGTTTAAAAGAATTTTTCATTGTTAGTTCATGCAGTAAACTAATGCAGTTAATAACTAATGTTAACAAATAGAACCTTATTGCAAAGTGTTACCAGTATAATTTAGTAGTGGTCTCCGACTTTGTGGTCCCACTGTTTAAACTGTTTGTTCTAGAATATATCTTCATGACAATCCTTACAGATTTCCTAGACTCATGTTGGAATCGTATACAGAGCCTCTTTTCTTTCTGCAGTACTCCAAGGATGTGTCGAAGAAGTTTGAAGGGATGAAGGTGGACCTGCGTGGCATCATTCTTCTGGAGTCTGAAGGCAAACAGAATCTCATCAGCTTTACTGAAACTGGCATTAATGAGATTGACTTTGCTGCCTATTTGGAGGAGGTACATAACATACATAAACGCACATACACGTTTTGATTGAAACGTTTGCTCCACAGACTTTGTACAGTCCAAGATTAGTGAGAAACTGTGTCCTGTGGCTTCTCATATGTTTCCTTTTATCTTCCAGGTTAATAAAGGAGTGACTCGCATTAATCTAGTTGATTTCGCCAATCAACTTGATGCTCAAGCTGATCAGCTGGTGAGATTTATTTTTGGGTTAAAAAATTATTCCATATTTTTTAGGTATTAAATGAAATTCATTCTCATGGTTAGTACCTATGTTTCTAGGGCTAATAACTGTTTCTTTTTTTTGCAGTCTAAAGGGACCTTGCAGACTTCATTAAAGGGACACGCTAATACTATAAGGCAGATCCACATCCAACAAGTCATCCCGCTGGAGCAGTCCATGGTAATCTATTCCTGTCTCAGAGATGCTCGTTTGATTCATTACCTCCTTATTCATGAATGGTTCTGTTGAATCCGTTCCATTCTGTAAGTGGGATTGATTGCAAATGAAAAATATCTGAATAATGTTCATATTGCTGTTCGTACCTCTCTGATTTTCAACGATCTCTTTCAATTTTCTTTAACACATTCAACTTGATTTATGGCTTCCAAGAAATATGTGAAAGCAAGGGTAAGCCTGTATCTACCAGTAATCGCTGCATAACCTACAAGTTGTTTACAACCTCCTTTTTGTATCTTTGTTTTTTCTGTGATGGCATGAAAAAACAAGCATCTTTTTAGAGTAACTTCATCCTGTCTTTGTCCTATTGATTTTTTTTTATTTGCAAATGTGGTATGTAACAATATTGCAAATGTTTTTGAAAATTTACTGAATCATAAACTGGTCAAAGGGGTGAAGTGTGGAATTTCTGTCCCTCTAGTGGCATCAAACAGAATTGCAGAAAATGCTCAAACAACCCTTACTGTTGTCTGCAGACCACTGGTTAAATCATTGTTGCTTTGCTTAAGAAAAAAACAGAACACTGTCACAGTTTTTACACATTTCCAAGAAATCAACCCACAAATGAATGAGTTAAGAGAAAGATTTTAACATCGAAAAAATTCACTCTTCACCTGTAAATAACAATGTTGGTATGCAATAAAGCACAATTCACATCATTTAATGCACCAATGTTGAAATGCAGGACTCTGACTTTATTTTCTAGTCCATATTAGATGTTTTACTGGTTAGATGTGATCTTATGTGAAATATAAAGCTCATCAATTGATGACCTTTCCACTGTATCCCAAATATATCATATAGTCTAACCGTTCTGTGTCACATTTCTTATTTATTGTGATATAATGTGCATGAAATGCATGTAATGCAACTGCCAGGTTGCATGGCCCTTTTATCACCCTGCTCGTTCCCTTGAACTGTCAGTTTGTTTCCATAATGGTCATTTATAGTACTTTTTCACCATTCTAGATTACATAATTTGGACATGATTGATGTTTTCTGTATGTCTATTCTCTTCCTTATTAAAGAGCACACTTAATCAGAGCATCAGACTTCTGGAGAGGACATCCTCAGACCTGCCTGTAAGTTGCTCATTTTAAAACTTCCACCAGTTTAAAAATATCACAGATGCATTTCAGAACATGCTTTCTGATTATCTGTAAATGTGTTGGTTTTTAGCTCCGAGTTAGAGATGTACTAGAAGCCGTTGATGCCGCCCAGTTCCTAATTTCCCACAATGCATCATTTGTGATAAATCAGGTAATGTGAGCGGGAGAAAAACATGTATGAATGATTGGTGTATGTATGGTTGTATTGTACTGATGGTTAATATATCCATAAACAGGAAACCGAAAAATACAAGCAGACTATCATTGGCTATTTCAAGCAGTATATGGACTGGATCAGAACGTCTGTGAGTATTTTAACTGTATTATGTACCTGAAGTTGTATTAATGTTAGAGTGGTGGCGATCGGTTAGTTATTCTGCATTATTGTAGGGTTAAAACCCCTTTGTTTTGCTGCCTTATTGTAGCTGGCCTTGGAGGTCGCTACCTGTAAACCATTCAGCAACATTGTGGACACCGCCGAGATCCTGGGCTGCAGTTTCCTACTGGATTCAATGGTGAGATTTTTAATTAAACAAATAATTAAGTGCAGCTACAGCTAGTAACCATACTTAAACAATTTGATAGATGATAGATTACTATTAAGCAGCACAACTGTTTTCAACATTGATAATAATAACAAATGTTTCTTGATCACCAAATCAACATATTAGAATGGTTTCTGAAGGATCATGTGACACTGAAGGCTGGAGTAATGATGCTGAAAATTCAGCTTTGCCATTACAGGAATATATTAAATTTTAAAATATATTAAAATAGAAACCAGTTATTTTAAGTTGTAATAATATTTCACAAAATTACTCTTTTTTTTCTGTATTTTGATTAAATAAATGCAGACTTGGTGAGCATAAAAGACTTCTTTCAAAAGCATTTAAAAAATCTTAACTTTTGAACAGTAATGTATTTCAAAGGCAACCTACAGAAATTTAGGAATTAAAAAAAGTTTGTGGTTGATGTAGGTTTTGGTGTAAGAGATGGAGGGTTGATAGTGTTGCCGCTAGCAGTCAAGTGTGTCGAACACACAGTCAGGGTGGGTTGTGCTGCACCATTGGGCTTTTCCATGTGTGTGGTCAAAGTCCCGCGGGTAACCATGAGGAAGGAAGGAGATGGCAGGTTTTATCTGAAATTAATGGCGAGTGTGTGGGATTTAGAAGGGGTGAGGGTGTTTGACCCCATCACAAGACTCCATGTACAAATGGGGCCCCGGTGGGTTCTGTACGCCACTGCACGTTACGTTTTATGATTAGGATCAGTTTAACCTAAAAGATCCTTTGGATTAATTTTATTTATTTATTTAGTTTATTTTTTTATATATTTTTTTTTTAATAGGACAGAACATCCAGTAATTTCCTGCCCTATAATAGAAGTATATATTTTTACATACGTTTTCTTAGCTAAATGGAGACATTCAATAGACTTAAATAGTTTTTATATACTTCAATTGATAAATACTACAACCTAACCCTAAAACACACCCTAACCATAACAGAAAATTTACTGAATTAAAACTGCATTGGAGAAAAAAAAAAAAAAAAAAACTATTTACAAATTTGTCCCCAAAATATGGTTAAGTAGGTACACAGACACACACAAGTTTGTACAACATAACTAGTAAGGGCAGAAAGTATTCAGGCCACTAACTACCTATAGTAATTAGCAGCCAGCTACTCTTTCCACAGACGCCCAGAGATTGACCCCAGTATGCAGCAGGAAGAACATAAAAGTGTTTAACCTCAGACATGATGGCTAGTGGCCAGTAGGGTGTTTTTTATTTAATTTTTACTCGTATTGTTAGTCAATGCATCCATTTGACTACTTATTTGTATAAAGTTAAACTTTTATCAAAATTTTGTTGTATGGCTGGACACATTGCATCAGATCGCCCACTCTGATGGAATATGAATGTCCCTTTATATAGAAAACTTCCCGTGCTGGAAATCCACTTTCTGTGCTTTGACAAATCTACTTTTCAGAACAAATAAGCGCATATTGATCAAACATGTCATTTATGTTTAAAGGTGCAACATGTAAGAATTTTGCAGTAAAATATCCAAAAACCACTAGATCAGTGTTATATATTTGTTCACTTGAGTACTTACAATATCCCAAATGTTTGCAACTATTTGTAAATCGTGAGAAAATAGCAATTTTAACCAATGTTCCGGAACGTGTGAGGAGTCGCCTGTCAATTGCGTCATACCCGCGTTACCCTCGGTTTCCGGTTTTATTTTGTAGAAACCATGGAAACACCAAAGATGCTTTAATATATTACATGTTTTAATAGACAAGGGAACAACTGTTTTGATATATTTATAGACAGAAAACTAATTATTGTTATATAGCTCAACACGTTTAGTCTTATTGTTTAAATCTAATTGATTTTTTGCGAGTACCATGCTTTTACCATGCCTCAGAGAAAAACACTTTTATCAAGTGGCTAACATAGCATAATTAAATGCAGCTTTATTTTTAGTAACAGTAATACAGCTTTTTCTCCATCATACGTTTTAAAATTAATTGCATGCCATTTATCAACACAAGCCATCCAGCATTTAATATGATATTCTAAAATCGATCTATCTTACTGCAGTGTGCAACAAGTGTCTCACAGCAGCCACCGAGCGAACGTACAGAGTAACGTTATTACATTTTCAACACTCTCAAATGTAGTTAAAGGGTTAGTTCACCCAAAAATGAAAATTCTGTCATTGATTACTCACGCTCATGCCGTTTTACACCCGTAAGACCTTCGTTAATCTTCGGAATGCAAATTGAGATATTTTTGTTTAAATCCGATGGCTCCGTGAGGCCTACATAGGGAGCAATGACATTTCCTCTCTCAAGATCCATAAAGGTACTAAAAACATATTTAAATCAGTTCATGTGAGTACAGTGGTTCAATATTAATATTATAAAGCGACGAGAATATTTAATATTTTGGTGCGCCAAAAAAAAAACAAAATAACGAATTATTTAATGATGGCCGATTTCAAAACTGCTTCAGGAAGATTCGGAGCGTAATGAATCCACAGCTCGGAGCGCCAAAGTCACGTGATTTCAGCTGTTTGGCGGTTTGACACGCGATCCGAATCATGATTCGACACGCTGATTCATTACGCTCCGAATCTTCCTGAAGCAGTGTTTTGAAATCTGCCATCACTAAATAATTCGTTATTTTGTTTTTTTTGGCGCACCAAAAATATTCTCGTCGCTTTATAATATTAATATTGAACCACTGTACTCACATGAACTGATTTAAATACGTTTTTAGTACCTTTATGGATCTTGAGAGAGGAAATGTTAGTGATGTGACGTTTGACACCAAGTCTTCGAAGCTTGTATCAAAAACATCTCACAGTGAAGCTCTGTATCGGAGCTTGATTCGTTTTGCCATAACCACGTGATCGGTGACGTCCGAAGCTTCGTTTTCGCACACAACCACGTGACTGCTTCGTATTCTGATTCACATAACGTGAACCCTTGCGCAGATGTGAAGTGTCATTTGCTTTTTAGAAAAAGAATTTAACAATACGAATAAATATTTACATGTGTAGTTTTGTGCATGTTCAGTTTTTTTTTTTTTTTTTTTCCCAGTTCATACTTCATTCTATGACAATCTTTTATTTTGACAATCATTTATTTTGAATATTCCCCCAAAAATTATTCAGAATCATTTATTAAAATTGTGTACGTAAAATGACACGTGAAAGACTATGTATAATAATAAATTTACATTTGTTTTATACGCTTTTCATAGCACAAACTGATTTATTAAATGAAACAGTCCACAAATAGCTGGGTCGTCTGGGACGCAAAGGCAGGTTTTTCCACCTTTTGACCACAAGATGTCGTTAGTGTGCACCGTGTTGAAAAGCTTCGAGTAATGAACCTTTTTACGATACACTTGAGGGGAAAGCCTCGGTGCTTCGCAAAGCTTAATTTCGCCATCACTAGGAAATGTCATTGCTCCCTATGGAGGCCTCACTGAGCCATCGGATTTGAACAAAAATATCTTCATTTGTGTTCCGAAAATCAACGAAGGTCTTACAGGTGTAAAACGGTACGAGGGTGAGTAATTAATGACAGAATTGTCATTTTTGGGTGAACTAACCCTCTAATATGATAAACAGAGCTGTGTTACCTCATACGCATGACCGGAAAAGCGGAAGTGGCGCCGGCGACTGTGGCATAATAAAAGTTCCGCTGCTCGCGAGGCGTGTGTTGCGCAATCGCTCGAGCGGCCTCGTTCAGCTCCCACAACACTCGGTCCTGCTCTGCTTCATACTACAGTAACGTTAATAATCGCATCCATGAACATGATTTCTTCCCGAGTCCTATCCCAATTGTTTTCCACCGGCTGTGAGGTGAAGACCAAATGTCCCAAGATTCCGCGCTCAAACTTGGCGTCATCAAGCTACGCCTTTGTTTTGAATAGGCCTTTAGCGACCTCTAGCGGACAGAAAGTATTACATCTTGCAGCTTTAAAGAGAGTTTTTGGGTGGCTTTAAGTAATCTTGTGTTTATTTGTTGCAGAACACGTTCTGGTTTGGACTGGGCTGCTCCACGCTGTTTCTGCTCCCTAGCATTATCTTGTCCGTCAAGCTTGCCAAGTTCTACCGCAGAATGGACACAGAGGATGTCTATGATGAGTAAGTATCCCAAATGTACCAAGTTTGTGATTGCTATTTAGTACCCCACTGATTACAGTTCTATAAACAAAATTATTACCGTTTGTATATTGGTTTTCTCTGCTAACGAAAGCTCAAAGTGCAATTGTTCAGTCAGATGAGAGGAGCGACACTAACTGTTGTATAATAAATAATATGCATTAATATATGAAAGTGCAAATGCCTCATTCTTTTCTCTTCTTTTGCCACAGAGTAGTTAGTAAATTTTTCTGTCTCTCTCTCTCTGTGCTCTTTTTCTGTTTCTTTTCTCTGTTCTTTCTAGTTCCTCTGTCTCAGGGACTTGGCATTTCACGTTATGATAACCATTCTTGCTATTTCCATCTTTCTTCATTCTTCGTCTTTCTGTCCAGCACTTTGCACTTTATGAGAACTACCTGTAAATATTGTACAAACAGTGTTTGTTTTAGCATTTTTCGAGCATTCATACGTTTACAGTCAAAAATAATTGCGATTGACAAGTCACCAAGTGTCTTGACCAGAAACGTCCATTTTGACATCCACGTGATGTCTCTGTACCCCACTACAGTGCATCTCTGTAACATTTTTGCTTGTCTTGTATCTTTTTAGCATTGAAACAATTCCCATGAAAACGTAAGCTGTTTCCCCCTTATATTTTGCTGTCCACTTTACTGCTAAAATGACATCCCTTTCCTGTTTTGTACATAAAACTTTCTGCTTAATGGTGCTGGTTTAAGCTCTAAGCCTTGGAATGCTTCTCCGGTGAAGGGCGCTGTTTGTGTTGGTGTGTTATCTTTGAAGCTCCCTTGTTTAACATGAAGGGCTGTTAAAACAGAAACCTTAAGAGCACACTTCAAAACTATTGCTGTACATTTTACAAGACACCATTGCAATTTATACCGATTCATATTCTACTGCACAACCTTGCGTGTACATTTTTCAAAAACGTTTTAAAATGAAGCTTGTTTATAGTCAGTCGCATGCCATTTCTCTCATGTCACATCATGTTTTATTTGAATTTTATCTATGTAATGTTTTATTTCAGTATGGAAATTGGTAATAATGGTTATTATAATGAACATTTAGAAGGTATCCAAAACCCTGTAATGGCAAGGTAATCAGAACCATTCCCGTACACCCTGCGTGTGTTACGCTAATAAATTGCATGCATTTGGGGAACAGATCGAATGAGGTGATAGTGAGGTGTCAGAGGTCTGATGCATGCGCGGTTTGAAGTCGCCCATTGCACAAACATGCACCTAGGAGTTGGATTTTAAATTTTTCTCATTGTTACACTAGTGTTTGCATGCTGGCTAAATCAGTAGCAGTAATGTAGAATTTGTGTTTTGCATTAAATTTGAATTTACATTAACACATGCATGAGATATTGCAGAATGTATCGATTGGCTGAATTTGTGCATTTATTCACACAGTCTTCTTGCATGTGACTCTCTCACTCGGCTGCTATGGCTTTGAATGGTCTTTTTCTCTAACTCATCACTAATGGCATGTGTTTCAGCAACAAAACATGTAACAGAGGTCAGGACGGTGGGCTAGAATGACACAGAGCTTGAACACATACACTACCATTCAAATGTTTGGGGTCAGTAAGATGTTTTAAATGTTTTTGAAAGAAGTCTCTTGTGCTCAATATGTGTTTGATTAAAAAAAGCTGTAAAAAAATAAGTAATATTGTGAAATATTATTACAATTTAAAATAACTATTTGCTTTTTTAATATATTTTAAAATGTAATTTATTCTTGTGATGGCAAAGCTGAATTTTCAGCATCATTACTCCAGTCTTCAGTGTCACATGACCCTTCAGAAATCATACAGTTGTGCTGCTTAATATTTAAATATTTTTTTATAAATATAAAGTTCAAAAGAACAGCATTTGAAATAGAATTTTTTTGTAACATCATAAATGTCTTTATTGTCACTTTTGATCAATTTAATGTGTCCTTGCTGAATAAAAGTATTAAATTCTTTCAAATAAAAATTGTATTGACCCCAAACTTTTGAATAGTGGCGTATGTATTATGTGTCACAACTTTAGACTGAATATGATGCAAATAATGCAAGAAGTCTAGAGGTTTAACTGTTAGGCCTCAGTTTGTTTTGTATATTCATTGATTAATTTAGTTCATTTATTTTCATATTCTCAAGTGAGGAATTGCTTGATCAGAATTGAAAATTAAAATAGTAATACTATTTAAGGTGCTATAAGTGATAACCACAATTCTTACAGCTTAAACACACTCTCTCTCCAAGGCTCCTCCCTCCAATAAGACATCAGCAAACCCAATGTTAGAGAATCTGTATATGGGTCATTGACGAATAAGGTTTTTAAAAGTGTAAAAAAACCATAATGGAGATATAATTAATTTTAAAGTTTTAGTAAGTGTTAACAATGAGATTATGTGGCTTTTATAATCAATTAACACTGTTTTTGTCGTGTTTTACAAGATGGACAAAAATTTGTCACCAAAACAGTCATTCGGTTTAACCAAAATTTCAGTTTCACCAAATGACACTTTTGGTTATACGGAATGACGATATTTTCAAACAATGCTAACAGGCTGATATCTATCTAGCTAGCAAAAGGACAATCAAACATTTTATATGTAGTACAAGTTTTTAAAATATTACAACATTTTCCATGTTTTATAGCGGTTGTACCGAATGACATGAATTTTTCAAATAGCTAAGAGAGTTAGTTAATTTGCTTCATGAACATGTGGTCCTGTGATGGCACAATGATGGCACATCCTGTCACATGATACTGACCGCATGACTTGATCCAAAATGGTCCCTTTATATTGGTTACTCTGATTGACATCAATGAAATTCATTTTTCTGGACATTCTTTCTCATAACAAATCAAAGATTTCTACACATAATTTTAATACCATTTTGCACTATGTTGATATATGATGTTATAAAATCATAGCAGAATAAAAAATATATACATTTTAAGATGTTTTAATCACAAATGAAGTGGCTGTATTGGCCTTTGGACGGTTAAACCGAATGACCTTTTGACACTTCAAAATCTTTAAAATACCTTTATATATAGCAAAATATAATTAAAACTTTTTGGATTCACTAAAAGATCTAGTTGTACTACCTTACATACTTTCAATGTCATATCTTTGTTTTTTATTATTATTAAGAAAAATGACCAGTCACATCATTGACCCATATACAGATTGATTATGGGCAGAGTTTCTGATTGACTTTTCTTTTTTAGCCAAGCACTATCACAGATACATGTGATTTTTCAGGAATCATGTTTTTTTCTGTCAGGTAGTACATTTTATGTGTGGCATTCCAAACAAAAATCACTTAAAGCACCTTTAATTATTATTAGTACTGCTGTATGTGTCATTTTGAAAGCCCCGTCCTGCTCTCCTATAAGAATGATGGGTTAAAGATGGATGGAGAAATGTTGGTGGGCACCTAAGGGGTGCGTGTGGATGTTAATACACTGTGACCCTGACAGTTTTTCCTTTTGTGCCTCAAGCATCCCAACCTATGACACTATGACTCGATTCCCGCGGGCCTCTGCGCCCCCACGCCATGCCGACTGGTGACTCTGAGGAAGACGCTTTGTTTTTTAACAACAGAAAGGTACTGGGAGCTGCAGATGAGAGCAAATGGACTTGATCTTCCTTTCTAACAAGCATGTGCATCTTATTCCTGTTCAACTAATTGCATAGATATTTTAGTATTTGTTTGATTTGTTTCCTAACCTTTCACTCTTGATTATGTATCATCTAGTGATCGTCATTTTCTGTCATTACACCAACAGCATGCTTCATTTTTGCATTCTCTTTCCATCTTCAGAAGCATTCCGCCTGGATAACTGCTGACAGTTCTCCCAAGCTTTGTGTGAATTGTGTTTTTTAGGGTCCATCACTAACCACTGGCCCGTATCATTGTGATCCACCAATGTTTGACTTCAAACATTCCTGACAGCTCTGCAAACAGATAGATGCCAGCGCTCACTGTGTGTTTTGTTTCTTTACTTTGGTCTAAAATCTCATCTCCCCTCTCACGTCTCATCTCCACCAGTTCATTCGTATCACTCTTTGCCATTTATCATGCATTTGAAACTACACAGCAGGTGTAATTCTGCAATATTTGTTTCTTTACTCTCACAGTGATATTGGAAACTGGAATTGAACCTTTGTGGAATGTAAGTTGTTTAAATTGGCCTTGTTTTACATAAAACTTGTACTTCTCAACCTTTTTGACTCCAAGGCCCCGCAGTGTCCACAACAATATTCAAAGGCCCCATGATTTTTCCAGTTGTTTGTGATTTACTGAATAAGGATTAAGGATAAGGATTTAAAAAATATTTTTACTGATGATATATTTGATCAAAATAGAACAATGTATATTCTATGATAATGCAAAAGTAATTATACCATTTTAATAATCTACATAACTTTTCCAGGTCTGAAAATCACACTTTTAAAAATAGGCTTCCTCATATATCCAGTAGCCCAGCTAACAGGGAACATTCTCAGAACTTTAGCTAACAAACATTAATGGAACATTTGTTATCTGGTCTTTAATAATGTTCTCAAAATGTTCTTTATACATAATTCATGGAGCGTTTATTTCTGAAATGTTTTAGTCAGACGTTCGTCTAAAATTTTTACATGTTACTACTTGTTTTAGAATGTTTAGAGAACATTCACAAGTAATGTTATTATAATGTTTGAAGAATGATTAAAAAATAAATGTTTCCTTAAAGGTACAGTGTGTAATATTTAGGAGGATCTATTGACAGAAATGCAATATAATATACATAACTATGTTTTCAGTGGTGTATAAAGACCTTACATAATGAACCGTTATGTTTTTATTACCTTAGAATGAGCCATTTCTATCTACATACGCTGCGGGTCCCCTTACATGTTAAGTCGCCATTTTGCGCCGGCATGTTTCTACAACAGCCCTAAACGGACAAACTTCTACAGAGCACGTTTCGTCACTATGTTGTTGTTGTTCTTCTTCTTCGTTGGTGTTTTTAGAGGCAGTTTGCATCGTCACTATGTTGAATACGCACGAAAAAGAAGTAGTAACAGTAGTAGTCGTCGGGTTTATTAGAAGCAGAGACGTTCTTTGTTAGAAGTAAGAAGAAACCTCATTGCTTGACTGACTACTCTCTGCTGTCTCAGACGACGACATCTTTGTCCTGTGTCGGCCACCGTAGCTTCTCTGTGTGCTTCGAAAGGGAGGGGTGAGCGGTGGACTGAAGGTGCGTTCACGCCATATCATAATTACAGTAACTACGAGATTCTGGCTCGTAAAAAGCATTCACATTCTCATAGAGCTCGTAATTAAAGTTTGTAAGCTGGGAGTTTTCTGAAAGCTCCCACGTGTACCACGTGGCTGCTGTACCACCTGACCGCTGTAGATTTATTTAGATAGTGGTGCCATAGAAATGCATAATTGCCAGTCCGAGGACGTGAACAGCTCCGAATTTAATGTCAAGTGTTGTCATCTCAAGATTATGGTAATTACACGGTGGCGTGAATGCAGCATGAGCCATTGGTTGCAATTCTCAACCTCACCGCTAGATGCCACTAAAATTTACACACTGCACCTTTAACGTTCACGTAACCAAGAAAAAAAACATTTTTAAAAAAACCTGGATGTTTTGAACCTTCAGAGAACATTCAGAAATAACGTTTTCATAACTTAATGGCAAAGTTAGCAAACGTTCTCAGAACATATTTTTGTTTGCTGGGAGGAACCCTAGATCTTTAAAAAAGGAAAGAAAACAGTTGTTGAGGGGGTGAATTAAAATAAGACACATCTTGATTTTTAGCTGTTTTAGCTTATTTGAATGCCTGTTTTGTTTAATTTTAAGTCATCTTGAGGCCCGCCTAGTCAGTGGCGAACCGCAAGTCCGTGGCCCGCCTCAGTAGAAATCATGTTCCTCGTTAGTAGAGATCAAATTGAGAACTTCTACACTAAACAGAATAAAAAGAGCTTGTATAAAATCTAACAAAAGTACTGTGTGCATTGTACAAGACTAATGATTTTGTCTCGCTGTGAATTTCTTCTTTACCACAGACTCTCTCTGTGAACAGCAGGCTCAGCTCAGACGACATTAAGAAAAGGAAACTCATATACTTGAAGCTGGGACCTGTTGTCCATGTTCCCATGATATCAACCAAGATGACTTTTTCATCAAAATGTCCTTACTATTGTTGTTGTTTTGACTATTTTGCACCCTTATGATTAAAGTAGTCTTATGGACTGTCCCCTAAATGAGCTATTCTCTGATGTCACATCCTGTCAGTTAGAGAGACTTCAAAGTATATGGCTGTTTTAACTACTACATGTGTCTTTGTTTACAGTCATTGAGAAATCACATGTGACGGACATAACTGTTTTTTGTTTTTCTTGTGTTTCTTTTTGCTTTTTATAGTGCTTTTTAACATTGTGGAGAATTCAACATATTGAAGTCGAGTCCACTGAGAGGCTGAAGGGATTTTTGTTGAAACAGAGCAAGCCAGCCACCCATGAGCCACAAATATTACACAAACAAAGATGTTTAGGTGTTTGAAAGAATGCTAAGTGCTAACTAGTGTTAATATGGTACAGATAGATGTTGTCAAGCCATTTCAAGGGTGAATGCATTGTTGCCTTTTCAGATTTTTAGCTCGTGGTACACGTAAGCCATGCCACAAGTCGCAAGAGCAGGTCTGATTAGTTTTATGTAGTTTGTTGTGACTGAGAACGCTAAACCACATTTGATACTGTTCTCTCGTTAATAAACAGTTTAAGATGTCTATGTGTGTTTATGCTCACTTTTGTCCTTAGAAAGTTTAAGATATGATGCATTTGGTTTTATTAACAACACTAAAAGATCTTGATAGCTTTATGTACTTTAATTTCTCAGTTATTAATGATATTCTGGTTCCTAATTTTGTTGACTGTACTAACCGTTGTTCTCCAACACATTGTTGGATTACTGTAAACTACTGATTATTGCTTTTGACACCAAATCTTCTTTCATTGTAGGTCTCAGGTCTTAGGGCTTTTTGTTTACTTGATATAACAATATTTGTGGATATTCATCTGTTGATTATATGAACTTGTTGGCTTTAAAGCAAGTGAATGTACATTTGCTTGTACGAGAGCAAGGGAAGACCACAGAGCCCCTTTACATCGACATTTACGGAGCCTATTTAACGCTGTCATAGTCATTGACAATTATACCACCAAATATTTCAGCTGTTTAATGTTAGAGACGTTATGTCAGGTGCTACATATTTTTGCTCAGATCCTTCACACATTGTGTATATGACAGTGTTATCAGGGCCTCAGGTAAAATGTTGTACTTGATTTATACCCAGAAAGGTCCCTTCACCTCACAGTCTCACTTGTTTTGCCATACCACACGTAGCATGCGCATACTTGGTGTTCATGCTTGCTTGAAGATGTTTAGTTGTGGTGGGCCTGGTTGTCAGTGCCGTTGGTTTTCAAGTCCATGTGGTTAGGCTGGCTAAAACTGTACAATATTGTGAATAAAATTTCAGATGAAAATAACTGGTCTCTGGTGTTGTAAATTCCCAATTCAGCCACTGTACATAGCATTCAAATTGAGTTAAAATAAGATCAGTTACAAAAATAAAGGGAGGGTATTTAAAATAAAACAAGGGAAATATTTTTATTTGTAAACAGAATGTTTCTCAGAGTATAGCTTACAAAGCCTAGAATGTCAGGAAAACACAAAACCAGTGTTAGACTTTTTCTTTTATAAAGGGACAATATTTGCATACTGGAATTGGCTTCCAGGGACATTTTTACTATTAAAGTCCCCCTGTTGTCAATAATTTTATACCTTAAAACTAATCTTTGATCACCAAAATGACATTTAAACGTTTGTTGTTGTTGTTGTTGTTGGTTGTTTGTTTTTGTGAAAAAAAAAAAGTTTTATGCCTTAAAATAGCTTGAATGTAACTGTACACTCTTGCTTCATTTAGTATATGCGGATCCATATGCAAATATATGCAAGATGAAATTAGCCCTGCCTCCACTCAATCGCACAAGCTCAGAATACCTGATCCACTCGGTCAACTTTACTGTAGTAAACGCTGCACAATGACAAATGGAAATACTGGTTTAATTCAGCAATATATGTTTGAACCAGAAACTGATTCAGAAGTGGAAGAATGAATTGTACAGGCACGTCCACAAGTCGGTGTATCAGAATGGTAGGCCTAATGCGTTTTATGTATCGCTCTCTACAACGTCGGACACACAACCTCTTTAAGAAGGTTTTTTTTCTATAATATTTTGTCAAAAACTGCATCACTTCATTGAAATGTGTGTATAGTGTGTCTAAAACCAACACTATAGGCATAGAATGGAATATTGTGAACTATACCAAATGTTAGATAACAGATGGGAGATTTTTGCTTAAACCATGGCATTTTTTTGTCACTTTTGGTGTCATTTTCGACCCTGAGCCCTGGTTGATTTCGACCTGATTTTGCTCCATCCAAGAAGGTTAGTTTATTTTTTAATATAACACTTGTCATCTATTTCAGTCAGCTGTCCCTATGTTTTAAGCTAAGAAACTCTACTTGTGGAAGCCAGTAACACTTCAAAGAAAGCCAGAAAAAGAGCTGTAATTGGCCCCTCACACACTCACAGAGCCTTTGATTCCACGCAGTTGACCTGATTTGTTCTGGAAGTTTACATTTCAATTTCTGCATCAGCTACAGGGACCCCCTTCTCCCAGATACCATTGATTGCTTGAAAAATAAACATGTGATTAGTTTGTGTTTGCTGTAATTCATGTGTTCAGACACACATTTTCTCTAATTTTCCTCCATGCCTCATTTCTTTAAGTGATCATATAATATAAATGTTCATATAATTATGTGCCTGCCATGATTCTGATCCTTCATGCACAACAGTCAAAATCTCTTAAAAGGTTAGTTCACCCAAAAATGAAAATTCTGTCATTAATTACTCACCCTCATGTCGTTCCACACCCGTAAGACCTTTGTTCATCTTCAGAACACAAATTAAGATATGGCTCAGTGAGGCCTCCATTAACAGCAAGTTAATTTACACTTTCAAATGCCCAGAAAGCTACTAAAGACATATTTAAACATGTGACTACAGTGGTTCAACCTTAATATTATAAAGCGACGAGAATACTTTCTGTGCGCCAAAAAAACAAATAACGACTTTATTCAACAATATCTAGTGATGGGCGCAACCCACGTAAAGATGATAATTCCACAAATAACTGCAATTGCAGTTTCAAACAGAGATGGCGACAAAGAGGCAAAACATACTGACTTCAGATCTTTTCTTATTGTTAACTTTTTCTCACAGTAATCTTTTTTATTTTTTATTGTGAAGTGTAAACGGCTTCAATAATTTAGTGACAGAAGCAGATCACAGTTTATCACATTTGAACCAACTTGACTGGCATACGGTCATGCAAGAAAGTCCACTAAACGGTTATAGTACTCACATAAACCAAGATTAAGTATTCTTGATGGAGAGCATGGACAGATTCCCTGTGTTCCATTCAGAAGGGCTCATCCCTATGCCCTAATCCCTTCAAAGGGTTTACCCTCCGGAGTGAAAGCTTCGAAGGGATGAAGGGTGTAGGGGTCCAAAAAATTATTTTTTTGGAACGCACTTCTGTATCATTTTAACGAGACAATCAAGGAGGCGCCTTCGTCACACATTTTGTAAGTGTCCATCAGTTGTACCCTTCGAAATCCTTCATTCCGAAGGGCCCTTTGAAGTGGCCAGTTTGGAGCACTTCGGTTTGGAACGACCCTTCAATATGGCAACCATGATTATTTTCACTCCGAAGTGCCCTTCGGAGGGCGATATATCCCGTTGGGAACGCACCGATTGTTTCCCAACATCATAAACAAAAAAAAAAAACACAACATCAATAACAAAAAAACGTGACTGGAAAGCTAATATAGCTGTGGTGTACTGTGAATTACGCAACAAATGCAGGAGAAAGTTCCAGAACTGAGTAGGGCTGCTCTCAATGTCACTTTTTCTCAATTGGTTACATATGTGTTCCTGCTTCTCACTGACTTTCGCCAGACAGCCATGCAAACAATACACCCCCCCAGGCAAGAAGCCAACTTTTTTTTTACCCTCAAAATACCCTCTTTGTGACCAAAGCCTTTAAATAGTGGAGTCAGAAGTCTCTCCACCAATGTCAGCGACTCACAACATGTGGACAATCACAAGCACACTCCTGCTAACATGCTGCCTCCAGGCAGCTCTCGCTCAAACCCAGGGTCACGATGATGATGAACCAGGAGGCAGGAGGAACGTTTGGAAAGATGTGATTGAGTTTCTTACCAGAGGCACCAAAGATGAATGCTACATGAGCGTGATAGGACAAAGAGATCTGACTAAGCTCCGCATCACTTGCCAGGGCCTGGAACATTCGTACTGGTGTGAGTACCAGGGCAAGCCTCATGTCTGCCGCTCTTACAAAAAAAATCCAGTACATTATTACAAGCAGATCATGTGGGACCTCCGCAAGTTACAGAATGCTTGCCAAGGCCGACGCGTCATAAAGCCTCAGATGTGCAAGAGAGCATCCGACGAGGCTCAGATGGTCTTCAGATCTGAATCTTCAACAGCCCCTGTCACAACCCAGACAATGAGACCACAACAAAGACGACAAGAGCAGAGGCCAAAGCCTACTAGACCACAATTAAAAACACAATCAGGCGAAGCTGCTCAGGACAAACCGAATCAACCCAATGCTCTCAAATCCACCATTCAGAGGGAAATTATTACACCTACACCTACACCAACTGTGCCACAACCAACCACACAGGTACCCATGAGTGAGGCCAAGAAACTTGCTCAGGACTACTGCTGGCGCTCTTTTCATGGTGTGTGTTCCTGGGTCATAGGGTGGTTCAGACACTAAGGACAAGGTATAGTACTTTTTTAATTACCAAAAACAATATAAATGCATGTATGTATATAATGAGTTGCTGTAAATCTGAAAACTGTATCTAAAAAGTGTGTGTCCTCTCTGCAGTCACTCACATTTCCGCAGACAACAAACCATGAAGGTTTCGGACTGACAGAGACAAATGGAGGTGTGTGTTAAGACAGGGATTTGGAAAAACCTTTCTCTACAATATATTCTTATGTATTTCAAATGTAAATACTCTAATATACAATGTATCAGAATAGACGAGATTGCACAGCTAGTTAGCAATGAATTTAGCTGTTGAGCATAATGCTGCTAACTGTTGTTTTCCAATCCATAATCTACATGATGAGGAGCTTCCTCTTATCAAGTGAACTGAATACTATATGTGTATTAAAGAGTTCACCCAAAAATGAAATTTCTGTCATTAAGTACTCACTCTCATGTCGTTCCACACCCGTAAGACCTTCGTTCATCTTCGGAACACAAATTAAGATAGTTTTGATAAAATCCGAGGGTATCTGATCCACACACAGGCAGCAACGTCATTACACCTTTTGATGTCCAGAAAAGTAGTTAAAAACATTTAACATTGTTAAAATAGTCAACGTGACTACAGTTACTTTAATGTTATGAAGCAACGAGAATATTTGTGTTCTGAAGATGAACAACATGAGGGTGAGTAGGAGAGCGCGGGGCACAAACTAACGCGGGGTTAGTTGTAACACGCATGGTTTAAATATTTCCACACACGCTAGCATGAAGAAACTTAGCATATTTACTAGTTGCCATATCGACAATATATAGAGAAAAAATTGCGCCAAAATTCAGAAATATTTGAAAGAGATCACGGAACATTTATTTACTAATAGCAAAAGTCAATTTCTTACTTAAGCTAATTTTTCATCTATATTTTTTTTTTTTGTTTGTTTATTTAAAAATAGACAAATCTGATATTATTTTAAACTCCAATCTCTTGTTTAGCAGTTTGGGTAGTTCTTTAATGCTTCACTAACTATCAGAAGACACTAACCAGGTTTAAAGTCCAGTTGCGTTGTAACACTGCGTTACAATGTGCCCCGCTATTAGAACTATACTATTCTATACAGTTACTATACAACTGGCATAATCAACTTTTATGAATGTCTGTTGAGAAACCATGGAAAAAAGGTGAATAAAGACTGAGAGGAAGAACCTGAACATTCAGAAAATATTATTTCAAGAAATGTACAGCATTTGTACTGTCTCGTCTATTTGTCTCATGTTCTGTGAGAGTGTTGTCAAACCACAAAATTATTTAAATTTGAATTTCTAAAAAAAAATGCCAATATTTTATATTAAAAAAATAATAATTGTCTTTTATTGACAAAATATTTTAGTTTGTCATGTATATTATTTTAATTAAATCAGATAACATTTTTAGCTGTCATATGGTCATTTTTACAACGTGCCCCACCTATGGGGCATGTTGTCACATTTCCCTTCCCTTCTTTCGGGGTAAATAAAGAAAAAAGTATACACTGTATTAATGAAACAAAGCCACATATTTCTACCAGACACGTGTGAAATTAATGTGGAACAAAAGGAGTTCTCTGAACCCTAAGTAGCCTACATTTACACAAACTGAGAAAGTCAAAAAGCGTTAGGTTGTGCCCCGCTCTCCCCTACTTAATGACAGAAATTTCACTTTTGGGTGAACTAACCCATTAATCCTTGCAATGTTATGTATTTATGAGTGCTGACCAATTACGGGTCAGCGTTTTACTTTACTTCGTTTTAATATATCAGTGAAAACTCATAATGTATATGGATATGTCTCTGTCTACTGCATTTTTATAGTGATGTAGGTAATACTCAAGTGTATAAATGATTTTGTGTATGTTTTGAATAAATTTTGGCTCTTTACCTTTTCTTTTTGTGTGGGAGTGATTTTCATGAGCGTGACAGCAGCAGGCGCTGTTGTGTTTGAAAGGCTTCGTACCTGAGAAAGATCGTTTAAGGCCTAGGGCTGGAAGTATTTATTTCCCATACAAAATTTTATTAGTAACCACATTTTCCACCAAAATGCTTTCTACAATTATATGCTAGGCTATGTATTTTATTACCACTGTTTGTTATCGTTATGATAGCCTATATTATGATTTCATGGTAGATGGTGACTAAAACCTTAGGCCTAATTATAGCCTACAACCTGTCGCCATGACGGAGAAGAGGACCGTTTCAATAGTGCACGGTAGGTAATTAATTTCATTTTAATTTTTAAAATTACAGCTACATTGCTAGCTGTTGCCGTTGTACAGTCATGTATGTTTGGTCATTGTTGCATAATTGTACGTCTTTACACTGAGAAATGAGCATTAGTATAATTGGACGAAAGCGTCCATTGTCGTCCTCATTGCCTGCTCTTTCAAAAGAACCGATTCGCCACAGTAAATCTGAGGCGGACTTCATATTGTAAACGCGTTAACGGCCGTTATTTACAGTTGTAACAGTTTCCAGAACTTTCGTATATTAGCTGTACTATGCCTGTTCAGTTATGCTCTTTAAATAAACTAGATATGCCTTATTAAGTCAATTATTTGTCCTGTTGCCCAGAACAAGACACGTGCAATGTGGAGTGAGAGGGAGGTGCGTGCGCGAGATACTCTATAAATGCTACACAAAGAAACTTAAGGTCAAACCACACATTTCACTGCTCTCGTGCATTGTTATACCATATCAGTTGATCTATTATCTATAAAATCATCTGTGACCACAAATGCCGCGTCCGGTTTTCTATAAAGTTGTTTGAGATTAATTCCGATGAGGACATGATGCGCGTGACAGACATTGCTCTCATTCTGATTTTCGCCTGTATCGTGCAACAATTCGTACAGGTGAACAGCCTGAGAGATAGAGGAAGGAGAGCACAGATAGATAGGAAGGGGAGGGGAAGAGGTCAACGGAATGAAAGTAGCCTAAAAGGGAGATTCTCGCTGAAGGATGGAGCGCGGTGCTCGTGGCTCGCTGCGCGCGAGGGTGATGCGTTTGAATTGGGAGTCACCTGCAAAAACGGGGCAAAGACTTTCGGCTGCGAATATGTAGCAAAGCCCGCAACATGTCAGCAATACGCATCCAATACCAAAGCCTATTGGAAACAGATCGCCCGTTCGCTGAAAAAGCAGAAGAGATTGTGTCGCGACTCTACGGCGATGGTCAAAGCCAGTATGTGCAGGAGCGCGCCCGCGGATGCGCACTTCAGACTGAAGGACGCGCGTCCCACCTCCAGAGTCCCGTTACCGTCGCCCGCGGGGATTAATTACTGTTCTGACCGGATCGAGAGACTGAAAGTGGCCGAGGAATACTGCAGCAGCTCCTGGTCTTCACTGTGTACATTTTTCTTCTTGATGCTTGAGAATGATGAATGCTCATGATTGACTTTGAAAGAACTTTTTTCAAGGCCATTTTTATATTCCATTGATTAAGACTTCTATATGTAGGGTGAATTCAAGTTGATTGGGACACATTTTCCAATTCATCTCAATGACAAAGTGTGTCCCAGTCACCCTGAATTCACCATATTTATGAGATTAAAGTTTTGTAAATGTTTCTCGAAATCAATTCTGCTATAAAATGTTTTGATATGTCTTACAATTGTGAATAAAAATGACATTTTCTGATTGTTTTCATTATTGTTTTCATTTGTATTGTATTTTTGTAAACTATGTATGTCCATCATCCCAAAAAAAAAAAAAAAAAAGTAGGGGAGACTGGGGGCAATTGTAACAAATTTTGGTTATGTCATCATTACTCAAAAACCTTTTGAAATATTTGGATATAATTTTTATGTCAGTAACTTGTATCTGTGTTCTACTTGTTAACAGTCACCAAATGTTTTTACAAGCAATGTTAGAGTCACAATATTGATTGAAACATTAGAAGTCAAATGTTACATTTGCCCCCACATGCGGGGGCAATTGTAACAACACATGTAATACCTTCATATAAATACCAATGACCTCAATAAACTCCAGAGAATATGGATATAGTTAAAACTATTTAATATCCATTACATCCATATTATCCAGAACAATTAATTAACTCCCCTTGCTGTTTTCCTTGGTCTGAACCTCGGCATGCTGTGAACAGAGAGTGTACAGGGCCTACTCAGTAAAATGGATCCCCAGATTGAGAGGCAAAAACACTTTTCTTAAATTATTGTAATCTATAGATCTATTTTGATGTGCTTACTAAGCTGGACACTATTTTGATGTAACACTGCATTACAATTGCCCCCGACTGTACCACCCCGTGACAAGCTAGCCTGCTACCTAAAAAGGTCAAAGCTAATTGTTTGACAAAGATATAAAATGTTAGACAACAGAATGGTCATCAAAACAAGACAGATTTCATTTCATAGACATTAATGGTTAAGACAGTATGAGGGAAATACTGTAGATGAAAAAAAATTACTTTTATACCTCAAAAATGATTTTTTGTAGAAAAACTTTATCAAGTATGATTTAGAAGCTTGTCCTTTGGCACGCAGAGAGGGATCTCCACAGAGCACATGCAAAATGAGTTTCATGGTTCTGTCTCGTTTCTGATTGGTGTAATTTGAGATGTTACAATTGCCCCCTGTTACATTTGCCCCCGGTCTCCCCTACATGGTTTATATAAATATCACAGAGCTCCACAAGGAAAAAATGTCTCAAAAAACATTAGAAGTCAATATAGTCCCCACCATGATAAAAACTCTGTGTGTTTGGAGACCAAGTGGAACACACATGAGAGGGACTTTAAGTTCATGTGTAATAGAGAATTCATACTATATAAAATTGGTTGGTTACTGGAATAACATGCCTTGATTTTCTGTTTACAATAATCTCTTATCCTCACCAGAATGTTCAAGACAGTTTGGAAGGGTTGTGGGTCCAAGTGTGGAAACTGGCAAGTGTGAAACTTATTACTTTATTACTTTGACTCAGAAAGATCTCAAACCTAATCCTATTGTTGGAGGAATTTAAGTCAGTGTGTGTGTGTGTGTGTGTGTGTGTGTGTGTGTGCGTGCGTGCGTGTGTACTGTTTAACCTACATTGTGAGGACCAACTGTCCCCACAAGGATGGTAAAACCTGAGATCACCTGTATTACCAGCAGTCCCCACGAGGGAAATGGATTAATAAACATAATAAATGATGCTTATTTGAAAATGTAAAAATGCATTAAGTTTTCTGTGATGGGCAGGTTTAGTGTAGCGGGATAGAAAATTCATTTATTTTATTCAAGGTAGCTGCATGCTCAAGGCAACATATATTAAGTAATTAAAACTAAAAAATAAAATTGATAACAGAAAATATAATTAAATATATATTTAATTATATTTTCTGTTATCAATTTTATTTTTTAAGTTTTAGTATTGTTGTGTGCTTTTGTCATTTATATTAGTTTTTTATTTGTCTATGTAGTATTCATTAATTTTATTTATTAGTTCTAGTTTTAATTACTTAATATATGTTGCCTTGAGCATGCAGCTACCTTGAATAAAATAAATGAATTTTCTATCCCGCTACACTAAATATATATATATATAATATATATATATAATAAAATCTAATTCAAAATATTAACCAAAACTATAATAGTATCATTGATACTAAAATAACACTGGTGCAAGGTTTGTGTAAGTGTGCTTGTGTGCATGAATGTCCATCCACATATTGAAAAAAACAGCCTCTGCTTCACTTGTATCTTTAGCTCAGGTGAAGAGTGTCATTAGTTTAACTGTAAAAGTAACTGCAGAAAAGAGCCCATGTTAACTTCATTTTTAAACCTGGAGAAATGTCAAGATCACTTGGATCAATAAAAGCCTGAAGTCAATCTGTGATTTTTTTTTATTATTTTTTTTATCCACCCCATTTGGCATAATTACCTTTGTTGCAATTGGAAATCTTTCATTTTGATGTTGTATTACTATTTTCTTTTACAGTTTTACTGTTTCATACGAATGACAAAAATTCTCTGAATCTCATAAAGGGTTTGAATATGTTCTATGAAAGCAGTAAATTACTGTTTTGAAACTTCAGATATAAACATATTCTAGGATGCGGCTCTTTCTACAATATGTCGTGAACCAAAACACTCAAGCCAACAAAACTGATTTTAGCATCTTGTGGGTTTCTGGTAGCCATAACAGCCTATAGCTATGAAATTAAACACACTTACATGGCCTCTCCTTTCCAAAGACAACATCGCAGATTTGCTGACTTTTTCATTATGTCATTTAAAGAAAGCATCAATAGGTACATTTCTGGACTCATTTATGAGCTATGATTTGCTGATTTGAGTGAAATGTGATTACTAAACTGAAAACGGCAACAGGAAAATCTAGTGGAATATGACTGCGCCCAAAACCGTATTATTTTGCCCAAGGATAAGCTTCCAACAGGTATTCACATGAAGAATTAATTTGCTCATATCGTTGATAAATACTGTGTTGCATAACATTTTGGAATGAAAGAATGACCATTGTTTAGATTTCAGCTCTTTGATTGAAACATTGACATGTTTAATAGAATCAGGTATCAAATATCTTTTTATCTATTAATGAAGGTGTGGTCTTTACTTATGTGTATGATGCCAAAATGTCACTTAATATTCTTCATGCTTTCATCTCCCACTGTGATTAATTCAAACACTGCTCTCATGTTACCTATCAAGGGGATCCTTTACTTCCTGGTGGCTCCTGTGGGGTGGGGCTTCATGAATGGTTTCCATGTGGACTGAGGTGGCCTGATCGCACACCCTGACATTCTGAATTCTGATTGGCTAAAATAATGACCTTAATAAATTCCATCCTGGAAATATTGGAGTCCTCCGGAGAAATTAAAGGCTTTGTGCTGAGAGTGCCAGTGTTGGGATTTAGTAAAGCGATTTAGAGCTGCACACACACACACAATCCACATACCACACATAATAAAACAATGTGATCTTATAAGAGTCTCAACATCTTTGTAGCTCATGAACCAGTATGTATGTATTTCAGTCCAGAGTTAATAAGTGTGATATTCAGCTGTAAGCTGTATGGGAAAACAAGCAAAACAGTTCAAGTCATTAGTTACAGAGAAGGACTGGAGGCAAAGTTTTGATTAGGACACCAAGAAACATTTAAAGGGATACTTCATCCAAAAATTGAAATTCTGTCATCATTTACTCACCCTCAAATAGTTCCAAACCTGTATAAATTTCTTTGTTCTACTGTACACAATGAAAGATATTTGGAAGAATGTTTGTAACCAAGCAGATCTCTACAATAGTTGGAAAAAAACATACTAGGAAAGTAAATGGGGGGCGAGATCTGCTTGGTTACAAACATTCTTCCTAATATCTTTCATTGTGTACAGCAGAACAAAGAAATTTATACAGGTTTGGAACAACTTGAGGGCGAATAAATGAAGACAGAATTTTCATTTCAGGGGAACTATCCCTTTAATAGCAGGGACCTTAACTATATAATTCCATCTTCTTCCAATACTTTAAGAATACATCAGGTTGTGTATGAAAGTTCTCAATCTTTGCTTAAGTAAAATAATATCTGAGCAAGCACATAATATTTACCAGTAGAATCAAGTGCCAGTGATAATCTATGAAGCAATATAGTTTTATTTTAGGTGAAAAATACTTCAAATTTCCCAGACCTACTCACTACAAAATGAGTAATTTGGATTCATATTAATTTGGATATCATACTTTGTGTTGAGATTATGAAATAAAAATGTATATCTATGTAAATTTTAAATTCTATATAAGTTATAAACACTTTGTAAGAGTTGTGTATATGTTTTCTCTGTTATTTACACTACATGTTTTGTTTTTGAAAGAAATCTTATGCTCACAAAGGCTGCATTTATATGATCAAAAACACAGTAATATTGTGAAATATTGTTACAATTTAAAATAACATTTTTGCATATGTTTTCTATTTGAATATATTTTAAAATGTAATTTAATTGTGATGTCAAAGCTGAATTTTCAGCATCATTACTCCAGTCTTCAGTGTCACATGATCCTTCAGAAACCATTTTAATATGCTGATTTGCTGCTCAAGAAACATTTCTTATAATTGTCAACAGTTTTGCTGCTTAATATTTTTGTGGAAACCGCAGTAACTTTTTTCAAGATTCTTTGATTAATAGACAATTTCCAAGAACAGCATTTATTTGAAATAGAAAACTTTTGAAACATTATAATTGTTGTTACTACCACTTATGATCAGTTTAATGTGTCCTTACTGGATAAAAGATATATCTTCTGCTGAATAAATCCAAAGACTATAGTTCAATCATGACAACTCTCGGAATGAATTTAAACAGCATTTATTAATGCTGCTGCTGCTGCTGGATGAATGAGAATTCATCTAAAATGCACATGAAAACACTGAAGTGAATTTAGGCTGCTGCCAGGAAACATAGAAAGAACCCCCCGAGCAGATCTAGGCAGGTGGTGCTGGGGAAGGTGGAGGGCAAGCGAAATCCTATGGTGTGCTGCAATGAACTGATCCGATTTGAAGTCAGGAATAAATAGGTTACGTAGAAAGAACAAAACAGAATGATTGGACGATCAATTGGCTTTAAGCGAACCAATCAGCTGCTCGGAAGAGTTTCATGACTGAACTATATATATAAATCTTACTGACCCCAAACTTTTCAACAGTAGTGTATGTTTCAGGATCTGTTTTTTTCACATCATTGTCAGGGATAAAAGTGACTTTTTTGTGTTCTCATGGAAGGAGCATTTACTGAAATATTGTCTAGTTGAGTGTTAACTCCCTTACTTATCCCTTCTGCAGTTTTAAATTTGTGTGAATTAAATAATGTAAGTTTGTTTATTTAAGCTTGAGCAAAAGTTATTTTAGAATGTTAATATGTATGTGTGAGGAAATCATCTCATGCACTTTTATTAAGAAGAAAAACTGCACTTGATGGGTCAAAATAAGCTGAGTAAACCTGAAAGATTTGTTAGAACAATACTGCCATCTACTGACAATTATGTTATTTTGAGCAAGTGAAACAATATGAGAAACTGTATAAGACTCTAAAAAAAACATTCCATAATATTTTATTTTCAAAGTCTTCATGCAATTTTGAAACAATGATTCAAGCTAAACACAAGCTAAACCACCAAATTCTGTTAAAGAATCAATACACCAAACATCAACAATCAAAAACCATCAAAGAAAACCCTCCTATTCTCCAACACTGAAACTACTTTTTCTCAAACCATAAAACATAAAAGATGTAAAAATAAACACAAATGAGAAAATGTAAATGAGGAAGCTGAAGATCAGATAAGGACTTAATCTGACGTGGATAATTACTAACTACAGTATTGCTAATCATTACCACCACACAGGTAGAGCAGGGCCTTCTGGTAATCTCCGTCAGTGTCTTCCTAAAAATAGGTACAAAAGCCATGCTAAGATTTATCTGTGTGTGAGAGAGTGTGTGTGTGTGTGTGGTCCTGGTATTCAATTCCCTACATTATGGGGACCAAATGTCCCCACAAGTATAGTAATACCAATAAATTTTGACCTTGTGGGGACATTTTTTGGTCCCTGTGAGGAAACAAGCTTATAAATCATACTAATTTGAAAATCTAAAAATGCAGAAAGTTTTCTGTGATGGTAGGTTTAGTGTTAGGGGAATATACAGTTTGAAAATCATTATGTCTATGGAATGTGTGTCTATAATGAAATATCATTCAATATGTGTGTTTGTGTGTGTGTACATAACTTGCCTGTATGGTGCTGTAGAGTGATTCTCCATACTTCTTCTTATATATCGCTCTAACGTCCAGCATATCTCGCTCGCTCCTTGACACCATGACCCTTATGAGAGTCTCATCATCAGTGCCGGCACGCTGTAAATAAACAAACCAATAATGTGTGAAATCTGTTGTTTCATTATCATTCAAACCAACACATTCATTTACTAAGCAGGCCACAAGTTGATTTTATTTTTCCACTTGAAGTGTCAGCGATCCAAAATGAACAGCAAATTATCCAATTCCTAATTATCAGAGAGGGAAACTGATGAGAATCTCATGGAAATAAGCCTTCATACCCGCATTGACTCTCGAAGGGATTCAGCAAAATAAGCAGGCACACTTTTTGCGCACTTAACTAAAATGAGAGAAAGAGAAAAATCAGTTTTAAATTTCATTTAAAAGGGTTTTACTCACCCACATGTTGTTCCTAACCTGTATACTGTTATTATAGTTACGCAACTACAGTTAATAGTGACCATTAAAACACCATAAAAGCACCTTCATGTGAGGGACAGACTGAAATTGCGGTTGTTTTTCACTGATAATCTCACATCTAGCCTGTGTCCAAATTTAATCCCCTTCAGAAAGAGCAACATTATCAGTAAAAAAAAAAAAAAAAAGGAAACTTTGACAATTTTCAGTCTGTTCCTCACATAAAACTATTTCATGGCTTTAGGAGACTTGAAACTTATTTTGTTTTGTTTTTTGTTTTTTTGCTTGACACCTCCTGGTTGTTGAAAATTAAACTGAACTTGACCTGAAAATTCTCTAAAAATTACTACTTTGTCTTCCACAGAAAAAAATAACATCATACAGACCTGGAATTACATTGTAAGTAAATACTTTCCTCTTTATTTTCTTGCATCTGCAGATCATCTTAGTTTGCCTTTCATTCAAGAAATTAAATCTGTTTTACCAGATAGATTTTTTGGGGGGGTTGGTGGGGGGGACTATTCTTTTAATTTTCATTATAGAGTAATGATCAGTCCATCCAAATTGCAAATTAAGGTTATCTTAATCCTGTATGTATTGCCACACTGCAAGGATTTTCATACCCACAGCCAGCAGCAGTGCTTCCAGGTTCCCAGTGCACTCATCTTTTATGCTCTCTTCAATGTCACAGCCGGCAATCTTTTTGTAGGCATCAAACACTGAAACAGGAACACTGAAGCCATTAGGATGGCCCTTCAAGGCCATTCTGAATGCATCAAAAGGCTTTGAACACACATATACAAACATGCACCTTTTCTCAGGTGTTCTGCACTCCTGTTGCCAAGTATGTTGATGAACTTGTCCTCGTCCGTGCCAAATTTCTCCTCTCCGGCAGCAAACAGCTCCTGAAACACGATCAATGAACAAACACTTCTAAGGTTTGCAACTTAAACCAGAGGATCTGGTTACGTCTTTTTTACATCAACACAGGCAACTTTAATCATTAATCAAATACCGTTGGGCACAATTTATAACAATAGATTCAAAACTCTTACAATTAATTTTGTGAAACAAAAGGAGCTGTTAGGTACAGTGTTCAAGCATGCGTTCAGTATAATAGAAGTGGATAGTGATTTATACTCCTAGAAGGACAAGAAAGCACCATACACACTCAAACAAAGCTACTGTATGGTTTCGGAAGACTTGATATATAGTGAATAAGTCAAATGGACTACTTTTATGATATTTTTAGGGTGCTTCTTTGTCTTTTTTTGGAGCTTGACTGAATAAATCACCATCCACTTTGCAAGAAAACAGAAGCTTGGATATTTTGCCTAACATCTCCTTTTGTGTTTCACATGAAAATAAATATTGCAGGGCTAAAACAATATGAGGGTGAGTAAATCACAAAAATTGTGTCACCCAAAAATGAAAATTTACTTTCTTTCTTTTGTTCCACAGAATCAAGAAAGTCATACAGGTTCGGAACGACACGAGGGATGTCAATGTAAATGTCAGAAATATCATTTTTGTGTGAACTGTCCCTTTAAGAAATTCATAGGCCTTTATGAGGGCGTTTAATCATCCAAAAGTGTGACTGTTTTGAACTTTACCTTGGCATCTTTCTCCACTCTGCTCTCATCCACTCCCTCTTCCCTGTTTGCCTGTTTATAGGAACAGAAACATAACCGAGGTGAGAGAACGTCAGAGAAACATCAGCCCTTCTCCACAACCCCATATGCTGAGATGGTGCGTGGAATTTTCCCTAACCTGGCAAACTCCGATATTGAATTACCTACACTTTACCCCTGAGAACCATTTAATCTTCTCCACAACATTAACTCAAGAGCTGTTTTAATTACTTAAGGATGACTTCACTGGTGCTCATGTTATCATTCCAAGAGGAGGCTGCTCTGTTTAATCGCATTACCTTTTTTAGTATCTTCCTTTCTTATCTCTGATCCTACTCAAGACTATGACCAAAATCATATATCACAGTATGAGTCATTTTATATAGGCTATTGATAATGATATATATCATGACAATAGTTATTTTTGCTAGGAATGATACCAGAAATGGTAATCATGTACATTTTTGATAAGCCAGCGATTTAAATCCTTATTTGATTGCTTTCTTTTTCTTTTAATTTCAAATGTATTGGATACATATATATAGAGAGAGAGAGAGAGAGAGAGAGAGAACGTACCATCCTACTGCATTAGGCTATCTTTTCCATTTCCTTTTAAACTGAGAACCTATTGTTTGTTTTTTGGGGGAGTTTTTTTTTACCTTTACGAGGATCACCAGCAACCTCTGGTAATGTCCTGACGTATCACCCATTATGTCTTTTTCCAGCTTGCCTCCATGTTCTAGGTCAAGACACATGAGACAGGGTCTATTGACAGTTCACACTTATCTCGACAATTGCTGCTTATTGGTCTGAACTGAGTCTAATTGGAAGAGATCAGTTGTAACAGTGATGCCCTGCAGTATCTTTATGATCGAGTCTTCTCAAATATCTTGATCGGGGTGGCTTTCATGCATTCCCTCACCTTACTGTGCTCCATATGGCCTGTTTGTTTGCAACCCTGACAGCAACATAGTGTCAGCCCAGATCCGGCCTGATTACACACAGCCAGATCTGGTCCGCGTGTAATCCACATGTACCAGATGTGGGCCAGATCTGGGCCACACCATGTTGCTGTCTGGGAATACAGACAATAAGGCATCTTTGGGGAAGGGAAACCCACAGCTTACAATGGACATTTACCAAAAGATTGATCCTTACCATCTTAAATCAATTATTTGGAGTGCCCAACGTAAATATAAATGGACGTGGTCAAGCATCAAACTTGCAATGGTGAGACATTTTAAATTTAGCCTAAACCTGTACCTACACAATATTACCTTTCTTGTAAGCTTTGATGATATCTTTTATCTCATCACATGTCCTGGATGCCAGAATCTCAATTAAAACTTGGTCTTCAGTACCCACTCCCTGTAAGAAAATAAAAAGATAGCCAGTCTAAGATGAGATCAGCTCAAGTGTATCATAATGGAATTTCATAACAATATGTGTGTTATTCTTTCTTTTTTCTTTTTCTAGTTTTAATTATATCCCATACGTTACCTTGATGGCCTTATGGAGTTCATTTGCATCATATATTGCAGGTGGAGCCATGAGGGCCACAATGAGATCCTCTAGCTTCCCTCCAAGTTCAGACCGTAAGTCTTTCACAAGATCCTGTAGACAGGGACGACATGGGAGAAATAACGAGAGAACAAACCATAAAACCAAAGAAAATATAATGCCCTTTAAACAGGAGATGTGAAGCTCATTAGCATTTTAACATCGCTTTAGATGTTCATGTCAGCACTGAATTATATTAACATCAATAAGTGGGTGTGTGCAAAACGACGGTCCAAAAAAAATAAAACAAGTAATCTAGATGTACTGCTATTGATGCACAGCAGTGTTTCTAAATAATTGAATGGAACAACAGTCATGTTTGTTTGTCTTAATTTTAAACAGCATTTCTATTGTGTTATCATATTAAACCTATTTCCACAGATATACTTAGAGTTAAAAGACATAATTTAGATTCAGAAAACTGATTATTCCTTATCTGGTGGAAGATAATAGTGTAATACACTCACTCACCTTGCCATGAGCTTTCTTATAGGCTGCTTTTATTTCCTGTCGCTGGTTATTACTGCGAGCTGCCAGTAACATGAGGATGGCATCTTCATCAGGTGCCTGAAAACAAAGCATCCACACCAGCTTAGACAAGAGGATGAGATACTAAAGTGAGCTTAAGATGGTTTACTTCAGTCCACTGATCAGTATAATTTGCTAACAGCAATCAGTGTACTATTTAACATTGTGTAATAGTTACCACTACGTCCAGGGACATCATCATGATTGCTAATTATGAATAAGTAAGAAAGTCCCCTCTAACTGACCATTCAAAATCAGCAGGAAAAACCACCTAGATCAAAAAAATGGTGAACTCTCTAGTGTATTATCTTTTAAAGGTCTGATTTGTTTAACTCACCTATCCCTTTCATGGCTTTGCGCAAAACGTCTGCATCATGCTTTGCATTGAAGTTCACAAAGGGTTTCACACTGCCTCGGAATGCCTGCAGAAAATACAAAACCAAAATGAATGTATTGCAAAAAAAATAATATTAATGGAGACTGACGTCATTCTGTTCTTCACAACTAAAATGTGTCAGGTTAAATACAATATTCTGAGTATCATAAATGATTTGCAGCCCTTGCTGGTTGTCAAATATGAGCTCACATCAGAAAAGACAGCAACTTTTTAAAGTTTGCAGAGCAAAATATTTTTTATATTGAAACAAAAGCAGAAATTCAGGTTTGGTATTTGCAGGGTTTTGTTATTATTACCGTGGCTAAATATGAAAATGTCAAACTAAAATAATTAAGCTACTGTACATTATTCAAGACAATAAAAAACATCTGATGACATATGGAGCGGGTGAGTTCTTAACGGATTAGCCAGCGCAGGTGTTTGAGAATATGAGAAAACCTCATTATTAAACCTGCATGCAATGCCTCATGTCTTTCATCATTATCTTATGGAAATACTGATTATCAACCATACAGCAGGTGATATGAACCAATAATTCTGTAAAGTGTGTGCAATAAATGTGCTCTCAGTCTCTAGATGACCTTTCAAAGGCTGGAAGCAACCAAATCCACGATTCTTGTTAGCAGTGTGATTGTAATCTTTCTGGTAACCCTTTAAAAGCTCTGTAAACACCATATACAATACACACAGAGTGTCTGTAATCCATACACAACTGATTAAAGATAGACCAGGACTATGGCTCAGGTTAATGATAAGTGCTGTGGTGAATGGTGTGATAAGGTATAGGGATTGGGTTTAGGGTTCAAGTTCAGGTTGAAGGTTAGGGATCAGTTAACCCTGAGACCTACAGTCCAATTCAATACCAAATAGCTTTAAACTTTCCTTGCTCCCATGCTTTCTATAATAAAGTGCAAGAAAGCACACATAGGATTATGTCTTAGAATCATGTCACCTTGTAAAACTGCCTGTGTCATAGCATTAAATTTTTAAGAAACAACACATGATATGCCAGCCCAAGCATTACTAATCCTTTTCTATGTCCTACAGTCTATGGGGGTTTACTCGGTTCTGGCAGGTGTGGGATGATAAAGCCACAGTGACCTATTCGGTGGGTTTCCTCAAACAGGACTCATCTGCTGTAATCCAATCATCCATCACCATCCATGCCAACATGGATCTGATAACTTAACGCATGGATCCTTATTTATGGGGATTAATGTAAGTGAAAAACAATCACCTTTTTTTGATGATGATGATGATGATGATGCTAATGATTATCATAATACTACTCGTTTTTGTATACTAAATGTTCAACCGATAAAAAAAACTTTAACAAACATACAAGTCCAGAGTTAAACCCGCAAAATAACACAAGACAAAGTCCTAAACGAGCTTGATTAAACTCATTTATCTAAATCATTTAAAATGTCAATTTTAATACAAACCTAAAATGATACAAATGCATCTGAACTCTTACCATTTGTACAGGTGCAGGAAGCAGTATGTGGGGTTCTGAAAAGAAAAAGTAGAGAAAGTTATCTTTATCAGACCAATTCAGCGATTACAGATAACAGAAATTTGTTACTTTGAAATTGAAGCTCCTAGAATCGACAGTTCAATAGCTAAAGGACTGTAAGACGCAATATAAATAATTCCCGTTTACACATTTAAGCTACGCTGTTACAGTACGTTGTCTATATTCAGGAGAGCGAACGTACCTGTTGATGTATTCTGTCACCTGTGCGCGAGAGGTCAGACTTCTGGCGCGTCAACAGTTGGCGAAAGAGTTGTAGCTGGATGTAGGACACGCCCTCAAAACCAGCTGTCAATCTTATTGAGTGACGTGGAGAACAGTTTAAGACAGGATAGTTGTCAGTAGCAGTGGCTTATTCTTATACGTGTCTTTATATTTTTAAGTAACTATATATATTTTTTAACATTTAGTATCCTAGATACAACGGTTTAAATTATTACTGGTGAAAATAAGTAGGCTAAATAAAAAAAGGACGAGGTGACAGTTTTGTTTTACACCCAAACTCCAAACGTCCGCATGTGGCCAGTATGGAGCCAAATTTAGGCACTTGCACTTCTTATTCTTGGTTTTCAGTAAATATACGCTTAAAATACAGTTTCACACTCTCGTTATTGAATTTAAACAGTATATATGCATCACCGAGCAATTATGTAGGCCTAATGTTTTTTCTGAAAGTCATGAACTTTTACACAACTATGTAATTATTGAATTATGTATTAGAATTGATATAATTCTAGAGTGGAAATGACCTTTTAAACATTTTTGAAATGAAATGACTCCTTTGTCTTGGATAAGAGCACTCAAAATGGTTATGTAATAAAATAGTTATGCAATAATTTGTAATAATATAAATACTATTTTCATGTTTTTGCATAGGCTACTTTGACAAAATTAGTAACTTTTGATAACTTTATAAGCTGAAATTGCTGTTTGTGTGTAGAATAAATATATTATCATTGTTTTCGTTAGATGAAGTTCAGATGATGTTTTTCTTTTCTTCTTTTCTTTGTTTTGAACATAATCAATAGTTTGAACATTATTCATTATAGCAGCATCAGGCAGTGACAGAAGTAATAACCAGAGCACTGAGCGGCCCGCTCCGAACAGTGAATGATAGGCAATATAGTAGAATTATTGTCTGTGCCTTCCTTAAGGAATTATGCTTTTGCCACTGACTTTTAATGAGATGCTTATTTTATTTATAGTAAGCTTATTTATACATCACTTCAACATAGCAAAATAATCCTTATTTCGCTGTGTTGGGGTATGTATAAATAAAACACACTCCTTGCTGCAGAATGGATTGGGGTGGTGGACTTGCCAAGCAAAAAGAGAGCCAGGAATATTAATATTAGTTATTAGACAATTACTAATGCGTCAGTGTCTGAAGTGCACTTGAGTTCACTCATACCGTGTGTCAATATCCCTTATCAAATAAAAGAACTCTGCTGTTTGTTTGGCTAAACTGCTCAAGTACATATGCAGTGAGTGGCAGAGGTGTAAAGTATTTGAGTAAATGTAATTAGTTACTGTACTTAAGTATCTTTTTCGCTACTTTGTAGTTGTACTGAGTATCAAAGATATTAGCAACTTTTACTCTTTACTTGACTACATTTTTGAACAAGTAAATGTACTTTTTACTCCACTACATTTGTGATGAGTAATGCAATTACAAATTACATTTTGCATGGCACCTAACTTTTTCTGCAGCAGTTTTTTTCTGATAAAGAATCGATATCGCCATCTAAGGGCATTGAAGGTACTAAATCTTGTGCGTTTTGCCTTTACTCACCCAAACTTTACGTGAATGTGAGTGCGTTAGCAGGTAGTTGCTGATCGCAGGTGTTTGATTTTTGAGATGAGGAAATGACTGCAGCTGGTGATGAGGCTCAAACCAGCACGTACAGTAGACTTTGACTATTTCATTTTACTTAACATTGTATTATTTATCCACTATATTGACAAGACCTTTTTGAAGGATATTGATTTACCTTTTTGTGCACTTGAGCTTAACTGAGACTTGAGAGTTTGTCGATGTTTAAGAGGCTGTTGTGTCGACCATGATTTATTGCATAATTGAGGAGTTCAGTTTTATTTTGATTTTAGAAAATAAACTTGATTTCTCATCTTACAAATCGTTTCTTATTTTCACTGGCAGTCTCTCAGGTGTTGAGGACTAGTGCATCTCTGAGCCTACATTCAGTATGAGTAAAATACCCAAGTACTGTTAAAATCAGATACTTTAAGACTTTTACTCAAGTCGTATTGGAATTGGTTACTTGTAACTTGTAGTGGAGTCATTTTCGATGTAAGGTATCTGTACTTTTACTCAAGTATGGTTTTCAGGTACTCTACACCTCTGGTGAGTGGTGAATTTTAATTTTCTCACTTGCCTCATGCACATAAACACTGTGTCTTGCCCTGTATGGTGGAATAAAAGCAACAGAATTGACTTCATTGAGATTAATGAATGAAGATTTTTTTTTAGATCACTGATTAGAACATTATAATATCACTCTGGGTGGTATCTTACGCTAATTGCACACATATGCAAATGCATGTTTAGACAGTTCTTAATAAATGGATGTGCAAATCAAGGTATGAACATTGTCAGTTAGTTAAATTTAATTTTGTTTTTACATTTATGTAACCCTTAACATTTTGAGAGACATTATTTTCCGTCTCCGTCATACAGGTTTAATTAACTTTATTCACCTCAGTCTGCCAATGAAACAACAATAAATGAGCACTGAAAGAAATGCAAGGACACAGGGGGAAATGATATAAAAAATGTTCTGCTTTCTTTCACAAAGCTATCAGAATATTTTGCAAAACAAACATTATGTTTGAACATTAAACAGTATTGAGTGCGACAGGTCCCCATTGTTAGTAAGCAATTCCAAAATGAATTCAGGGTTGTGTTATGGAAAATCATTTTTCATTCAAGACATTTTCTTAATATTCAACATAATTGATTTCATTCTTTGGTTCATAAATAACCCTCTTCATACCAAGGACAAACAGTAGAAAAATCCATATTTACCCTGAAACTGTTATCAGAGATATTGACTGACTTTTCAATTGATCTTTTATAAAAATTTGTGTGTGTAATTTTGTGAGTGAATATTGGCTTTCTACATACTAATATACAGTAAGTTTAATTAATGTTATTAAAACTCTGCGTAGTAAATTAACTTTTATGTATGTTTCAAAGAATTTTTCTGATGTCAGAAAAACATTTTGATATTTTGGATCTAGAATCCTTAAAGAAAACACAAACTTACTAAACACAATTGTGTGTGCTGGAACAGATGAAGAAGCATTTGCCATGGTATAATAGATGAAATTCAGTAAATATCTCACATTTCCTTTGCAGAGCTTTAAAAGTCCTCAGTACTGTTTTGCCTTCTTTCATCACTCCCAGGCACTGTATTTTCAGTCACATCTTTAATTGTCCAGCTGTTTCAGAAATCAGAGCTGTATGTGAGTCCTTCTAAGTGTCTTTTATCCATCATTTCTCCCTCAGAACACATGACTTCTGCTTGAACCCAGATGTGGCTGAAGGGTGCTATTGCCTACAGAGTTCCTGAGCTGTTTCAGCAGCATCCACAGAAGAAGTCCCATCAGAAGCAGCAGGACTGTGAAGAGCCCCACATACACACTTAGGTTCCAGCCCCATCCCGCTGTAAGAGGCAAGGATGTGGATGCCACCAGGAACCTCCTTGGGGAAGGCATCAGTTGCAATAAAATCGCATAAAACTACTGCAGCTCTTTAGGGAATCCACTGATGCAGCCAGCTGATATGTAACTTGATGTGCGAGATTTATCCATGACAGGTGTCCTTGATGTCCCTCCCTCCTGTCATTAAATTTTTATTTATAATCCACAAGGAAGCGTGCTGTCTCTTTGGTGTTGTGCAAAATGGGAATGATGCTTGAAGTCCTCTCTGCAGCTGCACCCCCTCCTGCTGTTATTGAGTCACATTCACTCCCCTTTGTCCGCTCCTGTGTGTGTGACTATATTGTGATGATCAAATGTTCCTAAAATCACCTACACTATATGGTGAGAAACAACGGATGAAAATGTAAAAATGCAGAAATATTTGTTTGAGCTTAGAGATTGTAAATAAAATATAGAAAATATCAATAGCCCAGTTTAAAAACAACAGAAGTCAATGGAAAATCCCCATCGTGGTAGCAAAACAAATGTATGTGTTTTGCTTTTGAAAAAGCATCCACAATAGATTAATTTGATTAAACCAGCCTAAAATGGTTTGCTGGTCTTCGTTGGTCTCCAGTCCTGACCCAGTCAGCCTGGTTTTGGGAGACACCACCTTAAACCAGCTTGACAAGGCAAACCAAAGTAGTTTTATTGGGCTGTATCAACAAAATAAGCTTCAATAACATACTAACATATAATTAAAACTAAAAACCTGTGTTGGAACAAATGAATGAAAGAATGAATGAATGAATGTTCCTCAGAAATAAAACATAACTCATAGCTTTTTAGTTCTATTTTTAGTTTTTAGTTTTTTACATAGTAAGTAGGCTATGCTAACTTCTTTCTTAAAGGGATAGTTCACCCAAAAAATGAAATTCTATCATCATTTACTACCCTCAAGTTGAATGAATTGTTGTTGTATGAACAATTGTTGTTGTTCTTTCTTCTGCTGAGCACAAAACAAGATATTTTGAAGAATATGGGTAACCAAATAGCTGGTTACCAACTGTACTGTTTAGTTATGACATTCTTCAAAATATCTTCTTTTGTGTTCAGCAGAAGAAAGAAATTCATACAGGTTTGAACCAACTTGAGGGTGAGTTAAGGATTACAGAATTTTCATTTTTGGGTGAACTATCTCTTTAATAAGATTTTCGTGAAATCCATTTTCTTTTATCCACATTTCAAGACTTTTATCAGGTTTTTAGGTTATCAGGGAAAAAAATGTTCAGAATAAATTGTGTTCAGATGATTTTTGACTTGAATAAAAATAACATATATAAAAAATGAATAAAAATTATATATATATATATATATATATATATATATATATATATACAAATATTTTCTGTGTTTTGAACAAATCTCGTTGCTGTTACCATGGTAACCAGAGATGGTTTGGGTGACTGACAAACATGGCGGCGCTGCAAAGGAAACGTGTTAGCTGCAAACAAAAACAATTTTGCTGCTGTTGTACTTAGTTAGATTATTATTTTTGTCCGCGAATCGAAGCATATTGTTTGGATAAATGTCTACGAATAGGCGGAATGGGGGTTGCTATATATTAACATATTAACGCGACGTGAATCATCTTGTGAAGCGAACAAACTAACACAGCTAACGTTAGCCAGTTCATCTGCAGCAGAATCAGCCACTAACTAACTAATCCGCAGGATAATCCAGTCAGTTGTGACGACTAGGACCACTGTGTTATATGTCTATCGCTCGAAAAGCTCGAAATATATATTTCTGTTTCAAAGTAGCCTCTTTGGGAATGAATTACAGAGAACTACACTGGAACATCTTCAGTTATCAACGATAAACAGAAAACACAGTTAACCTCTCATAATACAGTAGTATCCGTGGGGTGATTCTTCTGACAAACGAGATGGAGTTAAACTTAAACCACGTTGATTATCTCCAGGTAAGATGTCAACATTTCTATATGCAAACAGTTGTAGTAGTGGCCAAAAGTGATGTCCGGAGGGTATATTTTTGTTTTAATGACACTACAAGACACTACAACCATCAAAACATGAGGAAAATATTTTTATATATTTTTAAATATATTTTAAATATGAGGGAAGAACAAAACATTGAACTTGGCTAAGTTGCTTATCTGATGGCAAACTACAGCTACAGGTTTCATTTTACTATGCAAAAAAAAAAAAAAAAAATGCATAGAAAAAACAAAAAGCTCACAGGAAAAAGCATACATTGACTATAATATTATAAGTTATTATTAAAAAATTATGTCTGCACAATCTGTAATTTTTCTTTGCCTTATCACAAATAAAACAATTGACTCCAAGCACAACTA
This sequence comes from Ctenopharyngodon idella, assembly GCF_019924925.1. NCBI lineage: Eukaryota > Metazoa > Chordata > Actinopteri > Cypriniformes > Xenocyprididae > Ctenopharyngodon > Ctenopharyngodon idella. The sequence continues at coordinate 15,340,528 of NC_067233.1, read as the reverse complement.
TGCAATATGCTTACAAAATCTTTTTACAAATTTTGTATTATTTGAATAAAGGGTGAAGATGATAATTGTCTTTGGCTAGATATCACTTTTGGCATCATCTGCATTGATGACAAATATGCACTTGGTCTTTTATTGGTTTATGTAGAATACACACTTATGAGGCATGTGGATGAGTAGATTATTGATTTTATGAATTTGATATATGGGTGTAAATGTTAGTTTAATTATCAGAATGAAAATGTATTAATGGTTATGCTATCTTTGTTTTCTCAGGTTGGAGTGACATCTCAAAAAACCATGAAACTCCTCCCTACTGTGGGGCGAAAAGCAACTCAGAAGGTATATCTCCATCCCTTTTGAAAGAATATTCCAGGTTTAGTGTAAATTAAACTCATTAGCATTATCTGTTCTCAGTACTAGCATACCTCATATAACACAAATAATATTAATCATACCTCACTTTACATACAATAAATTATATTGTCAGTAATCAGTATTTGCATTGAACAGGTAATATTCTTTTAATAGAAAATTCCATCTTAAAACTGGCTGAAAGTATAGAACAAGGTAGCTGGAGATTAGACTCCACTTGTGAAAGAGCATGCAATGTCCTATTTATTTGAGCATGTGCATGACATTTCCCCTCTACACAAACAAGGATTAAACATTTGTCTATGAGTATCCTGATGGCTTTACAAATAAAGCTGTTGGTGTATCTCATCGTTCTAGTGTGTCATTTTCTCATTTCAGGTGGCTGTTGCAGATCATGATGGTGTTGTGACCTGTTTTGGAATGAAAAAAGGGGAGGCTGTGGTATGTATCAGAAGTGTTTCCTGTTTCAATGTACAGTAGCGATCGAGTGTGGGGGTCAGAAAGATTTTTTTTTTTTTAAAGAAATTAATACTTTAATTCAGCAAGGATGCATCAAAGTGATCAAAAGTGATAGTAAAGAAAAGATTATTTAAAAGATTTCTATTTCAAATGAATGTTCTTTTGAACTTTCTATTTAAAAGAATCCTGAAAAAATAATGTATCATGGTTTCCACAACAATATTAAGCAACACAACTGTTTTCAAAATTGATGATAAATAACTTTTTCAAAGGAAGAATAAATGTGTCTTTTTTTTTTTTTGTCAGCCTGTGTTCAAATCACTCCCAGGACAGAAGATCTCCAGACTTGAGCTTGGAGGGGCGTTAGGTACCCCACAGGAAAAGATCTTTGTGAGCTCTGGCTCTGAAGTGAGGGGATATACAAAAAAGGGCAAACAGTTCCTTACATTTGAGGCCAACCTAACAGAGAGCATCAATGCCATGTGAGATCTTGCTTCTTGTTTTTCAGACTGTCTCGACCGTGCCTATTTCTATGTTAATGATTGGCAGATTTGACATTGTCTTTTTGGATGCATCTCTTCTTGTTTTGCCTTGTTTTCCCACAGGCATGTTTCAGGGGCAGATCTGTTTGTGTGTGCCAGTTACATTTATAACCATTACTGTGACTGCAAGGATCAGGACTACTACCTGTCAGGGGACAAGATCAATGACGTCTTGTGTTTACCTGTGGAGACAGTGGGCCGCATTGTGCCCATCTTGGCCTGCCAGGACAGAGTACTCAGAGTATTGCAGGTAGTCAGACACAACCTCCAGTCTGTCCATATTTGCCACCTTTTATCTGTACTTTGTTACCCAGTCATAATTTTGCAATCGCTGGTGGCCATAATACTCAATACTCAGGTCCATAGTCATTCTACACTTTGTGCTCCAACAGGGATCTGACCTTCAGTACGATGTAGAAGTTCCCGGACCTCCAACTGTTCTAGAACTTCTTAACAGAGATGGAGGTATGTGTTAAAAATATCTTCGTTCATTTTAGTGTGAAAGCGTGTATTGGTTGAGTCCGAGAATTTGATCATGTATAAAATCTTGGTCCTCAGGAAAAGGTGGTGAAGAGGTTCTTTATGGAACAGCTGATGGGAAACTGGGTCTTGTGCGAATAACCAAATCTGGACCAATTACTAGTTGGGAACTGGATAATGAGAAGAAAAAAGGAGGTAGGAAATTAAAAAGTGTAGAAAACTGATTGCTTATTTAAATATTTACTTTAGCTGCACTATTATTTTAAACATTTTAGCTATTTGCTGTGCATTATCAAACCTGTATGCTGTTATTATTTTGGCTGAACTATAATGTCTGTTTTATTCAAAATAAAAGCCAAACTAATTGTACTCATGCTAGTCTGTGCTGCTCTTTTGGTCTTTTCAAGGTGTGCTTTGCATCGATACCTTTGACATTACTGGTGATGGTGTAAAGGACATCCTGGTGGGAAGGGATGACGGGACTGTGGAGGTCTACGGTTTAGATGGTTCAAATGAACCAACACTGCGATTTGAGAATGTGAGTGTCATATAAATCATACTTGAAAAACCATAGTTTTGTTTCTGAACAAGCTAGTAAGACCTTGTCTCAAAATAAATTCTGCCACTCTACAGTTGTGACAGTTGTCTTTCTGTGTTTACAAGGTTTTGTCTGAGAGTGTCACATCAATCCAGGGGGGTTGTGTCGGAAAGGAAACGTATGATGAAGTTCTTACAACAACTTACACAGGTTAGCTTTGACTGTTAGATAAAAGCATCTTACCATGTCTTTTATGAGAACAGTACTGTGTGGATGATGTCAGTGCTTAAAGTGTCCCTATTATGCTATTTTAAAGGTTCCTAAATTTATTTTGGATGTCGCCTACAATAGTTTTATATGCATCCAAGGTCAAAATTAATTTTATTACATTGCAGTATCGCCTTTTTTCTCGCAGTGGATTCGTTAAAGGATTCAGTCTCTCTAAATCTCTCCTTTCCAAGAGGAAACAAAATGCACATTACCATATCTGCATTTCAGCTCCAGAGGCTCAGAACTTGTGTACACAGTTATACAAACAGATGGATGGCATCGGTTGTACTCTATCAATTTGAGCCCAAGTCCTCATGCTTTGGTTGTGCATGCAAAATGAATTTGCTTTCGCAATGCAGAAAACAACTCTGTTTTATGTGCTGTGAGAGCAAATCCACTTTGCATCTCGACATGTTGATAATACAAACCAAGCTCTTCCAACTGCAGTATTTGAGGATGGGTCAGAGTAGACATTGTTCACAGGCAGCCAATGAAGGCCATAGGTTGGCATTAAGCAAATTTGTTACAAACCTACGCAGTTTGTGCAGGAAATAAGACTGGAATTAACTCGTTTTTTTCTTTTGGGAGACAATAACTCAATTTATCGTGCACTTTGATCTTTGAAACTTCGCATTTTACATGCACAAACAGCTACACACTACATAAAAAGTAATATCTGAAAAAGCATAAGAGGGGCACTTTAAAATTGTATAGTTTATCATTCACCTGTGCTGTCTGAGAGCTCATAAGCTATCTGTGGTCATGTGGCTGGTTTCCAGGGTGGGTGTCAGGTCTCACCACAGAGCCTCAGCAGATGGTAGCAGGCCCGGGGGATGAGATCAAGATGAGCCGGGAGACCCAGGGCAAGGTGGCCGCGCTCCGGTACATCCAGCTGTTTCTCATCATGATGATTAGTTTAAAACAGTAAAAATCTGCTTACTAAACTGGTATAGATTTTAAAACGCTTTCAACACTTTCTGACTTGCCTAGTTTTCTTGTGCATGCTTTAGGGCTGAGTTGGAGCAGTTGCAGTTGAAAGTATTGCAGGGGAGAGAAAAATACCAGCAGAGCTCTCAGTCAAGCACGGCTGTGTCCGCTGTGCCAGTCTTTAGCATCAATGACAAGTTCACATTGTGCCAGGATGATGCCAGCTACAGCCTCACACTAGAGGTGCAGACCGCCATTGACAACCTGCTGCTACAGGTAAGAGCAATACACTGAATCATCCTGCTTTTCTAAAGTTTGGGGTTGGTAAGAATTAGTTGTTGTTTTTTTTGAACATAAGAAGTCTCTAATGTTCACCAAGGCTGCATTTATTTGATCAAAAACATAAAGCAGTAATATTGTGAAATATTATAATGCTAAAACACCTGCAATTTTAATATATTTTAAAATGTAATTTATTTCTGGGATAACAGAGTCAAACTTTTCAGCAGCCATTTCTCCAGTCTTCAGTGTCACATGATCCTTCAGAAATCATTCTTATATGCTTATTTTGTGTTTAAGAAATATTTATTTTTATTAATTATTCAGCATTCTTAAAGAACAGCATTTTTTAAATTTTTAAAGGTTTTTTTTTTTTTGTCACTTTTGATCAATTTAATGCATCCTTGCTGAATAAAAGTATTAATTTCTTTCAGGAAAAAAAAATCTAACTCCATGTTATTATTTGCTTAAAGGTGCACTTGATTGATTTACTAGAAAATATAGTCTATGGCATGTAAACATAAACAGAATGTTATTCTATGGGTCTTGCTATATAGTATATTTTAGCATGCCTGGATTACTGCATCAGCATTCAGAACAGCACTATCCATTTTTAATTAAAGATGTATTTTAAAAGGTTAGTTTACCCAGAAATGAAATTTCTGTCATTAATTACTCACCCTCATGTTGTTCCAAACCCGTAAGACCTTCGTTCATCTTCAGAACACAAATTAAGATATTTTGATGAAATCCGAGAGGTTTTTTATCTCCCATAAAAAGCAAAGAAATTACCACGTTCAAGGTCCAGAGAAGTAGTAAAAACATCGTTAAAATAGTCAACGTGACTACAGCGGTTCAACCTTAGTGGTGTTAAGCATTGAGAATACTTTTTGTGCACAAAAACAAAACAAGAAAGCACCGTAGAGCTTCCGTGTTTATGTCCAAACGCCGGCTCAGTATTGGCCGACGCTGTTCATGTGAGCACCAGGACGCATAGTGTGATGCTGATGCAGGAGCCGGCCAATATTCAATCGGCATTCTGACGTAGAACACGGAAGCTCTGCATTGCGTTCACTGCGTCAACTGCATAGCAGACTGACAGGGAAGAGGAAAAATGGTTGAATAAAGTCGTTATTTTTGTTTTGTTTTTGTGCACAAAAGTATTCTCATTGCTTCATAACACAAAGGTTGAACCACTGTAGTCACATGGACTATTATAACAATGTCTTTACTACTTTTCTGGACCTTGAATGTGGTAATTTCATTGCTTTTTATGGGAGATAAAAAAACCTCTCGAATTTCATCAAAAATATCTTAATTTGTGTTCTGAAGATGAACAAAGGTCTTGTGGGTTTGGAACGACATGAGGGTGAGTAATTAATGACAGAAAATTCATTTTTGGGTGAACTAACCCTTTAATCATAGTTCTTCTGTGTAGGGTTGCACCAGCCGTTCGTAAGTTCTGTCTTAAATTGGAACGTAAAGTCCACACTAGTGGCTTAGAAACTACTAGCTAGTTTGTAACTAACTCTGTACTTTATTCGGTTGCACCATTTGTTCTTAAGGCAGAACGTAGCTAGTAGCTCGTAAGGTCTCCGTAAAGTAATGCGTAGTCGCATAATATGACGTTTACCCTCAGTGATCCTTCCAATACATGAGCAGAAGTTGTTGAAATTCCGTGAATTTCAGTTTATCCATCATTCTGACTTATTTTGCCTCACGTAGCTAACAGTACAAATAAGTTTCCATTAAATATAATAGCATACTACTTAATCATGAATGTTTTTATATGTAAATAACATTCAGAAACTGTATTTGAAATGAAATTAATAAGGATCAATAAATAAATACTGATACAAAAAAACATAAGAAATGACATTTATTGATTATTATGACTGATTTTATTTGAAATGCACAACACGGAGTGATGGGAACGATGCACACAGCGGCGTGCTGTTTAGGACGGGTTCGTGTTGAAGAGTGGCTAACAAAGTAATCTTTTCACGTAATGTTCTCTTTCTTAAAATGTAAGAGAGTATAAATGTCAGCAGCATCATATATGTGTAAAGAATGAAGTCTGTCAGGTAAAACAAGAGCTTATTGATGCAGTTCAGTCAGTCTGCTATTTTATTCCAGCCGTTACTCCTGATAGGAGGCCTCCGTAAACATTTAGTGTATACGTAGAGTTACACTTCAACTAAGTTTAATGTTGCAACACAAAAATATTTAGTAGTGCGTAAGTTGTAACTTTGTGCCCATTTACGTCAAAACTAGGCTATGTTGTAACTTACGCACCTCTGGTGCATCCGGCCCCTGATCTTCACTAATTCAGCATCATTTTTACATATGTTGTAATTTCAGCATTGTGAGACTGATGTTTCCTTACATTCACTTACATGTGTTTTTGTACTCTAACAGAGTGATGTTCCAATTGACCTGCTGGATGTTGATAAGAATTCAGCAGTGGTCAGTTTCAGTGAATGTGATTCAGAGGTAATCCTATGCGCCACATCATTAAGCTTACTTAATGATCACATCACATGTGTTTGCTAAATTGTCTTTGTTTGTTCATCAAACCCCACAGTCAAACGGGAACTTCCTCCTTGCCACCTACAGGTGCCAAGCAAATACCACTAGGCTGGAATTGAAGGTGTCTATTTCATTGTGTCTTTCTGTTTGGATTGTTTCCCAATATAATAACATATATTGTATTTTGTTTAAATTGCAAGGTAGGCAGCGTTTGAGCATTTGTCCTGATTTTTCTCTAAGGTGAGGTCTATAGAGGGTCAGTATGGCACCCTTCAGGCTTATGTGACACCAAGGCTTCAGCCCAAAACCTGCCAAGTGCGACAGTACCAGATCAAACCGCTTTCCCTCCACCAGAGGACACACTCAATCGACCAAGAGCGGTGAGCTTAGAGACACACTCCTGTTTCCTTGCATTTATCCTGCCAAATGAACTTTAACATGATTCTCCCTTTATCGCTAGGCCTGTGAACACCTTGAGACTGACAGGACAGTTCAGTTTTGCAGAGATCCATTCCTGGGTTGTGTTCTGTCTGCCTGAGGTCCCAGAGAAAACCCCGGCAGGAGACAGCATCACCTTCTACTTTCAGAACACTTTCTTGGGAACACAGCTAGAAGCCACCTATTGGTGAGGCCAACCAATTCAATATTCAAATACATCTTTATGAAATGTGTCCACCAATAAATATTATCTCTCTTTGTTTGCATATGTTTGTGTTTAAAAAGGGCTAATTATGCTTTGTCATTAGCTATGTTTCCAACCTAAGCTGCGAATTTAACCTATGCGCAAAACTGGAATATTGCATAACACTGTTTTCATCCCATGCGTTCAAAAGAACAAAATTGCCACTTTTCATGGAAACTAGTGAAAAATATCTGTAATAAAAATAAAAGTCGCCTCTACTGGGTATAGTACAGCACTGTGGCTCTTTTGTCATACTTCATAAATGACTAGTGCACAGATGAAGCACAATAAACGCTGTCATGTTATCTTGCATTCGAAGGTGAATGCCTGGTGTTTGTGAACGCAATCGTGTGAGACAGTTCTGGGAGGTAATTATACCCATCCGTTTTGATGACAGACTTTAGCTCAGCCATTTCAGAACAACCAAGCCAACATTTAATATGCTGTGCAATGAAATGAGTCCACTGGTTAGTCCAGTTATCCAATCTCATCCTCTGTTGAGGCAAAGTCATGTGAGTTTTTTGTTGCGCATCAAGGAATTTATGTGGTAAAATCTTCTTATCGGATAAAAAAAAAAATTGAGCACATATGTTTTTTATGTGCATTTTTATTAATGCAAATTTATGCGCATGTTGGCAGTTCTATCCAGGATTATTTTGTTATGCAATATCCCCAAATTCGCATTAAAATAGGTGGATGGAAACATAGCTATTGTCGATTTCAAATATATCTATTTTTGCCAGTTGCAGTTGGACAAAGAATCTACTTGATGATTGCATTATTAAAGGAAGTGTTGTGATCAAACATTATAATAGTTTTTGGTTCCTTATTTCAATGGATTCCAGTAAAGGTGAAGGAAACTTCAAATCAGACAACATTTCTACCATATCAATACTGAAGGATGTTTTGTCCAAAGAGGCCACTAAGCGAAAAATCAATCTGAATATATCCTACGGTGAGTTCACAAACTGATCTATTAACTGATGGATGTAGTCTGTTAAATGAGACCCTCCCTTTGGCAAAATCCGATCACAAGTGGTCAGTGGAGATGCATTTGTGATTTATAATAATACCATCTGTCTTGGCTGACCACTTGTGATTGGTTTACCTGAGATGAATTTTAATACCAGGCCCGTAGATTTTTTTAAAATTTATTTAAATTACTGTAATGCCAATTCTTCATGCAACAAATATGAGTAATAATAAGTGCTTGCTGTGTTGGTTATGTTGGTTTCAGAAGTGAATGAAGACTCTGTGAGCCATACTCTTCGAATGATTCATCCCAAGCTAGAGTATCAGCTGATTTTGGCCAAAAAAGTTCAGCTTATTGATGCTTTAAAGGTAAAACATTAAAAAGACAAACAAAAAAAATGTGCCAAAACACCAAGCCTACTAAGTGTGTGTGTGGGTTGTATGCAGGAGCTGCAGGTGCATGAGGGGAATGCAGATTTTCTGATTCCAGAGTATCGCAGTATACTAGATGAATCTGCCCAGCTCTTAGAAGAATATAAGAAACAGCCTGCTCACTTAGAAAGATTGTATGGTAAGTAAACTCAGATGAGCACGGAAGACTGTATTTTACAAAATATAATTTTAAATCTGTATTTTAGATTATTCACATGTTTTTTAATACACAAGCCATGTATATTCCGATGCAGTCTTTGCAAATGAAATGATGACACATCAATGGGTAACAAACTATTTTGTGTGTTTTTTTACAGGTATGATCACTGATCTTTTCATTGACAAGTTTAAATTTAAAGGACAAAATGTCAAAACAAAGGTTTCACAGCTGCTTGCAATTTTGAACAACTATGAACTCGAGTCGTTGATGGAATTTTTCAGTGAAGCTTAATGAAATGTAAAATTCAGTCACTTTTAAGGAATGTGTTTTGTGAATTTAGTTTTTACAATAAATATTTGGTATACTATAGGGATCAAGCAGATTGTACCAGTACAGATTCAAATTAAAATGTTCAATGTAATAACCATAAAAACTATGTGTGACTGCAGGTATTTCATATATTTTTAGAATACTCATTCATTGTCTAGATTCATTTCTACAGAAATAAAAAAAAATGTATGAAAAATGTCTTTTTCTTATTCAGTAGTGTCTGCCTTATGTGTTTGATCTATTTTTTAAGGTTTGAGCTTTTAGTGAATCCTGATATAATGTATGATGTGGAGATTTTTGTTGTGTTTAATGGTAATGAAATAATTTGGAAAAAACTTGGAAAGCAGCGCAGAGCTTCCGTGTTTATGTCCAAATGCCGGCTGAGTATTGGCCGACGCTGTTTATGTGAGCAAGATCAAGTCTTGGATTTACACAAGCAAGAAGTCAGTTAACTTTGAACAGAAAGTTTCTAAATTAATTATAATTCTCAAATACTTACCGAATTGGTAATGAGCAATTTTGACGATTTAATGACCTTTTACGATTCCCGATATTCTAGAGTTGTATAACTATATATGTTCTCTGAACCACAAAACCTTTACCTTTAAATAAAGGCACTTTTATTAATTATGCTTTTTTTGAGGCACCTTTATGTTATATATAATAACATACACCTTTTTGTTACAATTTTATAGATAATTCTTTATTATTTTAAGTAGTTAAAGACAGAAAAGTTCCCCAAATTGAAGAATTACCCCAATATTATATTGTCTTATATTATACTAATACTCTTATATTGTAATTCCTGAGTTTGTATATTATGTATAAAAAAAAAATCCAATGACTCTTGTATAAACGTGCCATCGTGATCATCATTATCACGTTATTATGATTATTATCATTATTGTTATCCTCAAACCGTTTAAAAATTTCTTTGAGCCAATGACAGCGACTCTTAACGGTTTGCGTAATAAAAGCGGAAATGCAGTTTGAACTTTACGGGCTCCCGTATAATCAATGACGTTTGGGCTTGCTGCGTTCTGATTGGCCCGTTTCAATAGTCGCGGGCTACTTGAACTGCGACAGCCACAATATCAAACCAGGCAGCTGCAAAAACTAACAAGGCGCTGTTTTACTTCATAGAAACACCTTTTGTGAGCTGTCCGAGGCGTGTAGCGGGGTTTTGCACACCGGCATGGCGCGGTTTCTGTAGGATAGGACTGTTGCATGATTTATTTTTGAATCTCAGTTTTGTAAAACGCGCCTGGCAACTGTTAATATTGTGTTTTTGTCCGGATTTCAACAGCTCACTTCTGCCACTTCCCCTGGTTAGTGTGCTTATCCATGTTTATTCGATGTTCACGTGCGTGTGTTGTTTGATCAAACGTGTTAACACCATCAGAATCTGTTTTTAAGTGCTTTCAAACATCGATTCATCTTACAGGGCGTCTTAAGTTGATCTACTGCTGGAAGGATGTCATCTGTCGGCCAAACACAAGGAAGCGCGGTTCATGATTCAGGGGCAGATATTCATAACCAGGAAAACATGCTTTCAAGACTACGCGGCGCATCAAAGAATCGGATTGAAAACCGGGAAAATGTCAATCCTAAGCCAGGCAACAGGACTGTTCTGGGCGCCCTGGAGAACAATCAGCGCAGACAACCCGTTCTGCGCGGTGCTAAACAGGTTAGAGCATGCATGGCACATGACTATAAAGTGTGCTCTCTTAAGTCTGACTTCATCAGTCTTCGTATAATATACATGAAGATATAGTTTATAATCAGTGTTATGCTTTAAAGAGAGTTACTATCTGTATTATTGATTAGATTAGCCAGTAATACTGCTCGCAATGCTTTGTCCCTGTGAATCGTGAAATATATGTAGGCTAAAATATAACTTATATATAAAGTCTCGTTCCTTTTGTTTTCCCTTTTGGGTCAAACGGCATTTATGGCGCCACAAGTTAAAATGAAATGCAGTTAAATGCCCCAGCTTATTCCCTCCCAATGCGCAGACCGCCATTTTACAAACCCATTCACTACTTCCATAGTAAACCGGGTTGTTTAAAGGCACCGTTCACAAAAAGTGACCCTTTTACGATTCCGATTCTAGAATTGTATGACTAGTGTATATGTTCTCTGAACCACAAAAGGGGTTCTGCTGAATGTTTGACTTAGGCTGTCATTCTGCCTAACATCTCGTGTTTCCACAAGGATTGTAGTTTTGGTAAGCTGTCTCAAGTACTGCAACAGGTGCATGTCCAACCCATTAATTATGGTTTGGGGTCAAATTGTATGTGTATATATTAAAATCATACTATGAAAACCAAGAGGTTTAAACAGTTAGTGGTGAACAATACTCATGTTCTCATGTTTATTTTGGTAGTGTTTGATTGTAACACATCAACTCCCAGTGAAATTAATATGCACAAACCAATAACTTGTCGTCTTCACTGCAGTAAGTTTCTTCTGTAAGTGCCCTCTGAAGAGTTGAGAAACCAACAAAAGCAGGTTTTTTTTGTTTGTTTGTTTTTTGTTCTCTGTGCGGCTATTATAATAGAAACGTTGTATGCACACTTTGCTGTCATTTTCATGACCCTGAATAAGTTTAATAAAAATAAAAAAAAATAATAATTTAACCACTATTTCCGACAACCCAAATTGAAATGGGTCAAATTGACATTACATAATATGAAAGGCTACTGCAAACTGGCATACAATTGCCTGTGTAGTTTATAACGCTCTTTTTACCAGCAATCTAATCCAATTTTCTTTTTTCAGGTCTCTGGGCCCCAAATAATTGCATGCAAATCTGAAGAACATGGCAGGAGCTTTGGAGAGAAGCCGTCCACCAGGCCACCTGCTTTTCAGATTCATGTAGATGAGCCTGATGGTGCGTGCTCTAACAAACTGTCTACCCAAAGAGCAACCATGGATTGCTCCCCACTCACACTAAATCCCACCGTAACCCGCCTAAGGCAGCCCCTCGCCACTATCGAACTGCCAATGGAAGCCAGTTTTGGTAAGATATACAATTTCTCTTTCAGTGCCCATCTTGTCTCATTGCTCTATATAAAACCTGTAAAACCTTTGTTTATTTAATAAAGATTCCCCTATGGATATGTCAGTAATTGATGGTGAGGAGAGGCCCACAAATGTCAATGAAGTCTCAGATTATGCCACAGAAATACACACGCATTTGCGGGAAATGGAGGTGAGGAAATGAATAGACTGAATGTGATATTACTTTCTGAATTGAGCTCTTCTGGGCAATGGGTTAATGTGTTATGAATCATTAAAATGTTTGCTTGTGCTTCCTGTCATGCAGGTCAAGTCAAAACCAAAAGCAGGTTACATGAAGAAACAGCCTGACATCACAAACAGCATGCGTGCCATCCTAGTGGACTGGTTGGTGGAAGTGGGAGAGGAGTACAAGCTGCAGAACGAGACCCTCTACCTGGCTGTGAACTACATTGATCGCTTTCTGTCTTCCATGTCTGTCCTGAGAGGGAAACTACAGCTGGTGGGCACAGCTGCTATGCTTTTGGCTTCGTAAGTATCTTTACCTTGAAGCCTCAGACTCCCCACACACACCCTTCTCCATGCTCACTTCTCCCTGTTTGACTGTAGGAAGTTTGAGGAGATCTACCCCCCAGAGGTGGCAGAATTTGTTTACATCACTGATGACACCTACACAAAGAAACAAGTGTTGAGAATGGAGCATCTGGTGTTGACCGTTCTCTCGTTTGATCTTGCTGCTCCAACGATCAATCAGTTCCTCACCCAGTATTTCTTGCACCAGCCTGTGAGCAGCAAAGTGGAAAGCTTATCAATGGTGAGACCGTTTCCTGGAATTTCGTTGCGTGGAGTTTCCCAGTTATCACCTAAAATTGTTTTGACACTTTTTTTTTTTTTTTTTTTTCCCCAATCCAGTTTCTCGGTGAGCTGAGTTTGATAGATTGTGACCCCTTCCTGAAGTACCTCCCATCTCAAACGGCTGCTGCAGCTTTCATTTTGGCCAACCACACACTTGCAGGTGGATCATGGGTAAGGTTGCATAAACAATTCTGAATGTTCATAAAGTATGAACATTCTTAAACTAGACTGCTGGAGCCAGTTGTATAAACAGCCTGTGTTAAGACTGTTTTAAGAACTAGTATGACCAGCTAGCATTTAGCCAAGGGTAGTCCGTCTTCTGTTGTCAAACTAGACCAATCTGCATTATAACTTCCCTCAACTTTCTCTTTCAGTCGAAGGCACTTGTTGAGATGACTGGCTACACTTTGGAGGACCTTATGCCGTGCATTCAGGATCTACATCAGACCTACCTCGGTGCTGCTCAGCACTCACAGCAGGCTGTTAGGGAGAAATACAAGGGCTCAAAGTAAGTTTACTTAACCTGCATGCCCAGTGGCGGTGTGTTAGATGAAGTCTTGGAAGGTTTTTTTTTTTTGTTGTTGTGTGGTGGGGTTTTTTTTTTTTTTTTTTTTTTTTTTTAAATTAAACTTCTGTCTTTCTCTCCCCCCAGGTACCATGAAGTCTCTCTCATTGAGCCTCCAGAGAAGCTGATGCTGAACTAACCACCCCATTAACCTTGTGTTCATTGGTTCCATACCTCCTTGGGAATTGTGCACACTTTTGATGCTTTATTTCCGTATCTCCAATAACTGAAGCCATAGCCTCAATTTTGGAGGAATGGTGAGATTTTAGTGATATGTACATTTTTATTAGCAGTCCTTAAGGATTGTGCCTTTTTTATGCTTGATTCGACCAGTTATTTGTACATTAGGTAATCAAGCATTTTTCTAATATTTCAGTGTTTGTATTCTATTTTTATGAGACTCCAGCAGTGCACTTTATCCTTTTTACACTGTTAAAGTGACCTTCCCCTTTTACATCGTAATAAAAGTGCTGCTGGTCTTTATGCTTTGTCTTGTTTCTGTTAATCACTTTTGCTTGAGTTGGTGGTGGGGTCCCCCTTAAGTTTTAGACAAGGTTGAGGGGGGGGTCTCATGGACTGTAGTGTTCTATGATAGAACTTTTTTTTTTTTAAACCCTGTTTAACTTACCAACATGAAGTGCTTGTTAATGTTAAGGCCCAAAAAGCAATTATCAAGTAATACATTTATTGGAGTATCTGTTCACATGATATAAAAATACAGCTCTTTGTTGTTAATGTTAGCTTAGGTCCATTAAATATGAAGAGATACAACTACTGATTTTAATATTACTAAATATTGAAGTTAGCATTAAGCTTAAATATTGCATAGAATGAAATGCTGTTAAAGAGAGGTTCTGTTAACATTAACTTACTGTGAAGTGCTGAAGAGCTCTGAATGTTGGGAGAAATCTAGTACACAATATATTCTATAGAGGCTGTGCTGCATTGTCATGACTGAAGTGCAGCGTTGGTTACAATAGACAGTTTAAAATGTAACCACATTAAAATGGTTTTATAATGTACTTCATCCTGGTAATACATTACAAAAATGGGTGAATGCTCTGTGATTGCCTAATTTGACATTTCTCAGTGCCATCTATATCTTTTGGAAAGTCATAATTATTCTTTTGCTGGAAATGGGAATGCAGAAATTATATGCTTTGGTCTCAATACAGCATGACCTTGTTTTGTTGCTTTTAGTTACCAACTAATTTTTTTTTAGTTCATTACATGGCAATGACATGTATAGTCCTTGACAGCATGTTGCTGTATTTGAACATTGCTCAACTGTTCCATTATCTTGGAATGCAACAACAGCTCTATTCATAAAATCATGAAGCAAAAACTTCAAATAGTTCTGCATATGCAAATTCTGCAGACCTGCTTAATCCTTTATCCCAGAGGAAACATCTCAACCACAAACCTTTCCAGCATTTGTAATCCTACTTATGAACTACATTAAATCTTAATGTTAAAATATAGATCACAATATATTGTCCAGTATTATTGTAACCATATTGGCTGAACAGTAACACTTAAGGTACAGCAGAAACCATCAGTTATCCTTGAACGATCTAATGGTTTTTCTACTACTCTTGGTATTTTAAATGATCAGTTACACATCAGCTTTAAAGGTGATGATACACAGGGCAACTTTTTGAGCAATGTTGCCAAGCTAAGTTGCTTGGTCATGTTCCCTGGTCACGTTCCCCTTGAGAATGGGCAACAAATTTCAATCTGAAGTATCCAGATAGAAATTTGTTGCCCATTCTAAATGGGAAAGTGACCAAGATCACTCGGCAACATTGCTCAAAAAGTTGCCCTGTGTATCATCACCTTAAGTCTCAAGCAAGCTATTGCTTACAATACATTGTTCAGTAACTGTAACTGTTTCAAAGACTGAAATTAAACCATAAATGTTATTTACAATTTAATATTAGATCATAGATTTTATTCTTCTGCACAGACCATAGTTATAAACAGAGGCAATAAATATAGAGACAACATGCCTTGAACAAGCAAATAATCGACAAATTCTCAAATGCAGTTACAACTTGCCCTGACAATAAATAGCATTGAAGGCAAAGAACAGTTAAGTATAGGGCTCTCTATGTGATAGATGAGAAACACAGGATATCTGATGACACCTTAGTCACCTGTTCACATGAAAAAGGCATCCTGAAGTAACATCAAACTTAATGTTCATGTGGCATTTAGATCATTGTCAACATTTGGGAAATGCTTGGGGGCAAGGTACACTAAGATTTTCATAGTAATCCATTACAATTAAAAAAAATCTTAGCAAGAACATAAAAATGGAATCAAACTGAAGTAAAGACGATAACAGCTGAAATTCGATTTCCCAGTGTTGTGTGAACTCATTAGAAAGACTAGCTATTAAAAGCTATATCTATTTACCCTAGCATTTAAGATTCAATATCTCAAGAGCTTCTCTCTACCCCCCAAAAATCAATATAAAAGCTCTAATGAACAAACCAATTGTACCCCTTTAAAAGACAACGGTGCACAGAGATGCATCTTCTGGCTGATTTGTTTTTTTTTTTTGGATTCAGTCTGTCAGATTGAGAGTCTCTCCAAACATAGCAAACGCCTCAGTGCAAAGGAGGACATCAATCTCTGAGCGATCAGACTTGGCCATCTTGCTTGTAAGTCAATCTTAAAACTGTCCCAATCTGTGAACTGTGTGTAGTGGTGAGTGAATGTTCAAAGAGAGCAGTTAAACACCGGTGGGTGCAAGGCGGCTAATGAAAGCAATGCTGTTGAGGCACATCCTCCTGAAGAAGGCAGGGCAGCTGGGCTTCATCACAAAATGCTCCAGTAAAATCCTCAGCTCGGTGAACAGAGTCCTGACAGGACAAAACACAAATCAAACACTGATATATATTTAAAAAATTAAAATAAATACTGTATTTAAACTTCTGATTAAATAGTTTATCTTAGATTAACTAACTGGCTTTACATATTAAATTTATCATGGAAATGAGAACAATATACATTACCCCTTATTTTGGGTAAAGTGTGCACGTGTACAAATAACACTATTCAGTGTGTACATAAGATACAAGATTCTTACCTGCAGTATGGGTTGCGTCTTGAGGTATAACGCAGAGTGAGAAACCGATAGTAGATGAAGGGCTGAAGCAAGCTGCCCTGGCCACTGTGAACCACAAACCAAAAATCTTTTTACATGAAGCACAGCTTGGATTTAATCAATATTTTTATCAGTACCAAACCACTATTTTTTTCTGTTTTTTTTTTTTTACCTAATAAAGCCTACGGCATCATATTTGAGACAAATACTGTTGTACACAATCTACTACATGCCTTCTATTGTCTGATTTGTAGTTTATACCTTTTTTTTTTAATCAGGTAAATGTCATTTTAGTATAATTCTACTCCGACCTTGAGGTTGTGGTACGCTTTTTGCTGTAAAATCTTTACTGGTTTTTATCAAGTAAATGTAAGAATAACTCTTATATTGTTAGGTTTATTTGATTATACATGCGTAATATTTTAGAAAAATCATGTTTAAAAGTGAGTATCAAATATGATTATCAGGCTTTTGAGGAACATTTATTTTACATCCTTCAATCAACATCATTATTGTATTGTATTGCATTGCATTACATTACATGTTTTGCCCCCACAATAAAAACTACAGAGCTTTGATCATAAAACTACTCATTTATATATCATCTTACTAAGACATAATTGGGAGATACATTGAGTGACAACTGATATATTAATATGCAAGTAATCTGTTATATACTGTTTTAGATATCATTGATTTAAAGTACAGGCTATCAGAATTTCATCTTTTTGGCCATAAAAATGCACCAGATTACATATTTTTGCACAGTTTGGGCCTCAGAATAAAACTGAGGTGTTTTTTTTCCCCATCTCTCTAATATGAGCTTTATATTCACAGTATATCATACTGTCTGAGTCATAAAAGCTTGATGTATCAAATGTGATCATCGGCAAAAAAATATGCAAAAAAGATTTTGTATAAAGGTTCAATAAACTGTACCATTTAAAAGAAAAATTAGATTTTCTGACTATTGTTTTATGTCAGGCTTTACAGGGTTAAGAAAACTCACCTGAAGAGCATGAAGACTGTGGCTGGCATCAAGAAGATCTCATTGCAAGCAATAAACTTTAGGATGTTCTGCTGATTGGCTGTGAGCTTGTTCAGAAAGTTCCTCACAAACATAAGGCTGTTTGGGCCCACAGACTGAGGACAGATGACAGACAAAATAAAATTTATGATGGAATTATGAAAAAAAAAACGCAACTCAGACAGCTACGCTAATGAGAAGGGCAGAAACTTACATCAAGGACTTTTTTACTATAGGTGGTGGCGTGGAGAAGTGAGAAGAGGAACACAGGAAATATGCTCACTGACAAAACAAGTCAAGGCTGCATGAAGACAAAATGATGCCATAACACAAATAAAAGAAGATAGTTTCCCTTAAAATATTTCTAGAGGAAGGGGTCTTCGAGAAAGGATACTTGTGATAGGGTAGGAGTTGACTAGGATGAGGGAGTAGAGGAGATAGTGGCAGCTGTCCTCCTGTAAGGCCTGAGCCAGGAAGGCTCTGCTCAGCTGAAAGTGAGGAAGTCTCTGGTGGAGACGCAGAGCGCTGGTCAAGGCGTTTGCCAGCAATGCCCTCTGATAGAAGTTAGCAGCTGCTTGGGGCCTAGACAGAGAAAAAGCAATTATTCTTCTCCCAATCATTTACTTCCTTTTTAAATGAGTGAGCGTGGATGTGTACTTATTACCCTAAATAGTCCCCATCATAATAATGTGTGCAATTATTTGCAATTGATTTTTGAATTCGATTTTGGCTTCCAACGATTATGAAAACAAGATAATTGAGGTAAAACGATTATTGTGCCACTGCTGTGTTCCATTCAACTTTCTTTCCTCCTTAATAGCTAGTGGTTCAACGGATCACAAAACTCACGGTTCGGATCATATCACGGATTGAGAATTTTATGTCACGGATTGGATCATTTTTCAGATCAGCATGAAAAAAAAAAATGGAATTGGGGGGGTGGGGAGTAACTTTGCATTTATCACTTAAAGCCCACTTTAAGTACTCCGATACCACAGCAGAAACTAACTAACTAACTAATAAAGTTAAAACATTATTAAAGGCAAGTTAACACTGTAAAAAGAACAAATACTGTACACTAATTACAAGAATAGATAAATACAACAAAGTTAAAAATAAAGTAGCTATAAGGTCGTAGTATTCATTTTGGGTACAGAAATGTAATAGTTAAACAACACTATGTTCACTGTAGAAATTTAATATTGATTCATCTTTGTTAAAGCTGTGTTTTGTTGTTTGATTAACATGACAGACAACAGCAAATATAGGTTGCTATCTCTTTAAGAGCAAGACCCCATGCACGCACAGATCTGATAATGATACACATCCGATTTCTTTCTCAACTCGTTCACTTAAGACATAACCGAATGTGTTTACGAGAGTACTTGCCGAGAGGGGTATTTTGACTGACATAATGCATGTACGTATCCATCCAAGTGCTTTGGGGACGTGAAAGATGAATCAATTCAAGTTTGCTCGCTATCTAAAACACGCCTCTCTGTGTGTGCGTGCCTTGGGTATGTGCGTCTGTACGCATAGATAACGTGGCGTGCGATACCGAATTAAATCCTGTTTTGCCTCTTCTAGCACTGGAATGCTTTTAAATCTATTTAATGTGTAAACTAGCAAGACAAAACACGAGCAAATGATAACATTTTACTCTATTACGGTGAAACTTGCACTTGATCCGCAAATCACATGCGTGCCGAACTATGGGGCATGGTCCGTATGGATCACGGATCAACAACGATCCGTTTAACCCCTACTAATAGCCTAAACTTCACATCAGCCAAATAAACGAGTGTTGTAAAATGCAGTCTACTGTTGCTAAACTGCAGGATGTGTTTGACTTTAAACAGTGTTATTAAAAGCGCATTAAGCTGCAAAAGAGACACTGTTCCCTAGGCGGCTTTCTGTGCGTGCGCTCCGAGTCGAACGTGGATAAGCATATGGGCTTCAGATACGCAGCTAAACGCGTACACACAAAAAAAAAAATCTCAAAATGTCATTTTGGAGAGTATTCACATAATCACAGTGGGTTATGTCTTAAGTAAACGTACACAGTTGAGAAAGAAAACTTGTGTGTAACAGTATATTGGATCCGCGCAGCTGCTCTTAAAATGACAGCAGCCTAATATATTCATAGTGCCGTCTGTGTCATTAATGATAATCAAACAACAAATGACAAATGAAAATAAGGGTTGCACGATTTATCACAATTAAACTGCTCGCAATTTGGCAAAGGCTGCGATTATTTTATGCGCAGCTTGTCAGAGCTGTATGGCTCTGTGATCAGTAGTTGCTTATACATGACTAGTAAACACACGACTGCCTTATTTTGAGTAAGAAGCCACATCATCTCACAGAAGGATGCTCAACTGTCATTATGAACAGAGTTGAGTAAAAACGTGTTATTAAATGTTGTCTTTTGTTGGACAAGATGTTAATAAATGCTTCTGATGTCTGGAAAGATGTTTGACGTGTGTTGCTTTTTCAAATCTACATTATAAGTGACTCAAACTCGCAGTGCCTTCAGATGGATTAGCATTTGGAGCCATAGTTCATTGACAAGCTGAGCAAAAAAAAAAAAAAAAAATACATAAAAATAATCGCAGCCTTTGCGATTTTATAAATCGCCCAAAGAATCACGTTTAAACGTGATTTCAATGTTATTTTTCTTATCGTGCGATTAATAGTGCAGCCCTAAAGGAAAATCACTCATAGATCTTGACTGAATAACTTAAGTAGCTTAAATAATAATTAAGCTATATTTAATGTGTACAGTAAGACTATGCAGTGTTATCTTACATTTGATTATTCAATTTTCTGTTGTAAGCTATTACTTATCTGAATACCACTGTTAGTACATCTTCCTAAAGAACTTAAAGCACTGTTTATTTAATATGTATTTTCATTCTGTTGTAGCCATTTGTCCACTTTGTTTGTAATTAGTTTTTGTTGTTATTGTAATGCTGACTGTTTACTTGTTTTATGTAACTGACTTACATTAGTTATCCTAGTATTAGTTTTTGCTTAAGTATTGATAATTGTGACATTTCACTGATATTTAAAATTACTCATATAGTGAAATAAGACTCATGATCATATTTCCTACCAATAATCATGTTAAATGATCATGATTTCAATACTGACCAAAAATAATCACGATTTGTGTGCAGCTTTGTGTGAGTCCACAAGGTTGTTGTTTTTTTTTTTTAATGAAGCTTGTGAAAGTGCCTTGTAAAGGAACATGACTCACCCAAGCAAGGGCAGAATGAACATGATGGAGCAGTAGACAGTGAACAGCCGTGACAGCCACATAGCCGTTTCCAGCTTATTACTCAAGAGGAATTGCTGTAACACATTAATGTGTTCATGAGTCAAGATTATAAATTAAATTCTCAAATAAAGCAATTAAAAAGGCACTGAATAATTAAAAAAAAAAAAAAAAAAAAGACATAAAAAATTGGTACTTACCACAGGTCCAGCCTGAGGGGGAGGAGGTGGACTCCTTTGCTCTGTGTCTGCCATCTTTCAAATATTAGAAGGCTCGATTCTTGAGAAAAATAACATAATAAGCTTGCATGCAAAAGTTTAAATAATACACTTTACATAATCATGCACTCAGGTTGCTTATTAACTCTTAGGATGAAGGAAGAGACAATGACTTGAGTTAATCTTTCTAAACCCTGAAACAGTTCTTAAGCAGTTACTCTTTGTGTAGTTTGCCAGGTGTGGGGGTGGGCAAAGACACAAGCACATTAGCTCTTACAAGCTCGATGCTTATTAATTATGCTTATTTAAACATGAAACTTTCTAAGGGCAAATTGTTGAAAAAAAATATTTGTATTGTTTAACATCGAGGCACTACCACAAAACAATAAGAAATACTTCCATAATGTCGATGCAAAGCAGAACTACACTTGTCAATGTAACTGCTGACAGTCATCACATCTAAAAAATTACAGATTTGTGAATATTACTGTGCACTTGTCAAACATCGCCAGTTTTTTAAATAGATAAATACATCTGAAGTCTGGTCTATTAGGTAGTTATAAAGCAGCCAATTAATTTCAGCTGAAATATGTTGGAAAAATCTAGAACATTACCCTGAGGAGCTAACAATGTAGCCGAGAAGCTAACTCTTCACACTGCCCCTGACTTCAACCACTGACAGCGCGCAACTTATGCGCATTTTTACATATACTGCCATAAAATACCATAGATAAAATGTATCAATACCTGTGATATATCGTTGATTATCAGTTTTTGTGAGAAAGTCGCCTTTATTTTCACCGCTCGGGGCGCACGCGCTTCTCTCTGGAATAATGCACGAGAGGTTGGTCAGCTGAGCCGACCTCGCGACCTCTGTAGATTACCGAAATCTCGCGATGTTGCGGTAATTTGCTAAATTTTATTGGCGCGCCCCCGTTGTCAGTCAACAGCTGTCATTTTTTGTTTTGTTTGCTTTTTTATTTCAAATATCTGCCTAAAAATATTTCACATATAATCCATAATAAAATAATAAATAAATATTAAATATTTTACATAATAATAATAATAATGATAATAACATCTCTGTTTGTGACTACAAATAATATAAACGACCAAATGCTATAAACAACTATAAATGACCGTGTCCTTAAAAATAACGTGTCCAGTTTTGCACGTTCGCCATTAACATTTTCTTCGGAAAACGTAAAAAAGTATTTTTTTCTCTCTGATGGGGACGCATAAAATGTGCCTTTCTTTATGCAGTCATCACTAGTACAGCTATAATAAAAATAAATAAATTAAATTAAAACATTAAAAAGAAGAAAAAGCGATTATTTGCAAAGCTACATCCTCAGACAGTCAGACCCACTCTGGAAATGTTTGAGTCAGTTCAGCGCGGCAGTGTACGCAAGCCTGCAGAGCTCCACGAGTTTGTAGTGATGCACGCGCGACCTTTCTTAAAGTCCAGTGACCTCGACACACACAGGAGAGACAAATTTGGATAAAAGACAGCCGTTGTTGCAGTATCTCATGTCATAACGGCAGAAGGTGAGTATTTAGTTTTTATTCGTTGAGATTGTTTTTACTGTTGACGACTGGGTTCGTTTCTATATCAAGCATGGAACTAATTTAGTTGCATACATCGATAAAACACAATTAAATATTTATCTACGTATAATTTCCATTGGAGTGCATGAAAAGGACATCATGTTAACAACTTTTTGCACATCTCGCGACATCCCATGTGATCACCGTGCACAGTTCCGACCCTAAACAGGTGTCTTTACTCGTGCAAAGATGCAAGGAAAAACGGCATTGCATATTTATAATGCTCTGCATTTGTGTTTGTGTATCCCTGCGTTTGTCACAGATGTTGACGTTCGAGGCGCTTCTCGTGAAAGAGCTGCAAAAACAGCAGAGCAGGGCAGAGTTCTGTGACATTGTGCTGCAGACTCAAGGTTTGGCATCTCATAGAAGTCCATCCTCTGCTCATTAGTCGATCTTTTTCCATCTTCCATTAAGATTGCTGTACTCTCTCCACCCCTGTCCAGGTGTTTCAGTGCCAGTGCACAGCTGTGTGTTGTCTGCCTTCAGCCCTTGGCTCTGTGGAACTCTGTCAGCCATGCCATTGCCCAGGAATGGACAGAGACGACTGATTGAAGTCCAAGCCGTGGAGGCCTGCACGTTGCTCAGTCTGGTCAGTCTTCTGTACTCAGGTCAGTTCAATGAGGACAAAGAGGAAGTCCTATTAGCAGCCTGCAAACTAGGCATCAACATACCTCAACGAGAAGCAAAGAGGTCAGCAACTGAGCAAAACACACAGAAGGAGTGTACAAAAGAGGTGGCGGAGAGAGAGTGCCAGACCGAGACTGTTCCGACACTCCCCTCTGAATGTCAAAACCCCAAAGAAACAATTGAAACTGTAATTGGCCCATCGTCATGGAGGAGCGATCAGGGGCTCTGCACGTACACTGATGACTCTGATATCACCCTGGCAACACTTCAGAACGTCCAGGGTAATCCAGAGAACATGCCTTCCTTTCAAGTCATGGATGTGGTCCCTGAAACTGCTATGTATCCTACAGTGAGTGGACCTGCCTGTTTGCCCCAGGTCTACGTATGTCCCCCTGCAGCTTCATACCAGCAGCCTGCAACCCCACTGCCAACTCTCCCTCACCCTTCTCATAGTGCATATGTTGAGCCATTGGCTAATCAGGACCAGGCAAGATTAGGGGGCGAGGAGTGTGTTTTAGAAGCATTTGCAGAGTTTGAGAACAATATCCCAGGTTTTATCAACTACTTCCTTGACACTAACATCTCACAGGGCACGGGGCAAAGGGAGCAGAGTCAGAGAGGGACGAGAGGGGACATTAAAACTGTGGGAAGGGCAGGAAGGAGGCGAAGGGCTGGGTTAAGCAAAGGATTTGCTCTGAAGGGAGAAGTATTGAATATTTGTAAAAGAGAGCAAAATATGAATAGGTGCGGAAGGGTGGTGAGGTCAGCCTGGATGGGGCAAGGTGGAGGTAGGGTTGGCAGGGTGCTAGACACAAGGCAAGTGTTCAAGAATCAAGAGAGGCTTAAACGGAGACGACAAGGCAGAGGAGCAATGAAAGAGGAAGGAGAGAAAGGCAGGTCTTCATCAAGGGCCAGACCCAGACAGAGACAGACAGGGAGCAGAAGCAAATTGGTAGAACCAGTGTGTCAGGTAGGTGTCTCATGACATCTTCAGATGAGGAGGTATGATAAGGAGGTATGACATTAAAATAACAAAAATCTTCAATTTTTATTCACTTTATGGTTTGAATAAATTATTTAAATGAATCATATCATGATTAATCAATATCCTTGATCGTTTGAGGAAAAAGAGCTTAAAAAGTGTTACTTTGGATAAGAGCATCTGCTTAAAGAGATAGTTTACCCAAAAATTTAAACCTGAAGATCACAAAACATAAAAGAAGGTATTTTAAAGAATGTTAACCAGACAGTAGAGTTGTCAAAAGTACTGACTTCGTTACCAAGTCAGTACTGAATTGTTGTTACCAAGACAGTACTGAAACGCTCCCATGTGTATCCGTGTAAGCGCTCGGTGAAGAGCGTCATTGATGACTATTTACAACATGTTTTTGAAGCGTTGAACTTTGAAGCTAATCATAGACATGTCTGATGAGCGCGTCAACACAACGGCCAATCAGAGGTGTTTATGAATCCGCTATACAGCACTCAAAGCATCACATTTTTTAAATTTCAGGAAAAAAAATAGTCTAGTACAGTTGTCAAAAGTACCGACTTCGGTACCAAGTCGGTACTTTTGACAACTCTACCAGACAGTATTTTTTTTTTCGTACTATGGAAGTCAATGGCTACCGTCAACTGTTTCATTACCAACATTCTTCAAAATATCTTCTTTTGTGTTCAGCAGAAGAAAGAAACTCATACAGGTTTGTAACAACTGTGAGTAAATAATGACAGAATTTTCATTTTTGGGTGAACTTATCCCTTTAATGAATACATGGAAACATATGCTGCATTCACACCATGTCGTAATTACCGTAGTCTCAAGATGACAGCACATGACGTTATATTCAGAGCTGTTTACGTCCTCGGACTGGGAATTATGCATTTCTATGTCACCACTCTCAACTCCTAAATGAATCTGCAGCGTGGTACAGCAGTCACATGGTAGGAGCTCTCAGACAATTCCCATCTTACAAGGTGTAATTACGAGCTCCACGAGGACATGAACGCTTTTTACAAGTTGAAATCACGTAATTGTGTAACTTGCAGTGCTCAAAACATTATCCCAGATCTGACAAGACATTCATTTAGACTAAAATGTCTTTTTCCGAATTTCCATAATGTGGAAAACATTGACACATGATGCTTGCGTGTCAATTTTTTTATAATTTTACAAAAATTTCTTCAAAAGCTTATAACATTACAAAAGTTTCTAATTAAAAAAAAAAAACCGCTGTTCGTTTGAACTATCTATTAATCAAAGAATCCTGTAAAAATATGATTTTAAGCAGCACAGTTGTTTTCAACATTGATAATAATAAGAAATGATTCTTGAGCAGCAAATCAGAATATAAGAATGATTTCTGAAGGATCATGTGACATTTAAGACTGGAGTAATGATGCTGAAAATTCAGCTTTGCCATCACAGGAATAAATTACATTTTAAAGTATATTCAAATATAAAACAGTTTTTTTAAATTTTAATATTATTTCATTCCAGTATTTTTGATCAAATAAATGCAGCCTTGGTGAGCATAAGAGACTTATGTTAAGAAAATCTTTCCAACCCCAAACTTTTGAATAGATGAAATATAAAAATATAACAAAATGTATGATATGACCCCTTCAAATTAAACAAAGCAGTTACTCTAATATTCTCTGAAATAAAACTTTTTTTGTCACTTTTTGTGTAGGATACTGCTCCACCTCCAAGAAGAAGAGGTCGCCCCCGCACACGTCCCTTGCCCCAACAAAATGTTTCCCGAAATTTCAGTGGAACATCAGCACCTGAGCAGAAAACCATGAACCATCCAGCTCCATCCCTGTTGCATACCGCACCTCTCCCAGCAACCAATCAGACCAGCCTCGCTCAGCCAATGGACTGGCTAATAGATGACGTCATTGCACAGCTCCCTTTCATGCCCAACAATCAGCACGGAATAACAAATACTGTCACTGTAGATTCCAATGTGGATAATGCAAGAGAGCAGTCTTCGGTTAAGCTCACAGATCTTGGTATAGTCCAACCACAATCTGAAGGTGAGCTGACTGACATACTTGATAGTTTTCTGAGAACGTTTGAGCAACATGTTGGTATAAGCGATTCAGATGTTCGAGACGGGATGGTGCCCAACGTAACAGATGGTAGCAAGACCTGTGGACATACAAACACATCCAATGCACATGCCACTTCTATGAACACAACACAGGGGTCAAAAGCCTCATTATCCAAGAACAGGCCACAAGTCTCATCTGTTCATAACCAAGTTTCGCAGAAACCATCAGGGTATTGGCAGGTGTCAGGTGTGACAATGGAGAAATCACTAGCACAGCAGGGTGAAGAGAAGACTAAAACTGGCAGGATTACCAGAAGCCAAAGTAGGAAGAGGCAGCTGGAAATTTTCGAAGAACTGCCTAGGAGAAACGAGCTCCCAGCAAAACGGAAGAGAGAAAGGAAAAAAGAACGACTAGAGAAGCCAAAGGTGGACACTTCTCTACCGAGAGAGAAAAAAGGACGAACTAGAAAGCGGCATGGTGAGCAAAAAGGCACAGCTGATTCAAGCTGCAGTGTTGCGAGCGCATTGAGGAGAGTCATAAACACGGCCAATGCTCGAAACCTGAAGTGTGCCACAAAAACAACTTTACAGAAGACTTTAGATGGGTCAAAATCCTCAGAGTCGCATGATCGCAAAGAGTCCAATCTTATAAAAAAGAGACAAATGGGTCATGCTAAAAGAAACACAACCAAAACTCTTCTTGAAAGAAGTACGTTAAAGGTGCAGTGCAGTACAGAGACTTCACAACCCAAATGGCCAGTCACAAATAATAAAACCACTGGATCCCGTCCAGCTCTTTCTGCTTTTGAATTAATGAAAAAGATCTTGGAAAATCAGCAGAACAGAGAGGAAGAGCAAAAGGGAGAAGATCACAAAATGTGGACTGTGATGAAACAGAAAGGAGAGGAGCAGCTGACAAACATTCAAGTACATGGAGTTGAGGTAAAAATGACTGACAATGGAGAGAAAGGTGGTAGAATTAGGGTTGAAGAACACAATAATAACAGAATAAACCAAAAAGATGAGAAGACAAAAGAGAGAATGAAGGACGCTGGTAACCAGATGACCATATGCCTTCAGAATACTCTGCCTAAAGGTAAGAGCTCAAAATAATTCAGTTATTTGCAGATATTAGAGATTTTTGTAATGATTTGGGCGATATTGGATGTGCAATTGCTCGTGCTCATTTCCCCTATTTTACATTTATATTACCTTTGTTGTCATCTAGTTCTCACTTAAAATTAATTAAATTAAATGTAATATGTAGCAAATCTCAAAATGATTTTACTTTATATTGTTTTGATGCCTAAATTAACGTATCGCAGTGTTATTTATATTATTTTAATTATTTATTAATATTTTGTTTTGTGCTTTCGTCATTTTTATTAGTTTTTAAATATTTCTATTTATCTTCAATTCATTTTTTTATTTCAGTTTTAGTCATTTTTGTACTTTTTTGTTAGTTGCCAATACAGCATTTCTAATTTTTCTTCAAGTTTTTTAATTTAATATTTATATTTATTTTGTTTCAGCTTTGTTCCAGTTAGCAAAAACAATTTTTAATAGTTTTAGTTTAACAATAACCCAGACTTATAGCAGTTTAAACAAGTGATTTTTTTAATATATATTTATTAGAATGATAATCTATTATTATTTGTTTATTGGTTATTAGCAATAACATGAAAATAATGATTATTTTTTTATTATAACTTTTTTCTGGTAATTATGTATTCACAGACCGTAGCATGTCAAATGGAGAGAGATTGACGGAGAACAGCTACAATAAAGCAACACTTGAGACTGCTGACTCTCTCAATGATTCTCCTTTTCAAAGATTCAGCACAGAAGGCGTCATGCTTAAAAACAGGTCAGACATGCCTTTTGTCTCACATGCACTGGACCCCACTGTGCCTCTTGAGGCGGCCAGTTCAGAGGATGAGGAAGTTGATGTCGTGGAGGTCTCTAGTTCTTTGTCCGAGTCCTTCTCAGTGCTGCCGGTCACTGTGGACATTGTGCCCAGCACAGAGGAGGAGGAGGATGAAGACTACGAAATTGATGTGATAAGTTTAGGATCTAGTTAAGCATGTACAAATTTCTGTTACTGTTTAGCATCAGAGTTCTGAATAAATGTGTATCGATGCATATTTGTAGAACATGGTACCCTTTTCCCTTTATATAATTCAACAGTTCACACAAATCTAACAGTTGGCAGTATTTGCTATTTTGACTTTGGTGGCTTCAGTTTCAGGCATCAGAAATTTTTAGAGTTTTAAGTTCTGAGTGTTAAAGTTGTTTATTTGTGTGACAATCGTGCCTTCTTGTAGATAATGAAACTGCTATTAATGTCCAGTTTTCTTGTCAGAATGTTCAGAATAAAAAGACATGGATCTGACCTTAGTTGTTCTTGTGTTCAAATACAAGTTTCTGCATGTTTGATAATACTAA
Organism: Ctenopharyngodon idella; assembly: GCF_019924925.1. Taxonomy (NCBI): domain Eukaryota; kingdom Metazoa; phylum Chordata; class Actinopteri; order Cypriniformes; family Xenocyprididae; genus Ctenopharyngodon; species Ctenopharyngodon idella. The sequence goes on along the minus strand of NC_067233.1, from coordinate 15,311,745 downwards.
ATCATGTATAGTGAAAGAATAAAATCATGTACTTGACAAAGTTTGATTTGTCTTGGACAGCAGGCAAAAAGCACCTGTCAACTAGAGAAATTCAACCAAACCTCCAGCAAATCTGATTTCTGAGTTTACATCATATGTGTGATGAATCAGGATTCACAACTTCTCCATTATTACCGACAGTCTTATTACAACCACTCAAAAAGTGCAAAGATTTTGATATGAAAATATGAGAAACTCATCAAACTCATTAGTGTTCATTTGAAACTTAATGTCGTTGTTTAATGAACTTGATTATGGATTGGTTATAATGAAATGTTACTCACATCCTCACACACAATAACTGCACAGAACTGAGTCACTGAAGTGAACACAGGTTTATTTGTTAAGCATTTATTTGTGATGTTTTTGTCCTCCTCCTACACATTACACCTGAGCTGCTCTCAGCCAGTCCCCCTCCAGGGATATGGCCTAACTTAGCTTGGTTTGCATTGGTTGTGTTGAGCACCTCGGGAAGGTGTTGTTTAGCACCTGACATTAGTCATTGTCGATAAATGTGATCGGCACCCTCGTGTAAAACACGATGGTATGTGTGTGCGGTGTGGAATAGCAATAAAAAGACACTCATTAGGAAAAACAGTGAGTGTATGTGTAAAGCGTGTTTGTCGGGCGGCAGGGTGATTGGTGTAGTGTCCCCCGGTGAGTCTGAGCTCTTAGTGCTGGATTCTGCGGATGGACTGGATCTGAGGGGTCTGGCTGTGGGAACCCCAGTTTCTCCAGTGCTGATAGTCTCCGCTGTGCCTCTCACACTCCATGATGTACTGCCTTCCCCTGTATCCTGGGAACTCGTAACACACGAAACTACACGCATAGATGGAGAAATGAGGGTCAGGTATTTCTGTGCTGAAAGGAAATAAATACAGAGAAAATATAAAGAAGAGACTCACGCGCCACACTGCACATGCATGGAGCCCACTTCAGGGCCACACCATCCCATGGCCTGCAGAGAGGGGTAGTCGTCACACAGCTCCGCATTGCGGCCCAAGAAGTTCTCCTTCTCGTAGATGATCATGCGACTGCTCTGGTGAGACTGAGGGGAGAGCGAGAGAGAGTTTGAACCCATATATCCACATACTTAAGTGATTATATATCGCACAACAATATATAAAGCTGCAGGCATTCATTTTTTACCTTATTAAAGTTCAAGAGATAATAAATAGTGAATAAATAAGTAGTTGTTTTGAATAAATATGTTGTACATCACATGAGAGACTCCAGTCATATCAGTAGTCTAATAAAAGCTATAAATATGATAAAATATTTACTATACAGAAAATCTCAACTGCTTGATTGTTTATAGTGTCACAGAATGTGATATATTAAAAGTTGGATATATAGTACATCCAATTTTGCATACTGTACACTCATGTAAAGCAATATATTATATAGCAAATCTTGGCAGTATGATCGTTTATGTTGTCGCAAAATGGTAAATATACTATATAGCAAATCTCAAATGCCTGATTGCTTGTATCGTTGCAAAATGTAAACTATATTGTTTCTAATCTGCTAAATGTGTCTATAAGGCTTTAAGATATTAAGATAGTATAAACATTAACATCAAGATTTTCTTCAAACAGTGTGTACTTTGAAAAGGGCTATACAAATAAATTTGACTTGACTTTGATTCTTGATTTTTTTCATGGAGTGGGTCGCCTCATTGGAGCTGCCATGTTGAGGTCGCATGACCAGTCGAATGCTACTTGCTTTATCTAAATAAATCCTGTTATGGACACTTCCACTTGATGAATAATTATTAAGTATCAGCCAGCACAAAATACTGTGTACTTTTAGGATTTCTACTTTGAGAAAGGAAATAACTCACGGCGCAGTAGACAGGTCTAAAAGACATGAGTCTCTCCACGTGGTAGGACAGGTTTCCACAGTAGGCATCCCAGTGAGGATACTCTCCTCTCTCCAGGATGAACTGCTGTCCCTGGAAGTCATGGTGCTCATAACCTACCCAGCTATTGAAAAAGAATGTCCAGTCATACATAGGCACATACTATTGGATGAAAAGTTCCTGAGTGCACATTCATTTAACACTATGACTTACGCGCCACTCTCCACACGAATAGAACGGATGTTGTCGAAGCCACACTCCTGAATGTTGCAGCATTCTGAGGTGAATTCCTGACATTTTCCCTGGAAGTGTTCCTGCTCAAACACAGTCACCTGGGACAGCGGAAGCACAAATGTAAAGTGTGTGAAAATGTTGTTTTCTTATAATATATATGCAAAAGGTACTCAAATAAATGACTTAAATGGGTTTGTTTGGCATGTGAAATTAGTGGCAGCATGTTGTATTGATCCAGATGCATTATAACAAATACATTTTTGAGATTTAAGATAGGCAATTTCAAAAGTGACTGAATGTAAGCGTTTACTGACAGTTTACCTTGAAGAAAGGAGCCATTCCCATGCCAGAGCTGAACATGGGCTGCATCATACCGTATCGAGAGAACCTATACATCTTTTTTTTTATATCTAAAAACAAACAGAGGGGGAAAAAAAACAGAAAACATAGTAAATATCAATGAAAATAATTAGATACAAATTGTGAAATTAACTCAAATAAATAATCATTTGTTAGTATTAGAACTGTGTTCTATATCATTAGGCATTTTATTATTAATAAAATGTATTAATAAAGTGTTAATAAAATTGTTAGATTTAAATCAAAACCAATCGCATAATGTGGCCATACTGAGATGATGTTTGTAAAGTAGACCATAATAAGTTTATAATTGTGCCATGAGCTCCGTGAGATGTAATTTGGGATCTTACCGTTTTAGTCACTGAGCTCGAGAGTGGCCTTAACGCCGGTTTCGCGTGGAGCTTTGAGAGAACCTGGCGCTTCAGTTTTATATCGACCACCGCGTGCGCGCACGCCTATGCGCGCACCCGCCATTGTGCGCGCGGTGCGCGTGGAATGCCTTCTGATGGGCTCGCGGGACAGGGGGACAGGGTCGCCAGCTCAGCACATACTATAGAAGTGCCATATGTGAGCCCATTCACTGACAAGTGCAGTGCGTTTTAGGTGAAAGCAGGAGACACAAAGGGTTTGGCCCCAGTATGTTCGTGCAGGTCAGCACTCCTGGTTACAATGAGCCCAAAATGCTGGGATTATCTTAGTGAACTTGCTCCAACTGAGTGTGGGTTTGAAATGGTGTATTTGAGCTGCTGTGAGTAAAGTTGATGCTGATTTTCATGCAAGTTACCATTTTTACTCAAAGATTTGGGGGACCAAATGTAAAAGTTACAATGTCTGGTTTAAAAAAAAAAAAAAAAAGATATATATATATCTTTTTTTTTTTTTTTTACCTGGGACATCCATGGTTGGATGAATATATAAAGACATTATATAAAGATATGTATATATAAACACAGCAATAAAACTACAAATGTTAAAAGATTAGTAGGAAAGTGATTGTACTTTATCAGTACAATCCATAACTAACATTAAGGGGGGGCATGCATGTCCACCCAATATTCATATTAGATTAATGGTTGATTGTTGAATAATGTTTTCTGTGACACAATGTTTTTATACATTTGTACATGTTGTTGTTATTATTTACTTGTATTTATTTATATATTTATTTGTAGGAGAACAGCCATATTTTGTGTATGTGTATATGTCACTACTTTTAATTTATTTTAATTTATTTATTTATTTTTAGTCCCCCAATGCTGAATATGTGACTGAAATGAAAAACTCTGTAAACCACTATTAAATCATTGGTAAATTAGGAAAAAATCTTCACCAAAGTTCATCAAAGTTCAATTTCAGTCTCTAAAATTAAACTTTTGCCCCGATACTGCTTATGTTTCAGGCTTGAAAGTTGAAGATTGTGTGATGATTTGTTAGGAGTTGGAAATTTTTTCTGACTATTTCATTCTCTATGTCTCATACACATCTACTCTCTTTCTCACTCTGTGCTGATGATGTGGGGCTTCTTTTCTGTGAGTCTGCTGAACACGGCATGTTTCATTGTGTCAGTGTAATCCTTACAGACTCAGCGCCAGGGTATAAGAGCTGCGGGCATGGCCAGACGCAAACACTCTCAGAGTGAACCCTGGGTACGGACACACACTCACTGAACACAGGTAAGACAGCAGAATATCCACTCACATACACATAAAACTTTAACCTAACAACTTGGAGAGTATAAGAGGGTTGGTTTTGATTTGCATCACCATAATGAACACCACCACCCCACACTTCCCCTTTGCCCCTACCACTTTGTTTCCCCAAAGACCCACTATATCCATTCCAAACATATATTTTTGACTTTTTCATCTCCTAAAACACTTTATCCCTCTCTTTCAGCATAGACAGGATCAAATATTATGTATACTAGAGGTTGCCCCTCCCATTTCTTTATTATTTTATATTAGTTATATGAATTTCCTTTTTATTAATTCTCTATTTTTAATTTTACCTCAGGCATCATGTCTTCCAGCGGAGAAAAAAAGACCGCCTCCCAGACCGACGGCAAGGCAGCCCAGAGCAAGAAGTCCGAGATGGGCATGATGTCCTACAGGGTAAATCTTTCAAATAAACATTCACATGTGCATGTCTCCTACGCTTGGATGTCGATTTAACATTACACTAACAGATTTCTCTCTCTCCATTAGATGTATGTGTTTGACCAGGAGAACTTCCAGGGACGCATGATTGAGATCAACGCCGAGTGCATGAACGTTTGTGATATGGGCATGGACAGAGTTCGCTCACTACGTGTGGAGTGTGGACCGTAAGCATCACCATCAAGTCTGAATCTATGTAATACGCACAATTTAGTAAGAATAACATATCTCACTCACCTCTTTATGTGGCCTCTGCAGTTTTGTGGGCTTTGAGCAGATGAACTTCTGCGGTGAGATGTACATCCTGGAGAAGGGCGAGTATCCTCGTTGGGATTCTTGGAGCAACTGTCAGAAGAACGATTACCTGCTTTCCTTCAGACCTGTCAGAATGGTGTGTAAATGCACACACAATGCTCTCACACCTTCAGGCCTGTTATTAGAATGCATTCCAAATGCATTGACCACTTTTTCTCCTTCAGGACCCTGAGAAGCACAAGATCTGCCTGTATGAGGTTGGTGAGTACAAGGGCCGCAAGATGGAGATCATGGATGATGACGTTCCCAGCCTGTTCTCCTACGGATTCACCGACAGAGTTGGCAGCATCATGGTCAGCTGTGGAACGTAAGTGCAATGTACCTGTGGCCCATGAGGTTTCACTTGGACAAACCTCTGTGCGCTTCCCAAAAGACAAATGTGGCTGTCAAAAACTGTAAACCACAGAAAAATACTTTGAAAGTTTATAGATATAAGAATAACAATCTTGCACAACAAGATGTGTTGGGAATTTAATTACAATATTAAAGAGTTAAGGATGTTTAAATCAGTGTTATTTTAGTACCATTTAGATTCTATTATTATTTTTTTAATTCATATTTTGAATTAGCTTTTATTTTTATATTTTCTGTTTTCATTTTAGTTAAAGATTTAGTAATTTTGTTGAGTGTCTTTTCGTTGAGTGCATTTTTAAAAAAATGTTTATCCATTTTTTCTTTCATTTTTACTTGTAGATACTTTTAGTACATCAAGTTAAACTAAATGAGAAATTTTGCCTTGGCAACTAGCTAAGATAAAATAAGTTTGTGTTTTTTTATTTTTATTCTTTATTTCATTTTGGTTAACCTTTATTTTAATTTAAGTAACGAAAAAATATGGTTTTACCTTATAACTTATAGTTAACTATAACAACCCTGGTTTAAATATATAAATGAGTTTAAATGGATAGTTCACCCAAAAATGAAAATTTTGTCATCATTTACTCACCCTCATGTTGTTCAAAACTTGTATAAGTTTCTTTTTTCCACAAAACAAGATATTTTAAAAAATGTTGGTAACCATACAGTTGACTTGGAGCTGACTATGGAAGTCAATGGCTGTCAACTGTTTGATTACCAACATTCTTTAAAATATCTTCTTTTGTGTTCAATAGAACAAAGAAACTCAAACAGGTTTGGAACAACATGACGGTGAGTAAATGATGACAAAATGTTCAAATGTTCCCTTTAAACTGGTTCAATATCAAAGTTGCACAAACTAACCTGCAGATCTTTTTTTTCTCAGCTGGGTGGGCTATCAGTACCCCGGATACCGTGGCAGCCAGTACCTGCTGGAGAAGGGTGAATACAGACACTTTAACGAGTATGGCGCCCGTTGCCCTCAGTTTCAGTCTGTGAGGCGTATCCGTGACATGCAGTGGCACCCGCACGGCTGCTACACCATGGCCAGCAAGTGAGGGCCAGACCCGGAGAGGAAGAGGAGAGGTGAAGTAGAGGGAGAAGGGCGCAAGAGAAAGGAGACGAGGAGAGACGTCTGAGAGGCTGCATCTTCCCCATGCCACTGTTATGAAGGGCGGATGTTTTCGAGGTGACAGACTCCCTGACTCACATTGCAGTCTGTGTCTGTCGAGCTGTTAAAGCCCAGCAGGGCAGTGATTCTCCCAGGCCTCTTAGTGTCTCTGTGTAGGGTGGAGGCACCGATAAACACACTTCCCTCTTCCTCCCTAGTTCCTCTCTTCTCTTTCTCTCCTGCATCATGGCTTCTTTTCTTTCCTTCCATAATTTATTTACATTTTTTTGTCATCCGTTCTATACCCTGCCCACATCCCCCTTTTCCCCAGGAGGATGGAAAGAGAGAGGGAGAAATTAAGGGATGAGGAGAGTGAAGCTCTTGTGCCCTAGAAATCTCTCTTTGCTTGCTGTACAGATTCCTGGTCACCTTTTCAATAAAAACCTAAAAGCTTGATAACAAATTTTGTCTTTGTCAATCTGTTCATGTCATGCATATATAATCATGGCTGTTAATAATAATCATGAGGCCCAGAATGAAATTTGCACTATATGAAGGACAGCAGTGTATTTTCACAGGAGTGTGAAATGTAATGTCAGTTTACATGTTGTGGGTTTACATCCTGATTTTTAAAGCATTTTAATTAAGTTAGATTATTTTAATATCAATTATTTTAAATAATAGTATGCTAAATACAGTACGTCTATGCCAAAAGTCCCCAGATGGTCTTACCGTAGATTTTTTTGATGTAGGCTATGGATCCGTGGCTGATATCGCCCACTGTCCATTGCGCTTTGGATGATTCGGTTCAACTACAAACACGAAAAAAAGAGCCAGCTGCTATAGGCCTACCTTTGACGCATACGGGATGCCTCACATTACCGTAAAAAAGACACGCCAGACAGTAAAAACGTCCACGGGGCCGGTCAAGGAAAAGCCTTTCTCTGATAGCCTATTATTAAAAGTGCCTCAACAGGGGCACGTTCAAGCTCAAACCGGTGCGCAACGTTTTGCTACGGTTTCCGGGTTGAACGACATGTTTCCTGGAAACGGTGTGCAACGGGTTTGAGATACGTTTTCTCTTGTTTGGTGGGTGTGTCAAAACTGTCAGCACAATCAGCAACAGCATGTACATAAACCACGCGGTATTAAAGAGACAGCTCGCACAATGGGTATGAATGTAACATAAAAGTACTATACATATTTATATATTTTGCTAATGTATTTTAGAGTGACACTTTCATAAACTTTTCTATTCTCCTCTGATTATATAATGGTAAATATTACAATATCATAGCACAACAATAGTGATCATCAATAATGATAAGCCTAATACTCACAATAAAAAATAATAAGGTCATAGATCATAACACAGTCTCGGAGGTAAGAAGTGGATTATCCTTCATCTGAAATGTTTGTCTTTTCATCCTGAAATGCGAGGTAGGCCTAAATGTTGGATCACAACAATTAGAAACCACAGTTTTCACAAATCCCTTCAACGCACCACCGTTTCCGTTTAAAAAACGTTTTGCAACGTTTTGTCAGGGCTGAACGCAGCCCAGCCTTTTTTTTTTCCCTCAACAGGCTTCAGCTTCAGACAGACGATACAAGTGACGTAAGGACACGTCGCATTAACTCTTCTGTTTCTACAAATAAATACAACCCGATTTTTGCCTGTGTGGGAGTAGGTAGTAGCCATGTTTCTAAATCATGAAAAAGTCATAAATTTTGTCAAATATAAAAAGCTACACATATATTTGCAGTTTTAACTGATCTTATGGGTTAAAATGTCAATCAAATCCTTATTCATGAATGACTGGAAAAGTGAAAATGCAAATGACTAAAAGGTAAGAAAAAATGGCCTTTGTCTTTGAGGATAGTTAAATTACATTTCATCATGGTACTATCAGAAAGGGACAGAAGTAGGCCTACTGCTTTTTTGGAATGGAAGGTTACGGGGAAGGACATACTGCCCTCTAGTGGTTCATTCTGGGTGAAGGTGTTAAAGCCCCCCCGTAGTCAATAATTTTATTTCTTAAAACCCATCTTTGATCACCAAAATGACATTTAAAAAAATAAAATAAAATAAATTCTGTGGGGGGAAATCTATGTTTTAAAAAAGCTTGAATGTAACTGTACACCCTTGCTTCATTTAGTAGTACTGGTTTAATTCAGCCATATATGTTTGAACCAGAAACTGATTCAGAAGAAGTGGAAGAGTGAATTACAGGCTCATCTATAAGTCGATGTATCAGAATGGTAATGCATTTTATCGCTTTCTACAACGTCGGGCACATAACAGTATGATTAGCCTTTTGCTTACGTTATCAAACAGCTAATAATGTGTTGCTAATGTTACACATGTTCCCGTTCGCCATCTCGGAGTCAGGCAAGCTGCCTTCTAAAAATCAGCATCCTTAGAAACGCTTTGAACAACTTAACATCAGTGGAGCACAGGCATATAGTTCACCATAGCATCGTAATATACATAACTCACCAGCGATATTGCTAAATGTACCCAATTTTTCATATCAACAGGAAAATATTCCGGGATAACCTGGCTTCTCTTGAGACTCCCCTGCTTCACAGTATAGTTAATGTTGTGCTGTCTTTCTTCACTGCAGATTTAAGAAGAAAATATTCAGAAGTGGTGTTGACTTATGAATTTGCACATGATTCGTCTTAGCATATTAAAAACACCACATAGACATATAAACAATATTAACTTGATTTTCACCACAGGGGGACTTTAAAATCACAGTCTGCTAAGACAAAGAGAAGAGACACGAACAGGTAATTATCAAACCACTGTAATCAAATTATTTTATTAAAAAAAATTAAGCACACTATACAAATTAAATACACTCATAATCAGACAAATATATCAATTAAACAGTACAATTACAACATTACTATATTGAAATGAGACACTGCGTAATAATGCTTACTTGAAATTAAAAATAATTTTTACAAATTGTATCTCTTGAAGCCTATCGAAAACATTCAGATAGCTGCACCATGTGTCCCTCGTAGTGACTTATGAAGATGTGGCTTCTGTCAACGTGACATCATCCTCACAAATTCTGGAAGGTTGAGTGAGGAAGAACAAAGAGAAAACAGAAGTAGAGTATTCAGTAAGGTAAACTGAAAATGCTAAGAAATGCAAATATTAGTTGTCCTTATTTATCCATCATTCTCTCACCTTCAAAATCAACCAGTCCGTCCCCGTTAAGGTCGGCATCACGAAGTATATCGTCAATATCCCTGGGATTCAGCTGTTCTCCCATCAGCTTTTTCATGGCCTCTCTCAGTTCTGTGACGCTGATTTGCCCATCACCATTGGAGTCAAACTGCACACCGGTAAAATGCTGATAAGGCCACTGATGGCTGCAGTCAACACAGTGGTGTGTGTGTGTGTGTGTGTGTGTGTACCTCTTTAAAGGCATCTCTCAGCTCCTTCACTCCGATCATGTCCGCTGTCTCTGCCAGCATTTTGGGGCCCATAAGCTCCACAAAGTCCTCAAAGTCAATTTTACCCCCACCTTAAAAAATACAGAGTATATATGACTTTAAACTCCACCTTTTTTTAAAATCTATTTTTTATTCTTCTCTAAATTAATACAAAAAATATAATTACATTTTATTATTTTATCCTTAAAAATACAGAGTATGTGCCCTTAAACACCAGTTTTTTGTTCTATTTTTTTTTTTTTTTTTTTTTTTTACATTTTTCTCTAAATTATACAAAATGTTTACATTTTAAGCTATTATTATATTTTATAATTTTATTATCAACAAAACAACTTAAATCAGAAGACTGAAACATGTAATTTAATTAAAAATCCCAGATTTATGGTCTCAGTTCCCATATTATGGTCTCAGACTTTTGGACTATAATACAGTGCAATAATATCTGCATGCACATATTGCCACAGATCATAAACGCAGTGATCTCACTCACTTATTTGTTGACTCAGTTCAATGAGTTCCATCTCTGTCGGCATGTATCCCATCGTCCGCATGCATTCGCCCAGGTCCCTGCAGTTGATGTATCCTTTGTTCCTATCAAACTCTTTAAAGGCTTCTCTTAGTTCTGCATAAATACAAGGAAAGAGATGTTGAAATGCATGTTTTCCAGTCTGACTCTTGGGTGAGGTGTGTGTTTTTTGTGAATACCTTCTATCTCTTCTGGCCGCAGTTCCCTGTCCTGTTAAATCAAGAGACATAAGAAAGATGTTAAACACTGATGTACTTGAAGACATGTCTCTGTTTGACATGATCTCTCTCTCTCTCTCTCTCTCTCTCTCTCTCTCTCTCTCTGAATCATCAAAACGACTCAGACAAAACACATGGGTAGGTATGTGGAAATGAAAAACTGGGGCAAAATGCAAGTTTGAGGACTGGTTCTTCCAGTGTGTAATAATGTAGTGACATGGGTAGTCACTAGATTACACAGTGAAAGTTGCCTGGCAACAGCTAAAAGATAAGGAGATTTGGAGGGTTTAACTTGAGGAGGGCCCAGGGAAACACGCAAAGCATAAAGAGTGGATGAGGTTAAACAGAGTGCCATATGAGAAAATCCCATAGTTGATTCTCTTTTCCATTTACAGCTCTATCTATAATACTCAATACCATATAGTACACACATGTATGCATAAACTAGTGGATTACATATGCCGCAAATCCAGTGCAGAACCCTTTCTCATTTAACTGATTATATCATATCCTCACAGTGACTGTTTAATAAAAAGCATTGTTAAAAATCCATTGTCATTCATCTTAACCAGAGACAATATTTTTTAAATCATTGTGAAATTTAAAGTCAAACAATACATACTTTCATTCAGCATGCATTAACTGATCAAATGTGACAGTAAATACATGTATAATGTTACAAAAGATTTCTATTTCAAATAAATGCTTTTCTTTTGAACTATTCATCAAAGAATCATGAAAAAATGTATCAGTTTCAGCACAACTGTTGACACTGAAGATTAAAATGGCTGCTGAAGATACATCTTTTCCATCACAGGAATAAACTATATTTTAAAATATATTAAAATAGAAAACAGATATTTTAAATGGTAATAATATTTCACAGTATTATGTTTTTACTGAATCAAAACAAATGATCAAATAAATGCAGCCTTGCATGGTGCGGTGGATGGATGGGCGGATGTGACTGACAAGAGGGAAAATGCACACGGTTTTTGGTGCCTCTTATGAAACACACCGGGATAATATTTTGCCATGAGTAAAATTACTTTAAAAAGGCTTAATGTAGGCTTGTAGTCTTATATGAAATAGATGTATTTATTATTGTTTATAATAATTTGATTAGCTTTTAGTTAATTATTATGAAAACTATAAAAACAACCTAGAGCCATATACAAATGTAATTTCTTGGAAAACATAAAAAAAAAAAATAAGAAAAATAGAAACCATGGAATAAGTTCAAATTTATTTTAAATATGTTGTGGTCAGACATAGACGTAAGCTATTTAATTAAATTAATTTCTGTAACTTAAATCATTAGAGTTAAAATAGCATATCATTTCAAGCTTATTCAGATTGAGTTCTGCTTAATATTATTAGTTTTGAGTTCACATTACAAGTATTTTTTAAGTTGAATTACCTTTTTGAAAATTTTAAGTAAATGAACTTATTTCATTTAGCAATTTTCACCGTTAGGTTTTACAGTGTGAGCATAAAAGATTTATTTCGAAAACTATCCCAAACAATTGAGCAGTAGTTTTGGACAACTTTTGATGTCTGCTGAACAAATAAGCTTTAGCAGGAAAATGAAACAAACCTGCAAACATCACTTTATTTCCCACTTTAGGATGAAATATCTTTCGATTCCCTGCATGATCTTTTACAACAAACCAGTGGAGAGAGTGAAGAAATGTAGTAGATGATTCACAACGATGATGAGAAAACTGCTGAAATGGTTCAGATGATGTGATCTTTTCTATTAATGCAAGTGGAGAATGTAGATGTTTTAGTTTTTCATAGTACATACGAGCTGTGACTTTGCGAAGCCCTGTCTTAGGAAGATGCATGCTGGTCCGATGATATTATGTAGCATGGTGCAGTTTTGAACCAGTGCATTCAGAGGCTCCTTAAACTCAGAAGTTACTTCATTTTCTCCGTCTGCTTCTCCGGGTGGGCGGGGCCCTGGCGCCACTGGCCCAGCCACTTTACCCTCAGCCACACCCTTAGGGTGGGGCCAAATTTTACTTGAGACATAATCTAATTAAGCACAGTTCAGTCAATTTGTTTGACAGTTTGTCCTTAAACTACTCAAGTATTATGATAGTGATAAAATACTGATTACTTTCTTTACAAAATATCTATATTATTAAAATCTTAAAGGGTTAGTTCACCCAAAAATGAAATTTCTGTCATTAATTACTCACCCTCATGTCGTTCCACACTCGTAAGACCTTCGTTCATCTTCAGAACACAAATTAAGATATTTTTGATGAAATCCGAGAGTTTTTTTCTTAATAGAAAACAACGAAAGTACCACATTCAAGGTCCAAAAAGGTAGTAAAGACATCGTTAAAATAGTCGACGTGAATACAGTGGTTTAACCTTAATGTTATAAAGTGACGAGAATGCTTTTTGTGTGCAAACACAAAACTAAAATAATGACTTTATTCAATAATTTCTTCTCTCCCCTTTCATTCTCCTACGCTGTTTATGTTCAACGCTTCCAGGTTCTACTTCAGAACGCCGAATCAGTATTGGCCAGCTCCTGCGTCAGCATTATATGCATGCGTTGTGCTGCTCATGTGAACAGCGTCGGCCAATACTGATTCGGCATTCTGAAGTAGAACCTGGAAGCACCTGGAAGAAATTGTTGAATAAAGTCATTATTTTAGTTTTGTTTTTGCGCACATAAAGTTATCTCGTCACTTCATAACATTAAGGTTGAACCACTGTAGTCACTTTGACTATTTTAACAATGTCTTTACTACTTTTCTGGACCTTGAATGTGGTAATTACATTGCTTTCTATGGGGGATAAAAAAAACCTCTCGGATTTCATCAAAAATATCTTAATTTGTGTTCTGAAGATGAACAAAGGTCTTACGGGTGTGGAACGACATGAGGGTGAGTAATTAATGACAGAATTTTCATTTTCGGGTGAACTAACCCTTTAAAGTCTAATTTCAATAATATATTTAACACAGAAACACAGTTTACACAGACACACAGGCCCTGACCTTTAAATAGGTTTTTCTTACCTTCTTCATTTTGTTTTTCATTGATGGTTTGGTGCAGTTTCCCATGCCTTAATCCTCAGTGAAGAGGTTTCCCACCTCCCCTCTTACGTCCTTTTTATATAATTAATTTATAGAGTGGGTGACAATACAACACTCACCTGCTTCCATATTAAGCTACTTAAAGTCCACGTTGTTTAGTTACTAAAACCTAAAACCCAACCTAACAAATGTCTCTTTTAACCTTTGCATTCTTTCTCATCTCAGACCCTTCTTTTACCTATTGGTCAAAGCAAAACTCAAACACTAAGCATATTTCTCCCAATTCTTGCCATTTTCACATCTCGTTTAAAAAATCTCCATGCTTCTTTCCTCTCTTCCCTATCCACTCACTTTCCTCACAGATTGCAGCCCCATGCAAATGATTTCGTTTGCGAGCTGAAAGAGAGAGATGCAGAGCGGGAGGGGAGGTATGGGGAGGGTGAGAATTAGACGAGAAAAGGAGAAGCTTTTTTAATCTCTCCCCCTTTTTCAGATTAAAGATGGAGAGCCATGGTGATGTACAGACTAAGAGCACATGGAGATTTGAGAAACAGAGGAGAAACAAATATTAAGTGCAAGAAAGAGCAGTGGTCGATTAACCGGGCGATATTCAGCTAGTTTGCTTTTTCCCAATGACTGTTTCCTTATTGTGCAAAATAAGTGTGCATTTAATTCAGTCAAATTCTGTATTGCTCAAAATTAAATTATCATTAAAATATTAAATGTAAAAATTTAAGACCACTTCGACAATCTGAGATTCAAAATTTCATTAAAAAAAAAAAGTTTGAGGACAAAGAAACGTTATATAAAATTAAGAAAAAAAAAACCATAATATTCTGTGCTATTTCTAGACAAAATGTGTGGCATTGATCATGTGATCTCCTTTGTACAGACTATTCTTATTTGGATCATTTCAAATCATGCTAGAAAACATAATCATCAGGTTTTGCATAAGAGTTCATGTATCTCGAGTGCAGCTGTTGTTGAAAGCAAAAAAAAAGACAAAAAAAAAAAAATACTAAGACATTCTGAAATTCATGTTCATTTTTCACTTCAACTATTCACTAAGATTTTTGTACTCCGAATATAATTTTTAATAAAAAATTGCAGCATTTTCATTAGTGGTCTCGGATTACGCAGTCATTAGCTGCCATCAGCCAAATGGATACTAGATATCAGTATCAGCCATATATAAAAACAAAACATACTGGTAGACCACTAAAAGAGTGCTTAGCTTGTATAGTTACTAAGAGCCAAATGGAGAATACAGGAGGTTAAAAGCAAGAATGATTGTGTCTTTTCAAAGTTGTTTGTGTGTGATAATCCCAGACTAATCAAAACACATCTTTGGGCAGACGAACAGAGAACCACTCTTTAATCCGCACTCATATTTTAGTAAAACCCTGTGACATTGCCCTGTGTTACCAGCCTGCCAGAATGATAATCTACTCTAATCCACACACACATATACACACTTGAGTATTAAACTGTGTTTCTGTGCCAACATTGGGGTTTGTTGTTAAAAAAAAAAAATCAGCAAAAAGATAAATGCCACTCTTTATTGTATAATAAC
Organism: Ctenopharyngodon idella; assembly: GCF_019924925.1. Taxonomy (NCBI): domain Eukaryota; kingdom Metazoa; phylum Chordata; class Actinopteri; order Cypriniformes; family Xenocyprididae; genus Ctenopharyngodon; species Ctenopharyngodon idella. The sequence goes on along the minus strand of NC_067233.1, from coordinate 15,296,469 downwards.
AATGTGACGCATTTGTAGTGTGTATGAGGAAGAATTTGTTTGAGTCTGTATGTTTGGGCCAAAAGATTACATTCAAGTCAGTTCAGGTTACTCTATGAGCAGCTGAGCATTGTGGGACTGTGGAGTCCCAGATGTGAGTTCACCAGCTGCTGCATGAGTAATAGCAATCATATAGAGTTCTGTGTGTGTATTGACAGAGAGACACGACAGGACAGAAGAAAAATAATCCATTCAGGATATGCTGCTATAATCAGTGTTTTTTTCTTTGCTATCAGAGTTGACAAAAAGCAATACACACAGATGTGCATATAAGTGGTTGTTTAAGAACAAGGATCTTAAAGTGACCACTAGGAGGTGCTGGAGGTTTGCGAAAAAAAGATTTTACAAAATGTTTTTGAAGTCTGTTAACTTAAAATAATTATCAAATATGTTTAACACAATAATTAAAGTACACTACTTTGGAACAATATCTATTGTAAAAAAAAAAATATATTTTAAAGGGTTAGTTCACCCAAAAATGGAAATTCTGTCATTAATTACTCACCCTCATGTCGTTCCACACTTGTAAGACCTTCGTTCATCTTCAGAACACAAATTAAGATATTTTTGATAAAATCCGATGGCTCAGTGAGGCTTGCATCACCAGCAAGACAATTAATACTTTCAATGCCCAGAAAGCTACTAAAGACATATTTAAAACAGTTCATGTGACTACAGTGGTTCAACCTTAATGTTATGAAGCGACGAGAATACTTTTTGTGCGCCAAAAAAACCAAAATAACGCCTTTATTCAACAATATCTAGTGATGGGTGATTTCAAATCACTGCTTAATGAAGCTTTGAAGCTTTACAAATCTTTTGTTTCGAATCAGTGGTTCGGAGCGTGTATCAAACTGCCAAAGTCATGCGAACCATTGAAAATTCGTAACGTTTCGAAACCCTTATGACGTAACAAAGCCTTGTTTACTGAAATCACATAACTTTCACGCTCCAAACCACTGATTCAAAACAAAAGATTCGTAAAGCTTCGAAAAAATTATGTTGTCTTTATAATAACACTTTTTTCCCCCTCACACATTACAAATGGATCTTTACATGTACATGAAAATCTAAAGATACTTTTAAGTTTTAGGAACTGGGTCCCTCAAAATCATCTTATTTGGGGGTTCTTGGCCTCAAAAAGTTTGAAAGCCCCCTTTTTAAACTATGTTATCTTTAAAGCTAAATTAATAGCTGTACAGAATTCATTAAAATTCATAGTTATAAAAATACTTTTATATGTTGCAATGGTCCAATAGGCTGAGTTGGAAAACAAAACCTAGCTATCAACCCTTTGTTTTTGAAGAATGCCATATGTGTAGCAGAGATTATTAAATCGATTTAGAAATAAAACACTCTCTTTTGCTTACCCTCCCATTTAAGTGGAGAGTAACTCACATATCCAGTTCAGATCCTCTGCTTTATTTATTGACTTAAAGATAATCAGATGTCAGACTAGTCAACCTAAACTATGTTAACCCTTTTATCTAACAATACCCATTCTCGGGTGACTTAAACTAATGGATAGAGTTTCAGTGAATGCTCTAATGAAAATTACCATGCAAATGTAAGCTAAAAATACCAACGTAACCTGTAATAGTTCATTCTTTTTTCAGTACTTTTGACTAAGCACAAGCAAGAAAACATGTAAATTAAATTCAGCTTATAGGCAATGACTCAGTAAATGCATGATCCTAAATGAGTTTGTAGCTATCTATGTCTCCAAGCCAATTAAATAATTATGAGAATAACAAACAACGATCCCTCTTCCAGAAAGGTGAGTGGGCAAGATTGGGTTTCTAGTGTGCTCACCACTGGTGATTCAAGCTCAATATCCAATGATTACTACTGGATGCAAGGTTATACTAGTGTGGGAATGCAACACCACAAGGCTAAGACCAGGTCGTGAGCGGATGAACCATGAGGGGACAGATGCGCTTGTTAGGACAGCTCCTTAACCTGTCGTCTTGTGCCTGATAATCACCTAACCACCTATCTGCTAATGAAGTAAGTCACTTTGGGACACAAGTACCTTCCCAGAACATCAACATCATGCATCTGAAAACTAAAAATGTTTTACTGGGCAAACATGTTTCATGTGGTCACATCTAAATTAACTGGTTTTAGTCAAGTAAAAAATACTGTTTATGATTGAACAGGTTATTATCAGTGTTGGGGAAAGTTATTATTATATAAGGTAATGCATTACAATATTGCGTTACTCCCTAAAAAAGTAACTAATTGCATTACTTAGTTACTTTTTATGAAAAGTAATGCGTTACAATACTTTTGAGTTACTTTTTCTCACCTGGGCTGGGCTTGCTTGTTTTTTTTTTAATAACAACAAAGTTATATTTTTGGCAAATGTTAAGGCCCTTTTACACCAAAGGTGAAATGAAGGAAATGCATATGTACACCTGTACAGTAGAGGGCGCAGCCCAAACAAACCTTTCAGCTGTGTGGCCATTCTGGATTAAAGAAGAATAGGATACAGGAGAAGGAAGTTCAACATTCTTATTTCTAAATCTAATCTAAATAAATTTTTGCTTATTAGTATGGTTGAATTAGATCATTGAAGGTCAGCAGCAAAGATATTGGTTAATAAAGTGAGATTAAATACATAAAGTATATTTGTGTAATTTAATATAGTTAACTATTACAGGTTTGCATAAAATTCTGAGATTGCATTTCACTGTTTTTATTCATTTTGAGGAATACTGAATGTTTTTGTGCAAGTGAGAGGAGTAAATGCATGTTCATATTTAGTCTAGAGCTACAATAACCATCATGTTTATACAGCGCACACAACACCTCTGCACTTTATTTCTCTCAACATGAGGACAGGAGAGATATCAGTCAATAAATGTGAAAAAATAAATTACATTACATAACTTAGATATTTTGTTGTAATTTGAAAAAGTAATGTGTTACTTTACTATCTACTTGAAAAAGTAATCTGATTACGTAACTCAAGTTACTTGTAATGCGTTACCCCCAACACTGGTTATTATCATTAACTAATATTAAAAGCTGAAATAAAATGAAATATAAAATATTGCATTGTCAGCTAAATGAAATAGCTTAAGCTGAAGTTGAAGGACTTAAAAGGTTTACCAAGAAACTACCATTAAACTTATGCTTTGACATGCATTTTATTTCATATGGGGATGATTCGCTATGTATACCATTATACCATTTTAATCAAACTAAATATTGAGTTGAGAAATGAGTTGCCGGAGCCCGGCAATGGACCTTCTGTATCATGTATCAACAATGTTACCTAACAGCAAGGTCAAGGAATACCCATCAGACTAAAGATCGGCTAGGGCCCTTTAGCGGTGTAATGGGGTCTTTGGTGCAGTGTTGTAATGGTTTGATCACTCATAGTTTTAATCACTCTAGTCCTATCAAGCATATTAAATTTACATTCATTTATTCTGCAGAACTGAAGGTAGTAGACCACTAAAAGTCTGCTGTAGGTAGAAGGGTATGAAATGGCTATGTGTGAATGAGATATGAATGGTGACCTGCAGGGGGTGCTCTTGTGTAGTCTTACTTGGCCAAAAACAGACTCAACGATAGGTACTAGGTCGAGTTCCACCTTCTCCTTCGATTCCTCAGTCTCAACGGGCTCCTCTTCATTTTCCTCTGCGCCATCTTCATCTCTGCTGGGAGGATGGATGGGCTGATTCTTTCGTTGTCCCATTTTAGGCCTTACATTACCATTGAAGACATCCACCACACCCATTTCAACTTGCTTCCTCTGTTTCTCCACCTTCTTCTTGATTGCGGCCTGAACCTGTCAGAAGGCACAGAAGGTTAGACTAAACCAAGATGATGATTAGGCTAATCAGCAACTGGTGACTAATTATAATGATGACTGCAATTATAAGTTACATAGACCTTAGTCAGGGTAGCGCCATATTTAATTTTTGACAGGAATGAAAACAACGCTGTAGGCTACTGGTGTTGTTTACCAATATATCTATTGTTCCAAAAGACTTTCAGCAGATAAAAACTCCATGAAACCATTTTGAAACTTGCGAGTTTTGAAAATTAATATGTGATTTAGAAGCTTATATAGCACATGCCAATGTAAAGACTGTAAGTCTGTCCCACACAGCATAATTTTCAGCCACGTAAAATTAAATATGGTGCTACCCTTACTAAGATTTGTAAAGGGAGTGAGGCACACATACAGTTTGATTAGAATGTGGGTTGTTTTTTTTTAAGAGAAAAAGTCAAAGTGGGTGAAATCAAAGCACTGGCTAGTAATTGTGGGTGGAGCTAAAACTTTCATCAAGATTTGACTCATAGCTTTTAACTTAAATGAGCCATTCAAAGTTGACTGTATTGTTTGTACTGTAATGTAGACAATAGGTGTGTTCGACTTGAAGTGGCGCTGTGCAGACCAATTGGTGTATGACATCTACGTACCACGAAAGCAATTCAAAAGCATTAGGAGCCGTCTGCTTTGATGTCATTGGTCTGAGCAGTGCCGCTTCAAGTTGAACACACATAATTTTACTTAAACTATTTATCCAGCATAATTACAGTGGCTGTGCACATTAAACTTTAATGTTAACAGTGAAGTGTAAGTTCAATCTAAATCTGCAGTAAACAGAATAGCAAGAAAAAAAAGGATTATTTTTAAACAGGTTTACAGAACAATCCCTCCGTCTGTCATTGGTCAGTCAAAAAGATATGCCCGCCCCAAAACTTATGTCATTGATTGTGCCAATGTTGCTATGCCAGGCTGGTCAGAGTGATCAAACAAACGTTTTTCATGGAAATCAATCTACCAATAGTTTACGTATAGTTGTCTGTGCATACTAAGTTGGGATAAAAGAAATATTTTAACATTGCAAAAATCACAATTTACCTTTAAGCAGATTATATTCACAGCTGGACTTTTTAAAGACAAAAATCAATGTCCAGAAATCCAAAAAAAAGCACACACATGCATGACTACCTGTTTCGCTGTTCTCTCCGGTGGAGCGCTCATGCCGCCGGTACTACCTGCCCCTCCTGCTGATCCCTCTCGAATAATCATGAACATCCCTGCAACAATGGCACGCTCTCTCTTTCTCTTCCTCTTCTTTCTCTCTCTCTCTCTCACAGTAAGACAACACCTGTTTTACCCCTCCCAGTATGGGCCTGTCAGAGGTTTCCTCCGTGCAACTACAATTGCTACTCTCCTGTGAATTTCTCAGAACTGTGTTCAGTAACTCAAGCTGAATTAGGAAGGCCTGATTAAATGTGGTAATGTTTCTTCAAAAATCAAAAGAAATCAATTTAAACCTCTTTTTGCTTTGCCACATCTTTCATTCTATATTGATGCATATGTCTCTCCCCATCTGACTCAGACGTCTGCTCCTCTGTAGAAGTCCACAGTTTGTCCTCCTTCTCTCTGCCCAGGGGTGTTTTATCCAGCAGGGCAAAGAAAGACAGAAGGATACCGTGTCTGCTTTTTGCCCTTCTAACATTCAGAAGGTGACACTCTATCCATCCGATACCTCTCTCTCCTTATCTTTCGTTTGCCCTTTTCTGTCTAGGCTGTATTCTAAAGTGCATTGGATTGGTAAGATAAGGGGTTTCTGTGTTAGTAGTAAAAAAACCAACAAAGGTTTTATATGAAATCTCACACACATAACCTGAACACACTGTTTTTGCTTCCCTATGGAAATGGAGTATCAGCTTTTTATATCAAGAAATTATCTATTATTAATTATCTGTCACAGAAAATGAAGGTTTTAACTGATTTGGAATAAGGTGCAGAATTTAAACTGAAACTGGCAAAGCTATTTTATTTATTTATTCAAATTCAGTGGTAATTCTTTTTTTGTCAGCTATTTTCTGCTTGTTTTTTTGTTTTGTTTTTTAGTTATTTGGAATTTGCTTCTGTATTTTACAGCACTTTCAGGCAATTTTTTTGTTTTCTAATGCCTTATTTTTATTACAATTAATTGTTTAATTTATTTTACATGATTAAATATTATTATTGTACAACAAACATCAACAATAAACCATGAGCGTTTGTGCAGTGATCTCTACCCTGTTATCTGAACCTAGATCTGTTCGTATCTGATGCCACAGCAATCAACCTCTATTTCTTATGATTCTCTTACTGGATCTGTTACTGGAGTGATGTGGAAAGGACTTTTAAGTAAGCTTCCAGGAAATCTAAATTGAACACGTTTAAGCAGACAAGTATTGTGAATGAAAAAGTGACTTACATTAGGTTATTTGAAATATATAGGCCTAACAGAATTCAGTTCTGCTGTAAAGAAGCTCGAAAAAGAAGTGTCATTGTTCAGCTGAAGTCAGTTCAGTGTTGATTCAGTTCAATTCAATAACTTTCTAAAATTCATCAATTATGAAATGAGTTCAGTTCAGCTATAAAGCAGCGAAACAGTGATGTCATTATTTAACTCAATTTAGTTCAAGTTTACTTCTCATCCAATAGTGTCAGTGCAGTGAAATCAAATACTATTGCTGAATAGCTAGTAGTTAACTAAATTCTAGTCTCGTGTAGCCAGATCTTCAGACTGACGGCAGAAGGTCTGAACTTTATTGCAGCTTTCATTGGCCAAGGACCACCCAAGAGGACGTTTGACTGACATGTAACGCAACCAATCAGTTCATTTTGTTCCTCGCCATGTTTAGGGGTGTGAAAAGCGCACATTGTCAGAGTTGTAAGCACGACGGCTTTCTTCTTCCATGAGGGGGTTTGGCGTCATGGCATTTCCAGGTGGACCGTTAAAGAGCGCGACACACACGTCTTAATTCTAAGCTAGCAAATTGGCTAATCATGAGAATATTTGAATCCTGATCTTAAAACAAATAATAATGCTGCATTATAAGCACAAAAATTGAGCAAATAATACATGTATACATCAGTGTATATAACTGTCCCACATTAGTCAAAACATGCTGTCCCACTTTCGAAAATAACCTTTTCTAAAGTGGAATCACAAAAAAATGCTTCAAATAGAAAATAATTTAACACGTTTTCACAATATTTTTGCAACATTTGTTGTACAAATACATCTCAAACTTGAATTGAAAACATTTTAGAAAATTGTGTCATTCATAAGATATTTATATCCTTAACATTAATTTTGTCTAAATCCTGTCACTAAACTTTGAGAGGACTTCACAAGGATTGCTTCTTGTTTGACAAGTTTTCTGCCCACATTTATGTAATCACTTCCGCAAAGTTATATTCAATCACTTGACACCCCTGTTTAACCTCTGCCCAGCTCACAACATCGTCAGTACGGTCTGGTTATAAAATAACCAAGAAAGAACGTTCCGTTTAAGTAAAATATTCGTAATGCTTTGGTAATATTAATGACTTATTGGCAACATAACTGCAACGTAATATGTATGTAATTTCATTACCATCGAATTATAATTCTTTTAATGTTCTGATGACCAGAATTTGCTATTTAAAATATGTAATTAAAAAGTCAGTCACAAAATTGAAATTTCCTTTACAATAAAATTTGTTTCTTTTCACCAACTCAAAGGATATATAGATAATATGCTTTTTAAATATAGTTATCAACAGCACAACATCTGGCAGGTCAAGAAAGTGTGTTTTTCTGAGGTGAGAGAAAATATGTAACAATTTATGAAAATAAAATTAGAATAATAAAACTAAAATATGGCCTGACAAAATTTCTTCTGAGAGCAGATACTGAATGCTGGTGAATCACAGAACTGGTGGAAACATCTGCATGTCCAAATCTACATTGCCATGATCAGATGCTTTCTTAACTGCTGCTTTCTCACCGCTGTCATTTTTGTTGTGTTTATTTTGTTATTGAGAGGAAGGCGAGCAGCACATACTTACATATTCATCTAAACGTTGCTCTCAGCAGCATGAATGGCGTCGGGATGTTCGCTGCAAAGGTGTTTCCAACTTTTTACTTCAAAGCGAAGAACGAAAAAGAACTTTGCTGTGAGTATATCAGGGCCTTGAATTATGTTCAGTCTCTTGTATGTTACATGTGCACGAGTGAGAGCATGAGCAATAAGTTGCCCGCTGCAGTTCACTTAACAGCCACTGCTGTCGCTAATAACAAGAGTTTCTGAATTCTACATATAGCCCCTTTAAAGGAACACGCCACTTTTTTTGAAAATAGACTCATTTTCCAACTCCCCTAGAGTTAAACAGTTGAGTTTTACCTTTTTCGAATCCATTCAGCTGATCTCCGGGTCTGGCGGTACCACTTTTAGCATAGCTTAGCATAGTTCATTGAATCTGATTAGACCGTTAGCATCTCGCTCAAAAATGACCAAAGAGTTTCGATATTTTTCCTATTTAAAACTTGACTCTTCTGTAGTTACATTGTGTACTAAGACCGACGGAAAATTAAAAGTTCCAATTTTCTAGGCCGATATGGATAGGAACTATACTCTCATTCCAGCGTAATAATCAAGGAACTTTGCTGCCGTACCATGGCTGCAGCAGGCATGAGAGTATAGTTCCTAGCCATATATCGGCCTAGAAAATCGCAACTTTTCATTTTCCGTCGGTCTTAGTACATGATGTAACTACAGAAGAGTTAAGTTTTAAATAGGAAAAATATCGAAACTCTTTGGTCATTTTTGTGCGAGATGCTACCGGTCTAATCAGATTCAATGAACTATGCTAAGCTATGCTAAAAGTGGTACCGCCAGACCCGGAGATCGGCTGAATGGATTCGAAAACGGTAAAACTCAACTGTTTAACTCTAGGGGAGTTGGAAAATGAGCCTATTTTCAAAAAAGTGGAGTGTTCCTTTAAGAGTATTCTCACCACATCATTTTACACTAGATATGCACTAGAACCTTTAAATATATTTCAAAACATGCAACCTGTGCCTTTTCTGAGGTTTACTTGTTTCCTGAAATGCAGCTTATTTGGGATTATGTCAAGTTATGTTATGAGCTGCGTCAGTAACAGATACACACACACACACACACACACACACTATATATATATATATATATATATATAGCGATCTTACAGCAGATTTTTATAGGACATAAACAATGGTGACCTCATTTTAGACGGCTTAAATGCCCACATTTGTGGTCCCTGCCTCTTTTTAACATTGTTAATCTTTCAGATTTGATCAGTGTATTTAAATGTATTTCCCAACACCTCTACTCTGTTCAGTTTATCTAACCCTTCATATTTAAGCAGATTTAATGATTATAGCATGAAATCTTCTCTCTGTCTGTCACCTTCACCTGATGTATAATTTATGGATAAAGAGCTACACTCAGTCAGAGAAGAAGAGAAAGCTCAGTAACGGAAAATGAAAGAGGAGATAAAATAGGGGAGTATTTGTGCGTCAGACGGAGTGAACTCAGGGTGAGGGGAGAAGAGGGGATGCAATTGACTGACGACAAAACCGAAATGTAAACTGCAGGATTGAGTAACGACTCTTTCTGCTGATTTTACAAGGATATCTAATTGCAGTCTATCAAATGTTAGGGAAAACGTAGGAGAAGAGAGAGGAATGTAGGGATGTTAAGGGAGAAAAGAGAGACTGAAAGGGTAAGGAAAGGGGCAATTGAGTATAAATAAGAAAAGAGAGAAATTAGATCTTGTAAAGTAGAAGGATCTATTGCTTATTGATCAGTCATATATATTAAATGCCACATGTGCACATGTCTTATTGTGGTGTAACTGGTAAATATTAAGTTCAAGTTCATTTTATTTATAAAACACATTTAAAAACAGCCACAAGACTGACCAAAGTGCAGTACAAAAAAGAACACATTAAAAATCCAAATATAAACACATTTAAAAAAAAAAAAAAAAAAATTTGTAAGCCAGGGAGAACAGACACGTTTTTAAAAGAGACTTAAAATCATCAGGGGAGGTGCCAATAATCTCTAAAGGCAGGTTATTCCATAGCCATGGCCTAATCACAGAGAAAGCTCGATCCCTCTACGTTTCAGTCTGGAATGTAGAACCAAAAGAAGGTTCTGGTCACTTGATCTTAGACTTCTGGAGGGGGTATAAGGATGCAGCAGTTCAACTATGGAAGCTTAGTTATGCAAAGATAAATAAGAGAATTTTAAAATAGATTCTGAATTGAATAGGCAGCCGATAAGAGCCCTTAGAATTGGAGTGATGCAATCCCTTTACGACTTTCTGTAGAAAAAGTAATAAATTTTGGACCAGTTGGAGGCGAGTAAATTGAGATTTAGAAATACCGCAGTATAGAGAGTTGTAGTAATCTAAGTGAGAAATAATAAATGCATGAACAGCCATCTCAGCCTTCTATAATATCTGTTTGATCAGGTTTAGAGCACACACACCATTAAGTATTATCATCTAATTTCTTTTCCACCTACAATTTATCTTTTAGAAAACAGCCGTGCACTTTTCACAAATAGTGTACAAAGACATCAAGTCTGTGTCCTTTGGCCCACTTGTAGATTTGGGCCTGTCCCACTGCAGAGGTCCTGACCTTTCTTCACTATGAAACAATTAAAATTATACAACACATTTATTTAACTTCTAAATAACTTCATTTTAACTTTAAAATAATCTGATGCACTGATATTGTATAATTAAAATATTTTTAATTATTAATTCATGTTAATTGCTAAAAAATAATTTACAGCAGTGTCTGACAGATTGCATGCATCCAAAGAAGTGTGCACGCTACAAAGAAAAATAAATTTTACCTTAAAATTAAGTGTTACTTTTTGGTCATATGTTCTGTTCTGTTCTGTTCTGTTGCATTCTTCCTTGATTTCTTGTGACCTGTGCTGTGTCCCAATTCGCCTACTTCTACTACGCCCTAAAAGTATGTACTCTTTTTGTGAACAAAAAGTACATACTTTTGAGTGTGTAGCAGAAGAGTAGACAAGCTTTGGGACATACAATCACGTCATACAATTGCGTCTTTGCTCTCTGTCGCATCCTGTCACCGTAAACTGGCCTGTCAATCATCTGACATCCTCCACCACATTTCATTTAGTTAATTTCCTACTGTATCGGAGAGAAATGCAGTAGCACGTTGATCTGCAGTCGTGGGTCTTTCATGTGGAGAACTCTCCTCATATGCATAATGATGCATTTAAAAGCTAATGGCCAATCGGATCTTTATTAAAGTCCACATTGGTATTGCAGATGAAATATAACACGGATAACATTAAATAAATATTTTCTATCAGGTTAAACTGATTATTAGTCACTCAAACCTCTCACCATCGCTCGTGCATATCCGCCATGTTTTGTAGTTTTTTAACACTTTTTACTCGTGTTTGTAGTTTTGAACTGAATCCTCATCTAAAGCCCAATGGGTTGTGGGCAATATTAGCCTTTATAGTGTGCACGGATCCACAATTCAAAAATCTACTGGAAATAGTAGACCATCCGGGACTTTTGGCATACTCTTTTCAACATACTATGCTTTGGGACACACTTATTTTAATCTCACATACTATTTAGGATGGATAGTATGGATATTGGGACGCTGGTTTCTCAGTTTGTTTGATTAGTCATTATGTTCACCTGTCGTCTCATTAATCATCTCATTAGTTCCCTTTGTTTGTTCCATGTATGTAACTCCTTCATTCTCTGTCTGTTCTCGTCAGTGTTACGTTGATGTTAGTTTGGTTGTATCTCTCTGTTCTCCTGAGCCTTTTGTCATTAAAGACTGTTTATTTGATTCACCTTCGTCGTTCATATACACAACCAAACCATGACATTAAGACACTCAAGCAAATATTTTTCTATAGTTTATGGAAACTTTATTTCTTTATTCTCACTCTAAAAATACTGGGTTGTTTCAACCCATGTTTGAGTCAAATATGGACAAGCCCAAACGTTGGTCTGAGTTTTTAAATTAATTTTTTTTTTAAACAGTTGGGTTTGTCTATACAGTATTTGACTCAAACATGGGTTGAAACAACCCAGCATTTTTTAGTGTGATATAAATTTATTTCTTTATATTTATAAATATGTATTTTTTATTGAAAAAAATTAATCTGATGTTTAATTAAATTTTATTTCTGGAAATTAAATATATTCTAATTTATAAAGCTCATACTGGTAATATTCAGTTTGACTTACTAAGATTAAGCATCTCCTTTATGACATTTTCAAAAAAAAGGGTAACACTTTATTTTACACTGTCATTGTTACATATGTTACATGTAGTAACTATAGTAATAACTATAAATTATGCATAATTACATGCAACTAACCTTAAACCAAACCCTAATCCTAACCCTATAGTAAGTACATGTAGTTAATTAATATTACTCAGTACTTAAATGTTTACGGTGTAACAAAGACACCTTAAAATAAAGTGTAACCAAAAATAAAAAAGGCTTAGGGGTCTATTTGTGGAAAACACCTATACATAGTTTTCTTAAAGATATGGAAAAGTAATAATAATAATAATAATAATAACAACTGATTGGATTATTTTTTTGTGTGTCATGTTCAGGGCCAGAGATTATATCTTGACCCAGACATGCTTGACAGGTGAACTGTCTCGTTTAGATGAATTAAACATCAGAGGGCAGAGGGCAGTCTGACTCTCTCAAGATCACTTGTCCTGCGGATTCACCACTATGAGAGCAGTGAATGTGCTCAGATGCTTTCTTGTTTTTTGAATGAATAATCTCTTTTGTTCAGTTCAGATAATCCCACACATAGTACTAAAACAGAAAAAGAGATTTTACTCAACACATCTAGACATCAGTAAATAGTGCAAAAATATATAGTGCAAGGGGGTTTAAAATGTGATACACTGAGACTGAATCTCTAATGCAGAGACTTTGGCTGTCATATTTGAGTCTTTCAGATGCAAAAGACTGATGGCCAACTAAGCATGGCATAAAAGTACCACAGGCCTAATACATTACCTGACCACTAATGAAAATGCTTATATTTTTTATGTAATACAAAATATTTAATTACAAGTTGTTTTAACAGAATAACCAAACAGTTGTTTGAGTTGCAAACATTAATTTACACGAATTTTAGAATTCCTTAATATCAGTTTGTTTTAAAGGAAGCAGCACTTGAGCTGCATAAGCTCCACAAGTTTGAGCAAAACCTGATCAATGTGTGTTCTTTTGTCTTTTATCTCCCCCTATTGGAGGACCAAATTTATTTGGTTACTTGCACTCCAGGATTACAATTCTAAGACTGTCCACATGGGGGCTGGAGTTCTCCTGAGGATTGAGCAATTTCCTTAATTTGACATAATATGAAGAAAAGCCAAAGGAAGCAATAAACGCAAGATGTCCACATAGCTGTATGCATCACTGATGGCGTAATTTTATTATACAATTGTGATAAGTCTTTCGTTAAGTTGCCATGCGGAGGCTTTGACTGTAATCTTGATTCCTCTGTGATCATTAACTTAAATAGCCTAGCTCTCTATATCTTCAGTCTTCCCTTTATTAACAAAACAAATAAAAAGTTAGAGTCCATAATGTCCCTGTATTATTTGTATGAGTCCACGTCACACATGGGACCTGTAGTGAACGCAGTGCAGACTTCCGTGTTTACGTCTGAACGCCGGCTCAGTATTGGCTGACGCTGTACACGTGAGCACCACGACGCATGTGACGAGATTTAACCATCTCACTTTATTTATAAAGCACAATTAAAAACAATATCAGTTGACCAATGTGTTGTACAATGACTCAGTTAGGCCACGTTACAAATGCAATAAAAAGCAGACATAAGAAAAAGAAAGTGATAAAGTAAAACATTTTTTGAAATAGTTCATTATTCCACACTTCCTGTCACAGGCTGCCTTGCTTCATTTAAAATTTAGCAATATCCACTTAAACAGTACTTTACAGTTGGTCCCAGCAGGTTAAACATTCACTTCATATTGCGCAATCCCATAATATGTTCCACTGACCAGCTCTGATGACTTTGTGATGACATGCCTGGGTGTGTCTGAGAGTTTTGGAAATCTAACTAATACATGTCTTCAAAATAATTTGGAACCGACAAGGACTGGAACTGAGGTGCAGAATCTTACCTGAGATTTCACTACTTTTATCATTACTGAGATTTTGTCACTTATAACGGTAAGTATTACCATATTAAGCAACATTGTACTGGTGCCTTTTTATTGCTGGACCAAGATGTGATATGTTATTAGGCCTATAATTTTCTATTTTAATGTGCATTTTTTTAATATGTTATTTTTAAACTTATAGGCATATTTTATTTTAACTGTGATAAAGCTGTTATTTTTGTTTTGTTTTTGCTTTGTTTTTACGCACAAAAAATATTCTTGTCGCTTCATAACATTAGGGTTGAACCATTGTGGTCACGTGGACTATTTTGTCTTTCTGGACCTTGAATGTGGTAATTTCATTGCTTTCTATGGGGGGCCAGAAACCTCTCGGATTTCAAAAAAATATCTTAATTTGTTTTCTGAAGATGAATGAAGGTCTTAAGGGTGTGGAATGTCATGACGGTGAGTAATTAATGACAGAAATAAAATTTTGGGGTGAACTAACTCTTTAATTCCAGATATCTAAATTGAAATTCTGCCTAGTCACAAAGCTAAATGCAGATATCTCCAAAGAAAAAGTCTTCCTAGTCAAAAATCAGATTGAGATATCCATAATTAAATTGCAGATATCTTTAAATGAGATTTGACAGGGGTATTTAATGCTAAAACGGCTTGCCATACCGGTTTTTCCGTGTGAGACGTAGCTACGTATTACGTATTACCCAAAATTACCCCAACAAGATGCGTGTGCTTTCAGGAAGTGACTTACTACCAGAAAGACCATGGAAAATCCAGTATGATGAAATTTCCAATAGTAGGCCTATCCAGCTGCAATATATCTCAAAGTTCTTGCCCTTGCTTTGACATTTGTGCGATTGTTTTACAAGTGTTGTAAAGCTGTGAACATTTATATATCAAACATCTTTTTGCAAAACATTTTGCTACAGCTGAAAACCACGAACAAAAATCAGCAGCCTCAAGAGCACTTACATGAGGAACTTTAGGTTTGAACAAAATGTATCTGCAAAAACAACTTACTAATATACATTTCAAACATTAATAAAGAAAATTAAACAGTCAGTTATAAAATAAAAAATACATTTTTTTTTTATAGTAGCACAAATAAATAGGCTACAACTGAACAAAGTGGAAGAAAACAAATATAATCAAATGTAAAATAACACAGCATATAGTCTTTTTATAAATAAAATATAGAGTAATCTTATTAAAGCTATTCACTCAAAATTAGTGACTTTATGAGGATATTTTGACAATTTTGTGTGCATTTGTCCATTCGGAGTAGAGTCCATCTTCTTGCGCATGAATTGTTGAAAATCACATTAATTGTGCAGGAATCGATCAGCGGAATAGAAATAGATTCCTGACCTTAAGTATGCGATTCCAGAATTGGAATTCAATTCCCAACCCCATAGCTGCCGGCAAATGTACAGGCAGTGACGATGCGGGCACAGCTTGTTCAGTGTGCGACCTGGCTGAAATAAAAATCTTAATCAGTACTATCATAATCATAATCAAAATAACTTCCCCTCCCTCTTGCAGTGACATCTCTTCTCTGATGACGTGTTCACTGGCATGAGGGCGGGACAACCTGTCACTCACATGACATCACAGCAATTGCAAATCACAACGATCCAATCAGTTTTCAATAGACAAAATCAAGTCCGGCCTGCCCAACATTTTTTCTTGTTAAGAAGCTGTTTCACTCTGATATACATCACAACTTCCGTTTCATGGCCTCAAGAAATAAAACGGAGCAGTGTATGTAAACAATACATTAAGGCCTTGTCCACACTAATACGTTTTTCTTTGAAAATCTTTTTCTCTTCGTTTTTTTGTCAATGAAGACAAAGCCTTTTGAAAACGCTCTCCCAATTGGATAAATTTGTTTTTGCGTTGTAGTGTGGACTATTAAAAAAAAGGTGATGCATGTTTAGTCATTGATATAGCATCAATGTTGTGCCTGCTATATACATGTTACTAAAGAGAAATGTTCCTTTGTAGAATCTTCATTTTACATTCCTGCAAAGATGACAGTTACTGTCCTGCAGCAAAATATGCTGACAGTTGCGTTTTAGACCATACGATTTTGAGTGAAACCTGAAAACTTTCATCTAAATCTATTCTTAAAATCTCTTCACAGATTAACAAAATGGTTCATATTGCAAAGAAACTGGTCTTTCTCTGCATGCTGATTGGATGCTCACAGGCTTTTCCATACCATGATGTCACCACTGAGGATGAAAAATTTGAAAAAGCAATGAAAATGTTTGAGGTAGAGAGAGAAAGACAAGATGATACAAGTGCCTCATTTTATCTGTACTGATGTATGCTGATTCCCTATTCTAGATTAGTTGTACTGCTACTGTACAAGTTAAACACATATAAAGTTACTGTGGCATTTAACTGAAAGAAATATCATGCAGCTGTATTTTCCCTTCAGGTCACTGATTTTACTCCACCAGTGTGCCGTGTGGTAAATGAGAGTTTGGACTGTCCGTTGTCATGTGAAAATGCAAGCTGGGAAGTGACTTACATCATGTCAGATGGTGCTGGTTCAGGAATTGATCACCCCACTTTTTCTGCCACTGACTCTACCGAATTCAACCTTACATTTTTCATCTTCATTGATACAACTGTAGATGAAAATGGCTACAATGCAACCATTGTGAAATATATTGGTTCCTGCTGCTTCCACGATGTGCAGATTACTGTGATAGACAAGGCAGGAAACAGGGCAAAGTGCCCTTTTAATATAATACGCCCAGTGACCACAATCAGTCCAATGACTGTCAAACCCACATCCAGTAGCTCTACCACAACCATCTCTCTTTTGTCAAGTTTTATAGTGATGGCACTGAAATCTATACTGTTTTAACATGGATGTTAACTGTATGTAAATGTGCACTTAATGAAAAATGATTTTTTTTAATGACTTGTACGATATAGTACATGAAACTGTGACAGGCCAGCATTTTTTTATTTATTCCTAATTTTACTGCAATCATGTACTTTTACTATTTATATTGCTGTATACTTAGAGAATAAAATCAAACTTGTGAAAGTAGTGGTACAGTATTTCTATTTATTCTAACTTTTGTTCTACTTTATAAAATGCTAAATAACATAAGCTATATATATATATATATATATATATATATATATATATATATAGGTAGGTATATATATCTCAGTGGCGTTCGGTCCATATAAGCTGCGAATGCTCTGCATACCCAAGCCATTCGTGGACTCAGCAATTAATATTAACATTATAAATTACTATTAAATCCCTTGTTTGAGGTGTACCATAAAGCCTACATGATTGGTAATGCATATGTAACTGTCCGTAATTTACTAATTTGCCAAACGACGGTAAATTTCTTTAAATCTGCCAGTTACGGAGACTTCCGGGTAAGCTGATCTACAGCAGCTTTTGCGCCTTCGCGCTTTTGTTATGGAACGTCATCATTGTCCTGCGTTCTCATTGGTTTGCTGGCCTATGGCGGATTACATGGCAGGATAAGCTGTGAGCTGATAGCTTGCACAAGAGGACAAATGAGCTGCTGCCAGATCTCGATCACCGAAAATCACATTGTATTTGATACATAACTAACTAGACTTAACCAAATGGGGAAAAAATCATAACTAAAACTATTTTTTATAATATTTCATTTTCTCCATAGGGAATTTTTTTTATGAAAATGTATAAATTGTTTAAGACAGTCCTACTGTAACTAGGCCTATCAGAGGACGTTAATCGATAGTCTTTGCGTTTGTTAAAGTCATCAGTTTGCATAATTTCAACTTATTTTTTAAAGAATACTGATATTTTTATTTATTATAGCCTGTATTTATTATAATTACATTTCATTTTTTATTTATAATAGGCTGCTAATACTAATTATGTTATACTTATTTTTAATTATTAATTTAAAAAGTACTTCTGGCATACATTTAAATTGACACCATGGTGTTTTTTATTTGTCGTGTCTGATTTAGATCTGTGTCCTAAACTGATACGTTTAAAGGTGAAGTATGTTGTTTGTGTGACACTAGCGGCACCTAGCGGAATACAAAAGTACAACATATTTTGCAAACGCACCTTTCGCATTTCGCGCCTCCGTCGACTCAAACGTCACAAAAGCTCTTACAGGTGCTTGTGAAGGCACGTCTCAACAGGTAAATATGGGCTACTCTCAATAAAAGGTCCAGCATATTAGAAATACTTTTCGCTGTGTTGCTATTTGTCATGAGCAAGCAAATGAGTAAACTAACACTGAGAACGCGAGCATCTCGCATATTAGCTAAAAACCTATTCAACGTAACTGCATCGTAACTGCATTTTTTTACATGACGCACCACCCAGCATACCCGGTTAAAAAAGTCACCGCTCGCCACTGATACACTATATTGCCAAAAGTTTTGGGACGCCTGCCTTTACGTGCACATGAACTTTAATGACATCCCATTCTTAATCCACAGGGTTTAATATGGAGTTGGCCCACCCTTTGCAGCTATAACAGCGCATTTGTGAGGTCAGGCAGTGATGTTGGACGAGAAGGCCTGGCTCACAGTCTCCTCTCTAATTCATCCCAAAGGTGTTCTGTCGGGTTGAGGTCAGGACTCTGTGCAGGCAAGTCAAGTTCCTCCACACCAAACTCGCTCATCCATGTCTTTATGGACCTTGCTTTGTGCACTGGTACACAGTCATGTTGGAACAGGAAGGGGCCATCCCCAAACTGTTCCCACAAAGTTGGGAGCATGAAATTGTCCAAAATGTCTTGGTATGTTGAAGCATTAAGAGTTCCTTCCACTGGAATTAAGGGGCCAAGCCCAACCCCTGAAAAACAACCCCACACCATAATCCCCCCTCCACCAAACTTTACACTTGGCACAATGCAGTCAGGCAAGTACCGTTCTCCTGGCAACCGCCAAACCCAGACTCGTCCATTGGATTGCCAGACAGAGAAGCGTGATTCGTCACTCCAGAGAACATGTCTCCACTGCTCCAGAGTCCAGTGGCGGCGTGCTTTACACCACTGCATCCAACGCTTTGCATTTCACTTGGGGATGTAAGGCTTGGATGCAGCTGCTCGGCCATGGAAACCCATTCCCTGAAGCTCTCTACACACTGTTCTTGAGCTAATCTAAAGGCAACATGAAGTTTGGAGGTCTGTAGCTATTGACAGAAAGTTGGCGACTTCTGCGTACTGTGCGCCTCAGCATGCGCTGACCCCGCTCTGTGATTTTACGTGGCCTACCACTTCGTGGCTGAGTTGCTGTTGTTCCCAATTTTTTCCACTTTCTTATGATACCACTAACAGTGGACCGTGGATTTAGTAGTGAGGAAATTTCACAAATGGACTTATTGCACAGGTGGTAACCTATCACGGTACCACGCTTGAATTCACTGAGCTCCTGAGAGCGACCCATTCTTTCACAAATGTTTGTAGAAGCAGTCTGCATGCCTAGGTGCTTGATTTTATACACCTGTGGCCATGGAAGTGATTGGAACACCTGAATTCAATGATTTGGAGGGGTGTCCCAATACTTTTGGCAATATAGTGTGTATATATATATATATATATTTTTTTTTTTTTTTTTTTTTAACTTAAAGCTGCTGTCCATAACTTTTTTGGGTTAAAAATGATCAAAAATCAATTTTTGAGCAAGTACATAACCAGTGTATAAAACTGATTATGTACTTGCTCTCCTTACTCTCCTTACCTTAGCTCGATTCACAACGGTAAGCTTGTAATGTTTTCTAATAAGAGCGGCTCTGGTGGGTTTCTGTGGGAAATTCGAGCATGCAGCCGTTCGTCTTTGCATCATTACGTCACATCTGTTTGCATAGAGAAGGAATCCCAGCTAGTAGGCTATATAACATGTGAGGATGCTGTGATGGATCATTTATACCGTTTTCTCACAAAAGCTGGAATAATTAAATGTATCATTTTGATGGCGGATTGCAGTCCAGAAAGGTCCAAATGACAATCATCAGTGACAACTGGAGATTCACCCGTAGTCAAAAGCAAAAGACTTTGGACTGTGGAGTGGCTACAGAAATTGAAATCTACAGGTAACGCTAATACACACTAAATACACATAGTCACGCAATGCTGATGTTGTTAACATTAACAATTTGAGAACAAAGTATAACAATGATAATAATTTGCAAGGTTTGACGTGATCCGTTAGATTTAATCACCATTGGCAGCACGATTCATTGAAATGCTTTTTTTCTCAGTTGGTCAGAACAAAAGTGGCAGACATGTTACTTACTTGTTCAGATGACATTTTCCGAAGAAAATTCTTATTTTGGTCATACTTCCAAGATATAGAATCTGTGATTCCGAAGTACAGTATCCACACTGATGTGGTGACTGACAGCAAACATTAGATTCATCCGCGCTGAGGAGCTGTGCCGATGCACAAACCACGTAAAAATGATAATTCCGCAAATAACTGCAATTGCAGGTTTCAAACAGAGATGGCGACAAAGAGGCAAATCTTACGGACTGCAGCTTTAAAGCACATGTAGAGTAGGGTCTCATGTTCAGTCTTTTATTTCAATCAATTAAAGGCATATATTACAGTGCTGACTGTGAGGGAATTTATTCAAAAGATCATCCCACCTTGTGTGTGTGAGAGAAGCACGTGGTGTTGGAATTCATTGTGGTCCAAAGTGACTGAATGATAGCCATCATCACAGTTAGGAATAATAGGACTATGTAAAACCCATAGCAACCTAGAAACAACAGCAAGGTTAGGCTGTAATGTGTAATATTCTTTAGTGACTTTATAAGGAGCCCTATAGTTCTCAAACCAGGATCACACACCCATTTTTACACATGGTTTTATGATTTCTCATTAAATCATAAAAAAACAGCTTTTTAAGCTTAGGTGTGTCTGTTTATAGAAGTTTAAAGTTTAAAGGAATGGCACATCTCCACAAACAAATTCAGAAAAGACGAGAACCTAAACTGAGGTGAATAACCTTACTTTTCATTAATGATTCGTCGCTGAGTAAGTAAAAAAACAGACAAGTGCTTTACATTGATTAGTTTTAGTCAGCCATTATCAGCTAAATACTGCAATTTATGACATGTAAATTTTAGTGAACATATTATAGCCTAATTAGAATGTGGAATGTGAACTAAACTTTAATCAATCTATTTAAAAAGAAACTTTTTAACTGATTTTACTCCACCAGTGTGCTGTGTGGTAAATGAGACTTCAGATTGTATGTTGTCATGTGGAAATACAATCTTGAAAGTGACTTATATCATGACGGATGGAAGCTGGTTCAGGAATCGATCATGTTCAAGTTGGTGGTTCTGGTTCTAGTAACGTTACTCAGTATAACGGTCTAGATGAAGATGGCTACAATGCAACCCTTTTGCATTATTCTGGCATTTCCTTCTGTAATGATGTGGTGGTTTCTGTGGTGGACAAGGCAGGAAATAGGGGAAAGTGTCCTGTTATTATAAAACATGTTACAAACACAGTCAAGCCAGTGACTGTCAGTCCCACATCCAGTAGCTCCACCATAACCGTCTCTCTTTGGTCAAGTTTAATACTGACAACACTTAAATCTACACTGCTCTAAGATGGATGCGCACTTTACGTACACTCACTTTATTTTTAACTGTCAAACTAATGTCAAACTTGTGGAAGTATCATGTATTTCTATTAATTCCAAATTGTATTCTACTTCATAAAGTGCTGAACAACCACAACTATATTTTACGTTATATAGAGCAGGCCTACTAGGTCTGGTTGAAACAAAGCCCTTAACCTAAGAAAATAAGAATTCAATTGTCATTCCAAGTCTGATATTGAGATATTTGTGCAAACATAATTAAAAAAAGATCATTCAAAGATAGTCTAACTGAATGATGTTAAGATAAATGACTGTCCTTGTAGAGTAGACAATGATGGCACCTGGGATTAAGATACTGGATACAATTTATCGTGTTTTCGTTTCTAGTAAATTTCATGTTTTGTTTTGTTTGTTTTGTTTTGTTTTGTTGTGTTATAGCGCCTCCAAGTGGCCAAGTCTGGCTAAGTTTTTCCACGTAAATGTCAATTCACGAATAAAAAATATTTTATATGAATTATTTTAATGAATTATCAATAAAAATTAGTCAATAGATTCTAAATGAAATCACCATAGTTACTTAACAGATGATAAAATGTTATATTGCTTCATATGGCCAGCTTATTTCTTAATATTTTATTGTGAGAGAGGCATTTAGGCTATTTATCATCCAGTTCAGCATGTCCTTGTCTTTTTTACTCCACCTGAGGAGATATTTTCTGCTTAGGTGCATGTTGGAGCGTCACGTGATATCTGAAGAAAATGACTGAATGATCACAGTTAGGAAAAACAGTCAGCAGGTAAAACCCATAGCAACCTAAAAACAACAGAATGGTTGGGTTGTAAAGTGTTATGACTTGACTATACATGTGTGTGTGTGTGTGTGTGTGTGTGTGTGTGTGTGTGTGTGTGTTTGTATGTGTGTGTGTGTGTGTGTGTGTGTGTGTGTTTGTGTGTGTGTGTGTGTGTGTGTGTGTGTGTGTGTGTGTGTGTGTTTGTGTGTAGCCTATAGGTTACAACGAAGCCCTTAACCTAGAAAACCATTTGTTTCAGATTAAGAGTTTAATTGTGTCATTTTAAGACTGATATTGAGATATTTGTCCAAACATAAATGAATAATGTTTTGCAAGATACAAACTATCTTCGTAGACAATCATGGGACCTTGGATTAAGACACTTCATTTTCAAATCTATCAATTTTGTTGTGTCATAGCGCCACCAAGTAGCCAAGCCCGGCTATTTTTTTCTGTGTCCTCACATTGATTGAAGAGTTTCACGCAGATAAAGTAAATTCAAGAACAAAATGAAATTTGCTAATAAATGAAAAACATAAATGAAGCAGTTTGGCTTTAAAATAATGGGATTTTACTGTGCACGTCTTATAATGCTAATACTAAAAAAAATTCAACCACTCTTAATCAGCCACATTTTACACATACATCAAAAATGTAAAATAATGGATGATAGTTATCTATCTGGTAATTGATTTCATTACCTGCATAAAACTTTCAAATTACCAGTTTGATTTAATAATTATGAATCAAGTTTTCAAAAAATAGTAATAACAAAAGCAACATAAGTTATCTTGAAATATCAGAATCGAGTCAAACATATTTCATTTAGCAACCTTGACTTGATCCCAATAAATTGTTAATGATTCATACATTTCTCTGGTCCTGGCACTGTTTATCTAATCGATCTTTTGTGATAAGGATTAGGACAATTTTTGTCCTATATTTTAATTTACTAAAAAAAATGTAGGTCCTAATGCATTACTTAGTTTGGTAAAGTGATGTTTAAGATACACTAGCTATGTAACTTTGTAACTATGTAAACAAACTGCATGCATCTTGTGGAAAAACATTGTTTTGGTTGTTGGCTCTGCGTGACTGTGTGGATGAATATGGTTATCCTAATGCTAATAATAAAATAATCACTACTAGGCTTAAGAGATATAACCAGTTTAGATGGAAAGGATCTCAAGCTGACTAGCTGAATATGTTAGTATAACTATACCCAGTAGGCTACTTTACACAGTACTTTGAAAATAATTTCCAGCACAGCGCTATAACAAAATGACCCTTCACAATAGATAATGCTTTACAATGAACTATGTTGAGAGCTATGGCAGTTTATCTGTTCAATAAAATTCCTTACTCACCTGTTGAAAAAACACTATAAAAAACAATCTCCGAAAAGCCAAGCCAGTGTTGATTCTTGTTTTATTATGAGCTCTGTTCAGCGTTTTTTAAAACAGGTGATTTCCCGGAGAAGATTTAGTGGTCCTCACCATACACACGTCAAAGTAGCCAGAGCAACTTTTCTCTATTTATGGATGTGACGAAACATGCACGGGCGAGTAACGTATGTACGCAATTTCCTGTGAAAACCATCCCGCTAGGTCTAAAATATAATATAAAAGTGATGAATTAAATAGAAAATCACTTTTATAAACAGATATTAAGTCAAAGATCTCTTATGAAAAGTGATTCATTACCTGTTATTGCAGACAAACATAATAGATTTACCTTACACCCTATTCCTAATATGGTGAAGCTGGAAATAGTATTCGAGTATATTATGCAAAACAGAGTATGTAATTCATGATGTCACTTAGCATGCCTGATTTCAGAATAGCATACTGGTTAAAGGTGCAATATGTAATATTTTTGCAGTAAAATATCCAAAAACCACTAGGCCAGTGTTATATATTTTGTTCACTTGAGTACTTACAATATCCCAAATGTTTCCAACTATTTGTAAATCGTGAGAAAATTGCAATTTTAACCAAGGCTCCGGGATGTGTGAGGAGTCGCCTGTCAATTGCGTCATACCCGCGTTACCCTCGGTCTGCCTCGGTTTCCGGTTTTATTTTGTAGAAACCATGGAAACACCAAAGATGCTTTAATATATTACATGTTTTAATAGACAAGGGAACAACTGTTTTGATATATTTATAGACAGAAAATTAATTATTGTTAAATAGCTCAACACGTTTAGTCTTATTTTTTAAATCTAATTTACTTGATTTTTTGCGAGTACCGTGTTTTACCATGCCTCAGAGAAAAACACTATTTTGTGA
This sequence comes from Ctenopharyngodon idella, assembly GCF_019924925.1. Taxonomy (NCBI): domain Eukaryota; kingdom Metazoa; phylum Chordata; class Actinopteri; order Cypriniformes; family Xenocyprididae; genus Ctenopharyngodon; species Ctenopharyngodon idella. The sequence continues at coordinate 15,271,724 of NC_067233.1, read as the reverse complement.
AGTAGCTAACATAGCATAATCAGATGCAGCTTTATTTTTAGTAACAGTAATACAGAATTTTCTCCATCATACAATACGTTTTAAAATGAATTGCATGCCATTTATCAACACAAGCCATCCAGCATTTAATATGATATTCTAAAATCGATCTATCTTACTGCAGTGTGTCTCAAATAAGTGTCTCACCGCAGCCACCGAGCGAACGTACAGAGTAACATTATAACATCATTTTCAACACACTCAAATGTATCTAATATGATAAACAGAGCTGCGTTACCTCGTACTCATGACCGGAAAAGTGGAAGCGGCGCCGGAGACTGTGGCATAGTAAAAGTTCCACTGCTCACGGTGTGTGTTGCGCAATCGCTCCAGCGGCCTCGTTCAGCTCCTACAACACTCGGTCCTGCTCTGCTTCATACTACAATAACGTTAATAATCACATCCATGAACGATTTCTTCCCGAGTCCTATCCCTATTCTTTTGCATCGTCCGTTGAGGTGAAGACCACATGTCCCAAGATTCCGCACTCAAACTTGGCGTCATCAAGCTACGCCTTTGTTTTGAATAGGCCTCTAGCGACCTCTAGCGGACAGAAATCCTACATACTGCACCTTTAACGATAAAAAGTAGGACTCGCAACTTAAAGGCACAATATGTACGATTTTTGGATTAAAATATCCAAAAACCACTAGAACAATATTATGTATTTTGTTGACTTTTGTTGTACTTACATTATCCCAAATGTTTCCAAGAATCATTAAATCCATGGAAATAAGCAATTTTAACCAGGACACGGACTGTATCCGTGCTTCGCCTATCAATTACATCACACCCGCTTTACCCTTGGTTTCCGGTTTTATTTTGTAGAAACCATGGAAACACCAAAGACGCTTTAACATATTATGTGTTTTATTAGACAGGTGAGCAACTGTTTGGATGGATACATTCATCAACAGAAAACGAATCGTGTTATATAGCTCAACACAGTAAGTCTTGATTTACAGCAAGTACCATGTTTTACCATGCCTAATATCGATCTAGCTTACTGCAGTGTGCATTAAGTGTCTCATAGTAGCCGCCGAGCGAACACAGAGTAGCACTATAACAACTTTTAACACACAAATGTATCTAATATGATAAACAGTGCTGCTTTACCCCACATACGCTTGAACAGAAGAAGCGGAAGCAGCGACTGCGGCATAATAAAATGTCGCGCTTGTCTCTCATTAGCAATCGCCCCAGCGACCTCGTTTCTGCTCGCACAGCACTCGGCCTTGCTCTGCTTCATACTACAGTAACATTAATAATCTCATCCATGAACATGATTTCGAGTACCATCCCGATTCTTTTCCACCAGACGTGAAGACCTCACTTCCCATGATTCCGTGAAATCAAGGCGTCATCAAGCTATGCCTTTGTTTTGAATAAGCGACCTCTAGCGGCGAAAATTTACATATTGTGCCTTTAAAATAAAAAATCAAAGGGACCGTTCAGCGTACATGAGGAAGATGACACCTCTCTGCTCTCTCTTCTCTCTTGCACACCAGTTGTTCAGAATGGTTCAGATTGCAAAGACACTGGTCTTTCTCTACATGCTGATTGGATGGTCACAGGCTTTTCCGCAGTGATGTCATCAAAGAAAATGAAGCAAATAAAGATGCAGACAGGGTAGAGGGAGAAATACGAGATGCTATACTGAATGTAAGTACAATATCTGTTTGTTGTAGGTGTATTGTAAACTGCTGCAAAATATATTCTTTTTCTAGTCCAGTTTCCTGCTAATTGATTATACTGCTCCAAGTTAGCAGTTACTATGGTATATAATTGAAAGAAATAACATTTAATTTCGATTTAGGTCACTGATTTTACTCCACCAGTGTGCAGTGTGGTAAATGAGACTTCAGACTGTCTTTTATCATGTGGAAATACAATTATGGAAGTGACTTATATGATGACAGACGGAGCTGGTTCAGGAATCGATTACACCAGTGTTCATTCCTTTGGTGGGGGTTTTAGCAACTTTACTCAATATGATGGTCTAGATGAAGATGGCTACAAAGCTATCTTTTTGCATTATTCTGGCATTTGCTGTCTTGAAGATGTGAATGTTTCTGTGGTGGACAAAGCAGGAAACACAGGAAAGTGTCCTGTTGTTGTAAAACGTGTCAATCCAATGACTTTCATTCTCTCGTAGCTTCACCACAACAATCTCTCTTTGGTCAATACTGATGATAAGATGTACATGAAAAATGTACATGTTCAATAATTTAGTACAGTAAAATTACTTGATTTCAATATTAAGTCAATGCTTGAGTAATGGTATAATACATGAAAATGTAGTAATATTGCTTGCCAATATTTTGTAATTTAGCAGTTTAAAACATGTATTTTCATTGTTTGTAACTGAATGAACTGATTGTTAAAAGTACTAAACTGAAAGAAGATCATACTGTTGTGTTTCGGTGATTAAACCAAATGTTCTCATTACATATCACAATGATCTTGTGATTTGAAACAATGATTATGTAGAATGAATATAAGTACAACTAGAATGAAAGCCTGAGATCAGGTTTTGAAAGAATGACTAGCTGTGTTACAAGTGTGATCAGTTTGGAGTTTTGAAAATGTACACCTTGTGAAAATAGTACCAAAGCGGAAAAAACAACAACAACTAAGTACTAACACAATTGTTTTCAACTCATTTTAATTAAGTAAATTGTACAAGCAGCAACATTCATTTCAATCAAATCAATGAAGTTTATTGTTTTCCTAGATTTCTAATCTTGTCTAACTTTCTGTTTTCCCTTCCTAGTGTTTCTTGTCTTGTCATTGGATTATTGTTCTGATTATAGTCTTGCGTCGCTCGTTTAATTTTAGCTTTATATTTCTTGTGTATATAACCCTGATTTTGTCTAACTTTTGCTAATGCATCTTTTGGTGAGTGTCTTGCTTTGGTTCTTGTTTAAGCTTAGACTTATGAATCTTTTTGATTCTGTGTCTTATCACTTTACAATAAACTGCACTTGGGTTTATTAACCTTGACTTGCTGGAGTGGAAATACTGTTACAGTGTTTGAGAACTGCATTTACTATTTATCTTCCAGTGAAGTATGTCCAGGTCTTTTAACTCTCCCTGATGAAATTCACTTCATTCCAGCATTACAATTCAGTCCGCATGATGTCCACCAAAGATCACATTTTCCAACAAGTGAATAGTAAGAATTTAGTGGTGAGTGTATAATTAGATCCTCTAAATTAATACTGTAATGTAAATCTTAGAAGGACAACTGACACAAAAAATCAAGTATACCTGAAACATAACATACATTTTACATGCATTTTGTTTGATAAATTGATGAAAACTGTTTTCTGTTTACAAACTTCTAAACTCCAGAATTCAATTCTTTAGAGAAGTCTGATGTTGAGATATTTGTCCAAAAATGATTGAATGATTCCAAAGGTAGCCGTCACAGATAGGAATAACAGGACACACAACACCATGTAAAACCCTGGCAACCTAGAAACAACAGCAAGAATGGGCTGTAATATGTTGGTGACTTGACACAACTTTAAAGAATGTAAATAAACATTAATATATATGTATATAATATTATAATAATATATATCACCTTTTCTTGGATTCACTGATATAGCCAGTAAAGTACATCTCTCTGCCCACAATATACAGAATTCCTCCAAGAGCAGCAAGCACTGTGAAAAAGAGAAAATAAAGATCTTTTCATAAGTTATAACATTTTCTCATTTTCATTTATCCACCATAAATTCTATGTAACTATATCATTGTTAATTGTTGTATAGAAATATACTATGTAACATACCTTCATTGCAAAAGATGCCAGAGATCCACAATACCACCAAGAAAACGGAATAAAACTCTACACTATTCTGGCTAAAGAAATGGTGGAAAGACATATTTTTAACATTTTACGACTTGTTTGTATATGTTGGATTACCTGTAAAAACTTGCCAATCAAAGTAGATTTCATATATGATTGTTAATAAATTAAATGTGAGGTATGAGAGGCATCAGTGAAGCAGTTTGGCTGTAAAGATCTTGATCTTACTGTGCACGAAATGTCCTTTCAAACTCAGGTGGTCCAGTAACAGTGGGTGGCATAATTTTATGCTTCATCCTCGACCACCCCACACGTCTTGCCTGAAATGCTAAGAAATTCAACCACTGTTGTTCAGCCACACTGTTTTACCAGACATTATTACAAAGAAATAAATGAATGATACTTATCTAACATATGATTTGAAGTAGGCCTATAGAGTATAGAACCTTTATGATTTATGAATCATTAACTGAGTTATCTTGAATTAGCTCACTAAAATCAAACATCATTTTAATTAGCAGTAAACCTTGACCTGATCTTATCTACACATTTGTCTGGTTTTGGCCACAGAACTTCAAGAATTGATTTTAAGACCTATTTTACTGCTAAACACTATACAGAAAACTTGTATAAATAAAAAGAGGGTCCTTTGCTGAACCTAGAACAAACTTTATGAGTTTTAAGGGTGTTAATAGGCCTACTATCATGATTCAATAGTCCACTTGCAGTGCACATTTGTATTTTTGATGGTGCAGAAGATCAGCTACTTACCCATGTGGAGAGCAGACAGTATTGACACTGCTGCGAGGAGAACTGGCAGATCCGAAGTCATGTTTGTGGTGTTATTGTTCGAAACAGTTCCTTTTTTATATAAAGTCTCCCCACAAAGATGTGAAATTATAGGTCAGTATATCCGCCTATTGTGGAATACCTCCTGTTTTTAAGATCAGGAACTACCGGTCTAACGTTTACAAAGGGTGTTGCATCATGATTCATGTCAGATTATGCGCCTCGCCTTTCCAGTCAAATAGCTGTATGAGTTGGAAAGAAGAAGAGCGGATTGCATTATGTCGCGTGGGCGATGCTTTTAAACTTGGACTTTAGCACTTGGGGTCGACTAAATTTACAAAGCCAACGCAATAAACTGTGTTTTTATTTTTAGAGAGCCTGTACCAATCTATTGAACAGCTGCTTTTTAATGATTAATTCAAATAACTGGGGATTTGGGAGAAGAATAAAACAGTATTTTGGGCGACCGTGGCATATTGAAGTCATAAACAACAAACATTTATTTCACAACAAAAAGCACAAAAGCTGTTGACAATGTCAGCTTGACATTGTCAGAGTAGGCTATTTTACTACGGTTTCGTCCGCATCGGCTGACAAATGTACGTTTTAGAACGGTTAACCAGTTAATTGAACCGAATCGTCCGAGTGAACCGATTCGCTAAAATGATTCCGACTTCCCAACGCTACAGAAACAGCGCACTTGCGTACGAAATCAGTGCTGGCCTTTCGGCGCTGATGATGTCAGACACTGTGCGCCGGGAACTGTCAGCTCTGCGCTGCGGAAGCTTCCGCGACAGGCATATATAGAAGCAGCCCGTTATACCTCTAATAAACAACAGAGGAAGCGCAAACATGGACAGCGATGATGACAATATGGAAGAAGTGGTGGAAGGTACGGCAAGCGTATTCACAAACGATGCGGTGTGCGCAAGTTTGTTTTGATCGTCTTCTCGGCTGTCAGGCTGAACTTTTATGCAGTCTCATTCCGCCGAAGATTAGCCTACCGACAGCTTTCCTCTGTACACAAGCTGTCAAACACACGAGGCCCGTAAGCTTTGGACTTTTTAAAACCCCCAGATGACAGCGAGACCTATTTCGGCTTTAGACTTAGTTAAGATTCCTTCTTAAATCCCATGAACTGAGATACTACAGTATAAACAGAAAGTATAAACGTAGTTAGACAAATTTTTTCTTTTGAAATATCTTTCATTTTATTACATTATCTGACACTTTGTACAATATATAATCGTTTTAAGTAGCCTGTAAATGCATATATAGGTTGTATTTATAATTGCATGGACATAATATTGTTGTTGAAGCCACGTGGTTAAGAAAGTAAGGTGTTGACACAATAGTGCAAGCTCAGCTTTAAAGCTTGATCCAGAACTGCAGAGTCGCGTACAACGTGTCTCAGCTCTTTACTGTCATTATTAAACCCAGGGCTTCCATCAATTAGTGTACAATCACTTAGGATGTTTTTGCTATGTCAAGTATGAACTGAACTAATGTTATTAACCTGGTCCATTAAAAATAGTGTGTTATATTTAGGTATGGAGTGCATTAGTTATTCACCAATCTATTTTTTGCTTATCTCTGATTACAATGTCATGACTTTTTAGGACCACTGGATGAGGATGACCAGCCTCATGGCTTCTGTACTGTGACCTACTCCTCCAGTGACCGATTTGAGGGACACTTTGTTCATGGGGAGAAGAATGGAAAAGGAAAATTCTTCTTTTTTGATGGCAGGTTTGAGACTTGCGGTGTATGTTTGCACCATTGTTAAGTTTATTATTGATTTTCATTGTTTGATTTAATAATGGAATATTAATCACTGTTGATTAGACTCTCTCAGATTTAATTATTTCAATCATTCCAACTCTCAATATAGATTTGTAATACAACCCCCCCAAAAAATAGTAAAATGCAATAAAATTAAGAATCTGTAATTTGTTAACTATCTTGAACCATTATTTAACAATAGATTACATTAGAATACATTACAATTAGAATTATTAGAATACATAACAATAGAATACATTATTTGACAAAAGTACAAAGAAAAAAATGTAAATGTTTTCACTGACCAAATTAGTTGTATTTTATAAATGTAAACAAATTTTGATTTTGATGGCTGCAAGACTCCCAAAAAATTGGGAGAGAGGCAAAATAATAGTAAAAAGATCTCAGAATAAGTTAAATGGTTTTGAAACGGTCCACAATTAGCAGGTGAATTGTTAATAGGTGAGGGTATTGTGTTTGGGTATAAAGTTAACATCCACCAAAGACTCGGTTTTGCAAGCAAAGATGGGTCATGGCTCACCAGTTTGTGCTAAATTTCATGAGAGAATTGTCAAACAATTAAAAAATCACTTTTCTCAATGTAAGATTGTACTCAACTGTACTATTTTGAGACACCATGAATATGATCTAAAATGTGCTTTTAACATACTATCATACTAACTAAAAATGAATTTAGTTACCACTTGTAGTACACTTGAACCCATCTTTCATACAAAGTGTACAAGTGGTAACTAAATACATTTTTAGTTAGTATGATAGTATGTTAAAAGCACATTTTAGTTCATATTCATGGTGTCTCAAAGTAGTGCAGTTGAGTGGTAACTAAGTGTTAACTAAATAATTTTTTTAATACAGAGATAGTATGTTAAAAGCACATTTTAGTTCATATTCATGGTGTCTCAAAACAGCACAGTTGAGTACACTTAGATGTTCTTAAGTCTATCTTAATAAGTACTAAAGAAGAATTTTTAGTATATTAAGTACAAAATTAGTGCATGAAAATAGAGCATTTTAAGTATATTATGGAAGTGTACTTTTTTTCACCTGGGAATGGATTGTAAGTTAGATTGGTCTGCTAGATCTGCTACGCTGCTGCTGCTGGTAAACTATGAAGAGAACCACTGTTGCAGATCTAGACGGGGTGCTTGGCATGGAGGACTAGAAAAAATTGAAATTCCCATGACCTGCGTGATTGAACTATACCAGGTTGGGATGGAAAAAAATAACGTTGCGTAAATGGGAAAGCCAGATTGATTAGCTGCGCTGCTGGCTTGGGAGAACCAGTCAACTGCCCAGAAGAGTTTCATGAATGAACTGTGCATATAGTTTAGAATCATATCATTCTGAGTGAGTATCATTCAAATGCAGCAGTCTTAGATGTAATTAACATGCAGAATTTCCTTTTGCCCATTCTATTTGCTTCTCTTTGGTGTCCTATTTATGTACACTTAAAAAGCTTATTTGGATCAATTTAATTATAGCAGATAAATGTAATTATTTTTCACCTGCATATTACATTTTTCCCCCCTCTATAGTACGCTGGAGGGTTTCTATGTGGACGATGCTTTGCATGGCCAGGGCATTTATACTTACGAGGATGGAGGAGCATTACATGGGACTTACGTAGACGGCGAGCTCAATGGACCTGCTCAAGAGTTCAATCCAGACGGTCAACCGGTCTTCAGGGGCCAGTACAAGGACAACATTCGCTGTGGCATGTGCTGGGTCTACTACCCGGTTAGTTTTGCTCTAACATAAAGCACTTTAACAGGACAAGATAAACTGTATTGACCATTTGTTATTATGTCATAACATATTGAACTCGGGACGTGAACAGTCTATTGAAAAGTTCCAGGTTTATGTGTATACAAGTTTTCATTTCTTTTCTGTTGTCTAAAGGATGGCGCCTGCGTGGTGGGAGAAGTGAATGAAGATGGAGAGATGACAGGAAAGGCAGTGGCTTATGTTTACCCTGATGGGCGTACAGCTCTGTATGGTTCCTTTGTTGATGGAGAACTGATTGAGGCCCAACTTGCCACTCTTACCACCCAAGAGAATGGCAGACCACACTTCACTGTTGATCCAGACAGTTAGTAGTACTTTTATTTACACTCTCATATGTCTTATCTGAAACTGTTTACCTGTTGATTCACTTTGTATTAGTTCTAGGTTAATCTTTCTTTTCTGACTCTCTTAGGTCCTGTTTACTGCTACGATAAATCCACCTCGTCATGCATCGGCAGTCATAAACTGTTGCCTGACCCCTACGAAAGTCAACGGTTGGTGCAAGCTGTGATCAACCATGTAAACCTCAATCTATCAAATTTTGTTTTGAACAGAAAACATGTACTTATTTGTTCCAGTGATGGATTTTCTGGTGGTCTTGTCTTTTCAATGGGGGAGATTCAGTTGGTTCCCTAGTCTTAATACAATATTTCTCATGTCATCATCTTGTTGATTCAAGCTGAAAGGTGGTTTTCTTTTGGTTTAACAGTGTGTATGTGGGACATTCACTTATTTCTGGAGCTGGAGAAGGGCTATTTGCAAAAACTGGGGCTGAGGTTAACACAGTGATGGCTTTTTATAATGGTGTCCGCATTACACATACAGAGGTTTGTTTGTTTCCATTTTACATTATTCAGTGGCAGAATGTAAATACCTTTTCTTCTTCTTTTTTTTTTTTTTTTTTTAAGATGAATGGTGTGCTGAATTAAATAATTTTAAAATCTGTAAATGTTTAAATTAACAGGTGGACAGTCGTGACTGGTCCCTGAATGGGAACACTATTTCATTGGATGAAGACACTGTGATTGATGTTCCGGAACCTTTCAATCTGACTGAGAATTATTGTGCTTCTCTAGGCCACAAGGCCAATCACTCCTTCACTCCAAATTGCAAATATGACCCGTGAGTGTGAACGTATATTTCAGAAATTGTGCTTTTGTTTCCTATTTTAACTTGAGTAGAATTTTGTTGAATACTTCAATATAAATAAATCATATTGTTGGACAATATTGTATTGATTAGTAATGTTACTGTTGTACTAACAGCTGTTTTTTACGTGTCCAGGTATGTCCATCCTCGTTTTGGGCAAATAAAATGCATCCGAACAATCCGTGCCGTGGAGAAGGACGAAGAACTCACTGTTGCTTATGGTTATGACCATGAGCCATCAGGGAAGTCTGGTCCAGAGGCACCAGAATGGTACACAAAGCAATTGCTGGAGTTTCAGCAGAGGGTGTCAGGAAAAGGGGCTGACGAGACCTTCTAAGACCCTTCTCACCACCGCTGTCCTGAAAAACATTATCTCCTATCCCAGCCTTTAACTACCACCAGAAACTCTAACTCTGTCCTTTGACTATCTTGCAGCTAGCAATTACAAATAATCACACTTCTGAACTGATTTCTGGCATCCTCATCCATTTACAAGTATTTTAACTGTGAAATCCTTGCTCAGATCACTGAGCAAGCTACAAAATTCTATGGTTCTACAATGTGGAAGGATCTAGTATGTGTGTCAGTTTGTGACTGAGTTGGCTGGTTACAAGAATACTAAGATTGAATAAGAGCAAGTGATTTAAAAGGCATTTTGACTGAAATCCATAAAGCGGAGTGGAATTGGAAAGTTTTAAAGACTTTTTTATCTATTCCTTGAGATATTCAACCTCTTTACCACAACTCGTGTTAACCATGCAGTATTAAACCAGTATAGTGTCTTTTGCTGCTCTGCTCATGTTTCCCCCAAAGAAAATATAAATGTGTTGTTATTACCACATATACGCTATTCTCCATTAGCTTGTACGACCAGCTACAGTTAAGTTTAAATAGTCTCTAGTTGTCTTGAAGTACAGTATTATACCGGCAAGGTCATTTATTTATTTATTTGTGATATTTTTGAGTGTTTGTTTTTTTTTTACACACCAAGTGTACAATGAAAAATCTACACCGCAAACAGAAGGTTTATGTAAGGTGTACTTTATATGTTGGAAAATGACTGAACAGAGAGTGTATCTGAGACTAAGGCACAAGGTTAAGAGTAATCTTTCTACTGAAATGTACTTCAGCTTTTGATATGCAAAAGCTATCAAAGATTTATCAATAAAACTCCAGCATAGAACACAAGTTCATTTGACTCATCTTTTCAGCGTTCTCAGTTATGTAAGGATAAAACTTAGAAAATATGAATTTGATGTTGTTTATGCCAAAATGCAGGAATATTTAATGCCAAAGTAATCAGGTCAGCACTCCCTGTCGCTGTGAATAGCCATACGATGGGGGCGTGGCCATCGTGCTGCACCTGCGCGCGCGCGCCAGGTAAATGAGTGACACGCTGGGCTTCACCGCTTTCTTCTAAACAAAAGCGGTCCGGAAGTGATAAAGGGAAAAACGGCGTAGGTAAATACAAATTTATTCTAATTTAGAGGACATAAATAACGTTGTACTTATTAAAAAGGTGTAGCATAGGTTTAGAATATCATTTAGTAAAATTACTTTAGTAAAGTGGTTTTGTAGTTCCAGAATCAACACACAAACGTGGAAAGCGATAGTGACTTGCTGTTTCAAGTCAGTATACGTTTGATGAAGGATCCAACTCAGTTAAAGACATAATAGTGAAAGAGTTTTCTCTTTTAAATAATATTTCTGATCATAAAAATACATATCTGCTTTTGTTTGATTCTTCTCTCCCGCTGAAGGCCTGAGATGGACCGTTACAGGTATTTCATCTTTAATCAGAAGAGTGTGGTGGTCCTCGGCATCCTTCAGGTGGCGTGCGCGGGGCTTTGCGTGGTTTGCGGTTTTATGGATGCAGTCTTCCGCAAAAGCACTACTCTGAGTGAAACTAGGGCTCCACTCTGGGCTGGACTGGTGAGAAAGCTTAAAACTTACAATTTGTTTATTTCAAAAATATTTACATGGCTTCCACAGTTAACCAATAATGCACCATTCCAGTATGCCAGTAGGCCTATATTGTTGGCAAACTGGGACAGGGTCAAGGTCACATAAAAAAGATTAATATGACCGTTTTGTTGTATCCCTATCAAAATATATCACATTTCATTATTTTATAACCTTAACATGATTTTCTTTTTCTCACTGCTGCTGAATGTGGTTTTATTCATTCATTAACAATTCCACTGTAGTATCCGACTCTTTGTGATTCTATACCTCTGTCTCTTGCCATACACGAGAGACTGTCTATAAATGATTTTCAGTGGAAGGTTACAAGGTCTTTCCCTAACCCTCCCCATTACATGGCTTGGGACTCACACACACATGCATTCACACCTATGGATAATTTAGCATCTCCAATTCACCTATACTGCATATCAACTTGAAAGAACTTAAAGGGTTAGTTCACCCAAAAATGAAAATAATGTCATTTATTACTCACCCTCATGCCGTTCTACACCCGTAAGACCTTCGTTAATCTTCAGAACGCAAATTAAGATATTTTTGTTGAAATCCAATGACTCAATGACATTTCCTCTCTCAAGATCCATAAATGTACTAAAAACATATTTAAATCAGTTCATGTGAGTACAGTGGTTCAATATTAATATTATAAAGCGACAAGAATATTTTTTTGTGCACCAAAAAAACCTCCAAAATAACGACTAATATAGTGATGGCCGATTTCAAAACACTGCTTCAGGAAGCTTTGGAGCGTTGTGAATCAAATCATAGATTCGGAGCGCCAAAGTCACGTGATTTCAGCAGTTTGGCGGTTTGACATGCGATGCGAATCATGATTCGACACAAAAGATTCATAACGCTCCGAAGCTTAATGAAGCACTATATAAGTCGTTATTTTATTTTTTTGGCGCACCAAAAATATTCTCGTCACTTTATAATATTAATATTGAACCACTGTACTCACATGAACTGATTTTAATATGTTTTTTGTACATTAATGGATCTTGAGAGAGGAAATGTCATTGCTAGCTATGCAGGCCACACTGAGCCATCGGATTTCAACAAATATATCTTAATTTGTGTTCCGAAGATGAACGAAGGTCTTACGGATGTGGAACAGCATAAGGGTGAGTAATAAATGACATTATTTTCATTTTTGGGTGAACTAACCCTTTAATGTTTTTTTTTTTGTTTTTTTTTGTTTTTTTAGGAATGGAAGATTATGAACATAATGATAAAGAATAGGCTTTGGTATCCCACTTGAAATGCATTCACCCTATTGATGCTGAGAGATGGTGATTCTATAAGGCTCATTTCACTTTTTCTTCCTCTTTTAGATTATGGCTGCACCAGGTGTACTTGCCCTTTTCGCATCCCAGAAGAAAAATCCTATTTTGGTAATTCTTTTTTTTGTGAATTTATTCATCTAATCCACAATAATTTTTCCTGACAGTTGTCTCTTTCTATTTGTTGATATTAACACGCTCTCATTAATACTTTAAGGTAAACACCATGATCGTCTCCTCTGTGGTGTCACTTTTTGCTGTTGTGATCGTCTTTGTTTATGCTTGCGTCACTCTCAGCTATGGAGAGGAGGATGATGAGATCTTCCATGCCCATCCTATCCCTGAAGTGGTACAGTCACACCAGATCGTGTATAATTTGCTATCTGTTATACCCTCAGCTTAAAGTATAAAAATAGTTGATAAAGCTGTCTCCTGTGTAGAGGTTTGTCCTCAGCCGGATGGTAAAAGGCGCAAACAGCACCCTTCTGGTGGCCTGCATGGGGTCTCTGCTCTTTTCTTCTCTGATTGCATACGTTGGCTGTCGCAGTCTGCCGCTTTGCGGCTGCTACGATTCTGCAAATGGCATGGTGGGTGAAATCTATGTCTTTTATAAAACAAGGAAGTTGCAATATCTAAATGTTAATATACAGTACACAAGATTGAGCTGTTAAACACTGCATTGTTGGGTATTTTACAGGAGTTTCTAGTTCCTCAGAATGATCCTGTTACTCCCACTGAACTCATATGCACTTGGCAAGGTATGCAAGAGATGTTGCTGAAGTGGGTTTCTACACTGAGATAACAAAATCATATTTCATAAGTCATCTGCCACATGAGCTACAATGTATGCAATTATGATGATGTAAGTGAGGATGTGGCTGACTGTAATGTGATTTTATTTTTTCTCATGCAGATGGAGAAGAGCGAATCTTTAACTCCCCTGTGTCATTCATGGAACACTGTCCTGAGCAGGAGCAGCAAGACCTCGCCACGCTTCCACCGTATAGCAGACTAGCTTAGTAATTAATGTTTTAATTTTTTTTTAATGTATCTGGCTAGGCAAAATATCAAATATTGGGAGATTTAATTTATTAATTTGCCCCAGGATGTGTAAAATGTCCATATTTCATCAAGCTTGCTTGTTTCAATTCTACTTAAATGTGTTTCTTGATGTGTAAGTTATTATCAGTGCCATGTCAATTTTATATTATATCTTAAGTGTTTTTCTTCTAAAAGCATGTGCCTTAGCTTTATACTTTTTACATGATTTTACAGACTGATATTTTTGTATACATTAACCTGTATATATTTTACAATAAACAATTATTACAAATTAAGAATTCTAATTGACTCTTTATGGATCTAAAATGTCAACCTATTGCTTTTAAATGGATGTTCAGACTAATAAAACTAATCAGTTCCAGAAATGTCATTTGGACTATGCACTTGATGGTGGCACCCATATCAAAGGCAAAACAGTATAGTTTTTGAGATGCATTTCAGTTCATTACTTTAAAAAAAGTTTATAGTCTGACAAGAATTGATTTCCCATATGCACTTTATTTAGACAAATAAGGCACAACAGCAGTCTTCTGAAGTTCAAAGATGTTGTACTTTATTTCTTAGTAAAACATTAACTGTTAAAATCAAAACCTCAAGCATAATTTCTTTTGCACTCCTTTGAATATAGTAGATTGATGTTTTATATTGTTGATTTCCTCAAAACTATTACTTTCACTCAACTCAATGACCAACACTGAACACATGAATTGTATCAGATAAATGACTAGTAAAGATATGTTGTGCATGCTTGTGTTCTTGCATTGCAAGGTGCTATTTTATCAACTGTTGACCCCTGATATCATGTATTGGCTCATACACTGGTTTCAAAGATGCATAACTTATAACTTTATAATAATAAAAATGTAACATTTGATATTTGCTGCATTTGTAATTTTCAACAAATTTGTAACATTCTGTGGACTTTTGAGATCTGCCTCTATTTTACATTGCTATCTGTTATTAACGTGTTAATGCGGACAGAACAAATACAGTCTGAGTGACACTTGAAATAGTACAAACCAGTATAGACAACAAACAAGAGAACCCAGACAAAGAGTAGATCAATTCAGCATGAACCTACAAGAAGTAGGAACGTTCATGAGGTTTCTGGCATATTAATGAGATAATCCTTCTGTAAGCACCAGCTCAAAACGTTAAGCACAAATAGACAAGTCTTTACTATGCATTCAATATTTCAGGGCCATCATTAACCATGCACAATTCCTCAGCCAATCACATGCTCCGCTACTGTACCCCAATCAAACAATGAAACGCATCAGCTAATCAGGCCCTTAACCATCCCACTTCAAATAATTAATTGGAAATCATATGTAAAATCACTTTTTGGCAATTCCCCATTAAAAAAATAAATAAAAATAAACCGTCATGCCTGAGATTCTTTCATGCACTTCACAGGACCTGCTGTGCTGTTGCATTAAAGACATAAATGAATATTCCGTAATGGAATATGCAATAATGTGGGAAATAAAAGGGCCAAAGGGAAAGACAATTTAGCAAATAATTTAGCCATTAGCAAGTCTGTATATTTGTATTACACATTAAAATATAGATTGATATCAGACCTTTTGTTCAGATAAATGCCATGCACAGAGCCATGAATAATATGAGTTACTCATACTAATCTGTGATTATACAGTACAGATCACTTTCATTTTGCCTAACAAAGCAGTACTAAATTCCAAACATGACTGTAAACACTGATGTAAATATCGTCAGTAAATTCTTATCCCTTTTTAAACCACATCTAATTTCGAACTGATTCACAGAAAGGATTGGATAACGTGCTCCAGTAGATTTTATTTAGGTAAATGACTGCTAGAAGAAAATAAACTGGCAATAAATACAACACTGGCAGTGGACAAGGACTGGCTTTAAGACTTTTTTGGAAATGCAAGGATACTTTATTTACTTTATTTTCCTTTTTTTTTTTTCATATTCTTTCCTCGCTTCTCTAAGACCTATTAGCAGCTCTAATAAATAATCTGCGTTTAGTGAGTGTTTGCAGATTTGTCTTATCCCTTTGAGAGAACTCACAACTTTCACAGGAAGCGCCTGCATGTGTGTGGGTGAGAGAGAATGAGAGAACAAACAACAAACACAGACTAAACCAGATTCGGCATCTCACTTGGGAGGCTGAAGTGATTTAACGGAACGGTTTCATCTAATTTTGGCGAGAAAATTGTTTCAAAGATATGATTAAAAAGGCAACATCTTGTATGACAATTTCACCCTTCAATTCCCCTGCAGAACTGACAAAACTAGTAGGTAAATGTAGTGAAAGTGTTTGGCAGTGGCATATGAAATGTGTATATGTAAGGTACATTGGCCTACATGCAACTTGTCAAAGCCTCTGGTGAGTGATGGAAAAACATTTTCCTAAGGTAGTTTCCTCTAAGTAATGGCCAGATTCTGAACGTCAGATAATTTGAGAATAAATCTTCCTGTGTCCGTAATCCTGGACTTCTGCTTCACAGATAACACAAAAGTACCTCTACATCTGCTTCTCTAAAAAGTGCTTCACCTTTGTCATCTCTGTCCTGTAAAGAGGTTCCTCCTCCCCTAAACATGTACTTCATTAGCTCCTCCAACAACCACAGCCCCAACTTTCCCTGTCCTCCTCATCCTGCCTCCTGAGAGTGACAGTATCTCCTGATCCGCAAGGTAGCTGGCTTAACACCAGCGGTTTCTGAGATTTCAGCTTGTGCGCCACCGTCATAAAAATGGCCTCTACGTGGTCACTATTATTCCGACTGCCATCATCGTTTCCGTAGGGGTTTTTGGCAGAGGTCTCGAACAGTGGCATTGAGTGTGCATCGGCAAACTGCTGTGCTACGTCAGTGCTCACTTGTGCGGCGTGACGCAGGTCGCATTTGTTGCCGACCAGGATTCTGGGCACCTCCTGGCCCAGGGCATGCTGACGGCACTCCTCAATCCATGCCGGAAGGCTACGGAAACTAGCAGCATTGGTGACGTCATAGACAAACACCACAGCGTGGACGTTGCGGTAGTAGTGCTGCACCATACTCTTACGGAAGCGCTCCTGACCTGCAGTGTCCCACAACTGGACCTGGTAGAGAGAAAAAGGGAAAGCAATTAGCTGTCAAATTATGTCTTCATACCATACATATCTGTTCTTTAAACAGGAGAATTCAGGGTGTGTTCATGCGTAAATAACAACACAGGCAGGTATAATGTGCATGATAAAAGTCTTGAGCATGAGAGGTTGTCAAAATTTACACTTAGTAAATTTGAATAATATTTCATAAAGTAAACAAAGAGTCACTTTTGATGAACACATAGTGGAGCAACATTGGTTTACTTAATTATCCATACAGCATTTTCTCTTTTAGAAAAATCTAAATTCTATAATAAAATACACATTTAAATATATCTTACTAAGATCTTACTATTAATACTTACTATTACTTAATATCTTACTAATTATTGGGAGATACAGAGTGGCAACTGATATTTATATGCGTTTTATTTACGTATTCTACTATATTGTTACAAAAATTTAATTGATTTAAAATAAATACTATCAGAATTTCATCTTACTTTTTGGCCATATAAATATCATCTGCACCAAATTGCATATTTTTGCTCAGTTTAGGCCTCTGAATAAAATTGAGGTAAATTTTCCTCCCCAAGTGTATCGAATATGATACAAAACATGAAGCACATGTGCAAGCATTTTTAAAAGATCTTTTTTAAAAAATATACTGTTCTGCTCCATTAAAAAATCTTTTTCTGACTATTATTTCACATGTCATGCTTTACTTGGCTAAAACAACGCACAATGGAATAATTTATCACAATAACCTTCTAAAATTATAAGCATCCTCACCTTGATTTTCTCGCCGTCTATTTCAATCACCTTCTCCCGAAAATCCACACCTATAGTGGCCTCAGTCTTGTCTGGAAACTTGCCCGCACAGAATCTATAGGTGAGGCAAGTCTTGCCAACTCCAGAGTCTCCGATCACGATAATCTTAAAGATTCGAGTCCGTGGGGGAGGCAGCGAAGAGCTGGTCAAAGATGAGCTAAATTCAAAAGAAGACTCGATATCTGCCATACTGTCTTCCTATATAGAGAAACAAGTGACAGACGGACACAGTGCAAATGTACTAACGGGTCAAATAAGCGATTCAAACGCAGGCTTAGCTTAACCTTCAGCCCTTCAACTCAAGCTTCATGTGCAAAACTTAGAGATTCAAACGTCGGTGAGTGTATTTTACGTGTTGACCGGTTGCCTCCGCATTTTGCTGATGCATTCTTGGCGGAGTCCTCTTACACTGTTTGGGTCTGTAGCCACGTACGACGTTGGCATAACTGTAATCTCGCGAGAAGTTACAGAATACTGAGAGCGTTTGTTTGGTACTTCACAGAAAAAAAACATAACAAAACTGACCACTGTAAACGGAGCACACAAAACACACACCCACAAACTAAATAAATATGTAAGTAATTAAATTGAATTAATATATTTGTTTTACATTATATTCAAACAATGGGCTGGAATTTTACTTGCAGGGATGACTTGTTATTTGTTACATTGCAGGAGAATGGACTAAAAAGATTCAGTTGGGTTCGTTCACTGATTCATTTGCTTAAAAGCTTCAAAACACCGATTCGTTCACGAATGAAACCTCACTACACTATAGTCATGTGTGGCTTCAAGTAAACAGTGACACTTACCAAAGTCCAACTCTAGATTTACTGAACCACTGCAGAAAATGTTGGTAAGTTCTTACAGTTTGTTACGATTTAAAACAGTAATAAAACACTCAATAAAATGTTTAAAGTTTATTCGCTAAAATGTGTTCATTATGTTCATATATTTGCTTGAATTTATATATTTTTAAGTGTGTCACAATGTCACTGAATGGTAATGTGCAGCACTATATGATGAAACTGCTGTTTGGTGTCAGTGTCTGGAGATCATGCAGGTTTAATGTGCTGATAAATAGGTATATCAAGGAGTTGAGCTGGAAACGCCTCCCTCAGGACTGGAGAGAGAGTTTCATACTTTATTTAACTCTGATGCTCTGCAATTTCTGTCTGAACTCATTTCTAACTTCCAACCAGAGGTTGACAAGGTATCGGGATCCCACTTTTTACTTGTATAAATCATTTCTAATAGTATTTACAGCTTGTTTTAAACGAACAAAATAGTGTATAATAGGCAATTATTTGATTTGTTGTGGATTATCTGCACAGAAAGTCATTTAAAAGCAAGGGAACCCAAATTACAAATTTTTAATCATAACAATGTGTATGTATTTATTTTTTGGATGAGTTTTTATTTAGAGATATTCTCACTCTTTTACAAGGTTTTGAACTTGAGAGTCCTAAGGAAAGTTCAATTGGATCTTACTGGAGAGTTACCAGGCTTTCTGCAGGACACAGCTCACATCCGAAATGATCCAAGCTGGAGAGTTAACCCAGTTCCAGACAGATTACACTGCAGACATGTGGACATTGGTGACCTTTCACCGTGTAATACACAACGCCTTATTATGGGACTCAAATCTACTGCCCAAGGGTTACAGGTAGTACTTGGTTGTACCAATATGATGGTGACATACAATAAATGAAAGCTCCAAAAATATATTCTATTCTACAGTGCACTGAATACAAAAAAAGATGTACTGTATACACAATTTGTATGTATCAGTGATTTTAGTTTATTTGCATTTATAATTGGTTTGGCACCATCTAATTTGTGATTGTACTATTGTTCCGTTCTGTTGTAGATTGATTTTGATGATGGCAACTGCCCAACATATCGCAATCAAATAAAGGGCATTTATAACGTTTACCTGGCTGTGCACAACCAGTTTCAAGGTGAGTCTCATGTCATCTCTTGTTACTTGGTTTATTAAAACTGTAATGAACCATTCCCATCCCATCCGAATGTCTGGAAAGCATGTGTTAACAATGTGTCACATTTGTTTTAAATAGATGTACCACCCATTTCTCAGGCTCCAGTGCTGATGCTCCGTCCTCGAGCGTGGAACATGGTGGAGCACAACATGATGGTATGGATCTGTAGTGAGCTGGTGTAATGGCACAGATCAGGATATCTGTGATAGACTGTCCATGTGTCGGTTTATTTGAAACTGATCTAGTTCCATCTTTCACATTGCAATGATTTAATGTTCTATTGTAAGATTTTTCTAGTTTTCAAATTATAACCACTTACAGCCACAAATGAGATCTTGGTAGTGAGAAGACTATGAGCATCTGTTTCTCTGTAGGTGAATGGTCGAGAGGTTCCTGGTCCATTGTTTGATTTTGGTCTGCTGATGTTTCATAATGCAAAACTCCTTCTTCAAAATCAGAGTGGCCCTTTTTTCTACTTGTCCAAGGTCAGTGTCAGATGTTACTTCGTTTACGAGGACAGAACTTCAGTGTAGTATCAAACATGTCCTAGAAAATCTACATGTTTTGTTGTACAGGTTGAGAGCTACATGGAGGCCAGATTGTGGAGTCAGATTTTTTTCTGGACTGAGAAGAAGGTGCAGATCGAGATTACATATGTTCCATTGCACTTTTAACTACCATACAGTTTATTTCCTAACATATTCTGATATTGATTGAATTATTTTGTAGCTTGGCCTGCCACCGGGCTGTATAAAGGCTACCGTGCTGATTGAGTGTGTCCTGGCATCGTTCGAGATGGAGGAGATTTTGTATGAGCTCAAGGAGCACTCTGCTGGTCTCAACTGTGGCATCTGGGATTACTCAGCTTCATTTGTCAACAAATTCGGTCAGCTCATATGCATTCTGGAAATTTGACTAGTTTAAACCCAATTGCATCTCTAGTTAGTGACGATGGTTTACTTTCTAGGTCATCGAGCTGATTTCCTCCTCCCTGACCGCAGTAAGTATGTAGATATGGAGAAGCGTTTCCTGCACAGCTATATGGACCTTCTAGTGCAGACGTGTCACCGCAGGGGTGCCCTAGCAACAGGTGGCATGGCAGCATTGCTGTTGCCTAGAGACAAAGAGAGTGACCTCTTCAAGACTGTACTCACTACTGTCACCAGGCAAGATGCAAATAACAGCTCTATGGTGATTTGAATCCAATCCATAATCACAATAAAATGCAGTGGCACATAAATCCTAATATGGCATAAAACATGAAATAGCCTTAATTTTTGTGTTATTTTAGATATCATTTTTTCATTTTGCTATATTAAGGTGGCTCTATTACTATTGATCAGGGTTGGATTTAAACTATCACATTAGCAATTTGAGGTCACATTAGCATAATTTTGCATGCAAAAAACGGGTCCATTGTCAGTACCCCAGACATTTGTGACCCTGGACCACAAAACCAGTCATAAGTCGCACGGGTATATTTGTAGCAATAGCCAACAATACGTTGTATGGGTCAAAATTATTGATTTTTCTTTTTTGCCAAAAATCATTAGGATATTAAGTAAAGATCATGTTCCATGAAGATATTTTGTAAATTTCCTACCGTAAATATATCAAAAATTATTTTTCTAAGTAATATGTCTTGCTAAGGACTTCATCTGGACAACTTTAAAGGCGATTTTTCTCAATAATTTGATTTTTTTGCACCCTCAGATTCCAGATTTTCTAATAGTTGTATCTCGGCCAAAAATTGTCCTATCCTAACAAAAAAAAAGCTTATTTAATCAGCTTTCAGATGATGTTTAAATCTCAATTTCCAAAAATTGACCCTTTTGTGGTCCAGGGTCACATTTATGAAGCACTGCTCTTACAGTTTCATAAGCAGCTTTCCGTGTGGTCCATGTGGCAATTTGAACAAAATCTTGTGGGGAATTTTTTCACCCTCACGCAAAACTCCGGATTGTATGAATTCCTATTGGAATGACTGGATTTCGCCTGCAAAATGTAGCCGATCAATGATAAATGTGACCTTAAGTATTAAAGTTTGACCTGTAATTCTGCACCATAGTTACAATGGACACACAATATACCTTAAAGTCCTCATTAAATCAAAATGTACGTTTTTTGGCTTTTAATATAAATATGTTCTATAATCTAGTGTGCTCCAATTCAATGACAAAATTTGCATTTAGAAGATATAAGTGTTTAAAACTTAAGAGTCTCTTACTTCCGCCAATATGGATCAACGATTTTGATGACATCACTCTGCACTTCAGCTTCTTATCAGATTTTCTGTCCAATCAAATGCTCTCTAGAATCTGAAGCGTCCCGCCCCCTACACTATAAACAGACGGTGAAGCTGCATCTGAAATCAGTCACTTGTTCACACAATTACTCTTTTCTAAATGGCGAATGGCACATAATGCATCACAAAATGTATCGGACCCATTTGAATTCTACTCAGAATGCTATATTTTAAAGCGATATGGAAGAGATTAGAAGGAGAAACAGTTGGACAGATTCGGCATTAGAAACAGCACTGATGTAGATGACGTAACATTGTAAATTACACACTTTTCAAACTACACATCCTCAGCATGATTATGTTCACTGTTTTGCTTTAGTAACAGATTTATATTAAATCTAAAAGAGGAATCTATTAGACTGTGGCTGTCATAATCTGTCTAATGCGGCTTTGCACTACTGGCTGTTTTCAAAAAAGGAGAGGAGCTGTTCGATATGTCCCGCCCTGTCTTCCTGTTTCAGTGGAAATTTTGCCAACACATTGAATAACGCTGTGCGTTTCAAGGCACTTCATTGGGCCTTTAAATCATGCACCTTGTTTTGGAGATAACCAATGTGACCGGGCTGACAGTTGTTGCCTTGCAGATGATAAAACTGGGGGGAAAAACATATAGGCCTATTCACACTGAAGGAGCAGCAGAAGCCTCTAAGGACCAGAATATAATATAGACTTGGCTGTAGGCTCTTTAGACTTAGAACTGTATGAAATCACCTAACAACCTTGGCAACTGCATAGCAATCATATACAGCTATTCAGAATACCTTAGCGACTACACAGGGATGCCCTGGAAACCATCTACAATACCCTAAAATTGCAAGGGCCTGTTTTGGACAGATGTACTCTACTCAAATTCATCAGAGACTCTACTTATGTCGTTAGAGTGCTGTGATCCATATTTGAATTGCCTGATCAGTCATATTAATTTGCAAAAGTTACGTTAAAGCCTGCATAACAATAATATAATGTATCAGTCTGTAGAGTGTGCTGGTCAAAAAAGACGAAACAGCTCATCCAGTTTTACTTCTGTATTTGTTCTCATTACAAATGATCTTTCTTGTGTTGCTTTAGACTTAAGTTACTGGAGATCAAAGCAGGAGTTGATGGGTTCATGGTTTACGACATGGACCTGATTAAGCCCATGCAAAAAGTAGGTGTCCAACATACTATAACAGGTTGTTCATGACTTCGCCATCACACCACTAGCATATATACATATAACAATTTTTTACATATAAAAAAAAATATAAAACTCTCTCTCACACACAGCTGTTCCAGCTTCACTCTCACAGTCAGAACCAACTCCTGCAGCTACGTGAAGACATCAGTGTGACCCCTGAGGACTTGCTCATCATGCCTGCAGTTAGTTAGAATTACATGTCAACTTATTAATAAATAGGTGGTCAAAGTCCCTTTCAAGGTCTTTGGTGTGGTGAGGTCTTGCAAAGTTACTTTATTTTACAGTACATGTACTTACAGTATACTTACCCAAGAAAGTACTGGTAATATAAGGTAACTACATGGGTTAAGGGTTAGTACCTAGTTATAACCCAGTTATTGTAATTGCTATAATATAGTACTTACATGCAGAATAGGACTGTAAAATAAAGTGCTACCCAAAGTTTTATTATAGTTCAAATGCAGTTGTCATTGTATTGATTTAAAATATGTAATTTTCAAGTGATTTACATTTCTATAGGGAGGAGTAACATTGTATGGACTGAGGTATAACATTGCTGTAGGAGTCCTCTTCATTGAAGCCTGGCTTTCAGGTACAAAACTTGATTTGACACTTTTATACTCTGTGCTCAGAAAAAAAAAATTGTTTTTATGGATATTAACATTGAACGACAGGCAGAGGTCATTTCTTCTATCTGGGGAAGGTTGAGGATTCAGCAACTGCAGAGATATCCAGATCTCAGGTCAGTTCACAACACTGCTCAGCTCACGTGGTACAATATAACACCATAGCTTATTCAAAGAGGCTGCTTTTATCAGGTTTGGCAGTGGATCCGGCACCAGGTGAGACTAGAGGATGATGGGATGGTAGTGACACGAGGTCTAGTCAGCAGCTTGGCTGAAGACCTGATTGGAGATCTTAAGGCAGCCATACATTGCCAAACAAGCAGGTAGAGAATGATGTACAGATGAAATACATTTGTTGGAATGTACACAAAATAAAGTGGGATTAAATTAACAAGAGACAATGTGTTGCAGTGATTTTACCATGGGTACAGGATGTTCTTGGGGACACTGTTCAATAGTTCAATAAACTATATAAAAAAAAATAGTTTGGAGAGACTGTTTATGGAGATTATAAAAAAGTGGTGTATTGGATTTTATTTAATGTCCCCCAGGGGAACTACTGTATTTATTAAATACAGTAGTTTGTCTAAATTAACATTATAAATCTGTTGCAGAGCTATGCCACCTGATTGCCCAAGAGCTCATATTGAGAAATACTGACCTTTTCTCTTTCCACCCTCTTTAGAGACCAAGAGAGGTTGATGACTGCTGTGTCCATGTTTCTAGAGATAGTGCAGAAGAATGATTTCCCAGAGTTCATCACTACATACCTTAACCTGGACCACACTTTCCTCAGCTCTCAGAGCCAACATGAGAACGGACCGACAGACGCGGTGCCCAAAGCCAGACTCTAAACAAGTCTAAGATTACTTCCACATCACAAGCATAATAATACATCCATGAATATGTTGCTGTAACATTTGTAAACCGCTAACTCTTCATACCAAGATTTTTTAGACAATTACGAAGATGGGTCAAAATGGTGTGTAAAAAAAAAAAGGGTGTGAACAAATTATTTCCATATACCAATAGCACAGTAGAGTTCAACCAAATTTTTTTTTTTTTCCCCTCAACCAATTGACTTAAAGGTGCAATGTGTAAATTTTAGCAGTATCTAGTGGCGAGGTTGCGAACTGCAACCAGCGACGCTCACCCCAAGACAAAGATGTCATCGTCTGAGACAGCAGAGAGTAGCTAGTGAAGCAATGAGGTTTCTTCTTACTTCTAACAAATAATGGTCTCTGTTCTAATAAACCAGACAACTACTACTACTACTACTTCTTGCGTATTCAACGTAGTGACGATGCAAGCTGCCTCTAAAACACGAACAATTTAGAAGAACAACAACATAGTGACTAAACGCGCTCTGTAGAGCGTTTGTCCATTTAGGGCTGCTGTAGAAACATGCCGGTGCAAAATGGCGACTTAACATGTAAGGGGACCAGCGGTGTATGTAGTCCGAAATGGCTCATTTGTAAGGTAATAAAAACATAACGGTTCATTATGTAAGGTCTTTATACACCAATGAAAACATAGTTATGTATATTATATTACATTTCTGTCAATAGATCCTCCCAAATTTTACACATGGCACCTTCAATTATATAAAATAAACCAAAACAATTAAAAATCAAGATATGTCTAATTGTAATTCAGCCCATCAACAACTACCTGGAAAATATATAATAATAATAATAATAATAATAATATTATAACTGGAATATATGAGGAAGCCTAATTTTAAAAGTGTGAATTTTAGACCCTGGAAGTTAATAAAATCATAAAACTATGATGAACATACATTTTGATTTTTCAAGTTAGGCCAAGTTCTAAATATTTTACAGGGTAGATATTATGACTGCAAAATATTTATAAAAATTCTAACTTTTTACTGGATAAAAACATGAGGATTTTTAAAGATAATCAAACAATGGGAAAAACCATGGGGTCTTTGAGTATTGTTGTGGATAACAGGGGGCCTTGGAGTCAAAATGGTTGAGAACAATTGCTATAGAACATAAATCAAGGGTATAATTCATTTTAATATATTCAAAAAGGTCATCTTATTTCCAAACATCAAGTAAAAGTAATGCCTAAACGAGTAAAGTAAAAACATACTTGAAAGCACAAATTTAACTTTAGCAGCCCCTTCGAATTCTTGTGGTCTGTATTTTCTAAGATTTGAAACTGTTACATCTTAAAGTGTACAACCAAATGTGGAAATTAAAAACAAAAACAGAAGTGCATCACAGTAATGTTATTTTGTTTTATTTGTAACTGTGTGAGTGTCAAATGACGGGACATTTTCTCCAAATTCAGACAGTGGTATGTTTGATAGAGAGGGGGGGAAAAAAACCATAAACAGAAAGGTTGAAACCAGCATAATAGAACCCAAACAATGAGTGGGAGAAAAATAAAATAAGCTAAACAAACCCAAAAGAAACACAGTCACAGTAAAAGGTCCAACAGAAGCCACTGCCGCCTCTAAGACGTTCACTGAATAACCGAAACGCAGCAGAGGATGAAAGAGAAAAAATAAAGAGATGCACGTCTGCCTCTCCTCGGCACTCCGGGTGACCTTCAAATCGACTCTGTTATCAACCTATTGGCCAAACATCATAAGTCTCCTCCCAATTGACATGGTAGGCTTCAACCGCTGGCTCCCCCTGGTGGCTGATCCTGGAACTGCTTTGTGCCCAGCAACACAATGCCACATTAATTCACTGCCACACACTCCCCCGAACCCCACCCCCCTCCCCAGGTGCCGTCATCTGCATCTAAAGGTCCGCCCCACAGGTTTGGCACACGACCACGCAAGTCAAACCAGGACCAAAAGTATTGTTCCTCCTCATATTATTCGGTTCTCTTTAATATTATTTCATATAAATTACTCTTAAAAACATGAGAAGCAAGATGCATGTGTCTGATAAACAGGAATTAGGTCCAATGAGTTCACTGTGACCGTCTTGATCAATATTTCTCTGTAATACCGTTTATTCTGTTCTAGCATAAGAGACACCATTGGCCATATTAAAAAAACAAGATAGAAAGAAAGAAAAAAAAGGAGTAAAACGGGTTTTTCCCCTATTGCTTGCTCGCTCCCGTGAGTAGATGAAAAGGCAGAAGGTAACTGTGGTCTCATTAGTGCAGTGGAGTCTCAACCTCTGTGGGGCGTCTGGTCTCAAATGCTGACGGCCATAAAACGGCCACCTTGCTCACTTCCTGAAATGCTCACATCTCATTAGGCATGTCCTCATGGTCACAGGGGGACAGGTCTCCATTGGTGGTCACCGCAGAGTTGTCCTGGTAACCGGGGGGCATAAAGGCTACGGCGTAAGGATAGACACCATGGCAAGCCACACGGTATGATTCCACAATTTTCTCCTGCTGTGAGCCCAGACTGCCGTCCCTCAAAGCCAGGAGCACCTCGGTGCATGTCTAATAGTTACACATACAAAAATGAGAGATGTAGCATCTTTCTTTTCTTGTGAAATATCACCAAATTTACACTGTTCCATTTATAGTTTATTGTACCTGAATGGTTCTGCCTGTTAGGGACTCATTCAAAGAAGTAGCCAGCTCAGCAGCCATGGCCTCAGAGGAGGGGTCCAGTAAGACCATCATCTTAGCAGCTGCACACAAAATAGGCAGATTCTAAATGCACAGCTAAAAGAATTTAGTGGCAAGCTAATGCTAAGGAGTTACACAGCAACAAAGCAATAAGTAGTCATTCATAAGCAAAAAGCTTATGTGAACGAGCAGTAATGTGACTGTATGCGTTTCATCACTCTATTTAATTTTTATTATTTTTAATCAAATCAAGCATACATTTAATGATGTGCAATACCATTCAATAGTCTGGGTTTGGTATGATTTTAAAGAAGCCTCTTACCCTCATCAAGACTGCAATTTTTTGATAAAAAGTAAAAACAGTAATATTCTGAAACATTATTACAATTTAAAATACAGTAGTCAACATTTGAAGTGGATCAAAACCTTTCAAGGTTGTCCTAAAACCTTCTTCTTAGGACAACTTTGATGAACTTTTTTGATCCACTTCAAATGTTGACTACTGTAACTGGTTTCCATTTTTAAAATGTAATTTCTGTGATGGCGAAGCCGAATTTTAAGCATTTCTCCAGTCTTCAATGTCAAATGATCCTTTAAAAATCATTCTAAAATACTGATTTAGTGCTGAAAAAACATTTATCATCATCAATGTTGAAAACTGTTGTGCTGCTTTATATTTTTGTGGAGCCTATAATACTTCTTTTTTAAGATTCTTCGATGAATAAAGTACAAAAGAAGAGCATTTGTTCAAAATAGTAATCTTTTGAAACATTTTAAATGCATTTACTGTCAACTTTTGATCATTTTAATGCATTTTTACTGAATACAATTAATTTCTTTCAAAAGATTGAAAATAAAAACAGACCCCAAACTTTAGAACGATAGTGCATACTTACAATTGTACTTGTAAGGAAACAGAAGTTTCCAAAATTGGGGTTTACCTGGGTGGTGGTAGATTATTCAGTGCTGTGGCTCCGAAACTCTGGAATTCTCTTCCACTAACTCTTCCTGAAACCTCTACTATATCCTCCTTCAAATCACAACTAAAAACCTATCTTTCTTACAGTATTTCCAGCCCTCCTCCTCAGTGTTTTGCTGTTTAGTTACAGTGTATACGTATGTATGTATGTACTGTATGATGCATGTATTTATGTTTGATGATGTGTTTATGTATTTATCTCTTTGTAAAGCGACCTTGAGCTTGAGAAAGGCACTTTATAAAGGCTCTGTGAAAGGCTCTCTGATCAGTAGTAAATGCTGCTCCATCTCCATCTTATAACATGCATTTGAAAAAGCAACACATGCTAAACATTTTTCCAAATGTGAGAAGCATTTATGATCTCTTGTCCAACAAAAGAAATTTAATAGCATGTTTTTATTCCAAACTCCATAACATCAAGTTGAGTGTTTGAAAACATCCTTCTGTGAGATAATGAATAAAATACTATGAAATATGGTATTTACAGTGATAAAGGCTATGTCGATTAGCATTGAAGTATAAATATACTTTATTAAATATAAAATAGCCAAGAAGGCTCAAAGAAATAACCATATATTGTGTTTATTAGTCCTGTGTTTATTGGTCCTGTTTAATCAATCAAAGTGTTTCAATATTCTGTTTATTCAGAGCAGCATTTACTACTGATCACAGAGCCATGCTTCACTGACAAGCTCTGCATAATTTAAAAAAAAAAAAAAAAAAAAAAAAAAAAATATTGGCCTTTGCCAAATCCTGTGCGGTTTAATTTCTATTAATCGTGCAGCCCTACTTATTATTATTAAAAGTTCATTAACATCACAAGTGGGTACCTGCAACCCTATGTGGTATTGAGTTTGCATGTTTGCTCAGGAAGTTCTTGTTGAAAGTCTTGGGGTCACTCTCGCCAAACAGTTTTGTGATCTCCTGCTTCAGAACAGTCTGCACTGCCCCCGGTATGTCCTTACTGTCCGACACTGCAAACAGACACAATTCTTAGTGTACTTGTGTGCTTTTGTTCTATATGAAGAAAGTATGTGCACCTTTATGTACCTCCTTTGAAGAATCGCACAAAACACTGGTGGAGCCAAGGGTGATCGGGGTCCAATGAGTAAGCTCTCTTCACCGATTGCAACATCAAAAGATACTTCTCTACAATCACAAATACACATTATGAGTTTTAAATCACAGATCCTGAAATGTTATGAATCACTATGATGAGCTGATCAGTATGGTCACCTTTCCTGAGGTAGATCTCAAAGGCCAGCAGGTGCGTCTCTATTTTATTCTTTACTAAGCTCTTCAGAGGAGTCAGGAACTTAACCGCTTCTTCTAGAGGATTCTCAACCTACAGACAAAAACATTACAATGTGATGAACAAATCTAAATACTTTATCCTCTAAAGAACAAGGGGCTTTGTCAATATACACACCTTTGCCAGTTTTTCTGGTATGAGCTCCTCTTTAGGTCCTCCAATTTCCTCCTCATCCTCTTCCTTTTTCTTCTTTTGGTTCTTTAGCTGTTTCTCTTTTTCAGCATTCTTCTTTTCCTCTTCTAACTGGGCTTTCTTTTGGGCACGTCTCTGTTTGTTGCGCAATTTCTTCAGCTCCTTGTCTGTCAGGTTGGCTACAGAACAAACACAATTCTTCAGAAAACAAAATTCACCTAACTTGTTTGTAAACTTTGTCCAAAAAGCAAGGATAGGCCTCTGAGGTTTGAATGTGTGGAATTTGTTTAATGTGCATGGGGGTACCGTTGTCGGCTTGTGATTCCTTGTTGTCATCAGAAAGCGGGTTATCATGAAGGCTGAGGTAGATCTCGATGGCCGTACGTGCTGCCTTGAAGTAGAAAGGGTGCATACGCAACACATCCTCTAGTTTGAGCAAATCCACATAAGAGCGCAGTGTCATCTTCCGCATACAATATGTGTGGAAGTCAAACTGGTCATCCGTTATCTCCACAAAATGCTGTGAATAGCAAAAGATAAAAGTGTCAGGATATTTCAGATCATTCATTTTGAACTCTAAACCAGCTTTGTGCTAAACCTACAGATTTAGCATAGAGGTATTCAACATGGCAGTTCGCTAACTACAGATTTAAAGTTGAAATAAACAGTGTCTAATGCTGTAGGACATACCCTCTCAATTTCATGGCACTTCTTTAGCGCCTCTCCATATTTGTTCAAGGACTTGTAGGCCAGAGCACATTCAGTCTGGAACCACATGCACTGCATCTCATTCAGGTTCTCTACCGCAGAGGTTCCTTCCTGCAGGAAACAACAAAGATCCGATACACTCAGATTGATATGTTTTTGGTATGAGACAGATCACTCCTGGAAAAATATACGTGAGAAATTAAAAAGGACAATATGGAAGTTGTAAGGAAAGCAAGTCCCACCTATTAGTTACAAGTGCTAAGTGAATTATTAGATTTTACTGTAAAGTATGCATTAGCTTGACAAAACTGAAACAAGATTTTCTTTGGTGAAAGGGGAAAAAATGGTTGCTGCTTTAACATTCTTTCAATGTGATCAGTCTCTCTCTCTATTCAGATACACGCTCTATTCAAGAAACAGCTGCCAAAATAACCTCCAATTGAATGGACTTGTCTTTCTAAGGGACTTTAAATGTTAGTAAAGTAACATACTTCCAGATTTTGTTTTTGAAAGAAGTCTCTTATGCTCACCAAGGCTGCATTTAATCAATCAAATATACAATAAAAACTTTAATACTGTGAAATATTAATACAATTTAAAATAACTTAACCATTTTAATATATTTTAAAGGGTTAGTTCACCCAAAAATGAAAATTCTGTCATTAATTGCTCACCCTCATGTCGTTCCACACCCATAAGATCTTCATTCATCTTCAGAACACAAATTAAAATATTTTTGATCAAATCGGATGGCGTAGTGAAGCATTGACAGCAAGTTAATTTACACTTTCAATGCTCAGAAAGGTACTAAAAAACAGTTCATGTGAGTACAGTGGTTCAACCTTAATATTATGAAGCGACAAGAATACTTTGTGTGCCATAAAACAAAATAACGACTTTATTCAACAATATCTAATGATGGGCGATTTCAAAACACTGCTTCATGAAGCTTTGAAGCTTTACGAATCTTTTGTTTCGAATCAGTGGTTCGGAGCGTTAAAGTCACATGAATTCAGTAAACGAGGCTTCGTTACGTTATAAGTGTTTCGAAATTTCAATGGTTTGCGTGACTTTGGCAGTTTGATTCATGCTCCGAATTACTGATTCGAAACAAAAGATTCATAAAGCTTCATGAAGCAGTGTTTTGAAATCGCCCATCACTAGATATTGTTGAATAAAGTCGTTATTTTGTTTTTTTTGGCACAAAAAGTATTGTCGTCGCTTCATAACATTAAGGTTGAACCACTGTAGTCACATGAACAGTTTTAAATATGTCTTTAGTACCTTTCTGGGCATTGAAAGTGTAAATTAACTTGCTGGCAATAGAGGCCTCACTGAGCCATCAGATTTCATCAAAAATATCTTAATTTGTGTTCTGAAGATGAACGAAGGTCTTACGGGAACGACATGAGGGTGAGTAATTAATGACAGAATTTTCATTTTTGGGTTAACTTACCCTTTAAAATGTAAATTATTCCTGTGAAGGCAAAGCTGAATTTTAATGGATTTTATTTTTTTGTATTCTTCGATTAATGAGAAGAACAGCATTATTTTAAATAAAAAAAGTCTTTTGTAATAATCTAAATGTCTTTACTGTCACTTTTTATCAAATTAAAGCATTCTTTAAATTGTATTAAAATAAAAGTATTTATTTCTTAAAATCTTACAGACCCCACATTTTTGAACGGTAGCGTATATGCAATAATTGGCGTCATTTGAGCTTAACCACACTAACCCGTGTGAACTTGGAACACATCTCTTCAGCCTCCTTGACAAGGCCAGCCTTCAGCAAATACTTGGCACACTTGGAGTTGATGAAGCGGTCAGCAGTGTCTAGAGCCTGGGCCTCGTCCATCCATCGAGCAGCTTCACGGATGTTACCTGCATGCTTTCAAGAGAACAAGAAAGAGACAGAAAGTAAATCACTCTCTCAAGTTCTGTTTAATGAGTCGGCCTTGAGAACATTTTGAAACACTTCTTAAACGTGGCATTTTGTTTCATTGACTTGAGTGTGTTTTACCTTGTATATCTTTGCCTTGATGAGGAAGAGCTCTATGAGGGTGGGGGTGCTTTCAATGGCTGTGTTGATGTATTCAAGGGCCAGCGTCTGTTTGCCGATATGGTTGAAATGCTGGGCCAGGAAAAACTGAACCCACAGTAGAGTGGTGGGTGGCTCCGTTTTCCCGTCATCTACAAATTCAGCAACATGTCCACAGTGAGAAATTTGTCACCATCCACACCATTACTTCAACTGCCATCCGTCATTAAAATTTGTTTACATGTACTCACCATTGTGGTTGAACATTTTACAGGTTCTTAAACTTTTTTCATAGCCCACAACTAACTCCTCAATTATCGCTACCTGCAAAAGACGGGAAGATGTTATATAAATTTTCTTATTTGTTGAAGAGCAGAAATTTCTACACATCTCTAGGTCATATCGTCATCTCACCTTGTCTTTTTGGTGGTAGAGTGATTTGAGTGTGGTAAAGACAGGCGGGCATCCTTTGCTAAAGTTCATCCTCAGATAGCGATCCAAACACTCTCTAAACTTCTCACCTGCGAGAACCAAATGTGGTTATATACACAGACACTTTATGAGAGCATAACAGCCCTATTGATTTCACAAGACTGACACTGACCTGTGAGAAAGCTGAGAGGAAGTCTTCTTGGCACCAGGCCTTTAGGATACTTAATCCAGGCATCTTCATAGATTTTCTGCTTCTCCTCGGCACTCTCTGAAAGCAGGATGACGTATAATAAGGGCTAACAGAAATGAAAATCAACCAAGATTTGCTGCATTCAGGATAATGCGTGTTTACTTGGTTTGAGTGCTTTCTCCAGCCCTTGATAGTAGCTCCAGTTCTCAGGGTTTCTCTCCAGCAGTCGGCGGTAAACCTCCGCAGCTTCACTAGCCCGGTCTAACTTCAGAAGCAGCTCTCCTAAACACATACCAACACACTTTGCTTTAAAGAAACTGCAACAGCACATGATAAACGAGCTTCCAAATGATAAACAAAGGGATGCACTCTTATTAAAGTTCTAGCCAACAGTGGTAATATACAGATTCAAATTAAAATGTTTTGTCTAAATAAATTAAAAATATACTACCAGGATGCATTAAATTGATCAAAATGGGCAGTACAGATATTTATAATGTTACGAAAGATTTCTATCTAAAATAAATGCTGTTCTTTGAACATTCTATTCATCAAAGATTCTGTTTTCAACATTGATAACAATAAGAAATGTTTCTTGAGCATCAAATCAGCATATTAGCATGATTTCTGAAGGATCATGTGACACTGAAGAATGGAGTAATGATGCTGAAAATTCAGCTTTGCATCACGGAAATAAAGAGTGTTTTTAATTAAATTAAAATAGAAAAGTTTTATATTGTAGTAATATTTCACAATATTTTGATCAAATAAATGCAGCCTTGGTGAGCATAAGAGACTTCTTTCAAAAACATTTGAAAAATCTTACCAACCCAAAACCTTTGAACAGTAGTTAAATAAAAAACTAAATAAACTAATTATCTAGTGTACTATTAAAATATGAATATTTATTTTGATATTTGCTAAAAAATTAACAGTGTTATTAAATTAGTGCAAAGTTAGCAAATAGGGCTGCACGATTTATCTGCAAATATTTTTGCAAAATCGCTGTAGCTGAATATACAGAAGATTGTAACATTTTGATTGATTAAACATGAATAATGAACACACGACTGCCTTATTCTATGTAAGAAGCAACATCATCTCACAGAAGGATGCTCAACTGTTGTTATGAAGTGAGTTTGGAGTAAAAACGTGTTATTAAATATTGTCTTTTGTTGGACAAGATGTTAATAAATGCCTCTCATGTCTGGAAAGATGTTTGACGTGTGTTGCTTTTTCAAATGCACATTATAAGCGATTCAAACTCAGTGCTTTCAGGTGGATTAGCATTTGGAGCCATAGTTCATTGACAAGCCACGCATAAACAAAATAAATAATAATCGCAGCTTTCTGATTTCATAATCGCACTAAGCACGATTTCAATGGGTTTTTTTCTAATCGTCCGATTAATCGAGCGGCCCTATTAGCAAACTTGATGTAAAAAAAGGAAAAATGAGCATGCAATTAAACATCCAATCAGCTGAAAAAAAGAGAAACCCTCTAATATCAGCCAATAACTGACACATTATTGAACTGAACATCCACTGACATATTGATAAAAACAAACCTCGTGTCTCCTCTACAGCCAGTTTGTCACAGATCTGTTTTTCATAGTTGGTCAGGTGATCAAGGGCTTCTTTGATAAGCCCGGCCTCTCTCAACAGCTGGTTCTGATACAGCAAAAGCTCACTGTACTCATAATCCACTTTTTCGGGAGACGTCTGAAACACAATCATCCACGAACCTCAGTGGCATCCAAAAACAAACACTTGGTAGTATCCCCTACTAAGCTTTTTGCAAAAATAAACTTGGTGTAGATGACATAACTGACAGAAAGTGGTGAAAAAATACCTGCTGTGTTTTGCGGAACTCTTCCACAATCTTAGCCGCCATCTCATAATCTTCCAGAAGGTGGTATGCAATGGCATATCCAATCCAGGAGGCTCTTTGAGCCGGACGCAACTGCAGTAACTGGTACCTGGTCTCCTGTGAAAGAGAAATGAGAGAATTGAGAAACCTTATAATAAGCATTTTTCTAATTTAATATAAATGTTACAAATTATAATATCACCATAACAATTTGAGAGAAAAGATTACTTTGGAAAAAAATATAAATCAACAGTATTTTAACTGACTTTTTCCATGGAACGTTGTAATTTCCTGACTCATACTTATACAAGCACTTCAAAATAACTTACCCTGTATCCTTCGAGGTCTCTCATTTGGATCTGCAGCAGTGAGAGATCTCTGAGGATCTGCAGATTGTCTTTGTCCCATTTAAGAGCATTCCTGTAGCACTTGATGGCCTCGTCATACTTCTTATCCGAGCGCTGAAGCAAACCATACACGTGCCAACCTGAAGAAGAGTTAAGGACAGGAAACAGCACTGCGCCGAGGGCTGACTGATTTTGGGGGGGGTGAATATAAATATATATTTTTTTACATTTAAAAGATATATATTTAAGAATTTAAGAAAACTACGAAAAAAACACAATAAAACAGTGCCATGCTTTACTTTTTAACATGCAGTGCATATTTATTTAATTTAATTTATTTTAATTTCATAATCAGACTAGGCCACAATACTATCAAAATTTT
Source organism: Ctenopharyngodon idella (assembly GCF_019924925.1). NCBI lineage: Eukaryota > Metazoa > Chordata > Actinopteri > Cypriniformes > Xenocyprididae > Ctenopharyngodon > Ctenopharyngodon idella. Next base: position 15,236,040 of record NC_067233.1, on the reverse strand, counting down.
GAATAATCTGCACCTATTCTTTAAAGTCACCATGAAATCGAAATTGGCAATTTTTTTTTTTTTACAGAATATTGCAGTATTTATTATAAATGATTTATCTGTGCACATCATTTTTTCAATTCATGTGTCTTCAGTCTTCAAAATAACTTCCCCTTCCTATTGCAAGGACTCTTTTCTCTTCTCTGATGACGTGTTCACTGGCGCAAGTGTGGGACAACCTGTCACTCACATCAGATCACAGCAATAACAAACCACAACCATCCAATCAATTCCTAATGGACAAAATCAAGTCCCACCCTACAATTTTTTTGTTCAAGAAACTGTTTAACTTGGTATACATCACAATAGGGAAGAAAAGCCTATCCCAATTTCCATTTCATGATGACTTTAAATTACGCTGTAGGACAATCGATGTCATACAGTTGCCAGGCACCTGAGATAAGAGTCACAAAGAACCTCAAACTGGGTTTCATTCAGTAGTAGTTACGTACAAGTTCATACGTGCACAAAAATTACTAATACTTCTTTTGACATTGCTTTGCATGAATCTACTGACAGTGGGAAAAGTTAAGGATACAGACATGACTCTTCAGATCATTTCGCAAACCTCGTCGCACTAAATCATACGCCTCCTCCTTTCGACCCAAGCAGTTCAGAGTCAGTCCCTTCATTGCGAGGGTCTCTGAGGGATGGGGGGGGAAGATGATTATGTGCTCAACAAATTTAATTAGTCAAAATTATGAAAATAATTAAGTAATTAATGTCAGAATGGTCTTACCTCCATGTTCGGCGAACTTCGAGTTGGACAGGATCTGTTTGCAGAACTTGAGGCCATTTCTGTACTGCTTGTGTTCGTAGCATCTCTGCAAGACATAAAACGTGAAAAGCACGCTTACTAAAAACACCTTCACTGTGTATTAGGCAAAATGAAAGTACAGTAAAGGTGTGTGGTTAGAGATATACAGCTTCAAACACTTCAAACCAAAAACATCAAACCAAAACCTCACCAAAAGTAGGTGAGACGCATAACCAAGGCAACTACAAAATCAGCACAGTGAGTGTATGATAAAAATGTAAATCACCTTGGCACTCTGTAGAAGACGACATAAGAGAACACGAAGGTTAAAAGATTTCATGAACTCCTGCAAAGACACGTGCTGGATAATCAAGATATCAACACCAGAAAAAAATCTGAGAAAGCGGCCGCACCTTCTGTAACAACGTTCCCCTTAAAGATCTGCTGCATACTGACGTAACTCTTATTAAAGTATTTCACAATGCAGGGTTTCCTACACATTTTCCATTTCAAAATTCCATACTTTTCCAGACTCAAATTTCCAGACTTCCAAATGATTTTTCAGACAATATATAACATAAATAGTTCATACAGCATTATTTTTGGTAATAGTACAGTCATCGTTAAATATTTTTATTTTCTCTGTTTTGCATTGGTTTTCTCAAAGCGACAACATTCGCTTACCTGATAAGAAGAAACCTAAAACACTTTTAAACTGCATATATTTACCTCTGACACATCACTTTGATACTGTAAATATGGTCTGATGTTGCATGATCACCAAACTGCAAAGTAAAGTCTGATTTAGATGATTGTTTCCTCCTTTATCTGTTGCTGGTTTGAGTAGCACACGCACATTCATTTAGTGAAGTTCAAAAGAGACTCACAGTTAAGAATTCATTCAGTCGTGTTTGACAATCAAACAATCACTAAATTTTTACCATTAAAACACACTGTTTGTAGGGCTGGGTAGTGACATAACTTTCACGATTCGATTCTATTTAGCTTGTAATTCAAAACAATTCCGATTTTCAATTCAATTACATTCAATATCAATTAATTTGGGGTATGTATCAGGTACAGAACATGACAAATGTTCTCAAGGAAAAAAAAAATGTGTTGTAACTAGTAGTAGCAAAGCAGAAGAGATGATCGGTTTACGTGCGCTCCGCGCTGCCGCTTCTCTTGAACTAAGGTGTGACAACAATCCATCACACAACATTAAAGAGCTCCAAAACAGTATTTAATGCTTAAATTTTGTAATAAGATGGAATAATTTGAAAGCTGAGACTTATTGTGATTTACTGGATAGGAGGCCCGCTACAAAGTTTTGTTTATTCATCAAGTGAAAACAGCATAGACTAAAAGATTGATTCTTGGGATTTAAGAATAGATATCAGTTCATAAAAATGAGAATTGATTAAAAATGTATGATACATTTATTTATTTATTAATTTTATATTTAGAAAACTGAATAGGGCCAATAGTCTGGAAACATAAATATTTTTCTGTACTTATCCAGACCTAGAAATTACTCAAATCAAATTACATACTTTTCCAAACAGCGTAGGAACCCTGACAATGCTACTAAAATGCCTGTGGCAGGCTCCGAAAAAACTGCTATGATGGTGAGATGTTGATTAAAAACAGATTCCAATCTACTTTGGTCACCACAAGTTTTGACATCGCAGGGAAGCTGTCTGCCAATTATCCACATGACATAGTATCGTGAAGGAATGCCCTTCTAATATAAGCATGTTTAATGGACTGAACTCATTAGGCACTGCTGTTTGCAAGGTTATCATGACTAAAAGTAATGTGTGAGTTGGAAAAAATTAAAATCACAACAAGGACTACTAGCAATTCAAGCTCCCGCCCTCTGTCAGAAGAGAAACAGATGTCAGAAAAAACAAATAAACCAACGTCAGATGACTCAAAATGTCTAACTTTGCATTCTGGAACAAGAAAAATCAGGATAGTCTAATAATCAGTAAAAACAACTACTTGGGGCTGTTTCACAACTGGTCATCATTATTAATACACATTACTAAGAGCAATGACTGGGCAAGTAGCTGTTGAGTCACTATGACCTAAAAAACAACTTCCAAAAGCACAAAGAATTTCATAAGAACAGAAGTGCATCATTTGGACTGGATGTATGAAACGATTCCCAATTGTTCTCTATCAGGGCAGTCATATTATTGGCTATGTCTCAAACTCTAACTAGACCTAACTGTTTAGGTAGACAGCTCAATAGGTTTTGAGACACAGCCAACCTGTCAAGCTAGCCTCCCAGAATACATTCTCTTTTGGTTTCTGTGTGAACCATATTAAAGACCTGTGAAATCACAGTTAAGGTTTTATAGCTTTTTAGCCAAAGAGTGTCAGCTTTGAGGCCATCTATATGCTAGAGCACTCTTATAAATACCGAAAAATTAATAAATACCAAAATTTATAAAAGCAAATTATAACTAAATTTTAACTTAATTTTTGCAGGCACTTAATATCAAAGACTCTTGCATTACACCAAACTGAGTTTAACCAAAATCTATCTAGAATGATAATGTCCCACTCCCTAATATCACCACCAAACATGATTCATGTTTTTTTTTTAAGTTAATGTTCATGTATGATTTGTCCAGTTAGCATCTGACAGCAGTTTTTGAGGCGTGGTGTTCAGGTACTAATAAAAGTGTCAATGCACAATAATGGTGCATTTGAAGTCATGTTTTTTTCCAATAAAGCTTGCGTAACAATTCTGTACCCACTAAAGTACCTACTGCAATGCTGCCTTAATATGTTTCCTACACTGCTGTTATTTTTGCGGTTGGTGTTGCTTTAAATGGATTAACTTTCATTCTGTTAACGTGTACGGTGACTAATCGATTCAATCCCGCGTTTTAACATGATTTAGAGCACGAAACGCTCAAACACCACACGTTGTTATTGGTACAGCTTTATAAAGCGACTTTATAGCACTGTTTAATGGTTATTCCGGCCACACAGCTATCAAATCACTGATCGTTGCGCTAATGTGCTAAGGCAGTTAGCTGCTGTGAGTCAGGCAAGTTCATCTGCTCTCAAAGTGCGTGAATGTGCAAGAGCTAATAGTCATGTTACGACTATTAAAGCAATGCCAATGCTCTCTCTTCGCATGCAAAAGACTCGTGGAGGTTTCTCGTGAGGTCAGCAGAGAGAGATACTGGCTAAAATAGGAAGGCGACTGACACACGCTTCCTTTCTATTATTAACAATCCAACGTTCGTGTGCAGATATATTTCCCCCAACTTACCAATATTCTCTTAAAGAGAGCGTTCTCCTTCGGCGGCAGAGTTATCGAAGGCATGCTTCTTCTATCTGAGTGTTGATCAACCGTGACTTTGTTCTAACCATGAATCGGAATCCGCGATCCTCTGGCCGGATTGTCTGCTGTATCGTAAAAGCCCCCCGAACTTCGCTGTCTGGGGCTCCTCGACTTCACGTGGTGACAGCAGGCCCCCCTTCAGAACCAAAATGGCGACGCTGCTTCTCCCCGGGTCAAACGGTGAACTGCGCATGCGCTGGGTGTGCAGCATTTCCGAGGCGGGGATGAAAGTTTTTTTTTTTTAAGTATATTATAAATTAATATATATAATTATAGGAAATAAATACATAAAATGTAAGAAAATGACAGTGCATCTTAGTGACTTTATTATAATTATAATTACAATTAAATACACGGCCAAGCACAAATATTTATGACTGTTATACAGTATGCATTGTAGTCACGAGATGGCAATTTTGTCTTGGTAGTATGCTATTGTGTTTGACGCCATACCTCAGCAAATTATACATTTTGTAAGAGCTTGTGGAAGTGGTGTTTCTAAAACAATATCCTGCATGTTCATAGGAGTTATTTATATTCTTAAACACAATTGCAATTAAAACAACAATAATTTATTTTTTATTGTACAACTTTTTTATTGTTCTGGGAAAATTTCACATACACAAAAAGAAATAGTAAGGGTCCAAGCCAAATGTCACTTACAGAGAAGACTTATATTAATATTTTTCATGAAAATAGAGTTTTTAATTAATGAATAGTTATGTTCACTCTGGCATGTTTGTGTATAAACTGGTATATATTGTATACTTTGTTATAAGCACAAAACACAGTATAGAGTTGAGTGAGTCGTAAAGTGTGTTATCGAGTCAACTTTCATTCGTGATCGATTACTCTACGTGCCGCTAGGTCAGCCAGTCTATGAGGCAGGAAAGACAATCGAGCAAAGATCGAATTTTGTCTGGTAGAGAAACGCTGTCAAAATGCTTCTCGGCCGGTTATTGTTGCGGACTTCAACTGTCAACAAGAGTGAGTACGGCAATGCAATTTATATTTGGCGTACATTATAGTCCCAGTACATTTCCTTGGTAAATCTGTTTACTCGCCCTATCTTAACAAAGCAGTCTGGCCTGACCTTTCTTAGCTTAGCAAGACTAGCAACACAGCAGCCAATGCATTAGTTACAACACACGTATGATGTATTTATATATATTTAATATATTTATGTTTACATTTTAGAATAAAATGTCCATATTTATAGTGTCCTTATATATGTGCAGTCTAGTATGCTGTAATGATATGGCCATTTTCAAGTGTTGGTGAATTACAAGCAAAGGACAATGAAAAAAATGTTCATTATTTTTTATCAGTAATCTTGTTAACTGTTATATTACATTAATACATGTTACTTTTAACAAAATGGAAATATTACAACGTTTTAAATATTTGGAAAGTTGGTTGAATGTCAATCAGCGCTGCTGCTTTGTGTTAACATTTCAGTTCATATACAATCAACTTACATATAACAGGTACCAAAACTGTCTAAAAAACAGGCATTGTGTTAAATATAAATTGTTTTGATGATTGCTTTTCTCTCTTTTTCAGTGGTTAGTAGAAATACTTATACAGCATTCAGACCTGATCCCTCCAAGCCAAACATGCTGAGAGTAGGACTGGCATTTGGAAGTACAGCTGTCTTGTGGGCACTGGTAACTCCATTTAAATGATCTCTCATACATACAAACAAACTTACACCTGTTTTTAAGTTTCCTAAACACCCTCTCTGTTCCCCAACAGCTGTTCAAACAACACAGCACTGATGTGCATGAGTACAAAACAAGGAATGGGTTAGAGTAATTCACAAGGCCATGTAAGTAAAAACCGTTACCATTTTATTATGCGGTTTCAGATTGGAAACAGTGAATTTATGCTAATTGTTTTTTTTTCTTTTTTAGGTCATTGATTGCTCTACGCTTTGTGGATCTTCTGGTTTTCATGTTTCAATGTTCCCCTGCTATGAAAAGATGTACAATAATGTTAAATAAAGTTGTGTATATATAACTTGCCTCTAGTCACTCTCTCCTAGCTCCAGCAAACATGAGTTGTAAAGATATAAATATTATATTAAATATATATGGCTTGCCTTTTTTCCCCCCTTCATTTCATTGTTGAACATTGTCTGTCCTAATTAGGTAAAATACCATTGTCAGTTGTTTGCACAGAATGGGACTTTTGAAGACAACATTCAGTGTCATTAAACCAGGGACAACAACAAAATTCAATTTTCAAGATTGTATGGAGTCAATTAGATTAATGTGGTCAGGAGAAGCAAGATGACATGGACGCAAAACAGTATGTTAGGTGTAATGGCAAATCTTTTTGCAAAGAATTTATTATAGCATACTAATTAATAGGCTACAGAGCTTTGAACAGTGTCTTGTTTTATTACTCACTGCAGCTTTTCAACACAGCAAAGCACACTTTGTACTTAGGACATACTATGAAACAATAGTATATTAAACTAGATAAAAAGTTTAATTTGGCTTGGAAAAGCCTAGTTTTAAAAGCTTGATATTTGAAGGTTTTCAGTTTGAAATAGTTAGTTTAGTAGTTTTAAAAGATAGGTAGGTAGGTGGATGGATGGATTATAAATATTAGAATGGAAGCTTAAATGAGTCTCAATGGCTTAGAAATAGTACATAGAATGGCAGCTAATGGAGTTTAATAAACCTCTCCAGCGGTCAAAATTTTAATTTTGTCATTTGGAGTTTGAACAGTCTTGGCTCATTTGAACATTCCTTCAATGAAAGATTTTTCCGAGATTTGATAAGCATTTTTAGGAAAACCGTAAGTCAGATCAGTCTGAAAAGATACAGCAACTCCAGTCAGAACAGTCTGAAGGTCTTAGTCTGAGTTTGGTGGATGTAGCTTCAAAAGTCTAAGAGGAGTAGTAAAGTTAGGTAAGTAAGTTGGCCTTTTCAAGCCAATTTAACAAACATTCTAAAGAAGCTAACCAACAGTTTTAATGTTGTCACACAAAAACCATTCTGCAACACTCTGGGAACATTAGTTTTCGGTTATAAAACCTAGAAAACAACCTTCAGAGTCTAGAACATCAGGGGAGGGGACGTGTTCTGTTTTTGCTGGTACCATCGTAAATCTTAGTAAACTAGTGTCTGTGGAACTTCAAATCCAGTGATTTTTCTGTTTCTAATGTCTGTAACATAAATTACACCTATACGTATGCGGTTGAAAAGCATTTGAGTAAAAACAAATGTTACTTCATTGCTTTGAGGCCAGCGTGCCAGTGAATCCTAGCAAAGGGAGGATTAGATGAGCGCTTTCTCCTCCCCTCATGTTCACTCCTCCCCCTCCAAGTATCTGCACTTTCATAGTCATTCATTGCGCCTCCATTGGATTCACACGCTGCTTTCCTCCCGTGGTAGTTTGGACGATGTTTGCGTGCAGAGCAGCCTGGCAGAGGTGTGGGCCTCTGGCGCGACAGTCCCTGAACCGCGCACACCTCTATAGAGATGGTGAGGACAATATTATCTGTCTCGTGAAGTTTTATTACTACCTATAAGTCATATCATTTGCAGTATATTTGTTGTGTTTTAGTCTTTCGTGATCTGCTAATTGTCCTATTTCATGCATTTCAGCTTTTGCTTACATTGAAAATGTGCTTGACCTGAACTTGTATCATAATGTAAAATTTTCTTGACCGGTGACATGTAGTTTAGGGTTAAGGGGACATGAAGGTCAGTCGGAGGCTATTGGTGCTTCACATTTTTTTTAAATGACTTTCTAGATAATTGTCACGTTTTATTGCCAGTCAGAAGTTACACGCCTACCACATTAACACACATTCGCTGTGTCATTTGCAGGGAACACAATGTACACATCTAAAACCGCAGCCTGGCACACAAGAATGTAGCCATCTTGGGCACTGCAAATCTGCACTGATATTAATTTTGCACAGTGTTGAAAATACACTGACTATCCCTGCATTTTAAACATTGTGAAAAGTTAGGTTAGTTGTGGACTATTGAACGTGATTCGATTAATGTTTGTTCTGTCAAATTCATTCCGTCGTCACTTCAATGGATTATGAAACGCGAACTTGCGTAATAGGGAATCATTTGAAATTTGATGTTTGACATCATGGTTTAAGTACTCATACTGCGCTTGATTTGTGACCTTCAGTGTTCTAAGGGTGCCATAGTATGTTTCCACGTACAGCTCACGTGGTTGTGTACGTGGTCGAGCTATAGACACTCGTGCACGCGGACCTATGGAATTCAGTGGTAGCCTACGGCAAGCCGTTTTAACAATTAATTCTTAAAACTTACTAGTATTTCATGCTACTAGTACTTATATTTTAGCTATTAGTATCCATTCCATTAGGTGCTAATATTATTTTTTAGGTACTACCTTTTCTATATTATTCATTATATAGTAATACCTATTCTGTACATTGTAAAAAAATTATTTTCTTTGTAATTATTTGTGCAATTTACTAGCAATTTCTACGGAGCTTTCAAAGGGACATGGTGATGGGAAAATATGAGATGGGAGGAAAAAAAATATTTCAATGCTTTTGCATTCCCCTGAGAAACGTTTGCGTTCCCTTGCAAAACTTTTGCGTTTCCTTGCGTTTCCTACTTTTTTTGACACCCAAACCCCTGTGTTAGTCTTTTAAACACTTATGTTTTTAATTGAATTTAGCACTGGCATTTCAATCTCACAGACCCCCTACAGTTCCTTTATGTACCCCAGGAGGGCTCAGAAACCCCTGTTGAGAAACCCTGGTTGTTTAAATAAACATGCAGACATTCTTAATGCAAGACCTTTGTCTGCCCTTGCTGTTGCTTGACTGTTAGATGAATTTATGTGAAAATCTACACCACTTGCTTAAAGCCTTTCATTCTAATTCTTGTTCGCTCAACCGTTCCAGTATCAAGCTGTGATCTTTTTTGGAGGGTGATTTGTAGGATAGATGTTTTAAGAGAACGGGACATGCTTTCAACAGACATGAGGTTGAGTAATTGATGATTATGTTGTAAATGGTGAACTATCTTTTTAATATAGTATGCCTATTATTAAAGTAAAAATATTATTGGACACATTCACAGAATAAAATAATTGTGACTTTCTGCAAACAGGGCATCTCTAGTAGCATCTGTAACTGAATTCCTTTTTTATTTGATGCTGCATCCACACCACTAGGTGTCAATATAAGACAGATGACTGCCATATTCTTTATTTTGTGAAATACATGTTTGTTTAATTTCAGCAGTTGTGTCTTATTTGCTGTTGGTAAATTGTTTGATGTAACTATAGGTATTATATCGTCCATTGCCAATCTATTTATTTTCATCAGCGTCTGATATTGAAAAATTTGTGTTGGTTCTGAGTAGTCTAGCTAAGTATGTCTCGCTTTCTGTTTGCTTCACCCTTTGACTCCTGGGAAAGATTAACAGATTAGTTGGTATAAATAACACAGAGGTGTCTAGAACCTATTTACTTTAGCTGGGCACAAGTGACTGGATTATCTTAATGAGAATATTGAAGATACTCCTGAAAAAAAATCTCCTCTACTGTGTCACAATGATCTTTGTGCTCTGATCATCATGATTGGACTGCACTGATGGTTTTCTAAATCTAAGTTGCTCCCTGACCTCAAATTTTTTTTAGGACAAGGAACTGTCAGCAGCACTAAGATAGCCATTCAATTTTAGTATATAAAATTAAGTATTTGGTTATTAAATAGTTATCTAGGTAAGAAAATAGACAAAATAATGCACAATTCTTATATGTTTAGAGGAATACTTGACCAATACATATGTTTATATAAACTTAACTGTTGCAGTATAACTTGTATATAGAGAGTTACTGAATTTAAAGTTACAACTTTATTTTGAGACTTTTTAATACTTAACCATAGAGTGCGAAATGCTATTCACTTATGATTATCTGCACCATATTTCTGAGTCATGGAAATGCAAAAACGCAACGTTTAAATACCTAGATGAATGCTGACAGGCATATTTATAGATACTTGAAACCATTGCCAGGAATCCAATCAGGCAGTGACCTACTGGGCAGGAAGCATCTCAGGACCTCCATGTTTCTGCCATGGAGGTCAATCTCTGTGCTAGGCACTTTAACTGAAGCATTAACTATTAACTACAAATAATATTTTAAGTTCTATTAAACTATTGAATCTATATTATATAGAAAGAAAGAATTCCTTACATCAGCTTACATAATTTCAAAGGCTGCATCCTGCAGAGGTCACGCTTGTCGGCTGCATATGTCATTGAGGCTGCCTCATTTCAGTAAAGAAACCATTACATTTCAAAGTCATAAAGAAATTATAACAATTTTTGCTGCAGAATAAATAACGGTCATATTTTGATTACTTTTTTGAAGGGAGACATCTGTGATGATGTTTGCAGCCAACAAATTCAATCTCTGGAGGACGCAGCCTTCGAAATGAGACAGCAGTCATTGCTTCAACTAATATGTTGATCCAAAATCATTCCCTTACTCCTCTGTTCTCTATGCAGTAGTTCCACGGAGGCTCATGTCATCGGTCCCTGGCGGCTCCGGTGAGAATTTGCTTTACGCTGTCCTCTGTGGTGGAGCCTTCGCAGGTGCCTTGGCATATGTAAGTTCGGTTAAAACTCAAAACATTGATATAGATTGATGTCAGATCATAAACTTGATATCAATTAATATCTTCTTTTGAATTCTCTGATAGGCTTACAGAACCGTTGCAACAGACAAAGCACGTTTTGCTGACCGTGTTTCTGAAATTGATGCTCGTCCCAAGTCTGAGTGGAAACCCAAACCATGGCCACCCAAGAGTAAGTCTCAACTATGGTCTTGTTTTCACAGTGTCAATTCCACTTTCATCATTGTAACTTGGTCAGTGTAACTTTTAGGATTCAGATGAGCAGTTTTAAATGCATGAGTGGAAATCATTTACTTGGTTACAGAAATTTGAATACTGGTAGTATAGCTTTCTCATGCCTGTCAAGTTTATAGTGAAATGTGAAGGTGAAAGATACATGCATAAGGTAACAGATATTCTTTGGCATCTTGTTACAAATATTAAATGAACCTATGCTATTCACACATCACTAATAGTATCCCTAAAAGTTATAAATAATCCATTGTGGCCCTTCCAACACATCATAACCATAATAAAAGACATGTTGCCCTCTTGTCCCCTCTGTCACAGTCTTTCCAAATGCACTTCCACCACATTGAATGATTGTATCATATCCAAGCTTCTCTAACACTCCTGCATCTGAGCCAAAGCACTATTAAGCCGTATTATCTTAATGACCGCAGCATTAAAACACTCTCGCTCATTCAAGTATTATAAATAAGAGAATATAATGTATTATGTGGTCTAATATGAGTAAGTGGCTGTTGACAGTAAGCTTTATACAGAAGCTTCAGGCTTCATTGACAGATTTCAGATTGTAATGTAACATTTAATATTTTTGTTGTTCTTTTTAGGTGGAGAGAATGGCGATGGTGAGTTTATATGTGATCTTTTTTTTTTTTTTTTTTTTTGGTCAATCTCTTCATGATGTAACAATAAATAACTTTGATATTTAAATTGACTTAAAGGGATAGTTCACCCAAAAATGAAAATTCTGTCATTAAGTACTCGCCTTTGTCATTCCACACCCGTAAGACCTTCGTTCATCTTCGGAGCACAAATTAAGATATTTTTGATGAAATCTGAGAGCTCTCTGACTCCTCCATAGACAGCAATTTAACCACCACTTTCAAGGTCCAGAAAGGTACTAAGGCACTACGTCTGAACGTGACTCATTATTGGCCGGCTCCTGCATCAGCATCACACACATGCATCGTGCTGCTCATGTGAACAGCGTCGGCCAATACTGAGCTGGTGTTCTGATGTAGAACCTGAAAGCGTAAACAACGTATGAGAATGACACAGAAGGAAATATGTTTTTGAATAAAGTCAGTATCTTTGTTTTTGCGCGCACAAAGTATTCTCGTCGCTTCATAAAATTAAAGTTGAACCACTGTAGTCACGTGAACTAATTTATCGATGTCTTTATTACCTTTCTGGACCTTGAAAATGGTGGTTAAATTGCTGTTTATGGGGGATTAAAAAAAAATCTCTCGGATTTCATAAAAAAGATCTTAATTTGTGTTCTGAATTAAGTAATTAATGACAATTTTCATTTTTGGGTGAACTAACCCTTTAAATATCTGTGTAACACATCAGTTTGTCTTAAAACCAGTGGGATCCATTTAGTGTGTTTTGCTAAACTAAGTTGTGGTTTAACTTGCATGGTCTGAACTGCTGCATAAGTATGTTTGGGAGTTATTTCTGAGTAATCTGGAAATGTATTACAGCCTTGTTTTCTGAGGGTCAGAAGGTAACTAAATGATGCCACCCTCTACCTTTCAGTCTCAGGACAATGGGCAAAAATTATATTCTTGGCACATAGATTATGACCTGTTCTTCTGATTAATATTTGCTCTATGCCAAGTAGGATCAACTTTTTAAGTTTTATCAAATATCCTATAATGACAATACAATGGGCAGATATTAGTAGATTATCTAATGGCTAAACTGCAAAAACAAAATGCTTGTTTATGAAGAGCCTAGAACTTCAACAGTTCAACTTAAAATGGAAAACTAGAAAAGTGAGCTGAGGAAGCCTTATTTATTGGTTTTGATGAATTTCTGCATATTTTTTTTTCTTGGTGGTGTTGAGATTGGAGTGAGTAGTTGTCCTCATGTCCTACCCTTCCAACCCACCTGATCCTATTTGTCAGAAAGCCTGTTAATCAGAACTGGGTGCCTTTCTCTTTGACACTGTGTCACTCTCCTTAATAAACCGTGTATATGATCCGTCTGCACCCCTGTGCACACCTATTCTCTCTCACAACCCTCTTTCCCTACTTATTTACCTGTGATCCTCTATTAATCACTGCAGTCCAGTCCAGAAAGACTTTCCAGCCAATATCATTAGCACTAAGCACAGTTTATACTGTGGTCTTTCAAATACCAAAACAGAACTATGAAATCATGATATTGAACAACAAACTCAAAACTTTAACTAATCTCTTTCCTTACTTTCCTAACTGTCTCTTTGTTCTGACTCTTTCCAGAGTAAACTAATTTGGAGAGTCGGGGCTGGGCACCTATAGTCTTCAGTCAGGACTTTTTGGATGATTCTCTCCTGAGTTAATGCCATTATGAGTCCTGCTTTTTCATTGGAACTGATATTTTTCATTTAAAGTTTCTCTTCATTCCATTGAAACACTTATTTAAAATGTTTATTGTGGTGTAATACAGTAGAAATTGGTGAAAGACATGTAAAAGAAAGCTTCCCTCTGTGGGTTAACTTATTAAACACGCACAACAAAGCTCTTTGGTTGTCATTCTGTGTTACTGGAATTCACAGAGTTGCTGGTACTGCTAACTTTGAACAGATGGTAAGGCTCAGCCATCTTTGTATTTCTTCTCCTCACCTGTCCTCCTAGCCCCTTTCTCCCTATTGTTTCTGTTCAATTTCTCTTTACACCCTCCCTCCTCATTCTTGGGTTTTGCATGCTGCCTGTAGTGATTATGTTGTGAGTGGTTTTGACAAAGCTAGATTTATATTCCTTGTATATGCTTATGATGAGGACTATTTCTATAGGTATTTCCAGGTTGGTAAGATGAATACTGTGTGTGTGAGAGATTTTGTAACACATGGTGGCAGTGTAAACATTTTATTTATAATGTTTTTGATCCTGCTATGCGATATTCAAAATTGAGTGAGTCTGCTAAAAAAAAGAAAAAAAAGAGAGAGAGACGAAAAAAAGGAAACTGCTTGATGCTTAATTTTTCCTCCTCTGTTGTCCGTTTAGAAGAAGCTGGTGCAGAGGAGGCAGAAACCGTAGAGAGCGCAGCTGAGGAGGATGTAGCTGCTGAAGCACCTGAGGTCTTGCTGGAAACAGCCAAGGCCACCAGAGAGGAGACGGGGACCCTTGAGACTGTTGTGGAAAAGGTTGCCGAAACGGTTGCAGAGACTGCAGAAGTGGTTGCTGAAGTGGCAGAGGTTGTTGCTGAGACGGCAGAGGAGGTGGCAGCGGTGGCAGAGGAAGTACAGAAGGTTGCAGAGGAAGTAGAGGCAGCAGCAGAGGCTGTTGTAACTCCAGTCATCCAAGCTGAAGAGCCGGTGTCAGAGAGCAATGGTACGCCAGAAACCTCCGCAGAGGAGGCAGTAGCAGAGGCTACTGGTACAGAGGCCTGAATGCCTCATGGGTACTCAAACACTCACTAAACACACACACACACACACACACACACACACACACACACACACACACACACACACACACACAAGATACAGAAGATTCAAATGTCATATATAACATCACTGTCACTGTCTCCAAAAGGTCATCCTCAAATCTCAAGAAGAACAAAACATGAAACTTGAACAACATTTAGAGACTTACTAAGTTTTATTGCAGACCTGCATGTCTGTCTATCGTTATTTTTCCTCCCTTCCAATTAGATTGATTAGTCATTAACTAAAGTTGTAAGGAGCTCAGAGACACATTAACTGAATTATAGTGTATGTGATTGACTATGTAGTCCTCATCATACTGTACTTCCTCTGTTTCCATTGGTGAGTTATAGAACAGGATTTGATCCTTGCGGTGCAATAATGTAATCCCACTAAATGGCACACAGCTTATTGTTTATATTTTCATTATATTCCTGGAGTATGCTGGAATATTTAAATTATATTAATGAACTTATTTTCAAGTAAGGATAACCATAGAAACCACTGTGAGAATCCAAAATTGCTGCTTTTTGTTACATGTGACCAAACATTCCAGTGGACACACTTCATACTATCTACTCCTGTTCTTGTTTCTTACTCAGTTTCACACTCTGTCTTCTCAACTTCACAAATCTGAGCCAGACTCCTGTCGTTTTTAACTTCTATCCTGCCTTACCTCATCCTTGAGGCACAACTGCACGCAAAGACACTGCAAATGTACTGCTGTATGTTTTTTATTTGTTCTGTAATAACAGTAACAGTGCAGTTTTTGCATGTCAAAACGTGCTTCTCTGCCAGATATCACTTAGTTGGTACATGCCAGTTGATATTGTGAAATCTGTGAGTCTTTTGCTTCCTAGCAACTAGGGCAGCTGTGCTTCTGTATTAGTTTTCCCTTTATATTCCTCTGTATGACTGATCTGACAAGGAACTCAGTAACTTATCAAGGAGCTCAAGTATGTATGTGATTCAATGAAATTGCTCGTTTACTTGGAAAATTGCAATCGTGTAATAAAAATGAATAAGGGATTCAAAGCCATTTAATAAAATTATGGATAAATATCAAAAAGATATTCTGTGTTTAATTTTTTTTTTTTCTGAAAACTCCATTTACAAACTGAAATATTACATCTTAAACACTGGCAAGTTCATCCTCTATTTTAAAAGTAATGTTTTAAAAAGCTGAATTTAGTGTAAAGATCATTGGTGTCCTGATGCTATACATTATAGTCTACGAGATCATCCCTACATTCAAAAATCCATCCCAAAATGTTAGTTTCATCTCTTAATTTTTGTGGTGATCAAATATGTGGTGTGTCCTTTTCTAGGTGATATTTGGCAGTAAAGCCTCTTCATGTACTGCATGTTTTGAATAATGGGAAACTCTTTAAATTGAGTTGCATGGTGTTAATACTCATTATGATACTTTCTGAAAGTCTCTTACATTCTGTGAAATATACACACCATAGATCACATGAATGCACTTAAACTTTACTTAGGCTCTTTTCTTTGCTGCAGTGAGGATGAACCTCTGCACTCTACTTTTAGTAGTCTTGTTTCTTTCTTTCCCATTGTGTTTGTGTCTAGATCCATCTGCTGTTTTAAACTACTGTCACACACTGAAATATGATTATTTATAAAAAGAATATGTAAACTAAAACTTATTTGTAATGTATAAAACCTCTAAATAAGTAATTTGTTACCTCAAACATCTAATGTCTGTTTTTTGTGTGATTATTGGATGGCTTGATTGTGTCTTGCAGTGGCCCCGTCAGAGTCGGTCAGCCCAGCAGATGCAGAAACGGTCGAGCTGGCTGCTGCCTCTGTGATCGATGTTGTTCCTGTGGAGTCTGGAGCTGTGGAAGACGTGCGTGTTGAAGCTGTACCAGAGAAGCCCATTGAGGTGCCTGCAACAGATAATTTGGAAAGTGAACCAGCAACAGAGCTGGCTCCCATTGCACCAGTGATGGAAGAGGAGTCACCAGTAGCAGAAGAGGCACCAGATACTGCTGTCGCAGAGGAAGTGTCTGCTGCTCCAGTGGCAGAAGAAGCACCAGTTTCCCCAGTTGTAGAGGAGCCACCTGTTGCTGTAGTGGTAGAAGAGGCTCCAGTAGCAGAGGAGACACCAGTTGATTCACCAGTAGCAGAAGTATTTGTTGCTCCAGTGGTAGAGGAAGCACCAGTTTCTCCTGTTGTAGAGGAGCCCCCTGTTGCTGTAGTGGTGGAAGAGGCTCCAGTACCAGGGGAGACTACAGTTGATACACCAGTTTCCTCAGAAGAGGCATCTGATATTCCTGTGATAGAAGAGGAGGTGGTTTCCCCAGTGACTGAAGAGGCACCAGTTGCCCCTGTAGTTGAAACAGTACCAGTTTCCCCGGAAGCAGAGGAGGTATCAGTTGCCCCAGTGATTGAAGATATGCCTGTAGCACCTGTTCCAGAAGAAGCGCCACTTTCCTTGGTAACTGAAGAAGCACCTGTTGTAGCAACTGAAAAAACCGAGGAAACACCTGCAGCCACAGTAGCAGAAGAGGTTGTTCCTGTTGTACCAGTAGTTGGGGACATCCTAGAAGGTGAAGAAGTGAAGGCAGCAGCATGTTCAGAGGTGATTGCAGAAAGTGCAGTTGTGGAGACTTCAGTAAGTGTGGTTGAGGAAGAAGCAGCAAGTCCGGTTGTGGATGTTACAGAAAGTGTGGTTGAACCTGATGTTGTGAGCACGGTGGTGGCAGAGGAAGTTTCTCCAGCTGAAACATCAAGCGCACCTCATGCTTTGGAAGACCCCAAACGAGACTTCATAGTGGTTGTCTTGGAGGGAGGTCCTAAAACAGAAAAGAAGCCCATGGTGCTTGGTGTGTCCCCCATGACTGGCAGAATCATTCCAGCCCCTGGTGATGGTGAAGAGCCATCGGGTCAGGTAACAGGTAATCTGGTTTAACAATGCAGTGCTGAGTTAACTAAATCATGATGATGGCGAAATGTAGTTTAACAGCTACATAGTGATTCAAAAGAGAAAGTGGAGAATACAAGGATTTTTCATATACTATTTTAAGACATCCAAGACGTATTCTGATGTATGTTCTTGATATACCTTGTATCCTTCTTTTTATGATGTAAATGTTACTTTCTTTATATCATTCATAGGGCAAGCGCCATTTGCTTAAAGTGCAGATGTATTAGCAGCAACTAAAAAAGGTAACGTCGTAATCTTTTTTTATATTGTGTGTGTGTGTTCAAATGTTTGGGACCAGTAAGATTTTTAAGATATTAAATTTATTCAGCAAGAATGCATTACAAGTGATCAAAAATGACAGTTAAGACTTTTAGAAATTGTAAAAATAATTGTGCTGCTCAATTATCACAATTATCACAATTGATAATAATAAGAAATGTTTCTTGAGCACCAAATCAGCAAATTAGTATGATTTCTAAAGGACCATGTGACACTGAAGACTGGAGTAAATTCAGATTTGCCATTACAGGAATAAATGAATAAATGAAATGGAAGATGGTTATTTTAAATTGTAACAATATTACAGTTCTTACTGTATTTTTAATCAAATAAACAGACTTCTTTAAAAAACAAAAAAAAATTCTTTCCAATCCCAAGCTTTTGATTGGTAGTGTACATTGACATGACATTTTTTATTTGTTTTGTCTTTTTCTTAGTTGCATGGAGTCAGATGTCCTGGGATAGTAAACTGGTTCCCTGATAAAGAATTAGTGATGTGCCTTCCCCCTTCCCTATTGCCTGCGTCCACATTGAGCTCACCTACAATTTGACCCCCTGGATTTCAGTAGTCCTAACACTGGTCCAGAATTCTGTTACCTTCCCTCTCAAGCTCTCTTTCCACTGACATGCTGTCCACTGATACATGGTTACTTCATGTGAACATTCACTCCTCTCTGATATGAGACATACAGGTTTCTTGACAAAAATATGCATGAAATGCTGTGGCCGATCTTTTTAGCCTTTATAAATGGAACTTTTTGAGTCAAATAATCTATAAATACTCTTTTTGAGTCAACTGCACATTGAAGCCTATACTATAGTTAACCCTACCTCAAACCTCACCTTAGTAGACATTGCTGTGTCAATCGTTACTATACCAGCAAGGCTACAAATTTGCCACAAACACTGCCATACCTGCATGCTGGCAACCAGCTTTCTGGTTAAACTTCAGGTTCTCCTCTATTTTCAATCTATGCTATTTTTCATTTGCATTATTTATGAACTTACACTAAATGTGATTCGTACCCCTCTACCTCAGCTTGACATTACAGTGTTCTTTTTTACACATTTCTACTAACCAGTATTAGTAACCAGCTTGCATTTACAATGTGAAATGACTAGGTTCGAAAACAACTGACAAACAGATTGCATTTATTAAAATAATCAAAAAAATATTATGCCATGCCAAGTCAGAATTCCAGTGTTTATTTCCAAAGGCCAAGAAGCAAATCCCACTGCTGCATCCTTTGTCTTTGTTTTCCTCTTCTCTCTTAGTTTGTTGTATTGATCCATCAGAGTCAGCCATCATCATTATAAAACCAGTTATTATAAAACATTTTGCTTGACAATAAATTACTTTCCTTGTTGTCAAAAGCAAAGTCCCCAAACCTGTTATGCCAAAGTTACACTTTCCTTGTTACCGTCAGCATCATTTTTGATTCTCATTGGATTTGAATTAGATACAAATCTTCTCTCATTCAGATTTTAGAATGATAGATAGACATACTAAATTGATTCACTAGGGAAATTAAGGTCAGATAAATACATGAAAATAATACCTAACTACCTACCTAGCAGTTTTGTCTTTTACTTCTTTATATGTTTGAAAAGGGACCTTGAGTATTATAAGTAAGATTACAACTTTATAATGTGAATGTGAGAAAATAATGTGAAGTATGTTTCCGTATCATAAAGGGTCTGTTCACGGGTTCTTGTGATTTTGTTTTAAGGGATAGGGATGTAATACATGTTCTTGTGCTGTTTTGAGGTTCCACTTTCACTGTAGGCCCTGAACTGGGTTTTTTAAAACTGTGAATGTATATCAAAGGAAAAATAAAGAATTAAAACACATTTCAGTGTGATTGTGTGTGACTAAGATTAATAGTATCAGATATGATTACCAGGCACTATACAGTGCAGATTTCTCTGTTAATATGTTGGACTTAGGAATGACCCAATTTTTCGTAAATTCAGGAGAAGCTACTTTTAGGGCAGTGATAAGAATTTGTACAAGGTTACGACAGCACAGTTTGCTTTTCCGATAATAAAATTATATATTTTGAAGGTATCAGAGCCACCATGTAAAGCTGAGCTGCATTGTTTGAATTATAATTATAACAAGATGAGATGACATGTCTGTACTACATTATTATATATAGGCTATCATCTGCCTGTTGCCTCCTCTGAAACATTTACATACTGTTTTAAAAGATATAATTGTGATATTATTTGGTTTGATTGTATAGTTCATTTATGTAATGATTACTATCATATTAATTATTTTTTTGTTTATTATAATTTAAGCGCGCGCGCACCTGACAAGAGTGTATGTGACGTCACTTACGGTTGCTGCGCAGTTCGTCAGTCAGATCTTGCTAACGGGAGGCCTTAAGCCAGCTACGCAAAACATCACCTAACTTACTACACTAACGCAGCCTGCCAAAACTCATACTTTTTGTATTTTACATCGACTAAATAGACATCTGTCTAAAGCCTGCATGCGTGCGCTTTATCAGCGAGCAGTTCACGCAATTTAACCAGCTTTAACATTAGCCAGTCAATCTGTCATTAGCATGGTTAGCATGCTAACCTTATGACAGAGTGCACTCGACTGTCTTGAGGTTCAGCAAACGGAAAGAAATTACCACAAACGGTGAGAAATTTCATATTTTGCATCCGTACTTACATTAGAGGTTAAAGTTAATTCATTTAGACTTAATCCGAAGGTAACAGTTAGGTAGTTTGATTTAGTGTGGCTGTTTATACAGCAAGCTGTTGTTTACCGATCTAATGATTGGTGTTAGATACAGTTTTTTGTAAAGTTCATTATTTGTTTTTGTTGTTTTTTCTTTAAACGGTTACTTGCAATTTGTCCACTCTTTGTTAATGCAATATTTACGTTATTACAGGAGAATGAAAGCGCTGTTTAAATAGCAATAATAACAGACTCCTGTCGCGCATTTAATCTGTCAGTGTCATTCAGTCTAGTATCAGTGTTTACATTTTGTCATGCTTGATGGAAAACTATGACAAAGGATAACTCACTTGAGGAAACTTAAGCCGTAGATTTAGCTGGAATTTGAATGAAAACGTTTCCTCATTGGTTTATCTATTGTTGCCTCAGCTTTATTTTGCAGTTTTGCTTCATCCTTGTTACTGCATACAGTATAAAACACTTCATAGTGACAGAATGCTTAAGAAACCAAACGAAGTGCCAGATAAACATTACATTTTCTCTTTTGTGTAAGGTGAGGGTTTGCTGAAGTGACTTAGGCCATTCGTAGTTAGTAAATATCTTAGTTGTCTCTTCAGTTTGAGTGTTTTATGTGGTATATGCAAAGGGGGAATAAAATGAGCATGACTCTTAGGGGTTATTCTTTCTTTAAAACAAAAACAAAAAACAGTGAATATGACCAGGCCGAGATCAGTTTTGCCAACAGGATACAGGCTTCTTCCGTTTTCTTGTTTTGCTTCTGCATGTGTGCATTTGTTTGCCTGAAGGTCTGCTTGTGATCTTTGTAAGAATATTAGATTTTTTTCCATTCCAACTGAAAACGCATCAGATGATAGCCATACCCACTAGGCTTAATAACCAAAGTTATCACATGATTGTAAAGTACAAATGCCTTTTAGTACATTCTAATTCCAAAATGTTGCATACTGCATTTACTAATGGATATTTTCTTTTCTCAGGCTGTGACATCACTCAAGGTCATCAGCAGGGGTGCAGTGGATAAGTTTGGTTCTGACACAGAGGAATGAGTCATGACCTCTGTGGTGATAGTAGATGGAGGAGGGAATATATTGGAGTATGTCACCGGAGATGAGGAAGCACAGCAGGTGAAGTTGGCGCACTCCTGTTAAAATTGCAACTTGAGCATGAACTAAAATGTATGTTAAAATTAAGCGTTTTAAGGCAACTCAAGGTGTTTAATTATTTTTTTGCCAGGAGGTTTGTCCTGATGGGGTGGAACACGACGGAGAGAAGCACTGTCCTGCAGTGATAGTGGAGCAGGTGAATAGTGCCGATTTGGAGCAGTGTTATGCTGCGCAGGTGTTAGTCTATGACGATCAGAATACCTACCTGGTGCAGGATGTGGCTGAGGAACAAGTTGTTGAGACTGAGTTGCAGGAGATGGCAGCAGGTGAGCAATAATTGAACAATTCGTAGAGGACCGTATTTCTATGCAAGGAAAATGTTGTGTTCTGTATCTGCTTGGAAGACCAATCTGAGGTAGTCAAAAGGTGGTTTTGCTTTTTGCACAAAGTTTGAACAATAGACCCAATTCTGAAATACCAGAAAAACATGATTGCATGGACTTTGCATTTTCTTGTATACCACTGCAGATTGTTGTTGTTTTTTAGGAGTGTAAGCTTTTTTCACCCAAAAATGAAAATTAATTACTCACCATTGTGTCGTTCCACACTCGTAAGAGTTTTCATTCATCTTCGGAACACAAATGAAGAGGTTTTTGATGAAATCTAAGAGTTTTCTGTCCCTCCATAGACAGCTAAACGACTTCAAAAAGTTCATAAAGAGATTGTAAAACTAATCCATATGAATAGAGTGGTTTAGTCCAAATTTTCTGAAGAGACTCGATCGCTTTATATGATGAACAAATTGAATTTGGGCTTTTATTCACATATAAACATTCATCAACTCACACATCAGTCGTGGTAAACGAAAAGTCAAGCATGTTTGCTTGACTTACAAGAACCAGTGAGGTTCATTATCGTGTGTTACGCAACACGTTTGAGCTTCCGCAAGAGGTTTGTTCTTGTGCGTCATTCATGTTCGGTTGAGCTTCTGTTTCTGTTTATCAATGTTTATGTGAATAAAAGCCTAGATTCAATCTGTTCAATTTTCTGTCTCTTCAGAAAATTTGGACTAAACCACTCAATTCATGAATTAGTTTTACGATCTCCTTATGAACTTTTTGAAGCGTCAAAGTGGTAGTTGCATAGCTGTCTATGGAGAGACAGAAATCGCTCAGATTTCATCAAAAATATCTTAATTTGTGTTCCGAAGATGAACAAAAGTCTTATGGGTTTGGAACGACATGAGGGTGAGTAATTAATTTTTGGGTGAACTAACCCTTTAACAGCAGGAACAGCTAAAGAGAGACATCTTGTGGCGGTTTTGTGGAAGTTATAAAAGACACAAATTAGAAAAACAAAAACAAAGCTTTTGCTTTACAAAGAATTTCTGTAGGAAAAAAATAAAAAGGGTAAATAGATTATACAAACGTTAGACTGGATGTGAACAAGGATTTTATAACATTTTTTAAATTCTCTGTGCTCAGGGATACGAAGTATACAGTATTGGTTGCCCAATATAGTATTTACCTTTTTTAAATGCAGTAAGGGAGCTTAGAAAGGAAAGAAAGAAAGTTTTTGAAACAGGAGACAGAGAGATACACAGTGCAGAGATAGATTACTCGTACTTTTTATACGTCAAGAAGTCTGCAGCAGTTGATATGACTACTCCGTTTCACAGTGTCTCTGAACTCCAGTTAGATTTACTCTGCAAAACTAGTAAACAATAATAAAAAAAAAAAAATACATAACTCATCGCAGTAGTGTATCACGTGATTTTAGGTAATGAGCCCTGGGCTCCTGCTAAACTGAAGGATGCAAAAGCGCTTGACAACCAGGAAGTGAAGAGCTGTCGTTAACCCGTGCGCCAAGTTTAAGTAATATTAAATAATTTCTTGCTATTTTGTTTTAGCGACACTTTTATTTTGTTTTCGTAGACTAATATGTGGCGTTGGTGTGTATTTATTACTTTTTGTTTAGAGTCGGTTGGAGTTATGATTTATTCTAGCGGATTGATGCTGGTTGTCAGAAACCAGGAAGTGCGTTTGTTTTCTTTTTGCGTCTTGGCCACGTTATCTGATATATTGTTTATAACACGATTTCTGTTTAAAATAGGTTTGTGTTGAAGCATGGGGCTTAAAATGTTTTTATAGCAGCAGTTTAATATTTGTTCGTTCTGATTGTTTAAATTAGCTAACGGTGCTGTTCTTTATTGATGTGTTTCTAGATTAACGCAGACGATAATAAACAGTTTTGTTGCGGGATATTTTTAAAGGATAACGGGTGCGGTTATGCTTTTTGGTCATTACAAGCGGCTAGCAAGAAATCTGAATTGACAGCTTTTGTTTTTATGAGACTTGCTCGATTGTTACATAAAACGTAGCAAACGTGTGGTTTTATAAACAAATAACGTTTCGTCTTATTTTCTGTGGTGTAGATAACTATTTAAATACTTTCGCTGGGTGAAATATATCACATATGGTTAAAAAATACGCTTTTTGTTTTCGAAGTTTAGGGCGGAAGTGTATAGGCGTTGTAGGTTGTTGAGTGACAGGACGCCGGGCCATTCAGCGCTTAGCGTTGATTTGTTAGCTGCAATTTAGCCAATGAACACATCGAAATGCAAATATATTTTTCCTTCACCGCCAATTTTATGAGTTGATGTACATGAGAATATTTATGAACAAAAAATGCTTTTAATCAAAAGCAAGCTCAGTTTGAGTTTTCTGTATCAGTTTCTGGTCCTGTAACATCTGTTTTCACATTACAACCTTAAATTTTAAAAGGCTTTTGTATTGTTTAGTATTGTTTGTTTTATTGTTTATTTTTGAAATGTTCCATTGTAAATTATAGTATGTATGCCATTTGTTTGTTTTTATCAGAATCTGCTTGTTTTATTATTGGGAAACTTGGAAAACAAAACTTTTTTTCCTCTTTCTTAGTGGAGGTTTCAGTGCATGATAAAACTATTGAAGCAGCCGAAGCTCTGCTCCACATGGATTCACCAGCCAGCTTGCAGGGGGATCGCAGTACAGGTATGTGATTTAAATGCATGTGCTTGTCTTAATTTGTAATGTAGGCTGTTTGTACTGTCCTAACTTACTACTTTACAAATTACTACTTAACACATCTGTAAATCACATTTTGTATGAAGAGTAACAATAGATCTCTTTCTCTCTCTGTGCAGAGGAGCTTTTATCTGAGATGGAGGTGGAAGTGAGAACTGAGGATATGGGACCTGTTGCCAAGGATATTGTTGTCCTGCAGGAGGCAGATTTACTGAAAAAGAAGAAGAGAGGTGAATCACAGTTCGCTATTACCCCTTTAAGACAATGAACTACAGAAACATTCGGAAATTTATGCATGTTCTTGTATATGCATGTTCTTGTATATGTATATATTGCTGCATATTCTAGTACATTCCATTTGAAGTGCCCCTATACATGAAGTGCACTTTGAGCTCAATTTCTTAATTACAATTGAAAACTGTGTAATTAGAAGAGATTCATTTGTTTTGTGTGATCTTCCCCAGCAGGACGAAAGCCCAGGACTCCACAAAATTGCTGTGATGGTTCTCTGGATTTGGTCTATAAGAGGAAATCAAAAGACAGCAAGGGTGAGTGTTTGTTTATTTATGTATGCAAGAGAATCTTTCTTTTTCTGGTGCCACAATTTTAAGTCTGAGTCTTACAGGCTCAACTACTTACCTGTGGGAGTTCCTGTTGGACCTTCTGCAGGACAAGGAAACCTGTCCAAAATACATTAAGTGGACTCAGAAGGAGAAGGGCATATTCAAGCTTGTGGACTCCAAAGCGGTGTCTAAATTATGGGGCAGACATAAGAATAAACCTGACATGAACTATGAGACAATGGGGAGAGCACTCAGGTAATGTTTAATCAAGTTTATCAGTGAACAGATTTTTGGAAACTAGAAAATGTTCCAGCAGTCTTGATCAGTCTTGATTTTTTTTTTTTTTTTTTTAAGGTATTACTACCAACGGGGCATTTTATCAAAAGTGGAAGGCCAAAGACTTGTGTACCAGTTTAAGGAGATGCCCAAAGACATTGTTTTTATTGATGACGACAATATGGACGACAGCATTGACGAGGGAAAGAGAGAAACCCCTGCCGCATCCAATCGCAGCAATCCAAAAAGCAAAGGGACGGCAGTTTCTCCCTCTTCTGCTGTACCTAAAATCATCAATCTATCCTCAGGACAAGATGCCTTTATGACCGTGCAACAGTCACCAGAAAACATAGCAACAGCCCCTGGGTATGGTATCAAAATGTCTAAATGTTGACCTTTCAAATACAAATAGAAGGGCCCTATGATTTATTTATTTATTTATTTATTTATTTATTTTTATTACTAAAGTTTCATTAAACCATTAAAATGGAATCCAGAAAAATTAAAACAAAAAACACAGATCTTGGTCATAGCTTACAGCTTACAACCGCACCTATCACAATGCTTTTTTTGTTGTTTGTTTCCAGGACAGTGAGGTTGGCCATGCAGGTTCCTGTTCTCATGACGACACAGGGTCAGAAAATCTCAACAGTAACTGTCAACTCGCCCTCCGTCCGCTCACCGATCCTCTCCATGCCCAACTCAGTCGCTGGGGGCAACAACGCAGGCAAAATGGTTCTACAGGCCGTGCCAACGCTAGTGCCTGCTCAGGGGCAAAGCGGTGAAAGAATCACCTTACAGCTCATCACCCTTCCCACCATGCCCGGCAAACCCGGCACTCCCATCACTCTGAGCACGTTCTCCCCCCTCACCGTGCCTACCAGCAACGCCCAAGTCTTGAAGCTCGCCGTCCCCTCCAACATCACCACGTCTGCCTCCACAGCTCCTGCAACCGTGGTGACCTCGCAGCCAGGGGTGACCGTGGTGCCGAACGTACAGCCAGCAATGTCTTTACAGGATGTGACTATTATTAAGGTTGAATCTCCTGAGGTTTCCGTGGATCAGACAGTTAACAGTGCTGCAGAAAACAGGCAGAGCACACAGACAAACCCCACGACCACACAGAGCTGAGCAAACATCAAATGTCACTGCACTCACTCACAGGAACCGACATCAACACTTGTGACACAGATACAAATAAAATGAGTGATGTAAAGACTGGCTGACTTCTGTGAAACGGATGAAACCAGCACTACAGCTCAAGATGCTTGTTCACTTCCCTACACTATAACCACCATGTGTAGCCTCAAATCTGGGTTAGATTTTGAAAGGCCTTTTTTCTTTCTTTTTCTTCATATATTAATCTGTTCAAATCACGCTTCGTTATAGACGACCATCTGTGCTGTGAAGCTGTAGGAACGAACCTCACTTGGTGCTAAAGATTGAGAGCAAGTCATATGGGTGAAGAGAATCAGCCAAGATGCTCGTTTTGATCACCTGTTAATTTGGAGCATAAAAGAATTTGTGCATAGATGTACCTTTGCGGTAGTTAATGATAAATAAAAAAAAGCAGCCTTAGATCAGCTTTTTGCTTCTAAGTCATTACTAAAAGTAATTGATTGTGCTTTGTGTAAATATGATTTTTTTTTTTTTTTTAAATATATTTTGTACCAGGAAGTGTTTTTATTTGTTCGTTTTTTTACAGTTCAAAGGAAACTGTTTTTTGAAGGACATTGAAATCTTTTTTTTTTTCTGTTATTTCAAACTTTTTAAAATATTTTCCTTTCTGTGCATTTATCACTTTGTGTTTTCCACTGCTTTGTATTTTGCAGGTCATGTTTTGTTTTTCATGTGTACAAAAAAGGGAAAGAATGTCTGATACAGTATATTGAATATTCAATATATGAAGCATATATTTTGTTGTATTCTTACCCTAAAATGTATCCAAGTAGATTTAAATATAGAGAATTATGCAAACAGCTGGTTCAAATGTTCTTTTTCTTTCATCAGTGTGCAAAAGGTGCTTTTGTTCATTAGTCCTCACATGGTTCCCACAGTCATGGAAAATCTGAAAATATTAGTAACTAATATTTTCTTTAATATTAATATAACAATATTAATGTAATATGTTCTTAAAATATCAATACTATTAATATTAAACAATGTCCACACCAATCAGTGTTGCACACAAACTATAAAAAATCAAATCATATAGTAATAATAATGATAATAAAAAGGAATATATATATATATATTTTACACACACACATAACATTATGACCACTGACAGGTGAAGTGAATAACACTGCTTATCTCTTCATCATGGCACCTGTTGGTGGGATACAGTCAAACCAAAATGTATTCAGACACCTTGAACATTTCATTCATTAATACAGTTTATTCTCTATAGTTTAAAAAAAAAAATGGTAATAAAATATGACGATCTCAGAGTTAAACTGTCAGAAAAAAAAATCATCTTAATTATGTCAGATACATGGTCAGGTCAAAGTGTCTGAATAATTTTTGGTTCCAAATTTTTATCAATTTTGGTAGTCCACTGTATGAAGAATTTTTGGGTATAATGTCACATTTCACTTTATTTTGCTATCCTCACTTACATAAATTAACTATAGTGTCCTGCACCTACTAGTAAAAATATAACAAAAATGTCTGAATAATTTTTGGTTTGACTGTATATTAGGCAGCAAGTGAACATTTTGTCCTCAAAGTTGATGTGTTAGAAGCAGGAAAAATGGTCCAACAGATGAGCTACTGTAGCTCAAATTGCTCAAGAAGTTAATGCTGGTTCTGACAGAAAGGTGTCAGAATACACAGTGCATCACAGTTTGTTGCGTATGGGGTTGCATAGCCGCAGACCAGTCTGGAGCAATGGAAGAAGGTGGCGTGGTCTGATGAATCACATTTTCTTTCACATCACGTGGATGGCCGGGTTTGTGTGCGTCACTTACCTGGGGAACACATGGCAGCAGGATGCACTATGGGAAGAAGGCAAGCCGGCGGAGGCAGTATGATGCTTTGGGCAATGTTCTGCTGGGAAATCTTGGGTCCTGCCATCCATGTGGATGTTACTTTGACACACACCACCTACCTAAGCATTGTTGCAGGCCATGTACACCCTTTCATGAAAAACGGTATTCCCTGGTGGCTGTAGCCTCTTTCAGCAGGATAATGTGCTCTGCCACAAAGCAAAAATGGTTCAGGAATGGTTTGAGGAGAACAACGACTTTGAGGTGTTGATTGGCCTCCAAATTCCCAATATCTTAATCCAATTGAGCATCTGTGGGATGTGCTGAACAAACAAGTCCGATCCATGAAGGCCCCACCTCGCAACTTACAGGACTTAAAGGATCTGCTGCTAACATCTTGGTGCCAGATACCAAAGAACACCTTCAGGGGTCTAGTGGAGTCCATGCCTCAACAGGTCAGGGCTGTTTTGGCAGTAAAAGGGGAACCAACACAATATTAGGAAGGTGGTCATAATGTTATGCCTGATCGGTGTATATATTACTGTTCAGAAATCACAATGACATGGAAAAAGGATGGAATTTCATTGGTCAAAGTGTAGGCATGAATAGTTATGAAACCATGGTACATAACCCAAAAAATCTGAACAAACTTTCCCTAAATATACAGTATGATATTAGATAGAGAGACTTGTCTGTGGCATGTACTAGGATTACTGGAGATCACATTACTATGTTGGCAACTTTGAACAAAGCCTTACACCGTATTTCCACTAATTGGCTCATAGGGATTCGGGCCAAAATGCAGTAGGTTGGCTTTGAAGAATGACAATCTTTGCATCTGGATCACGAAAGATTTCATCTATGCATAGACAGATCTAAAAGGCAGCAGGAAGTAGTTGTAGAAGTAGTTACAATGTTTAAATAATATTGAACTGACCCAAAGAGCTCATATATAGTGTGAAAATCAGTAACGATATCAAGAAAGACTTCCATAAAAATAGGTCTTGTGAGCAGGTAAGTAGATTATATGCCACTGATGTTTTAATTTGTGAAAATAAGTGTTTTAAAAATAATGTTACAAAAGTTTTGCAACACTGACATTAGACATAATTATTCTACCATATCTGATATAAATAATCGCTAACATTAACTTGACTACAATTTGAATAAAAGTTTAGTTTTTCATTCTGCTAAGAGCCGCCCATATGACACATAGATCAGGAGAACTGATCTAGATTTCCCAAACCAGTTCAGTTTTGCTTGTCATTAAAGAATGAGACCACACAACTTAAGTACATGGTTACAGTATGTTTTATATTATTGGTCAGTGGCAAACATATTGATGATTACAGTGCTACTAAAAGAAAAAAAGTACAGTCAATATAAATATAAACATCCTTTCACTTTTGGAACCTTTAAATTGAGAATGTGCGTCTTCCTGAGATCATCCTTTAGCACTTAATAAGTTACAGTATATTGCACAACCTCTGTATAACAAACAATAAGAGCGTGATAATGATCTCCCTCAAGGAAAATAATAAGCATAGAGGTGCATTAAGACCTACTTGAGCAGGTAAAAATAAAGTTTATGTTAATAAGATAAATTACATTCTGAGCATTAATACAAATAATGCATTCTCACATTCAGACATACACGCACACATATGCTCTAAGAATGATTTAAGCTGCTCTGAATCCCTATTGGAGAGCACTAATGATTGACAGCTACATGAGCCTATGAGGCTGCTGACTGAAGCTAAGATCACACACCAGTGACAGATGATCAGAGGGGTAATTGTATGATGGAAGCCGGTCTGGCCCGATCTGCTCTTCACTCGGTATCCTCAGCACAGCGTCCACCTGGAACGCTCTTTCCGAGTACCAAATATAGTCCAACGTGGAGCAGCTCTCTCCGCTGGGCCGGATTTTCCAGCTGGTGTAGGGCGGCTCCGTAGTCCCGTCCTCACTCAGACACTTGTAAGCACTGTCTAGCCCCAGCGGAGAAGTCATAAAGCGCCTGTAGACTTCCTCACTGGGCTCCGCGTTAAAATCCCCACATACCACCAACGGAATACCCTCTTCACCGTCCCCAACCCTAGTCCGGTTTTCCTGATCCATCTCTGGGTACGACTGTGCGGTTATGTCGCGGAGTTGCTGGAGGAGATGAGCCCCCTGTGCGCTACGAAACGCCTCCCAGCCGCTCCGTGCTTTCAGGTGCGTTACTGCCACGCAGAAGACTCGACCTGTGAGTCTGCAGCGAAGCGTAGCCACGATAGCCACCTGGTTGGTTTTGAGCATCATGGCGGAGAGTCTGAGATGAGTGGTGTGGAGCAGCTGGAATCGACGGCGGTTGAAGAACAGAGCGCATCCGTCAGGGCCGTTATTATTGTGAACGTCCAGGCAGGGGGAGCAAGGCTTGGGGCAGAAGCTGCTCTGGTAGCCCAAGCTGGCAAGCACAGGCTGGAAAGTGTCGAAGTAGTGGTCCACCTCCTGCAGGCACAGCACATCTGGCCTGTAGGTAAGGATCTCTTCCAGTATAAGATACTTCCTCTCAGACCAGTTCAAAGCCTCCATCGGACAGCGCACAAAACTGTCCTTGCCTTCACCCAGAGCTACAGATTCACAAGAAAAATAAAGAAGGTTTACGTCAACTTTTGAGCATCATATGGTAGCATTGCAGTTAAAGGTGAAGTGAGTTCAGTCCTAGATTAAAATAAAGATTAAAGGGTTAGTTCACCCAAAAATGAAAATTACCCCATAATTTACTCACCCTCAAGCCATCCTAGGTGTTTATGACTTTTTTCTTTTAGCCAAACACAATCAGAGTTATAATAAAAATATCCTGGCTCGTCGAAGCTTTATAATGTTAGTGAATGGAGGATGAGTTTTTGAAGTCCAAAAAATTCATCCATCGATTCCTAAAACGTACTCCACTCGGCTCCGGGCGGTTAATAAAGGCCTTCTGAAGTAAAATAATGAGCTTCCGGCATGACAGCCATACACATTCAACTTGAGTCTAAAAAGTGTTAACTTCCACGACGTAGTACACAATGCCATGTCGTACTACGCTATGTCCTACATTATAAAGCGTAGTACGTCATGTCATTGTGTACTACGTTGCAGAAGTTAACACTTTCTGGACTTAAGCCGAATGCGTATGGCTGTCATGCCGGAAGCTCGTTATTTTACCTTATAAAGTTTTAAATAAGGATATTTTTTAATATAACTCTGATTGTGTTTGGCTGAAAGAAGAAAAAGTCATCTACATATATGATGGCTTGAGGGTGAGTAAATTATGGGGTAATTTTCATTTTTGAGCGAACTATCCCTTTAAGCAAGGGGTTTTTAAACTGGGGGCTGCAAGAGAGTGCTATGGTCTCCTCAGGAATTTTGAAGAAAAAAAAAAAAGTATAATACTAATTATAAAATAAATGATTTTTGGCTGACGGAGACAACTGGTTAACTTCAGATATGAATTAAAAATGTTTAAAGCAAAATTTAAAATAATTATAGAAATGGACTTTGTTACATGCTTTCTAAACACTGGGCAGTAGTTAGAGATTTAATATTTTATTTTATGGATATTAGTTTATTGCATGTATGTATGTGCATTACCATTGTCATTATCAGTTCATATTTTAATAATTTACTTTAGTACAGTGACAATATAAAATTATATTTAACTTAAAAAACTGTTTAATTTTCTCACACAGTGTAAAAGGGTCTTTATACATACAAATATATAGCTGCCTTTATATTTTAGGAAGTGGGGTGGCATTTTAAAAGTGTAAAACCTCTTTAAGTTACCTCCTATGAATCAACTATGAATCAAATACATGATAAAAGCAGACAGACTCTGTACCTTGTGCTAAGATGTTCCACTGCATGATCCGCAGGGGTGCGTTCTGCAGAGAGCAGGGTCTGGTCATAACAAAGTCTCTGTGCAGTCGAGGGGGTCGGTTCCTCAAAACCTCCTCGCATTCACGCAACAGTGCGTCTGGGTCGGCCTGCTCATACTCATAGTCGTCGGGATCCACATGTGGATCTGCCAATGCAGCACTGCTCAAAGTCTGTGCCAGAGTACTGAAGAGTCTACTGCTGCTGCTACTGCCCATCTGACACACTGCAGACACACACACACACACAAAACATGTTACACACACTCTGGCATAGTTGTAGAGTAGTTTTTGGAATACTATACAGATAGGTATATTATAGCTGCTTTAATATTTAATCTTTTTTTTTTTTTTTTTTTTTTTTTGCAGTTCACTTTAATAGTCTTACAGTGTGACAAATATTGCACATAAAAGCTGCATGAAAACTACATTTGCAAAATAGTTAATAATAGTTTTAGATTACTAGCATGTTTCAATGCAGAAACTTTTATACAGTACATACTACACAGTATGTGAAAGACGACACTCAAACCAAACAGCGGCCAATGAAGATATAAATAGTAGCGGTGCAGTACACTGTGTATGACAATATAAACAGTAGTATGATGACAGCACATGGTAGCTATTTAAAGTGCAGATAAATTAGGCCTGAGATCTGTCTGATGTTGTTCATTATGTGTATTACTTGGGTTTGTCTTTAATATGCCCCATGACAACAAAATACTCAAACTTCATACACCTAGAACTCAAACAAAACTGGATTACTTGGTTATTTGATACCTCACAGTGTATTGTTCAAATGTGGAAAAGCACTTTAAAAGCATTGATAAGTTCTCAAGATTGCGTGGTTGATTCTTTTGGGAACAAGAGAGATGTCTGTGATGCCTCAGCATCTGTCTGGGCTTGTTTTGAGTCTTCAAAAGAGGTTTAACTAGATATGAATGCACCTATTAACATTCTTGCATGGGTTTGTGTGTGTTTGTTGGCTTGTATACTTATACTTATGCTGGTACTTAGTTGGTCATGAGCTGGTTTAAGCTGGTCCTGAGCTGGAGCTATTTGCTTAGGACCAGCTTAAACCATCTCATGACCAAATAAGGACCAGCTTAAACCAGCTGTCATGCTTCAAAACATACCTAACCAGCATATGCTGTTTTTTTCAACAGGGAATTTATAGACAATATTTCATTAACCTCATTAGCAACTCAAACCTCAATGGAAACAAAGACTTTGGATGCTAGTTACAGATAGTTCTGTAAATTATTCATCTTATTAATAGACAATGGGTTAACTGCAGCCATGGAAACTTCTGTCTACTGTCTGTCATGACAACTCAGCAACTCACAACTCACAAGATAAACAATTTTCAAAATAACTTTTCAAAATTTTCAATAAAAACTTTCAAAAAATTCTCAAATATTGGAGGATGGACTCTTTTCGACTTAGACCAGTAAACAACCACTTGGCAACCACCCTGAATACTCTAGAAACTGCACAGAAACATACTAAAAACCCCTCAGACCACATTAGTAACAGCACAGGAGTGTCTTGGTAACCACCAAAACAAAGCAGAATCAGTAGCAAGATTTCATCATCTTAATCTAACATTTACACTACTATTCAAAAGTCTTTTTTAAGAATTTGATACAAAAATGTATTTCAAATAAATGCTGTTCTTTTGAATGTTCTTTTCATCAAAGAATCTAAAAAAAGATATCAAGATTTCCTCAAAAAAAAATAATGTTTTCAAAATTGATGATGTTTCATGAGCATATTAGAATGATTTCTGAAGGATCATGTGACACTGAAGACTGGAGTAATGATGCTGAAAATTCAGCTTTGCCATCACATATATATATGTGTGTGTGTGTGTATGTATATATATATTGAAATATATTAAATTAGACAGTTATTTTAAATTGTACACAATTTCACAATATTACTGTTTTACTGTATTTTTGATCAAATAAATGCAGACTTGGTGAGCATGAGATGTACATTTCATAAACATTAAAATACATTACTGATCCCAAACATATTAATGTTAGTGTACATTAAATGTATGTTTAAAGTAAACACACAATCAAATATTGTAAGAGTAATTCTGTTCATTTAAATATGATTTTGATTCATTTATCTGATCTTACACATCTTATCTGATTCCATCCTGTTGACGATCTCTGTCTCCTTTACCTCCACAAGAAAAATACCAGCAATTTCCAGTGTCTCTCCATTTATATTTATGTGGTTGTTTATGTCTTCGTCATATTGGAAAAGCATAATCTTGGTATTATTTATATGTGACAAGTAAAGATTTTCCATTTATTAAAGGATTAGTCAAGTACTGAATACTCAGGGCTGTTCATGGCTAAGGTTGGTCATTGCTTAGTAGTCATTTAAAACACACAGTACCCATA
Organism: Ctenopharyngodon idella; assembly: GCF_019924925.1. Taxonomy (NCBI): domain Eukaryota; kingdom Metazoa; phylum Chordata; class Actinopteri; order Cypriniformes; family Xenocyprididae; genus Ctenopharyngodon; species Ctenopharyngodon idella. Next base: position 15,201,339 of record NC_067233.1, on the reverse strand, counting down.
CCAATTAAATCAACCCATTCAATTTTAAATTTGTGGGTCACATGCATCTCTTGTATCAGGATTAAATTTAAACTCACCATCTCTAGACACATCCACTGTAACTAAATCACTGTAACTAAATCAATGACTATTCAGGGTCGAAGGCCTATCACTTTCTCATACATTTAGGTCTTATATTTTTCTGAAAAACCTAGAAATGTGCATTTCTTTTAAAACTACCTCTTAATATTTCCGTTTCCACTGAATGTCTCCGATGCAGGTGAACTAAAGGCACAATCTTCTTCTCTTTGGCTTTGAGGGAGTCCAGGACTAATCCAATGACGATCCAGTATCCGGTCAGTGGGTCAGTGTATGATAAAAGTTGATAGACAGAGAGAACGCTAGCATCCACCCTTTGAGCTCTTTCGCTTTCGTATGTGAAGATTCTGGGGGCTGCGGATGTAACAGTGTGTGTATTTGCGTGTGTGTTCCTACACAAAGGGGTTCCTGAATGAACTAGTGTGTGTGTGCTTCCTACCATTCATTTTGAACAATGACTCATTTGAAAATCACGAAAGGAACCCGATGCATGCCTGCGCATACATGCACACATGGTCATGCACGTGGGTGAAGAGAACAGTTCAGGCCTAATTTAATCTATGGATTGAGTAAAACACTGTTGCTCATTTGTCTGGAACGTATAAAGCTCACAGTTTTTCACGAACATTTTACAATAATGTTCAATTTGTTAACATTAATGCTTTAGGTATCATGAACTAAAAATGAAAAACACTTTTACAGCATTTATTAATCTTAAATTGACCAAGAGTGACAATAAACACTTTATATTGTCACAAACATTTCTGTTTCAAATAAATGCAGTTCTTTTGAGCTTTCATTCATCAAAAATATCCTGAAGCAGTTTCCACAAAAATATTAAGCAGCACAACTGTTTTCAACATTGGTAATAATAATAATAATAATGTTTCTTGAGCATTTTAGAATGATTTCCAAAGGATCATGTGACACTGAAGACTGGAGTAATGATCACAGAAATAAATGACATTTTAAAATATATATTTAAGTCTAATTTATATATATATATATATATATATATATATATATATATATATATTTTTTTTTTTTAATTAACATCAACCTAGATTAATAAATGCTGTAAAAAATGTTCATTATCTTAAATTTACTGCATTAAAAACTAATGAACTTTACTGTAAAGTTTTTTTTTTTTTTTTTTTTAAAGTCAATCTATCACCTAAAACAGAGAAAAAAAAATATAGATATCATTGATAGTTTGAAGCGCAAGAAGAGATTATAAAGCTTCATTACACAACTGATGCACATTCTACACATCGCTGAGCTCTCTCCTCAAGCTCTGACATTTACCACTTTATTTGACTCATTATGTAAGACCATGAAGTGAGACTTGATATTTGCCTGCTGCATAGTGAGTCGTGACCTGTATGTGCACTTTGATGTAACATTAGGTTGGTAAAACTACTGCATGTGAATATAGATCTATGTGTGAAGATGATGATGCACAGCACAGGTTATAGTTGCCAACTATAACCTAAAAACTATGCTATCTAGTACAGTCATGAAACTCTAGAGGGCGCAGGCTGATAGGTCATTTACATGCAGTCTGCAAATAATCATCATTACCCCATGGCACAAGCTGATTGGCTTCTGCTGATCCTGCAGCCAATGAAATTGCTTGCTCAACATTTAATCTTAGATTTAATCCTAGGCTGCATCTGAAAACTTAGGCAGCAGGCAGCATTTGCGCACAAAGTTACCTCACAAAACTGATTTTGGACAGACTTCTGAGGCAGCGTAACGGTTTAATGATCAACAGCAAAATAGCACGTGCTTTGGTGATAACTAAGCAAAAATTTAAGCACTACAATAGTAATTTCTCATTAGAAATACATCAAAAGTGAAAAACAATGGTCAAAAATGTACATTTATAGACAAACTGACCACCAACCGCAACTTTTAGACACTATTTTTTAGCTCAACTGTCACAGAATGGAAAGCACAGGATTGTGGGATGTCAAAGCCAGCAAAGGATACATCTATGCTGCCTTCAAAAATCGATCAGATGAAGGTAACTCAGGAGACAGGAAGTGAAGCTAACATTGGATTCGGACGTGCCTTGATGCCTTCCTACCTTGGAAGGCGTCCTCCAAAGGCAGCATTTTTCAGTTTTAGGATGCAGCCTTAGTCTGGTTCATTGTTTGCTGTAAGCTAGTCCCGCAGCTTGATGTCAGAGTTCCTCTGAAACCCTCCACCTCCCCCAGCTCCACCTGCCTAGATCTGCTACAGGATCTATGTATATCCATTTATGCAGCAGCAGCATATCTTACATGCTCACAGCAGCGTGTCTGTGTATCTTAGCAGTAGCAAATTTGTGCTTGCTCTGCAGAAGCAGCAGCAATAATCAACAGCAGCAGTGTGGCAGATCTAGTCTGCCAAAACCAAACACATTAACATTACCATATCCAATAACATGCTAAAACTATTCCAAAAGTTGTCATGACATTTAATGAGAAGCTACACCTTGGACCAGGGCTGTAATCAACATAGACATTGAGGGGGACAGGCACACCCCAATATTTCTTCTAGTAGTCAATCATCATGGATTTTTCAGCGGCTAATTTTTTCACATTTTACTTTTGGGCCATGCCAATATTGAATACTTGCTTTGCCTTGGATACTATGGTATAATATATATATATATTTGCAGGCATTTTCATCAGTGCTTACAATGTCTTTGGGGAAAAATACTATTATAAATCCTAATTTTACAATGATCAAAATACTATAGTGCTTCACTGTTAATACCCCAGTAATTACTGGAGATGCTTTTACTTGCTTATTCAGTCAAAATTACATAACACCAAGGTTCCTGATCCAGGTCAAATCTCTTACACAAGAGCAGTCCTGCAGGGGCCTTTGTTCACATGGACCTGGAATCACTTATCGGTTTGATGGTTAACAACAACTTTTGGTTTAAAGTATCATGTGATTATCACCTTCCATCTTTTCATAATTTAATCACAGACACATCCATTCACACTGTGTCCTTAATGCTACAAAGAAACTGCACAAATGATGCAGAGTTTGATAAATGTAACACAAGTCAAGAGAGCATATCTCACTCAGTTGGCAAGGAAAAACTCTGTTCACTATGAGGATCAAACCCTTAGGTGGCTGTTTAGGCTGTACTGTTCACTGACCTTTAGCTGGACTATCAAGTTACCTTCTCTGTTAGAAAAAAAGGTACGGTGCTTGTCACTGGGGCAGTACCCAAAGGTAAAAAGGTACTAATATGTACTTTTAAAGTACTAATATGCACCATTTAGGGGTAAGTAAGGTACAAAGATGTACCTTTTCACTTTTGTACCTTAGGGTACTGCTCCAGTGACAAGCACCGTACCTTTTTTTTCTGACAGTATGAATGCACACTATGTATGCACACTAGTATAAAACACCAAACTCAACAAACAATATTAATAAAAACTAAATATAATACTATTATAACAAAATTATATCTCAAATTGTCTTAAAACAAAAACTGTATAAAAATCTAAATCCACTTTAGCATTGTTATCGTTAACTAAAACTATTAAAATTAATTTTCGGTAATTGAAATAAAGCTAAAATAAAAAATAAACATTAGATTTTAAAAAATAAAATGAAATTAAATAAAACAAACTTGAACTTAATGAACTTCAATGGAAACTAGAAATGTTGAAGTTATACTAAAATTACTCAAAATAAAGCTGAAATAAAAAATAAAGCTAAATTACAACTGTTAAAAAACCCAAAACACTGCTCTTCAGTGACAGATTTGTTAGAGAATTAAAAAGCACACTATAATTTAACAAATGCGTCTGAATAAAGATTATAAAATGACTAAAAAATAAATAAAATCAATCAAAACGGTTATTAGGGATTTGCTATGGTAAACTGCAGTATGTTTCCACACCTCACAGGGTGTATGAGGCAAGTCATCACTCTCCTTCTTACTGTACATGAGTCATTTGTTATATCATGAGGGCCACGCTGAAATTATCACAGATAAATTCTTTAAATTTAGGCGTATGTCTCCTAAGATTCTCCTCAGTACTCCCACACTGCATCACACGAAACCCTAAAAACTGAATTTACTGTCTCAAACACGTAATTTATCTTTCTAGACAGCATTTTGTGCGTCATTTAAGCATTCTGAGGTAGGTAGCTCCCTTGGTTATGAGACACAACCGGAGTCTTAGTAAGGCAAAGGATAATATAATGAAATCTTAAATTACCTTGTAAAGAACCGAGAAGAACGGGTGATGAGTTGGACCTGGTTGGAGGAGGATGAACACCCCTGGAGTGGCAGAGTCGTGAACTCGGCGGGCTGCTTATCTTCAGCGGACCGGATTTCTTTGCATGTGTCCCCAGTGATGACAGACAGACTGCCGCCAAGTCTCGATGAAGTAGCGTTGAACAGCGCCGGGCGGGATGCATTATTCTTAGGTCGACAGTCCCTCGAACCGCGGTTTAAACTGATTCACTTAAGCAAATGATGGCTTTAAGTTTAGCTAAGGAAGAAATAAGTTTACTAACCTTTATAACACTTGTTTCGTTGTGTTTTCGCTGTATGGAAAAATTGCCGGTAGAAGTGTCATCATATTCCAGGGTGACACGTGAACTATATTTTGATAGGGGAGTTTAGTAGATTGAGTCTTCATGTACTAATAAAATCACGTAATGTATTAAGTTATTCTCTATATGAAATATTAATGCTACGTTTATGAGTTCAACATTTCAAACAAATCCAAAACGCGTAAGAAAAGATACAAAATAGCAACATGTTGTAACGCGACATTCACCTACACTACATTGAATGGTTTAGCCCTACTGTCAAAGGACACCCCGTGCTTTTTCTGAAGTAAAAGCCGGACAATGGGAGGGGCTTGGAGCTTCTCCCGCCAATCAGAGTCGAACGGGCTACGACGTATGGAAATTAGAATATTTCGTCATCATTGACGTACATTGTACGGTTTTCCTCGAAGATCACATGCACATTCCGTATTTGATTACATGATTTTCTTGTCATAGCAAGAATTACTCCTAGCAAACCTCTTAGATACAACAATGGCTGAACATATTACAGCTTTAATAAAACGAAAGGTCAATATGTTTATCTAAAACTCGTGTGTATAGATTGACTTTGTAGTGGGAAATGAGGGACAGATTGCTGCATGATACAAATAACCCATAAGCATAATGTCTTTACTCATCCTTTAATGATCACTCGAGTGACCATAGGCTCAATTACTGCATCATGCTACTGTTTATGTCAACAGTGGTTTTGTTCATGAACCTAGTAGCCTATTGATTAGATAATGACACCAGCATGGTTGACTGCTATTTTCAGACAAAATTACACTTCAAAAGGAGGGTTTCACAAATCAACAGTGATAGCGTGTTCCAATGAGACAAGGTCATACTAAACCTTTGAACCATAGTGGAATACATGATTAGATGTGAATAGTAAATAAACAATAGAAAGTAAAATACAATCATTAATAGGCCAGCTTTTAGAAGATCAAAGGTCATGTGTGTCTAACATCATAGTGTACAACGTGGCTAAAAGTCCCCTGAGGCAAAAGGTTGCTTTGATTTTTAGGGGCCTAAGATTAGGGTCAAGGTTGCAAAATACTTGCAGTAAGAAAATAGCTTTCCATAATACAAAGGAATAGATTTAGGTCTTGACAACTCATGTTTGTTAATACTTAATCATTAATTAGTCTTTGTCCCTCATTTTGCTCTAATACTGATGTGGTGGATCTGTAAACACTGGATTATCGGGGGCTATTTTATAAAATGTATATGAGACAAATAGATTTTTAAATCAGGATGATCCAGAATTGGTCGTTATGTTCGCCTCATTTGCAGCCACCTGATCAGCAAAAATGAGAAATCCTGTGAAAAGACTGTCAGTCCAGAATGGATCAAAAAACAGCCCATTTTGTTCTGAATAGAAGATCTGAAGCCAGACCTGATCTCCTTTTTGCAGTCTGAGTATTGTTGATCCTGAGGCCACGTCGTAGTTTCCTGTGTTAGCATCAAATGTTCTGATCTTGTACTGGCCATTGTGAACAAGCCCAATTGCCAGGTGTTTGTTAGCCAAAGTGATGTCATATGTGAAGTAATACACACCAGGAATCGCACAGTTAAACTTGCCACTGGTGACATTGTAATGGCCACCCTCGTTCATTAATATCCGGTTAAAGCGAATGGGCGTGCGTTCCTTGGGATAGCTCTTGGTTACCGCTACTGAGAAAGCAGATCGTGCCTCTGTTCCACAGTCACAGCCCCCGAGGGCACCAGTTTCCCCCATATCTCCCACCTCTCCTTTGATCCCAGCGACTCCAGATACACCAGGTGCCCCACGTACCCCTTTTAGGCCCCTTGGCCCTGCCTTCCCAACAAGTCCTGGGCGTCCTTGAGGTCCATGTTTTCCAGGGTTCCCAGGACGACCCTGTCCACCTGAAATTTGAGAATAAATATTCACAAATCTTTTATCACCTAATCTGAAACAACATCCATTTGATCTTCATTGTTTTTTTGTTTTTTAACCAATTGTGATTTCATATTTATACTTAAATATGTTTTTAAAGTGACCTTGAGCTACAGATACTATAGATACAATTAATATAAATAAAAAATAAACAAAATAAAAAATAATATAAGAAAGGACAAAAGAAAGGACACCCTATTGAATTCTATGGTTTTATGTATCAGGACATAATAAAAAAAAATCATCTGGTCCTTGGCAGGTCTTAAAATTAGGTAAATACAACCTCAGATGAACAAAAACACGTGACATATCACACCATGTCATTATTTATTTAACAAAAACTAGGCCAAAATGGAAAAGCCATGGGTGACAAACTAAGTAAACCCTTACTACTTCCATAGGAATTAAGAGGGTAAGTAGCAGTCAAATGCTGCTAATCAAATGTCCTTGATTGATAATGTCCAAATGCCCATCAGCAAGTGTCACCAACTCTATAAAAGCAGAAGTTTTGGCAGTTTGATGGTCTGGAGCCTTCAAGTATGTGTTAACACAATGCCAAAGAGGAAAGACATCAGCAATGATCTTAGAGAAGCAATTATTGCTGCCATCAATCTGAGAAGGGTTATACAGCCATTTCCAAACAATCTGAAGTCCATTACAGTGAGGACGATTATTCACATGTGGAAGACATTCAAAACAGTTGCCAATCTTCCCATGAGTGGACATCCCTGCAAAATCACATTAAGGTCAGACAATGCAATGCTCAAAAATCACAAAACAATCCAAGAACTACACCTCAGACTCTACAGGCCTCAGTTATAATGTTAAATGTTAAAGTTCATGACAGTACAATTAGAAAAAGACAGGACAAGTATGGAATGTTTGGAAGGGTTGCCAGGAGAAAGAATCTTCTCTCTAAAAAGAACATGGCAGCACGGCTTAGGTTTGCAAAGTTGCATCTGACCAAACCATAAGACTTCTGGAACAAAGTCCTTTGGACAGAAAAGACCAAAGTAGAGATGTTTGGCCATAATGCAGAGCGCATTGGCGAAAACTAAACAGCATATCAGCACAAACATCTCATACCAACTGTCCATCACGCTGGTGGAGGGCTGATGATTTGGGATTGTTTTGCAGCCACAGGACCGGGGCACTTTGCAGTCATTGAGTTGACCATGAACTCCTCTGTATACCGAAGTATTCTAAATGTGAGGCCATCCGTCTGACAGCTAAAGCTTGGCCAATATTGGACAGGACAACGATCCCAAGAACACCAGCAAATCTACAACAGAACGACTGAAAAAGAAAAGAATCAAGGTGCAGTGGCCCAGTCAAAATCCAGACCTCAACCCAATTGAAATTCTGTTGCAGGACCTTAAGAGAGCTGTGAATAAACAAATGCCCACAAACCTCAAAGAAATGAAGCAACGGTGTAAAGAATAGTGGGCCAAAATTCCTCCAGAACAATGCAAGAGACTGATACTGTCATACAAAAAATGATTAAATTCAATTTCAATTCAGATAGCTTTATTGGCATGACAAAAAAATACATTTTGTATTGCCAAAGCATTTAACCAACGTAGGAAAAATATTTAGTACAACAGAACATCTGAGTAAAGCCTATGTAGAAAACATAATAAACTAAATAAAAATAATTTTAGTAACAAAATAATAAAATAAATAATTATTAAAAAAAATAAAATAAAAAAGATGATAATACAGAAATCATGTAACAACTGAACTTAGAATTTGAACATTATATACATTATTTACATGTGTGTAGATCTAATGGGGGTGTGTTTGCTGGCTGTTTGTTTATTTCTGGTTGTCCCTCAGGAGATGGCAAGATGCTACAAATCTTGCAGCTATATTGGAACATTTGGTTTCTTCACCAAGAATGTAACAGAGTTTTTGGGTTGGGCTACAGGTGTAAAATTGGGGAAATATTTTATTAATTTTGGGGTAGTAGTGGTCTCTGATTTCTTGGTATTTTGGGCATTCTGTGAGGAAGTGCAGCTCCGTCTCTGTCACTCCCAGGATGCAGTGCGAGCAGAGTCTGTCCTCATGGGAGAGCCAGGTCTGTCTGCGCTGGCCCGTCTCTATGGCCAGACTGTGCTCACTGAGTCTGTACATCGTCAGTGTTTTTCTGAGTTTCACATCACTCACTGTGCTCAGGTAGTTCGCAGTAGTGTATTCTCGATTTAGTGCCGAATAACATTCCAGTCTGTGTTGGTTTTTAACGGTGTTTGTCCAATGGGTGACATACTTGTCTTTTTCTATGTTTATAATTTGTGTAAGCCGAATGTGTGTGAGTGTGTGTGAGTCCTAAGGCTGGTAGATCTCTGCGGGTGTGAGGTCAGTCAGTCTCAGCAATAGCTGGCACAAGGGACTCTTACTTACGCTCAGCTCTTGGTGTTTTAGGGCTTTGTAATGGTATGTGTTGGGGTCGCTTGTTTTTAGGTGTTTCCAGAATTTGATGGCTCTTTTTTGGATGTTTAGAAGGAGAGGGTATTGGCCTAATTCTGCCCTGCATCCGTTGTTTGGCGTCTTTCTTTGGACTTTGAGTATTCTTTTACAGAATTTTAAATGTAGAGTTTTAATCGGATGTTTTTCCCAATTTAAGAAATAAAATTTTATGGAAGGACTTATAAAACAATAGGTTCAGTTATAGATTTGAAAAGTTTGAGCCAAATTTGGATTGGGATGTCAATTTTAATTGATCTTTTAATGGCATAGAAAGCCCTTTGAGCTTTCTCTTTGAGTTCATTCACAGCCAAAGTAAAGTTACCTGTTGAAGTTATTTTCAGGCCAAGGTAAGTGTATGTTTTTGCGCTTTCAATGGTTTTGTGTGATGATTCCTTCAACTTATTTCTGCTAAAAGAAATAAGCAATTGGCTCTACAAGCAATTGAATCATAGGGTGTACTTAATTTGTCACCCATGGCTTTTCCATTTTGGCTTTATTTTTGTTAAATAAATAATGACAGTGTAATATGTCATGTGTTGTTGTTTATCTGAGGTTGTATTTACCTAATTTTAAGACCTGACCAGATGATTTCTTTATGTTCCTATACGTAAAACCATAAAATTCTTTCTTTTTCACATGACTGTATATCAGATAAAAGCAAAACAATAATATAATTTTACATTTTATAGATATAAAATATGTTTGAATACTTTTTATGTTTGAATATTGTTTATATTATTATAGCAACAGATATGCTAATAGACATACCTTTCTCTCCCTTCTCTCCCCTGTCACCGTCCTTGCCATCCTGGCCATCAACGCCTGGCATCCCCATCTTGCCTACTCTACCGCTGGGACCTGCTGTACCTGGACTCCCTGGAGGACCCTGAGGCCCTGGCAAACTGCAACTAAGCTGAGATGAATGGATAGTGAAGTTGCGTCCTTTCTTGGATGAGTCTACAGTCAGCACAGAGAACAGAGACAGCAGGCAAACAGCCAGTAGTAACTGATGCATGATGCAGCTGTGCCTGCAAACAGAGCAGATGGGGCCAGATTTGTGTTCTGGGGAATTTCCATGGATTTCCTGTATATACATATACAGAGTTGTGCACAGAAACAAGCACCATCAACCACATTATATACATGCAGGTTGTAACTTGAGTTATTAGTAAACTTTTAGGTTTTAATTAGGTAGTAAATATAAGTAACTGACCAAAGAACACAATTTAACATCACATTTAAAGCATGCATTGAAAAAAAAACCCTCACCAGAGGAATGAGATTTGCGTTGCAATGCAAAGAAAAGGTCCCGCTGCCCTTTTGGCAAAATCAAAAATAGAGTATACAAGGCTTGTGAAACGATTGTATCTTACATGTCCTCCACACAACTTTGTAAGCATCCACCCAGTTTTAGCACAGACGTGCTCTGCCAGATAGTTCATCAATGATGTAATTCAACAAACTGTGGGTGGAGATTCATTTGAAAACCTATCACTCTTATACTTTATTTCTGCAGCCCACAAAACAATGAAAAACGGCTTTGGCTATAAAAAACAGCTGTCATGTGTGCCTTTTTACATCAAATACTCACACTTCTATTTGCAAAAGAAATTTGGCATGGATTGCATGTTGAATAAACAAAAGCATAACAAAACCAAACATAGCCATGTTTAGGTTTAAATATAAATGTTTAATGTCAACTACTGCTCAGGTTATTTTTATTATGATTCCATTTAAATACCTTGGAAAGGGAGAATGGAACATATTTTGTTAAATGAAAATGGATGATTCACCTAACATAACCCATTTGTAATTTATTGGGCACTTTATAATTAAGCGACTAATAAAACAATGTTAATGTACTGTCAAAATGAAAACCACATATTATTAGGAAAACATTGAGGGAAAACAAATCTGATTTACTACTTGCCCCAAAACAAAGTATACAACACGGATTTATACAAAGTGAAAAGATTTGCAAAACTGAAACTGACTGTCATGTGCTACTAAAATAGGACTTTTCCCATTATTTGTCTTTGTGTAACACAGATTCAGCAATATCAGATTTTACAATAACTGAGACTACGACATCTCTGTGGTTGGTGACAAAAGACATTTATGCTTTCATTCACTGCCCCAGGAAAGAGGCCATGGGGTCATCGGCTCGGTAACGTTTCATGCGGAAGGCTTCCATCTCCTCCTCTGTGGGTTCACGGACTTCCATTAGGCTGTTGTATGGCCGCTTCCTCTCGTCAATCTGCATCAGTTCAGCCACCTGCTTCAGCCTCTGCTCCTCCGCATTCAGTGCCTGCACAAAAAGACATTATTTTCCTTTACAATAGGCTTTGTAGAGCACAGATGCATCTAGCACATGAAGATATGAGTGCGTGTGTGTGTGGCATTAAAAAGAAACAGCCCACCCACCTTCTTCAACTTCTCTTTCTTTTTTGCTTCGTCGTCCTCATCACTGCTGTCAGAATCTCTGTGTTTCTTGCTCTTTTTCTTCTTCTTCTTGTCTTTCATTTTTTCCTGGTGCATCTGTGAATTTTTTTTAGTTTAATACAATCATCTTCCTGCTATGTTTCTCTACTATATCATATCACAAAAAGGAGAAGGCCGTTACTGTACCTGTAAAAGAGTCTTTGGTTCTTCACTCGTTTGGGCCTCCTCTACATCCTCTTCAAATGGAACACAAGAATTACTCTGAAAAAATAAGTTTTTTAACAGATTTGTGTCAGATAAAAATATAGAAATAGATACATGATGCAAATATTATGTATTTAATAATAAATAAAACAAATAATAAAATATAACAAAATAAATGTTGTTATACATAATTTATCATTTAAAAAAGATATATTTTTGTTGCCTGTATTACCAACTCATGTGTCACATCCAGTGTATTACAAGTTGCAATGGATAGTTTCATTTACAGGAACTATGTTAGATACTCACCATTACTTTCTTGCCAGCTTCCCCGGTACAGTAACTTTGCTTCACCATCGAGTGGCAGCATTTGTAACCCCAATATCCATCTTTCCAATATGATCCCCAGATACACTGCAAAAAATTTTTTTTTAACATTCATAAAATAAAATCCAACATTATTATGTAGCTCCTCCAGTTATGCGACACTTCTAACCAGCTAACTTACCATGTGGTTGTTAATGAGCACGTCCTCCTCGTATTTGGAGCAGGCCACAGCCTTGTCCTGTCCCTTCAACACAGCTCCGTGACGAGAATACTCCACATACTCCTCTGTCTGAGCCAGAAGAAGCTCTCGCGGAGGGGCGTCCAAGTGTTCCTCCCCACCGTACTGCAGAGAGGTGTGACATGAAGCCATCAGCACACGAGCAGGGGAAGGAGAAAATTTTGCTATTTCACTTATCAACAAAGGAGATTCTATACTGTACCCTTTCCAAAATAGTCTCTTTCTGTTTCTCTTTGAAATCGTCCTTTTTGACTTTGTAGGACTGATGGAGAAGCTCCAGCTTGGTTGGATCTGCCTGGAGGTGAACTTCAGATCCCTTCTCATATGCTTCCCAAGCGAAGACTGCAGAAGAGACACACAAAAACAATGCTAGACCAACAAGTACTGAGAGTACTTTTTAACATCAGGTAATAAGGAATTTATGTATGAGTTGACAAACTCACGCTGCGTCTGGGCCATGGAAATGGTGTCTCCAGAGTAGCGCACAAAGTTGTCTCCAGCATAGCCCACCCTGCCAAACCAAACTCATTAGTTTGAGGACACAAAGAGACACAACTACAGATATAGGCACATTTAAATGTTCCATTATGCCACCTATAATGATATTTTAGTGATTTTTTCAGCTTCCTGGAATTAAGGAAATTAAACACATCAGCTTCCCTGGCATTTAGCAGACTATTTTCATCCAAAGCAATTTACAACCCAATACTTAAAGGGTTAGTTCACCCAAAAATGAAAATTCTGTCATTAATTACTCATGTCAGTCTCCTACGCTGTTCACGTAGTAAACGTAGCACATTGTAAACACAGTGCAGTGCTTCCGTGTTTATGTCCGAACGCCGGCTCAGTATTAGCTGACATGTGTGTGTAATGCTGATGCAGGAGCCGGCCAATAATGAGCCGGCGTTCTGACGTAGAACCCGGAAGCGCTGCACTGTGTTTACAACATAAACAGTGTATGAGACTGACATGGAAGAGAAGAAATTGTTGAACAAAGTTGTTATTTTTGTTTTGTTTTTGCACACAAAAAGTATTTCTCGTCGCTTCATAACATTAAGGTTGAACCACTGTAGTCACATAGACTATTTTAATGATGTCTTTAATACCTTTATGAGCCTTGAAAGTGGTAATAGTGTTGCTGTCTATAGAGAGGTCAGAAAGCTCTCGGATTTCATTAAAAATATTTTAATTTGTGTTCCGAAGATGAATGAAGGTCTTACGGGTTTGAAACAACATGAGGAAGAGTAATTAATGACAATTTTCATTTTTGGGTGAACTAACCTTATAATAGTCCCATTAGAGCAAATTGTCTTGCTCAGTGTTGTACAATGTGTTGCAAACTAAGTAACTCTCTAGTTAGTGAAACACCACTACTTAGTACACAATCTACAAGCTTCCTATAAGAAGCCTATAACTTCCCTGACATAAAAGTGATGTTCACAGGCAGTCAACTTCAAATTAATACTCACATCAGCACACTTCTTTTGATAGCATGCACAGGAAATACAAAATGCACCTACTCTTCTGGAATCTTTCCAGTGTTGGAGTATGGGTTCTCCCTCATGGCTCGAGTCTTGGGATCATAGTAGGCTGAATTTGGATCCAGATTTCTGAGGTACTGTAAAATAAAGACAGCAATAGTTAAGAAAAACATGGTACAGCACTTTGTGGTAATAACATTAATGTGTACTCTTATGCTACTACTACTACTAATCATGCTGAGGAGACCCTATTAATCTTCTTATTAATCATACTTATGGGACATTTTTATGGGAACGTTTAAGTGTGACTTTCTTTTAGCTCAGCTGCCAAAAAAACTGTAGAAAAACAAATAGTGTCATGCCCTTAATTAACATGTATCAGCAAATTTCAAGTTATTTTTACCTTAGCAATGTCCTCCCGGATTCTCAGGTTTCTAACTGTGATTCGTCTCTTGGAGTCAAAGTTTTGTCCGGGCATGTCGAAGTCATCAACATATTTGTCCTCATCCTCATCTTCACTGCTGTGGTCCTGGACAGTGTGAGGAAAAAGTTTAATTGAGTGAAGAGGCTTTACAATTTAAGTTTTACTAAAATGTACATAAAGATTAAGTTGAGCGTGACATGTACCTGTGCTGCATCATCATCAAGATGCTTCCTTGAATTCTAGAAGCATGTTAAAATGTTTGGTTAGACAAAGCTAGTAAATATTAAATACAAGGTTATAACAAACATATAGTATAATTTTCATGATATATGGTTGTCATTTTTTTTTCTGCATAGTTATAAGATGAATGTGGTAAAACATACAGAAAAATTTTTTAATTGTGAATACTTACAGCTTGATCCATTAGTTTACCAGAAGCCAACTCCTCCTGGAGTTTCTGTGCTTTGAGAGTACGCTTAGCCTATATTATAAAAAAAAGAAGAAAGGATTTTAAAATTAGGCATGCATTATCGTGGCCTATACCAGTGGTTCCCAAACTTTGGCAGAGAAAAATATTTTAAAGCCCCCACCTATATGCACTCATATAAAGACAATCTCAGACATACCCTTGCTTGCAAAATCCTGTAGGATTTATTTGACACATTGTAATTAATACAATACTGAAACTTATCAACTCCAACAGGCTTCTCTTTGTGTTCGTGATGTGAAGTCTCTTAACTTGTTTGGTTTAATACAGTCAGAAGCTAATAATAATCACACTGTGGTCTCTCCCCATTACCCACCATTGTACTGGTGAATACAAGGGTGAGATATGCCTCTTCGTTTTCTTTTCCTGAAAACACTGTGTCTAGACCCGACCCGACCCAACATTTATCACAACAGCAACAGCTTGGGGCTGTCTACACAAAGCAAACATTGCGAATCCATTTGTCCTTCATGTCAGAAGTTGCACGAGCACTTTTGGAGTAAGTCAGAAATAGAACGTGGCATCAGTTTACTGTTGGGGATTTGTTGTGCCGCATCCAGTGTAGAGAAGTACCACTGATTATAATGGGTTTTATTAGCTTTTGTAGCGCCGCACCGCTCACGTCTGGTGTATTCGCGTTGTTTTGTTAGTTGTGACATTAGATTCATTGTCTGCTTTATGTTTACCTGGCACTAGCAGTCCTTTCACAAACTTGTCCATGCTTAGTCAAACAACATGACTTACCAGATCAACTTTTGAATATTCCTCTACAATGCGCATGTGCTCTTCAGGATCGTACCCATTCCAGCGATCTCTCTTTCCATCATAATCCATTGAGAGCTGAATCTGTTCGTGCTCATCTGGTGCCATGCCTGTGCCAGAATACTTTGCGCCAACCTTTCTGGGTCTCTGTGAAAGACATTTCAAAATTTGGGGTTGGTAAGAGTTTTTTTTTTTTTTACTGTTTCTGAAAAAAGTCTCTTATGTTCATCAAGGCTGCATTTATTGGATCAAAATCCCAGTAAGAATAGTAAAATAGTACTACAATTTAAAATAACTTTTTCTAGTTTAACATAAGAACCACTGCAGTCACGTGGACTATTTTAATTATGTTTTTACTACCTTTCTGGGCTTTGAAAGTGGTAATTAAATTCTAGGAGTCAGAGAGCTCTCGAATTTATCAAAAATATCTTAATTTGTGTTCCGAAGTTGAACGAAGGTCTTACGAAGGGGTGTGGAATGACATGAGGGCGAGTAATTAATGACAGAATTTTCATTTTTGGGTGAACTAACCCTTCAATATTTTTGTGGAAACCGTGATACTTTTTTCAGGATTCTTTGATGAATAGAACATTCAAAAGAACAGCATTTATTTCAAATAGAAATCTTTTGTAACATTATGAATTTACATACTGTCAATTCGGATCAATTTAATGCATATTTGCTAAATAATTTAACATGATTTCTTTAAAAAAAAAACAAAACAAAAAAAAAACTTACTGACCCAATACTTTTGAGCAGTAGTATAAATACATAGTATTCAGTAGTAACAAACTAGTATTCCATTCTGAAGGTGGCCTACGAAGGTTACCAACATATAAATAACATCACAATACATATTATAAACTCCTCCTATTTACCTCCAAACAGTCTTTCTTCTTATGTGTTATGGCACCACAGTTTTCACATGCTCCTTTTCTGAATTTCGTGCTGACTGATTTCTAGTTGACAGGAAAGCAATCAGAAAGGGTTTTAGACATTAAATCACTTTTATAACTTATGTCTATCCGGGTAGGAGAAGTGCTTACTTCTTGTACACCTCTCTTGTACCAATCTCCGATGGGTGCAAACTGACTCTGTTTTTCTTCCTGGGGTCTCTGGTGCTTGAGGGTGGGTCTCTTCGATGGGTCAATGTACCAAGGCACAGATGAGATGTACTGGGGAATATGAGGGTTGATATCCCTGGTAACAAAATACTACGGTCAGGGAAAGAGATACAGGATATATGACGACAATAAAATAAAACACATTCAATTAGTTTTTTAAATAACAGTCCTATCTATGGTTCAGTGCATCCTGTTCAAGTGTTATTTCCATTCGCTCTGCTCAACATACTTGCCCTCCTCGTCAACTTCAGCTGGAGCATTTCCCAATTTTCTCTGTTCTTCCAGCTCTTTCTTCTTCCTCCAGTCTTCTCGGGTCATTTTCTTTGGCTCTTCGAGATCTACGATCCCCTCCGTCACTTTAACCTCCTCCGTCGACATGATCTTCAGCTGCACCTACATATAAAGACATATATACCGATATCGCAAAAAAAAAATTGCTCTGAAAACAGTGAATATGAAAATACACTCCCCGTGATACACACACGCAAAAACAAATACATCTTTAAAAAGAAAAAAAGATCAAAATCTGCTGTGATACAGAGTAAGTTAGATATCTGTATAAACGGCACAAAATTACATAGAAACCAGACAGTTATTTATAAAATATTGATTGCGTTATGTGTATTATTTACAGCTACATTTATATTTGACGTTGATTTAACTTTAAAACTGACAGCCAGTATCTCTGACACGTCAGGCTTTAAGTCAATAAGTCGTTAACTTACCTGATATCTAGTGAAATTCAACAAACGATGATAAATATTTTACACCCTGATCAGTCGCTTGTTTACAAGCGTGTTGCGCACACTTCCGGGTGACGTGACGACTTCCTGTCTTCCTCGCTGTGACTTGCTGCATGTGCTTGTGTGTCTGAGTGTCGCCATCAGCTGGACTGAAGAATCACTGTGGTCAAGAGTGAAAACTTACAGTCGGACACTCACACGGTCTCTAATGAACTGAGCCGTGGGTGGGTGTTGTTCCAGAAACCATTTTGAGGAAGTTCAATTTCAAATGGTACTTTTTATACCTCACAATTACTCATGCTGTAGCAGGGATTAAAACAACTTTGCTGTTCTCTTCCATAGATGTTAGAAGAGCTTATGTTACTTAATTATACTTTCCTTTACATGTTTTCTTCGATGTTTAGTGATTTAGAAAATTCATTTATCCAAAGCGACTTAGGAAATCACAAGGTTAAGGGTATTATTAAACAACAAGTCACAATGAAATGCACTAGAAACAACCTCAACACTCAAAATATTGTAGAAATGTTGCCACATTGGTAGAGTTAATGTTTTTTTTTTTTTTTTTTCAGTCTGAAAATTAGTTAAAATTACTACCAGTACTGGAGGCTCAAAGATGTATTAAAATTGTGGTAACACTTTACAATAAGATTCATTAGTTAACTACATTAGTTAACATGAACTAATAATGAACTGCACTTATACAGCATTTATTCATCTTTGTTAATGTTAATTTCAACATTTATTAATACATTATTAAAATCTTGTTAACATTAATTAATGCACTGTGAACTAACATGAACAACTGTATTTTCATTAACTAACATTAATGAGGATTAGTAAATACAGTTACAAATGCTTAGTTCATGTTAGTTAATACATTAAATGTTTAACTAATGAACCTTATTGTAAAGTGTTACCAAAATTGTTTGGTTAAAATGAGTACAATAGTGTACCATAATGCTTAATATAATGCACAGTATTTCAATGAATTACATTTTTCATACTTTTAAATAATAGAGAATCAGCAAGGCTGTGAGGCTCATCATTACAATGAAGGGATGACACTTTGTTAACTGAGTGAGTCAATACCAAGCGTTCCCACCCAGCACGACACTGAAGACTATTTAAAAATAGCCTGGTACAGTAACTGAAACTCTGCTGGACAAAGATAGGAAATTGTTTGCTGTCAGCAACTGGCCAGTAGAACTTTGCATGATAAGACAATGATAGACCGTGGTTTCCTGAACTGTTACTCAAATGAGATTGCAGAAATACAGACAAACTGCTAATCATGAGAAGTGCAGTACCATGTTTTATGACAAAATTCTTTATATTTAGTTTTAAAATAGTTACAAAGTTATAAAATCATTCATTTCGTCATATTTTCTTGTTAGGTAGTCATATATCAAGTGTGATGATTTACACAGAATCATTAGAAGTGTATGTAACAGGTTGTGGAAAACATCCATGCTTCACTGTTAATTTAAATGTATTGATTAGTAAGAGTAAAGCAAAGGGACAGTTGCTGTGCAGTGCTAACATTGAATTCTTATCAGTTTCTCTATTTGTAGCTTCAGTCATTTTCTTCTCTGTAAGTTGTTGCTTTGTGCTCAAAGGGCCTCGTGGCCGCCGGTGAGTTTGTGGAAGAGCTCCTCGTTCAGCGTGTCGCTTTGCTGTCGTGCGCGAGTAGACATGAAGATGTATCCTCCGATGTACTCGTGCACAACCTTACAGTCTGCATTCACACAGCCGAATGCTATGTTAATGTTTCCGTCAAATTCAATTGCAACCTTAAATAGAAAGATAATTGATAATTTAAACGACTGAATTTTTTAGTGAAGCCAGTGTATTACATGCGACCTCTGGTTATGTTAACACATACACTAACTTTTAAAAGTTTGGGGTTGATAAGATTTTTTTATATTTTGAAAGAAGTCTCACCAAGGTCGCATTTATTTGATCAAAAATACAGTAAAAACAGTAGTATTGTGAAATATTATTACAATTTAATTAATTTATTTTATTATATTTTAAAATGTCATTTATTCCTGTGATGGCAAAGCTGAATTTTACTTCTTTTTATTTGTTTATTTATTCAATTTTACCATCACTTCAGTCTTCATTGTCACATGATCCTTCAGAAATCAGTCTAAATATGTTAATTTGATGCTCAAAAAACATTTCTTATTATTATGAATGATGAAAATCAAAAAAAGTTGTGCTGCTTAATATTTATGTGGAAATTGGACTGTGATACTTTTTTCAGGATTCTTTGATCAATAGAATGTTCAAAAGAACAGCATTTATTTGAAATAGAAATCTTTTGTTTCATTAAAACTTTAATAGCTACAATGGATCCTTGCTGAATAAAAGTTTTAATTTCTCTACAAAAAAATCTTACTGACCCCAAACATTTGAACATAAGCATATATAAGTCAGGGATATATTGCATAAGGTAAGAATGAAGGCTCCATTGTTTAATTTAAATTGATCATATAATGATTAATTAAAATTTTATTGAAACATACCTGCTTTATGTCCCAATTAACATTCCACTGTCTCATATTGTTATAACGCCAAGTCTTCACCACATCTCCAACTCCCAGGTCTATACGGATCAGACGGTTGTTAGCGATGCCCAGAACTTCATCCTTACGACTGCCCTTAAACCTGAGAAATTATTGGATTGTGAGACTGGATCAGCTTAGTGGACTATTATAAAATCTCTAAATTATAAAAGGTCTTATGTTTTACCACTGCATATTGACCATTTCTTAAATATCCATACAAGCTTGTTTAAAAGGTACATCAATAGCTGATCATGTTTTTTTGTGTCTCTAAGGTTAGTCCATTCACCTGACCATGAAGTAGGAAATTCCAAAGTCAGGCAGAGCTTGCCAGATCTGCAGAAACTTCAAGATGGCAGATGTCAAGGACAGCTGGGCGACATTCTGAAAGGCTTCCAGGATACGAGGGGTTAACTGAAAAGAACAAGGTGAGGTCATGATAATTAATATAGAATAGGCTATAGTTTTTATATATAATAGTAACACAAACACTGAATAGATGACCTGAATTAAATATTGCAGTACACTGGCAAGCACCTTTCATGGTCACTCTACCTGTTTGGGCTTGTATTTCTTATGGTATCTCGGTGAGACGAGGCTGTGTGTGTTGATGCTGTCGTCAGTTTGTGCAGTGGGAGCTGCAGAGTTAGAACGCTGCATGGAAAGGAATGTCTGGATGTTCTTCACTTCACTCTGATACGAGCTGTCCAATAATGTCAGACCTTTGGACGCCAGCTTACAGGCGGCCATCCACTGAGAATACTGCTTCTCCTGATTGGGTGGGGAAGGTGGGAATTAAAAAATAAATAAATAAATAAAAATTTGTTTAAATCTCTGTAAGTACACTGTCATTCAAAAGTTTAGGGCCAGTGAGTTAAAAAAAAAGAAAGTAATTATTACTTTTATTCAGCAAGGATACATTAAAGGATTAGTTCACTTTCAAATAAAAATTTCCTGATAATTTACTCACCCCCATGTCATCCAAGATGTCCATGTCCTTCTTTCTTCAGTCGAAAAGAAATTAAGGTTTTTGAAGAAAAAACATTCTGATGACTGATCGTTTAGTTAGATAAGACCCTTATTCCTCGTCTGGTATCGTTTAAAGCCCTTTGAAGCTGCACTGAAACTAATTTTGACCTTCAACCGTTTGGGGCCAGTTGAAGTCCACTATAAGGAGAATAATCCTGGAATGTTTTCATCAAAAACCTTAATTTCGTTTTGGCTGAAGAAAGAAGGACATGGACATCTTGGATGACATGGGGGTGAGTAAATTATCAGGAAATTTTTGTTTGAAAGTGGACTAATCCTTTAAGTTGATCAAAAGAGACAGTAAAGACTTTTAAAATGTTACAAAAATGTCTGTTTAAAATAAATGCTGTTCTTTTGGACCATCTATTCATGAAGAAACCCTAAAAAATGTATTGTAGTTTACACAGTAATATTAAGAAGCACAACTGTTTTTCAACATTGATAATAAGAAATGTTGCTTGAGCAGCAAATCAGCATATTAGAATGATTTCTGAAGGATCATGTGACACTGAAGACTGGAGTAATGATGCTGAAAATTCAGCTTTGCCATCAAAGGAATAAATTACATTTTAAAATATATTCAAATAGACAAAAGTTATTTTATATTTTAATAATATTTCACAAAAAAAAAAACAGTTTTTACTGTATTTTTTAATCAAATAAATGCAGCCTTGGTGAGCATAAGAGAAAGCTTTTAAGTGATGGTGTATTTTTTCACATAACACATTTTCTTATCAGAGTTTTGAATACAGATCAATGTTACGTACATTTTCACAACGCAAGTAGATTTCATTCATGCCTTCTGGTGCAGGAATGAGGAGTTTGATACAGAACTTCTGGCCTGCTACATTGACATCAGGGGCAACCTCACAGCCTGGAGAGATGCAGATGGGTTTCAGTTAACACAGCCTCATTACACTGATGAGTGTGTCTGCTTAGGTTTCAGCTTCAACTGAGGTGTGAAAATATATTCACATGTTGCACAAGCACAGTGTGGGAAGCTGCGCACAGAAATGACTCAACTGACGGTAAAGTATACATGACACAATGACCTCTTTATTAAGGGATTGGGGCTAAATCTTTTTTTTCTTTTGCAAAACACTTCATGAGGCCAGGAGATTTAAATACTGTATCTATGATTTTTTGTTCTCTTTTTCTAATGCAGTGTGTTCAATTCACACAATCACTTTCATTAGTTTCTTTCAGGTAGCGAAAATGCAACTTATGTTGTGCCCAAAATAATAATAATAGTAAATTATAAATAAAATAAAATAAAATAAAAAAAATGACCTTTCAGGTTCAGTTGTTGAATAGGTTCTCCAAAGCGGTCCTCACTGCTTTTATAATAGGAGATTGATGTGTCCTGAAAGTTGCACCAGTACTGCTTGTAACCCTTTAGAGTGAGTCTCTTTGGCCTACAGGGTGGTAAATCATAGATATAGGTCAGATGTTTATGGGACTGACAGTAGGATTTAGCCAAAGGAAAGAGCCTTACCGAAATATTTTCAAATAGTCATTTAGCACTGGAGCAGTCATGTTGTCCTGTGAAAGTAAATCAGATGTTCACTGATGTCAGATTACATCTCCATGTCGCTTTGTTGCTGTTCTCTTAGTAAAGAGAATTTATTCTAAGTGTCTCTCACCAGCATGTCTGTGCTGTTGCCGTCTCCCACCATCTTGACCTCCAGGGATTTCAGGGCAGACTCTAAGTCATCCATCCCTTGACAGGAAGAGACCATGTCCTGAGACAAGGACAGTTTTCCTATGTGGTACTGCATAAGAGAGTGAGAAAGAGAGGGAGAAGTAAGAATGCTATTGCTTACCATTGATTTTTTGTTTATTCCTTTAATGCTAACATCAGTTTTATAGTTGCCGTGGCAGTATTATTTCTCTGTTGTACCTGAAGTGCTCCAAACAGCATCATTTCCTCTTCTGTGCAGTCTATATCCTCCAAGAGAATGGCCCAGCGAGCTTGCTCATACAACTGTGTCAAACGCACCACATCGTACTATCGAACAGAGAGAGAATCGATTTCAGTTTCATGGCTCTTAGAAAATTTTATATACTGTACATAGTGTAACCACACTCCTACCTTGGGATCCATATCATGGAAAGTGTAATATTTGAAACGAAGCCATATTCTGTCATTCTCTTGTATTCCCTGCTGCATTAGCGAACGAGATGAATCCAACCACCTCCGGGGAACAGAGGAGCATTAATATTAAGGGCGAAATGTGGAATATTACCTTTTTAATGTGTTTTGTTTCTCAGCTGTACCTGGTGTGAATATGTGTTTTGTCCACCACACTGGCCGGCCGGTAGAGTTTGGCAATGGCTTCAGGAGCAGGCGAGGGCAGACTGACGGACAGCATTTTATACACTGCCTCAGTCTTAGGAGAGTCAGCAAAATGAGCCGGCATGCCATTGTACAGAGCTTGAACAGAACCTACGTCAAGATAAAATCCACTTTAAACTTGAATACTGTGACCAAAGTGATAACTACTTGTTATTCTTAGTAAATTTAGGCCTGTGGCATTCCAGGTTGGGGTCAGTAAGTTTTCTTTTTTTTTCTTTTTTATTTAAATTAGTACTTTTATTCAGCAAGGACACATTAAATAGATCAAAAAATCTTTAAAAAAGATTTTTATTTTAAATAAATACTGCTCTTTTGAACTTTTTATTCATCAAAGAATCCTAAAAAAAAGTTAAGCAGCGGAACTGTTTTTAACATTGATAATAATAAGAAATGTTTCTTAAACACCAAATCAGCATATTCGAATGATTTCTGAAGATCATGTGACACTGAAGGCTGGAGTAATGATGCTGAAAATTCAGCTTTGCCATCACAGGAATATATTATATTTTAAAATACATTAAATTAGAATACTTTTTTATTGTAATAATATTTCACAATATTACTGATTTACTGTGTTTTTGATCAAGTAAATGCAACTTCGCAGCATGAGAGGATTCAAAAACTTGCCGACCCCAAACTTTTGAACAAAAACTTATTTAATATGTCATTTTGTGCACCTGCAGTTAGAGGAACATCTGTAAGATCATACAGCTCTTCTGAGGAATCTTTGTCTTTCTTTTTCTTTTTTTCCTCAACAGGACGGAGCAAGGAGAGCTCCTCTGGGTGACGAATATCTGAAAGCGAGAAAGATTCATTTCGGAAATGGTAACCTGACACTTGGTAAAATGATAACGGATTGCTTATAGAAAGAGACGTTGGATCCAAGCTGGATCCTTCACTTACTGAGAACCCTGCAGATGCCCATGACAGTGCGAAACACAGAGCTGGAGAAACAGGCTCGCATCTTCAGAGTCGCACCGTTTGGCAAGCCCAATCGCAGAGGCTTGTGCTGTGGAGTGAAGATGAGGCGAGCGTCTGCGTGGACCCCACATTTGTCCAGTGTCCAGCCGGTCCGCAGCAACCACTGCTGCTTCTGCTCCCACCACAGGGCATGATCGGACCAGTCCTTCTTCAGCTCTAGAAATAAGACACAAGAACATCTTATGGGGTAAATAAAGATACAAAATTGAAATGTCCTTACAAAAATGGAAAAATTTGTTGTGCTGTTGACAATACACTTCCGTTCAAAAGTTTGGGGTTTGTAAGATTTTTTAAATGTTTTTGAAAGAAGTCTCTTATTATCACCAAGGAGAAATAAAATGTATTTAATCAAAAATACAGGAGAAAAAACATAATATTGTTAAATATTATTACTTTTATAACATTTCTACACACAAAAAATTAAGCCTTTTTTTAAGATTTCCACAATTTAATTAATAGTAAAATTCCATCAAATTGAATTGAATAATCCTTACGTATTTTAATTGAATAATTGAATATTCAATTATAATCAATTCAATTAAAATTCACTTATTCAATTAAAATACATAAGGATTATTCAATTCAGTTTGATGGAATTTTACTATTAATTAAATTTCGGAAATCTTAAAAAAAAAGGCTTAATTTTTTTTTAGTGTAATTATTATCAATGTTGAAAACAGTTGTGCTGATTAATATTTTTGTGGAAACCTCGATACATTTTGTTTTTATATTCTAATGAAAATAAAGAACAGCATTTATTTCAAATAGAAATCTTTTGTAAGATTGTAAATGTATAAGTTGCTGTCACAGAATTAATGATATACATAAAATACATGATATACTACATCTTTTTGTTAAAGGGATAGTTCATCCAAAAATGAAAATTCTGTCATCATTTACTTACATTCATGTTGTTCAAAACCTGTATGAGTTTCTTTCTTCTGCTGAACAGAAGAAGAATGTCAGTCACCAGACAGTTGACGGTACCCATTGACTTCCATTGTATTTTTTTTTCCCACTATGGAAGTCAATGGCTGCCGTCAACTGTTTGGTTACCAAGATTCTTCAAAACGTCTAATTTTGTGTTCAACAGAAGAAAGAATTTTCATTTTTGGGTGAACTATCCCTTTAACTAATATAATAGCCCATTTTTGAAGCATCTAGAACACAACTCACTGGTCTGCTCAACTAATTTGAGAATAACTCCACCAATGTGCAGGTCAGAGGTCACACTGATTTGGAGAGGTGGGGCATCAGGACCAAGATCCTCCACTGTGACTGTAAGATCCCACGCTGCCATTCTGCTGCCAAGAGACCCCCAAAAAGCTGGAACCAATGAGGTTTGATCACACATAAGCTATTCTGTACAGTACATTCTTCTATTTCAGTGCATTGCATAAGAATGTAGAATAAGTGTTGAGCATAGACCCAAAAGTGAACTTTTAAAGACTTGATGAGCAGCTGTAAATCACATGGTTCGCATGATCATACTGATGGTAACGGACACATCACCAGCACATGCTTCATCTACCTTGTGAGTGTAATCATGCCATTTTGCTCCAAATTATGTTTACTGTGGCAGATACTTCCCGTTTACACACGAATCACATGGAACCACATTTCCTCTTTTGGTCAAGCATCTATTCCACAACTAGAAGTTACAGGGTGTGTTGGTGTATGTGTATTTGTCTGCGTATGCGTGTGGGTGTGTGTGTGTGATAATTTTGAATATAGCTTACTGAAACTGAAAACCGAAATAGGCCCAAACATTTCACACATATTTGGCGGATTTAACAGCTCAACTTTAATCTGTAAAATAAATGTCTTTTAAGCTCTACATTAAAAAAAATTAATAGAGACAAAACACTTACTTGGGTAGATATCAAATGTGTTAGATGTCATTTAATCAGTTTTATATTGTATTATACTATACATTTCTATTCATATTCATACTATTAAATTCATATTTCTAAACGATTAACTGTTTGTGAATGATCTGAAATAAATTGACTACAGAAATGTCTCACTGTTGTTGTTTTAAATTACTCACTGTTATTAGCTCAAAATAAATATTGAAAAAAATATTGAATAATGTTTTGTTACCTTTTCTGTTGTGCTCTGGATTTGCAGATAGAGTCTCCCTCTTGTGCAGCAAATTAAATGCTGGTAAGTCTCTTTATGAGATACACAGACAAACACACACTCATATGGGCAAGACCACTCTGCTGTTTAAAAACTTGTGGTTTTGTCAGAGCTGACAAAAAAGGGTGTTCCTCTTTTCTTAGCTTCCGTGTAACGGAACTGTGTATGTGCTCTTACTCAAAAAAAAAAAAAAAAAAAACAAGAACTCAGCCACTTCTAAGAATGTTCATATATATATATATATAATTCATATTTGTTTTTTGATCTCCCTAATGGTCATTAAAAGAGCATTTTAGAAGATGAGACTTGTTTAGTGTTTAATCTGGCCTATATTTGCAAAAAGATATGTAAAAGGGTTCATGGGGTATGTGAAATGACATTTCAATGCTATAGTTCCACTTCAACTAA
This sequence comes from Ctenopharyngodon idella, assembly GCF_019924925.1. Lineage (NCBI taxonomy): Eukaryota > Metazoa > Chordata > Actinopteri > Cypriniformes > Xenocyprididae > Ctenopharyngodon > Ctenopharyngodon idella. Next base: position 15,174,584 of record NC_067233.1, on the reverse strand, counting down.
ATATATTATGACCTCATATCAATTGAGTAACCTTACATGCAATATTTGTACTTTTAAAACTTTATCTGTCCCAGAACTCACTTTATATATGGTGACCAGTTATAGCACCTAAATTCATATAATGTTTAATCTAAAATTATGTTCAAAAAAGGTATTTGTCAAATCAAAATTATTAGAAGCGGACCAGGTAGACTAAATATTGCGCTTACACCGTCTTGCCGCTAGATGTCAGTAAAGGATGAATGATGTTGATTCGGGACAGTCCAAATAACTAGAAGCGCACGAATTAATTCATGGACCCCTACATATTGGTATAGTCCCATTTGCTTTCATTGTATCAGACAGTTGACTTTCAATTTCACTTATTTTATAAACTATCCCGAAACCAGGATAAAATCGAGTCGCAGACGGGAGTCATTCAGGCTTTAAACATTAAATTTGCCAGCTGTCAAGACAGACCAGACTATGGCGTTTCAGATGTCAAAACTTGCTGCTCGTGTTTCACTCTCAAAAAGTGTTGGGTTCATATCTAGCGCTGAAAACAGATGGCCGAGTCATCTCAATTTCATCAGCAGACTTGCACATCGCTCCTTTCATGCACTCTGCAGCGAAGGCAGAGGTTCTGCAAGTATCAAAGTGCTGCCCTCCCGGGGGGTCTTACTTAAAGCAGACAGGTGGGAGAAGGTTTCCACAGCCTCAAAGTCACTCCACTGGCAGAGTGGAGGGGCCGTTAAGCCACAGCGAGCCACCATGGTTGTCCTAGGCGCCGTGGGAATCTCGGCTGCGTTGTTGGCGTCTCTGAGCACGAGCACACTGCACGCTATGAGCTCGCGGCCCGACCTGAACCTGGACTCGGAGAGCAGTGACTGGAAAGAGGCAAAGAGTGAGTCTCTCCCTCGAGAGTGTGCTGATGTCAGACAGCCGTCCAACACATCCTTCATTAACAGAGAACCAGAAAGAAATATAATTTAACTAACATAATTAAGAAATATAATAACGCGATCTGGGTGATCCGAAGGGGTTTAACTGAAGGGGTTTAATTTGCGATAATGACTACATTAAAGGGTTAGTTCACCCAAAAATGAAATTTCTGTCATTAATTATTCACCCTCATGTCGTTCCACACCCGTAAGACCTTCGTTAATCTTCGGAACACAAATTAAGATATTTTTGTTGAAGTCCAAGGGTTTCTGAAGGAGGGTTTCTCGTAGTGAATGCAGTGCAGCGCTTCCGGGTTCTACATCAAACGCCGACCCGGCATCCTAATGTGCATACTATCCACCCTAAATAGTATAGAATATTATTAATGTATACATATTATTTAGGATGGATAGTATGCACAATGAGACGCAGGCCTACTCTGCGTCAGCATTAGGCATGCGTTGTGCTCACATGTACAGCTTTGGCCAAAACTGAGCTGCCGTTCAGACATAAACACGAAGCGCTGCACTGTGTTCATGGTGTCAACAGCGTAGGAGAAGAACGGGAGAGAAGAAATCGTTGAATAAAGCTGTTATTTTTGTCTTGTTTTTGCATACAAAACGTATTCTTGTCACTTCATAACATTAAGGTTGACCCACTGTAGTCACATGGACTATTTTAACGATGTCTTTAATACCTTTCTGGACCTCAAAAGGTGCAATGACATTGCTGCCTATGTGTGGTTCAGAAACCCTCAGATTTCATCCAAAATATCTTAATTTGCGTTCTGAAGAAGAACGAAGGTCTTATTGGTGTGAAACGACATGACAGAAATTACAGAAATTTTTGGGTGAACTAACCCTTTAACCTGATTTTAGGAATATCTATCGTCTGTCTGTCTGTCTATCTATCAAAATTTCAGAAGGCTTTCTCATGCTAACATCAACATTTGTTTACAAACTTTACTCCTCTAGTTATTAATTTGCAATACAAGTTAACTATTTTGTAAGGTTTTATGCTCACCACCATATATAGACCTATATTTAATTTAATACTGATGTCTCCGATGTCATTTTTATTACAGTTGGTAGCCACTTTAACCCTCTACCGCACGTATTATGATAGACCTATAGAAAAAATTTTTTTCTTTTCTTAGAATGGCTTAACTTGAAGTGCTGTAAAAAAAAATTTGGAAAAAAATATTATTTTAAGGTAATTTATGATATGTTGCCATACGGTAACAACATACAATAGTGGAAATAATTTAGAATATGTGTATAGAATAAGTGTAAATTTACTTATAGTTATTTTTTTCCCCCACAGAAATGTTGTGTTGATTCAAGTGGTGCTATTATAAGCTTTAACACAGTAATTATAAACATTATACACCTTATATATACTTTCCAACATCTTGTGCTTTTATTCCATTATTTTTTGCTGAATAATGCTTTATATTCTTTGAATTTCATTACAGTTTTCATGAATATTATTTAAATTGCAAATTTATACAGTTAAAAACAAATATAATACTGTTCATCATGTATCATAAAACATTGATATAAAACCAAAAACATTGCAGTTCATGAAAATTCAACATTATGCAATCTTATGAGAGGAAGATTATGAACATGAGCCCCCAATAATCCTTAAAACTTCACCTTTTTTCCATATGAAACTTCACGAAGCAGTTTTTTTCAGAGGTGAGGCACAGGTGCACCTCACATTTGGTGCACTTTACCCTAACAATACCCTTACAGCCAGGATACCTGCACCTGCCTTCTTGAGACACCATGGTAGGCCAGTGGTTGGTCTGGTCCAGTAGTACTGGCTGTGGTGGCAGTGGGCAGGCAGGTCTCCGATGTTAATTTTATCCATAATACAAATGACATGGCAGTCCTTAACATACGACTAACCAACATTATATTACTAGCATTAATGTTGTTATTGTTATAGCTTAACAGATTGCAGCTGACCTTGCTAGCTAGCTAAACTATTGCAATAATGTCATTCCATATTGCACAGTGTTGCCGCTTGGCAACACAGACATTTGATTGATTTACCAAGAACTAATTTCATAAAAGCTTTTTTGAGTGGTGAATATGTCATCATAACTTACCTGAGGTGATATTACCAATTTTTTTTGTGAATGTGACATGGGCTGGTTCTTGTTTGTTACCTATGTTTTAGTTTGCTTTCAGCAACTATCGACAAGAGACGGCAGTCTGTCAGAAATCACGCCACAGAAAAAAAATGCATGTTATGTGACTTAACCAAAGCACATTACTGGCTAAACTAAGGTCTTCTCTTACCAACAAAAAACAGGAATGTTCTCTTAAAGAGACAGTGGCAAGGAAATGAGCACAAAGAGTATTTTGCCATATGGCCACACCATGCGGTAGAGGGTTAAGTGCGGAGCAATATGAGCTAAATTAATGTGAGATTTCCAATTCCACTCATAAACGGATAACCCTAAAATTTCTGAATAAAAAAAAAACCTTGCATTTTTGTTTTACATTTATGTTGGTATGATTTGGTTTAAATATTCCTTTTTGGTAGATAAACTTTGCTCCCTGGATAAGGAGAAGAGGAGGGAAATGTACAGGGTTGACTTCATTCCTCTGGAGAAGATTCCTGTCTGGAGTCCATCAGGTGAATAAAACAGTCATTATGTATAATTATAGCAAAAGTAAATCTCTTTGTTTTGATCCTAGTACAGTTTGATCTTTGATGTAGTCCAGAAATTGTTAGAAGGATAATGACATACATTTATTGTATTGTATGTAGACCTATATCTTGACAAACAGTTGATATACAGTGGGTACGGAAAGTATTGAGACCCCCTTAAATTTTTCACACTTTGTTATATTGCAGCCATTTGCTAAAATCATTTAAGTTCATTTTTTTTCCTCATTAATGTACACACAGCACCCCATATTGACAGAAAAACACAGAATTGTTGACATTTTTGCAGATTTATTAAAAAAGAAAAACTGAAATATCACATGGTCCTAAGTATTCAGACCCTTTGCTGTGACACTCATATATTTAACTCAGGTGCTGTCCATTTCTTCTGATCATCCTTGAGATGGTTCTACACCTTCATTTGAGTCCAGCTGTGTTTGATTATACTGATTGGACTTGATTAGGAAAGCCACACACCTGTCTATATAAGACTTTACAGCTCATAGTGCATGTCAGAGCAAATGAGAATCATGAGGTCAAAGGAACTGCCTGAAGAGCTCAGAGACAGAATTGTGGCAAGGCACAGATCTGGCCAAGGTTACAAAAACATTTCTGCTGCACTTAAGGTTCCTAAGAGTACAGTGGCCTCCATAATCCTTAAATGGAAGACGTTTGGGACGACCAGAACCCTTCCTAGAGCTGGCCGTCCGGCCAAACTGAGCTATCGGGGGAGAAGAGCCTTGGTGAGAGAGGTAAAGAAGAACCCAAAGATCACTGTGGCTGAGCTCCAGAGATTCAGTCGGGAGATGGGAGAAAGTTGTAGAAAGTCAACCATCACTGCAGCCCTCCACCAGTCGGGGCTTTATGGCAGAGTGGCCCGACGGAAGCCTCTCCTCAGTGCAAGACACATGAAAGCCCGCATGGAGGACTCCAAGATGGTGAGAAATAAGATTCTCTGGTCTGATGAGACCAAGATAGAACTTTTTGGCCTTAATTCTAAGCAGTATATGTGGAGAAAACCAGGCACTGCTCATCACCTGTCCAATACAGTCCCAACAGTGAAGCATGATGGTGGCAGCATCATGCTGTGGGGGTGTTTTTGAATGCGGCCAAGTACAGGGATATCCTGGACGAAAACCTTCTCCAGAGTGCTCAGGACCTCAGACTGGGCCGAAGGTTTACCTTCCAACAAGACAATGACCCTAAGCACACAGCTAAAATAACGAAGGCGTGGCTTCACAACAACTCCGTGACTGTTCTTGAATGGCCCAGCCAGAGCCCTGACTTAAACCCAATTCAGCATCTCTGGAGAGACCTAAAAATGGCTGTCCACCAACGTTTACCATCCAACCTGACAGAACTGGATGAATACTTAGGACCATGTGATATTTCAGTTTTTCTTTTTTAATAAATCTGCAAAAATGTCAACAATTCTGTGTTTTTCTGTCAATATGGGGTGCTGTGTGTACATTAATGAGGGAAAAAAATTAACTTAAATGATTTTAGCAAATGGCTGCAATATAACAAAGAGTGAAAAATTTAAGGGGGTCTGAATACTTTCCGTGCCCACTGTATGTTAACATCACTGTTTGCTTCCTCTTAGGTGACTCCTCTTGTAAGCCTCAGTACAAAGTCAATGAAGAGTTGAATAAGAAAATATCCCTCTTCAGTGGTGACATCACAAAACTGGAGATCGACGCGATTGCCAATGCAGGTGAGAGTCGAAGTACAGGAAAAATCATAGTCTTCATTTACCTGCTTGTGTTTGTCTGCCAAACAATTTTATTGTTTCCCAAAACGCTTGTGACTGGCCATATATCATAAACTTAAAAGAGAATCAGCAGTTTATTGTTAAAAGTTTTTTTTTTTCTTGGTCATTTTTTATTTCATTTTTGTTAAATATGCAATGCACAAAAAAAATTTGGCATAGTTGAGCTTGTGGCCCTGTTTTGTCTGAATGAACACTGCTCTATATAATAAGGCAAGTGAGTCATTGACTTTCTCAGTTGACAGCACTAAATGTCCATTTGAGTTTAGAGAGCGAATGCGCTCAATACTTTTATAGAGGAAAACAACAACAAAAAAACTCTCTTCAGCCATGTCACTCTTTTCCAGTACTATTTTAATAAAGTAGAACAGTAATTGTCAGCAGTCCTCATCAGTAGAGCTCATGTCACTAGGTGGAGGTAGAGATTACTGCCTGTCTGTGGTATCCAGTCTGTCCCTTTGTTCCAAAACTCTCAGGTGTGTCTACATTCATCTGCATTTGCTTGTGTGTTCTTGGCAGTTGCAGAACAAAGTGACTTTCAGGAAATTTCAAGCCTTTCACATTTGCATCTTTTAAATAGCTAAAGAGACAAGTCAAGTATTAAGACGACAGACTAAAAACATCAGGGGTGTAACCATCATTTCAGAAATGTGGGGGACAGAAATGTCAAGTGTATTACCAGGGCCCGTAAGTATAAAACTTCTCAGAAATGCTCTTAAGAATAGTCTTAAGCTTTGGCTTGAGTGTCAAAAAATTCTTAGTAAAAAGTAGGACTTTATAAATGTAGGAGACCTTTATAAAGAAGCTAAAAGCAACTTTCAGCAAAGTACACTGAATCAGCCAATAGAGCCTGCAAGGGTGAAGTCTCAGCAGCAGGACACCAATCATGTAATGTAATGTAATGTAATTATAATAAAAATCATTTACTTAAGACACTTAAAGATTTATTTTAATATTTATTTAAAAATGTATTTAATTTTGCATTGTGCAAAATTATCAAAAAATAGTGTTGATGCTACAGAATCCTTTTCTACTGGTACATGTCTCCTCATTTATAGTTAGAGCAATGATGTGAACATGAGTTCCAACAGCGGCTCCAAATCATACAGTAATGGCCAAAAGTGTTGACCAGCCTGGGAAAATTGACATCTTCATGGGAAATGTAATAACTTCTCCCACTCCACAAATCAATGCGATGACTGCAGTAATCAAAGTAATAATGACAAATTTTGTCAAATGTAAAAATGCAGCAGTGCACCGGTGTTTTTGCAAGCATTACCATGTGACTTGGAGCTGTTGATGGAACTCATGTTCGCAAATTCTGTAGTTTTTACAGAATAATTTTGGCAGCTGGGGTTGCCAGAATAATTTTGTAAAAAATACAGAAAAACTGTAAACACATTTACAGAACAAACTGTAAATCTTACAGTATAAAACTGTAATTTACAAACAAGAAAATTTGAATGTAAACCAGTAAATTCAACAATGCACACTACTACTAAAATCTGTTTTGTACCTTTAACATTTGACAACCACCATAATAATGCAGGTGGAAAAAAAAAGAGAAAGCCACATGAAGAATCAGTTCATCACAAGTAGCTTTTCCACGAGCTGAAGTATATACTAATATAAGGAAGGTGCACAGAGTCATTCATGCAAACGCAAAACACCATCATGGTAACACTTACATAATGCAATAAACATTCATTAAACAACAGAAGATGTAACATAAAACCCTAATGTGCACAACTGATAACAAAAACTATTAAGAAACATGACTATTTAAACAAAATACTTTCAAATGTGGAGTGTCACACAGGGAATATCAGTTTTCAGTTTTTGACTGTAAATTATACATTGATTTGTTTTTTTTTTTACTTCTAAAAATTGTAACATTTACAGCATTTACTGTGAAAATTACATAAAATGTCTAGTAAGAGCTTTTACTGTTTTCCCCTGTATATAGTACGGGAACTTACTGTTAACCTATTTACACATTTTTTTTCCGTAGCATTTTTACAACATTTTATCGTTAAAATCACATTCATTTTTTACAGTGAAAAGGATATTTTTTTACAGTAGAAAAGGATTCCGTAGCATCAACACTAATTTGTGATAATTTTGCGTAGTTGTGCTTGAAGTCAATTGTTTTATTTGTGATAACACAATGAAACATACCAAATCATGCAAAGAAATTATGAACGTGTAAAAACAAGAGAGAACCAGTGGAATATTAATAACTGATTATGTTGTTGTCAATGTTTTCTTTTTGCTGTAGCTTTTTTGTTTTTCTAAAACCTGTAGTTGTAGTTTGCCTTTTTTGCCAAATAATTTTGTCAGATAATTACCTGCACTAAGTTTAGTGTTTTGTTCTTCTTTCATATATTTTGCTCATATTTTGAGGGTTTAAGAAAACTTGTAAGGTCATTAAAAACAAAAAACAAATCAAAACAAAAAACTTTGCACATCACTTTTGCCCACTACTGTATGTTTGGTGTGGTCAGTGCCACAGTAGTGTTATTTAAGACCCTGCTGACTGTGGACTGATTGGCCCAAGTAATCACCGGTGGACTGCTGCATTTTTACAGTTGCCAAAAAATGTCATTATTACTTTGATTACTGCAGTTAGAGCATTGATTTGTAGAGTGGGAGAAGTTATTACATTTCTTACAAGGTCAGTTACAAAAAGAATCCCTTTACGATCAAGCCTGTATCTCCCCATCATCATAACATAATATACATGTACGTAACTCCAATATATTATGTCTTTGTTGGAAAGTGTGTGGTCTAACTAGGTTAGGATACCTCTCCAGCACACCTATATAATTTAGGAGCTGAGACCTAATTTTAACCTTTATGAATCACACTCTTTCTTAAAGGGATAGTTCACCCAAAAATGAAAATCATGATTTACTCACCCTCAAGCCATCCTAAGTGTATATAAGTTGACTTACGCAGTATGCAGATGGTCATCTGCCGGAAGCTAGTTATTTTAGTTTAGTTTTAAATATGGATATTTTTCTTACAAAAACCCATCGCTTCGCTTCAGAAGGACTTTATTAGCCCCCTGGAGCCTTTTGGATTATTTTTTATGATGGATGGATGCATTTTTGGGGGCTTCAAAATTCACTACTACATTATAAAGTTTGGAAGAGCCAGGACATTTTTAAAAATGTCTCTGATTATGTTTGTCTGAAAGAAGATAGTCACATACATCTAGGATGGCTTGAGGGAGAGTAAATCATGGGATAATTTTCCTTTTTGGGTGAACTAATAAGAGTGACACACTTAAGACTAAAATTTTACTCTGAGCAGCTTTATATATACGGCCCATGTTTTTTTTTTTTTTTTCTCAGACAATTATTTAATTGACAGGTTTTATCTTTTCCTATCGCTTGCTTTTAATTGGTTAAGAAATCAAATACACTGCTGAACAATAACCACTAATTTGTATTCTATAATATTTCTTCCTATATTTTCTTTATGACAATTTTATGATTGGTTGACATCATGGATTTTATAAAATGTAAAAAAATGATCACAGAATTTTTCTTCATAAAAGGGATTTCCTGGAACATAATAAGTCATTACTTCGAGTCAGTTTTGGACTTTCTGCGAGAGAGCCGGCTTCCAGTACGAATGAAACGTACATTACACAAGAGTGTTTAGCACTCCATAATGTTCACACTCTTGGTTTCATCTTAGTAAAGCTGTACCTCCAAACTTTATTCAGAGTAGCCATAGGAAACAAGGTTATGAGGGACAGATTTACAGTATGTTCAGTAAGTTATATGTCAGTTGTTCAACACTGAAGTATGTTGTTATGAAAGATGACTGTAAAAATGAGATGGAACTAAGATATTAGGACTGTACAGAACTATCCCTCACAGCCTTGTTTTCATTTGTGTTCAAATAAATATGCTGAACTAACCTGACTAGGGTCCATTGTAAGTTAGGAAATGAAACTATTTCATAATTAATATACAGCTATTAGAGTCAGCATATTCCAGATATTTAGCATATTGACATTAGCATATTCATTCAGCATTAGTAGAGTGCTCAGGTTTATTATTTCTCCATCATCACCTCTAAGCTGTCATAAAGCAAAGCAATGGCTGGTTAATGTTTTAGCAATCATATTACCACATAGGACTTTATGCATGCTGCTAGTCGGCCTAATGGATCTCATTTAAACAGGTGTGCATGAGCAGAAAGAAAGGAAGTGGGCGAGGAGAAAAAGAAGCTGAAAAGGCAAAGGACTAAGAGTGGGCATGAAGAGAGAGAGATAGAGGAGTTTGTCTGACAGGGCATTGATTCATCTCTCCCAGTTGACGCATTGATCGGCTGGCCGTAGGTCTCTGTGTAAAAGCGTGAGGATTAACAGACTATCCAGTGGTCATTAATTTGGAGGTTGGAATGAACTTCCCAGGACTGCTAAGTATGCATCTCACTCACCAAAGTACCCAAGTGAGCGAAAGCACGCACCTTTTTGTATCTGGCATGTTTTTATAGCATGTTGATTTTGCAGGTATGATATAACATAATTGGTGTTTTTTAAAGTCATCTTGAAATGACATTTGCAACTTATTGTGACATTTCAGAGTGAAGTAGAAAAAAGTAAGGCACTTTATTTTACCCATTGGGATTTGTCTGGATCTTAAAGTTGTTGCTATATGACAGGTAAAAAATAAGAGGGCTTGGTGACATCAAGTGTAAGGAAAGAAAAGAGAAGAAAAGTAGTTTCAGAGGTGGGACACGTTATTAAGTTTTGGTTTTTTGGAATAACCTGCATGAACTGTTCACATCAAGGACGTTGTGTATCCAGCTTATTTTGAAAGTAAAAATGGGCACAGCTGTTTGTAAATTGAATGTGCCTGTCTTCCGGTGTCATCCGCTTCCAATTATTTTTTTAGCTGTAGAAAACCGGCTGTTATGTTGCTTGATATTGCAATATGGTATTTCTTACTGCTTGTAGTATTGCTTGTAGCTTGTACCATTTACTGCACTTTGTTATTCTTCTAGATATTTACATATAACATATAACTAATGAATAGGAAGTCTCACTGATTCACAGAAAATTGCTTAATTCCACGTTGCAAAATAAGTAAATTTTTGGTGTCCAGTCCGGTAGCACATTAATCTGAAAAAACTTTGCATGCGCATGATGCGCTGTTCAAAGAAATTCACCCTTAACTGTATTATTATAGTGTATAATATTCAGTGATCATGCCTTTGACCAGTCACCATACAAATGTTACAGTGCCGTGATTATTTTATTTATCTTTTAGCTTTTCATCCAGGGGTGGACAAGATTTTTGGCACATGGCTCACATATATATGAATAAAATTACCTTTGAGATACAATGTTCTTCTCGATTAGTAATTGTGTTCCTAAAGGGATAGTTCACCCAAAAATTAAAATTCTGTCATCATTTACTCACCGTCAAGTTGTTCCAAACCTGTGTGAATTTCTTTCTTCTGCTGAACACAAAAGAAGATATTTCGAAGAATGTCAGTAACAAAACAGTTGAATCCCATTGACTTTAATAGTAAGGGAAAAAATACTATGGAAGTCAGTGGGGTCCATCAACTATTTGGTTACCCATATTCTTCAAAATATCTTCTTTTGTGTTCAGCAGAAGAAAGAAATTCATACAAGTTTGGAACAACTTGACGGTGAGTAAATGATGACAGAATTTTCATATTTAGGTGAACTATCCCTTTAAAGCCGAGAGACGTTAATGTACTTCTAGTACATGACACACAGTTTTCTGAAGTATATCTGTGACTGATTGGGCCACTCATTTCTAATATACTTAAAGTAGTTCAAATAATGAAGTATTTAATAAAACAAACAATTTGTTCATGTAAAGTTTAATTTAGTACCCATTTCAGGTCTTGGAGTCTGTACTAAAGAGCAGATAAATTGAATCAGGTGTGTTTGATTTGGGAGACATCCAAATTGTGCAGTGTTGGAGGTACTCCAGGACCAGGGTCGAGAAACAGATCTGTATTTTATTAAAGTTTATCTCCGGGATGTAGGTAGCACCATGCAGTGACTTTCCTTTGAACAGAAAATAGCTTTGGAGATCGATAATCTCCAACATGCAGTTAGATATTTGGTACCACCTTTCGCGGTGGAAAAATGAAAGAGAGAACATGCTCATGGTTGCCATGTCAGACAAATTCATTCAAATATTGGGTGGAATGTTGACAAATTGGCAACCCTGACCATGTTAAATACTCGGGGAGGCTCGTTAGGTGCTACTGAGCTATATCAAATGACAAAACAATTTCAGGATAATTGACCCGTGGGCTTAATTAAACCACGTTGAGGGCTGTAGTTTAGTGTCCGCGCTAGACTGTTATTAAGGTCAGATTTAAACAACAGTTGAACTGAGCAAAAATGTACAAAAGCACATGAAACATATGAGTCTTTGAAACTTTGAGAACTCAGTCAGTCAATAGGGAGAGTAATGGAGAATTGGGCTGGAGTGGGGAGGACTGTTTGTCTGTTGTTCTCCATAAAGATTGGATTTACAATAACATTGCCTCCACCCCCTGTCCTCTCTCTCCTCCCTCTCACAACATTTTACAGCTCTTGGCTCCTGGATCTGCCCTATAAAACACCGTAAACATAAAATCCACAAGCACTTAAGAACTGTCCTTCCGAGAGCAGGGGTGGAGGGAGGGATAAACATCCTTTTTACGCCACTAGCCATCCATCGCTCTGTCAATCCACCCATCCATCTAGTTAGTGGGAGAGGATATACTGTCCTGTATTGGTTTATTAAGATGCATTACATTGTGAATAGTGTATTGTGATTGAGTTTGTGAGAGAAACCACATGCCCTTGTTGGTTATATGACCGCAAAGTAAACGAAAAGAATTTTTTTAAATTATTATTAGGGGAAGGTTGTAGGATCATAACCTCGAAATAGAATCAACAGTGTTGTTTAATGAAGACTGTGTTGCTGCACCATGTTTGCTCATGGGAGAAATTGCATTTGCCCTCCATGTTTATTCATATTCTGCTGGGAATTAAGGACGAGTGTCAGTATTCTGAGTCACTGATAAGAAATATTCCAGTCACGGATACAGAAACGATCCCAGATAAGAGTGACGCCATGCTGTATAGATTAAAATGGAACTAAGAGATTTTATTGAATTTCTTAAAAATAGAAAAAATAAATAAATAAATATAGTGGATGGATTTGATTTGAATTTCTGTATTATAAAAAGCAGCAAAAGAAACTGGAGGGCGCTGTAAATGAGCTGAAGGCTACTAGTTTTTTTTTTTTTTTTAATTTCTACTTTTGACTGACAGCAGAATAATCTAGAAAGCCCCAAGATGTGTTGTGCAGAACTCTATCTTTACCCTCAGCTGGAAAAATAGCCCCACAGATAGAGTAGAGAGGCATGACAGAGGATGAGAATGAAGGGAGTAATGCTGCATTTCTGCCTGCGCCGTTTTAGACTTCACTGCCGGGTTAGACGGTATGCATAATTCACACTGATATGTCTTCCTTTCACAGAAAGCTTGTGATATTCACACAGTTTTAGCAGGGAGTGTGGATAGCGCCACACAGGCGTATGTAAAATGTGTAGACATCTCTAAATAGGTCTGAAAATGCAGCTTATTTGTCAAAGAGCATAAGCCATTAAATCTGTTATCTGTTGCAAATGAAGCTCAGCATCCTTAGCTGGTGGTTCAGACCCCTCTCACCAGCGTAGGCGAATTTAAAATGAGTTCACACTGAGAAATCTCACATCTCTCAGCATATGCCACATTGTTGCTAATTGGAAACCAAGCTTGTTGGAGGGAATTGGTTGTCACACACACAACCCTAATAAATTCATTCTGTCTGCGTCGCTTAGAAAATTTCATTTCATTGAAATGGCTTTTCTTTTATGTGGTGTTTTAGCCAATTTAGTTTGTTTTGTTGAAAACTGTGGCAATTTGGAAAAAGAAGAAAAAAAGATTCAATCATGTATGCGAACAATGAATATGAACTGAATGAGAATATAATTGTTTAGATATTTTGGAACATCCAGAAATTCCCAAACGTAGTGCAGTGAGTGAATTCTGTTTGATGCCCGAGGCTTTGTAATCATCTTTCTGTTACTGAACCTTTAATAATATTAATTAGGATTTTACTGTAAATGAATTATTTTTAAATGAATGATTTAGGATTAAAAAAAAAAAAAAAAAAAGTTTGCAGAATGGCAGCCACATAGCAATTATTTCAGGCCTCCTTAAAATCCTCCCACCTATTCCATTCTCTCACAATCAATCGCCACTTTAGCTCCGATGAAGGAATGTGAATTTGTTGGTCTCCTCTCTTGTCTAATTAGCTTAATTGACCCAATGTGGTAAATGCAGGGAAAAGAGGCATGCGGTTCATCAGGGACGACTTCTGAGAGTTTCTTCTGCTGTTTGGATAGGTGCAATTGCTCGCAGTAATTGTAATTCTCAGTTTGGTTGCACTAGGTACAATGTGAGAGGCACTGTGAAGCCACTAGGTGTAGCTTCTTGGGAGTTTGATTTACCAGTAATTGGGACTTGTCAAACTCTCAAGTTAATTGTTGGGTATTGTCAAGTTGGCCTTTTAACTGGTGATTTGAGCGGCAAAAGCTACTTTAAGGTTCGTTATGGATGCCGTATCTGTGCCGCCTTCTATATGTCAGTGTCTACAACTGTCTTCGCCAGTCATTTGCTTTAATAACACTCAATAATTTGATGTTGCTGGGAATTGTAAATCACTATGGAAGAAGGTGCTGTTTTCCAATTATCTAGAATTACATTCATTTGAGAAATGGGTTGGGGATCAGGTGCAAATAACTAATTGAACTTTACGTTGTCTGAGAGGACATGGCATGCCCTTTTACGTACACATTAAGCTATTGAAGAGCTTGTCTTTAAAGCCCATTCTTTCTTGGATACTGTATACTGCACTTCCCCCTTCTCATTATATTGATTTCTGCATTGCTTACACAGGCATTACCACACTCTCCAGATTGGAGGCATGTTTGCGCTTAAACAGACACTATCCAATTGGCTACTCTTTTCTTTATTCACTCTTCCAGCGGATGAGCGTGTGCCATATATGCCTATCAATGCTATCGTGGAGATTTTCTCTAAACTGTTCAAATTTATAAGGCCCTTAGGGAACTGACAAAGGGGATTATGTCTCACACATGATGGGTGCATTCGTTATTATTTTAAAGCACAGGGGGAAAAATGATAGACCCTTTTCACAGACTGTGATCTGTGAAAAAATTTTTATGTACATTTATAACACTATACTTAGTATTATATTACCTTTGCATCAAATTACAAAAAAACTAGTTAACGCTGCTGTGAGGGTTTTTCTAATACAGCGGCTGTGGGAGTTTCCTCTTTTTGAAAGTTGTGAAAACACTATTGTTGAATTTTTCTCTTGCTATTTGTGCAAATGGAAACACAAAAAATATATTTAAAGGGTTAGTTCACCCAAAAATGAAAATTCTGTCATTAATTACTCACCCTCATGTCGTTCCACACCCATAAGACCTTCGTTCATCTTCAGAACACAAATTAAGATATTTTTGATAAAATCCGATGGCTCAGTGAGTCCTGCATTGCCAGCAAGATCCTTTCCTTTTTCAATGCCCAGAAAGGTACTAAAAACATACCTAAATGTTAAATTTCATGTGAGTAAAGTGGTTCAACTTTAATATTATAAAGCGACGAGAATACTTTTTGTGCACCAAAAAAACAAAATAACGACTTTATTCAACAATATCTAGTGATGGGCGATTTCAAAACACTGCTTCATTAAGCTTTATGAATCTTTTGTTTTGAATCAGTGGTTCGGAGTGCCAAAATCATGTCATTTCAGGCTTCGTTACGTCATAAGTGTTTCGAAATTTCAAAAGTTAACATGACTTTGGCAGTTTGATACGCCCTCTGAACCACTGAATCGAAACAAAAGATTTGTAAAGCTTCGAAGCTTCATAAAGCAGTATTTTGAAATCGCCCATCAATAGATATTGTTGAATAAAGTCGCTTTTTTTTAATTTTTTTTTATTGGCGCACAAAAAGTATTCTCATCGCTTTATAATATTAAGGTTGAACCACTGTAGTCACATGAACTGTTTTAAATATGTCTTTAGTAGCTTTCTGGGCATTGAAAAAGGAAATGATCTTGCTGGCAATGCAGGCCTCACTGAGCCATCGGATTTAATCAAAAACATCTTAATTTGTGTTCTGAAGATGAACTAAGGTCTTAGGGGTGTGGAACGACATGAGGGTGAGTAATTAATGACAGAATTTTCATTTTTGGGTGAACTAACCCTTTAATGAAGTCTCTCATTCACCGCTGTAAAAGTTTACCCAACTATGATGACTTCCCCTTCTGAGAAACCCAGAAATGTGAAAAGGGTCTATTGCTTGGATAGATCATATATTATGATAGATCATATATAGATTGTGTATTTCTATAGCTTCTCATTAACTACGTACACATCAACAAAGTGTTTCATCACAACTTTTAATGATACATATGTCAATGAAAAAGATAACAAGCTTTATTTACTATTCATCATGATGATATTCCATATCTATAACGAGAGAAAGAAGTGATTTACATGTACTACTTATTTGAATAGTTCACTTTTAAAATGCATCAGAAAAGGCTGGAAAATTGCAGATCCGGTACGGATATCCTTTTAGTGTTCCTACCTTTCTACTCTCCCGGCTAATGCTGCATTTAAGTCACACAAAGTCAGACTGTGGAAAAAAAGTGGATTGTCTTTAATCAGTTAAAGACCTTTGTTCTCTCTCTTCCTTCTTAGCCCACACACAAGATGCAGAGGTTCACAGTGTTACATATTTTATTAATCCCTGATTTCTGTTTTTCCTGCACCTCAGCGTTTCACACACAAAGATTGTAATGAGCTGACACGTGTAAATGTTGTCTGATCATTTGTCATCTACTTTAATAGATTTGGTGTCCATGATATTCTCTGGTATGTTCTGTATCAACAAGCCCTGCCCTTTAGTTTGCTTTTTTTTTTTTTTTTTTTTACATGCTAAATTGACTGTGTTATCTATGTCAGCCTGCCAGTTTAGGTTAATTCATCAATTAGGGTTTTCCCCTATTCATGATTGTCTTTAAGTGCCTCTTTCTATTTAGTTTAAATTGCCTCCGATTTTTAAGTCATACCTTCCATCATAATTTAAAAGCGGATGACTTTTGTGAGCTTCGTAAATTTCATTTGACTGTTCTTGAAACCATGTAGTGAATGGACATATTTTTTTTTTCCCCTTTTTCAGACATAAGATATTCACTTTTTCAGATATCCACTTTTTGCAGTGTCTTATTTTCTATAGACACATTTCCTTTGTGAGCATGAAACCTTTTTCTTTGCCTTCGTCTCTTTCCTTCTCTTTCCTTTTGTCTCCTTCTACCCCACTTTTCTCACTCTCATTAAAAGAAAAGAAACCCAGTAGCAATTTGAGGTCTTTCATTGTCAAATCCATTATCACCACTGTCAGCTCCCTGTGTTGGGAACAAAGTCCTCGTGCTGCGTGCAAAAGAAATAGAGAGAATAAAGGAAAAGCCCATAAAAGGAGGGAGAGAGAACTGAGAATTCGAATTTGAATAACACCCCCCAAAACATTTTTTTCTTTTTTTTTTTTTTTGTCATCAGTATCCCCCAGAACGGAAAGGCATCAGTTTTCCCAGTGCATATGTACACAGTAAAGTCCAGGTAGTAAAACTATATCTAAATTAACCTGGTCCCAGATCTCATCATCATCATCATCATGCTAACCCTTAATATGAGCTAGTTTTAGGACACTGATAAATCATTGGTACTAAGATGCAAAAACAGCTTCAATTATCATCTGAATATTGGATAACATCAACACCAAGAGTGGTATCCCTGGCACTTTCTGACTATTATAGGTATTTTAAGCATGTTCCAAAGGGCTTTTTGCCCATTAAGAACAATGTTTTGAAAACAGACTAAAGGAGGCACAAAGGGTACTTTGGAATAGGGGTGTGCCGAATGAAAACCTGTTTCATTCACATATCACGAAGTGTTCCACTCTAAACAAATTTATGTAACCATGTTAATGTTTTGAATCATTTATGTAGTGTCTGCAGGACACGGTCTATTTAGCTTTTTTAAATCCTGATTTTGAACAGTGAATCGTTTTCTTTCCTGTATGTGGAGTAACATCACTTAATGTCCTAAAAGATGCAATTCAAATGGCAGAAGCCTGATTTTTGTTACACCGATGCTCCAATGGTATGAAAACTATGCCATTTTAAATATAAATATTTTGATTTTAAAAAATCTAATCTATCCAGAAATAACATTTTGTGTATGGTAAATGGGGATAAATGGTCCCCTTAGAATCGGCACACCCCTACTTTAGAACCAAGGGAAAAGAACCCTCACCCAACTGCTTTACCTGAAGACAGGAACAGAATAGGCAGGGGGTTATAAAAAAGGCTATCACGTGTATGAATAATCTATGTCTGGTATTCCCCCTCCTCTGTACCCTCGATTTGTTCCATAGCCTGGATTTCCTGTGTGGTTTAGGGTGCTCCTATATAGACTTGCATTATTAGAGGGAAAGATAGTATGGATGTATGTCATATCCTCAACTTTTGCCTTGGGCTGCAAAGGCTGTTGGGCAGACATTGGTGTCATTTGAAAGCCATGAGCCCTGATTTCTAAGATTGATGTGTCTTTTATGGTTCCAGACTCAACATAGTCATCATAATGTTTGCTGGCACCTCTTGATCCAACTACATCTCTACCGTATATAGAATGATCACCTGGTGTAAGGTACCCTGCACGGTGTCCATACCAGCAGAAAATGCCAAAAATTAAGAACAAAGACACCAATGCTGTTGCACCTCCAATAATCCCAGCAAGTGGTAGTGCTGACAGTTGGTCTGTTCCTCGATCGCTGTCCTGGTCTGAAATAGGCTGCTCTAGGGGATCCGTCTCTGTTTTGGCACAAGCAGGATGCTCATGCTCTGAGTTTGTGTTTATGTTTAACCCCCCAGTTGCTGTGAAAGAGGTTCTTTTACCATCGTTTCCAGAGAGAGGCACCAAGCAGATGATATAACTTGACTGGGGCTGTAGCTGCGTAAGTAAATACTCACGGCGATCCCCTGGCACAAGTGTTTCTGTGATTGACCCCATTGCAGGACTGTTCCCTAGTCGCAACCAGGAAAGTCTGAAGGAGGGAACTGGCTGTGCAGCCTGCCAGGTAATGTGGACTGTCTCTGGTGTGAGAGGTTTTACACTGATTAGTAATGATTTACCAGTAACCCCATTTCCACCCCCAAGACTGTCCTGGCCCATATCAGAATACTTGTGTCCTGGTCGTTTGGATCTGAGGGTAAAGAGGGAACCCTGTGGAAGTGGAGGGGTTGTTGTAACTGGTGGCTGTGTTGGAAAATAACCTTTCTCTTTTTTTGCTCCCTCATTTCCAGCCATTCCTCCTGCAGTATCTACACTGATCTCACAGTCTGCTAATTGACTGGTAAGGTCCCTTAGTGCCATGCCTCTTAGTCTCTCTGGTCCATGGCAAGTTAAACCTCTCACGGTCACTGATGAACCTCGCTCATGCAACCAGTCATGAAGCCAGCGGAGGTTACAGCCACAGTACCAGGGATTTCCTCGGACAAGTAATTGTGAAAGGCTGTCTAGATCCTTGAATAAACCCCTCGGAAGAGTCGTTAAGTTGTTACCTGATATGTCCAGTTTCTGTAGTCTTCGCATGCCATCCAGGGAGCCTCGTGGCATGTGGGCTATGGCATTGTCCTGTAGATAGAGCCGAAGGAGGTGCATACTAGGAAGGTTCAATGGTGGTGCCTGGAGCGAGTTACGAACCAGAGAAAGCTCTGTGAGGTTAGACAGCCGTGAGAATGTGTCATCTGCGATTCGTTGATTTGCCAGCAGATTTCCATCGAGGAAGAGGCGTCTTAGAGAGGAGAGACCTCGAAATGCATGCGTTGGAATAGTTGAAATCCGATTGTCGTCTAGTCGGAGTTCCTCAAGTGATGCAGGCAGTCCTGATGGTATACTTGAGAGGTGGTTGCGTGACAAAAAAAGAAGACGCAGCCTCGGATTGTTGGCGAATGCTTTGTCTTCTATACTTACGGTTGAAACTGAATTGTCATCCATGTGAAGCTTCTCCAGCAGGGGGAGCCGTGCAAGAGCGGAACGGGGTAAAGTTCGTATATTATTGTCCTGTAGGTGAAGTTCCCGTAGCGATGGAGGCAGATGTGTTGGAAAATCATCAAGTTCATTATCATAAAGGTAAACTACTCGCACAGTCAGTCGTCGCTCTAAAGATGTTGGTAGCCCGGCATTGTCTATGCGGTTGTTTTGCAGATAGAGCACAGCTGCCGTTAATGGTAATGGAGGGATGATGCTCAAGCCACGGTCATTGCAATAAATGAAGCCATCATCGCACCTGCAAGCTGAGGGGCATGGCACGTCTCCCTGAAGCTCCGCCTCCCCGAGAGCTGCCTCAGCGGCGGCAGCAGTTGCTGCGGCAAACTCAAGGACTTCAACCAGTAATGTCAGGCATAGAAGAAGTAGGAACAACCAATCGCGGAGTTCAACAAGGCTCTCTGTGGCCATAATTCCAGGCAATGTACCCCACTCTCTCTGCAGACTTAGTTTAACCCAATGTCTCAAGTCAGTATTCTTGGTCACTGTAGTTGGGTCTTTCTTTCCCTTCTTTGCTTCCAATCACAAGCCCTGTAGGAAATATAGAAAATACTTCTTTGCTAAGAGTTTTTCAAAAAACTGATGTTACATTTGGTTTAGAGTTCAATGCAATTATAAGTCCACATATGTTATAAAGTATGCTGTCTGACTTTTACAGGACTTCTGCTTAAATGTGAAAAACATTGCAAGGTGGTAAGAGGTTAGTAAGCAAGAAAATCAGTCAAGCTGAACGGCTTTCTAGATAACCTTAACACAGCAACTGACAGATAGGGCGCATTAGACAGAAACATTAGAAAGAAAAAGGCAAATGGCTTGAGGTTGAGTTAAATAAATGAGTAGAGTGGAAAGAGTTTAATGTAACTTTTACATTGCTACATTATACACTAAAAATTGTAAGTTTGAGGTGGTCGTTCTGAATTTATATTAAAATGTGATTGACATTTGAGTTCCTGGAAAAACAATTACAGGTTTATTCCTGGATTGACCTCAAGTCATATTACAATTCAAATGTTACTGGGAACAGTGTTTGAATAAATCACTAGTTTTATTTTAGCTCAATTTTTTGAAAGTTCACCGAAGGGTCAGATAGAGCTCTCATTTTCCGTCTGATTTGCAATTGAGATTTAGATGAAAACCACAGACGTTTACAACAAATTGACATGCATAATGGATGCTGTTTCTTGGTTGTTATTGTTTTCAAAATAGCATGAATTATTCAGAGAGACTACATGGAATACCCAACAGAGATTTCACTCTGTGTTTAACCAGTCATTGACTAGATGGCCGGGGATTGTGAATTTCCTGTGTATGTATTCTCTACAAGACGCTTGTCAATGTTAAATAGAGGAAGGAAGGCAAAGAATATTTGCAATTTAGCTGGAATTTTTTTTAATATTAATTCAATTCAACATCCCCTTAGGTCTAAAATGTATCAGAGTGAAAAAAGTATACATTCAACATTATTTTGACAAAAAACAGCCATATGTCATTTTTAAATCTGCAGTAATTTTTTGCATCAGGGTTCATCAATAAGAATGGCCACTGCACAGTAAAATCATGTTAATTTCGGACCAGTGCTGTGTTACCACTATATATCTTACACTCTTTGATCTGGTACATCCATGTTTCTGCAACGTGTTCTACAGTGTTGTTGTGAGTTTTGATAATTTGTCACTAAAATCATTTTATCTATCTAGACAACAAGGATGATGTTTTATCGAAATTGCAAAAATGACTTGTTTTTTTGAGTATCTGTGTGTGAAGGGTTAGTATGCATCATTCTCTGCTGGGGCCTCATTCTTTTTGCTGCCTTCCATCCTATGGGATTGGACTTGTTTGTGTTGCAGTCCAAGCCAGATGGGAGATGGTTGGCTGTCTCTTGGTTACAAACAATGTTACCTTAGGCAGCAACTACATGCAAAACAAACTCTTAAACTGTGCTAGTAGCTATGTTAAACGGATCAATAGAGCTTAGAGATAGAGAAACAGTGAGGAATTTAGAAAGAAAATAGCTTGCTTGTATTGGAAATTATTCCATTTTATTGGAAACACTTTCATCTTGTTTGCTATGATTACAGACAACATTTATGACATTCTAAGGAAACAATCAGCAAAAAATATGGTATTTTTATAATCAGATATCATTGTTGTCAGTTTGACTTCCTCTTTTTCAAGTTTGTCTCTCCTTTTAAATGAGGCGTGCTGCATGAAAATGGAAGCAATTTAAATGTCATATTTAATGGCTCACCCAGTGTGTATACATTTGGGTATTTTTAGAAATAAAAGAATCAGCTGTCTCTCAGGCCTGACACTGTATTCTCACAAAGAAGCTTGAGGACAGAGAGGAAAAAATTGTTCTGAACGGAAACGCTTATTTGAAATTGCCATTAGCCAGTTAATAACATTATTTTATAGTTCTGTTTAATATTTAAATTTCAAAATGCCGCAGGCATTTCACTGACATCGGATACTCAACGTCACATTTGCTCAGCTGTCAAGTCATAAAAGGTAAATCGCAATGGCATTAGAGGTAATATGCAGCATGGTGTGTGTTTTGAAACTAGCAAATATTGCAGGATAGTGTAGAACCTAGGGATGTTCACTTCTTTTTCTTTTTCTTTTTCTTTTTTTCTTGACCTACAATTGACGCCCGTTAACCAATCATTAACCGGCAAGATTGTTAAATTAGGATTAAATTAAATTAGGATGGATAAGTGTCTGTAACACTTAGCAGTTTTTTCTTTTATTTTGTTAATCTGTTGAGGTTCAGTTCATTTTTGTGATGCGCTCCACAAACAAGTTCACGGAAGGAAAACCAAGATGGCGGAAAGCAGCATCCTGTTTGATTTCTTTATTTTACAAAAGCACAATGTTTTGTTTTTATTCTGAGGGTATGCAAATAAAAGTAATAAAACCCTTTACCGTTTCGAATTATGTTTTGCTCTTATCTGTATGACCATAAATGGAGTATTTTAAGTTGTTAGCTGTTACTAGGAAATAATAGGCATGAGCTCAACACCTGTTTCTGTTTCAGTTTCATTTTAAATTAATTCGTTTTAGCTTGACGTTTAAATAGCTACTTATATTTTTCATTCTTGTTCTGTTCTGAAAGGATTTGTTGTGGAGGGAGGGGAACTAAAATAGCCTATAGCTATGTTTATAGTGTTTATAATGTTTATAAACATTTTGCTTTATTTACCAGTAATTTACATTATTCCTGGATGTAATAATAAAATGTGACTTACACGTGACACTTTTTTTTTCTCTCAAAAACGCAATTTTAAATGTGTAGTGTATGTATACGTGTTTTTATACATGCAGCAAATGTTTGGAAATACCTTAAAAAATTACTTTAATTGTTTTAACTGACAGTTTTTCCTGTCATTTACATTTGGCCAAAATCTTGTCATAAAAGATGATGCTGTATTCGCTATGACTAGACAGCAAATATCAGACTAAGGCTCTCTTTGTGTTTTTTGA
This sequence comes from Ctenopharyngodon idella, assembly GCF_019924925.1. Classification (NCBI taxonomy): domain Eukaryota; kingdom Metazoa; phylum Chordata; class Actinopteri; order Cypriniformes; family Xenocyprididae; genus Ctenopharyngodon; species Ctenopharyngodon idella. The sequence goes on along the minus strand of NC_067233.1, from coordinate 15,151,489 downwards.
GTAAAGAAAACACTGTACCTATTATTATTATTATTATTATTATTATTATTATTATTAATAAAGTATAGGAAAATTAAAATAATAACCATTTTTTTTAATCTAACCACTTTCAGAACGTTAATGTTACATAAGAAACATTAAAATACTGATAAAACTATTGATTTTTTTTTTCTTTTTAAGCCCTGAGAACACTGGGGTTGATGTGTAAAACAACTTGCAATTTTGCCTTTAGATGGCAGAGTGACCACGTCTAACTGTCTCTAACTTACTGCACAGTTTGAAACATTTTTATGTAGGCAGGTAACCTTTACCTTCTCTCTGTTCTGCATCTCTTGTCTGTTTCTCTATCCTTCATTCAAATGTTTCTCTGCTCTGAAAAAGGTTTTCATCCCGGCCATCTCTGTAACCGCCCACTGTGCGTCTGTAATCTCTTATAATCTCTTCTTATACTCTTCTTTAATCGTACGTTTTTTTTTTTTTCTTTTCTGTATATCCTGCTGATCCTCTTGTGTCAATCTTGCATTTTCATTCTGCCTAAATCTGCTTTTTGATCCTTCTCTTGAGTCTTTATTTCCTTTCTTTTTGGTTTCTACTTCAGTTCTGTCGACAAAATAAAAGGGTATATTTCTGCTGCACAATTGTTTTTATCTAGGCTCACAGCCCTTTACACATTTCATATTGTATTAGGACAGGAGGTAAGCATTCAAGAATTCCTAAAATCCAATATTTTTTAAGTTGGCTATTTTTAAAAAACAACTGTTCTTACCATCTAGCGGGTATCTCACATTGTCCTTTGGGTGGTAGGTTTGAGTGGTGTCACTCGTCCTCTTGATTTAAGATAGGAAATTGATAAAGAGCTCAAGGTCTTTCTTCTGGATCCTCAGTCCTTTGACCTCACTGACTAATGAAAATTGCAGCCCTTTATTGTTGGATTTCTATGAATTGTAGGCACTGAAATAAGCATAACGTCAACCAGAAAAACCCTTGGAATTTCTTCCAGTGTCAATCAATAGAAGCAGCCAAAATTTTCATCACTTCCATACAGCAAGAAAATATCCGAGCCGATGATGTGTATTTAAGTTGCAGTGTGTCCATCAAAGTTGACATCATGTTGATTGTGTTTTCTTGAATGAGAATAGATGGAACAGAGGGATGTTGTGGCCCCTCATCTTTGACACCGTGTTACCTGTGAAGAAAAGATTTTCAGTGAATTAGAGTGGAAAGACAGGAAAGAAGACTTTTATATTCACAGTGTGTCATTTTCTCTTTAAACTTGGCTTGACCTAAAAAGAACTGCATTTCAAAGAATATCAACTCTGAAAATGGTGAAGTCAAGTTCAGTGTGCAGAATTAAGTGGAAAATCTCTTTTACAGGCTGCTGTAAGCCATAGCCAGGACCAAAAACGCAAAAATCAAGGCACACACGTATTGTTGCAAACTGGGTCACACTGTTGACAAGACTGAGGAAGGGCAACAAAAGATGGATGTCTTTTTTGACTCAATCTTCTGTTTTAGATAAAGGCATACAAAGATTTTTTCCTGCCAGAGTTCCTAGACTAATTAGTTTTTTTTTTTTTTTTTTTTTTTCAGTTTTTTTTTTCAGTTTTTTTTTTTTTTTTTTAGGTGACTCTGAAATTATGCATAGTGTATTTTCATGTTTAGATTTCCGCTGTGAGTGTTTGTTGTTTATGTTTACTAGAACTGCAGCTTTGGGATTGAGCCTCTGAACCAGCAACTGTTAGCTCTCTTTGTATCGTAGTGTGCTGAATCTGTTTAAATTCCCAGGCCTGACGTGGTTGATTTGTGTTTGTGATGTTGAAAGTCTCCTCTGGGTCCCACTGACTCCCAGTCTAATTGCTTTTTCATGGTCCAGTCAGAGATTGGGAGTGATCAAAAACATTATTGCAGAAATTTAATGCACCATGTGGACGTAGCAGCCTGGTGAAGATGGATCAGCGGAGGCCCATAGTACCACATGTGAGAGGAGACAGGGAGCGTTTCCAAGGCACACAGCTAATGTAAAGGGAATTGAGCAGACGAGGAGTAATAAGGACAAACAACGCTAATTAAAATCAATAAACGTATTGGGGAATTTTCGCTGATCAATGCTCGTAGATAGTGAAAAAAAAACATAAGGGCTGTTCAGGCAGGTGCCTTAAAATGTCTAGCGGGTGTAAAACCAGACAAATACTCAGCCCGCTGCCCTTCTCTGTTCACCTTTCTCACTCTGCCACTCTGTCTGTCGTACGCTATAATGGGGCAGTCACATTAGGGAAGAGATTATGATGGGAGATGATAAGAGGTTATATCAGTGCTGCTGTCATGCTCGCACTGACCTCCATCCCCAGACGTGCTTGAGTAAATGCTGAAAATGGACAGTAATAATGTTCACCTGAGTAGGGGGGTGCAGTTCCAATGCTCCGGGGGTTGGTAATATTGCTGATGGTACAGATGTCCTCCATTCTTAAAGTTATTAGAATGGCGATACATCTGTGCTTTAATTTGTGTGCCCTTGCATGTTTGAGGGTGAGTGTGTCTGTGTATATGTTCGTGTGCATGCATATGTGTATGAGCCCATGTCAAACATTTTTGCCATCCTGTGCACGTAAGCTACCCATCTCTGCCTTTCAATTTCTCATTTGCTGCGCGAGGGAGAGAGAATGGAAAAGAGAGAGAGGGGCAGATGGAGGAGTAAAGGAAAGAAGGAAGATTGATGAACCTATTGGAATCAAATTTGGTGGCAGAAATGACTGTCAGGCCCAGTATCCACAACAACACATATTCACAGCACTGACACAAAGACAGGCACATGGAGACTCACTGGGCTTTGTCTTAGGATCATGAAGGAGCATGAAATCTTAATGGTCTATCTCGTTCCTCACACAGCTTTGTCATAAAATATTACTCAAGTACATCATGAAATAATTACTCCCCAGCAAATCCAGTTCATTATTAATTCACAACAAGCACTGATGTATAACATTATTGTATTGGTTGTCTACTAGCAATGTAAACAACTGGAGAGCTTTGTGTTACTGTCTGGTCCCTTGCACATAAGAGCAGGAAACTCAGTTAATATGACATGATTGGTATAGGGCCCTCAGGAATTGTGGTATGTTACTGAACAGTGAGTGACTGTATGTGTGTATGTGGCTTACATTGGGGATATGAAGATAGACGCCATAATAGCAGAGCACTGGCCGGAGGGCATACTTGTGTGTCAGGATATTTTTCAGTTCCCATATCAGCACATGCCTGTGAAACTAGTGCTCTAGGCCTCCAGGCTACAATGTTGTAGTGATAGTCCACAGCGCAGTTCTGTTTTAAAATGGTTTCGTCAATTGGACTCTGCGTTCTAGAATTGTAAGTGATCTAGAATGTTCTACAATTGTCACATTCATGAAACGACAGATCTGTCTTATGCTAATGACACTTTAAAACTTCTTTTCAGAAAGCGGACTGATTCATTGCTCAGTCTACTCGGTGTAATTACCTACTATTCAGTGAAGAAAAGAAAAAAATATATAATTGCTACACAGGGATGTTTTGACAGTGGAGTACAAACACCTTGATGAGATGTGCCTAGGTACCGTTCTCTCTCTCTCTCTCTCTTTTTTTTTTTTTTTTGCAGTCCAGTGATGTCTCAGATCTTTAACTGCCACTGGCACTGCAGCGCTGAATAGTAATATGTGTGTGCGTGTGTATGTGTGTATTTCACTCTCTAAGATCTGATGATAATTAGCTAAAGGTAATCAGGGGTAATTCAGCAACGGGAGTGAAAATGGCAGGAGACGCAGGGATGTGACCAGCCTCTCAACACACACCCACACACTGCAGCCTTTTAGCATGAACAACCAGGAGCAAAGAGAGGGAGAAGCAGAGATGAGGGGGTAAGTGTGACAGGGATGCGTGGATGAGCAGAGGGGAACGCACCTTGTTTTTACCATATCCCCATTTTTCTGTATTATTCCTATGCTTCCTCCCTTCTCTCTTTTGGCTCCCATCCTCTTGGATGTTCACCAGTGCATTTACTGTAATCTGTGAACCATTAATGCATAAATGCCTATACTGATTTATGTCCTTATTATATTCAGTGTTTGTGCACTGAACAGAGCCAGTGGCTTGTGAATGTGATAAAGATGCACTAAAGTGGCACAGGGTGAGAGAAAGAGAGAGAGGCCTAATGCATTGAAGTAACACAGAACTCTTGACTGTATATGCAATACAAAAAAACATCAAGGCTTACTGGTATTTAAAAAGGCATACAAGCATACTTTAGTCTTAAGGCTGATTGCATTATAGGCAAAGTAGGACAAGGACAGATAATGAAAGTTGGACTGAGGCATTCATCCTTTCTGTTATGTTTTTTTCTCTCTGACTTTCAACTTATTTTGGTGTGTTTTGAGTGACATGCCACAATATTCATGATTCAGTTTTCAATATTCTTTGCCTTTCTTTATGTCTGATGCCAAGATGTCAGACTGACGGTACTCGTAATTCATAAGTTGCAAAGAAGATAGATGAATGGACTTGAATGCCTACAGAAAGTGGAGAATGAATTAGCTTTATTTACCTTTTCTTAATCATGAAAGATGGAGTCAAATGCAGCAGCAGGATGGTGGTGCATTTGGAGTTGTACATCTGCACCTGCAACATGCGAATGAAACCCTACCCCTCATAACTCTTACAGTGCTAGCTGCACATCTCATCTGTCTATAAAGTTGTGTACTAAGCAGTCATCTCCTATAAAATCATTTTAATGGACAAGAATTAATGTTCTTGACCCTGAGGTTTAACAGAGCGTTTTAAGGTCTTTGGTTTGATGAGAAATACACTCTTGTATTAAGTTTGTTTTTCATTGTCTGGATAAAGAAAACGAGATGTTATGAGTCACCTCGTAGATTAAATGCTTTTAGACATTTCCAGGGATAACATGACTGTCTGTGGTTCATATTCTCTCTTTTACTTTTAGAGATACCTGAATCTACTATAAAAACAGACCATTAAATTTTCGCAGTATTTTGCTACTGAAATAATTTATACTTTTTCATCCTCTCTCTAAATTCCACCTCTCATCTTTTTCCTCCTCCAGTCTTTTAGTGAATTCATCCTCCTTTTATTCTTTAGAGGCAAAATGTTATTAATGCTATCACATTTCTAATATTGTCTTGTATTATGTTTACTTTTCTTGAGGTGAGCATCTCATCAATGTTGTAAATATATGACAGACATTTGTCACTGTCACTACTTCCAGCCATTTTCCTTTCTTCACTTGTCTTCTAATTCGTTTACATTTATTCATTTATTTTGTTTTCCCATCTCCCTTCCCATTTGTGATCCCAATATTTTTGTGCCAACATACCATCCACCCTTCCAGCTGGATGAGATGGGCTTTTATTAGAATTACACATGAACACTGACATATACGTAAATGACTTTCTGGTGATGCATTTCAACTAGCTCCTTGTCTCTTTCAAATAATATCCCTCCCTTGCATTACCATTCCAGTCCTATTTCTCTTTTGCCCTTTTCTTCTCTTTCTTGTGCTCCCAGTTTCTTTGTAAATGATGCAGTCACTGGAAATAAGCAGACAATTTAAGTGCTGAATACTTCAGTGCTCACTTTCTCTCTGTTTTCAAGCACACACACACACAATCACATACAAACAACCAATCATACCTCTTGCTGTCCCTCAGCCAGTGCTTATGAACATCAAACACAAACACTCAAAAGCAGAGTGTGCACACAGGAAGAAAAATAATTAGGTTTGTCTGAATTTGACTTAATGTGGGTAAATTTCTCTTATCAGCATTTCACATAACAAGAAAGAGCAAAATGTCATAATAAACAGCCCCCACTGTGTGGTGTATAAAAAGTGGCACTTTTTATATAAATACAATTCATGCATTTAGGTCAGTGAACAAAGTTGCCCACATGTTCGACAAACCCCACTCACAGAGCAGAGAGTGAAACGAACCATGTTCAGAAGCGAGCAGTGTTTGGCTTCCTATGGGAGGCTTGTGCATTTGTTTTTTTTTTTGTTTCTTTTTTATAGCTCATTTAGAGCCAAACTGCAAGGCACCATGCTGTGCATGAACACGTACTGTACATGCATTTTTGCGTTCTTCCCACACTACACAGTATCACTTTAAGTAACTGAGCCCAAATAAAAAAAAGTTGCAGCTCTGCTTGAATGGATCTCTCTGCATGTAAATTATAAATGAGCTGTAATGATTTAACAAGCATGTGTTTGATAAGCTATGTAATTTCAATGAAGACTGCAGGGTGGATGTGCTTTCAGTCTATATGCATGCTTTATGTCAGTTTTGACATAAAATGCAAGTGATTTTGAATGTCCGGACTCACTCTATTAACCTGCCACATGCTAAAATTAGCAGCACTTTAAAACTAGTTGCATTATCAAAGCCTAGTTCAGAGCTTGCAGCTGGTTTTTGCATGGAATAATAAAATCCATCGATTCAGACTTTTCCGGGCCCCTTTCAGACCTTGTCCAATTATCTAGAGGCACATTCACTTAATTCATATCGCCTCCATTTCATCGATTCTAGAGCTATACAGGCAACTCTTTGAGACCCATTTTACCTATAAACTCTGCCTGCCCCAGACACAATCTCCTCTATCATACTTTCTTTCAGACAACGCTGTCTTTTCTTGACTGGTTCACGGCAGGCGAGGCACGTCTAGAGATCTTTGTGTAACAGAAGAGCATTTGATTCAGGCGAAATAAAAAATTACTTTGTGTCAATGACCAAACGGCCACATTGATTAATAAATGACTCTGACGTAGGTCCTGTGTCTATGACAACCCTGTCCTGGCAGAGGATAAGACAAAACACTCATTGTTGTGTGGGTGCTGTTCCCTCTCCAGAGAGCAAGACGAGTCTGTCTGTATTTCCGCCCTTAAAAAGGACATTACTAAGAGCTCAGAGCTCTCTCAAGTTGTGCATCAATCTCCTTACTGTAATATATAATGAATCAATAACTTACAAATTATGATTCAGTTGGAGTATTTTATAAGATTAGAGTAAGTGGATTAAAAGAAGAGTATTGGTGTCATAGCCTTGTTCAGCTTTCTCAGATTTTCCAAAAGTGGTTTGATTGTGGTCACTGATGTTGTGTAAACACTCACTTTCTAGGAGTAGGAAATAAAGTTGCTTAATGAATGACAAAAAATAAATAAATAAATGAATTCATGCAATGCCATGCGTTTGCCATGTTTTGTTCATGTTGCCCATGATTAAAAGGGATTTAGGGGGAAGATTTGCTAGGATCTAAATTACTAAGGTATTGGTATGTCCAATTTTACTATTTTGGTAACTTTTATTTCCAGTAAAAAAAAAAAGAAAAGAAAAATAAAGATCAAACTACATTTTATAAATATTACCGGTCAAGTTTATAATATATTACATCAGCATATGAGAGTCAAATTGGATGACTACAGGTACATCCTAAGATCACTCATTTAATAGTTAATTTATTGTCTGTCAAAATTAACATGTTCACTAACCTGGAAAAGTTTTTCGATTGGATTGGTGTTTATTCTCTTTAGCATGCAATATGAAGTATTTCACTCTGATCATTCCGATTCAATTTCAGCGAGTGAAGAACAAATTTATACTCTAATGCTTAATATATTATGCATGTTATCATCTCTGACAAGACAGCATGTTGAAGCCACTCTGGCCGATATTTTTTCCCTATTCTTGGAAAGTGGTGATGTATTCAAAACATCCGGAAGTGTGGAAATGTTTTCAAGGAAATGTGTGTACTCGCTGTTCCTGCTTCTCATAAATAATAACGTGTATTGTGCACATTATTTTTTGACAGACATCGATGTTGTGATTTTCAAATGATGTGGATTTGAAAACAGATTGATCGCAAGGTAATAATTATTTATTTCTTAGCCAGAAAGCATTCAGTGAAGTGATAGATGCCCATGAGTGTGTTATGTCGATTATTTTTAGTTCTAATAGTCCAACCGACAGCCAGCCTAAGTTTTTGATGGATGTGATAACACGCATTGAGGGGTGAACTATGTTTGGTTTTTGGGTAATTATAAAATGTGCTGGAGACGTTCAAAATATTTTTTTATAGATCATTATACTTATATGGAATTAAGTTTATTTTGTGGAGAAATAAATTACATGTTACTCAGAGACCGACATGCTTGGCTTGTCAAAAATGTTACATTCAGCTGTCGCAAATTCGTTGACTTTGAAAATCATTCAATCATCGTTCTTTTTTTTTACCAGAAAACGAGTGGTTTTGATACATAAAGCTGTTTTTATTCTCTCTTATAACAAAAATATTTTATTTAAACCCATGAAAATGCAGATCCTGTTGTAAATAATAGTGAAAAATTACTTTTTAAGACTGTTGTGTATATATAGGAATATATATATATATATATATATATATATATATATATATATATATATATATATATATATATATATATATATATATAACATTTCTTGAAAGTTTGTGAACCCCTTGCAGAATCTGCAAAATGTTAATTATTTTAACAAAGTAAGAGATATCATACAAAATGCATGTTATTTTTTTATTTAGTACTGTCCTGAATAAGATATTTTACATAAAAGGTGTTTACATATAATCCATAAGACAAAAAAATAGCTAAATTTATAAAAATGACCCTGCTCAAAGTTTGTGTACCCTTGATTCTTAATACTGTGTGTGGTTACCTGATCCATGGCTGTTTTTTTTGTGTTGGTTGTGGGAGTCCCTTGTTAGCTAAACTGCCCAATGTTCTTCAGAAAAATTCTCCAGGTTATGCAAATTCTTTGATTTTTTTTTTTTTTTTTTTTTTTTTTTTTCCAGCATCTTTTGCATATTTGAACCTTTTACAGCAGTGACTGTGAGATCCATCTTTTCACACTGAGGACAGTTGAGGGGCTCATAAACACAAGTATTAAAAAAGGTTCAAACATTAACTGATGGTCCAGAAGGAAACAAGATGCATTAAGAACCAGGGACTTTTTGAATTTGAAGATCAGGGTAAATTGTACCTATTTTGTCTTCCGGGAAACAAGCATCTTCTATTGCTTCCAAAGGGTAGTACTAAATGAAAAAATATGATATTTAAACAAAATAAGAAAAATTTGGACATCTTCATCCTGTTCAAAAGTTTTCACCCCCCGGCTCTTAATGCATTGTATTTCCTTCTGGAGCATCAGTAAATGTTTGAACCTTTTTTAATAGTTGTGTTTGAGTCCCTTAATTGTCCTCAGTGTGTAAAGATGGATCTCAAAATCATACAGTCACTGCTGTAAAGGGTGGACTATATGTAAACATCTTTTATGTAAAATATCTTATTCAGGACAGTACCAAATAAAAAATAACATTCATTTTGTATGATCCCTCTTATTTTGTGAAAATAATTAACATTTTGCAGATTCATAATGATGGTGCTATTTATTACCCACCCCTAACTGCTGGTAAGATATAGTTACAGGGTTATTGAACAGAACCATTCTTACCCAAAAATGTACAGAGATCCTGTTCAACTGAGTCAAATTACCACCATGGATGTATTTACACATTGCAAGCAGCAATCATTTTCAAAAACTGTGATACACATTTTTTAACGACATTGTTGAGAGCACTGAGGTAAAGGCTCCAGAATACTGTGTTTAGTAATGCTAGGGAGTCTGGGAAATCAAGTGTGAGATTATTACAGCTGCCAGCCTGGAAAACATGAGCTAACACTGTATTATGGTAGTTTTAGAAGTACTTGCATATTGATTGGACACTCGAACGCCATACCAAAAGGCTGGGTGATTGTTCCATTTTTGAATGTAGTGCCAGGGAAAGAGGTATATGACAAGGTGTTATTTGTGTGTGTTGTCTGGCATTTTGTACTACAAACAACAAAAAAACCTTTCCGTTACCCAATATCGAATAGAATATGAGTTGCTCTAGCAACAGTGGTGATAGTTAGATCATGAAATGCTCAGTCTGTCTGCCAGCCGCTAACCATTAACTATCTCACTTCTTCCTCTATTCATTCCTCTATTCTATTTTGTGTGCAAAGTACATTAGTACATGTTTTCATACAAACCACAGTGGCTTTGACAAAACAATTCATTAGAAACAAATGCTATTGTCAATAATTTATAGTGAACTAGCAGTAATAATAGTGAGTGTGTAGAAGGCTCATTGTGTGCGTATGTTTTGTCTGTTTGTGTACTAGGTTTCTGCTACTGTCTTTTTACTGTAGGTGCTGAAAATGGTGACTTAAACCTGTTAGCCATCTGTTAGTATTTTTTCCTCTGATATCTGTAAAGGTATATAGAAAAGTAGTCATGTGTGAAGCTGCTTTATCTCTATTGTAATCTGTAGTGCTGTGTTTTTATAATGCAACCCACTGCAGAGTGACCCCACTGACACACACGCCACTCTCACAGGCCAATCTGTGAATTATAAAACAACTAAAGCTGCTGTCTAGAGATCTACAGTTTGAAATAAAATCAGTGAAAACAAAAAAACAAATCAATGTAGGGTCATTCCATGTCAAATCAACCAATTTTCGGAAACTTCCCTAGCTCAGATTTTTGATTTTTCTGTACAAAGACAAACACAAATAGTGATGAAAGCCAAAATATTCAATGTAACAGATGTATATTTACTGAGTAATCCACTATTTTGTAGAGGGGGTGTCCAAAATGACAATTTTCACCTGAGATACAGGGGTGTAAAATGACTTTAGAAAGATGGCAGCTTCATTATTTTTGCATACCTGTAACTCAAGAAGCATTAAAGATATCTTAGTATCATTTTAGATTCTGGTTCTTAACAAACGTTCCTATTGGTATCTTCATTTTAAGGGCCCTCGATGGTTTAATCCCAGAGATATGGAGATCTTAAAGCGGCTCCATTAGTAAATTGGTAAATTGTACATATTTTCAGTGGTCAGAAACCAAATGTGGGTCACTTTGCATACAGCTGATACTTTTGTCTTCTGAAGAACAAATAATGTTAAAACTAGAAATGTATCTTGTGTTTTTCTGTCAGCACAATTGCATAGAACATTTGAGTGCCATAAACATTCCTTTTCCAAAGTTTGCATGCCTTTACCTCTAAAAGTATTCAAGATGCCTTAATATCCTTCTAGATACTCATTCTTAATCAATTTCTTTTGAAATCTTCATTTTCAAGGCCCTATATAGTTCAGTCCCATAGATATGGGGATCTTAAAGTAGCTCCATGTTCAAATTGTTGAATTTTTATTTTTATTTTTTTTTTTTTAAACCCATTTTCAATGGTCAAGAACCAAATGTGGTTCACTTTGCACACAGATGATACTTATTGCATTTAAAAAGGAATGTCTGAAGAATAAATAACATTTAAACTACAAATGTATCTTATTTCCCTCTATTAAAAGAATTGCATAAAACATAACTGAGTACCAAAAATCCACTGAAAATGGTTAAATTGAGGCACATTAACTTGCTCTCAAGATTGTATTTATAAGAATCTATATTTGAATTTGAATTCAATCAGTTTTAGGGATATTTGGGAGATGGGATTTTTGTTCATTTTAATTTACATTTTTTAGTAGCTTGAGGGTAGGTCAGCTCATTTTAAAACAGTGTAGCTTTTCCAGTAGCTAACTAGTTTTTACAGCATGTAGAGGTGTAGCGCGACCAAAAGCTACATTTCGGTTTGCGTTTTGACGAGCATGCAATGCATTGAAGCAGTGCAGCGTAGTTGTCTTATTAGATCACAAACTAAAATCGTGTGTTACCACTTTTGTTATATCACGCATCTTACAGCTTTACAGTTCACTGAGAAGAGATTGTCTGATGGTTATGTAAAGGACGTACAGGAGTGGGTTGAAATTTAACACAAATCGACTAGTAACGGTTACACTTAATTTATACAAACAAAACGTCTGCATCGAAGACATACAGGGGTATAATAGCCTTTTTAAATTGATTATCCTGCTTTATTGCAATTTATATCAAATATCTGCTTCTAATTTTATTACAGTGACCCACCATTAATTTGTCCCGCCAGTTTTATAATGAACCTGAAAGATCACCAACTTGGTGTTTTGCATCATTGCATTGGCAAAGCATCTGTCAATTGAACAAAAAACAAAATCGCGATATAGCTTAGTGCGTTTGTCACACGGCAAAGGCTGTGATCTAATTAAATAGGTTGTGGCGCCTTTCAGAACGAAGCGCACTGTGTTCACGCAAGCAAGCAGTACATGATTCGCATCTCAGAGCGGCTCCATGCACAGTATGCTGCATCACTGCATGTGCTGTGAGTTTAACCTGCATTTTTGTCTACTCTTGTGTATCCAATTTAAGTTTATTTAAGTATATTTTGTTCTTGCATTGATGTGGCATTTGTATTAATTTTGCACTTTGACAGTCAGTGTGAGATATAAGCTACATTTGAGTATTGTATCTTTGGATTTAGTTTACAAAATGAAACCGTACTCTTTGAAATAATAATTGTATTACATTGTTGTTTTAGACCCCAAACATTTTACTTAAACATTTTTCATTACCAATTATTCAGTTATTTGTAATATACAATGTCACTGTAAAAAAAAAAATATATATGTATTCAATGTAGCTACTATCTTGCTACTATATTCTATTTTTTTGATAGTAACTTGCAGTGTAGGTAACTACTTTTTCAGAAGGGTAACTTGACTGCAGTTTAACTACTTTAATTTACTTGTAGTTTGTCAAACTACAGTTTCAGAGTAGCTTCCCCAACACTGAAATACGCAGTATCGTAACTACACGTTACCGCATTGACATCCCTATATCTATGAGACTGAATCATATAGGGCCTTAAAAATGAAGATTCCAAAAGAAAAGTTTCATAAGAACAAGAATCTAAAATGACATTAAGATATCTTTAACACTTTTTGAATTAAAGACATGTAAACTTCATGTTTGTTTTTGGCACTCAGAGAGGTGTATTGTATTCAACTGTATTGATAGAGGAAAACACAGTACATTTCTAGTTTCAGTGTTATTTATTCTTCAGACATTCTTCTTTAAACACAATAATGCTGCCTTCACGTGCTCTCAGAATTATCATAAATACGAGTTTCCTAGGTAAAAATTGCACATGAACACCCATTTCGTAATCACGAGGAAGTGTAAATTATCAAATTTCTGATAGCACGTGAAGGCAGCATAACTATCAGCTGTTTAAAAAGTTACCTACATTTGGTTTTTGACCATTGAAAATAGGTAAAATTCAAAAAACATTTTGGACATGGAGTCACATTGGGTTTTCAATATCTATGGGACTGTACTACTGTATATAGGGATTTAAAAATGAAAATTCCAAAAGAAAAGTTTATTAAGAATGAAATTCTGGAAGGATATTAGGATATTTTAAATACTTTTAGAGTTATAGGCATGACAACTTTAGAAAATGAATTTTTATGGAACTCGGAGAGGTATGTTCTATGCAATTGAGATGATAGAAAAAAATTAGATACATTTCTAGTTTTAACATTATTTGTTTTTTAGATATTCTTTAAAAGAAAAAAATCTGCTTAATTTACTCTCAATTTACTCACGAAGCCACATTAACATGTCCATATCTCTGGGATTGAACCATCGAGGGCCTTTAAAATGAAGATGCCAAAAGGAAAGTTTAAGAACCAGAATCTAAAGGATATTAAGATATCTTTAATACTTACTGAGTTACAGGCATGCAAAAACACAAGTGATTTTTGCCATTTTTGAGCTGTCACTGTTGGCATATAATGCAACAAAAATAGCTAAAGACAGCAGATTTTACTAGCAGACCTACCAATCTCTGTGTAAAAGTAAAATAATTATGCTGCCATCTTTCTAAAGTCATTTTTACACCCCTGTAAATTGGCTCCAAATCTCAGGTGAAAATTGTAATTTTGACCCCCCTCTACAAAATAGTGACATTTAATATTTTGGTATTCATCACTATTTATGTTTGTTTTTCTAAAGAAAAAAATATTAACAAAATCCAAAATATATAGAATTTGTATATTGTAAACTTTCATTTGGTTTCTTAAAGGGTTAGTTCACCCAAAAATGAAAATTCTGTGATTGATTACTCACCCTCATGTCGTTCCACACCCGTAAGGCTTTCAACTTCAGAAGACAAATGAAGATCTTTTTGATAAAATCTGAGAGCTTTCTGTCCCTCCATTGACAGCTATGCAAGTACCAATTTCAAGCCCCAGAAAGGTAGTAAAGGCATCATAAAAGTAATCCATGTGACCCAAATGGTTTAACCTCAATTTTATGAAGGTATGCGAGTGCCTTGTTTGCGCAAAAAAAACATAATTTACCACTTTATTTACAAAATAATCATCTCCAACATGCGTTCACGAGAGCACCATGACGCATGTGTGTTGTGTTTATGCGAGAGCAGACATTGTTGCGTGAATGTGTGTTAATAAAGTGGTAAATTTAGTCGTTTAAGCCCGATTTAAACCCGATTTGCAAGTTAACGAGCTCGCTAACAGGTCGGGCTGTGATCGGGGTCAAATCAGCCAGTGATCAGCGCTCGCCAATCTTTATGTGTGAACTACTGAAAGAGGCTCGCTGATGCGTCGCCGACACTGTGCTGATGCCAGACAAATATCTAGCATGATAAATATCTGGAGCTGTCGAGCTACAGCCTATGAAATATACACTGATGTCTATGGAAGCAACAAAAACAATCCTTTCAAATATAATTTGCTGACGTTTATTCATATCAGATACACATTATGTAAGTAACAATAAAGCTCACTCTATTCTTCTCCCAGTTCACCAGCCACATGTATTTCGGGACAAATGGATGAATTCACATGCTGTAGCCTGTAAATCCGACTAACAGGGCTCTCTGAACTGAGGCGCAAACAAACATGGCGGCACCCATCTTGTGTTATAGATTAAGATCAAGGGTATTGGTTTTTAAATGACATTAAATGATATGGGTTTTTAAATGACAAAACACTCACACATATTTGAGAATCAGAATATCACATAGTTGGTGACATGGTGAGCAAAGCGATACATCTGTCATACAGAAAAATTAAAATAAAAAATTTTATCTAATTTCTTCCCAACATCCATTTTCTGATAAAGTCGTTGGGTGACAGAGTTGTTGTCAGTTTGTGTAGTGTGTGACCCCCTATTGCGGATCATTTATGTAGTGTCACGTAGTGTGAACACCACAACGACTTCAAGACTCCACAGCAAGTCACGTAGTCTGAACAGCACAGCGATCTGCTGATGTTTAAAGTCCTGTAGTGTAAACTTAGCATGAGGTGCCCTTGAGCAAGGCAACCCCCAATCGTTCCCCGGAAGCTGCAGCAAATGCCTCCCCACTGCTCCGAGTGTGTGTGTCCACAGTTTGCAGTGTGTGTGTTCACTACTTTCTGCTCCTAATGTGTGTGCACTAACTTGAATGGGTTAAATGCAGAAGACAAATTCAGAGTTTGGGTTACCATACTTGGCACACAAATTAATGGGTTTTTTTTGTGCAAACACTTCAAAAAAATTGAGGTTAAACCACTGGAGTCACATGGATTATTTTAATGATGTCTTTACTAACTTTTCCGGGGATTGAAAGTGGTAGTTGCGTAGGCTGTCAATGGAGGGACAGAACATGCTCAGATGCCATTAAAAAGATCTTCACTTGTGTTCCAAAGATGAACGAATGTCTTACGAGTTTGGAACGACATGAGTGTGAGCAATTAATGACAGAATTTTCATTTTTGGGTAAACTAACCCTTAAATGTAATGAATAATTATGGTATCATATTTTCTCAGTTGTTTTGTTTATTTTAAGACAGCTGCAACAGAAAGAGGGTAATTACTCTTTCAAAACGTTAGGCCATAACCAGATTTAATCTCAAGAATTTTCTCTTTCTGAGCTGTGTTGCTCTCAGCCTTTTGCTCTTTCTCATCGCTCATCTGCATTTGACCACCATCTTAATCTGTGTTAGAGTTGATGTACTCTAAGTCTGTGTAATCTGCTGTGTGTGAGTCGAGTTGGGTCTGAAGTGCTGTGCTAATCCCAAATGTCTCTCTTCATGTAGTTCATGTAGTGTTTTTGTGACCACAAGATGGGCTTTGGTAGAATGCCTATGATGGAAGTTTTTTTTTTTTAAATTGCTGTATAGAATATTTTTATACAATAAAAATAATAATAATGCATAGCTCAAAGTTGCTTATGTTTTAAAAAAAAAACCTAAAAGTAGTTTTGGTGATACTCATAAGGGGTATGTATGCATGATGCAGGCCTTGGTGTACTTCTTTCATGCAGTGTAAAGCGTGTTTGTTACATACTGGCCCCACTGTTTTGGCATGGCTATGAACTCATGCTGGCGACTCTACAAAACCCCCACTGTTTCATGGCTGTTACCAACTGGGCAAGAAAAAAATATGAGAAATAAATAAGGAAATATGATAAAATATAGAAGGGTTGTCACCATGTTAACACACACACACACACACACTCTCCCTTTTTACTTATTGCACCTTCAGAAAGCAAGATGATTTCCCTGAAGATTTACAGCAGAGTGCCTATGGCTTTCATAAATAAGATGCAACCCAAAACTCCAATTCTTCTCTCTTTCTTTTTTTCTTTCTTTCACTACACAGATGTATCTTATTGAAAATCAAGATAGAGGTAAAAAGGAGAACTTTACATTGATTTGGAACGTTAATTTAAACAACAAGATATATCCATAGAAAAAAATATGGTTAAATATAAAAGCAAGTCATAACTCAATCATCATGTTCTCATTTACAACCACTATAAAATACATACTAAATTGTGTGCTTCTGTTGAAATCACATTACAGTGTAGGACATGTCTGTAATCTATGCTATAAAAAGTGTCATTTAATATCCAATTATGTTATTAGATGTTCTACTGTATTGTATTATATCGTCAGTTTGCACTGTAGCCTACACTCTCTCATAATTGGTATATTATGAGAGAGAGTACAGTGCAAAAACACATGCTCTCCTGTCTAAACTCTGCACCAGGTTTGAAAGTACAAAAACAAATGCAAATCTTCACCAAATTGTATAGCTACCAGTATTTAAATATCCATCATGAGCAAACAAGCGCATTTAGGCACTATACACAGTCACACGCCTTTAATAACAGGTCATTAAAATAAATGAGTGAGAGTCGCAATCCTGGATCTTAATTCTAAGCGCCTGCATTTAAATCCTATGTGACTGCCGCTTCAGACTGATTAAATAGTCGCTTAAGAGCAAACAAATGAAAGGAAAATTAGAGAGCTACGCATTCAGCCAGAATATATCAGTATTCTCGAAACAGCGCTAAAACATATTTATACCTCCTTTCAGTTGAAGTGAGAGTTTAGTAGACCAGAACATAAATGTAGGCTACCTCAGCCGTCTCAGACTGACCATTGGTAACAAGTAGCTTATATGAAGAAGTGTTTAGAGTAACATACCTCAGTCTGGGTAAACGGCATCTTTCCTTCGATTAAATTCAGAGAAATGTTTGTTTTCTTCTTTTCTATATCGTGTTTTTTTCACTGGGTTTGAATTTCCCCGTTCTCTGTGTTTTAGCCGTCTCAATCTTCAGTCAGTCAGACTCGCTGTGACCGTCGAGCGCGCACAGAATCTCTCTCTCTCCTGTCACTCAGAGCGATGCGCCTCGCGCTTTCTCTCTTTCGCGGCACTCCACCCCTTCATCTCCTTAGCGGAGTAACGGATTTTAACATCACTTTACGAACAAAACAAATATCTTTGAAGTGAATATATGTATGTGGCATATATTAAATTACCCTTACATTATATATATCATGCGTATGAGTTAAAAATTATAAAAATTATATAATTTAGACAACAGTAGGCTATATACAGTATGTGTGTATGATTATATGAATAGATATATGAACATTCATATTCATAATTAAATAAATAATTACATTAATAACCCTATCAGCAAAGTTCAGACTTAAATTTTCACAACATCTGCTGTAGATACACTTATGTTGATAAATTTTCCAGGTTAAATGTTATTCCACTCCAAGCATTTTCTTTAGGTGTCTTGGTGTTTGATTACTTATAACCACAAAACCTTGCATTTCCAAATAATATTAGCAGCTGACGGTTTTCTCAAAGAATTTTATTTACTCTCTAAAGCCAATTTTTATCCCCCGCTTGCAGAGTATTGTCAATGTAGTATAAATGGAATATTTACCTTTTCATTAAGACTATGATTCATCTTTTGAATAATGTGATTGTGTACAGCATTATCAGCATTGTTTTTTGTGGTTATGTCATATTAAATTTTAATGCATGGCATGCAGTTTGCTGTTAGGGCCTCCCTCTAGGACTGCATGTGACTGTGAGGCAGTGTATGTCCTGAGCTATCAGCGCACTGAACTGTGATTGACTTTGACTTGCATGTAATTGTAGCTCTGCACATATAGTGAAGTAAATGTTTATGAAGCTATCTTGAGAGGAGGTGTGTGTAATGTACAGTGCATGTGTGTTTACGAATGTGATTGTGCACACAAGCCAAGGTGTCTGCAGGGTTCTGGAGTGTCAGACATTAAGGACATCTGTTCAGACATACACACGACGTCTCTCTCACTGGTTTCACCCCCTCTCCCTGGTGGCAGGCTATTTCAGAAACACAAACTTCCGTTCCAAACACTTGACCAGTACCTTTTCTGTACAACCACACTTGATGATGTGTTTGTATTACTCCCATAGCACAGGCTACACACACATATACACACACACACACATATATATATATATATATATATATATGTATATGTGTGTGTGTTTGTGTGTATATGTGTATATGTATATGTGTGTGTGTGTGTTTGTATATATATGTGTGAGTGTGTTTGTGTGTGTGCGCGTGTGTGTATATATATGCGTGTGTGTGTGTGTGTGTGTGTGTGTATATATGTGTATATATATATATATATATATATATATATATATATATACACTTTTCTGTCAAGTTTTCTTATTAATGCATTTATTATAAAATACAAAAAACACTCAATTGCTCTGTTTTGTTTATGATGCAAACTCATGCTGTGCTGTTTTCTTAAAGAAAAAAAGGCTTTTTCTCTTTTGTTCTTTTCATCTCTTCATTTATGGAGTTTTTGTATCTGTGTTGATCCATAATATACCTCCCAGCTTTTATCTCTGTCTCTTGCTGCTTCTCATCCATGTCCGTCCCTCCTCTCACCGCCAACCTTCTGTTGAACTTTTTTTTTTATTTTCAACTATTCATCCTTTTGTTTTTCTTTTTTTCTAATCCCTCTCTGTGATCCTAATCCTCCCATAAACTTTCGTCATTGGCATATATTTCCTCTTGCTGTGTAGAGTCGAATTGACACTAAGAATCAGGGCAGTATTTTTGTTTACAATCCCAACCTCGGTATTGATGTTCATGCATTGTTTTCATCGCAGATCCATTTCATCCTGCCTGAAAGGAATTGTTACAGTTCTGAATAAGAAGATTGCATTTTGTGAACACATTCCCGCATACAATCTCATCATGTCAATATGCCTCACAGAGCCGTGTGAGTGTGTGTGTGGTGTGTGCGAACATCATCATCTCTATGGTACTACTGTCACCCTTCCCCTGGGTAAGACACTGCACACAGGGTTTAAGCAGATGGCAAATCTCTCTCCCTGGGGAATCATCAACTTACAGCCTTCGCTCATTCTCTCTCCCACTGTTTTGCTCTCTGTCCTTCCTTGTGCATATCTGATCCCTTTTTTTTTCTCACTAGTAGTTTTTTTTTTTTTCTCTGACAGACAGGAACGAAGGGGCCTCCACTTGCAAATTACATCTTTCCTGCTCCGTCTCTCCTGTCTCTCTCATCTCGTCTGTCTCCATCTCTCCTCCTTTGCCCTCCCTGTGTAATTAACTAGGTTTCAGTAACAAACCTTTGGGCTTTGGGGTTGCTATGGTTACCTCTCTCTCCATACTGTTTTCTGTTTGTCAGTCTATCTCTGTTGCTAAATTGTGCATGTGTGTGTGTTTGTGCTTTTTTTTCTGTGGCTGTGTGTCTATTAATTTGAAAAAATGTGTTTGTCTGGGCTTACATTAACTCCATCTGGTAAATTATTTGTTGGCTCATAAGCTTGTCACTTATCATGCAGTTTAATGTCCATGTGCAGAGGTGTAATGAATTTTAAATGGGAAAAAATAATCAGCAATCTTATTGCTCATTTGTGTTTTAGCTTCACTGTCTGATCATGAAACAATGTTGTTTCACTTCTGCTTTGTTGTGCGACAGTCTCGTACTTGAACTCAAATGCACAACACTGTTTGATCTGAACAGAGGCAACTTTTTCTTTTTATTGACATTAAAACTGAGACAAAAACATCTTGCAGTATATTTTCTATCATTCAGGTCTCATAATGAAAAAGCAGCTCTATATCTACAAGTTTAATTTGTAAAATTGGATGAGGCTTTCGTTTCACCTATGACACAGGTTCAGGACCCTGCTTTTTACTGTATTGATGCAAATGTCAATTAGCATATTAGATGACCAGACTCACGATTGAAGTTTACTTACTAAGCAAGCAGAAAAATGAATGGGCCATATAAGGCACATCTGTACAGTCTGACAAAAGAAAATGAATTAATTAATTTATTATATTTTAATGGTTTAGTTCTTAAGGTTACAATATGATTTCATAGTCCACTGAGCTCTTTTAAAAAAGTAATATTTCTCATTATGACCCTTTTAAATAGACTTTATATAATATTATATTATATTATATTATACATTTTTTAAAGAAATAAATTTTTTATTCAGCAATGACATAATACTATTTTTTTTTTTTTTTTTTTTTTTTTTTTTTTTGTATTGATCAAATAATCCTGGGGAAAAAATGTATCACGGTTTCCACAAAAATATTAAGCAGCAAAACATTGCTAATAATAAGCATTGAGCATTGATAATAATAAGAAATATTTGAGCACCATACTAAAATGATTTCTGAAGGATCATGTGACACTGAAGAGAGTAATGATGCTGAAAATTCAGCTTTGCATCACAGAAATAAATTACATTTTAAAATATATTAAAATATATTTTAAATTGTAATAATATTTCACATTAGTACTTTTTTTTTACTTTATTTTTGATCAAATAAAGATGATGATCATAAAAGTCTATTCAAAAACAAGGCCCCAAACTTTTGAACGGTAGTGTCATTTTTAAATTGAGAACTGAGTTGAAGTTCTTTGAATTATTCTTGTCCTTGAACTTGAAACTCCCCTCTGATTGAATTTGTATTGTCAGTTACCAGTAAGGTATTACTTCCTTTTAAGTCACTGTTTGCTGTAATGTCTCTTGACATCTTCCCTGAAGAGTCCCCTGTTTTCTTTTTGTCGTTTCAGCTAACAAGACACTTCTGGGTGGAGGAGGAGGTGAGTCAATTCTTTTCTCCCCCCTTTTTTTCAGAGGCTGAATGAGACAAATGTAGAGACAGCTCAAGAGGGAAAATACATTAAAGGAGAGAAGCATCAGCAAAGTGAGAGGAATTAGAAGGTGAAAGAGAGCAAGTGAGAATCAGCAGGTGGAAACAAAGGTGAGAGAGTGAGAACGTATGTGTGTGATGGGAGCTGTTGTCAGCCTGAGGCTTTGCACTTTTCTGAATTTGAACAGACGATCTCTGATAGCCCCGTGAGTGAGAACAGAGACGCTATTTGAGGAGCAAAAGAGCGATTAGAGACCCAGTGAGATGAAATGAGCGCTAAACTCTTAAACCATCTCTGATAGAGCTGCCCTTCCTTCCCAACACACACACATGCCCACAAACATCGACAAGAGAAAAACAATTCATCAGCAGATTCAGAATAAAATGGAGGAATTAAAGAGAGACTGTGCTTTTTCGAAACTGTTTGCTCTACTGTGATGTATTAAAAAGTACTTTGATCTGACAAGACGGTAGATCTTTTCAGAAATACAGTAAAGCCTTCAGATTCCTCCCTTCTATCTGTATGCACAAATAATCATCAAACAGTGAGCTCTTTGGCATTGCAGCTGCACAAACAGTTAAGTCTTACCTAATATTTAAGGGGACTTTAACAAAGGCCCTGTTTACATCTGGTATTAAGATGCGTTTTGGTACACAAGTGGACGATGCTAAATTACGGGTGTAAACGGGGTCTAAAACATTTTGAGCTTGTCCACTTTCTACCACTTCCAGAAGTAGTCGAAAATGCATTCAACCAGAATTTATTTCTTTATTGTAGTGTAAACACTCCTGTGGTCGAATGCATTCGAACAGCCACTAAAGACCACCTGCTCTCCGCCTGCTAACTTAATGCGTAAACATTATGGGAAGCACACTAGCCAGATGGGATTTAAACTTTTGTCAGCTGAAGACCCAAGTTTGTTTGGAAGATGAAAAACGTACCAAGCACAATGTTCTCTCACCATTCCCGATTTCCAACAGGCACTCACACCATTCGGCATGGTCTTGCGGCTATCAGAGCAGAAATGAAAGCTGCTGCTTTCCACATGTTGTTCCGTTGTACATATGAACGTGCACGTTCATATGTAAATTGCGCAAGCTTATTTTGTCCATTCGATTGAAAGATCTGAAAAAGCCCTTACATTTACCCACCCACAGACCCTTTCTTCGAAGAAATCAGGACAGAAGTGGTTGAAAGTGGACAAAAGAGGTGAATTAAAATACCAGGTGTAAAAGACAATGTGATCCGATTGAACAAAACGCATCTTAATACAAGGGTGATTGGGATATGGTACCATGGTAATTCTATGTATTTTTGAACATGTTCCATGATAGTACTGTGGTATTTTTTTGTAAGAGGAAACAGGGCGATATTGACATTGTTTAACATCCAAGATATACAAACCCGATTCCAAAAAAGTTGGGACACTGTACAAATTGTGAATAAAAAAGGAATGCAATGATGTGGAAGTTTCAAATTTCAATATTTTATTTAGAATACAACATAGATGACATATCAAATGTTTAAACTGAGAAAAAATGTATCATTTTAAGGGAAAAATAAGTTGATTTTAAATTTCATGGCCTCAACACATCTCAAAAAAGTTGGGACAAGGCCATGTTTACCACTGTGTGGCATCCCCTCTTCTTTTTATAACAGTCTGAAAATGTCTGGGGACTGAGGAGACAAGTTGCTCAAGTTTAGGAATAGGAATGTTGTCCCATTCTTGTCTAATACAGGCTTCTAGTTGCTCAACTGTCTTAGGTCTTGTTTGTCGCATCTTCTTCTTTATGATGCGCCAAATGTTTTCTATGGGTGAAAGATCTGGACTGCAGGCTGGCCATTTCAGTACCTGGATCCTCCTCCTACGCAGCCATGATGTTGTAATTGATGCAGTTTGTGGTCTGGCATTGTCATGTTGGAAAATGCAAGGTCTTCCCTGAAAGAGACGACGTCTGGATGGGAGCATATGTTGTTCTAGAACTTGGATATACCTTTCAGCATTGATGGTGCCTTTCCAGATGTGTAAGCTGCCCATGCCACACGCACTCATGCAGCCCCATACCATCAGAGATGCAGGCTTCTGAACTGAGCGCTGATAACAACTTGGGTTGTCCTTGTCCTCTTTAGTCCGGATGACATGGCGTCCCAGTTTTCCAAAAAGAACTTCAAATTTTGATTCGTCTGACCACAGAACAGTTTTCCACTTTGCCACAGTCCATTTTAAATGAGCCTTGGCCCAGAGAAAATGTCTGCGCTTCTGGATCATGTTTAGATATGGCTTCTTTTTTGACCTATAGAGTTTTAGCCGGCAACGGCGAATGGCACGGTGGATTGTGTTCACCGACAATGTTTTCTGGAAGTATTCCTGAGCCCATGTTGTGATTTCCATTACAGTAGCATTCCTGTATGTGATGCAGTGCCGTCTAAGGGCCCGAAGATCACGGGCATCCAGTATGGTTTTCCGGCCTTGACCCTTACGCACAGAGATTGTTCCAGATTCTCTGAATCTTTGGATGATATTAGGCACTGTAGATGATGATAACTTCAAACTCTTTGCAATTTTTCTCTGAGAAACTTTCTGATATTGCTCCACCTTTTTTTTTCGCCGCAGCATTGGGGGAATTGGTGATCCTCTGCCCATCTTGACTTCTGAGAGACACTGCCACTCTGAGAGGCTCTTTTTATACCCAATCATGTTGCCAGTTGACCTGATAAGTTGCAAATTGGTCCTCCAGCTGTTCCTTATATATACATTTAACTTTTCCGGCCTCTTATTGCTACCTGTCCCAACTTTTTTGGAATGTGTAGCTCTCATGAAATCCAAAATGAGCCAAAATTTGGCATGATATTTCAAAATGTCTCACTTTCAACATTTGATATGTTATCTATATTCTATTGTGAATAAAATATAAGTTTATGAGATTTGTAAATTATTGCAATCCTTTTTTATTTACAATTTGTACAGTGTCCCAACTTTTTTGGAATCGGGTTTGTAAACTACAGCCTATCACATAAGTAGGTTTCTCCTGAGGATAAGTAACTACATCTGCAATTATCTCAGAGTTGCACTTTTAGTCATTAGTTACGGGTCTGTAATGTTCCTGCTCCCGGGAGGTTCTAAATAACGAGTGTGTAACATGTAACAACTGTTTTTTCCAATAGACTGTGCACTGTGTGAAACCACCTCTAACCTGAAATAGCAACAGTAGCGATCTAATATCAGCACACCCGTTTTCACCAGACTGGCTGCTAAACCGTCTTGACAGAATTAAAGAGAGAGTTCACCCAAATGAAAATTCGCTCATCATTTACTCACCCTCATGTTGTTCCAAACTTGTATTAATTTCTTTCTTCTGTGGAACACAAACATGTCTTTTTTTCATTCAATACCATGAAAATCAATGGGGTCCAATGTTGTTCGGACCCCAGTGCTCTTATTTTGTGCTCCTCAGAAGAAAGAAAGTCACAAAGGTCTGGAAAGACTTGAAGGTGAGTGAATGATGGCAGAATTTTCATCTTTGGGTGAACTATCTCTTCTGGACCGCATTTAAAAGTAATAGACACACTTTTCCAGAGTACTTGTTTTTAATTGGTAAATCTTTGGTCAAATAATTTTATATAATGACTGTTAAACCATATAAGAGAGAGTTGTCCTTGGCAACCAGTTTCCTTGTGCTATTTTCATATCTCCTTGATCACTTTATGGTCTTTTTCTTCTCACATAAATAAAATAGGCTATTATGTCATAAATAAATGAATGTAAGATATTACATTGAGTTTAAATTTTTGTATGTATTTATTCATTTATTTGATAGCGGGATAATGTACACTCACAATCACAAAGGAATCCACCTTTTTGAAAATTACTTGAAACAAATTATGAACCATTAAAATAAAAAATAGTTCACACAACAAACAGGCTAGTTGCCATGTGTGACTCTATAAATGAGCATTGAAAATTGGATTTTGAAAATGCAAACTCTGTCAATAGCTGTGATAACAGTTGGAGGCTACATATCTTATTTTGTGCTTGAAAATCCTTACTGCAAAACTAACTACGAACTTGAAATGGTTTGTTAAATCTGATCTGTACTACTGTTCAACACTTTGGGTTCAGTAAGATTTTTTTTTTTTTTTCTTTTTTTTTTTAAGAATCAAGAAAGTAAAGACATTTATAATGTTAAAAGATTTTGAATTTCAAATACATGCTGTACTTTCTGAACATTCTATTTATAAAAGAATCCTGTGGGAAATTGGATAACAGTTTCCACAAAAAATATTAAGTAGCACAACATGTTTTCAGCATTGATAATAAGAAATGTTTCTTGAGCATCATATCACCCTATTAGAATGATTTCAGAGTAATGATGCTGAAAATTCATTCACATTATAAAATGTATTAAAATAGAGAACATTATTATCTTAAATTGTAATAATATTTCATATTATTAGCCTACTGTTGTTACTATTTTTGATTAGAAAAATGCAGCCTTGGTGAGAATAAGAAACTTATTTCAAGAACATTAAAAATGTTCCACTTTATAATAAGGTTTCATTTGTTAACATTAGATAACTACGTTAATGAACATGGACTAACAATGAACAATACTTCTACAGCATTTATTAATTGGTTAATGTTAATCTCCACATTTACTAATACATTATTAAAAACAAAAGTTGTAACATTAGTCAATGCACTGTGAACATGAACATGTTTATTAACTAACATGAACAAAAGTTAATAAATGCTGTAAAAATATATTGCTCATGTTAGTCTGTATAAGTTAATGCATGAATCAGTGTTAACAAATGAGACCTTATTGTAAAGAGTTACCAAAAATCTTATCAACCCCAAACTTTTGAGTGAGGGTATATGCATATCGATAGTGTACAGTCTGTGTAAGAGGTGTGTGCATTTTGAAAGTGCATTGCAAGATCTTAGGTATATAATTTACGATAGTAGAGTGCTATGTAAATGAACAGAAATGTCTAACTGTTGACTCAGTATTTGCGTGTATGCATGTGTCGATTGTAAGCGTGCGCCGCTCTTGCTCTCTGCCCGTGTTAAGTGCCTGCCCGTTAGCTAATCAATACTAGTGATAAATCTGCACTTGAGAATCCTACTCATCAGAACCACGTCTCACACACACAAACACAAATTCAGAAGTGCGCACTGCTGTATATTGAACTGGGTTTTTTTCTATAGTTACTCAAACACAAATGGCAAATGCGATTGATTTAGGCCCGACCTTCACCTCCCTCGATTTAAACCTCAGTTCATGCCTCTGCATGTCTTCCATCTCCCTTTCTCTCTGTTTTACTCCGCACCCATCCTTCTGTCTCTCTGCCCTACCCCATCACCTCTTCTCCTCACTCCCTAACACTCAAACACCTCTTTTCTCTCTATTTCTGTCGCCAGTACGCAAACACATCAGCTTCCTCAGGCTCACACTCTCTCCCTCTCTTTTTGTTGGCTCCACTCCTGAGGTTTGTTAAGGCAAACCTGGGTGATAATTAGGCAGGGACAAACTATACATCAGGGAGGACACAGCCTCAGAGCATTGCATGCAGAGAGAGATGTGGGGTGAGTCTCTGCCTGCTGGTGTTTAAAGCAGGAAAAGCACTAAAGCTGAGAGGGCAAAAACAAGAGGATGTGTTTAAAACAACAGAAGAAAGAATAAAGAAAAGCATGGTTGAGTTAAGACGTGTCGTATAGTGGTATATAATTTGTTCCGGATATTGTTTTTCAAACTCTAGCACCATCTATTCTCAGTCAGCATTGCAAAAATCTATTATGTATTTTGGTCTTTTCTTTTTTTCAGTAATAATATAAAAATTCTTAAAACAAAATGTTCTTAGAGCAATATTACAAGACTAGAATAGAAAATTTTTATTTTATAACAAGAAGAAAAAAATCTATTTTCCAGTGAAGTTAAATAAGCCTAAATTCAAGAAAGTCTCTGAAAACTAGTTTTAAGGATCAAAACAATAATATAGCATAATATAATATGATAATGTGTATGATAAGGCTGGTTTTCTGAGAATATGTCTTGAATTAGGCTTATTTTTCTTACCACATTTTGTCTTTATTCTTTGTCTTTTTTTCTTTATTCTTTAAATACATTGCTGCTGTGGTAAGAATTTTTTATATATATATTTTTATATATATATATATATATATATATATATATATTTACAAGAATCTATGAATGGATCATTATTACAGTGATTATTATGTTTCTAGCATGTTATATGTTTGGCAACGGTTCTTTTAACCTTTAAAGATGGAGTGTGTAGCTTTTCATTTCTTAAACAACCATGTAGGAAGACACATCATGGCCATATTCCAGGATGACAATATCAAGATTCACCAGGGTTAAAATTGTGAAAGAACGGTTCAGAGAGCATGAAGAATCATTTTCACACATGAATTGCCACCTCTGAGTCCAGACCTTAATTTCATTGAAAGTCTTTGGGATGTGCTGGAGTAGACTTTACAGAGTGCTCACCTCTTGCATTGTCAATACAAGATCTTGACCAAAAATTGATGCACCTCTTGAAGGAGATAACATCACAACATTTATTTCCATCGAGAGGTGCATCATTTTTTGGTCAAGATCTTGTATTGACAATGCAAGAGGTGAGCAATCTGTAAAGTCTCCTCCAGCACATCCAAAAACTTACACTGAGGTTAAGGTCAGTGCCAATTCATGTGTGAAAATGATTCTTCATGCTCCCTCCCAACAATTCTTTCACAATTTGAGTCTGATGAATCTTGACATTGTCATCCTGGAATATGGCCATGATACATCTTAATACATGGTTGTTTAAGAAATGAAAAGCTACACACTCCATCTTTTAGGGTTAAAAGAACCGTTGCCAAACATATAATATGCTAGAAAAATAATAATCAATGTAATAATGATCCATCCATCAACTCTTAAATATTTGCCTATTAAAATCCAAACAGCGACTTTTTTTTTTTTTTTTTTTTTGGCCGAGGTGTGTGTGTGTGTGTGTGTGTGTGTGTGTGTGTGTGTGTGTGTATATATATATATATATATATATATATATTAGTGCTGTCAGTTGATTTAAAAAAAAAAATGTCTGTAATTAATTGCGATTAATCATCAAAACATTGGAGTTTGTAATATTTTATATTGTACTAATTTCACAGTTACTCTCTAATGTTGAAACGACTTAAAGAATTTTAAGTATTGAAACTTAAAGAATTTAAAAGTATTTTAAATATGTTTAATGGCATCTTTTTATGAATGAAGGCCAGTATCACCGATACTAATACTGGTACTGATGTCTCTATGAAATTAATTTCTTTTAAACAATTATGGACATTCAACATACATTACAGTATAACTGAATGCTATCAATTTCATTTATTAGGCTTTAAAAAAATAACAACTTTTAATTCAAGTGAACTTAAAACAATCTTCACATAAACCCATTATAATAAATGTCATATTTACCTGTGACAATTTACCTGTGTGTTAATATTTTCACTGGAAAACAAGACAAAAAAAAAAAAAAGATCAAATTAATAAAAAATGTTCTTTACTGTGTACTAGACAGGAAGTCAAAGGAAGAAACATATGGAAAAAGAAGTGAGTAAGGAAATAGGAAAAGAGAGGCTGCGAGTGAGTGATGAAAATAATTCATGCTGGATTTCCTAGTTTCACGGTCAGATGGATCATACTTGGAAATGGCATGTATAACTATAGGCGATCAAAATTTTCTGTTCATTACAGTAGGAGACATCAGTCCTGAAGCTCAGAGCTGAGAAAGCTCCAGATTGTACAAAAGGACACAGTGACATTAGAGTCTCTTTGGGGGTTTTGTTGTGTTTGTGGTGTAACGTTGCATTTTTGGCATGTGGCTCCCTTTTAAAACTCATTATAGTCTGTTTGTGAAATTTCTTTACACTTTTTAGCAACCTGGAAAGCTACACATGGATAAGTATTGATTGATTGTTTTATTTTTTGAGTGAAAATGTGTGTGCTCTGTTCTCCACTTGGCACTGAGTGGAATGTTGGTATTCTGGTTGAAAACCCAGAACGGCGGGCAAGTGTTTAGAGAGAGATGGTGCTTTGGTGTCGAGGGATTTGTGACATGGGCAAGCAGATGTGCCAGATCCAATCAAATGCTCTTACTAATGGCTGCCATGGTGACCAGCTCAGCCAATAAGGGGGTGTGTTTCGATAACATTTGCTGACCAGTCCAGGCCAAACTGATTTGATGGAAAATTGAGAACAATTGTTAATGAATGCTTTTGTATACAGAAATGTTGTGTGTGCGTAGCAGATGCATGCACGTTTGTGTGCATTTAGTAGGGTGTTGCGTGGGATTACATGCGAGGGGCACATATGAAAGAGGGCTGAAAAAAAACTGTGTATGCAATATAGGAAAATATTATATGTTTTTTTCCATGTCACAAACCCTGTCAGGTAAGCAAAAGCCAATTAGCACCTGCTAACAAGATGTCTGTGTAATATAAAAAGTGTGTGTGCATGCATGTTGCAATTACACAGGAAGGCAAGCTATTCCCAACAGGCGTACCTCGTCACCACATTCGCATCTTTTCCCCTATTCCTTCCTCTCATCCTCCTTTCCTCCGCTCTAAAGCCCTGAGTACAACTTCCCTCCATCTGTCCCTCCATCTCTCCATTTTTTTCCTCATCTTTCTCTCCACTTCACTCTCTTTATGGTGTTTCTCAGTATATATTCCCTATCTTTCTATCTTTTTATCACTCTATCTCTGGCTCCTGCAGATTCTGAGCACATATCAGCTAAAGTGCCAGGGTGCTGAAAACCCTTGAGTAAAACTGTTATGGCCCTTAAATTGCTGCCCTCAGTGCTATGAGAAATCAGATTTTTCCTCTGTCCTCAAATGATAAATGGGGGTTGGGTTTGTCAGCATTAAAGTGGGGTAAGATGTGTCACTGGGTAAGCTGTGTCACCCCCAAACTGCACAACTTTTATCATGTGACAATTTTTAGAAATGGCCCATCATATACAGCTGCCTGCGTTTGAGAGGTGGCAGGTGGTTGGGTAACACTTTATTATTAGATCTCATTTGTTAACATTAGTTAATGCGTTAACTAACATGAACTAACAATGAGCTATATATATAATTTTTTTTACAGCATAGATTAATCTTTGTTAATGTTAGTTAATAAAAATGTTATGTTATGAATGGGCCATTGAATCATTGGTTCACCAGATTGATTTACTCAAAACACAGATTGATTCAGAAAAGAAACTCTGGTGTATGTTGCTCGGAGATGCACAATCGTTCTGCTATGGCTTTTTTTAGGTAATATTTTCATTGGCAAAATTAAGCAAAAGCAGACAATATTGTGTCTAAAATAAAACACAATATATTAACTTCTTATTTATTGAACTGTTGTATAAAATCAATATCACATTTGCACTTATGCTATTTGGGACAAAAATAGCACTCATGTGATATTGCGCTTTTTACTTGTGTGATATTGCTTAACTATATTATGACATACACCAGTCAGGCATAACATTATGACCACTGATAAGTGAAGAACACTGATTATCTCTTCATCACAGCACCTGTTAGTGGGTGGGATATATTAGGAAACAAGCGAACATTGTTGATGTGATATAAGCAGGAAAAATGGGCAAGGGTAAGGATTTGAGTGAGTTTGACAAGGGCCAAATTGTGATGGCTAGACAACTAAGTCAGAGCATCTCCAAAACTGCAGCTCTTGTGGGGTGTTCACCATCTGCAGTGGTCAGTATCTGTCAAAAGTGGTCCAAGGAAGGAACAGTGGTGAACCGGCGACAGGGTCATGGGCGGCCAAGGCTAACTGATGCATGTGGGGAGTGAAGGCTGGCCCATGTGGTCTGATCTAACAGACGAGCTACTGTAGCTCAAATTGCTCAAGAAGTTAATGCTGGTTCTGATAGAAAGGTGTCAGAATACTCAGTGCATCGCATTTTGTTGCGTATGGGACTGCATAGCCGCAGACCAGTCTGGGTGACCATGCTGACCCCTGTCCACCACCGAAAGAGCCAACAGAGTGGGCACTTGAGCATCAGAACTGGACCACAGAGCAATGGAAGAAGGTGACCTGGTCTGAGGAATCACATTTTCTTTCACATCACGTGGATGGCCGGGTGCGCGTGCGTCGCTTACCTGGGAAACACATGGCACCAGGATGCACTATGGGAAGAAGGCAAGCCGGCGGAGGCAGTGTGATGCTTTGGGCAATGTTCTGCTGGGAAACCTTGGGTCCTGCCATCCATGTGGATGTTACTTTGACACATACCACCTACCTAAGCATTGTTGCAGACCATGTACACCCTTTCATGGAAACTGTATTGCCATGGTTTGAGGAGCATAACGAGTTTGATGTGTTGACTTGGCCTCCAAATTCCCCAGATCTCAATCCATTTGAGCATCTGTGGGATGTGCTGAACAAACAAGTTCGATCCATGGAGCACGTTAAATGCGTTAATAATTTTAACACATTATTTTTCCCATAACTAATTCATTAAGTACATCAACAGACCTAATATAAATGTCTCTCAGTATTTCTTTAAAATTAATGTTTTAATTCATTTAAATAAATGTAATAATCTTACTGCACTACTTTATCTGTATCTGTTTAAAAATGTTCAGAATGCTAGATCTATTCATAGCTGACATAACTATTGTGCATGTATGTGTATACTGTATATAATATGAATATATATGTGTGTGTGTGTGTGTGTGTGTGTGTGTATATATTCCCCCTTCAGTGGATGGTGCCATTCATCGTGGGGCTGGTCCTCTGTTGAGGAAGGAATGTGCCACTCTAAATGGCTGCGAAACGGGGGAGGCCAAGATCACTGGAGCCTACGGTCTGCCTGCAAAATGTGAGTCGTTCATGAAACACACTGATCATCATACAAATGCCATATAAACATCAGTCTGAAATGGTTCGAGCTCTTTAGTGTAGGATGATGAATTCAGAATCATTTTTTAGAATTAAACAGGAGCATTTCTTCCAGTATGCCAAATGGATAAGGCGAAGAGCAAACCTTGCTCGTGTTTACGCTTGATCGAATCAAAGTCAGCGCAGTACTTTTGTAGAAACTAAATTACTCTTGATAAATGTCATAAAGTGAATTTTTTTGCATGGATTTTCATTTCCCGTCTAAGCAGGTGTTGTGCAACCTCTCTAGCAAAATGTCAAACGGTTGCGTACATGTTGCACGCCGCCGTATGAATAAATGAATAAACCATCAACACAAACCTTTTTGCCTATCACTCTCCCTCCCTCCCCCATCCATCTCCCTCCCTCTCTTTCACTCTTCTAAAGAGTGTTCAGTAATTATGTAGTCAGACAGTGTTTACAGAAGCAAGCACACTTTAATTTATTCGCACACTTAGCAGTAATTTCCTTGTCTAATTTATGATCCCCTCTATCGTACCTTGCTGTTCAGAGACAGAGATGCACACGCTGCTGATTCTCCAGCCACCCCCAACACACACACACACACACACACACACAGATACACATCAGTGATTTGCCTCACACTTCAGGCTATGCTCTCTGTTAGATTTTTAAGTCTTTAGTTGATTTTTCTCTCCAACTTTTTGTTTTTCCTTCTCGTCTCTTTCTCTCTTTGTACTGTACCGAACTGCGGGGAGTAAAACAGTAAATATCAGCAGTAATTATAGGACTGAAATTAGTGTCTGTGTCTGACTACGTGCACCGCACACAGATTATAAGTTATGTACGAACAGGTGTTTGGACTATTTGTGATTTGTGAGCTGTTAAAATATAAAATTTTCAGGGTTCTGTCTGTGGGTAGAGAGCATCATGGCGTAGAGAGCATTCCCCCCAACCCTGAAATTTCTCTGAAATTTGTCTATGCAAAACTTGGGTGTCAGGTAACTCCTTCAGTGTAAATCTATGCTATTTCTTCACCTATTATATCATCCACTAAGTTGTGAAGGCTCTGATTGTTTGAAAAAATAATAGCAAAACTCTCCTCAACATGCTAGAAGATTTAAGATGTCAGTCATGTCCGTAGAAAAACTAGTAAAGTGCAAATGTTTAATGCTTAAAGCTGAAGTATGTAAGTTTTTTCGGTATTTAAAAACTTTTTTCTATCCTATCTTAATATGCAGAAACAACTATAAGTAAGCTATTCATAGGTTATTTTCCTTGAAAACTGTAAACATTATATCTCTGTGGTGCTAAAAAATTCCCCTGTTGTTTCGAGCGACCC
This sequence comes from Ctenopharyngodon idella, assembly GCF_019924925.1. Lineage (NCBI taxonomy): Eukaryota > Metazoa > Chordata > Actinopteri > Cypriniformes > Xenocyprididae > Ctenopharyngodon > Ctenopharyngodon idella. The sequence continues at coordinate 15,117,711 of NC_067233.1, read as the reverse complement.
GTCTAGTCGCGCACAACAATACTGACTCGACCAATGGCGTGAGTTGGGGCGGTGCCATCAGTTTGTTCAATCAACGACTGATGTGGGCGTATTTGGAAAACAAGAATTGTTTTTGCAGTTCCGTTCGGTGGTGGAGAAATTGCATACTTCAGCTTGAACCTCAAGTATGTGATAGTAATAGAAAGCATCTATAATTACAGGCTAAAGCCCCTAAATAAAATCTGAGATTTGTGTGTTTGTATAGAGTATTGTCATGTTTTGACTGCCTGAGCTGCAGTTTGCACATGTGCTCGCACATCTGTTGCTTGTTGAATGAGGATAGGGGAGTGAATGTTTGTGTCTTATAGTAAAACAAAAGTATAGTAATAATACATACTCTGCCAGGGTTGAGGGGGTGAACTAGAAACCCAGTGGATCTCATTGGTGCATGAAAGGCAGAATGTGCTACTCTTGTCAGTCCCTAAGTCCACCTGTGTACCAATGCAGCCTTGACTAGGGACGCAACCATACAAAACAACCATTGCTAGGGGGGAGAAAGAGAAGAGAGAAGCATATTTATCAATACACACACATACACATACTCTCTCTGAGCCTTCATTTCCCTCTGTGGCCAATTAACACTAATTAAAATCCACACAGGCCAATCGAACACCCACCCTTCTCTCCTGTTATTTAACTAATCCCTTTTTCTCTCTCTCTCCCTCTCTCTCCCCTCATCCGTCTTTTGCTCATAGACTGGATGAATAACAAGGTTCAATTATTTAATTATATTTATTAAACAATCCAATGAAATACACTGTACTTTTACAGTGACCTCAAATTCCAGGCTGTTATCTCAAATCAATTTTAAACTGAAACTTTCTTGAAATCACAGCCTTTTCTTGTCAAAACCAGTCGCATGAAATACAAGGTGAAAGGAGAGAGATCTATTGTACGGTCCGTCGTGCTTGATCGGCTGGTGACTGCGGGTATAACTCGGCTGTCGAGCTGATTTGAATTTGAGAAAAAGGGGGGAAACACAAAAAAGTAAGTTGAACACCTTCAGACCTTTCAGATGATAAGCAGATCTCTTGTACCGTCTTAGCCAGCTGCCTTTTTTAAATCAACGCACCTGCTCCCATGCTGCAGAATGGGGATATTAGTTGTGCACAGTGACTTTTTCTCCAGGGGCATTGGTGGGAGAGACCAGGGCCTCCCTTTGTGCATGAGACAGGAGACTTGGGTTTGGTCTGGATGAGTGAACAGTTAGACTTGGTAGCAGAAAGACAGACAACCTTTCACTGAGAGGGAGGGAGAAGAGGAAAGAGAATGGCGAGCAAGCAGGAGGAAGGCGGGAAGGAGGGAGGAACAAAAAGAGGAGTGATTTAGAGCCTGATAATAGCAAGTTTGGACTAGATTCATCGATACGTTATGGATCTTGTCAGGTTTTGGTTTGGGAGCTGCGTGGGGAGGAAGAGAACAGTATGATTTCTCATGAGCAGATCAGAAAGTTATCGTGAAATAAAATGGTTTAGAAGACAAGCTGAATGATCCAGCATATATTAAAGCAAAAAGCCACAAAAAGTATTGAAATACGGTACATATAATCTTGAAATAAAAAAATGGGTTTATTTAAATATAAAAATGCTATTAATAAGTAATTGTAATTAATAAGGGGGAATAAAATATTAATACAACAAAATGTCATTTATCTCTCTCTTTCTCTCTATAAAATAAAATAAATTTTGTTGTATTATATGTGTGTATATGTATATCTATCTATCTATCTATCTAATCATAATTTATATACAAGTATTGTGTCTGTTCATATGAATGTCAGGTTTCAACACAAAATTAGATATATACATATACAGTATATGTATGTGTGTGTGTGTGTGTGTGTGTGTGTGTGTGTGTGTCATTTATTTATTTATTTTAATATATTCTTTAATCTTGTGTTGAAACCTGACATTCATATAAATAGCGACAATACTTGTCACAATGGACAGATTAAATCCATAAGAACTGTGGCAACGTCTCCAAGACACTTGAAGAAACCAACCTGCAAAACTACAGTACTGTGAAGAGTTTTAGGCACTTGTGTAAAAATGCTGTAAAGTGAGGATGCGTTCAAAAATAGATTTTGTTTGTTATTTAACTTCTGTTAACTAAATCAAATCAATATTTGGTGTGACCTCCCTTGTGTTTAAAACTGCTTCTGTCCTAGGTACACTTGCACATAGTTTTTCGGGTAGCTTTGGTGGTAGGTTTCTTCAAGTGTCTTGGAGACAAATTATATGATATAATATTATATTATATAATATATATATATTATAATTATATATATAATATAACCCTAACTTTTTGACTTTATGAATAACTTTTTGAAGCTGTTTTGACGCGCTGCTCACTTCAACTAGAAACAGTCAAATGGTGCTACCGTTCTGTCTCGCGGTCCGGATGGAAACATGCCGGGGTCTGCCATTTAAGTATCAGTGGTTTAGTTTGTGTAAAACATCTAGTAGCCTATAATTCGTTTGCTGTCTTGCACAACAAAATCTTTACTGTTTAAATTGTGTTCATTGAACTGTTATGAATTTAATTTGTATTGTGATCTAGAACAACTTTGTTATTATTACCTAATCAGAAAAAAAAATAATTATTTGAAGTAACTGAGCGGAAATTGAAAGCATGCATTGCACTGGATGATATAGTGTGATTAATTAAGATAAGGGAGGGGGTTGGGGTTATCACAATACCGGCACAATACCGGCTTAACATCGTGATGTCTGTCAGACATATTATATTGGTCCAACCCATATATATATATATATATATATATATATATAAACTTGTTGTATATATACGCATACACACAAATAAAAAGTATGTGCATGTATGTATGTGTGTGTGTGTATATATATATATATGTGTGTGTGTATGTATGTATATATATATATATATATATATATATATATATATATATATATATATATATATATATATATATATACACACACACACATTATAATTTAAAATTTATTCTAATTTAATAGTTATATGCAAATATATATTATATTTATTGGATTAGGTCAACAGCTTAAATGGTCAATTTCAGAAACAATCTTTTAGCTACAAAGGTCTAAAAGAGCTACATCGTAACTCTGAACTCAGTGGAAAATGTTCATTTCTTCCCCTTGCACACTCTTTTGTAAGCACGCTTGTGTGTGTTTGTCAGGAGCGACAGAGGGAGTTGAGCAGTGCGATATCTAAACCTCCCGGCAGTTTTCTGTAGTTTGCTTTAACCTCCAGCTGCACCTGTGTCTGCGGTGATTATGTCATCCTGTCTCTCTTCCTCTCTTCCTTCTACACCCGCTTTAGCAGTTCATGCTGTGCCACAAACATGACAACATTTTGTGACACTGTATTTCCAGTCAAACATATGCCCACTGTTCTGTTTTTTTTCCCCCTTGTCCATTGTTTTCCTTAGCACTTCATATGCGAGCGTCAGGGTGGTTGTGTATGTGTGTTTGTGTGTGAGTAATGTCTCTGCCTGACTTGATGTATGATGGTGCTGCTGGACTAAACAAACAGAGGTGGATCGATGCTGTAAACACTGCAGAGTGCAGCGGTAAATAAACGCAGCCGGACAGCACGCAGCGCAGAGAGGTGTCGGGGAGGGATGCGGGGGGGTGGGGGGGGTGGATGGATGAGGGAAAGAGGAGTGGGAGTGTAACTGACGGAGGGCTGCTGGACGTCCAAAGGACATGCGGGGCAAAGGGGAGAGATTGAGGATATGCCACAGACGTGACACACAAGGACACAAGACATTGAGAGGACAGATGGATGAATGTTTTAGACAGAAGGTAGACGGAAAAGGAGGACAAGGAAAATGGACCCGCCGTCTGGTTGAGCTGAGTGTCAATGGGAGGAGGAAACAGGAAATTGAGATGAGAGTGTGCAAGATGGAGACAAGCGGGACTTTAGTAATTGAGAAACAGACAGATGGCAGAAATGGGAACAACAAAAAGAAAGTGTCGTTGGTGTATAAGTGAATAAGAGAACTAAACAAAGCTCTAGACATTATTAAAGACACATCAGGGGTTCATCAACTTTCTCTTACAAAAGCATGTAAGTGATGCACTTGATGTATTGACAATTGCCATACAGACAATTTTTATATAATTATATGAATAACAATAATTTTTGACAGACTTAGGAAACATTCAAATAAACATTCGGGTAACACTTTCCAATAAGGTTTCATTAGTTAACATTAGTTAACAATTTTAGGTAACATGAATAAAGAATGAACAATACTTCTGTAGCATTTATTAATATTCACAACATTTACTAATACAATATTAAATTCAAAAGTTGTATTTGTTAACATTAGTTAATGCACTGTGAACTAACATGAACAAACAATGAACAGCTCTATTTTTATTAACTAACATTAGCAAAGATTAATAAATACTGTAACAAATCTATTGCTCAGTGTTAGTTCATGTTTGTTAATACAGTTAACTAATGTTTAACAAATGAACCTTATTATAAAGTGTTACCAACATTTGAATTTTGAATTTTACCAAATTGAATTTTTCAGTTTACTTTAGAACAAATAAAAGCAATAAATTAATTTTAGAACTAGAATAAAATATGATGCTTTCAGCTGTTTCCTGTTATGCTTATGAACATGTACCATAGAATCTGCCAACAATTACTAGTTATTACAGTAATCAATGCTAGAAAAAGTATTGCAAAATCCTGCTAATCCCATATGAATTTACTGTCTTAAACTACTTATTTATAACAATTGCTGTCACTATGGTATTTTGGAAGAAACTGTGGTTTCCATGGTAAACATGGGGTGTAGAAATGATTAAACACTCCCAATGCGTATCACCTCAGCTGGTGACAGCGCCTATCAGTACAGCAGTTACTGTGAAGAGATATTTTGATGCTGTGGAGTAATATATCATCATATGTCATCAGAAGAAACAAGCCAAAAGACCCTTCCAATAACAATCAGTTATTTCTATAAGTCAGCCACACTGTATTACAAAGGCCAAGTTCTGCCAAGGCCAATATCACTGATACTGATATACCGATATACCGACAATACCACTATTGAGTGGAACATTTTTTCCATTTCTGAGGATAAAATGTGTAAATCATAGCCCTTTAATATATTTGAAAGACATTTATTTTACATTTAATAGGACTAAATTCTAAATTATTAATTTTTGTTTACTATAATTCCAGAATATGGTCAAATTTCCCTCTTTTAATGCACTGTAAACCTTTTTTTTTTTTTTTTTTTAATCTCTTAAAGGGATAGTTCACCCAAAAACACCCCTCAAGTTGTTCCAAACCTGTATAAATTGTTCTGCTGAACACAATGAAAGATATTTGGAAGAATGTTAGTAAACAAGCAGATCTCGCCCCTCATTGACTACTATAGTATTTATATTTACTTCTATGGTAGTCAATGGGGGGGCGAGATCTGCTTGGTTATAAAAGTTTTTCCAAATATCTTCCTTGGTATACAGCAAAACAAAGAAATTTATACAGGTTTGGAACAACTTGAGGGGCAATAAATGATGAAAGAATTTCCATTTTTGTTAAAAAATTTGGGATCAATAAGATTTTTGAAAGAAGTCTCTTATGCTCACCAAGATACTTCTGATAAATTTATTGTGCCATTGCTTAATGAAAGCATTAATTTCTTAGGGGGGAAAAAATCTGACTGATCCCAAACTTTTGAATGATAGCGTATCATGAGCATATTTGTGTTTTAGGAACATGGATAGATGAACGCGAGGGATCCAGACAGAAAATTGTTATGAAACACATTCACATATTTTTGTATGACTTCTCTCTGTCTTTGGCTGTATCTCTGTATTTCACAGATGTTATTCACACCGTGGGGCCGATAGTCCACGGTTCAGTGGGGGAGAGAGAGGAACAAGCGCTGAGAAACTGTTATTATAACTGTCTGCACACAGCAACTAAGAACCACCTGCGGACTGTGGTGAGGGTCTCACCACACACACATACTCATTACATATTCAGAACTTCATGTCTTGGCAGCAATATAACTACTTGTATGCAATTTTTATGGCCTACCGCAGTCTCGATCCTAACACGTTGCATGCACATAAACTCAGGTACATACCGTTAACATGTTAAACTCTCAACCTGTATCACTCACACCTCACGGCTGCGTCACAGTATGAGAATCATAATGCCAGCAGTCCTGTCATAACACAGCACATAACTCGCACTCCACCGGTGCCCTAAAATTTTTTATACGAATCTACTAAAACAGTTGAGAGCCGTTTCAGCTTTATTTCTTTCAGAGAATGATTTATTGAAGACAGGTTACTGCATATATAAAAGATTTTAACACAGTGCACCAGCTAGGATAAAAATACACACAGGCACAGCTGAGATCTATTGTTAAGGTTTTCGAGAAGGAGCAAGTAATCGTTGCAGCATCATAATGTCTTATGGGGTCTTCCTGTTTATCTTTATGTAACTGGTGTTTGCTGTGGAAAAGTTGTAAGTGAAGTAGTATTATTAGTTCATCTAAAAAATAAAATTTCACTCATCCTTTATTCACCCTTATGTCATTCCCAGTGTTATTTATATTACTTATATTATTTTTATATTTATATTATAGTGTTTATTACTATTTAGACTTTCTATTTTCATTTTTTTTTTTTTTTTTTTTAGTAATTTTATGTGCTCTTGTCATTTTTATTAATGTATTTTTATAAATATTTCTACATATCTTTAGATACTTTTATTTGTTTTAGTAATTTTAGTACTTCAATTAATTTTTTTATGAATTTTTATTTCAGTTAGTTGCCAAGCCAACATTTCTTATTTTAGTTTCATTTTTCATCTATATTTATATTTTATTTCAGCTTTACTGCCATTACCAAAAACAAAAAACGTTATTGTTGCAGTCAGTGACAACACTAGTCATTTTAACCCATAATTTTTCCATGGAACATAAAAGTTGTTGTCGTGCTAAATAATCTGGTTGCTCTTCCTCTATAAAAGTGCATGGAGACCGATGATAATTTGGCAAAAAATGACCATAAAAGTGTCATTAAAAGTAATCCATTATAAGTATCATTACTAGTCTTCTGATAGCTTTGAAATAGAATGCAACAAACACAAAAGTCTTATTTTATTTTTTTGCTGAACATCCCCCATCTCCATTCTCTTATATTGTATGGAAAAGTGGCAGCTAGGACGTTCAACAGTATAGCTCCTTTTGTCTTACATGAAAGTAACAAATTAATTCAAGGTTTAGAAGAACATGAGGGTGAGTAAATGACAGAATTTTCATTCCCTTAATTGATTTCAAAGAACTATATCCATACCTGCTGGGGTTTGCAAGACATTCCTTAGCAGAATTTGCCTTTTAAAGCAGCAACAGTTGACTGTGACTCGGTCCATTTGCTTTAAAGTAAAGCTTTTGTTTTTAAGGTCCTTAATTCTGGGGCACAAGTGGCTCGTTGTCATTAGTAATGGATTGTATCTTTAATGGGTTGTAATTAATCAATTTACATTCACCCTCCCTTGTAAAAGCTGTTTTTGTTGTGGTTTTGTACTAATAGGTCCAACAGTAAGTGCTTTGTAAACCTTAATTTCTTAATACAACACATTTATTTAGAGAAGCATTTAGTAGTTCGTAGATAAGAAAACATTTTTTCACACTTTTAATTATATAACATTCAAGTCGTTATTTCTTTTTATGTCTCTTGATGTCTAGGCATTCCCCTGCATCTCTACTGGGGTATACGGTAGGTGCAAATCACAGCGCTTTTTCTTAATCAATGTTTACATTTCATCTTTAATTGTTTTGTCTTACATCAATTATTTATATTTATATGTCCTTTGTATTCATAGTCTATAAATGACTGTGTGTAATTGATTACAGGTTGGTTGATTTAGTTTTTAATAGACTCATTTATTATTAAAACCAGTAATCATTCATTAACCGCATTTATGTGCTAACATCAATAGTATCTAACCTAATCAATGGTACGTTTATGAACCTCGGCTATGATGTGACCTCTGTGCTCATGCATGTGTACTTATTTGTGGTTGTTTATTTAGTAGGAACCTCATTTTAGGAATTCCGAGAGTGGATATCACTTGCAGTGGTATGGGGGATTTCCAGATTAAGGGTGGGATTAGACGGTCAGATTAGGAGAGATTAGGTGCAAGAACATGTCACTGTGACTATAATCCCCCTTCTTAACTATACGTGTTGAGATTAAACTTGAAAATGAACCCAGCATACAGCTTCAGTTTGAAAACAACCACCATCTGTAAATCGTTTTCAAGTCTTCATGCAGAAAATATGGTGCTGGGCATCGGCAGAATTGTGCCGAAGTGCTGACAAGGTGTGAACGTGTTGATGTCTGACGCCTCTCGGTTAATCATACAAATTTCATCACTACAATCAAAGTAATGTGTGTGTCCGTGATAATATCAGGTTGTGTTGCTCTGTTGGATTTACTTTGCGTTAGGGCTGTCAGTTTAATGCATCAATTGAGTGTGATTAATTATAAAGAAAATAACGCAATAAAATAACATGAGACGCTGACAAAATGGCAAGATGCAATGGCCAAAGACATCTGTCTGCAGGTGTATAGACCAACATTTAAAGCTGCAGTCCGTAACTTTTTTTGGTTAAAAACGATCCAAAACTAATTTTTGAGCAAGTACATAACCAGCCAGTGTTCAAAACTTTCTCCTTACCTTAGCCCAATTCACAACAGTAAGCTTGTAATAATGTTTTATAATAAAATCGGTACTGGTAGGTTTCCGCGGGAAATTCAAGCATGCAGCCGTTCGTCTTTGCGTCATTTCGTCAAAAAGAAAAAAGGAAAAGGAGTCCCAGCTAGTAGGCTATATGGCATGTAAGGATGCTGCAGGTAGCAGATCATTTATAGGATTTTTTTCACAGCAGCTGCAATAATTAAACCTATCATTTTGATGGCGGATTGTAATCCAGAAAGGTCCAAATGACAATCATCAGTGATAACTGGAGATTCACCCGTAGTCAAAAGCAAAAGATTTAGGACAGCGGAGTGGCTACAGAAATTGAAATCTACAGGTAACACTAAAGGCAGGAACACACCAAGCCGATGCTGATGAACTAGTGGCGACGAAAGCAAACTGTGGGGTTGGCTCACGTCGGCAGCGTCTGGGTCCAAAGTTGCCCTGATACACCAAACCGACGCTGGACAGCCGACGGCCAAGTAGCATGTCCATTCTGCACCTGCGTAAGATGAAATGCCTTTCCGTACCAGCAGGTGGCAGTAGCTGAACAGCCAATCAGAATGATCAGATGGCCCGATGGACCGACGAGCTCCGATGCCGATTCTACATGTTGAATCGGCCGGAAAAAAGCAGACGAGGACCAACTTCAGCCTGACTGCCTGACGAACAAAAACTGCCCGACGGCCGACCGTCGGCTTGGTGTGTTTCTGCCTTAATACACACTAAATACACATAGTCACACAATTCTGATGTTGTTAACATTAACAATTTGAGAACAAAGTATAACAATAATAATAATTTGCACGGTTTGACGTGATCCGAGCTAAGCGATCGTTAGATTGTATCTCCACTGGCAGCGCGATTTATTGTAATGCTTTTTTCTTAGTTGGTCAGAACAAAAGTAGCAGATTTTTAACTTACTTGTTCAGATGACGTTTTCCGTTAAAAATTCTTAATTTGGTCATACTTCAAGACTACAATCTGTGATTCCAAAGTACAGTATCCACACTGATGTGACTGAGAGCAAACGTTAAATTCATCCGCGCTGAGGAGCCGTGCCGATGCACAACCCACGTAAAGATAATAATTCTGCATATAACTGCAATTGCAGGTTTCAAACAGAGATGGCGACAAAGAGGCAAAACTTACAGACTGCAGCTTTAAAATATATGAAAAAAAATATTTTCATCCTTTTGTACTGTTTATTTATTGCTTTCATCTGCCACAATAATGAAAAAGTCTTTGAATAATCATGTTTGGATACAGTTGTGATTATTTTAATCAGTCAATCAGCATATTGCAATTTTAATTCTTTTTAATAGTCGTAATTTAAACATTTGATTGAAAGCCCTGTTGTAAATCTGATGTGTATTGTGTTGGATGATGTGTGTGGTGCAGGATACCCGCCTGATCAAGCAGTCAAAGTTGCCCTGAGAACAGTGAGAGAATACCTGGAGCAAAATCACGAGAAGGTGTGTATGTGTGTGTGTCTGTGCCATTTCCCTATTGGTGTTCTTTTCTTGCCATTGTTGTTATTGTTCGATGAGGAACACGCCGTGGCAAACAGATGGTGGCTGCATAGGGACTTACTTTTCTGAGTCAGCATACACACACACACACACACACATATATAACCTCACAGTTTTAATTGGTTCCTAGCGGAGCTTATAGGCTTTGCAGAACAGCACAAATACAAAAAAAATAAAAAATTCCACAAATGCATTGACACAACCGCTGGTCCCTGTGAGTTAATGTGAGTCCAGAGTAAATTTAACAGGAAATGAGCCATCAGGATGTCTTTGACAAAACTTCTGCTCAACCCATACTGCGGAAACTCTCTCTCTTTCGCTCGCTCTCGCTTCTTCCTGGTCACATCTGTGTCTCTTTTCCCCTTCTCTCATCTCTCACTGATCTTTCTCTCCTGTCCTGAGCTTTCATCTCACTCTGCACTGCGTGCTTAGTCGCTCTCGCATTCTTTTATGCTACAGACATACAAAATGACAGAGACACTCTAATTACGGCAGACTAATTAACCAGCGCTTTGCTGCTTGCTAACCCCTTCACTTTCCATACGTGCCGAGAGAATAGTAGAGAATGGAAGAGAGAGGGTACTTTTATTGTTTTGATTTTTTTAATCTATTTTTTATTATATTTATATTTTTATTATTTTTAAAATTGCATAATGTGTATTTAAGCATTTTCTTTGAGCAGGTAAAAAATATTTGGATGAGAAAATAATCAACAGTACTTAAAATTAAAATTACACTTTATTTCAAGGTGTCTGTGTTACAGTATAATTATATATTTAGGTAATGAGTAATATTAATTAACTAAATGTACTTACTATAGGGTTAGGATTAGGGTTTGGTTTACGGTTAGTTGCATATAATTTATAGTTATTGCTACAGTAACTACATGTAACATAGGTAACAAGGACACTGTAAAATAAAGTGTAAAAAAACATGTCTAAATATAAAAGGCCTTGGTTTTTAAAAGTGAATGTGAGAAAAAATAATGACAAAAGGTCACATAAAAGAAGGCAGTGCCGCCACATCACTGTGATTGGCTGATTACTCTGTCAATATGATAACGCCCACCTATTATAAACGCAGCGGGTCTGAAAATCGACATGAATGCATCAGGCCGGTGGAAGTGGGTGGACTAATTAATTACAGACTGGTCAACTTGCCCTCTTGGACCACTCATGTCTAAATCAAATTTAACTTGAAATGATGAAATGTGAGTGAGCCGGTTTTTAGTAAACACTTAACTTAGTTAAATTAAATGTGCTCCTCAATGTCCGCAACCTTCATGGCATCTGCAGTGTTTACTGAGGATTTGTTGACTCGTAGGTCCAAAAGAAGGCTACTATTAATAATAAAAATAGCCCAAAACAGTTAGTAGTAACAAATAAAAGCTACGCAAAATTATGCACCTGAAACATTTCTTAGAAAATTTAAAAGATGTTGATATGATTTGGTTTTACATAAGTAATATGGTAATATAAACAAACAAAAATAATATGCTAATATTTTCTAGTTGATAGTGTATGGTAAATGGTTTGCCATGTGCTTTTAACCCAGAAACCATGTAAACATCAAATGGAAAACTTAACCTCCTCTTTTTCTGCAGTTCACTACATATGTGCATGTTAATAATATTACAAATGCTTTGGCAATGTAAAGCTTCATTTTGAATCTGAATCAGACAGACAAAGCGACACAAGAAAAGTGAGCCAGAGAGAGAGACATTTGGCAAAGTGGAATGAAAAAAGACAATGCTAGGCAGCAAAGAGAGAAAAATGAGAGTGAGAGAGATTTCAATGGCAGAGTAGGAGTGCTAGCTGGATGCAATGATGTGTTACAGGAACATGATTAGAAGCAGGAACAGCCCACCTGCCCTCACCACTGTTGTCATGGAGATGGAGGTTCTAGGATGCTGGCACGGATCTCAATGTATTCATTTTATGTTGTTGCTTGCCATGAAGCATTTGGGACTGGTGCTGGTGTTCTGTCAAGGACAGTTAGGTCATTGGCACTGTGCCTCTCTGGCTAGAAGGACTCAGACATTAGAATATGCTAACTGATAGCTCCCAAGTGGTCTTTTTCAGCAGACCCTCTCTTCACACAAAACCGAAAGGCTACAAAGTCAAAAATCTGTGAAGAGGATAAATTATTATTATTTTTTTAATTAATATTAGTTATATGGAATATTCAAAGTTAAATTAATTCCACAGAAAGTAATTTTGTCGCACATCTCAGTTTGTAAGAACAAACAAAAACTCCTTCACACAAATGGACTTGCAGTGGAAGATAAAGAGTTTCTTTTATTTTCTCTGGGAATCAACAACTATTTTCTTTATTTTATTCTTTAACTCCATTCACAAGAATTCCTGCTATAGCTTTAGAGGGTGTAGTAAGAATAAAGCAGTATATTTGTTTCATTTGGCTGAAGATCATTTGTGATATATTACGGCTATGTTCTTCTGAGTTGTGTCTGTGTGGTTCTGTCTGCTTCTGCTGTGCAGTAGCAAAATCAGCACAAAAGTGATATTCTCTGTGGTCATTTATTTTTTATTTCTCGTCTCTTTTTCTGCTGTTTTTATCTGCTGTCAGCTGGACCGGGTCATCTTCTGTGTGTTTCTGAAGTCTGACAAAGATCTCTATGAAACAATGTTGTCTGCATACTTCCCAGAAGGTCTGTTACACACACACACACACAATGGGTTTCTGTTTTATGGGGACTTTACATAGACATGATGATTTTTATACTGTACAAACTGTATATTCTATCCCATAACCCTGCCGCTAAACATAGCCTTCACATAAAACTTCCTGCATTTTTACATTTTCAAAAAACATTCTGTATGATTTATAAACTGTTTTCCTCATGAGGACCAAAAAATGTCCCCACAAGGTCAAAAATTACTGGTATTACTATCTTTGTGGGGACATTGTCCCCACAAGTTGGGTTTACCAGGACCACACACATACACACCTACCTATGCTTAAAGGGTTAGTTCACCCAAAAATGAAAATTACCCCATAATTTACTCACCCTAAAGCCATCCTAGGTGTATATAACTTTCTTTTTTCAGCCAAACACAATCAGAGTTATATTAAAAATATCCTGGCTCGTCCAAGCTTTAAAATGGGAGTGAATGGAGGGACGAGATTTTGAAGTCCAAATAAAACACACTCCACTTGGCTCCGGGGGGTTAATAAAGGCCTTCTGAAGTGAATCGATGCGTTTATGTAAGACATCCTTATTTAAAACTTTATAAAGTAAAATAACGAGCTTTTAGCGTGACAGCCATACGCATTTGACTTGAGTCCAAAAAGCGTTAACTTCTGTGACGTAGTACACAATGACATGATGTACTACGCGTTATAACGTAGGACATAGCGTAGTATGTCATGGTGTAGCGTAGAACATCATTGATTCGCTCCAGAAGGCCTTTATTAACCCCCCGGAGCTGTGTGGAGAATGTTTTATAAACAATGGATGCACCCTCCAGTCACTCCCATTATAAAGCTTGGATGAGCCAGGATATTTTTAATATAACTCTGATTGTGTTTGGCACCTAGGATGGCTTGAGGGTGAGTAAATTATGGGGTAATTTTCATTTTTCAGTGAACTATCCCTTTAAGGGCTTTTAAAGTGACTTCATCCAAACATTATTCTTTACTGTGCCTTTTTCATTTTGTTTTAACATTGATTTGATTTCCTTAGGAGTTAGCTGACATTTACAATTATTAAATTTCATAATGACCCTTGATTATATTAATTCTTTCTAAACAAAGATTACCCAGTTTACATATACATTTCAAAAATCTGAAGTATTTTTCACCTTAAATCCTTCCATCAGTCCCTCCCTCAGTGAGAGGACAGGTAATTGTTATTCCTGACTGTGACGCCAGTGTATTTATGTTTGTTTTTTTCTGTGTTCTGGGACACAGAGTACAAACTAGTGCAGTTTAAAGTAATTCTTATGTGATAGCTTTACGCGTGTAGCCTGCACTGATAACAAACTAACACTGACTACATTAGCATTTTTAATAGATGCAGTGTTTACGTTGTTAAAAGAAATTAATTAAAAAGCAGCACACTGACTAATTTAGTATTTCATATTACTAAATTTGATGCCCTTATTAAACATCCCCAAACATATTGACTGGTACTGTGATTTGCACTTTTTTTTTTTAAATGTAACATGTTGCATGACGAACCTTGCTCGAATAATCACAGTTATGACATGATGTTATTGAGTTCTCACACTGCGGCTGAACTCTCCAAGCATTAGTGTTCGTGTAGATGCCTGATGCTGTATATGTGTGTATGTGTGCTCTATTAGACCCTGTTTTTCACCTCCAGGCTCACCGCCAAAGAGCAAATTATGAGAGGATGTCATAGTTGCTGTGGAAACGCCACACAACCTGGTTTTCCGCCACATCACTGTCTCACTTTTACCTGATGCAGCCCCTACAAGCAACAACAGCTGCCTGACACCACCTGATTTATTCATATCACCAAACTAGCGCTACATGGATTTCTGTGATTGGTATCAGCTTCAAGTTAGCAGTCATACTGCTATTGGATTTGTGTTAATATTGATAACAATGTATGCTTATAAGTGGTAGATCACACAAAAATTAAAATGCTGTCACTTAATCACCCTCATGTATCAATTTCTTCCTTATGTGTGTTTTTTTTTTCTGTCTATACAGTAGAAATCAGTATCTTCTTTTTGTGTTCAGCAGAAGAAATAAATGTGTGTGTGTGTGTGTGTTTGGAAAGACATGAGGGTGAGTAAATGATTACTGAATTGCCATTTTTAGGTGAAACACAAAAACAGCTTTATATGTAAGCAATAAGGTACTCGAGGCTGTGCTGTATCGTGAATAGGCTGAAGGGCGTTGTTAGGCACTCGTGCCTGCAACCCCTTCAGCCGTGACTTATTCACGATACAGCATTAGCCTTGAGTACCTTATTGCTTTTATAAAAAGGTTACCACACAATACAAATATTAAAGCCAGAAATATGTATCAGTGCAACTTTCATGAAGTAAACTTTTTCTAAAAGCCTTCCTTCCACTGGAAAAAATAGTCCCTGACCGTGAATAGCAACAGAAGTTACATTTTCACGCCATTAGATGGCGGCAAAGACTGTCTTTATGAGTGTGTCAGTCAAGAGCGAAGAATTCTATATTGAAAAGACTGAATTGTTATGAAAACGGAAAAAGACGCAACTGACAAATGCTTTGACTAGCACTGTCAGTCACGGGAAAACCCCTTAACTGTTAAAGGGACAAGATAATACATCGGACATTTAAACAGATTTTTTATTATGAACATAGGACTAAATCTGAATGCAGGTAATAAACTCGCTCACTCAATCTTTTTCTCACAACACTCTTCTACATAATACAGTAAGCTTCAATGAACAATATCAATTGAGATCAAACAGTTTACGTTGCTAAGAGTGGTTGCTAAGGGTGTTGTGTAGTGATACACAGAACCGTTGGGTGAAGCGGTCATAGCCGTGTTTTATCGTGAATAAAACATAGCTATTGACCAATCAGAATCAAGGACAGGAACTAACCATTTTATAAATATGTTTTTCTAGTTGATTTCAAAATTAGTATCATACCTAAGTATGGCCATTTATGTCTCAAATATGCCGTAGTCCCATTATTACTCCTTCCAGAAACAATTTCCTTCAATTACTATATGATTTGCACGGCATTAACGTTTAAATTATAGAAGATAACCTACATGAATATTGTTTATAGAGTTGAATAAAAACTAAATTAAGGCAATCAAAGAAACCAAAAGAATATGTCAACGGTTGTAACACTTAACCTATAATGAAAGTGCACTATTTGTACTTCTTCAATGTACTTTCTGTCTTCCAGTATGATAAAAGACCCTCATTAAAGTCAACTCCTCTCTCTGAACTAATGGCTGGGGCCGCTCTTAATGCAACTTTCATTAATTACACCGTAAGCCTTCAAGTTAATAGTATAATGTCAGCAAATGGATTTAGAACAAATGAAATATTTTGAAATATTGATGCAGATTGATTTTGTGAAATTCCCTGTTAAAGTACAAGAACTCCTAATTGTTTTGCGACAATTTCATTTTTTTTTTTCCCCCACTTGGATCGTATGGTTTGAGCATCTTTCATAGCCCTTCTAAAAAAAGATGAGTCTCCTTTCATCTCAACATGCTGCTGTATCTGTGAAAGAAAGGAGTGAGGGAGGCAGATGAAAAAGAGAGAGAGAGGGAGAGATGAGTTTAATAAACTCATCTGAAGCAATTTTCATTTTTTAATAAGCGACAGGCAGCTCAGATACTGTCATCAGGCAAGCTTCTTCAAATAATGAGAGCGGAGGAGAAAAAAAGGGAGCACAAGAGAGAGAGGGAGGAAGAGCTCAGCAGAGTAATTATCCTAAATCCAGACTTCATCACCATCCCATCAGCACTTCTCTCTTCCTTTCCTCCCTCTTGCAATCCAGCTCTGTGTCCCTCTCTCTAGCCCTCTTAGTAAAGTGTTATTTAATTTGCTGTACTGGCACAGCGAAAGCAGCCAGTGTAGGGCTGTTGCTGAAATAGTAACCCTTCAGTGACGATTACACTGAAGTGCATCCTATACGCCAGCAGCAGAACCACAGAGGGATGAGAGCTCCTCTTCTCTTTTTTTGCTGCTCTCTCCCCCTTATCTCTCTCTCCCATGCCCTCGTGTGCTCGTTTTCAATGATCCTATCGTGTCTCTCTCTCTCGTTCCCTCCAGCTGCGTTCCGTGTGTATCGTCAGGCTCTAACCCCAGATTCTGCCAGTCAAACGGAGCTCGCTATCACTGGCAGCCCTGCCATTTCATCCTGGTGTTCTGTCGCAGTCTGTAGTCACTTCAATCTGGTTTAATCTTGTGGATGCAACCAGAAGGATCATGAGGTTTTTGGAGCCAAGTGGATTTTGAATGCGACTTCCCAAATAATTATTTTTATCTTTTGATTTTTAAGTTGCTTCATTATTGTAGGTTAAAAGAAGAAATTTTCACATATGTAAATTTGGTCAGTAATCTATAAAAGTTGCATTTGCTTCCTATTTTTTTTTTTTTTTTTTTTTTTTTTTTTTAACCATCCTCATGTCACTCAAAACACTTTTACTTTCTTCATTGAACAGTAGGCGATCATCAAAATGTCAACACTAATTATTTCCAGACAACGAAAAGTTGCACTTTTGTTCAGTTTATTTAAAATAGTGCTGCATTAATGCATGCGTGAACAAGCAGTAGCCTACGCTTCATCCTTGCTCGCTTTGTCCTCAGCCACTGGCCTGGCATTTACTTTTTTAAAACATGTTCTTAAAATTAAATGTCCTTGTTTGGCTTCTATTTTGGGGTTCAAGAAAGTAGTGAAAGTTTTATACTTAGTTCAGCACCTTTGGTCCTGACAGCTCCCTGCTAAGGCTAATAACGAAGTTGTACTTAACAGAGCTGTTCGGTCATGACGTCAACTTGTAGGTCAAGCCGGAAGGCTAATTCACCATGAGTTCCCTCAGGAATTTCTTAAAGGTTTTTATGAATACCAGTTTTTGATTTATGAGTAAAATAAGGTCTGTGTGTTAGCATTACTTAAAGAGACTTTCACATTTTGTTCTACGACATAACTTACACATACCTTAAGTTGCTTGATAAGGATTGAAAATGATTAGAAAAGGTTAATTTTCTTCCGGTATTTAGGACTACAAACTGTGTAGCTCTATAACAAACAGCTGTTTTGGGACACAGGCTCCATCAATATAAGGTAAGAACTAAATTAAAATCACCTTTTTTGCAGGTGTTTACATGAGAGGATTTAAATATTTTTCTGTTTTTTTTTTTCTTTTTTTAATTAAAATTTACACTGCAAAATGATGGAATTGATGATGTTGTTTACTCAATGGCATTACATGAGTTACTGGTAGTACATCAGCAATTTAAAGTTACCATAAAATCAAAATTTCCAAATTCTTTTTTTTTTTTTTTTTAATGGAATATTTCAGTTTTTTTTTTTTTTAATCGTGTGCCCCACCCTACATTTTTTCTCTTTCAAGAAGCCGTTTCACTCTAAAGCCCGGAACACACCAAACCGACGCACTAGTGGCGACGAAAGCAGCTCACCAACGAAAGTTGGCTCACGTCGACAGGGTGTGGGTCCAAAGTTGCCCTGACACACCAAACCGATGCTCAACACCCGAGGGCCAAGTAGCACATCTGTTCTGCGCCTGCGTGAGAAGAAATGCCTCTCCGTACCAACAGGTGGCAGTAGCTGAACAGCCAGTCAGAATGATCAGATGGCCCGACTGACCGATGAGCTCTGACACCGATTCAACATGTCGAAAGGCAGGAACACACCAAGCCGACGCCAGCAAACTAGTGGCGACGAAAGCAGACTGCGGGGTTGGCTCACGTCGGCAGCGTCTGGGTCCAAAGTTGCCCCGACACACCAAACTGACGCTCGACAGCCGACAGCCAAGTAGCACGTCCGTTCTGCGCCTGCATAAGATGTAATGCCTTTCCGTACCAGCAGGTGACAGTAGCTGAACAGCCAATCAGAATAATCAGATGGACTGATGAGCTCCGACGCTGATTCAACATGTCGAATCGGCCGAAATAAAGCAGACGAGGACCAACTTCAGCCAACGGTGCGGAACACACTGAGAAAACTTAGTTGGCCGACAAACAAAAAGTGCCCTACGGCCGACCGTCGGCTTGGTGCGTTCCTGCCTGAATCGGCCGAAAAAAGCCGAATAGGACCAACTTCAGCCGGCGGTGCGGAACACACTGAGAAAACTTAGTCGGCCGACAAACAAAAACTGCCCGACGGCCGACCGTCGGCTTGGTGTGTTCTGGGCTTTATCGACTATACATCACAATAAGGAAGAAAAGACTATCTCAACTTCCGTTTCATGCTGATTTTAAGGTGTAATGTAGGCTAATGACCCCCCCAAAAGCAAAAATTGAAGATGAAATCGTCTAACCACCCTTAACCATTGGTGCATGTTATATACATTTCTGACAGGTTCTTATTATTCTATTGCATTTGTTCCCACATAAATAGAAAGACTTGCTCCTTAGCGTAAAACAAAGTGTGATTGTGTCACTATAGCCCCCACAAGTCCAAGGCATCCGTTAGTCTGTATATATTAAGATAACCATGAACTCACCTATAGGAATCCAAAGGACTGCGAGATACCTCATCTCACTGAGGGAGCGGACAAGCCGGTAAATGAGTGTGAGTGTTGGAGTCGGATGGGGTTAGCAGGAGTTGGTTGCTGATGTTTATGGATGCTGGAGGAGATGCTGGCATGGGGGGCTGCTTGTGAAATGAAAATGGATCTTTAGCAGAACCCAGGACACTCTGCTGCCCCTCAAGATCAATTCACTGATTTACTAGCTGAAAGCCTGTCAGAGCCAGAAACACCAGCGTTCAGGGGAGTAGAGGATAAACTTGGGTGGAGGAGAGAAGGTGGGGAGTGATGTAGGGTTGAAGGAGACATCAGAATTTTGAGGAGAATGTTCATCAAAGAATTGGCGAATGTTTTGTCATGATATAGTTAGACTTTTCAATGTACCAGAATTTGCTCATCTTCTCTGAGGAGCAGAGTGTAGGTGGTTTTAGGTAACAGTCCTTCTGTGCATCAATATGATGTCTTTTAATTAAATACACCGTTTACTTTTGTTCTTCTCCAGTAAACACTGCAGCTGCAAAACACATTGTGAGAGAATTATTTTTAGTGAAGCGTCAGTGAAGTTAAGCTGCATCTCCTGCAGAGCATCTACCTACAGCCTGTGTGTGTCTCTTTGTTGTGTCTACTGAAATATTAAAGATGTTTACTGTATTGTGCGAGAGAGGCGATATCATCCCTTTCTGTCAGACAAATGTGTAGCGTATATCTAATTTAATATTACTAATATAATATTTAACAATTGCAAAAGTCCCAGAATACATGGAGGCAGTTAAAATAACATTATAGTTTGTTTACCACATTACTCTGCAGCAACATGGTGCTGAACATTATTATCTCCATAGTATTCACCTAAGTAATTGTTCTTAAGAATTGTTTTTCAACACAGAACGCATTGTTGTGCTTAAAAACGTGAGACTTTTTTTTTATTATTTTATTCTTTTTATTGATTTAAAAAAAAAAAAAAAAAATAGGCTAACAATAACTAGGCTCTATTAGCGTCCATACAAACAGACTATAACATCTGTGTAGGCCTATGTTAAGCGTGTTCTGCAGTTACGTCATTACTCGTACGATATGCCTGTTGCTTAACGTCGGGTGGATACTGATTGGTCGGTTATCGGCTGGTGGAAAAATCATACTGAAAGTGATTCCAACAATACAGTTGTGTCGTTATCATTTTAGCTGTGGTGTGGACTTCCCTAATCGCACAGAAATAGCACGATTAAGCTATTCAAAATTTAAAGGTCCCCTATTATGCCCATTTTTTAAGATGTAATTTAAGTCTCAGGTGTCCCCAGACTGTGTCTGTGAAGTTTAAGCTTAAAAAACCTCACAGATCATTTATAAATCCATGTTGTAAATACCCATTTCTGACTACAGTCAAGAACAGGCTGTTTTCATGCATGTGCCTTTAAATGCAAATGAGCTGCTGTGTCCCGCCCCCTCTCTACGATCACAGTTCCTGCCTCAATCGGATTCTCTGCATAATATTAACAAAACATCTGCTTGGTTTTGATTATCATCTATATCGCGAACACTCACGGATAGCATAGTTCTTCTTTCATCATTAAAGTTTATTATTTCCACGCATTTTAAAGTACGGAGCCCCGGACATGACATGCAGGAAAAAAATAGGCTAAATCGTGCGCACGTTTTAGTAAATCGAGGGAACAAATTAGTAAATCGTGCGCACGATTTATTTATTTTTTTCTTGCATGTCATGTGCGGGTCTCCGTATTAAAGCTGTATCAGTTTAAACTTCTAATGGATCGTTTTGTGAGCGCACTTGTCTGAAGCGCACACACACAGACAGCTGGCTGTCAGACGTCATGTCTCGTGAGTGACTTCTCTTTCACATTTGTTGTTTTGTTTAAACTGTCAAATACACACATGTTTCAAAAACACACACAGTTCACATATACAGTCAGTTATGTCTGTGAAAGTAAATAGCAGGCAACGTTACAGAAATCGTATGTGTATATTAGATCTGTGGCGCATTCCCTTCAAAAGTAAAACTAATCCACTGCGTTCAGCGGCTCAGATGTCAGTAAATGAAGACTGTTATGTTCACTCTTACATCCAACAACAAAACGTCTCACTTACTTACCAGACATTGTTGTCGCTACAGCCGCGCGACCGCGGAGAAAATGAAGGACTGTGAACAGCTGGCTGAGGGCGGAAACTATGGTAATTCAGGACTGTCAATCAGCGGCAGTAGGCGGGGCATGATTAATGTGACGTCACATTACTCAGAGAATCAAAACAGCTTGTCTAATGAGACTGCTTTGGTTTAATGGGGATTTAAAAAAAAAAAAAGGAGTGGGTGGATTTTCATCATTGTGGGGTGGTTGTATTCACACACTGCTAACACACATTTATATCCATATAACACCTTGTAAAAGTGGATTTAGCATAATAGGTGACCTTTAACTTCTTAAAAACACGGCGCTCATGCGCGATGCTGAAAAACAGCGAGGCGCGGCAGGTCAATGTACGTCCGCCATTTTATGCAACAGCAATTTAAAAGCGCAGTGGTACGTAAGCGTTCTGCGTTAACCAGTCCAGACCAGGCCCGGTGCCAGGATGGCATAACTGGGGGGGCATTTTAATCCCATGGGGGGGGGCACCACTATATAGGCTATTTTAGTTATGAAAAATATAATATATAAATGTTAAGCCAAAAAGAATTCATTTAAAGCTAAACTGAAACAGAAACCGACGTTATAACCTACCACTCTAATTTGGCACAAATCCAAATGTTTCCATATTCACTATGTATTTGGATACTAAACTATATTTATTATTTAAACACTTTGATCGTACACAGACTACTTAAAATGAGCAGTGTAACTTTTTAAATATTTGGTTGACTGTTGAATGTTATTTTGACAATAAACAGGCTGCGACGTCAAGCAGGTTATGTTGTGTGTGCGCGTGAGGCGCCGGCGCGATCACTTGAATTTTCTTATAAAAGCGGAAACAACTTAAAATACTCAGACATTTATGGTCAAAAGTGTAACACCATTCGAATCTGTGAAGGGTTAAATAGGCCTATTATTTTGTACACTCACAATAAAAACAAAACATTGCTTGTAAAATAAAGTGAGCATTAGCGGAACTGAATGTGTGAGAATAAACATGAAACGCACGGATTAGCTGTCGCCATCAGAGCTCGTGAAGCCGCCCTGGAGAAACTGCGATGACTGTAACCAGCCGTCTGTACGCGAATCGTTCCCGTGGTACTTTGATGGCATACACTGCTTAAGACATAAACTGATAAAGTCGAACACACACCTTATGATTAGCTGTGCACAGGTGGTGCGATGCTTCGCCAATTAATTAATTATTAATTAACAGTTTAAATAATTCACGTACATTTAAGAGAACTGGGGGGGGCACAAATTCTTTCTGGGGGGGCTATGCCCCCCTTTGCCCCCCCCGGCCCGTAGCGCCAGGCCTGGTCCAGACTTTAATTTGTACTAAAACAAGTTAACCAAAGAATTAAGTCATCGTAGATAGCCTACTGTTTTGATTTACATCAATAAAAGATAAAAAGCATTGTGTCAGTTGCTATGTAGCCTACAAAATGATTTAAAAAAAATACTAGATGGAGGATGGAGTGCTTAGCGTTATAATGGAACAGTGGGTCATTTGTGGGCATTGCAATTGTGGGCAATGTATGATTGCCTATTCACTCCATTATAAAATGATCTATTGTATCTCTATCCTGTTTGGTTCTATTTTTGTAATAGATCTTGTATTTGTACAATGCTCTGCCCACACTGAATGCACTACCAGTGCCTTTGATGGATCTTTTCATGCATTCACAATTATTTTGGCTGTCTTGCATTGTTTATATAGCATTTTCCTGCTCTGGTTTTGAGGCCTAACTTGTTTTATGTATCAGCTATCTTTCCAGTTTTCATGATATGCACTTTAAGTGTCTGCTAAGAAAACCAGATGTTTACATTTTCTGAAAAAATCATGTGTTGGTGCTTGCTTGCCCATGCGAATCATGCCATTTATGTTTGGCCTGAAACAGTTTACTTTTACATTTACTAATTTAGTGTTTTGAGTTGTTGTTCACTGCCCACCCAAACTGATTTAATTGATTGATTGATTTATTTAAATAAAATACTTGTTTTAATTAGTAGAGCAAATATATAAATATATATATATATATATATATATATATATATATATATATATATATATAATATAAAAAACACACACACACACATATATGGTGGCTAAATTTTTTAAAGTGTTTATCCAAAAGTGATTGAAATGGAGAGGAGAGCGTGTGTGCATGTTTGAGTGGACAGTGTCTGAGTGCTCTCCTCTCACCTACCTCGATTTTATTTTATTTTTATTTTGAATGTTTAATGTATTAAAAGGGCTGGGGGTAATGAATTATAATCTTTAATGCAGAGCGCGATCGATACTTCCACAAAATAAATCAGCTTTTTACTGAGAGCGTCAGGGCCTTTAATACACTGGGGGAGAAACAAGTGAGGGAGGGAAGGAGAGGAGGAGAGTGCGCAGGGAGGGGAAAGGAGCATGACAGGAGTCGTTGATGGAAGGAGAAAGCAGGAACGAATGGGGTTAGATGAGAGTGCTTCAGAAAGATGCTATCACTGGTGACCACATTTCAGATGATCCCAACAAAGTCTTAGTATCTTCAACGAATCCCAGGGAGTCAGGAGGTCACATCTCTCATCTTGCAATGGCTGCAGATTTGTTACGTATAAAAATCTGGTTGCTTTGTTTTAAGGGTGTTTTAATGTGTATTGGAGAGGCAATCAGACCTGAGATCTCATAATAATCATTCACTTCTCAACTTAATGAAGGCTAACCTCAGGGGGTCCTCTAAGTTTAGCTGAAAATTTGACAACTTCAAAATTAATTTTCTTTGTTTGCCATTGCAAGGCAGAAAATATGTTGTTGTTGTTTTTTGGCATATTAATGACAATACTTTGATTTAAAATGCTTGGTTTAAACATTTTGAATGCAGCATCTTTAAGACGTTGCAAAAAATGTGGTTTACTAGATGACAGTCTCTGAACTCTGTGCGTCGTCGTGCTCAGTATATCATCAATTCATCGACAAAAAGGTCTGCGGACTGACGCATTTTGATTAATGTTGCCATGACAACTGCATAATTCATGAATTGTATTAGCGTTCCATTTGTCGTTTTTGAGTTATGATTCACCCCAGCCAAGGATTGTCAAAAAAAAAAAAAATCTTTGCCTGCACCCACGTTGTTTTAAGACCCCCATCATCTTCTGCCTCCTTCCTAAATGTCAAAGTATACAAAGTGTCAGCTTCCTTCCAACGAGACAGCATGAATTAATCTGCTCTCATAAATATCTTGTTAGCATCAGTTTGTATAAGACACTCTCATAATTATACAGATACAAAGGCAATAGCACACCAACCACTGGGCGTTATAGTGCCTCATAGCGGTGAGGTATAGGAACCACAACCTCATCCACTATATATTTTAGTATAATAAATATTTCAGTGAACTCATGGCAGTTGCATGCCTATAAATATATAGAATGTATTAATGATGGCTGTATCATACATATGTGTTTTAAATTCATTTATTTGTTTTCCCCACAATAAATGTACTACTGTACTGTGCTTTATGGATGTTTTATATGTAAAATTGTTTCAAAACCAATGAATGAAAGTATTTAAATGAGTATTAACAAATTCCGACTGCTTTAAGCTTGTTTGTTGTCTGAATCCTGTGGCTTGTCAAAACTGGAGTGAAAATCTACAGGAGAGAAAGAAAAGATTTTGTTAATGATTTTGGACATTATTAAAAGAAATCAAGGCATATAATAAATAAGGCAGTTCTTGTTTTTCCGATTATTAAGTGGCTATTCACAGTACCTAATTTAAAGCAAATAAATAAATCTTAAACGGACATGTATATTTTTTGTATATGTTAAATGTATATATTCATTGGCAATATTAATTAGCCCCACATTATGTTCAAATATATTAATATGACATAGGCTGAATAGAAAATAATAGACTGCTTATTTTTATATTGAGAGACAATCCCATATTTAACCCATATTTAATGTCTGGATTGTATTTTTTTTTTTTTTTTTTAAATCTTTGTGTAGTTTTGATCATGAGATCATGTCACAGTCGGCATCCACCTAATTTGTCAAGCTTCTACCAGCTGACAGAATAATTCTGTTCTTGAAGTTTTATAAAACGTCAAAAAGTAAAGATAAATGTTTTGTCCTCTGTTTTAAAAGATAAGCCTATTAATCTTGCTATACTATAGACAATTATATGATTTAAGTATTTTTTATTTATTTTAAATTCTCACTATTATTTGCATAGAATTTTTTTCAGTTGTGACTAGGGCTGCACGATACTGGGAAAATATGCAGTGTTGTTGAGTATTGCGATAACGATATTTCTTGCGATATAACATTTCCCTAGAGAAATGCTATTTTTATTAGCTATTTTTAAAAAATAATAATAATTTATATATGTAATGATCATACTAAAATAAAAAGGTAATAGATTTTCTTCTGATCTAATTAAATCTAATTCAGGTTAAAAAAAAAAAAACTATGTCAAGGTGCAAAGTATAGTTATATCAACCTAAATCTTAACATCAAGAACGTCAAGGTAAACAAAAACACCTGAAACTAGGGGTGGACGATTAGTTATTTTTGCTATTGTAATTTATCTTTGTTATTAAAAAATAAGAACTACAAACAATAGGACACAGTACAGAAACTGAATGATCAAATGTAAATCTAAAACACTGCATAGTCTCCACATGAATTAAATATACATTGATTCATAATAAAGCTACAAAATTCAGTCAAGAGCAGTGAGTGAATTTCTCATTATCTTTTGTTGTTTGACAGACAGCAGCAGGTTTACTGTATTAGGCTACTGTCCCTTTAAGACCTAATGCACGGCCACGGATCCTACTGAAACG
This sequence comes from Ctenopharyngodon idella, assembly GCF_019924925.1. Classification (NCBI taxonomy): domain Eukaryota; kingdom Metazoa; phylum Chordata; class Actinopteri; order Cypriniformes; family Xenocyprididae; genus Ctenopharyngodon; species Ctenopharyngodon idella. The sequence goes on along the minus strand of NC_067233.1, from coordinate 15,091,212 downwards.
CATCCGATTCCTTTCCCAACTGATAACGTTCACTTAAAATATAACCGACTGTGTCTACATGAATACTCACCAAGACAGACATTTTGACATAACAGTGTGTGTATTTGACCGTTCGAGTGCAACAAGGCGCGAAAGAGAACTGAATGGTTTGTGCGCGCGCTTCGGGTGTGTGTCTGTGTGTGTCAGACAGCAGACAGTGCAAGACCGCAAGGAGTTGTTTTCCGCAACTTATTGCGGTTAATAACTCTTTTTTTTAACGTCACGTAAGTAACAGTTGCATGCCCAGTCTATTAACTACTATATGCGTTCACCTAAAACTTTGACTTTTCGCAACGTTTTGTAGTAGCCAATTAAAATCATTCATATATCGCATGCCGTTGCGATATGCATATCGCGACATGTATATTTGCGATATTTCGATAATTTCGATATATCGTGCAGCCCTAGTTGTGACCCACCACTTGAAAATGAAAACCACATCTGTAGACTGACCTTCAGTTCCAGATGATACTCGGCTGACATCTGAGTGTGCAGGTGAGATGTTCTCCTCACTATCAACTAAAACACATACACATAATTATTCTCAACACAAAATAAATACAAATACATGTTATTTTACAACCTTCAGCAAATAGTTTATATCTTTACTCTATCTTTACTCACCTCTCCCCTCCTCACTTGGGCTGTCCTGGCTGGGTGTAGGACTGCTGTCATATTCCCAGAGGGCCGTGGCGCCTGTTTGGGAAGAGCGTAGGCGCATACGAGGTTGTGCGCGCTGATCTCCTGGACTGAAAGACTGGGAAACTCCTCCTCTACCCCTGCCGAGAGCCCAGCCGTGCCGGGATCCTAGCTTGCGCCGACCGGCCCGCAGATTAGCCTTGGGTTGCTCTTCTTCAGCCTGAGATGAAATTCTCCTTAGTAGACTTGGGGAGACCGGAGCACTGATGGGATCATGCTCATGAACTGAGGGGAGAAATATTGAAAAGTGTCATTTTGCAAAACAAAAATGATATTTTTACTAACTTTTTCTTTTCTTTTTTTTTTTTTTTTACTGCTCTTATGGATTCTCACAAACCTGACAATTAAGTTTTTGCATTGCAACATAATTTTTAAAGTTATTAAAGGATTAGTTCACTTTCAAATAAAAATTAGCCCAAGCTTTACTCACCCTCAAGCCATCCTAGGTGTATTCGACTTTCTTCTTTCTGATGAACACAATCGGAGATATTTTAATAAATATTCTGACGCATTCGAGCTTTATAATGGCAGTGAGTGGGATCAACGAGTATGAACTGAAGAAAGTGGCTCCATCCACATCCATCCATCATAAACGTACTCCACACGGCTCCGGGGGGTTCATGAAGGCCTTCTGAAGCGAAATGATGCGTTTGTGTAAAAAAATTCCATATTTAACAAGTTATGAAGTAAAATATCTAGCTTCCACCAGACCGCCTTCCGTATTCAAGTTACAAAGAAAGTGTAAACTGGCGTTGCGTCAGTTAAGCTTTTTCCATAAGTTGAATAAGGAAGGCGTAGGACGTATCATAATTTTTTTGAACTGCAAGAGTTTTACACTTTCTTTGTATGTTGAATACAGAAGGTGGTCTGGCAGAAGCTAGATATTTTACTTCATAACTTGTTAAATATGGATACCTATTTACACAAACACATCGCTTTGCTTCAGAAGGCCTTTATTAACCCCCCAGAGCCGTGTGGAGTACACGTTTATGATGGATGGATGTGGATGGAGGCACTTTCTTCAGCTCATACACATGACCCCTGTTCACTGCCATTATAAAGCTTGGATGCGTCAGGATATTTATTAAAATATCTCTGATTAGGTTCATCAGAAAAAAGAAAGTCATATACACCTAGGATGGCTTGAGCATCCAGATACAGTACTGTAATGAGAATTGGAAGAGAAATGTGCTTAATTGTGCTGAAAGTTACATTTACATGACTCTATATGAGAATGGCATAAAGAAAAACTATGATTAAAATAGAGGCTAATTTGAAATATTAAAAAAAAAATTGCAATTCCCCTTGTTTTCTCAAAATCTTGATGTTGGGGAAAAAGTTAATGCCATGTTATATGTTATCTACCATATATACATAGAAATATAATACATAAGTACTGTTAAGCTATTTAGTATTTATATTATCATGAATCTAAATGCTGTATACACTCTGTGCAATATTAATTTGATCTGCAAATTCCATTCCATTGCTCCTTCACATAAACACAGAATTACTATGTCTGGTTGTGATCCAAGGGAATAGCATAATGTGGTAGGGTAACAGCATCATTCATTGTTATGGGCTTTTGGGCACCTTTTTTGTGTTTTACAGAGTCCAGGGGACCCTGCAGTCTTAACTTATTGGCACTCTCTTACGCTCTGTACAATATATCTAATGTTATTACACTGGTCATACAGCTCTGCAGTCTCACCAGGCACTGGGGCTGAAGAGGTGGGCGCACCGTCTACAGTGTCCGCAAGGTTCTCTATACTGCCAGCAGCAACAAACTGAGCACGGCCTTCTTTGCTTCCTCCTTTAGGTTTTATCAGCTTCTTCATGCGGTCTGCTATCCAGTTTGACTTCCTGAAGCCACAAGAGTGAAAGAGAGCATACAGTGAGTAAAGCAATGGGTCCGTGGTGAAAAGGTCTGCTAGAGGCAGATGTTAAAGCCTGACTAACTTTGGTTGTTTGGGTGGAGTCATGCCAGGCAGACCTGGCTCCAGAACACGATATTGATCCATTATCTTCTCCACCAGCTTCTGCTTTTCCCTGCGCAGCTCATTGAGCTTGTCACTGATTTGGAGAGAGATGGACAGGTGGAAGAGAAAAACATGAGTTATTTACTGATGCAGGTGGTCCACTGCTGGACCCTTCAACATGGTGCATGTGGAAGTAGTGGACTAAAGTGAGCTGCAAAATGTTTTGCATGTATGTGTTCGTACAGGTACTCTCTCTGCTGGTTGTGGTGCTGGTCTCGGCTCTCCAGGCTGCTCTCCATTAGGGCTTTGTTTTCCTTAGCCAGATTCTGGTTCTGCTCAACTAAATGTCGGTTCTCCTCCTCCATGTTTGCCTTCAACTGGGTAAGGAGCTATAACACACATATAAATATTAGGACAATAAAGTATACAAAAAATGTGATTAATCTCAGATTTTCAATACGATGAAGTTTGCATCAAAAAGTCTGAGAACACAAATAATCCTAAAATAAAGTTCTGGATTTCTAAAAGGTAAATTTAAAACGTAAAAAGTATTATGACAAAATGATACAACATAATTTAATAATAATTCAATCTCCAATAATTTACATTTATTTAAATAATAATTTATAATTATTTAATTTTTTAATTATCATTTATTCATGAAAATATTTAGTACAAATAACAAAACGACACACACACACACACACATATATATATATATATATATATATATATATATATATATATATGTGTATATATATATATATATATATATATATATATATATATATATATATATATATATATATATATATATCTGATGGTAATTTGGGACCAAAAATTATTTAGACACTTTGACCTGACCATGTTTTGCTTAAGTGTTATCTGACATAATTAAGATTAATTTTTTTCGACACAGTTTAACTCTGAGATCTTGTCATATTGTATTACCATTTTTTTAAACTATAGTGAATAAACTGTATTAATGAATGAAATGTTCAAGGTGTCTGAATAAATTTTGGTTTGACTGTATGTATGTGTGTATGTATGTATATATATATAGATAATAAAATCAATAAAATTGTATATCTATTATAATCTATAAAATAATCTAATCTTCACTATTTATTATGTGTTGAAAACAGTTGCTGCTTAATTTTGTGGAAACCATGATACATTTTTCATGATTCTTTGATAAATAGTTCAAAAGAACAGCATTTTTTGGAAATAGAAATCTTTTCTAGACATTATACATTATAAATTTCTTTACTGATAATTTAATGTGTCCTTGTTAAATAATAGTATTGTTCTTTTAAAGTTATCAATCAATGTTGAAAACAGTTTTTGTTGCTTAACATTTTTGTGGAAACTAATGATAGAGAAATTAATATTTCTTATAATATCAAGGAAGAATTAAATTGACCAAAAGTGACAGTAAAGACATTTATAATGTTACAAAAGATTTCTATTTAATAAATGCTTTATTAAACTTAATAAATACTTTTAAAAATCCAAATAAATTTAAAAATCCAAATAAATGCTGTTTATTGAACTTTCTATTCATCAAAAAAATCCTGGAAAAAAGTATCAACATTTCCACAAAAATGTTAAGCAGCATAACTGTTTTTAACATTGATGATAATAATAAGAAATGTTTCTTGGGCACCAAATCAGCATATTAGAATGATTTCTGAAGGGTCATGTGACACTGAAGACTGAGTAATGATGCTGAAAATTCAGCTTTGCATCACAGGAATAAATTACATTTTAGAATATTCAAATAGAAAACGGCTCTTTTTTGTAATTGTAGTAATATTTCATTTTGATCAAATAAATGTAGTCTTGGTGAGCATAAGAGGCTTATTTCAAAAACATTAAAAAATTGTAATGTTTCCAAACTTTTGACTGATACTGTATATATATTACACTCAGAATTGTCATAATGTGCATTGTGTTCAGACCTGGTTCTGGCTGCTGAGACGGACATTATTGAGATCTAGTTGTTGGTTCTGCTCTTTAAGAGTGTTGATTTGTCCCTCCAGTCTGGTTCGTTCAAGCTGAGCCGCACTCAACTCTGCCCGCAGAACTGAACTCTGAGCCAGCAGCTCAGACTGTACCTGAACCCACTCCTTCTGCAGACTCTGATATCTACAGATAATACATACATTAAACAGGTGAATCTCACGAATGTCAAGGTCTTATTTTACTCCCAAAAGAAATAATAAAGACTTAAAGAAGGCTTAAAGAAAATGATGTTTGCCATTGAAATTACATTTATAACCTACATTCCATATTATGTAGTCGAAATGATTTAAAGTAGTCTGTCTCTACAGCCATCTGCCCATTAATCTAGACAAGTAATCAAAGCACCAATCTAAACACAGTTTACTGAATAAAAGCAAACTGCCTCCTCCCGGGTTATGTTAAAAAAATATTCTGTTCACTAAAGCAACAAGCTTTACAAATATTTATCATAGGCTGTAAAACCATGGCAGCAACTGTTTTGAAATGACTCATGCAGTAGCGAAACTTTGGTGGGGTGTACCGTCACCACACTGGGAGAAATGCAGTTTGTGGTGGGAGGTAGCATCACTTCCTCTGTCTTTCCCATGAATGTGCTCAACTGTAACTTCAACCCAGTGTTGTGGTCACTGCAATTATGACTTCCTCTCACCTTTCATTGTCCATTTTCAGTCTCTCCAGCTCCTTCTCACTCTCCACCTGCCCTTGTGTCACTTTCTCCATTTTCTGTCTCTCCATGCGTATCGATTCCTCTGCCTCCACCAACTGTGCTTTTTGCTCCAACAGCTCCTTATATCTAGACAAGTACAGTATTTTAGAACATTTTACAAGCTTTAAACCCTAATTTGGAAAAAACAAATCATAAATTAAGAGAGAATTTATTTTTTTTAGCTAATGTAAATTCCAGTTTAATTTGATGTTAAATGCATGTGGAACAATTACAGTAAACCAATACTATAATAATTATTGTATATTAATATACCATTTATTATTATTGTTTATATTACTATATATAAATTATTGTTTATACTAATATACTATATATATATATATATATATATATATATATATATATATACACTACACTTATTCACTCATTTTTGAAGTTGTATTTATCTGTTTGTGTATTCATATTTCGATTTCCACAGATGGACTTTGGACAAGATATAACAAGACTATGTGAATAATCTTAATTTATTATTTTTGTTATAAATAAATGATTATAAATTCAAGAATAAATTTTTTTTTCCTTATAGGCCTCTTATGTGAATAAGCTAAAAATCATTCTTATTTTTATTATTAAGTACATTATTATAAATTCCTTTATTTTTAAATAAATAAATTATTATTCATTTATTATTAATTAATTAAATATCCGGGGCACTGTACCTGGCCTCAGTGTCTTTATATTGAGCTTCTAGACTGCGACTGCTGCTTTTCAGTTGACTATGTTTGACCAACAACTCTTCTAACTCCGCCTCCTGTCTTTGTTGCAGAGCTGTCAATCTCTCATGATCCCGCCTTACAGCCTCCAGACGCATCACTGACTCCTCCTTCTCCTTGAGCCACACCCTCGATTCTGTCTCCAGAGCTGCATATCGCAATTCACCTTCACTGCAACGTGCCAACGTAGATGCATGTTCGGAACTCAGAGACGCCTGTTCCACCTGAGTGAGAGAAAGTGAGTAAAATAAAGCAGATATAATGAGAGTGCAGTCATTCGGGTGAAAATAACACGTTTATGAAAAGCCTCTATAATTTAAAGTGGTGTACATTTATGATCCGTCAACGGTATGATTGAAACCCTTGAGTGTCCGCCCACTATAAAACTAATATGGATTTAAACAAATGTCAGGTACTAAAATACCCTCGGCCTTTGTTTCAGCATCAAGGGTCCATTTTGAGATCAGCAACCCACACTCAATCAAGCACTCACCTGTAGTTTGGTGTTGAGGGCCTGTAATTTAGCACAGTTCTCTTGCAGCGAGATGGAGTGGCGCTGCAGGGTGTCCAACTGCTCTCTGAGCTGAGCACAGGCTGACTGAGACTGAGTCAGCTGAGACAGCAACACCTCCCGCTCTCGTTGCAGCACTGCATTCTGGGATACAACCAGAGGCACAGAATTCAGCATACAGAGCGGGCAAGTTATTATCTGTTCATTTAAAATGTAATCAGAATCCCTGGACGATGTTAATGATGTTTAAATAAAGACATACATGAAATGGCCCTGAGGGGCCCAAAACGTGATTACATTTCAATGGGCATTTGGCATTTTATCTCACCTCCCTCTCCGTATTTATCAATCTTTGACTCAACGCCTCCTGGCTTCCATTGCCAATCTCTGCCGTTGTGTGCGGTTGTTTGTTCCCTGAGTTTTCAGTGTCTTGTGCTGCATAGATAGAGTCTGTGGGCCCTGAGTTCTGGTTGTGGTTATCCTTATCTACAATACTGACAGTGGCCTCCTGGGGGCCTCCTGCCAGCAGTGGAGACTTTCTGTTTGATTCACAACCCTCGATCCTCTGTGCGTGCGAGTCAGGAGCAGGCCGTTGCTGTTGTTTAGCTGCCATTTCAAGCTTGGTCTGCAGCTCTTCAAGTGTTCGGTTCAGCTCTGTCACCTGATTGGATAACTCTCGAGACTGGGCGCTCTCATTAGCCAGATCCTGGTTGTGAGTGGGATATTAAAGTTAGACAAGTGCAGTATCTAGCCAGATTTATCCAGAACCAACCAGGTGCCTCTTTAGGAAAACCTGAGCAATAACAGCTTTCATTAATCTCACAAAGATGCATTTTCAGCACAGTTGTCTAAGGAGGGGAAATCTAATTGCATTGAGGATTTTCAGATAAGAAAGCAACTTGAAAACAATTACCTTGTTGAAAGGAAATATTCAAAGTGGCCCATTTTGCAATTTCTCAGCTCAATGGGACCTCCAGGCAAACATAATTCCAGAAATATGGTGTACCAAGGCGCTATAGTAATTGCTTTTATCATTCAGATATCGCATGCAAACACTTTGAATACTGCACAGACCTTTGTTAGAGAGTCAATTTGGGCCTTGCTCTCAGCGTTGAGTGTGCCGAGTTGCAGATTCTCCTTCTGCAGCTCCTCGAACTGTGCACATGTCTCTTTGAGCTGAGAAAGCTCCTGACACATGCGTCTGTGGGCAGATGACAGACGTAGTGAGTGGTACACATAATATTCTTATGCCATGCTATTTGTTTCATAAGATCAGATATAAGGACTCTGTCAAAGGTTCAGTGTGAAAGGAATAGTTCACCCAAAAATGAAAAAGTATTCATTTATACTCATCCTTGTGTTTTGCAAAAACCAAAAGGCCATAGTCCATACAACTTGTGCGGTATATTCCAAGTTTTATGAAGCTATATGATTTGTGTAAGCAACAGGCAAAGGTCCTATTGCATGTCTGTACCTGTTTTGTGCCTCTAGACTGCAGGCTCGTTGGTTGCCATGCTCTAGGGCAGATGTTGTGCTTTCCAGCTGCTGTCTAAGTCTGGCCATCTCTCTTTCTCTTTGTCGTAGCTCACGCCGTTGACTGTCCAGCTCTGCCTGACACGCCTCCTTCTCCTGCTCCAGTCGCGTGACTTCAAGCAGAGCTTCTTCCCGCCCTCTAGTCAGAGACTCCGTCTCCACGCCAGATTCTCGTAGTTCAGCTTGTAGCTCTTCTTCATGCCGCCTGGCAGACTCCAAGGTCCGGCCCAATCTTTCAAGTTCAGCCTTAAGGTTTTGGTTGGTCAGCTCTAACTGATCACCCTATGAGAAAAGAGTTTGGTGCCCTCAGTCAACAAACAAACATTTTTTCTTCAGATTTAATGGAATAATTCACCCAAAAATTAAAGTTCTGTCATAATGTACCTATGCTTATATCTCTGTAAACTTATAAGCGGTTAATGTTCCCTGAAATACAAAAGGAGATTTTTACATTGCTCTTTTCCACACAACAGAAGTAAATGGAGACTGAGCATTTAAAAGGCAATAAAAAAAGCATCATACTACTTCACCGTTAGTCTGAGCGACTTGAAAATTGCCGTGCAGCGTCTTCGTCCGAGGGGCCACGATTGTCTATGAGGACATTGACGCATCTAGAAAAACATGTCCGCCGTCGCCCACTGAATTTTGAGCAGCTATCAGACAAGGTTAACGGAGGCCGATCGGAACAAAACTCGCTGGGTCTGTTTGACTTACGGCCCTAGAGGCCTGTGAGAAATTCTAAAGAAATCGGCCACTGGGGGGTGTCTTCGCATTTTTCACATGCATAAAGCATCGTGTATTGCGTGATTTTTCACGTACACCCCCGACATTCGTACCACATGGTAGTACTCCTCACTCTGAACAACTTTACCTCTAGGGCCGCCACTGTCCATCGAATCGTTCGTCAAATATTGGAGAGTATTTCAAAAACCAACTTTGGCAAACTAGTCCTAGGTTTCTGGCTCAACCTCAAGAACTCTTAAAAAAAACTTTAAAAACCATATATTTCCAATGGCAAATTGCCTGTATTGGCTGTAAATGGTCTTTTCCTTTTATAATTTAAGTGGTTACATGCTTACTAAATAAAATGTAAAATCTTTTTGCGCAAGTGCCTAAAATGCTTGAACCCCGATAATTGCTGCTTGCAGCTATATTTTAAAATGTAATTTATTCCTGTGATGGCAAAGCTTCAGAGTCACATGATTCTTCAGAAATCTGATTTGGTGCTCAAGAGACTTGTTTTATTATTATCAGAATTGAAAACAGTTTGTGGAAACCCTGATTTAAAAAAAATCAGGATTGATGAATAGAAAGCTCAAAAGAACAGCATTTATTTGAATTTTTGTAACAATTTAAGTATTTACTGTCACTTTTGATCAGTTTAATGCATACTTGCTGAATAAAAGTATTCATTTCTTTCAAAACAAAAATCATACTGACATAAACGTTATCTACATGACTTGTATGCTAAATTAAAAGTCTTTTAAAGCTATATGATAGCTTTGTATATGGATTTAAATGGAAATTAAAATGTTTTTTTCACTGAAGTTTAAACAGTGCAGAAGTTTAAAATCTGTATATTTAAAGTTGGCATATCACATTCAGTCGTGAGACATGCAAGAACCAATGGCATTACTGACGTTAAATATGCAAATGAGAATTAAGAGATTAAAATTTGTGAGTGACATATTTTGGTCTATTCTTCACACAAATCCATATAATGCAGCACATATGGACTAATATATTCATATAAACTGCTTTTATGGTGCTTTCTGTTCTTTTTGAAGATTGACGGCTTTAGTTCTCATTCACTTTAATTGTATGTCTCTTCCTTTGCATTCCATAGAAAAAACAAGTGGGTTTGGACAACACTAGGGTGAGTAAATGATGAGCTTTCTTTTCTTTTTCTTTTTTTTTGTGAACTACCGCTTTAAAGACCAATTACCAACAACTATTGGCATCTCATTACTGTTACCCACGCTGATGCTCTGCCCAATGTGTTTTTTGATATCCACTCATTGTTATAGCATAATTTTAATGTAGGCACCATTAATCTCAATGTTCCTCCAGTCATGTAATCCATATCTTGTAGTACAGCAAAAGGCTGAACAAATAACCCGCCTCACCTTGCGTACAGCAGCCCTGAGTGAGTCTATGGTGCCTTTGAGAGTCTCCCTCTCCCTTTCCAAGGCTGCTCTCTCTCCCTCTAATTGGGAAATCACTGCAGCTTCCATCTTCTGGAACTCCACCTGACTGCGCAGACGCATCAGCTCCTCCTCCTGCTGCATAGATTCACCCTGTAGCACCTGACAAATAAACACATTAAGTGGTTATTTTATCCAAAGCAAATCAAAGCGAAGTGCTGTGCTTGAAGGCACAATGCTGATGATTCATGGATGGGTCCTTGAGGAAATCCAAGCGGCATCTTTTTGAATTACAATCCCAGATCATTATGCCGTATGATACAATGAGTACAAGTGGAAAAAGTCATTATTGTGAGAAATAGTCTTTCTTTTACATGGGTCTAGTAACCATATTGTATGTCTTTCTTAATTGCTAGTGGCAGGGAGTTAAGTTTATACTTGGTGAGTCATCATCGCCTTTATCGACTGGACCGTTATCTCACTTTGAGTGGATTGTGAAAGAGTGGATTGTTAACTGGTGTAGTTATGTAGTAATTAGGGTTTTTTGTGTCATAACTCGATGGTTCATTACCTCAATCTGTTTCCTAGCCTCCATAAGGCTCTCTGCTGCTTTCTTCAACCGTTGGTTCTCAGCTTCCAGGAAAACCAGCTTGTGTTCGGCCTCCAAGACCTTCTTTGTCTGCTCTGCCAGTTTGGAGCGCACATCCTGGGCTAAAGTGGTCTGTCTGTCAGCCTCTTCCAGGGCTTGCTGAAGCTGGTTATGCAGGGCAAGGGTGTCCTGGGAGAATTTATCTTCTTCTGTCATCTGGGCTTCAGTGCTGTACGTCTGAGATGTCTCTTCTGTGATGTCTTTCTTTCTTTCAATTTCTTTCTCACCCTCAGCCTCTCCTCTCTCTTTGCTGTTCATTTCATCTATAACCTTCTTTTTTTTCTCGCTGAGGATTACGTCGCCCCCCTCTACCCCCTCTCCATCTTCTCTCTGGGCTTTTATTACGCCTTCTTTTCCATCATGTTTCTCTCTTCTCGTGTCATTTCCCTCGCATTCCCCTCTTGGGATTATTGGCTTTTTCCCTTCTTTTCCCTCCGAGGCTGTTCTCTCTTCCTCTAGGTCTTTCCGTTTCTGTTTTGTCCTCAGCTCTTCGAGATTTATCTTCAAGCTGCTATTTTCATTCTTTAGACGCTCCAGCTAACAGTTGAAAGAGAAATGACAGGGCCTGATTCATAGAGTTGAGATGAGGACAAAATGACAGTAGACAAAACGCTTGGAATAAATGTCTTTAAATCCGTCTAAAGTGCCTCACCTCCTTTAGGGTGTTTTGAAGCTTTTGTGAGAGTTGGTCCATGCGTCTCTGGAGCTCTTCAGTCATCTCAGGGGAGCTGGCCTGCTGAGCCTACATATGAGAGATGGGAACATGGCAAACCTGAGAATTGACACGAATCAGTTTGTTACCTGAGGATAAAACTGGCTAAACATCCACTGACCTCTTGTTCAGCCTGCAGGTGCTCTAGTCGTCTCCTTAGTTCAGCGTTCTCATTTTCAGCTCCCAGAAGCCTCAGTGAGGAAGCCTCGTTTACCTCCTCACTTAGAGGCTTCAGATCTAAATGACAGTGAGAGAGAGACGCACATGTAGACACGTTATTAAAGTGAGTTTGCTTTAAAATTGCTTTAAAACATAAGACTTTAGTTAATCTTCGAAAACATAATTTTTTTTCTGTCCCTCCACTGACAGTCAAGGTAACTAAAACTTGGTAACGTAAGACCTTCATTCATCTTCGGAACACAAATTAAGATAGTTTTGATAAAATCCGATGGCTCAGTGAGGCTTCCATTGCCAGCAAGATAATTAACACTTTCAGATGACCAGAAAGCTACTAAAGACATGTTTAAAACAGTTCATGTGACTACAGTGGTTCAACCTTAATGTTATGAAGCAACGAGAATACTTTTTGTGTGGCAAAAAAACAAAATAGCTACTATATTATTCAACAGTATCTAGTGATGGGCGATTTTTTACAACACTGCTTCATGAAGCTTCGAAGCTTTACGAATCTTTTGTTTCGGAGCATGAAAGTCACATGATTTCAGTAAATGAGGCTTTGTTATAAGTGTTTCGAAACTTCAAGGGTTCACCACTGGGGGGCGTGACTTTGGCAGTTTGATACATGCTCCGAACCACTAATTCGAAACAAAAGATTTGTAAAGCTTCGAAGGTTCATGAAGCAGTGTTTTGAAATCGCCCATCAATAGATATTGTTGAATAAAGTCGTTATTTTGTTTTTTGACGCACAAAAAGTATTCTTGTCGCTTCATAACATTAAGGTTGAACTACTGTAGACATATGAACTGTTTTAAATATGTCTTTAGCTTTATGGGCATCTGAAAGTGTTAATTATCTTGCTGGCAATGGAGGCCTCACTGAGCCATCGGATTTTATCAAAAATATATTTGTGTTCTGAAGATGAACGAAGGTCTTACGGGTGTGGAAATGACATGAGTGATTAAAAACAGAATTTTCATTTTTGGGTGAACTAACCATTTAAGTCTTGAGAAGAGATACAATCGCTTTATATGATGAACTGATTTAATTTAGGCTTTTAATTTGTGTTTCGAAGATTAACCAAAGTCTTATGGGTTCGGAACAATGTAAGGGTGAGTAAATGATGATAGAATTTCATTTTTGGTTGAAATATCCCACAACTCAAAAATGACATTTCTATCATCAACTCATGAGAAGCAAGGCAGGATGTTTACTCTTTTCTTTTCTACACAATGGAAATGGATGAACACTGTCAAGCTTCAAAAAAGATAAAAAAGGAACATGAAAGTGTTATTTGTTATAATTTTTGGAGCTCAGCTCTGTCTGTTCCCATTCATTTTCGTTGTATAGAAAAGAGCATCCAGAACAATGCTAATCTTTTCCTTTTGTGCTTTACAGAAGAAAGAACAACATACAGGTTTGGAATGACATAAAGGTGAGTAAATTATGACAATTTAGATTTTTGGGTGAACTATCCCTTTAACATTGAGTGGGAGTGATAGGATGGGATGTAAATGTATTCATAAATGTCTGTTTCTAAACATGACAGCTTGATTTGCATAAACATGATTGATATACAAACACATGAAGTCAAGAAATCAATCGTCTAGCTATGGCAGTTGAGTCATAATATCAAATATCAAACCATGCATAATTAAACCTACCAATCTCAGGCATTATTTCTTGAACATCCTCGTCAGACTCTAGCTCTGATTGGAGGAATTGATGATGAGTCTCTCTTTGACTGACACCCACAGAATGAACCTGGCGCTTGAGATCCACCTGCAGACTCATATTCATCTCCAACAGCTCGTCTACCCTCTGTCTCTCAACATCCCGCTCCTACACAAATGCAATTATATACCCATATAGCGTTATGAATACACATCATACATTTTAGAAGAAAGCATTTCTTTCATTTAACTTCATACATTTCAAAGTAAGTTTAGAAGTTTTCTTCTAACTCAACATAATCAATCAAAATGAGTTCCACACAATGGAAGCATGACAATAAAACCCTATAAGTTCATAAAGTCATTCATACACTCTCCATATCCGCAAGCTTCTGCCTGAGAAGAAGATTTTCCTTCTCCAGTTCCCGCAGAGCAGTGCAACGCGCCCGAGCATCAGCCAGCTGCTCATCCAGAAGAGCTTTGTTCTCTTGCAGTGAGGCGCAGTACTGCTGCTGCTCCTGTAGGGCCAGAGAAAATGTGCTTTAAAGGAATTTTTTACTCCAAAATGAAATACAGTTATCAATCTTCATGCTGTTCCAAACCCATCTGACTTATTTTCTACTGTGATATTTTGGCAGAATGTTCACGCTGCTCATCAGGGACTGTCTGTCTATTTATAATTGTTTTATGACTGATCACAACATTTTTTTAAGCTTTTGTTCCACAAAGTTGATCATTTGCCTTTATGTACAGTATGCATGTTATACACTGACCGGCCAAAAAAAAAAAAAAAAAAAGTCACTCTTTGGATTTAAATAGGCAAATACTTATGTCTATGACTGGATCAGTATTGCTGTGATTATTAAGTTTTCTAGCATGTTATATCTTTGAGAACAGTTCTTTTAACCCTAATTGATGGAGTGTGTAGCTTTTCATTTCTTAAACAACCATGTAGGAAGGCGTATCATGGCCATATTCCAGGATGGCAATGTCAAGATTCATCAGGCTCAAATTGTGAAAGAACAGTTGGGAGGGAGCATGAAGAATCATTTTCACACATGAACTGGCACCTCCGAGTCCAGAGCCAGAAGTTCACTGAAAGTCTTTGGGATGTGCTGGAGTAGACTTTACAGAGTGCTTGACTCTTGCATTTTCAATACAAAGATCTTGACAAAAAATTGATGCACCTCTTGATGGATATAACATCACAATTTATTTCCATCAAGAGGTGCATCAATTTTTGGTCAGGATCTTGTATTCACACTCCATCAATTAGGGTTCAAAGAACCATTGCCAAACATATAACATGCTAGAAGAAGAATAATTATTAACAAAGAAACATTTATTTTAAATTTTGAAGTATCTTAAAATACCATGTAAATACATGCATGGTATTTTGAACAGTATTGTTTTTGCTCTCTTTCAACCTAATGTATTTTTAAATATGCAGAGTTCCTTTTGTGTTTCACGGAAGAAAGTCTTATGGGTTTAGAACAACATGAGGGTGAGTACATGATCATTTTCATTGTTGGGAGACCTATTCATTAAAACATACCTTTCTACAAATTAATGTACCTTTAGGTTTGCTTTTTTGCAACTTTCATTTCATAAAACTAATCATTTGCCAGAATACATGTCAAAATTAGCACAAATAATATTCCATTTCCAAATTATAGCACTCCAGTTTGTCATTCCAAAGCATGATGATTCAGCCTGATATATATCTCCTCCTCTACCTTCAACTGTGTGCGGTACAGCTCCATGCTGCGGAGCCGATGTGTGCTATTTTTCAGCTCCGCCTGCAGTTGCTCTACTCTGGCTGCACGCTCACGCAGACAGTCCAACTCATCTTTCAGACCCCGGCTCACACGCACTTCCACCTGCAATGATCGGTTCTGAGCCAACCAAACATAGGATGATATGTCAGTGAAATGAGCATCTGTCCAGTGTCTATACACATATATTGATGACCATTATACATTGTTTATTATCAGAGTAGTGTGCTCACTTCCTTCTGTAGTTTTTTTATTTCTTCCTCCATACTTTGCATTTCTTGCTTGTAATCCATTAGTTGGTCACCTTTGTCCTCCCTGTAAAACATTTTGATTTGTAAATATCTTTAAAGGTGAAGCATAATTTCTGTGCCACTAGTGTAACCAAACGGAATTGTAAAAAATAATGAATGTTTTCCATTGGCTGGAGAAGCAGAAAATCCGGCTCAAAATTCACAAATGTAATTATATTGGAAAGTTCAAACAAAAAAGGATTTATCCATTGATTTATGCATTGGTATTTCAACTCAAATCACACACATTACTTTTAAAAATTGTAATAACAACAGGGACTTCAGTTAAACAAAATTAAAACAACTGAAAAATATTCAAAGGTTTGGGGTCAGTGTGATTTATTTATTTATTTTTTATGATTTTGTAATAAGTTTCTTATGATCACCAAGTCTGCATTTACTTAAAATACTATAAAAACAGTAATATTGTAAAATGTTATTACAAATTAAAATAACTGTTTTCTATTTTAATATATATTAAAATGTAATTTATTCCTGTGATGACAAAGCTGAATTTTCAGCATCTTTCTCCAGTCTTCAGTGTCACATGATCCTTCAGAAATCATTCTAATATGCTGATTTGAAATTACTTATAATTATCAATGTTGAAAAAGGGCTAGTTACTATTTTTGTGGATACTGTGATACATTTAGGTGTAGTTTCACAGACAGGGCTTAGATTCAAATTGAAAAAAACATTACTAATGCGCATCTTGAGACAAAATAATATAATATATATGTCGAAATGTTTTGTAACATTATAAAAGTCTTTACTGTCAGTTTTGATCAATTCAATGCGTCCTTGCCAAATAAAAAATATCTTACTAACCGCAAAATTTGAACGGTAGTGTATATTGTCCATAAACATATAAAACATACTCACAGTTCCTGTTTGAGTCGACGAAGTTTAGCTTTTCCTTCTGCCAGCTGCACAGCCAGTCCTTCAGGCGGTCCATCGCCAAACCCACTCGACGTGGTTATATGGGTTGTAGATGATTCCCGTTCCTGAATAAGTTCTGCTATCCTCTAAATATCAAGAGATAACATAGACATTCAAAGCTAAAGAATACCCTTTTTGAACACTACTGCAAATCTAGCCTCGCTACTTGCCCTAGAAAATGCCAACATAAGTTTTTCTCTCACCTCCAACTGTGTGTCTCGTTGGGCTAACAGGTTCTGGATCTGTCTGGCCATGGAGCAGAAAAGAGTCTGTAGCTCAGCTCCATTCAGCCCACACATATCTCCAAACTCCAAAGGAAGCACTGTGCTCGGGTCCTGGGTCACCTGGAACATGATGAATCACAGGGTTTGTGACACACTACACACTTTAGTTTGAGATTATGCTTAGGTTATGTTCAAAATTCACTGACCTCTTGTATGCAAAGTGCAATCTCTGCTTGTGTGTCAATGTCCAAGCACTGAATTTGCTGAATAAACGTTTCTTTCCTTTCACACTGGTAAAAATGAGTCAGAGAAATGAATCACACACTGTAAGCATCAATATGTTTTTCAACAATACACTCTAATCGATTTAACAGAAACTGAAATTTAACTGAAACTCTCCATTAAAGGTATTAAATGTGTTTACAGTGCTTAGTTACCTGTACTGCACAACCCAGCAACAACAGTAGCAGTCTTCTGAGCTCTGCAACAGCGCCCTCTATTGACATGGAAACCGACATGACACCAACAAAGCATTTTTACTTAAAAATGTGCACTTTTTTTGTTTGTTTCTTTTCATGAAATAAACAGGACCCCACCTGTCAGGGGATCTCGACCTAAAACAGCAACATTTGGTAGTGGCATCAGCACCAGCTGCTGTAGATTTTCCTGTAAGAGAAACACGCATTAAAGAAATGACAGGCATTGAAAATTCATTGGTGTTTTGCTGTCATCCCAGACAATGCACAAGTAAGAGGTTAAAGTATGACACACATTAGAGCACAGAAGAAAGTTTTTCATGTGCAGACATGACCAAAAGGAAACAAGCAAGATTGGGGAAAATAGGCTTATTAATCTGCAGCAACTGACATTTAATTTAGTATGAGTAATGATCTAATGCCTTTAAAAACTA
Source organism: Ctenopharyngodon idella (assembly GCF_019924925.1). Classification (NCBI taxonomy): domain Eukaryota; kingdom Metazoa; phylum Chordata; class Actinopteri; order Cypriniformes; family Xenocyprididae; genus Ctenopharyngodon; species Ctenopharyngodon idella. Next base: position 15,073,493 of record NC_067233.1, on the reverse strand, counting down.
CTTTCCATTACAAAAAGGACTGTGGCAAATACCATGGTACAGTGATTTATAGGATGGCACTGAATGATTACCAAATTCATATACAGTGGTAATATTCCAAGGTACTTTAAAGAACACCATGAAAACAAAATTCAAAAACATGCTATTACCATGGTACTTTCTTTTAAGTGTATGTAGAAGTTAGCTAACACTGTAAAATGCTACATCCTCTGTAAATGTTTTTATATCTTGTTGTTACTTTATTAATACTTTGCAGGAAATTGCATTGCCCCAGTAGCTTGCACACTTAATAAGACACTTCCGACTCTGTACCAATCTACAATATGCAGATTAAAAAGAAATAATACATAAAAATTATCAAGAATAAATTTTTTTTTTTAAAAAGAGCGCTAACATACTAAGATAAAAAATGTGCACATGATGATAAGAGGACATAAATAGACTGTACTAAGTCTCATCTATATATACAGTACCAGTAGCTGATGAACATTCATAGCACATAAGTTAAAAATACATATGTGGGTATTTAACAGGTGGTGATGTGCTGTTTGTATTTAATAATTCTATAAATTATGCACATTTTATGAAGTAGTTAAGGAAAAGAGTTGTGTAAAAATGGTGAAATTGTTTTAAGAAATGGTCACAAGTTACATCCAGTGTTATTTTAGTATTATTTATATACCATTATAGTCTTTATTAATATTTTGAATTAGCTGTTATTTTTATATTTCAAATTTTAGTAATTTTGTTATATACTTGTTATATACCATTAGTTTATTTATATATTTATATTCAGCTTTAATTTCAGCCATAGTTTTTGTAATTTTTGTGCTTCAACTTAAGTTTTTAAGTTCAGGTTTTTATCTAATATTTATATTTTATTTCAGCTTTATTTAAATTAACAAAAATAGCTTTACATTTAGTTAACAATAACAACACTGGTTATATCAAATAAGATTTCCCATACACTTTCACAGAAATGCATCACCTGCCTGTATTCAGTGTAATTATTAATCAGCTAGTTTTCTTCAAGATATACCGATAGCTGTGGAGTCAGAAAACACACTTCATTTGTATTTTAAAAAGCTTATGCCAAAAATCCAGGTAATGCAGATCAGTACAATATAAGGAAATCATAATTTTGAGGTTTTTGCTACAGTTGTTTTTTAAAGAATATAAGCTTTTTGTATCTGAATTTAATTTTAAAATGTCCGGAACACAAACATGTTCCACATGCTTTGAGTGAAAATAACAGTGCAAAAAACATGTCCACTGCTAGGACATTTGAAACAAGAAGTGAAACCACAGAAACCAAAAAAAACAAACATGGCTAACTTGTTCTACAGCTACAGGCGTAGCACATGCTGTTTAGTGAGCTAGTGAACTGTCCATTCATACACTGTTTACCTGATCTTTACCATCAGGTGCTGGCAGCATTTTGATTCTAGTCATTTTTGAAGGGAATCAAGTAATATTATGTATTTGTGAAATGTACTTGTAAAGATATTTCTCATGTTTTCACATAGTAATTTGTTTAATGCTTTAATTCAGTACCTGATAGTATGATCTCAGGTGTCGATTGAGGATGGAAAAGTTCTGCACTCTGAGAATCTTGTCATCGCCCACATTGTGGTAGATTTGTTCTACCTTTGGATTGGGATCACTGATTAAAGAAACCAAACAAACAACAAAAATGTCGCCATTAGCTGAGTCACTGTTGAACTAGGCCATCATCAATGCACTTTTTTTTATCAAACTACATTATTCAAAACAAATTAGATGTTATTATTTTAAGTTTTACACTTTCACTTTTTGAGTCTCTTACATGATCCTCATGACCTCATTGAGGTAGACTCCATTGGTAAGCTTCAGGTACTGCCTCACTGCATTCTGGGAGTTGGAGTTTACTTCCATGTATTCCTGAGAGAGTGATCCAGTCTCCTCCTCATCGACAATACCCTCAAATAGATGCACCTTATAGACAATGAAAACAATGCCCCGTTCATATCAAGGTGCACATGAAGAAAAACTGAGTAAGTCTGAGTATAAATGATCTTAGTTTACTGTTGTGAATGCTTGATTGTTACTGCACCTTTCTACATAAAGTTGGTCAGAATTTTAGGTGAATTCAAAGTTTCATTTTGACTCTAAATTCAAAAGAAATCATTAGGTATTTTAAGATACTTCTCGCTGTTCAAATATAGCTGTGCTTTTTAAACATGCTAGCTTGTGTTTAGCTGATCCAAGCTGGTCATTAGCTGGAAAAACCGGACTGATATAGTTGTGGACACCTGGTAGCCAGTTTGTTGCTGGTCCAAGATGGTCTATCAACTTGGACCAGCTAAAAACCAGGTACCACGTTGCAAAACACAGTTAACTTTGTAATATTATATTTTTTTTAGCAGGAAACAGCATACATGTTGATCAGTTGTTTATTTGTTAATGATTAAATTTGACAATAAATAACATTAATTGATCAAAAATAGTTTCTGAACATGATTCATAGTTCCAGAATATTTCTGAACTGGTTTGAAAAGTTTACAAAACATTTTACTGAACATCATGAAGATTATCAAAGAACTTTAACTGTCTTTTTGCTTACCACCTACCCATGTAACAAGTGCACTTCCCATAAATTCTTCTAACATTTCCGTAACGTTTACGTCCATCTTCTTTGTACCGTACCTGATCGGTTTTATTCCATAAAACTCAATGGATTATTTAAATAATAGACTTTGAAGAGTACATTTCATGGTTACCGTAATTCTCTTGACAATAAACTGTCAAGAAAGAACTGTTTAACTGTTAACATCTTTGCTTTCTGTGTCTCTCCCTTCCCTCATTAGTCACACTTCGAAACCACACCGGAATCTAGAGTTGCATTGCATTAGGTCTGTTCCCCTCTGCGCGTCCTCATGTCAGCATGACGCCCATGACGCGCGTGTTTCCACATTGAACACAGCAAGACCGCAACTGAAAGATGTCACAAAACCCTAGTAGGCTGCCTATCTAGACGGCATTTTTGTGTTGCACTTTGAGACTCTATTCTGCAGCCTACGCTTTATTTCCCCCAACTGCTACCTAAATAGGTTAATCAGATTCATTAGTCTTTGAGACACAACCTAGGTGTGTGGGCAACACAGGAAATAAAATCTATTTATATCAGTTGAAGTCATCGATAACACTGCACTTGAAATAATTGATAAAAGCTACATGCAAATACAGCAATGCATGATTTGCAAGATGATTTGAGAGATTTTTTTTCGAGATTAGGAGTGACAGAAGAGCAAAATTAAGTTTTTGCCGCTGTCTAGTGGTGGAATGGTGTAGTGCACTAGCAGAACTTCGGGTCTTTTGTGACATTATGTCTTTAGTGTCACTTTAGATCAATTAAATGTGTTTTAATGACAAATTATAAGATAGAAGTTTTTATGTAAAATATGATCTTTTAAAAATGAAATAAGCACTTTTTTTCATGTAATGACCAATCCACAGAAATGACAGATTAGTTGAACCTAATGTGATCTAGTGCAAAACTAATTGCTAATTTTACTTATTAAAACTAATAAGTAACTAGATGCATAAAGTTGTATTTCTTGTGTTGGCCTAATGTTGTGTTTTGTGTATGAGTGCTTTGGGAGCAGTATTAATGGTCATCAAAGGGATAAAGAGATTTCATGTGTCAGAACAAGTACCCAACAATATGGCCTGCCGCATTCAGTCAGCGTAATCCAATTCATTTCTCTCTCACTCTCTCTTTCTCTCTCTCTCTCTCTCTCTATCTGGATAGGCAGAAGAAGAGGAAATGGATTTAACACTACAATATTTCACAAGAGAAGTTGTGTGAGGGAAGAAGTGTCCAAAATGAAAAACATATTTCAACACAAAACAGAAAAACAAAAACAAGTACTTGTCGTTCATGAGACACAATGACCATGTGACTTCACAGATCAGTTAAAAACTCTTTATTTGTCGCATACATCTTCTGCAGTTTCAGCTCTCTACTTTTTTCTATTAAAGCAAAGCATGAAGCAGCAAAACATCTACAGACCTCATGTGATGAAATGTACTATTTCATTGCCTTCATTTCCTTGAAATTTTCTTCTTTAACTCTTCCTCATACATCTTCATCTTATATATTATTGTCATGTCAGACAGGGGTATTTTGGTACCATCAGATTTTTCAGTTTCCAGCATTTTGAGAGGTTACTGGTTTTTACCTCAAATATTTGGGTAACTTGATGACTTCATTTAACAATGAAGTAGCAATGTTACATTATAATTATGATGACTTATTTCCTTTTGATGATGATAATCAAGGACAGTTAGCACTCATGTGTACATGAGCACTCATTATGAACAATTACACTTGGTCTTTTAGGCTGTGGCTGGCTTTTCTGCCTCTGGCTCTGTGCCCGGGGTCGCAGCGGACGCGTCGCCCACCTGAGCGAGCTGGAAGAGTTTCATCATCTTTTCTTTAGTCTCCAACAATGTCTCCTTCACTCCCTTCTCCAGGATGTATCCCTCTGTCTCGATCTCCATATTCTCCTGACCCAGCACACCCTCCATTGCAGTCTGCAGATAGCGCAGACTCACTAGAATGGACATCTGAGGACCAAGGAGATATAGAGGTCAGAGTTCAAATGACATTTTCTTCAGATTTTCTTCAAATGACTCCTCTTAAAGAGTCTTCGTCAAGTGATAGTTTAGCCATGAATTAAAATTCTGTTATTTGCTCACCCTCGTTGTTACAAACCAGATGTTTGTTTTCAACAAAAGAGCATTTTAGGGTCCAAAACAACATCTGACCCATTTGACTTTCATTGTATGGACAAAGAAACACTAAGACATTTTTAAAAATATATTATTTTGTGTTATACAGAAGCAAGAAAGTCATACAGGATTATAAAGACACAAGGGTGACTAAATAGTAACAGAATTTTAATTTTATCTCTTCAGTAAGTTTCTCTCTCTCTTATACACAACATTTTGTTCCACTTTATACTAATATGTGGCTGGAACAACAAACAACACCTGAATTTGTGAAGTAACAGCTAATAGTACACAACATTGAATATCATACTACTTCAATATCATATTTTGTCAAAGCAAATCTAGTTTTATTTGTGCTGGCAGCAGAAGTTGAGTTTTCTGACTACTGAATTAGCAGATGAGGAGTGATGAGTCCTGCAATTAGTGTTACAAAAGCTGAGATAGTGATGTGGTTTTGGGTGCAAGTTATTTTTATGCTTAAATAATGAATATTGACACTTCCGAGTTCACAACTGTACTGCCAGCCTTTCCGGAAGTGTGTCAATATTAAATGAGTGATGAGAGTGTGAACCGTTCAATGTGTTGAGCACATTAGATTATACAATGTGTTATTCAAGGTTGACACTTAAAATCATGTGGTTATTTTTGGGGGAGTCCACATAAAATATTCCTCTGATGCAACTGTCAGATATTATCACATACTATTTAGGTTTATATGGCATAACATTTTTTAATGTTGGTGTGTAACTGTAATGTTTAGTACTTCAGTCTTAAAGGTGATGTCTGTAAACATTGTTCTGTTTAAAATATTATTTTGTGGTTCTGTTAGGTGACTAGACAGTGCACAAATTACACACCTCACCTGTAAGATCATCCAATAGAGCTGTTCTGTTATTATGTCAATTTGGGCTATTTTGCAATGAGTTCACACGGGAAGTTAACATGTTTTTTAAGTATATTGGTTTTGTGGTTTATGAGTAAAATAAGTTCTGTGGTTAGCATTGCTTAAAGAGCCTTTAAAGAGCATGAAAAGTTTGGTTTGGTAAGATTGTTTAATGTTTTTGAAAGAAATCTCCTATGCTCACCAATGATGAATTTATGACTATAATTTATCTTGGACAACAAAACATGAAAGTCTTTTCATATAATGTCTATCACAGATCTTATTTTACTCAAATCAAAAACTTCCATTAAAAATACCCTCAGGAGATTCCCGAGAGAACTCATGGGTCGGAAATGCAAATTATTTAAAAACTCTGTAATTACTACTCATTCAACCTATTAATCAGCCCATACCTGGAGAAGGAAAAAAAGCAGAACACAAGGGCCGATGGTGTTCATTAAACCCATGTAGTAGCTGACAAGGGCCTGGCGGCAACCTCGGCTGTACAGGTTTAGCTCTTCAGTCTGATACTCGTAGTTGTAATGGGCAGAATTGTCCAGGAGACTGTTCTGGATGCAGGGCCGTGGGGAGGCGGGGTTACAGCAGCTAAATGGGACCCCATCCACCAGGTATCGGCCATCTACGTTACTCCTCACGCGACTGTGTCGGAAAAATGGAATAGACAGAAACGTAAGACTATATATAATGCAATTATAGGTATAAATTTCCTAGTTTTGTTACAACATTGATTCTGCAACTCTTTATTGACTTTCTGATCAATGCACCAGGCTCATGCACACATGCATAATTGATTTGCGAGTAGGGGTTGGCCTTTCTTCATCTGGTGATGACATCCTGTTTCAGAACATGACATTCTAAATTCTGATTAACCTTGGAAGCTGAGTTTATCTTTGATTTTTTTTGACTCACTCTTTCACATCTTTGGATGTGAAGTCCAGGTAGCGGTTGCTGATCCATTGCACCTCAAACCAGTCCCTGTAGTTGGTATTACCACAGCACTGGAACTCAATCTGTAAACGGTCAATAGTCTCCTTCTGGAAGCAACGGCCTGGTGTGTCTGTGTCCTGTAGAGATATTTAACATGAAAATAACTGCTATATAGTTCATTAAAAGAAATATGTATGACTTGGAATTGAAATCCTTCAATTCAATATCAAATTCTTTATATTCTTTTGATTTTAAACATTGTATATTATATTGTCCTGCTTTTGGAAATATTCCTTTGAATCAAGTAGAGACAAAAATGGCAAAATATTTAGTGGTCTTTTAATGGTCTTAACCAGAAAAAAAACATCAGAAAATTAGCAAGAATTGAACAAATACTGTAACTTAGCATGGAATAGCTTTCCCCAACTTGCAGACGTTTTTTTTTTACAGGAAGAAGTGTCAAGTGTTGTTTCACTCATTGTTAATGGCTTCAAACTGTTCATGAGTAGTTGAAAAAATGTCTCCCAGTTCATTTGAGTTTAATGTGAGACCAAATATTCACTATAGGGTTCAAATCTGGACTCTGATCAGGCCAAAACATGAGGTTGATGGACTTCTCAAGCCACTTCTTGGTTGTCTTTGCAATTTGGACAGGAGCATTGTCTTGTTGAAAAATAACATCTGAATATTCCTCTTCAGATAACTTTTCATCAGTTAAAAAGGCTCCCCACACAATGACACCTCTTCCTCCATTCTTCACTGTAGTAGAGATGCATTTATTATTTCTCATTTTTGAAGAGCATCACCATCCAACTCATTGTGATTCATCACGCCAAACACAACCTTCCATATTTTGCCATAAACTTCATTCTGTCTTTGATGTTTATCTGAGACAACAATGGCTTTTTAAGTAGTGCATTTGCTTAAAGTTTGCTAATTACCTGATTAATCATTTGTGGTTAAGACAATTAAAAACGTAGTGTTTAGCCATTTTTTATTTATTTATTGAACTCTTGAATACTTGACTTACTTTTTAAATATCTATAGAGCTCTGAAATGCCATATTCATTAATATATTGTGAATGATTTAATAAATGACAACTGATTGCTGTTAAATAACTTTGTTAATTGTCTTTCTCTCACCAACCTTGTAGAAACGGATGCCGTTCTTCAGCCCAATCTTCAAAGACTCCTCCAGGCTGGGCTGCAGGGCAAAGCTCAGAATCATGGCGACCAGCAGCAGGGAGGAGAAGAAGACAGAAATGCAGAAGAATGGAGGAAGAATCGTCTTCCAGCGTGGGAAACGTGAGGGGTCCAGTGAGTCATGGCAGACTTTACCAGCACAGATGTTGATGCCCACTGATGCTAACCCCACTGCCATCAGCAGATTTGGCACAATGTGGATGTCCATATTGTGCATCACCTGTGTAGAGTGAGAAGGGTTGAGTATTTGCTATTTCCCCCTCTATCCTGTTTTCAGCAGTTATATATATGAACATCCAGAACAATGTTCACTTTATGTTCTGTACTCAAGGCTGATGTTTCAGCTCAAACCTTGAACCCTAAATTAATCCAGTCTAAGAAAAAAGTTAACCTACTATTAAGCAAATACAAAGTTCTGTCATGAAACTCTAAAAGATGCAGACTGATAGGTCCTTAAAGGGTTAGTTCACCCCAAAACGAAAATTCTTTCATTTATTACTCGCCCTCATGTCTTTCCCCATGCACCCGAAAGACCTTCGTTCATCTTGGGAACACAAATTAAGATATTTTTGATGAAATCCGAGAGGTATCTGACCCCTCCATAGACAGCAATTTAACCACCACTTTCAAGGTCCAGAAAAGTACTAAAGACATTGTTAAAAAAGTCAATGTGACTACAGTGGTTCAATCTTAATGTTATGAAGCGATGAGAATACTTTTTGTGCGCAAAAACAAAACAAAAATGACTTTATTCAACAATATCTTCTCTTCTGTGTCATTCTCATACATTGTTTAGATTCAGCACTTCCAGGTTCTACGTCAGAGCGCCGGCTTAGTATTGGCCGACGCTGATCACCTGAGCAGCACAACGCATTTGTGTGATGTTGACAGAGGAGCCGGCCAATAATGAGTCGCCGTTCTGATGTAGAACCCAGAAGCGCTGAATATAAACAGCGCATGAGAATGACACAGAAGAGAAGATATTGTTGAATAAAGTTGTTATTTTTGTTTTGTTTTTGCGCACAAAAAGTATTCTCATCGTTTCATAATTAAGGTTGAACCACTGTAGTCACGTCGACTTTTTTAACAATGTCTTCAGTACATTTCTGGACCTTGAAATTGGTGGTTAAATTGCTGTCTATGGACGAGTCATATACCTCTCGGATTTCATCAAAAATATCTTAATTTGTGTTCCAAAGATGAACGAAGGTCTTATGGGTGTGGAACGACATGAGGGTGAGTAATAAATGACAGAATTTTCATTTTGGGGTGAACTAACCCTTTAAATTCTTCCTGCATCTACATGTAGCCTACAGACATGACTGAAAGTTTTAAGTTATCTCTTGTAATATTATATAATGTTGATCTTTTTCACATAATGCTTCTGTTCAACGGGTGTCGGATAATAATAGTTTTCCCCACAATGCTCTATTCACTCAGTATCAGGTTTCATTGTGAGGTTTATTAACTTCATAATAGATACAAGCTGAGGTATTGGTTCACACTAGAGGACCTTATCTGAGTGCCAATCCTCAGATTATGTGAGATTATTCCTCTCAACAAAACAGCTTAGGCCTGTTACACTTGTGTTGACAATTGAAAGGGTAAATGAAAGTAGTAATTGTAGTAGTAGTATTGTACATACAATAAATAATATCTGCAAAAATAGCAAACTATTAAGACAAATGGCGTTCGCTTAGTGTAAAAACAGCATTTTGTAAAACTGTTAAGAGTGATATGAAACACTGAGTGCATTTCTTATTATCCTTTCACACACTTTATAGGTCCTAATGGACTATAATGGCAGGCACACTACAATATGTTATGTTTCCATTTATGTTCTTGGCAAACAAGCATGTATCTAGGGATACATTAGTACATCTCATTCTTCATTTTTAGGTTCTCTTTCTGTTTATTAATAAGGAAAAGTTTCATTACCTCTGATCTGCGATATAGCTCAGTTTTAAGGAAGACTCCCATAGCAAAGGTGATGGCTCCAGAGAACATAGCCACCCATGAAAGCAGCCACAGACCCTGTGCAAGACGCACCCTCTTTTGGAAGGGGAACTTAAGTTTTAACAACACCATGCTGCTTAGGAAGAGGTGTAGGATAGGGAGAGAGGGAAGTTTAGATTGCAGAAGAGGAATTTAATAGAGGTCATGCATTATCAGTATCCAGCTCAGCAAATAATCTGTCATTCTCAGGTAAATTCCTATAGTGTCATCAGGTTTTGTTAAATCTAAAAATAAGGAACAGGACTGTGCAAGTATCTCCAGATTACTCATAAATCACCTTCAAAATACTTCAGATATAACTAATACAAGGGTGTGAGACGAAAACATGTTTTGATGTTGAATTTAAATTACAGTTTAGGTTGTTTACAAGACGATCTGATTTTAATTTGTGTAAAAGAAAAAATAATTAATTACCTTTAAAAATGTTTGAGTGCCCTTCTCTTCAGACCCTGAGCCTTCAATATGCCTCCTACAGTTTGGCAGCCATTTTGACAAGGGCTTAAAAATATGATATTGAGTATTATGGTTTGAGTGTCATAATCTCCTATTCTCATGTCTGATCCTATTAGACCAACTCCACCAATGAGAATCCAGGCCAGTGTCCTCTAAGCAAACCTGCCCTTGGTCAACAGGTCCAGAAAGAGTGCCAGAGGGAGGGGTTTGATGCAAGGTGTGCCATGTAATAGACTGAGAAACCGTGAAACTGAAATAAACAGAAGAAAACAGGCATGACAGAATGTGACACACATTTTAACCTTGTGAGCATCAATAAATGGCAGGGTCAGAAATAAAATGTCATCAGAAGTGACAATAATGACCCAGATATTAAAAACATAGTAGCAAAATTTGCGAACTTGTAACATTTGGTATATTTCCAAATTTTATGATTTGATATAGGCTATTTAACATATTTCATATTCTATTGTATTGTATTGTAGGCCAATCTTGGGCTGAGTTACTGCCTTTGCAGACAATGTAGTGGTGTGTCAATGCTGGCTATCTGCATTTGCTGGCTCAGAGGTGAGTGTTAATGAGTGTCTAATATGAAGTGGTTTTTCATGGAAACAGTGTGTAGATCTAAATCTACTGTGACTATACAGAATATAGATGCTCTATTATAACACCAGGAATGGATCATTCGAAATATAACAAAGCAGTATTGATCATGTGATGTTGATTTAATTTAAACTTCAATTCGGTTGAAGTAATTGGATGTCTTTGGATGTCACAAAAACTGGATGTCATACTGTGTTTTATATGGATATAAAGACACCAAATTTTCAAACAATACAATATAGACAAATATAAACAATTCTTAAATGTAGAGCAAATTTGCATGCAAGTCTTTATTAATATATTTCAGGATATTATACAATAAAATTATATGGTTATATGGCTAATTTGCATTCTAGCAGTAATTATAACTTGCATTCTACAGGTTTTGATTTCAGAATCACAACAATGAAAACTTTGCTAATCGTTAATTTATACAATAAATGGACACATGAACATTAATGGTCTCAGCCGTTAATTTACATATTTCACAGAAGTTCGATTCACTCTCCAGTTTCATTTTTTTACTAGCAAACATTAAGCAATCAAAGATAAATTAATAAGATATTAAAAATATTACTTTTCCCAAGCAGCTCTTTGACAGGAAATTTGGTTATCAATAAAATAATATGATTGGAACACATTGTTCTAACGATATTATTTTATTGATTACCAGTTTTTCAGAATATACAAGGCAAAAAGTGCAAACAGGTATAAAAACACAAACACAGAGAATGCCTTTCACATATGTACTGTATGTATTTAGCCACAAATCAAAGCAGGAAACCTGAAAACTAAATTATTTTAATTTATATAGCAAAAAACCAGATGGTATACTTATTTGCATACAACAATTGTACCAACAAAGATCCATTAGAGCTACAGTTATTTGCATCCTTCCTGCAGTATTGGTAATGGGGGACAATATTGAGATTTTCATCCAGTTCTTATATCTTTTACCATATAAACTTCAGACTGAATGTTACTCTTTTCCTTCTGTTAGTTCTCTGGCCCCCATCACTGCTTCTAAACTATCTTTCCCTTCACCATCATGCACTGGAGGAGGAATCTGATTCAAAAACTCATTCAGCATCCTCTGAGCTGTGAAATGGCTGAAATCAGTGAAGTCTTTCCCCACCATGACGGTTCCTTCTCCACCTGTCTGTCTGATGAGCTTCATCTCATCTAGGTTATATGGGTTTGGGGGAACAATGCGGATCTCTGTGTTCATGGCTAACTGATGCATTTGATGACTTGGGGCCTTTGTGTCTGCCATCGTTTTGTGGATTGGCACATGATCAGTAAAAGGAAAAAGAAGTTGTGAGTCACTTCCTTTAACTACAATTTGTTCTGTCCCTGCCCATGGATCATGATCATGTTTCCATGGCAGAAAGGCTGTGGCAGGCTGTTGTCTGACGCCTGAGCATGTCTCTCCAGTCTGTGGCCATTCAAAAACTTCCCTTTTTCCTCCAGATGGTTGGTTGTTTCTGTCTGATTGGTCGTTATCAGGGTGGCCTGGAGATGTTTGAGGACCTAAGAAGTGCTCCATTCTTTCCTGAGAGTCAAAGTGATTTTTCAACAACTCGCTAATCAATGAGTGAACCTGAGGAAAGATGATAACCCATAAAGTCACCATGAAATCAATAGATCTTTATAATAAATGATTTATCCATGGACATTTTATTTTTTAAAATTCATGTGCCCTTGTCATCTTTAATCAAAATAACTTCCCCTCCCTCTTAAAGCGTCATTGCTTCTCTTCTCTGATGACGTGTTTTTCGGTGCGAGAGCTGGACAACCTGACACTCACCTGAGATCATAGCCTTAGTGCCTGCCCAATTTTTCAGTGGCATTGGTTTCGGAAGTATTTTTTTCAGATCATTTTTCCAAAAGGGAAGTCTTTGTTAAAGCATTATAAGCTATGAACCAAACCAACCAGCTATGAGGTTAAAGTAAAAAACTTTGAGACTGTGTACTTAATGGCTTTAGTTGGGAAAGAACAACAATCCCATGAAGCACTGCAAACAGCAAAATCGATTTAAATATAAATCGATTGTATAACAAAACAAAACTTTCAGTTTATTGCAAAAAATGTATATATAACTCATTACCTCTTTGCCACATTTTGCTTGTCGTGGCTCTCTGATTGGTGGAATTTTTTGAACAGCATCATGGGTAATGTAGTTTTTCATGATAAATTCCAATGTTAAACACGATTATTTTAAAAAAAAATAACAGATGGCTTCAACAAAAGCAAATGCCAAAGGTTATCAGCTTTGTAGCTTACAGTTAAGCTGTCTTTAAGGGTTTAGAAATTATCGTTAAAAATCTCTAGAGAAAATGAAAGCAATTTTTACTTCCAGAACTCAAATGTTGCTCTCCATAGCAAATCACAATGATCCAACGATCCAATCCATTTCTGACAGACAAAATCAAGTCCAGCCCAACATTTTATCTTTTTCAAGAAGCCATTTCACTCAGTCACAAAATGGAAGAAAAGAATAACTTCCGTTTCTTGGAGACTTAAACATTCAACGTTTAATATATTTATATAAATATATAATGTCCTTTCATGTTCCTCCCCGTTCAGGACATGGAAATGCATCCAAAAAAAATCATCTATTATACTACAATGAAATATTATAGGCTTGTAATATTTTAGGCTTATAATATACACTACTATATAAGCTGTTTAGTGTGGAATTGACTAGTTGTCCAAAAAATGGAAGACGTGGGGCATCTGTTTGTTTTATCTGTCTGTGTGTTGCACCTACATTGATGGTTTCCAGAGAGTTGATGGTTTTCTGAGCAGTATCCAGCTGTTTAGTCAGATCCACAACTCTCTGCATGAGGAACTTCCTCTCTGAGTCCAAGCTGTCTACCTGTCAAAATACAGTAAAAAAAAAATGCTGCTTAAATGTAACACAAGTGATGGTATGTCTGTAGACACTAGAGACATTTCAGCAGATGTGAATTTACATTTTTAAGAGCGCGATGCAAAGGAAAACAGGTGCTTTAATCAGTAAGCCTTAAGGCCTGAAAACAGCACTATAGATGGGCACTTCATGTACAAATCTAATAAAGTAACATTCATGACAAAGAGCTTGTTTGTAGAATGATCATACTGTATGTTAATCTTTTGCAGCAACCAGTGTTTTCTTGTTGTTCATATTTTCTAAACTTGTTTAGTTTCTACAGATGTGGTAAACTTTAAGTATAAATCTCATATCTATGTCTAAAATGATGTTTTGTTCCTACCTTAGAAGTCTTGACCTTCTCTGCTGTATCCAACATGTAAAATTGTAAAATGTCATAATAGTTCTATTAAATTCATTTACACTTCATCGCAATAAAAACACAAAGTGTAATTATTCATTAATTTTAAAAATTTAGGTTACATTTGATTTTTTTTTTTTTTAACTGCAAATATTTAAATGAAATTTTGATGTTTATTATTTAAAAAAGGTTTAAAAATGTAAATTTATTTAATGTTGACTGTCTTTTGCATAAAATTGACAAATTTACAAAAAATAGGGTCTAAACTGCATTAAGGCTGAAAAATCTACAAACTTCATAAAATAAAATGAGAATAAAACCACTCATATATTATTTAGCTAACATTCTAAGGTTGACAAACATTTTATGAAGGCTAAGCACCTTCTTTCACAGACCTTTTATTTCAAACAAATATATTTTCTTTCTGATCCTATTTTGTACTGTTTTTGTGGAAAGTGCCTCCTACAACTCATGTTAATCTTACCGCAGATTTGAGTTTCTGCTCCAAGACGCTGTTTGCCTGCTGAGAAACAGAATAGCTCTCCTGAAGCCTGCAAATGAGACATTAGACAAAGAGAGAGAGAGTGGGGTGGTATCATTTTTTTAAAAACTGTTGCAAAAATGTTTGTTTTTCATGGTAGCATCTGTGGAGCTTAAATGCTGACCTTCTGTATTTCTCTTTGAAGCTGCCTAACTCAGTCTTGGTACAGTGTAATTCTGCCTCCATGTTCTCAATGCATGCCACCGTCTGCAACAGGTTCTCATGCAGCTCTTTGTTGTGCTCCTCCAGCATCCTGCAATATATTACAGATCGATGTGTTTAAGTCAGGAGGTAAACTGCTGGTTTCTGTAGAGACTCAATATCATAAATCACTCGCAAAAAAACAAAAAACAAACAATGACTCTGTGTACTGGACAGATGAACAGAAAGATGAAAATAGAAGCAATCGATATGGTTCAGACTGGATGACAGAGTTTAGGAAACTGAGCAGAGTCAAATGGGGGAAAGCTCTGGAATAAGAGCAAAATCAATAGTCTGCAATAACCAATCAGAAAAAAAGGGGAAAACCACTTACTGAACTCTCTCCACAGAACCGACCGAATCCTGGGGGCAAGAGAAAAAAGAGAGGGGGGTGAAACAGTAAACAGAGGACAGAATAGAAAATAGAAAATTGATTTTAAAGTGATATGGTGCAGGAAAAGACCATTGATTGATGACTCTTCTGGTTCAGTTGTGTTAATCAACAGATACTGACACAATGAAGGGTATCCCTCATGCTTCCAGCTTTAGAGGTTAACCCAAGGCTATCCATAATTTTATTTTATTTGAATTAACCTTCATTTTGATTTTTCTGAGCTGTGCTTGTTATAATGACATAAATGACTATTCTTCAAGATCAAATATTGAATCCTGTTACCCAGGTGTTTATGAGGGGGAAAATGGTTAAACAAATATGTTTCTTGAATTTATGAAATACACTTTATATCATTCAAAGGTTTAGGATGTTTTTTGAAATGAGTCTTTTATGCTCACCAACACTGCATTTATTTTATTTAAAAAAAACAAAAAAAACAATAATATTGTGAAATATTATTACCATTTAAAATAACTGTTTTCTATTTGGATATATTTTAAAATGTTATTTATTCCTGTGATGGCTAAGCTGAATTTTCAGCATCATTACTCCAGTCTTCAGTGTCACATGATCCTTCAGAAATCATTTTAATATGATGATTTGCTGCTCAAGAAACATTTCTGATTATTATGTTGAAAACATGTTGTTCAATTATTTTTGTTCAGGATTGTTTGAGGAATAGAAGGTTCAGAAGAACAGCATTTATTTTAAATAGAATTTTTTGTCTTTACTGACAAAAAACAACATTTGGTCTGAAACTCATAATGAGTAATAGCATAATTTAGTTACAAGGAGATTTTCATTTTTATACTGATTTGTAAATTGCATAAATTATCAATCAGTTTTTATATTTGTTTTTAATTGTATAAAATTGTATTTAATATGAAGTTTGTCAAATGTTTATTACTAAATAAAAAGAAAATCATACAAATTCATCACATCTCAAATTTGGTTAACAGAGTCAATCATACGAACAAACCTCATATTAAATTATTGGAACTGACTATTTGTTTATTTTATTTTATTTTATTAATTATTAAGTTTCTAAAAACATTTTAAAAACATTTTAGGCCCTGTTTTGCACGAAATATTGTGTTAAACATAAAAAAGGCCAAACAGAGAGAGAGAAAAAAAAAACTAGCTTTTTTTTGGTCTTTTGACGAACTTACCCTGTGTGGTTTAGACTGCCTCCTGTGTCCCGTGTGTTTAGGTCTGTCACTTTTCTCTGAGCTAGCACTGGTGGATGATTTACTTGACTGAGACTCTGACTCCAGCCCTGGGGCTTGCAGAGGAGGCGGTGATCCCTTCTCCTGCTTAACCAAAGGCCTAAATGGGCTGTGACTACTTTGATGTCGCACTTTGTGTTTAGAGAGTTGGCGGTGGATAGATTCAGGGCTGGTGCTGGTACCGTCAGTGAGCATCTGAGAATATTGCCTTTGGTGCTGTTTACCTGAAGTAGCCCCCTGTCTTTCAGCTTTAGAAGGATGGCGGGGTGGTGGTGGAGGAGGACTGGTCAGGCTTCGGTTGTGGTATTGGTCCTGATGTTGTTTGCTGGGTCTTTTATGTGATCGAGAGAGCGAGCTTGAATCTGTACCGGTTTTTCCTGAATCAGGTCTCTCGGCTCTGGTGGGCTGCTGTTTTGGTGACGACACAACGCTCTCCTGCTTGCCGCTGCGGTTTATGCGTTCTTCGTTAGGAGATTTTGGGGGCGTTGGTGTGGCTACGCCAAAAGAGCTAAGTGCACAGGGACTGATAACCTGCCTGGTGATCTCATCCAGAAATGCAGAGAACTGCAGCTTCCCTTTCACAAAGTTATTACTCGCAGCTTCCATAGAGATCTGCTTGGTTGTTTCTGTGACGTGCACCCTGGTGGAGAGCACCTCCATAGACTTGGCTTTCCTGAAGTTGCCACCTTTCTGTCCCTCATCTTTGTTTTTCAGAATACCTTTGCTGGGCAGCTGAATAGTTGATACAGCCTTCTTGGGAACTGCCCTGCCTCCGAGTGCGATGTCGACATTGCCACTAAAGGCAAGGCTTTGTCCCAGGCTTGCAGTTTTGTAAAGTGGCCCATGATCCATGTGTTGAGATTCTGCTGAGTAACAATCGTTGTGCTTATTTTGCAGAAGGCCCTCCTCGCTTTTGCTATGGCCCCTGGAGAGTTTTGCCATCCCATGTCCATGCTGAGAACCGGGGAGCAGTTTGTCAGCGTTTTCCAGGCTGTGGCGGTGCCTCTGATCGCTGTGATCAAAAACAAAGTCCTCAGATTCTCTCTCGTTGATTTTCCTTTGAACCTCAGAGATGTTGGAGCAGGACAGGGAATACTGGGGTTTGTGCATGAGATACGTCTCATCATCCAGGCTGGGCTCTGAGGTCCAAGATGGAGATGAAGAATTGGAGGAGGATGAGGAGGACAGGCTGGAGGAAGACCTTTTAGTGAAGCGGTGGCGTTCTTCAGACACTTTAGGGTGTGCATGTGGATAAGAGTGATGCTGGTTGTCATGCTGATGGTGAGTATGTCTATCACTGTGCTTTCCATGACTGCTTGAAGAGCTGTGACTGATTTAAGAGGGGTTCAGTAAGAAAATGAAATGAATAATAATGAAAATACTCTAACTATGTGATCTGTTCTTGTCATATAATGACAATAAATCATACAATGATTTAAATTGTGTTGAAGGAGTCATTATTTCTCAGTTTGGCAATATGAAAGACAAAGGAATATACATTTTTTGCAGGCCACAATATATATTTGGTAACACTTTATTTCAATGGTCCAACAAATATAAAACAAATGCACACAATTGGTTTGTTGCCTTCTTATCTATACAATAGGCCTAAATCTTCATATTCAAATATAATGAAATTAAAACTTCTGATCATTGTGCCACATGACCAAAAAAAGTATGAATATGGAAAGATGGCATCCGTATTTCATTTTTATTTCAATTAACAAAAATTATTTTAAAATTTGTTTAGTTAGTTATTTAGTTTTAGTTAACAGTAACAACACTGACACATATCCCAAAAAAAAAGTTTAAGCACATACCTGTGTGATCCATGTTGATGATAATGGTTGTGATGGTAATGATGGTTGTGAGGATGCTGATGAGGAATGGGATGGGAATGTTTGTAAATTTTGACCTCATCCTCTGAGGAGCCTCGCACAGGTGTGAAGTATCTTTCCATGTCTTATAACTGCTACACTATCAGTATTTAGCAATGTTACTCTGTTGATGCCTCCCTTGTACTTTATGAAAGAAAAAAATAATAATAATTTGTGATCCTTGTAGCTTTTTGTAGTCTGTTTAAAATGTAAAGTTCCAGAAAGTCGAAGAAAGAATTTTCTTCTAAAGAAATATATTCAAAAGTGCATCCGTTTACAAGCAGATGATTCTTCACCAGGCTGCAGCAGGAGTGAAACAAGTCTAATGCCACCAAGGCATTCAATCACCTAATATCCATCTGATTATGATGTAATGACTCCACATTGAACTCAATAAAAACCCGCCCTCACGGGGAGAACACAGTTGGAACACAATCGATCTGGTTTGGACAATCGATTTGGTGAAAGGACATTGCATGACATGTTATTTGGGTTACATGCAGAGAACGGGGTGAATGAAATTCATGTTACATCACAATAACAAGATTTATTTATTGGAAGACATTTATATTTATATTCACAGACATAGAAATAGGTCTTTTTTTTTCTTGTAATTCTTATAGACAGTCGTATCACACCCCATCACCTATGAAGTTTAAACAACAGCTATGTTTTGTTTATGTAAGCATAACAGTAGTTTACATGAGCATTTTGTTAATTCTTTTATCATTATTGTGTTTATTTTTATGATCATTGAATCTGATAATTAAAAATAAATTTAATTAAGGCAAAAAAGTGATTAAAAACTGTGAAAACAAAAAAATAAAATCTATTTACAGGACCTTAAATATACACAGTCAGATGCTGATTAAAAACAGGACATGTAGGCCTACCAACTACCCATAAAACATTAAATCTTTGATTTGTCATATTTTAAATGTTTAAAAGGCATGTAATCTATATTTAAAGACTAAAATACAATATAATGTCTGTATGTCTTTCTTTTTAATCTTTGTATGAGTTGCCTGTATCTCCAAATTCCCTTCAATCAGCCATCAGCTTCCTGACAGTGAGCATTCAGTAACATGCACTGTTCATTCTTTCTATGATATATATTTTTTTTAAAAAATGCTATTTCATCATATACAGAAAATAGTTGCTGTGAAACTACAACAAATATATTTTTGTAAATCCCGTTTCTGTCTATCACACTTTGGTTCTTTAGAACTGAAATGCTTTATATGAAAGACTGTTGAAATGGGCGACCATTCATTCCACTGAAACGGCCTTTTATGTGATAATGCAGATGAAGAGGAAAGGTGTAAACGAGTCTGATTAACTTATTGGCTAAAGGTTTTCATTCAGGTCATTTGACTGTTACGGTTTATTCGTGGGCAACTGGACTGTCCTTCATGAATGTTCTGTGATTAGTGTAAGATCCGTGCCATCTAGTGGTTAACATGCAAATGAAATCCATGCCCCAAACATCTAGATCTTTCCACACTTTGCCACATTCGTCACGTTTAGAATTCATTTTAATTCAACACAGCATTTTGTGACGCAAAATTAACCGATGAGGTACATAAAACAAGACTATTTTTACTAGAGTATTAGAAAGTTTGTATGATGATCATGATGACGAATCTGCAAACTCATTTCAAAAGCTGCGCAAACAACGTGACTACAGCTAAGAATAACAGCTGATAATAATTGTGTAAATCTAGGGATGTAAAACAAATTGTAGCATTTAACTTTTGTAGATTATATACTGTCATTTAACTTTGACGGTCCCCAAAACAATGCGTTTATTTAGCGCAGTGTAATATAAAACCATTTAACAGATGAATTGATGTTTACAAAGCGAACACTGAAAGCATTCGTCACTAAACAGGTTTCTACTGGCAAATTACATGATGCATGTTTAGACACAAACAGGCAATCCACTGGTATTTCGTGTGTTTTAAGTGTATTTGTGTTGCCCATCCCCCTTCTCACTTGTAGCAGCCCTGTCCTGATGTGAACGTCAGCACAAATACCAGAGACGTGCTGGAGGTCTCGTTTGCCCCGCACCCACCCTATCAATGTGACAAAGAAACGAATTTCCTTAAACGTGTCAACTAACTCTTCAAATTCAGTTTAAATGTATTTATTCATTTGTCGGAAGCGGCTCACAAGAGTGTAAAAGCACAACAAAAGATGTACATCAAGTCAAAAACATTTGACAAAAGCTGCAATTTGTCATGATGGGCCATTGTTTTAACCTTTTAAAGTAAAAGGTATACTTTTTGACCTCCAAACATCCTGGATTGTTTTCATATAACTTTCGATCTGGGTTAAACTAGAACATTCTGGTATTTCTTCGAGTTGATCTATCATTTCTTTTTTAAGCCAACAAATGTGACACGCAAGCGCATTAGGGCACTGCGGAAAAAAGAAAAGAAGATCCGTGCACTGAAACCGGTTTGTGCTGGATTGAAAGAGGGGGTTTTAGATCCATTTTGTATTCCTCCGCACTGCGCTTCTGACGTAATTGTTTCTGTTTGAAAAGTGCATTTGTGATGAATCACCCTGCGTTTCTGGGCAGCTCATCTGTGACCGTTGGTCTTACATTATAAAACGGAATTGTTTGGGGAATTCCTTATATAATTTACCAAATTTCCATGTCTTCTACTTTTGGTTTTGGGAACAATTGTGTTCTAATTCGAACTTATGTCCTATATGACGTGATGTTTAAACAAGGGTATTTAATACACAATGCATCATAAAAACATTGTATGCTGTTTTTGATTACACACATATTTTTGTTATAAATGACAAAATAGAAATAAATAGTCATAGTCATATATAGGCGGATATCTTGATCTAAAATAAATCAAAACCCTTTGTGAGAGGAACTATTTTTTTTATCAGACGGCGGAAGAAGCTGAAATGACCGCCTTACCGCGGTCTATAAAAACCACGCAAACAACAAAGCTCGTCACAACGGGGTGAGGCGCACAGGAAGGCAGGGAGGTTTCGTTGATCTGGTGATGTGACTTCGTTTTATTCTGTTTTAACAATAATTTAGAGGAACTGTTCTTTGTCAACTTATTTTCGCTTTTAAGTTTATACGTTGTTACAGTTGACTATGTCAAGGCTTTCTTCTAATAAGTTACCTTTAGCGTAGAGAAGTTACATTGAAAGCTTACTTATAATTTAAAGTGCCTTTTATGAAGAAATATTCGACCTCTTATTGGTCCTAACAAGACGAGAGACTATAAAATGTTCAGTTTTGTATAATAGAACATACAGGTCTTCTTTACTACTAGCTAATGTTTAACTACCTGACCAAGAGCCTAAACAAAACGCAGGTATAAATAAACATGTTATCTTATTCTGTTGAGCTAGTTTTAAATATATTTTTGTTTCAGCATAGTTTTTCTGAAGTAACTTGACTTAAAACATATACAGTTTTTTACAACTGAATACATGATTCTTTTACTACTAGCTTAATATTTAATCAGCTGACCAAGAGCCTAAACAAAACGCAGCTATAAATTACCATGTTATACTGTTCTATTAAGCTAGTTTTAAATATATTTTTGTTTCAACATTTTTTTTTTTTTTCTGAAGAGACTTGACTTAAAATAGTTTTGCTTCTCATTCTCGACGTTAGAACGCCTTTACAAAATGGCGGTCGCGACAACGAGCAAGTTAAATGATCGTGAAGGCGCATTTATCTGTAAGAAGACTACAATAGATTTTCAATTAAAAAGACTTTTATTTCTTTTTTATCTGCAAACCATAACATAATAAACAAAAGCTTACTGCCAAAAACACCAGACAATCGGAAAATGTTTCGTTTTTACTTTTGAAACCTATTTTTTTTAAAAGAAGCCCGCTCTCGTTGTTTTTTTTTTTTAGGAAGAAATTACTGAACATAAAGTGAGTTAATAGTTTGAAAGACATCGACAACGATTTTAGAAGCAGCCTGTTTTTTCATTCTTTTTGTTTTCGAAGAATTCTACACAAGTATTTCAATTCATAAGCCTAGGAACTTTTTTTTTTTCTTTTTTAATCGGCTACGATGACGCACATTTGAGTGTTTGAACGACCCACCTAAGTGATCGCTTTATGGACTGAGTCACATGTTGCGTAACAGCTGTGAAATGGGAGCGTAGTGTGTTTTTCATGATCTAAAAATATCAGCAGAAGACCGAAGTACCGAGGGAAGGAGAAATGGACTGAGTATATTTTATCCAGTAACGACCTAGCTCTTAGATGACTACGGATGGAAGAAAAGATCTACAGCAGAGGCCAGGACCAGGGAGAAACAGGACCAGAAGTCGAGCCAGGCAGGACCAGGGGAGAATCAGAGGGCACAGAGCAGGGTGAAGAGCAGCAGCGAGCAGTATCCAGAGGGGGAGCCAGATCCACAAGGCAGAATAGCGTACCACGTTGGCCACCAGGGGGAGCTCAGCTGGTCTAGATCAGAGCAAGCCAAAGATGGGTGTCTCAACAACAGCAGAGAAAGAAAGGGCTCACAAGCAGAGAGTATCAGGGGGTCATCGCCATAGAAAAGTCATGAGGAGGGCATTTGGTTTGTATGGGTAGAGGTATCCTGTGTAATTTTGAAAAGTCAATTTCAGTAGTTTGCATTCCAGAACACTTTTGCTCGCGAAGTTCTGTTCTTTCCTTTTCAGGCGTGGTGAGTGACTGTTTGAAATTCCGATGTTTCATCTGTCCTGTTGTTGGCCAAGTCTGATGAATGCCGTTAGTGTGCTGTGGAGATGACCGTCCTTAATCGACCACGCCTCCACTGAGTTTCGGCTATAGTCCAGTGGAAAAGTCGTCCCCATATCCGCTTAAATCCATTAGGTCTGTCCTGAGAAGCAATCCACATACGAAGGGTTTTTCGGAGTTGGTTACCCTGCGTCCCTAAACGACACAACTACCTCTACTGCCACACCCGCTGCGTCAGTCCGACATATGATGCCAGGGCAGCTGCGTATTGCCTGCCGGTAAAAATTTTGTCGAGTTCATGCATGAATTTTAATGATAAATTGGAGCAAAAGTTCCTAATTTAAAAAAAAAATAATAATAAAAAAAAATGCGCTATTGTAAAAAAGTAAATGCGCTATTGTAAAAGTATTGAGTAAAAGTATTGACATACAGATTTTGCAAATGCAGTTTCTGAATAGATATGTGATGTTATTGCACAGTGTTTTTGGGGTTGGGGAGGGGCAAATGCGTTTCTCGAGTTCTCTTTCCCACAGGCCCTGTTCACATTAGAGGCGATAGAACCAAAAGGGATTCCAGGATGTTGTGTGGACCCTTTTAGAGTCAAATTGTTCACTGCTCTGTAACGGTTCTTATAAAGCTTCAAGGAAAGCCTCTGCTTTGATGGGATATAGGAAGGTACCTCATTGGATTTGTATTAAATCTTGTTTGGATATATGAGAACCATACACTTTCAACAGTTTTTTTTCCAGTATTGAATGTCGGGGATTGTCACGTGCAACGGGGCGGGTGGGGTGTGGGCCGTTAACCCAAATCTTTTCCTAGACTTTGCAGCTTGTGAAAGCAGCTTTATTAAGGGTGGCAGTGGCTTGAATAGCGCTGTATGGGGGAAGGAACCACCAGTGTGTCTGCCAGTGGATGAGTGGCCCAGTTACAAGCCTTCCATGGCAGCTATACCAACGTTTACATCTTGGGTAACGCGGCATGGGATCAAACGCTTCCATTTATTTAACACACATCATGATGGCACTCTTTTGTCTCTTTATTGAATGGTATATCGATATTGGTTGTATGTATGAATATTGTCTATGGGGTTTGTGGATCTGGGGGGATTGCTTAATTTTGACTCTTACAGATTGAAACAAACCCTCAAAGAACAAAGCTGGTGGTCCAACCAATATCTGCTCCACTCCCCCACTTAAGGAGCAAAGCTACTTCAATAGAGGCCAAGGCGCTTTTAACGTTTTCTAATGGCAAGTAATTGGATATTCATGTAAATGGCATTCATTTGCTTTTGTCTGTCATTGTATTGTACTTGAATACAATTTGATGGCTAAGTGTCTAAGCAGTAATTGTATTAGTTGCTTATTGTTTGGTCAATTTTTGTATTTTGAAGAGTGGGGATGTGTGTAGGCTTTCTTTTCCTCCCCCTTTTGCATTTTTCAGTGTGCAGTGTCCCTGAATGCTATCCACTGAAGATGTCATCCTAACATTGTATGTAAAGATTTGCTTTCGCATCAATCAACTTCAGCCTCTTTTGGTCACGTAAGGTCACTAAGCAAGCTCATTTGTTCCTAACCTTTTTCCATTAATAGTGTGTTACAATTGTAAGATCTGTGGTTGAGCACAAATTAGCTTTGTAATTTGTATGTAAGTGTACATTCTGTAACTGTTCCCATTTTCAGTTAATAAATGCATAGCCTGTTGTGATTGAAATATTTTGGTATGCATTTTGTTTCTTTGGGTATCTGTGGGGCTTTCTTGGGGATTTCTTTATGCTTTTTCAGGTATGAGTGTAAAGCTTGGCGCATTTTGTAGAGCTTGGATGCCAGGGTTTGAAGTCAACTCTGTTCAAGGTGGAGAGGCAGATCAGTCCAGTCCTACAGCTGTGATCAGGCCGAAGGAGGAAAGGCAAAATTTACGAATCTAACTTGAGAAGATATGCTTTATGCATTAAATTGTAGTCTCTTTGGCTTTAAGCCTACACTTTTGATATCTGAAACTTGCAGATTTGATGTCTTTATTTCGATATTGGGCTGTTTTGTGAGGGTGGGCGTAGGGGTCTTTGTTTTTGCCATTTTTGGTCTTGCAGAATCTTACAAAGCCTCGTGAAGAATGCCACCTATCAGAAGAAGTTATGCCCCGAAATTGCCCGGTTCCACTGAACGCTTCGGCAGGCAGGACAGTTCGTTGTGCTACAATAGATTTAAAACTTTACTTTTAAAATGTTTAATTACCTAGCCACTACTCTGCGCAACTGTGCAGGGTGAAAAAGTTGCTTTACAAATGTATAGCAATAGTCGTCTTTTCAACTGTTGCACAACTGTGCTCCAGACTCCAAATTTAGAGTGGCTGAGAATAGCTGCGCAACTGTGCAGCTTTATTTGGTATTGCCTGTACATTACCTGAAAAAGCTGTGTTTGGGGTGGGGAGGGCTATGCACTTCTCTCTCTCTTCTGCAGAAATCACATCAGCCAGCTGTGTGGTGAAAGTTACATGATGTCACCCTGTGGAGTCTGTAGTTACCAGGTGTCTGAATCATTAAACTTGACTGTAGAAACCATGCACCAACTTTTTGTAAACTTCAGTAACATTAATCACCAATGCTTCAGAAGCTACACTCCCTTTTTTTTTTTTTATTTTTTTTTCTTATGCTTCATGCACTTTAAGTTTCTTTTACATCTCTTAACTCCTTAGTTGAGTCATTCAGTTAGTATTGCAATCGGTGTGGTGGAAGTGTTTGTGTGTAGAAGCTTTGTTTCAGATTACCTGTTTGTCCCCCTGCCTTCTCGACTGCATCTGAATGCAAGGCTGTCTGTGAGAGCAGTTGCACCGGTGAATGTCTTCACTTGAGTGAATGGCGATCCGATTCCCCCTTCTGTGCGCTTGAGAGCTTTGTCCAAACCTCGGAAGCCCTTCGCCGAAGTCCTTCAGTGTGTCTGCGCGTCTTTCCTGTTTTGTTTTTTGTTTTTCCCCCCTCCAATTCTTCATTTTCTTAGGTCAATTTCACTTAGGGAGCAAAATTGTCTTGTCGTCTGGGAGAGCCCTAACCGCCTGATGAAACACTGGGACATCCAGTCGCTCTGATCAACCTCATATTCGTCATAATTTGCTGCTAATTGCGCATCCCTCTGCTGCTATCTGCTGAGTTAAGTACATGTAGTTGATCTTAATCCTGTGTATGGGTAGAACAAGCATTCACCTTTTTTAAAAATATGCATGCACTTAACACTTGCACTAAAATTTCAATCAAATCCAATGTCCGTGTTTGGAATTTGGTAGCTTTGGGGAGGGGTGGGGCAACACTTTCTCTCTTTTCAGGTATGCCGTTGTGATTCTACTAAAATTGAGACTGAGCCATAACGTGGGAGTGGATGGATGTGCTTGGGTCAAAGCAATTGAGTAACCAGTTTTTGCATTGGTTTATAAATTGATTTAAATTGCTTTGGGATAGGGAGGGAGGGGGGTGTGGGCTTGTAAACTTTTTTTGCTCTTTCATTGCAGCTGTAGACTTGCTAAAACTTTACTCTGAAGAATTGGGTGTAAAGCGTCACTGGCTGGAGATAAGTTTATAAGTGCACTTTTGCCTTTTAAAAGATTATGAAAATAGTTCGGGGAGTCTGGGGGGGGGGGACGGAAAACCGAGCATCTGTCTAGTTACAGGAATGACGATTTACAAAGGCAGCGATTTATTCTGGCTGTGTTGGTGGGATTTCGAGACCTGGACCATTGTTTGGTGGTAAATGACATTTGTATTGCATTGGTTATGACACTCTGGGTTGGGTGGGGTGGGGGGGGCTCTAAACTCTTCTCTTTGTGTTTCAGCTTTTAAATAGGAATGAGTCACACCTGAATGCAAGTGCAGCCTTGTTCAAGACCTCACTGGTCAGAGATTTGATCTTCCAAGTAGAAGCATATTAAAATTTGACTTTGTATTGAGGACAAAATGACTACAGTAGTATCAATGGCATTTTGGATGTTTTGAAGATTTTATCCGGGGATTGGTGGGGGAAACCTGCAGTCTTTTGTGTAGTTTCAGGCTAAAGAAGAAGAAACGTTCAAGACGTAGAAGAGTATTGTAGAGCAGCAGGTTTGAGGTTTTTCTTTTCCTGAGGGAACAATCTTAGGATTGTTCCTTCAGGTTTTGCTTTTTTTAACCTCCATAAGAAAAAAAGCAAAAGACTCCGGTGGAGGCACTCCTGATTCTCAGGACGGGGTTCAATTCCCTGCGGTGTCTTTGCTTTCTAACCTCTGCTCAAACTATACTTTTTAGTGTACGTAATGTGTACCCTTAGTTTTAGTTCATTTGTTTTTCTTGTGTTGATGGTGCTACTAAAATCTAAAATTGATGTAACCTTAATGCTTGTAAAATAAAGACTACTGATAATGACCTAGTGATTTGTCACCTTTAATTTTTACATCAAGTAAGTTCATCTGTACTCAATTCAGTGCTCCTTAATGTTTAATTTATACTGCAGACAACTGTATGCAGTGTTGCAATATGGTATTTCTGAAATGCTGTAATACAATGTTGACAAATATCTACTAGAATACTATGTGAATGTACCTCTTTACAGCCTGAAAGGGTTTTTCTCCAACAGTAGTTCACCAAGGATTATATGGGTAATTGCACAAATTTATCATTTTGAGCTGATTAAATGTTCCTCTGCATTGATATCACATTGCAGAAGTCTCAAAACAGATCCTACATCTGTGTCTGGTTTCAATAAAGATTTTAAATACATGGGATGACTCTAGTATGTATTTTTAATTATGATGCATGCATGCCACATTTTCTTTACCCTTGACTATCTGCCAGCTAAAGAGTAGTGTTTGGTTTTTTTTTTTTTTTTTTTCTCTACAATAGTTTTAATGTATAACTGTATCAAACCAAACATTGTACAAAATGTACATTTGACCTGTGACAGCTTGGTCCAACCTGATATTTAAAATAGCAAGATTTTGTTCACATGAGAACATATTTAAACTTGATTGTATAGTAAATGTATCTTGTCTAAATGTATTCCAGCATGGTTTGTAGGACATAATTAACAATTATTCAACAAAATATTCTAATTTAAGAAGAAACAAAATTGCTAGAGAAAACGCTTACTAGTTATAATTAGACTCTTGGCTCAAATAACAGCTATGCCATAGTAAATCCTGGGTCTCCCCTGCATTATATAAACTTTAATGGAATTAATGGCAATATTACCATTTATAATAACTAGAACGAGATAACGTCACTAAGGATGCACGCACAAAATAAACTTGCTGAATTCGTAACCACATACTAGTATACTTGCCTTACTACCTTTATCTTCATATGGCAGAAATAGTAATAGTATGCTACAGTGTTCCTATGCAGTTTGGAAAAGTATGAAATTTGATTTTAATTTCCAAGTATGGGAAAAAGTGTAAAAATAAATAAATCATACGAGCAAAGTGAATTCATGGCAAAAATTTAGTGTTTAAACTGTTTTTGGGTCATTATACAGAAACGGCCACTTTTCTGTTCCTAGTCTTTACAGAAATATTACACATGAAAAACACTTTAGGATTACAATTTCTTTATATTTTAAAAATCAAACAATATTTTATTTGAACAATTATACCTTCTTGAGCCATCAATGTGGCAATATTTGTTTTTTAATTAATTATATAGAATTCCAAGCACCAGAAGTGCTCATCCCCAGTCATGTACAGAGGGAAAGTGCTTTATTTTGAGCTCAGAAACAGGTTTTTCTACCATTTAAAATATAATAATGTATACATAACTATCAAATATATGATGTAAATGACAAAAAAAATAAGTGGTCCCCTGGAGTTGCGTCACTGGTGTTATAATTTAACAAAAATCTCTTATTTTGAAATAAAAATCACACTGATGACATCACTTCCCTTTTCATATTTCTTGAAGATCTATGAAGAAAGGCCCATGGAAAGTCCACTGTCTCTTTTCAGTTATGAGAAATTTTATTCAGAAAATCCTAATTTCATAAGAAGCTTTTAGTTGAACTCACTGGTATGACCTACTTTATTGTTAGGGAATTTTACTAAGAAACTAGAATACAAATGGATTAAACTACTTAATTTAGTGAGTATACCACGACTTGACAACATGTGGTTTGATACCTTGCAGCAGCCATTTTGTTAAATGCTTTTTTCATGAAAATTGTTACTGTCACTGGTGTCACCTTTTTATGGGTAACACCAGTAAAGATCAGTAACACCAATGACTCCCATTTACAGATAAACTTTATTCTAAGCTATTCATTTAGTTCTTTTGCATAAAATAGCACTAAGATTTCATGATTCTAACTTTTCTTTCTCATTGTTAATCGTCCTTTGGGCAGGTATGGCTAAATTGAGTGCAGCTGAGAAGCAGCGACTTTACAGACAGTGTATTTTACAGACATTTTTAAAATGTTTGATTTTTTACTGACTGCTTTCACTAAGTGTCAATGATAAGTCTTTGATTGTATACCAAATGCAACAATTTAGTCTCATCTACTTAATTATAGTTGAAGAATAAGGATCTTTGGTCTTATGTATGTCACTGGTGATTTATTGTGTCACTGGTGTTACTGTTTTTTGTCTGTCACATTAAATAAAATGTGTCATATGTGACATGATAATAATTTTACATCCATTGAATTCTGCTACAGTCAAGAATTAAGATTTAAAGGATTGCATCATTACTTGTTTATAACTGTTTTTCAAATATTTTCATTTTATAGCAAATACATGGTTGTGATGAACTAACGTCATTCAATCACACTTTTGACAAACCTGATTAAAATAAATAACACACAATCTCCTTATTTTTTGCATTATCATTATTTTTCTGTAACTCTGACTGCATGTGCTGAAAAAAAAAAAAGAGAAATAATATTTCATAAAAACCTTTAGAATTGCCAGAGAAATAAGGTAACACCAGTGACAAAAATGGTACATGCGGTCTTAAAAAAAAAAAATAATAATAATAATAATTAAGCTGTCATTTATGTGTATTCATAAAGTCAAAGGGTAATCTAATAATCACTCAAATATTATAGAAAATATTTACAGATGATTGTACCAAATATAATGCTGCATGAATAATTTATGTTAAATATATGGTCTGAAAAATCTACAGTGAGGATTGGAAATTTTGAAATGTAAAATGTGTAGGAAGCCTGATGCTAGTGCGGTTCCGAAGAACTCCGCATGATAGCGCACAAAAAGGCTGTCAGGAGGATTTAGGGTCACGTGACCTTTGCTTGGAGGATTCTCAGTTGTCGGAACAGTTGCGCCCTCTATTGGTTCGCTGTGCGTCCTACAGCAACACCGTGGGCTCGACTGACGGGGAAGGATGTGGTCCTTTTTCGCCCGGGATCCTATCAAAGACTTCAACTATGAAATTTCACCAGAAAACCAAGAAAAGTCAGGCATATGGACCCTTAGTCGGGGAAAGCGCAAGGTAAAATGACTTGACATATTGATATAAAGCAAATAGTGTCCTAGCAGGCCGCTGAAGCCTCGGTCTAAAGTTTAACTGCATCCCGCTTAGCATTGCGCATCAGCGAGTAAAACAGCAAAGCCGAAGTAGCAACTCAAAAACACATATAATTTCTTTGTAAGGTTGTATGTTTTCATATTCAAGGCTTAGTATCGTCTGGGCCGTATTGGTTAGATAATAAGACCATTACTTACAGAAAAATAGGTTTCTTTTGTCATCCTTTCAACAGAGTACGTAACATTGCTGTGGCCACGTCAACAGAAAACTGCAGTCACGTTAAATAGCTGAAATATTATTGTGGTACTAAGCACAATGATTTACATTAATTTATGTGACACAATCTTTTTTGTATCGATAAATACACTGTCACACTCTTTTAATTATGTATGATAGCAGTGAAAAGCTGCAGTGTTTGTGTTTACTGTACACGTGTCCTGACAGCCCAAATTAATAACTGTATCTGATCACGATTTACCAGAATTACTGGCATATTATATCAATAAACTTATTAGATTGTTATTTACTAAGATTACTGATGCATTCATAAATGTTGATCATCTTCTGATAAACATCAGAATGACAGATCAATCATCAACATAGCATAAAATGTTGATGTGGCTTGGTTTATTTGAAATCTAGTAAGTCAGGACATTCTGGTTTTGCAAATTTCCTTAAATTGCACTGTTCTTCTTTGCCTTATACAGATGAATTGTAACTTAACCTAACTTTTTCCCCCCTTTTTACTCCAGACCACTGGTGAGCCGGTGTCAGTCTTTGTGTACGAGGTTTCACAGGGAACGGAGGAGCAGACGCAGCTTGCTAAAGCTGCTTTCAAACGCACAAAAACTCTCAGACATCCCAACATCTTGTCCTACGTAGATGGATTGGAGGTAAGGACTTCATATGGATGAAATGAAGTTGTTTATCAGTGTGATGGTGAATCATAAGGAAGTTGTTCTCTTCAAACAATGCCTCATCTTTTCTTGTGCCCTCATTTCATCTTGATTATTCAGGTTGAGGTGAGCTCTTTGTGAATGTGACCCCTTGTCAATAATAGACTCTTATTTTAAGAAATAATCCCTGAATTAAATATTTATAATCATTTTAGTCACTTTATGTTAGTTGGAGATTTTACACAAACTTTTTACGTTCTAGATTCATCTTAATTGTAATTATTAAAAAGGAACTTTTATTAAAACTTTCTTTTCCTGTTGGGACATCAGACCGAGAAAAGCTTGTACATTGTCACAGAGCCAGTGACCCCTCTGGCCGCACACCTGAAGGTCCAGGCGGAGAAGGGTGGTGCGAGTGATTTAGAGGTGTCATGGGGCCTTCATCAAATTGTGGTAAGTTGAGAAGTAAAGACATGGACTAAAAAATGTTCATTTATTAGTTTAGTTACACGGTTTGCTGTCACTACTTTCCCATCAGAAAGCGCTGAGCTTCTTGGTGAATGACTGCCATCTAAATCATAATAACTTGGGCATGTGGGCCGTCTTTGTGGACCGTGCTGGTGAATGGAAGCTTGGAGGGTTGGATCATGTGAGCTCAGACCAGGGAGACTCCATCACCTTACCCCCACCTAAAGTGATCAACCCTGACCTGGAGAGATATGATCCCCCAGAGAGCCCCGGCAGTGGCGGAGAAAAATGGTAACTTGTACACGCAGAAGACTCTTGTTTTCTAGTTCTCTTTAATTGTTTTTAGCCCAACTATTCCCTGTAGACTATTTACATTTTCTGAATGAAGACTTTAGATATAAGACGGGGTACTCATACTACTATGAATGGGAGAAAGTGCAACGCACAATATGGTGAAATAAGTCCCGCCTTCTAAATAAAAGAACCAATTTGCAATTGGTACAGTTGTCACTGCTGCTGCCTTTAGAAGCTCTGGTTGCTATAGAAACAGACAGTGTTCTGAAACACGTGTTTATGACTGCACATGAGCATTGGCTGGTCCAGGCTGAAAAATTAAAAAAAAAATTGTCATGATTTGAGCGTTTAGAAACTAAATTTATGAGACAGTTATTGTTAGATTTCATTGGTGATTTCAAATATGAATTTTAATCGTGAGCTCTGTGAACAGCTTTGGAGAATTTGATGTTTCCCCATTCAAAGAGATAGGAGCTGTACATCTTTGGTTTTTGCATCTTTACAAAAGATGGCCACCATGTGAAAAGTCAACTTTGGTTGACTTTCACTCAAGCCCTAAACAGGTGTGGAGCTTGGGGGCCATGGCCCCCATTGACCGAAGCTTGGCCACCCTGCTCACAATTGCTGTCTCTCTTTTTTTTCCTTTTTAAAAAAAAATCTTGACCAGAATTGAGTTTCAGACATAGAACCGCCTATTTATTCATGAAAAAATGTAATACCACAACACACAGGAGACTTTTTAGGTACACACCCAAACTTCTCCTCGGTGCGAGGCACAAATCAAACAAGAACAGCAGATATACGAAATCGCTGAACAGTTGGGTAAATACAACATGATTAAATGTGGAGATGATTAAAGCAGCGTCAAAACTTTAAAAAATGAATGTATTTGTTATATATGCATCATATTTATGAATGTTGCCCTTAAATGTATATGCTATGTGAGCTCACAATATAAGGTACAAATTTAATTTTTATCTATAATTTAACGCACAAATAAATGCCTGTTCATTTGTACTCGAGAACCGGTGCCATTTTGCACAAGTTGGCAGAGTACAAATGGAAATGGATCGCATTTAATTGTGTATATAAAATGACTGATTTTACATTATGGCATTTGTTTTATGTGCTGCCCCATATTCACATTGTTGCACATGGGGATTTTAAAAGAGAACATATTTTTTTCTTTTGAAATGAATTTAATTTTGATAGAATTGTTGCAATTACTTTATTTTGACAACCAATTGAATGTTAAACATTAATTTTTCAGTTGCAAGTTTTTGAAACAGATTTACAGTCCAGGTTTAAGATTTTTTTTTTTTTTTTTTTTGTCAGATTCACTCAGTATTATTTGATCTATTCTATCACTACCTCAGTTAAGTACAATTACTTGTATTTGGTTGTGTTGTAGACACTAAAACAGTCCAGTACTTTATAGTCAAACTCCTTTTTTTTTATGTTTGAGTAATAAAGATTTCTGTGCCACCCCTGGCTCCCTGGCTCCGCCACTGGACCTAAAATGTTCAGTAAAATGCATTTGTAATCAGCCATAGCTCATTGTTGTGTATGTCTTTATGATCTCAGGACAGGGGATGTGTGGCGTCTTGGTTGTCTCATTTGGGAAGTATTTAATGGAACTTTACCACGTGCCTCCTCGTTACGATCTCTGGGCAAGGTACCAGATCATTTTTGATTAGTGTTAACTGCAATAATAGCTTTGTTAAGCAGTTTTTAGAATGACAAACAGATTAAAAGCTATTTATCTAGTCTTTTAAACCACTATGTTTATTTCTCACAGATTCCAAAGCAGTTAGTGCCGCATTACTGTGAGTTAGTGGGAGCAAACCCAAAGATTCGTCCCAACCCTGCTCGGTTCCTACTGAACTGTAGATCACCTGGAGGCTTTATGAACAACAGCTTTGTGGAGAGCTGTCTGTTTCTGGAAGAGATACAGGTATTTAAAACTGTTATGTATTCATCTTATTCTGTGAGTCTGTATTGTGTTGTATTACTCTGTCATTCAAAAGTTTGAGGTTGGTAAGATTTTTTTGTTGTTTTTGAAAGAAGTCTCTTATGCTCACCAAAGCTGAAAATACAGTAATATTGTGAAATATCACAGTTAAAAATAATTGTTTTCTATTTTATTAGGTTTCAAATGTAATTTATTTCTGTGATGCAAAGCTGAATTTTCAGTCATTCTAATATGCTGATTTGGTGCTTAAGAAACATTTCTTATTATTATCAATGTTGAAATGAGTTGTACTGCTTAATATTTTTGTGGAAAGTGATACATTTTTAGGATTCTTTGATGGATAGAAAGTTCAAAAGAATAGCATTTATTTGAAATAGAAATCTTTTGCTACATTGTAAATGTTTACTGACAATTTTGATCAAATTAATGCATTCTTGCTGAATAAAAGGTTTTATTTCTTGAAGAAAATCTTACCCCAGACATTTGAACGGAAGTGTAAATTGGTGATACTCTTTGTAAAAGAAATAATTAATATATCCTCTTAACCTTTACAGTTGTAACATGCATTTTCTTGTAAATTATGTATTGAATGATCAGACTACTGTTTTTTTTGTGTGTGTGTGTGTGTGTATTGCTTTGCATTGTTTTATGTATTTACATTAATACCTGGTCAGATAAGTCACTTAAGTGTGGTTTTTTTTTTTTTTTTTTTTTTTTGTGTATGTGTTCATGTAGATTAAAGAACCTGCAGAGAAGCAGCAGTTTTTCCAGGACCTGAGTGAGAATCTTGATTCTTTCCCTGAAGATTTCTGTAAACATAAAGTGCTGCCTCAGCTCCTTACAGCCTTCGAGTTTGGCAATGCTGGCGCTGTCGTTCTTACACCGCTATTTAAGGTGATAGACATTTTTGGTACTGCATTGACTCTTACCCATGTTGTACATTATGTTCAGTTAGGTTAGCATCCTAACCGATAAGCAGCAAGTTCCTTTAATACCATTTTGATATTTTGTTTGTGCTAGGTAGGGAAGTTTTTGTCAGCTGAGGAGTACCAGCAGAAAATCATCCCAGTCATCGTAAAGATGTTCTCTTCTACTGACCGTGCCATGAGGATACGATTGCTACAGCAGGTATACATGACTATAGTTTTTGTAAGAGCTTCTACATTACTGTTTAATCATACAAAAGTCTAATCCCAACTCTCTGACTCTCTCATACACACTTTGTCAATTCTAAATGAATTCTTTTTTTCTTTTTTTGTCAGATGGAGCAATTTATTCAGTATTTGAATGAAGCAGCAGTTAACTCCCAGATTTTTCCACACGTGGTTCATGGTTTCACAGACACAAACCCTGCCATCCGAGAGCAGACTGTAAAGGTATTTGTATGCTCTGTCTTCTCTCCTCTCCAGTGTTTGACACTCGGTCAGTGTAACTGATAGTGGCATACTTTTACATTTATGTATTTAAATGCATTCAAATGGATTTATCCAAAGCAACTTTTCATTGAAGCTCTTTAGTTCATGCTTTTCCTGGGAATTGAACCCATATCCTTGGTGTTACTAGTGCCATGCTTATTAGACTTTAATATGTTTTTAAATTACATTTCTTTTAATTTCTCTTGTTCCTGTAGTCCATGCTTCTGTTGGCCCCTAAACTGAGTGAGACCAATTTAAATCAAGAGTTGATGCGTCACTTTGCACGACTGCAGGCTCGGGACGATCAGGGCCCCATCCGCTGCAACACCACTGTTTGCCTGGGCAAAATTGCCCCCTACCTCAATGCTGGGGTAACTTCAACTAACAACCCATATTCTTCTATTTATTCAGGCATACGTTTCTGTCTAAATGACAATCTTTTCCTTTGTTTTTTTTCTCAGATGCGCCAGCGTGTGTTAATCTCTGCATTCTCACGGGCAACTAAAGACCCGTTTCCTGCCTCGCGTGCAGCAGGTGTGCTGGGATTCGCTGCCACCCATCAGTACTATAGTGTGGCTGAAAGCGCCAATCGTATCCTGCCCACACTGTGCATACTGACTGTGGATCCAGACAAAAACGTCAGAGATCAGGTAAAGAAAAATGCACGGCAGGAGTTGAGGTACACAATGACATAGTATCTATTTATATGTTCTGTGGTTTGGGTGTATAATCTGTCATTTTTGAAAATTACAATTCATAAAGTGTTTTTTTTTGTCCTGTAGGCATTCAAAGCCATAAAAAGTTTCCTCAGTAAGCTGGAGACAGTTTCTGAAGACCCTTCTAAACTAACTGAAATAGGTATAGCATGTTTTGTGCCTTACGTTAAAGGGATTGTTCACTAAAATGCAAATTTCATTCATCTCAAATGATGTAATGTTAATGTAATTAAATGGTTCAATTGCAGAAAAGGATGTGACGTCATCAGCGCAGACAGGAGGGTCGGCTGCTACATGGGCAGGATGGGCGGTAACAGGTGTCTCATCTCTCACCTCAAAACTCATCCGAAATGCTCCGGCTGGTTCGGAAGCACCGCCTGCTGAAAACAGCACCGCATCTCTACCTACTGCTGCACCTGTATCCACAAATAATGCAAACAAAGGTGTGCAACAAAGATCATATTTGTCAGTTAGATAGGTCATCAAGGATGTCAAGGAAGTACATCTTGAATAGGAAGAAAGTTATATAACCTGTTGCCACTAAACTTTTTTTTACAAATGTACATATTCAAAACAACTTTTGCATTTACATTTACAAAAAAAACTTTTCATTCTGAGATTTTAAAATAAGGTTTGCATATTTATGTATGCAAAAATAACTGATTTGCATTTTTACATATGAAAAAAAAAAATTATGCAGAGATTTTAAAGTGTGATTTGCTCATTAACATATTCAATAATCACTTTTCAATTAAAGAAAAAATGGTTAATTACAGATATTTAATAACCTAGTTTTCAACCTACCAAACAGCTTTATTCTACAATCGTAATCTTAGCCAAATATTCCTTTTTAAAAAAAGTTTATGAGCAGAAATAATCATTGAAATGAGAGGTGCCGTGTTATCATCTCATCAACTTCCTCTTTTCCTTTTAGGCCCAGAAATGAGAGCGCAGACTTCCAATGCACGTAGGATTCAATCAGAGACATCAAATGAGGAATCAGTGGAGCCAGATGGAGATCGGTGGGATGATGAAGATTGGGGAAGCCTTGAGGTGACTGATGGTTATTCAAATGATACAAAGTCTCTATAGTGTTTTTTCAGTGCTTGTCCTTTTATACTATGAAAAGTTAGCATACACATGAATACTGAGAAATTTTAATAATTCTTTATCTGTGTGTGCACAGGACGCTGAGAAAGTACAAACAGATCCAGACGATTTGCAGTCTGATTGGTCGGCAGTGTCCTCAACACAGAAGAAAAGCAATGTAGGTGATTTCTATTTACTGACATGGAAAAACATGACAGGTTATATATTAGGGCTGCACGATATATCGTTTTAGCATCGAAATCGCGATGTGCGCATCCGCAATAGTCACATCGCAGGATGTGGGATGTCTAGTATAGGGACCGTTAATCTGTATGGAGTCGGACCAGACATCACGGTTCAAAACGCACATGATTCTCTGATCAATTGCAAAGTTTGACCATCATACAATGAAAGTTTATAATTTGAACGTGTTTTAGCTCCTTCCAATTTAAACATTTAAGAGATTTTAAACCATTTGAGCGCATGAAGACGCGAAAGAGAACTCCATTCTGAACGTGCGGCTGTTTTCTGTGCGTACACACACACAGAGCTGCGCAGATGCACGTGAACACTGAATGCCATTATCTTCCTCGTTTTTATGTGCATTTATTCAAATTTCACTTCACAAATAAAGAAATTATATGTTATAAATTATTTATTAACTGTTATTCACTTGTTATCTTTCCATAGGTGGGTCGGAAGTCCACAGAGGCAGTGAAGAAGCAGAGTTCTGATTGGAGCTCAGGCTGGGATGCCGATGACAGCTGGTCTAACGAGAAAGATGCAGATGGTCAGGGTCAAAGTTCACCTGCTGATGAAGGCTGGGGTAACGACTGGGATGATGAAGGGGGTCTAGCTGAAAGTTTTACCCCAACGCCTCGAAAAAAATCCTCAACTGGGGCTCCAAAGAGTGCCAGTTTAAGCTCTGCGCAAGAAGGGGTACGATTGGCCAGCGAATATAACTGGGATGCAGCAGAAGGAAAATCAACAACATCAGATCTGTTGTCCAGTGTGTCACAACGAAGTACTATGGTAAGGCTCTGGTGGAGGAGATATAGGTCATATTTTCTTGAATTGTGAATTGCTAAAAGTGGCAGAACTTGATTCTGGATTATAGTTCTAGCCCAGTTTAATCCCTGCATGTCACTGAAAAACTGTGTTTTTGGTCCACAGAAGTCTGATGGCTGGGACGCAGATAGTGCAGGAGACTGGGGAACAGAAGAAAACTGGGAGTCACTGGATGGAGATCAGGGTCAGAGACTTTTTTTTTTTTTTTTCTCTCCAGGTTACACATTGAAGCATATTTTAAATTCAGATTCAGTTTTGTGTTTTGAAAGCCCAAATAACCACACTTTCTTTTGCGCCCTCAGGTTTAAGTAAAGCAGAATTGGCAAAGAAGAAACGAGAAGAAAGGCGGAAGGAGCTGGAGGCCAAACGGGCAGAGCGCAAGGCAGCAAAGGGTCCTCTTAAACTGGGCGCACGTAAACTGGACTAAGCACTGGAGGTACAGCAGATCATTGACTATTTGAAGATGAAGGGACTGCGAGATTTTAAAGAAACATTCCGTGATGTCAGAGAGGACGACAAGCCTCACAGCTGTCTGTATGTTGGGCAACTTGGAAGAACTGAAATTCTGACTTGGGAACAGCTGACACACCATAAACTATGATATTCCTTTACTCTCCTCACAGTACTATTGTTATATTACACAATATCATAGTTTACTGAGTGTGCATGAACTCACTGCTTTGAGAAGTATTAGGAGTCGAGGGAAATTTGAAAAATATAATCCTAGATATCTTTGTATGTATGTACACTGATTATACATTAAATATGGATCGCTTTGCCCTGAATGTGGACTTTGAGGACTTTTGAAAATGGATGATGCAGAGAAACTCAAACATGCTGTTAACTTAATCATGATCCTAGGTGGGACAATGTCATTACTAGCGCATGTATAAACACAGATGAATATTTTCAAAACAAAGAATTCAGTGGACGAATACATTGCAGCTCATGAAAGGCATTTTGTTATTTTCTTTGTTTGCCATACGACACGGTGAGGTGGATGTTCCTGTTATTTTTGGTTTGTGCCTTTTTCGTTCCTAGTAGGCGGTATTTTTATGTTGTAAAATAAACTAATCAACAGATGATTTTGTTTTTAGTTAATGAGACATTCTGTGAGATCTGGTGCAATATTTTCAAAAGGGGTAATTCATGTACTGTATACACACACATGTAAAATTCAGCTTCATATGTATGATAATAAAGAGGAACAGTCTGTCTTTGGAGATGTGCCGTACACAATCTTATTGCTATGTTTCAAAGAATTTAGTCCAGCAAATGATAAAGGTCTAACTGAACTGATGTTGTTTTTCAAAAATGCATAATGGAAGATGAATGCACCTCCTTAATTTGTTATTTTTTGTCATCAGTGGTGAGATGGCACTCTGAAAGTGCAGATTTAAAATTGAACAAGCTTCATATTTTGCAGTGAATAAGTGGGGGAAAAGGGTTATATTACATGTTTGGTTCAAGTCATTTTCTACAGCCATGTAAAATCTGGAAAAAGGAATTTTAATAATTCCCAGGGTTAGAATCAAACTGGTTGTCCTCAGCTTCAACCAATATTTAATTGTCTAAATTTTGTATAAATCATTTCTATCTTTAAAAATTATTCATAAAAATCCTTATGCAGTAATGATGAACAACTGGGATCCCTGGGAATTATTATAACTCTGATTAAAATTTGGGAAGGAAAAAGTGATTATAGAAATATATGGAATGAAAGTCAAAGAAAATGAGGGATTGTATCAACACCAGATTTTTTTTTATTTTTTTTATATGATTTTAGTCATTAATGAACAATTACAGAAACAGTTCACCAAAAAATGAAAATTCTGTCATCATTTACTCCTTACTCCAAACCGGTATGAATTTCTTTCTTCTGCTGAACACAAGAATGTCAGTAACCAAACAGCTGGGGACACCATGGACTTCCATAGTATTTCTTCCCCCCACATACTATGGAAGTCAGTGGGGCTCATCAACTGTTTGGTTACCGACATTCTTGTGTTCAGCAGAAGAAAGAAATTCATACTGGTTTGGAACAACTTGAGGAGTAAATGTTTTTGGGTGAACTATCCCTTTAATTTGTTCCACTAGAGATACTCAACAGATGACGATGTCTCTGATGTGGGTTGTTCAGTTGCCGTGCCTCCCACTGCTTTGTTGTCGCAAGAATTTGGTATTTACCAGCAAATGGTAACAAAGGTCTCGTTGAGCTGATGTAATTCAAGCCAGCAATACAGAAACCTCCACCATGGAACGACAGAATTGATTTGATTAATATCATCTTTTACACTCAGATACGCTGGTATAGAACACCACAAAATGTAACAAATACACAAACACCTAGTATATGATTTCAAATATTTAATGGCACAAAAACATAAATATGGCAGTTTGTTTTAAGATAAATTTGGTCAAATTGTTAGCTTACTATTTTGAATATACAGATAAAGTGCTTGAAATGTCATTAAGAAACCAGTAGAAAAAGAATCAAAATTATTTTAAAAATCCTTCAGGTATTTGAGATTTGTCAGTAGCAAAATACACTTTTGTTATCAAATGGAACAGATAGAATTTTGTTTGGTTGCTGAGAATGTCTTGTTTGTACATATTAAAATGTTTGTTAACATTTCCAGTGTACTCCCAAAACTAAGCCTACCAAGCTATTACATGACTTTAAATTACATTGACTTTAAATATGAAAGGCCTCCACAAGTGTACTTTTCACTTCTGCATGTCTCAGTCCTTACTTTGTCTGCTTCTCTTTGTCTTTTGAACCAAAAATGGTTGCAGCAGCAGCAAGAACTCCAAAGGTAACCGCTGCAGCAAGACCAACTCCAACACCAAACTCCACCGCTTTTCGCACCTAATAGAATGGACAGAAAGCATTTACATTAATTCACAGAATAAGTGTCCATCATTGCCTAAATCAACATTAAACATTTTACCGTAAATCAGCCCTGTAATCATGGGTGTAGTATGTGGAGGTCAACTCAAAAGTAAATATGGATATAATGTAGGTATTTTAATACATTTTGAATTGTAGTTTTTGTTTTTAAGTTAATAAATACAATCAAACTTACTAATGTCTCCCCCAATTTTATTTTAGTAAACAAATATGCGGATAACAGCCCAACAGATGTCTGTTTTACAGCAGAAGGCGAGTAATTTTTCACTCCTTTACTTGCTTCTTTAAAATATTGTGTTTATAGTGCATTTTCAGCATGTTTATTGCTAAGTTTAGCACAGCAAAACAGACTCTTCGCAGCCCTTACAAGTAATCCGTGTGCGATGTATCCGATTGCCATGCAGTGCTGTGTAGATTACTTACAAATTTTAGATGGTTACTGATTCCAAATTACATGACAAAAATTGTAGTTGGAAACGTAATCAATTACATTACAAATTTAAGGTAATATAATCCGACTACTTTTAGATTATTTTTGACCCAACTCGTTTATCACAATGATTTGAATAAGATAATCTTGTACCATATTGATATAAAAATAGTTAAATACAAAGACAAAGAAAATATATTCCAATCTTTGTTATCAACAACATTACATGCATTAAATATTACATTACATCAGGGTTTCTCAGACTGGGGTTCTGATAGAACTGCAGGGGGTTCGTGAGTTTAATGAAAAGCTATTAAATCATACAATTCTATAATGTAAAAGATAAAAAAAGTAGTAGTAACTAGTCTGATTACGATTATTTTATTATAATCTAACTACAAGTACTTGTAATCTGATTACATAATCCAGATACACGTAATCAATATGGTAACTGGTAACATGCCTGTATTAATACTGTGATTTTACAAATTTTTGAGAAATTAATGAGAGCACTACAATTCAATACATCTGTGAATCATCTGAATGTTCAAACTGTACCTGGCGTGAATGTGGCTTTCCGTATCTCAACACCGTAACAAAGTGCTCACAGTTCTCACTAAAGACACAATATGGACGTTCTTGACCCAAAAAACTGTGTGCGTCCCGGAGAATGTCTTGAATGGGACGTGGCTCATATTTGTCATCCAGAAGGTTGTTGGTACGGTATTCATCATTGCCAACTACTTTATAAAGTTCTTCTTTCTTCACTGTGGCTTTGTCGCATAGTACTGACATCATACTGTAGGCCCCAGCTTGAGCATGCTCAGCTATAGAGAAAGAAATGGAAAAGCAAAAACAAAATATAAAATGCACAACCTTCAGAAAGTTGTCACTTAAATGGAATGTTTCAGATTCAAATCAAGTTCAACTTGACAGGCAGCATGTAAAGAATGTAAATAACCCACAGGGTGGTGCCAGGTGAATCACATAACCTTCGCCAACATATATAGCCCAGTGCTGATATGTGCCTCGGAAAATTTCAATGAGGTCTCCAGGTTCCGGCTTCTTGTCATACTAAGAGACAATATCAATATTGAGTTTCATTTTAATAGAACCATTGAACTTGTCAGTAATATATCATATTGCTTAACACAAATAACCACATGTTGAACTTGTGGATATAAAAAAAAGACAAGAAAGTGAAAGTGTGCTTGCTGCGTTTTTGCGCGCAGACATGCTCTTGTTTCAGAAATGTATCTAGCTCCTTCTGTTGCCTTGGAAAACAAAATCCTGTCTCAATCGCATTAATAAAATTCCTCTATAACAGACCTTGAGCAATAAGCACACATAATTACCAAACTGTGCAATAGTATCAAACTACGGTTTCATCAATAACAACTGCACTAACTACAAGATCTATTTGCTATTTAATGTTACGTTTCATTCTTTCCGTTTGTTTCGGATTATTTAAAAGACATTTACCTTTGACGGTGCCATGGCGACCTCAACAACCTGCTGTTCTTGTTTTTAACTCTAATCCTGTGAGAAACACACAACAAACGACATTTAGACCTTGTTTCCACCAAGTAATAAGATGTACTTTTGGTGATCC
Organism: Ctenopharyngodon idella; assembly: GCF_019924925.1. Taxonomy (NCBI): domain Eukaryota; kingdom Metazoa; phylum Chordata; class Actinopteri; order Cypriniformes; family Xenocyprididae; genus Ctenopharyngodon; species Ctenopharyngodon idella. The sequence continues at coordinate 15,030,014 of NC_067233.1, read as the reverse complement.
GATGACAAGCGGCTCTTTACCGTTTAAATGTATTCACTTCGTTTATTTACCCATAAAATAAGTTGAGAGGGCAGCAAATTTGCGACCATTTAAACCGCTACGTAAAAGAATACGTTTTTGGGAATTGAATTATATTATATGTACGTGAATATGAAGGCGAAAAACAAAAACATTGGAACACTGGGGGGAAAACAACACGACATTGTAGGAACAACACGACAAGACAAACAAACAGTTTTGCGCTCTAAGATCCATGCTTTGAACACGGTCTTCCTCTCGTAACTTATAATTAAGGAATCATACTTACAAGGATGTATTTCTGAGCGTGAGCTGCACTCCGTGTATTTGTGTCTGAAGTAAAAATAAATCACAGACTATAAATCAGCTGATGTGACTGTTGGCAGCGAATTCGACCAATCAGTACGAGGGTCATTCCGCGTAAGCATCATTGGTGGACGCCATTAAAGTGATCTTGATGTTCTTATTTACAATTTTACTGACGTTCTATTTGTATTATTTTCATCAGGAATACTGCTTTTGTACGTTTTAGGATACATATATCACTGTAGCAATGGTCAATGTTATTGACTTCCTAAATAAAATGTATTAAATAAATGATTTATAAATGTACAGTGTATTTCTGTGATAACATCGTTACGCGGTGTTGTCAAGGACGATGTTGAACGCGGAATATTTTGACAATAACAGCTCTCCTAAACTACAGAGGGCGAAATGTGTAACGTTAACTTATCCAAAACGTCCGCTGTCTGTCTAATGCATTATTCATTTAATTGTTTGAAGTTGTTAAAAGTTGCAAAAGCTGCACTTTCCCCTCCATTTATACAAATCGATGTTTCCCTCACAATTCGACATGCCCAGTAATTGTATGTAGGCATACTAAATATTGTGCGAAGGAGCTTTGCATTCAGCTGTAAAAGGAAAAAGGAACAACGTGTCGTTCTCTCTTTCAATAAATAAACATTTCCACAGTTATTGCACAGGAAATGTACAATCTATATACACACTAATAAAAGAAAGAGTTTTGTCAAAGGACTCATTAAACTATTGTAATACCGGCCAGAAGTGCAGATACACTCTTCTAAAATACACACACACTATAAAATAAACAATACACCTCCTAGCTTTTCTTGTGTCATTGGTAGGCCTATACTAGCACCCTGGAAGTACTAGATGTAAGAAAGCATATTTTGTACTAAGGTGGGCTATGACACTACAGATCGTGAAAAAGAAATACAGATGGAAAAATATTTGTTCAAATAATTATAGCACAAAAAGAAATGTCAGTTATTTAAGCATTAATTTGGCTTTCTGTATTTTGATAAGATAATTATAAAAGTGCTTGAAATGTCATTCGAAATCCAGTGGAAAGAGAAATGCGTGATTTCAAAATTATTTACAAAAAAAGAAAAAAGTTTTATTTGTGGACTACAGATTCATAACTCTGTTGTTGAGTTACCAAACAACACAACAGATTTTACGTTCATTTATGAATATTTCCATTTGTGCTCATAACACTACGCTGCCAAGATATTACATATAAGTTTGATTGTTTATTTAAATTATTTATTTAAACTTAAAAATGCAACAAACAATTTTCTTTAGATACTAGATACTACTTTAGATAATCAAATGTGGCCACAACTGTAGTTTTAGTTCTTCATTTCCCACCGCACCGTTCATTGTGTCTGCTTCTCTCTGTCAAAAAAACATGGCAACAAGAGCAGCAGCAGCAAGGTCTACAGCAACACCAAGCACTGCAGCACCACCAAGGGAAATTTGAACAATATATACATATATATATCTTTGATATATCTTTGATATATCCTGGATATCTTTGTATAATATTTTGCATAAATATAGATATATTCACTGTTTTTCATAGCATTTAGTTGGCACATTTGTTTGAAGAACAGCATTGGGCAGGATGTAGTGTGTTTTGCCAATAAAAGAAACGAAAATTGGGCTTTTTATCTAATTAATCGAAAAAAATTGGCCAACTAATCGATTATCAAAATAATCATTAGTTGCAGCCCTAAAGTGGATATGTTTGCCTTTTCTCCTGTGTTTCCCCTTCTTGGATTTATTAAAGACTGTGATTTTGCATTGTCTTGCACTCAATTGCGCTCAATTAAACAATGAGAATCCAATTCAGAAATGATACATACATAACATCAGTTGCTCAAAGAAGAATCTAAGACTGAGAGATGCATACCTGACGGCACACAGCAGTGTATGAGTATTTTGGATGCAGAGCTCCAGAGACTTACACAGCAAGGGTTTTTCTGGTTACAGAATCATTGACTCTTTTGCCACTATCGCCAGAATAAAAGAACTGTAAATATTTACTATCCAAACATTTGTGGAATTTGGCTGGGTCTATCCATGTGCCCCAAAGGGTTGCACTTGGTTTCGTGGTGAGGACCAATGGTTATCATAAATCTTGAAGGGACACCACCAACAAACAGAAATATTCTATGTTTTGAACCTTTATTATAATGTATGTTACTTCTGTGAAATTGAGAACATCTTACCAATCACACTGAGGCATTTAAAATAATACCAAATATGAAAAAATTAGTTCACCCAAAAATGAAAATTCTGTCATTTATTACTCACCCTCATGTCGTTTCACACCCGTAAGACCTTCGTTCATCTTTGGAACACAAATTAAGATACTTTTAATGAAATCCGAGAGGTATATGACTCGTCCATAGACAGCTATATAATTACCACATTCAAGGTCCAGAGAAGTACTAAAGACATCGTTAAAACAGTCGACGTGACTACAGCGACAAGAATACTTTTTGTGTGCAAAAACAAAACAAAAATAATGACTTTATTCAACAATCTCTTCTCTTCCCTGTCATTATCCTTACGCAATTGACACAGTAAGCACAGTGAAGGCTTCCGTGTTTACATCTGAACGCCGGCTGCACACGTGAGTAGCATAACGCATGAGCCGGCCAATAATGAGCCGCCGTTCTGACGTAGAACCTGGAAGCGCTGAACGTAAACAACAAATAAGAATGACACAGAAGAAAAGATATTGAATAAAGTCGTTATTTTTGTTTTGTTTGTGCGCACAAAAAGTATTCTCATAGCTTCATAACATTAAGGTTGAACCACTGCAGTCACATGGACTATTTCAACAATGACTTTACTACCTTTCTGGACCTTGAAAGTGGTAATTGTGTTGCAGTCTATTGGAGGCCAGATAACTCACAGATTTCCTCCAAAATATGTGTTCCGAAGGTGTGGAACGACATGAGGGTGTAATTAATGACAGAATTTTCATTTTTGGGTGAACTAACCCTTTAAAATCATGAATTCTCAAGATACAGTATATGTGGTCTAAAGTAAACTTTAGAAGGAGAGGGGGAGGGGGGATCAGGATGGGTAAGAAGAGAAGAGCAGGCAAATGGCTTTCTGTGCCCCTGTTTCGTGATCTCTTTTCCAGATTTGTGGGTTTATTGTTTTATTGTCTGTTGTCTGTTTTTGTGAAAGCTCGTGTTCAGTCTCATCAGGAATTTAGGTCTTACAAATTCAACTTTATATGTATGATAATAGAGAGGAACAGTCTGTTACTCAATTGCTACGTTTCACAGAATTTATTCCAGCAAATGGTAAAACAGGTCTCACTGAACTGTTGTAAAGATGGCCAGAAACTCTGTAATTTACTATATAAAAGAGATTGCACTCAGGCATAATAGTATAAGTCTAATGGCATCAAAATAAAAATATATGGCAGTTAATTTCAGGATAGGTTTCCAGCCTTTTGTTATTACATACAGAGCTTCTACACACATGGAAAATCTAAATAAGAAATCTATTTTTATTATTAATTATAAGGCATGGGGAAGTCATGGAAATTAACAAAATCTTAAAAAGTCTGGTAATTTCTATAGTGCTGAGCTGTAATTTCTGTACGTTGTGACAGCAGTGACTGAAATCTGTCCCTGTCTTCATCACAGGTACACTGGCTTGACACATCACCTAGAGAGTAATCTGGATGACGAATCCAAAGATTAGCTGCCTTTTGTGACGCCTCTTTCTCTTTTCTTGAACAATGCTGCTTCCATATAGTCCAAGAGTCATTAAAGCAAGAGTACTAGTAAGAATGAATCCAGTAACTGCTTGTTGCAAAGGGAGAGAAAATAATGTTAAATAATTTACCATAATACAGCTCTGTATTCCTGTGGTTTCAAAATGATAACAGCACTGTCACTGACTAACATATAGTGAATCTAATATGCCTACATTACTAATACAAAACTAATACACTAACACATGCATATTGCATATCTAATTATGTCAGGCTTGTACGTGGCAAGATTCTGCTGACAGAAAGTGCTGACAGTTCTGTGTTAACAGCTGATATGGGTGTTGCTCTTCCACATGATTGAATGCTTCATTTATGATTTTACTGACAGGGCGAGTTTTATAGGCTACTTGTCATCTAAACAGTTATATGAACACTGTAGCCATGAACACCCACTACATACATAAGTTTCTCTCTTTTCACTATGGCTTGACCAGTTGCTACTAAGGAGAAATAGAAAAGCACATAACATTTTCTTTCTCAATTGGCTACGTTCACACTGTTGCCAGTTTTTGGGATTGACAACTGCATTTACTTACAGCTGTGAGTCTCGAAATGTCCCGTTCACACAGCAACTTACAGCAGCGTCTCGAATACTGTCTGTATGAACTTGCAACCAGAGTCAAGCCCATATTCTCTTATAACCAGTTACCATAGCGACAGTGACCAAAGTAATATCAAAGATGGCGACGTCCATAAAACTGAAAAGTCTTATCACTTTTGACACGAGCCGCGAGTTCATCTATTAAATCTTCACTGACAGTAGCTTCAATGTTAACATGCGCTAGCCGGACACCTTTACCGTTGCGCTCGCGTCTCACGTCCTTTGGAGCGTCTCGCGCATTACACGGCATTTGAGTCGCGCAAAACTGATGGGTGCGGAGAATAGTGACTGGATCTAAAACCTTCAGATGACACACAGCTCATATCTCCCTTGCTGTAAGTTACCGAAGAGAAACCACACACACACACACACACACACACACACACACACACACACACACGAACCCCCTTGACAGACAACTAGTTGTCCATTCCGGTTCCGTTCACACAGCGCGAATTTTCCGAGAATGCGGTTGTGAGTTTGGTTAAGAATGCGGTTGTCACTCCCGTAAATAACCGTACTATTGTGTGAACGTAACCGTATTAAGGACTCAAATACAGGACTGACAACCATATTCTGTTGTTGTGTCAAGGTGGCCTATGTAAAATGTTTAATCTATTTGTATAATAAATAAACAATAGGGGAAAAGCTTGCATTTTATGTTAAAAACTGTTAAGAATTACTCTTACACTCCTAGTTAAATGCTGAAATTGGCCAGAAATTAACTGTAAAGAATGTGGCCTTTCCACAAAAACAATGACTAATATACAGGTGCTGGTCATAATTAGAATATCATCAAAAAGTTGCTTTATTTCACTAATTCCATTCAAAAAGTGAAACTTGTATATTATATTCATTCATTACACACAGACTGATATATTTCAAATGTTTATTTCTTTTAATTTTGATGATTATAACTGACAACTAAGGAAAATCCCAAATTCAGTATCTCAGAAAATTAGAATATTGTGAAAAGGTTCAATATTGAAGACACCTGGTGCCACACTCTAATCAGCTAATTAACTCAAAACACCTGCAAAGGCCTTTAGATGGTCTCTCAATCTAGTTCTGTAGGCTACACAATCATGGGGAAGACTGCTGACTTGACAGTTGTCCAAAAGACGACCATTGACACCTTGCACAAGGAGGGCAAGACACAAAAGGTCATTGCAAAAGAGGCTGGCTGTTCACAGAGCTCTGTGTCCAAGCACATTAATAGAGAGGCGAAGGGAAGGAAAAGATGTGGTAGAAAAAAGTGTACAAGCAATAGGGATAACCGCACCCTGGAGAGGATTGTGAAACAAAACCCATTCAAAAATGTGGGGGAGATTCACAAAGAGTGGACTGCAGCTGGAGTCAGTGCTTCAAGAACCACTACGCACAGACGTATGCAAGACATGGGTTTCAGCTGTCGCATTCCTTGTGTCAAGCCACTCTTGAACAACAGACAGCGTCAGAAGCGTCTCGCCTGGGCTAAAGACAAAAAGGACTGGACTGCTGCTGAGTGGTCCAAAGTTATGTTCTCTGATGAAAGTAAATTTTGCATTTCCTTTGGAAATCAGGGTCCCAGAGTCTGGAGGAAGAGAGGAGAGGCACACAATCCACGTTACTTGAGGTCCAGTGTAAAGTTTCCACAGTCAGTGATGGTTTGGGGTGCCATGTCATCTGCTGGTGTTGGTCCACTGTGTTTTCTGAGGTCCAAGGTCAACGCAGCCGTATACCAGGAAGTTTTAGAGCACTTCATGCTTCCTGCTGCTGACCAACTTTATGGAGATGCAGATTTCATTTTCCAACAGGACTTGGCACCTGCACACAGTGCCAAAGCTACCAGTACCTGTTTTAAGGACCATGGTATCCCTGTTCTTAATTGGCCAGCAAACTCGCCTGACCTTAACCCCATAGAAAATCGATGGGGTATTGTGAAGAGGAAGATGCGATATGCCAGACCCAATAATGCAGAAGAGCTCAAGGCCACTATCAGAGCAACCTGGGCTCTTATAACACCTGAGCAGTGCCACAGACTGATCGACTCCATGCCACGCCGCATTGCTGCAGTAATTCAGGCAAAAGGAGCCCCAACTAAGTATTGAGTGCTGTACATGCTCATACTTTTCATGTTCATACTTTTCAGTTGGCCAAGATTTCTAAAAATCCTTTCTTTGTATTGGTCTTAAGTAATATTCTAATTTTCTGAGATACTAAATTTGGGATTTTCCTTAGTTGTCAGTTATAATCATCAAAATTAAAAGAAATAAACATTTGAAATATATCAGTCTGTGTGTAATGAATTAATATAATATACAAGTTTCACTTTTTGAATGGAATTAGTGAAATAAATCAACTATTTGATGATATTCTAATTATATGACCAGCACCTGTAGTACAGTACACAGTGAAAGACAAAACATGATAGGTTTTTTACTGCACCATAAAAGCATTCTTAAAGGGATAGTTAACCCAGAAATGAAACTTCTGTCATCATTTACTGCCCCTCAAGTAGTTCCAAACCTGTATAAATTTCCCTGTTCTGCTGTACACAAAGGAAGATATTTGGAAGAATGTCAGTGATCAAACAGATCTCTGACATTCTTTCAAATATTTTCCTTTGTGTTCAGCAGAACAAAGAAATTCATACAGGTTTAGATTGGAACTTCTTTAGGGTGAGTAAATGATGACATGCAGTATTTTCATTTTTGGGTGAACTATCCCTTTAAAATGCAAAAAACTATGCCATGCAACTTTGATTAATCACCTTTGTAATGTGTTATGTTTGTAATTAACCGCATCAACATCACCAATATATAGAGTCCAGTGCTTATATCCACCTCTGGAGATTTTAATGAGGCCTCCACTTTCCAGATTCTCATCAAGGAAAGGAAAGTATTATTAATTAGATAATATTTAAAACTCTTTCCAAAGACAAGTAGTAAAAAGACAGTACTGTTTTAAAAAGGCAATTTTGAAATTACATCAAACCCATCACCAGTAATAACAGCATCAAACTCTTATTTTTACCTATTATTAATGTTTTATTTATTGACGCCACGGTGACAATAGCAAGTTCTGCTGGTTTTAAAATTAGTCATATAACAAAACAAAACAGCCTTTTGTGTCATTGTCAGCTTGTTTTTGGTTTTCTCCTTCTCTCTCTCTCTCTTTTATAATCCATGTTCAGGTAGTCTGTCTTGTCTGTTGTTCCCTCTTAGGCTATTGTGTTACATAATTTCTCAAATTTCATTGATTTACTGATGTAGATCCATAGATCATTATTTAAGGAGTGGTAGTGGATCCATTTGGTTGTTGTCAAGCAAGTCAAGTCACCTTTATTTATATAGCACTTTATTTAATACAGATTGTTTCAAAGCAGCTTTATAGCGATAAACAGGAAAATAACGAGCATCAATGATACAAACAATTCAATTCTGCTTTAAAGCAGCTCTAAAAAGACAATAGTAAACAGTCATTAGTCAGTTGAAATATAATGTTTATATATATTTGAACTACCAAAATCTGCTTTTTTACTTTCCAATGTACAGATCACTAGTACATAATACAGGTGGCACAGCAGAAAGCCACATCATGTATCACGGATTGCTCTGAGACTTTAGTAAGATCCAAGTGCAGTTTTATTTGGATATCCAGAATCGTTGTCACAGCCAAGCAAGATCAAAACACATAAACCAGACCAGGAAAAACAAGAAAACAAAACCAAGTGCTCAGATGTGCAGGTAACAATTACAAAACCTCAATGAAACTGACAGAAACAAACCGGGTATAAATAGGCAGAAACTAATGACATGAGTGCAGACAGCTGTGTGCAATGATCAGTGATGAGTCAGGGACAAAGGATTATGGGAGATGGAGTCCAATAAAGTGATGTCATAGTCCGGGGTGGAGTGCCCTCTAGTGGCTAACAAGGGCACTTCAGCAGGTGATCATGACAGTATCCGAGTTCATTAAGTGACCTAAAACAAGGCCAATGCTCGACGGTCCACAGGCTCATTCACACAAAGAAAAAACACCATCAGGGTAACACATATAACACTAAAATAATGCAATAAACATTAACTAAAATTGTGAGATTTGAATGTTTGTTGTCTTGGCCCACATTTATACATTTTTAATGAAGATATTTAAGTAAATATGAAGATAAAATGAAGATATTAAAATACCTCAGAACTTGTCATAGTCAAATAATATATATATATATATATATATATATATATATATATATATATATATATATAGTGTAGCAAGTCTAAAGAGTGTTTTATGTTCTGTTCGGATAAATCTAAGTGCATGTGTTCTTTCCTGTGTTATTGTTCAGCTTGTGTGGGGCTTTAAGGGGTGGGAGGTTCTCCTGAAAGAATAGCCTGCGTGGTGTTGTGTGGGCGGGGTTCTGGGGAAAAGGTTCCTGAAGTTTGTTCGCTGTCTGTGTGGCAGGAGCATCGGCCAAACAGGTGCTCATCTTAATAAAAGAAGACTAAGCTGTTAAGTGAGTCTCATCATTTCCTCCATTCGTTACAATATATATAAGAAAATATATGTTTAGAACTGGCTAATATAAGTTAAAAAGAGTGTCTGTGTGGTTGGTTGGATCAGCCTTTTTAAAATAAGCATTTTTCTATTTTCTATTTGTTTCTTCTCTCTCTCTCTCTCTTTAATTTTGAATAACCAGCCCCCAAATCTGATGTACACACGCACAACATAATGCCAGTCATCAGTTAACAAAAGACATTTGCACCTAGTTGGGTTACCTTTAAAGTTTGTTGCTAGAGATATTTAACTAATAATGAAAAGTTTACCAACCAACCCTACTCTCCCCTTGTTTACGTAAAACAAATGTCAATAAGAACAGTTCTTCTTGTTCACAAACCTAATGGCCTAATTTAGCTTAAAGTTTGCTGGTAATACTGCCAGTCACCTTCAGTTAGTAAAATCAAACAAAAGGAATGCGTTTACAACAGGAATTTAGGGGCAAAATAAACTCCAGAGAGTTTCAAGAATTTTCATAAATGTGAAACTTGTATTTTGTAAAGTTCTCTTTATCACACTAAGATCGTGCAAACATGTATTCTGGCTATACACTTTTGAAACTGTATATTTTAAAGTTCAATTTCGGGTGTCATTTTGGGTTGCCTCAGATTTCTATTGTAAGTGTTGTGAACACAATGTACATTCATACTGCCACACCTCAAAACTGTCATACTGACATACTGTCACAAAAAAAAAAAAAAAAAAAAAAAAAAAAAAATATATATATATATATATATATATTTATTTATTTTATTTTATTTTATTTTATTTTTTATTTTTTTGACAGCACTCACTTTTGAGATTGCTCCCAAATCAGTGCCTGAGATTAGATAAGTAAGTAGGCTACATTTAAATGGACTAACTTGTATAGTATAAACGTATAAAAACTTTCTTTCCAGTCACGTGATGCTTCACTTTGCGTATCGGAATGTTTGAACCCAGACCACTACTCTACGGGTATAGCCTATGGAAGTTCAACACGTTAATAACACGTTAAAGATATAAGCCTGTAGCCTATATTACATTATCATATATTCTGCCATGTATAAAAACAATAAAATATTTACATTTACTTGCCTCAAACAACTCTGTAGGTATTATTATAATTATTGTTTCTGTTGTTAAATTACATTTATTGCCACAGTTTAATATGTGAATTATATTATCAGAAAACTAAACACATTTAGCGTTGTCAGACATTTATTTTGTGCTTAATGGATAAAACAACAGAGCTGCACACTCAGGTTTATGGCTGCTGTAAAAAAGCTTCAAAGATTTAAGAGTCTTCATTCTTCCATCCCTAGTTTTAAGCCTTTTTTGAAAATGTTTCACTCTAATTTAGCTGCTTTAGAGAGCGTTTACTCATTTTGAGCCTGTTTTTAAACATTAACTATCTGTAATGTCATTTTTCATGTGTGGAAAAAGTGCCAATTAAACGAAACTAAAGTAGCCTGTCAGATTTCTTTTTACCCATTTCCCCCACCTATGCACGCACACACACATTTGACTTTACAACACACAAACGCACACCTAAAAAATTATGTAACGGCATGAATTAGCGCCCTCTCATGGTACGGCTGCAGGCGGCACTATATAGCCTACACAAGAGTCTTATGAAACCACACAACTTGAAAATGAATTACACAATGAAAATGTTTGGTCAAATATTTATTAGCACAAAAACAGAAACACAGCAGTTTGTTTGAAGATTAATTTGGTCAAATATTTAACTTGCCATATTTTGATTATATTATAAAAGTGCTTAAAAGTTCATTAGAAAACAAAATTATTAAAAACAAAATGCACTATTGCTGAGTTACCAAACAACAGAACAGATTGTACAATCGGTTTATAAATCACATCATTCTCATAAAACTATGCCTGCCGAGTTATTACATTAAATTTAATTATTTCTATCAAAGGCATCAAATAATTTCTAACTTCCAAAAAGCCTCCACAATTGTGCTTTCAGTTCTTCATTTTCCAATACTTATTATTTCTGGTTCTTTCCGTCTTTTGGACCAAAAATGGCTGAAGTAGCATCAATAAGACATTTAGTAGGATTCCCCAGACATTTTATTGGCTATAAGAATAAACAGAAAGTATATGTTAATTTATTGTGTGATAAGTTCCTGAAAATGTAGACAGAGCTTGTGTGACCATAATCCAAATTATATTTAATCTATTATAATAATAAATTAATTAATGCTGAATATTTAACACAATATACAGCCCTATAATCCAGTGATTTTTAAAAAAAAATTTGAGACATGTACAATGGTGCTTGAAAGTTTGTGAAACTTTTAGAATTTTATTTATTTGTTGAGAAAAATGATCCAGTATTAAATATCTGTGAGTGCTTTCAGTATATCTGGTGTGACCCCCTTGTGCAGCAATAACTGCAACTAAACATTTCCGGTAACTGCTGATGAGTCCTGCACAATGACTTTTAGCTATTTCATAACACTAACTTTGATCTTCTTTAACAATTCTTTGGTAGAATGACATGTGCTTGGGGTCTTTATCTTGCTGCATGACCGGCAGGAAATGACTGAGCAAGGCACCTAACCCCCAATCACTTCCCAGGTGCTGCAGTGAATGGCTCCCCACTGCTCCAGGTGTGTGTCCATGGTTTGCAGTGTGTGTGTTCACTACTCACACTACTCTTAATGTGTGTGCAGACAGTGCACTAACTTGGATGGGTTAAATGCACAGGGAAAATTCCGAGTATGGGTTAACAGTACTTGGCCTTCATGTCATGTCACTTTCATGTTTCACATGTATATATGTGAACATGAACATGATGAACTCGCTCCTGAAGACTAATTGTTTCTCTGATTTTCAACATTTTTGACCAATATAAGCTCAGATAAATGAGGCCTACGATTAATCAGATGCAAAAAGAAATAAAAAACCAGTCCTAAATGAAAAAAAAACAAGTTGACAAAAAGATTGAATCCAATATTTGGTGATAATATAGCATAATGAGAGATTTATAAGCAATTTTTTGTAAGCCGGTCATTTTTGACTGGGAACACCACAAGTGTGACAAGGTTGTTTTTCATGTCCGCAGGTTGAAGCGACCCTGGAATGCAAATATTACCAGGGAACCCCGCCAAAAAACAAAAACGGATTTCACCACCTGTGAACATGATTTTTACCGGGGGACTCAGAGATATGTAATATTTGATCATTTTACTGAATACATGAATGACCAAGTATAGCCTAATATTTTTTGTCTCATTTGTTTGATTGGGTTCTCTTTGTCTAACTTTAGTCTGAAAATCTGATCATTTTTGGGCCATATTTATGCAAAAATATAGAAAATTCTAAATGGTTCACAAACTTTCAAGCAACACTGAGTACATTTACACTGAGTTATTTGTGTGAATTATCTCAACATGCCAACTAACCGTACCTGGCGTGACTGTGGCTTTCCGTATCTCAGCTCTGTAACAAAGTGCTCACAGTTCCAAGTGAGAAGATTATAGTGATATTCCTTTCCCAAAAGGCTGTGTGCATCTTGTGGAATATCTTGAATGGGACGTGGCTCATATTTGTCATCCAGAAGGTTGTTGATACGGTATTTATCATTGCCCACTACTTTATAAAGTTCCTCTTTCTTCACTGTGGCTTTAAGAGAATGAATGGGGCATAGTCACGTGAGAGGAGGCAATGCCTCCATCACGCTATGATTGGATATGATCGGTTATGATTGGATATGATTGGTTTGTACGATAAATCCTGCCTCTTGTTTACGTGCGCGTTCCACGCGTCAGTCTGAATGAACAAAATGATGGCGTCAATGGAAGACTAATGAAAAAGTAAGTAAACAGCTCACCCTGTACCTTCAAACAATTACTGCTGACAAACTAGAACACAGTCAGTGTCAATAGGCAACACCTTAAACAGCATTATTAACTGCTGAATTAAAAGAACATAAACCACTTGCACTTGATAAAAAGATTTCCCACATTTGATACATTACAACTGTTGTTTTAAAAAGTTCAAGTGCAGTTATAAAGGCATGGTTTAGGTTTATCCTAATCCAAGATAAGGTTCTGCATGAGGGAGACCACAACACAACAGCACTCTAATCTTGCAACAACTACAGAACAGACAAAGCCCCGTGCCACAGACCTGGGATTCAGAACACAACAAATTTGGCAACTTTTGTTCTGTATTCACTATTTTGTGTCTGTTGCACCCCAGTTGCATGGATTTCTTGCTCATTTTTCTATTTAAGTTCCATTAAAGTGCTGTTTATTTTTCACACTGAATTGCTCCTCCAACCATACTGATGTGATGCTGTCATGCAGTGTCCATTTTAGCTAATTTAAATTTTCATTTTTCTAATTTACCAAGCGTGTTGATTTGCACTAGTAACCCATATAAGAAACTGTACATTTTCTCACTTCTTTTAAATAAACAGTAAAAAAAAAAAAAAAATTAAACAGCTCACCTACTTAGATATCACCGCTTTATGTCACGTCAAAATCAAATTTGAAAAGACCTGAAAACATGATGACTGCGGGGTTTTTAGTGAGCAATCAGCTTGGTGAAATTAAAAATACATCTTAGTGTCTGTGACAGAGTGTTTACCGAGCATGACTGATGATGTGCAATAAGTTGACTATTAAAAAGAACAGCTGAAAATCAATACACAAATAAAATATATTGTTTAACCCTCTATGGTAACGGTGTTATTAATTTATTTTTTAAAAGTTAATTTAAAAGTCTCATTTTATTAAAAACAAACTAAAATAGACTCATAATTTATTTTTTATTTTTAAAAACAAACTAAAATAGACTAATTAAAAATTAATGAAAATGTTTATTGATATAGATATAGTGTCCAATATTAAGCAGGAAAAAACACCACAAATAATTTTTTCCTCATTGATATTGCCTAGGCCTGCCATAGAGGGTTAAATTGTTACTGCCTTTAGTTATTATTTTGGAATAAATGTAAAAATGCTTAAAACAACTTGATGAGATTGACTTGGTTTTAATAAATAGACCATTAATTACATTGTTAATGTGGTTTCTTTTTTTCTTTTTTGATGTAATGTAAATGTTCATTTAATGAGGAAAATGTGACAACGTTAAGAGTAACGGACATTAATTTACATTTGATTTATAAAAAATAATTAAAAAACTGAGGTTCATTTCAGAACACCGCTGCACCCTGCTTGTTCATCATCGGTACTTGAAAAATACTTGGCTGCAGTTTCAAACAAAATAGCTCTCCTCAACGACAGAGGGCGATATGTGTAACCAAACGTAATTTCCCGTGTGGTGAAAGACTGAGTGAGTTTTACGCTGTTTGGTGCTTCGTTTATTGAAACGGTGTTGATTAAAAGTGGCAAAGGCTGCACTTTTCACTCACAATTTGCCATTGTAGTTGTTATTTTGTATGTAAATAAAATATTTTTATGCTGTATTTTGCTTAAGCACGTAAACGATGTCTGCGATATTCGAGGGGGATGCCATGTCAGCCATGCAGAAGTCTCATTGCCACACTTCTCTAAACAATTACAGGTGAGTAATAATATAATAGTAATACAGGTTACCACTAACTATAAATTAATGCTTCAGTTCAATGGAAGGAACTCCAGTTTGCATTAAACTGTATTATCTGTATAAAGGAACAACGTATCGTTCTTATTTCACTATCATTAAGGTGATTTATTCATTCTTATCTCGTTTTTAAGTATTAATAGGAAATTATATAGCATACAGGTGTTTTGCAATTTCAGTCTAATAATAGTCAGTACAGGTGTAAGCATAACTACTCGGAGCATACATGCTCATGTTAATTGCATGTCCATTTTGGATACAATGTTATTCATTGCCTTCTGTCATTGCATTTCTGTTATCTCAGATTCAGTCAGATTTCATGGTATTGTAAGCAGCTTTACATTGCTAAAGCATTAATAAACATATATATTTATTAGTATATTTATAAATAAACATTTCCACAGTTATTGCCCACAAAAAGGGATACAGTTCATTAAACACGTTGACATTTTGTGTCAACATGCCTCAACCGTGGCAAGTTGTCGCACTGTATGTGATTTGTTGGAATGAAAACTTCTAAAATAGCCTATTACAGGCTTTTAAAATGTAAAACTGTTATGAAACAATGAATTAAACAGCACAAATGTAAAACATATCAAACCATTGTTTTGGCCACAATATATTAAAATATTTTAATTAATAAATTGTATATAATTATAACATTTAAAATATGTTATGAAAGTAGAAATATGTTTCTCAATTAGTACACAGTCATAAAACGGCATGTTTTTAAAGTAGTATTAGATAAAATATAGCATGTCACACTGCTGTCACTGTTTGACATGAATATAAGCTCAATAAAGAAATTTTGGTTATGTTAAGATATGTGTATAAGTGTTTAAAAAATGTATTTCATTGCAAAAAATTCTATACTAACTGACCTTTTTTTTTCCTTTTCCATCAGTCCTCAAGAGCTGGCTTTAGAAATTAAAGCTTTTATCAGCGGTGTTGACCAGACACAGGGACGTAAACTCAGTGTTCGGGATCATGCCCGCTGTGCAGTGCGCCTCCTTCGAACTGTGCCAGCCTGCCGTGGAGCCGTCTTGGAGCACCTGAGGGGAGTCTATGATGAATATGTTGCATCCTTTCTACAAGATCTGGAGGCGGAGGTTGAAAATGGAGGTACCAGTACAAGTGGAGGAGGCAGCACCAGTGTATCCAGTTTGGAGGATGTTATTAAAGAAGTCCATGCTGTACTCTCAGAATTTATCAAGCTTAGTCCTAAAGCTTGGGCTCCACTTGTGTCCACATGGGCTGTAGACCTTCTTGGCCAGCTTAGCAGCAAGCATGCAGGACGACGGGCAGCTCCTCACTCGTCTAGCCTGAATGAGCTGTTGCAGCTTTGGATGTCGTGTGCAGCCACTCGCTCACTTATGGAATGCTACTCTCAGTGTCTAGCAGCCATGTTGGCCTGGTGCCCTGATGCCTGTGTAGATGCCTTGCTGGATACCTCTGTCCAGCACTCCCCTCATTTTGACTGGGTTGTCGCTCACATTGGTTCAGCTTTTCCTGGCACTATTATCAGCAGGGTGCTGGCTTGTGGCCTCAAAGACTTTTATGCGCATGGATATTCCTCTGCTGAGAAGGTCAGCCAACAGCAGGCAATAGACAAGAGTTGTAGAGTCCCCAAAATAGGCTCAGTGGTTGGTATCCTAGGGCACTTGGCCTCCAGACATTCTGATAGCATAAAGAAAGAGCTTCTCAGGATGTTTCAGGATAGTCTGTCTCCACCCCCTCAAAATGTACCTCCACATTCATCCGGGGCAGGCGGGTGGGAGAACTCCCCTCATCTCCGTAGGGCCACTGTACCTTTCTTGCTTCAACTGGCTGCTCTTTCCCCTACTCTCCTGGGTGCTGTTTCTGCAGAGCTGGTGGAGTTTCTCAGACCGCCTGTCCTAGTTCAACTCCAGGCTCAGTTCCAGGCCTTGCCCCGGGAGGAAGTCGAGAATATGTTGGGTCTAGCAGTGCATCTCATAAGCCAAAGCCCTTCGGGTGGAGCAAGGGTGCTGAAGTTCCTTGCGGACACTGCCACACCATCTTCGGTGATTATATCGGGCCCTACACCCTCTCCCCATGATAGTATTCGAGAAGCCTGTGACCGCTTACTGCAAACGCTTCTGCTACATCTTCACAAGCTGGTGCACAACCGGCCAGAGGGTGATGAACCCTTCCCACAGTCCTCCGCTGCCTCGGCAATGCCACAAGTGATCCCATTTCTAGAGGAGCTCCAGGGACACATAGGTGATCTGTGTGCTGAAACCCTCCGGCTTGAGCGGAAGAGGCACCTCTGGTTGCATCAGCTCCTGTATCTGCTTTCGGTGTATGGCGGCCCGAGCGTGGCCACTGAAGCTTTGTGTCAGCTCTTCACTCAAGCCCGAAACCCAGAGGAGCTCGCTCTAGCCTCACAATTGTACACCCCACTTTCCACTTCACTTTCTGGGTTGCTTCCCTCAACAGTAGCCCGCTGTGTTGCCCAGATCCACACTCAAACCCTTGACAACAAACAGTTGGCTCAACTCCTGAACAACTTGGCTACTGCAGTACAGAGTCAAGAGGAGGATCGTAAAAATGGAGGGGCTACAATGGGGAGTTCAGCTCAGTCATCGATGGCTGCACAAGTCAGAGTCGCCGTTTCCAGCCACCTTCAGGATTTCTGCCCATTGCTTCTCCATGGTGACAAAATGGTATCCAAGGCAGCTGTCCGTCTGCTCTCGTGTAGCCAGCTTCCCAGAGCTTGCTCTCCAGCTCATCTCTTGCTGATATGTAGAGCAGCAGTGTCACATTTCTTTGTGTGTTTACGACTGCAAGGGGAGAGCCTTAAGGTTGGGGAAGAGGAAGTGGGATACTCTATGCGACTGTTGTCACGTCTTGCAGCCTACTGTCCTTTGACACTAAAAGCTGTGCTGCAACAACTGGTGGAGGGAGCCCTGCACAAAGGCAACCGAGATTTGTTTGGAGGTCTGCAGGAAAACCCAAGTGATGACATCACACAGTCAGCCAACCTTGTCCCAGACTTGGGCATCTCTCTATTGGACGTCAACTGCAAATTTGGCACTTCTGTTAACTTCTCTGGAAATGTGTGGTCCGTTTTCCATGCTGGAGTAATTGGAAAGGGTTTGAAACCTCCGTACACTCCCTCACAACCTGACCCAGATAGAATCAATCAGAATATGCAGACTTTGCTTGCAGTCATGGTTCAGTGCTGTAGTTCAGGTGGAGGAAGCCCCACTGGCAATGGTAGAAATGGCTCTGCTGTAGGTACCAGTAATGGCAGCTTTTCTGCCAGTGAACCTCTCATTTCTAATGAACTTCCCCCAATTAATGCTGAAGCTGCGAAGGTAATTGCCGTAACCTTGGTAGAGAACATCTGCCCAGATGTAGCAAACGGGGAACTGTCCTGGCCTCCAGAGGAACATGCAAAAACCACAGTTGAGCGAGACATACACATTCGTCGTTGCTTTGAAAATAACCCTGTGCTGTTCCACCTTCTCCGGGTGGTCGCAGCTGGGCGTCCGGCTCTGTGCTACTGCTCCGTCATTTTAAGGGGTCTACTTTCCACCTTACTGGCTCACTGGGAAGCATCAAGGGAACCATCAGTGTCAGACTCCCCCTGGCACCTTCAGACCTCATGTTTGCTTGTATCATGTATGGGTGAAGGCCAGCTACTACCACCAGTGCTGAGTAACATCCATGAGGTCTTGCCTCACCTCTCACCCTTTGAAGTTAGGCTACTGCTGTTGGGCGTATGGGAGTACATGCGGGGTAACAGCCCAATGCCACAGAAATTTACCTTCTGTGCTGACCAAGGACTTTTCTTTCGGGACTTTTCACGGGACGGTGATGTTGCACGCTATATTGCACCTATCCACAGTGTTCTGCATAAGAACATTGACCGCCTAGGACACCTTTGCTGGAGGTTTCAAGTTTGACGACTGTGAAATTATGAGAAATGTTGTTAAAAACCCAGGTTCCAGAGTCATAGACTTTTCTTATATTCAGATATTTTTCTACATAGTGTTAAATGAGTTGTTAAGTTGATATTTCTACGTTTTAAGAGTTGTCAAAAAATAGTAGCAAAAAACACTTGTGGCAAACTAATTGTGACAATGTTCGGAAGTGCTTTTTTGCTAACCAGATCAGATCTTATTGGTGTTTTTTTTTTTGTGTGTCCTTTATATTGTCTAGCTTTCTGTAGAGGTTTTTATTAAGCACTGAAAAAAGATTTAGGCCTACAGCAGAGAATATTCCTTATTTTCTTTGTGTTGCTGTGTGGAAAAAAAACAAAAAACAAAAACAAATTAAAAATTCATTCAAATGCCTCATTCTGTTTTTTATTTATTTATTAGTAGTATTATTATTTACAGAAATAGCACAATATAAAATAAAAAGTAAAAGCCACATAAACCAAACAAGTCTAGTATTAACCAGTGGCATACAGGTTTTTGGTCTAAATCGTCTTTATCATCAGAAACTGCCTAGTTAGTACATATAATTGTGCTGAACTGTAATATGTAGTTTGAGTTTCATCACACAATTATCTTGTGTACACAAGCATACATATCAGACGGATTCGTTTCCATGGTAAGAATGGTCTATAGGGGACTCGGTTGTCACCCAATAGTGTTCCTGCAAACACGCTAACTAACCAACCTCCGGGAGGCTGGGCTTAATGCTGTGTGTCCAAGATGGCGGTCATCTCCATTGAAAGGTAAAACAAAGACTTGGCTCTCATATCAGTTCGTCGTCATGCCTGTTTTTTTGAGTTTCGTCTGTGTTTATTTTAAGCTAATCGATGAGAAGTTAGTGTGGGAGCTTGGCTGTAAATCTGCTGCAGGTGTTGAACGAGGAAGCGAAAAGTAGATGTGAATGCGTGGCTGAGCCATCGCTGGCATTATGACGAGTCATGTTTTAATTTATAGGACACTGATGTCTTTATACACCTTTAGGGTTGATGTAAATTAATCCATACGAATATCTTATTGCATAGATTATTTAGGCGTGCACTGCAGCCGTTTTCATCTCATCCTGGCGTTGATCCTTTTTTTAGATAAATGTAATGGGGCGTCGAGATTGTAGTTTGATATGTGTGCAATGCTAGATAAAAATCCAAGCAGTTTGCACATTATTATATCTAGCGCTAGTTGAGTCTAAAACGGACCCGTCATTTATTTATTTATTTTATCAGAGATAATATTTAGTATAGTTAATAAATGCATTTAGAAAATACAGTTTTCATGAAGTAGTAAATTGTTTTTAAATGCAGCAGCTTCTTTTGCTTTTAATGAAAGAATGAATGACACCAGATTGTGTCACGTGCGGGGTGAAAAACTTTTTTTGAAATGTATAAAAATATGTAAATGCTATTATCTCTCTTTTTCCCCTTCACACTGCCAGGTCCTGTAAGTGGACTTTGATCTATCTTTAATTGTGGGTGATTGCTTTTTCTTTAAAAAAAAAATGAAATAAAAATACTACAATGAAATAAAGAACACCTGCAGAAAATGAATGAGATTGTTGTCTGAGTACACATTCAAAAAAAAAAAAAAAGTTTGCACTTTGTTATTCTCTGGTGTTGCACTGAATAATAATGATTACCCAGTATAATAAAAAGAGCCAAAAATATTTCAAATGTCAGAATAAAGTGAATACAAAGTGCCTTTTTATTCTTGATGCCAATTGTATTGTGGTACAAATTCAAGATAGTCTGGGGTTTGTTAGAGGAGGTCGCTTGTCACACTGGTTTTTACATAAAGCAAAATTACCTCCCTCTATGAAAATGCATTCAGGTGGCTGCAGGTTTTAATTTTCCACCATGGTCACCCGTCTAATTACGAAGAAGGAAATGATCCTTAAGGGTGGCAAAAAAGGAAGTGAACATAGCACTGATTCTTTTTCTGTTACTCCACCCTGCTCATTCATTACTCAAACCTGATCCATAGCAGTAGCCTACTGTAATTAAATCTTTTTTCTTTCTTTTTTTTTTTTAGGATGGGGCTGCTGTCTGTGGTCTGTGTGTGTCTGTTTTTCAGCAGCGCCTTTGCTGTGGATCGGGGAAACTTCAAAACCTGCGATCAGAGTGCCTTCTGCAAGTATGTCAGTTATACTGTAAATCAGTACAGGATAGATGACCTCTGCAGTGTACAACTAGCATTGCATTTTAAAAATCCTGTCAAAGATCACAAATACTCATTATTTTAATATTCTGACATACTTAAAATTAAGGTTATCTGCCCTGTACTCTGTTGTGGTAGTTTAGAGAGTGCTTAACTTGACTTGCATCTGCAAAGTCTCCACATATACAGTGATTTTTGTCTATCTGGTTGTCCATAGACGTCAGCGGGCGCTCAAACCGGGTCAGTCACCATACCGTGCTCTTCTGGACACTTTGGAGCTCAGTGACTCCCGACTGACCCTCCAGCTCATTAATGACAACAACAAGGTTTGTTTCATAGTCTCTTTTTACTAAAAGAGCTGCAGCATTTCTTTATATTCACTTTACACTTTTTTTTTTTTATGGTCAAACCATAGAAGACTTTAGTGGGCCCCTCTTGTTACAAGGCCTGGAACGATGTTGCTGATCAAAAGTCATGATTTGGGCTGGTCTCTTACTATTTGCAGGTGCACTTGCTATTGGAGCTCTACAGACTGCAGGGGAATATGACGCGGGTGAAGATAAATGAGTTGAAACCTCTGAAGCCACGCTTTGAGGTGCCAGACGTGCTCATAGCAGAGCCCCCTACTGAGCCGTGAGTGTGTCTCTGATCTAAGAGTGCACAATGAAATTCAGAGAACAGTCAAACACATGCATGATTTATTGTGTTCCTCTGAGTAACCTCGGCTTGTCTCCGCTTCTTACCTTTTCCTCTGATTCCCGTTTACCCCCTCCTTTCACTCTCTGTATGTCTTTTTCCAGTCTCTCATTTTTGTCTAAGGATGAAAATGGCATTGTGTTGTCTCTGGGAGCAGAGAGCCAGAGGTTGATTGTTAGTGCCCGTCCATTTAGGCTGGACATCATGGAGGGGCCAGAGGTGCTGCTATCCCTCAACTCTCGGGGCCTGCTGGCCTTTGAGCACCTGCGACTTCGCAAAGACACGTGAGTATTGAGTTTTTCTCTCTTTTTGGAAGCTGGGAAGCATATATACACTACCGATCAAAAGTTTGGGGTTGGTGAGGATTTTAATGTTTTTGAAAGAAGTCTCCTATGCTCACCAAGGCTATATTTATCTGATCCAAAATACAGTGATAATAGTAATATTATAAAATAAAATTACAATATTATTTTCTTTTCTGTTTTTATATATTTTAAAATGTAATTTATTACTGTGATGGCAAATCTGAATTTACTCCAGTCTTCAGTGTCACATGATCGTTCAGAAATTATTCTAATATGCTGATTTGCTGCTCAAGAATGATTTCCTGTTATTTTCAATGTTAAAAAAAAAGTGCTGCTTAATGTTTTTGTGTAAACTGTGATACGTTTTTTCAGGATTCTTTAGTGAAGTTCAAAAGAACAGAATTTTTTAAAAATAGAAATCTTTTATAAGATTATAAATGGCTTTACAGTAATGTTTAATCAATGAATGCATCCTTGCTGAATAAAAGTATTGATTTCTTTCAAAAAATAAATCTCAAACATTTAAACGTTTGTGTAGTTGATGAAAATATTGTTCAACCCAAAGATATATCCAGTGTCTGCTTGGGTTGAAATAATTCTCCGTCCTTTCCCATATGCTAGACAAAAATGGTGAATCATTTATTACCCAAGCCTGAATATTAATCTCTTTTGTGTCTATGTGGGTGTTTTATCAAAGGCAAGCACAACCAGATGGTGCTGAGGTTAAAGAGAGTGCAGATGGAGATCAACAGCAAGTTGAAGGCGAGAAGGTCAGTAACAGTATGTGTGTTTTTGTAGGTGTGCTCAGGTAAATGATTCAAGTGTCATCTTGCCACGTCTTCAGTTAAAACTAACATGTCCGGTTGCTGCACCTGATCTGGTTTAGCAGCTATATGTAGCAACAGTGACGTGTGTGAAAGTACAACAATAACTAAAGAAGTATTACTCAATGATCATCACATTGTAACTTTATACCTTTTGAGAACTGAACCAGAAGTAAAACTTTGTCAAAAAAAAAAAACTTTCTTTTTTTCCTCCACACAATAGGATGAGGATGGAGAGAGTGATAAAGAGGAAGATGGTCTATGGGAAGAGACATTTAAATCTCATACAGATACCAAACCAAATGGTATGTTTTTAATGTAAATTAAAAGGCCCATGAAAGTGCTTCACTAATGCAATTTTCTTATCAGTGTTTAAGTGTTTCTTATTGAAACAAAGTTTTGGTGAAACAACATCTTGAAGGGTTTATTCCTTTTTTTTTTTTTTCTTTTTTTTTTCTTTTTTTTTTTAAAGTAGCCAATAGACTTTAGTTAAAGAGCCATCAATATTTTTGGTCTGATTTCCCAGAAGAGAAAGACTGCAAATTGCAAAGTGTACACTACCATTCAGAAGTTCGGGGTTGCTAATGTTTTTGAAAGAAGTCTCTTAGGCTGCATTTATTTGATTAATACAGTCAAAACAGTAATATTGAGCGTTATTTCAATTTAAAATGTTTTTTTTATTTATTATTATTTTAAAATGTTTATTCTGAAGGCTGAATTTCATTCTAATATGCTCATTTGGTGCTTAAGAAACATTTCTTATTATTATCAATGTTGAAAACAGTTGTGCTGCTTAATATTTTTGTGGAATAAAATGTTCAAAATAACAGCATTTTAAACTTTTGAGCAGTATGCAGTCAACTTTTTAGAGTATATTATAGCATATTGGATGGCTTCATATAGATGGCTTCAAAGCTAATAGAGATGGACTTACATTTTGATTATATAATGATAATATTTATATTTGAAAGTTCACTTGAAAGTTATTATTATATCTGATGATAAGACTGCACACTGTACTTACAATTATCATCTGTGTTGATCGTGTTTTAAAATCTTTCCTTAGGCCCCACATCAATAAGTTTAGACTTTTCCTTGCCGGGTGTAGAACATGTATACGGTATTCCAGAGCATGCTGACAACTTAAAACTCAAAACTACAGAGTGAGTAAATGTCTTAGTACACAATCAAAATATACCTCATATAAAAACAGTAAACAATAATGTTTTTTTTTTTTTTTTTTTCTTTTGTCATTTCTTTTTCTAGTGGTGGTGATCCATACAGGCTGTATAACCTAGATGTGTTTCAGTATGAGCTCTATAACCCTATGGCCTTGTATGGATCCGTACCTGTGATGCTAGCCCATAACACGCAGAGAACCATGGGTATTTTCTGGCTTAATGCAGCTGAGACCTGGGTAGACATCAGTTCTAATACAGCAGGAAAGGTAAGAGGTCAATAGGGCTCTCTGTTAACTCTTATTAGTGTATTTTAAAACTCCTCATGGTTAATTTTGTTTCTTTCAGACTGTCTTTGGTAAGATGCTAGACTTTGTTCAAGGTTCCAGTGAGACGCCACAGACGGATGTCCGTTGGATCTCTGAGAGTGGTATTATTGATGTCTTCATCATGCTTGGTCCCAAACCATCAGATGTCTTCTTACAGTACGCCTCTCTCACAGGTAAATGCCAGCTATGAGCTCTAAACTTCACCAGCCAAACCATTCACAAAACCCTGTACATATCGACATATCTATACATAATTTTGTGTGTGTTTTACTCTCTAGGCACCCAGTCCTTCCCTCCTCTGGCCAGTCTGGGTTATCACCAGTGCCGCTGGAATTATAATGACCAGGAGGATGTGAAGTCAGTGGACCAAGGTTTTGACCAATATGACATCCCTTATGACTTCATATGGCTTGACATTGAGCATGCCGATGGCAAGCGCTACTTCACCTGGGATCCCCACAAGTTTTCTCAGCCTAAAGACATGCTTCAGGGCCTAATGGACAAGAGACGCAAGGTCAGCCACAGTTGTTTATATAACTGTAGTATGAATTTTGTGATTTTTTTTTTTTTTTTTTCCCTTCTGAACATAAGTATGAAGAAGAGTCTGATTGAAAAATTGTGTGATGACAATTTTGTTTATAGATGGTTGCTATAGTAGATCCCCACATAAAGGTTGATAGTGGCTACAAGATCCACAACGAGATTACTACTAAGGACTTCTACACTAAGAACAAAGATGGTGGAAATTATGAAGGCTGGTGCTGGCCAGGTGAGAAGTTTGTTTTTAAATGTAATGTCTCGAGTCTCAGTACTGGCAGGAAATGTAGGTGGGGGGAGTGAATGAACAGCACTCTCTTTCACTCTCATTACCCACAACTGAGATGCTCTTGAGCAAGGCACCTAACCCCCAATCGCATCCCTGAGCACCGCAGCAAAAAAAAAAAAAAAAAAAAAAAAACTGCTCTGTGTGTGTCCAATACTCACTGCTGTGTGCATGCACTTGGATGGGTGAAATACAGAGCGCAAATTCCAAGTATACTTGGCCACACTTCACGCCATTTTCACTTTCACTTAAAAAGTTTGAAGTTGTTAATTTTTTGTTTTTGAATGAAGTCTCTTATGTTTACAAAGGCTGTAATTATTTGATCAAAAATACAGTAAAAACAGTAATATTGTAAAAAAAAAATATTACAATATAAGATAACTGTTTTTCTATTTTAAAATGTTACATATTCCTGTGATGGCAAAGTTGATTTTCAGCAGCATTACTCCATCTTTTTAACTCTCACTTTTGATCAATTTAATGCATCCTTGCTGAATAAAAGTATTTTACTGACCTTAAATTCTTAAATGGTGGTTTAAGTAATTTCACTATGATTTAAACGTATATGTTGTATTTGTGATAAGTCTTAAAGGGTTAGTTCACCCAAAAAATTAAATTTCTGTCATTAATTACTCACCCTCATGTTGTTCCAAACCCATAAGACCTTCGTTCTTCTTCGGAACACAAAACAAGATATTTTTGATAAAATCTGAGAGTTTTTTTTTATTTATTTTTTTTAATCCCCCATAGAAAGCAATGTAATTACTGTCATTCAAGGTCCAGAAAAGTAGTAAAGACATTATTAAAATAGTCCATGTGACTACAGTGGTTCAACCTTAATGTTATAAAGTGACGAGAATACTTTTTGTGCGCGAAAACAAAAATAACGACTTTATTCAACAATCACTTCTTTTGGCTGTCAGTCTCCTATGCAGCTGACGCTGTGCAGCGCTCCGTGTTTTACGTCAGAACGCCGGCTCAGGTTTTTTAAAAAAAAAATTTGTTTGGTATTCGCGCACAAAAATTATTCTCGTTGCTTCATAACATTAAGGTTGAACCACTGTAGACACATGGACTATTTTAACGGTCTTTAATACCTTTCTGGACCTTGAATGATGGTAATTACATAGCTTTCTATGGAGGATAAAAAACCTCTTGGATTCCATCAAAAATATCTTATAATTTGTGTTCCGAAGATGAACAAAGGTCTTACAAGTTTGGAACCACATGAGGGTGAGTACTTAATGACAGAAAGTTTATTTTTGGGTGAACTAACCCTTTAATATAACATTTATTGTAGTTAAAGTTCATCTCTCATTCCTTTGGCATGGTCTTATCACAGGAAACTCTGGTTACCCAGACTTTACAAATCCAGAAATGCGGGCCTGGTGGGCCAGCATGTTCGCCTATGATCAGTATGAGGTGAGACTTTTCTGTTGTCAATCTCAAAAGTGGAAGCCCTGATCTAGAAAAAGGATCTGAAATTATGTTGAATCATAATGGTCTTGACCAAAAGGATTGTTAGATTGAATGATTTCTTATCATTCTGATGTTCTAATGGTTGCAGATAAATTATTCAAGTAGATGTTGTAGCTCTACCTCTTTCTACCCTCATCTTACCCAGACAGGATGTGGTGATGCTTTGATGTCTTATATTCCATTTCCCTTCTACATTTGATTGTTCAAGAAGATTGTGAAGTGCTTACGCTTACAAAATCAGAGTGCAAGAATAAGTTAAAAGCAGAATACACAAACAGATTTTGCATATAGACATGTTTAAATCAAGGCTGTACACCAAACTCCAGAGGACTGTGAAGGACATCGATCATTGGTTTGTTAGGTGGTCCTTCTCACTGTGAAATCTCAATGGTCTAATGTCTCCCATTCCTAATAATTATAAATTAATTTAGTATATCTTCCTATTGGTTTTGTGTGATGTTGCACAGCAGTTTTGCACTCAGTGTGAACAGACAAATTTCTTTTTCATTGGAACTTGTTGCCTCACATCTGGTTAGGACACGGTGTTAAAAGTGAAAATGACAAAACAAATCCCATTGTCACAACTCTACATGTTGCTTTTCAGGGCTCAATGGGGAACCTCTTTACTTGGAATGACATGAACGAGCCGTCCGTGTTCAATGGCCCAGAGGTCACTATGCACAAAGATGCGGTACATGGAAACTGGGAGCACAGAGACATACACAATATCTATGGACTTTATGTGGTGAGGAACTCTACAAGATGTATGAGAACCAACATGTAGAGTATTTTGTAATTTATAATAAATTATAACTTATAATAGAAGGAGAGACATCAATAATGTTATAGTTATTTTATACTCTACCACCTGCATTAAATGTTCTTCAAAAATATACTTTTCCTTCATTTCCTCTTTGTGTTATTTTGCAGCAAAGGGCCACTGCTGAAGGTCAGATTCAACGATCTGGTGGAGTTGAAAGGCCTTTTGTGCTGACCAGAGCCTTTTTTGCCGGCTCTCAGAGATATGGTAAATTCACGTGGTTGTTTGTGCACACTAAACTTAAAGCCTGAAACATCATCATTTTATTGTACTTGTTTTGTGTAAGAAACATTTGGGTTTGTGTATTTTCATCAGGTGCTGTCTGGACTGGCGATAATGCAGCTGAATGGGACCATCTGAAGATTTCTATTCCCATGTGTCTCAGTCTTGGTCTTGTGGGCTTCTCGTTTTGTGGAGGTCAGTAATTAACTTTGTAGTAGTGATGATAACTAGGCACAAACTAAATTTCATTTTCTGTGCTGATTTTGTAAATGGATTTTAACATGTTAAAATAAGTATTACCGATTTACTCATAGCTAAAAGCACAATCAAATCAGGGTAAACATTTAATAACAAACAAATAATTAGCAGGGCTATGTGTGTATTTTGAATAATAAATGTTTGTATTCTACACCAAGTCTGCAGACAGATTCCATATATAATGCAAAGCACATGCGTGTAACTTTATCTTTCTGCATTTCTTAATCATGCTAATAATTTATCTCTCTTCTTGCATACAGCTGATGTAGGTGGCTTTTTTAAGAATCCCAGCACTGAGCTTCTGGTTCGCTGGTACCAAACGGGTGCATATCAGCCGTTCTTCCGTGCTCACGCCCATCTAGACACCACACGCAGGGAACCCTGGCTCTTTGGTCCAGAGAACACGGCACTTATCCGTGAGGCAATCCGCCAGCGTTACGCTCTTCTGCCTTACTGGTACCAGCTGTTCTACCATGCACACAGAACCGGAATGCCAGTCATGAGGTGAGTGCGGTCCCTGTGAATGCTTGTTTAGAATATTGTTCTTTATTTCAAGTAGACTGGATTGTTTGTGTTGTCAAAACTCCATTTTACATTTGTGCTCCTTTTCTTTTCCGTCATGTCTCAGACCTCTTTGGGTTGATTATCCCAAGGAAACGGCAACTTTCACCATTGATGACGAATTCCTAATTGGTGAGAAGAAAAAAAAAGTTATCAGTCAGTATGTAATTTATAAAGGTTTATTTGGTAAAGTCTGTTTCTGTTTTTTGTTGTTTAGGAAGGGATTTGTTGGTTCACCCAGTCACAGAGGAAGGGTCTCGTGGAGTCACAGCCTATCTTCCTGGAGCCGAAGAGGTAATATTGTTGACGTAAAGACTTACTGATATCAAAATCTTTCTCTTCTGAGATGACAAAAATATTGATGATTATTGCAGTCTGGGTGATATGTACATTATGTGCAAAAAAAAATGTCTCCATATCTGCCACCAGCTAGTCAATAGTAAGTAGCAAACCATAATTCATGGCCCTGTGACATAAACTAAAGCTTATTTGCCTGTTTTTTGTTTTTGTTTTTGTGTGACATCCATTGATGTGTCAATTCAAAACTCTGCTCATCATGAGAGCTTTAATGTTAGAATGAATGGAAATGTATATAATAACTTATGTTATATAAGATTAACCCATGTTCATTTACTCACATCACACATCCACCATGATGCTTCATCTTGTTTTTCTGATCTATATCCAGGTTTGGTATGATGTCCATACTTTTCAAAAACACAATGGCGTGCAGAATCTCTACATCCCAGTCACTCTTAGCTCTGTAAGAGGCTTTCCTTGTTCAAAAAAAAGAAAAAGAATGTTTATTTGAGTTTTATATCCACTAAATAATTTTTTTTTTTTTTCTTTTTTTTTTAGATCCCAGTATTCCAGCGTGGTGGTTCTATCATCCCTCGGAAGGACAGAGTTCGAAGGTCATCTGCATGCATGGAAAATGACCCATACACCTTGTATGTGGCCCTTAGCCCTAAGGTAAACAGCTAGTTCTCTCTGTTGACTAAATAAACAAATTGTGTAACAGAATAAAGTCCATTAGTCAGATTAATTTAGCTACTTTTTTTCTCCCTCTCTCTCTTTTTAGAAATTTGCTGAAGGTGAGCTCTACATTGATGATGGCTATAGTTTTAACTATGAAACAAAGACAGAATTAATTCACCGGAAAATCACCTTTGCCAATAATGCTCTCACCTCCAGGTATTTATATTAATCTGTCATTGTCCAAACATTATTGGATTCAATTTTATATAACTTACTGCAGAAAGTTTTAACTCAAAATAATAATAATTTCATTTATAATCTCAGCAACCTGTGCCCAGACTGTAAGTTCTTAACTTCATCATGGATTGAAAAAATTCTCATTTTGGGTGCCAGCAAGCCCAAAAAGGTTCTTCTTAAAATGGATGGTAAGTTATTTATTCAGGTCTGCTCAACATTGTAATACCAGAAACTAATTTAATATTTTCTGATGGAAATGACCTCAGTGTTTGAGATGATATGGCATTCTAATCTTCTCATGCTCTCACAAACAGGCAAAGAAACCCCTGTGGAGTTTGAGTTTGATGCCTCCATGTCAGTGCTAACCCTTCGTAAACCTGGGATGAACGCCGGGAACGACTGGACCCTGCTGCTGCAGTAGCTCACCAGATCTCTATAGCAGCCAAGGCCAGATGACACAAAATCTATAAAAAAAAAAAATCACCCAAAAAGAGAATTAAAAAAAAATCACTTTTAAATCATAAACACATTGAGCACTTAAAAAAAATCAACGTGACAATTCAGAAGCGAACAGTGGTGCAATGGGTCGGAGATTTTTGTACTAAAAAGAAATGGATCCAGCTGGTGGGGTCAGATAGTAAATGCTTTCCATTTTAAATGTGATGTCATTTACAAATCAAAAGCTTTTGTTTTTAATTTCATGTAGTGAGAAAAGTAGTGATAAAGTCAGATTAACTGAATCATGCAGTGGATTTAAATCATTTCAGGGCTGCAAATGAGGGCGTTAATTTTATTTAAACTCAGTGCACAGTGAAAACCCAGTTGTTATGGAAGTTAATCTCCTTAACAAATGGATTTTTTCCTTTTCAAGGAAGATGACACATCAGGTTCACAAATCATTGCTGTTTTTTTATTTTATTTTAAAAACATAAAAGCTCTAGGAAATTGTTTAACTATGATCACATTTGCACATCAGGGGTTTTAGAGACTACTATTAAGCTCTATTTGCTAGTTAATTTTGATGGGGGCTTTGGGTTTGGATTCATTAAGAGGGAAAAACCCACTGAATCTGTGAGTTTATTTTGTGTTATTGCTTAGTTTTTGTAGAGCACTTGAATATGTTGGGTTTGGGGTGGGTAGGGTGATTTACGTTTTGAGCCAGCAAAGCAGAATGTAACAGTCAGGCACTTATAATAATTCCAGCTGTAATGGGGAAGATGATTTTTGAAGTTAATTTTATTGTTATCCACTATAAAATTGATAACTTGTCAATATGACCTAAGTGTTTTAGACAGGGCCTCTAACGAAGGAGGGCATTTTGTACGTTCCTGTTTGACCATCCTGTGTGACTGCTCTGTGTTGCTGATTTTCCCGTTTGTTTCATTCCATTTTTGAGGGTGACCCTGAAAGCTCTGAAAATGATAAAGACTAAATGTAAAATCTACAGTTTTGATTAATTGATGTTTAAATGAGATGGTAATAAAGATTAACTGTACATTCCCAACTGCATTTGTTTGTTTTCCCTCATATATTTGGCAGCACATTCACTTATGGTAAATATTACAATGACATTTTATTTGTTCAATTATACCTAATTATAGCATTATGTGATGGTTAATAATTCCATTTAAAACTGCCAATTTGAAATTAGGGCCTGGTTTCACAGACAGGGCTTAGATTAAGCCAGGATTATGCCTGTGCCTTAGAGAGAGAAAAAACACATTTCCAGTGTGCATCTTTAGACAAAACAATGGCACTATCATATTTTAAGATATGTCAGTCCAAGTTGCTTTCAGTTTAAACAGCTCAAACATGCATTTTAAGTCTGTGTCTAGGCTTAAGCCTTGTCTGTAAAACCGGGGGTAAAAGTAATAAATAAAGCTGAAATAAACAGCTAATTTAGCTTGGATTGTGTTGATTCATAAAACTACAATATTTTTTTTGTAGTCATGTATAAACTGAAAGTGGTGTCACACTATTTTGTTTAATGTATATTTATCATTATAAATCACTTCCAAACAGTTGTAAAACTATATTTACTCTGTTTTCTCTTTATGAGATTTCAGATGTTGCTATCGTCTATCTACTGCGACAGTAATATGAAAGAGCAGGGGTCGCACATTTTACGCGTCATTTGTTATGTGGTAAATAATGGCGGCGGAAGGCTTAGAGGACCTGAGCAACAACGGGGAACTCACAAACCCTCCAGGTTTCCCTTTAAAAGTTACCTAATAAAATACCGTATTTGTAAGCATGTATGAATGGTTTGTCGTATTCATTTTTTAAATGCTTTAATGCATATCAGTTACACGAGCACGTCTTCATAATATAGCTAGCTTGCTAACTAACCAGTGATTTATTGAATCGAACTTGAGTGTTTTGATACTGCAAGAGTTGTTTGACACACTAATGTCAAGTTTAATACGATGATTAAATTGCAGACTAACATTTATAAATGGATAATTAATATTATTTTGAAGCACATGACGTCAACGAAATATGTAAAAACATATACAAATAACAAAAAACAAATAAACTGTGTCCTATAGCGAGACTAAAGCGAGATAACTAAATCCATATTCCTAAATGTCATAATTACAGTTTTAGCTACTGCCACATCATGTTGACTTGGATAAACCATTTTCGCACCAACATGACTTAAGCACAGTGCAGTGTATTTAATCAAACGCATCGTTTTCTGTGACAGAGCTTCATGAGTCTGAGGTTGCAGACCTTCCCAAACCAGATGTAGTGGAGTCAGTGAAGAGCGGTGCTGATGGAGGAGACACAGGCGTCTCAACGGCACCCTACACAGCAGAAGGAGTAGAGGAGGAGGAGGGAGAGATGCCGACAGACTTCGAGAGACTTTGGAAACATACCAGTGACAATCCTCAAGATTTTAACAGCTGGACTGACCTTCTGCAGTATTGTGAACAAGAGGTGAATGGGTTGAAAACAGATTATATTGCTTTGTTATTGGGTCGGCACCAAAATGTTTTATATTTTTCATTTCATGACCTACAGGGCCACATGAGAGCTTACCGTCAAGCCCTGAATGCATTTCTGGTCAGGTATCCTCTGTGCTACGGTTACTGGAAAAAGTTTGCGGACCTTGAGAGACAGGCCGGACACAACGATAAGGCTGAAGAGGTAAGAACATTCATAGATGTACAGTTCAGTTATTGTATAAAAATACAAAATAACAAAAACAAAAAAATTCCTCACTTATGGTTGTCATGTTATTGTATTAACCGTTCTGATTGGTCTGCAATTTTGTAACGATTTGTTCATATTACTGAAGCGGAAATTTAAAACTCTATTTGGTCCCTGTGACAGGTGTGTGAACGAGGTTTGAAGGCCATTCCTCTCAGTGTTGATCTCTGGATCCACTACATCAACCTTCTGCTGGGAACACTCAACATGAACTTGCCAGAGTCAACACGGCGCATCCGCAGGTATGAATAATAATAAAAATAAATAAAACACTAACCTTGCAGTATTTTTTCCCCCAGGATGCAGTTTCAGCTTCCATTTTTATTCAATAATATTGTTAGATCCAGTTTGTTACTAGACCTCTTTCTCCTTCCGGTAATATCAGATTTTATCTGAAAGTCTGTCACCACTGATGCCACGTTAAGCCAACCAGCCAAGAGACAGATGCAGGGGAAGAGCAAGAGGCAGGAGATGAAGTGGTAATAATATATGATCAGATTTTGTTGAATAACTTTAAGTTAAAAACTCTGTCTAGCCAGAAATAATTTCAGCAAATGTTTGTAAGCAAAAGGAAATGTAAATTTAATGCTACTTAAATGCTATGTAAATTTAAGCGCTCCTTAGCAAGGGTTAAGGCTTAAACACATTACACATATTTTTACCCCGTGATTTACAGTCTGGACAACTCACTGCTAGTTGCCGAAAATCAGAGCCAGTCTGCAGATTTGATTTGACGGATTTCACTTTTTTTTTTGATAGCCACATACTCCAATTTTTTGAGATGATTTTAAAACACATACTGTTTTTATTTGTCATGCATCTCCTTGCAACCAGTTTCTGACTGAATATGTTGTGTTTGGGTGGAATAACTTGAAAGTCAGGTAGTATGTGGTCCTCAGTCATTTAGTGTACGATGCCCAGTTTTTCTCTGTTACCAGTCAAAAAGTCAGCAAGTGTATGTTGACTGTTATTTGAAAATGTGTAATGTATTCCAGCATTTAGTTAAAGCTTTAAGTCAGCATAAAACAGAAATAATGATGGTCTTTTATTTCCTGTTGTGACATATATCTGAGTCAAATGGCTTCTCTAATGAGAAAACCTGTAGAACAGGACTTGCATTTATCCATCAAGAATTGATTGGATTGTTGGATCATAGTTGTTTGTTATTGCTGTGATCTCATGTGAGTGGTTGGTTTGAGGACACACGTCATCAGAGAAGAGATGCCGTTGTGAGGGGCAGGGGACTGCAATGTATTTGATTAAAGATTACGAGAGCACGTAAATTGAAAAAAAAAATATGTGCATGGATAAGTCTTTTATATAAACACTGCAGTAAAAAATAAGACAAAAAATAACACAATTCATGATGACTTTAAATATTATACTTTACAGCAATAAAACATCTTAAGAAACAATATAACATGAAAAGTAAAGTCTTGTCCTCTCCTCAGCGTGTTTGAGGAGGCAGTTGCAGCCGCTGGCTGGGACTTCCATTCAGACAGGCTGTGGGATCTGTACGCCGAGTGGGAGAAGGAGCAGGCCAACCTGAAGTCCATGACCAGTGTCTATGACCGAGTACTGAGGGTCCCCACACAGCTCTACAACACACATTATGAAAAGTATGCTATGCTCATGGACCATATGTTATTTGTCTCGCACAACTCCTCAGATTTGAGGCACACAGTCCACGTACCACACACACACACGCATGGATTTGTGAGAATTTGTTACAATTTCTTCTCACGCTCATATTCTGTGATCTCTTTCCCCCTTTATATTTAGATGCAGCTGAATGCATCAACAAAAGCCTAATTGGTAAACTGTCAAACACCTGCAGTTAAACACTTCAAATCCAGATCACCAAAATATCACAAAAATTCTTTTGCTTACAGAGTCCATAAAAATCATGATGACCCTTACGTTAATCAAGGCTGATGTTCTCTGAATTTCTGTCTCTTCACTCAGACTGAAAACTCACCTAACCTCCCACCCGCCTCAGGACGTCCTGTCTCCTGAGGAGTACAGTAAGGTGAGGACTGAGTACAAACAGAGCCAGATTCAAGCCAAAAAAGAAAGATCTGATATCACTGCAGATGAAGAGGAGAGGCCGCCAGGGGAGGAAGAGTCTGCAGACAACGGCAAGGACTCGGTAACCCTAACCCACTTTCCATCTATGCTAGAAGGTTTTCTTTTGATGTAAGATTGATGAGAGACTGTAGAGATTATCATTTTAATCTTTAATATGTTTTTTTTTTACAGGAAGAAGCAGTGCAGAAGATGCAGGAGCTCCTGTTGGTCAGCAGAGAGGAAATGTACCAACAAAATGAGGCAGAAGTCAGGAAGAGATGGAACTATGAGGATGCTGTAAGTTCCAGAACTGTTTCTCAGAAAGATGCTTCACAGTTGTGCTTTTGCATTGAAATTCATATTTTTATTCAGCAAGGATGCATTAAGTTGATCAAACGTGACAGTCAAGACATTTGCATTGTAACAAACATTTTGTTTCAAATAAATGCTGTTCTTTTGAACTTTCTATTGATCAAAGAAACTAAACTAAACTCTAATTATTAGTTTTCAAAATTGCTAATAAGAAATGTTTCTTGAGCACTAAATCAGAATAATAGAATGATTTCTGAAAGATCATGTGACACTGAAGACTGGAGTAATGATGCTGAAAATTCAGCTTTGCCATCACAGGAATAATTTACATTTAAAAGTATATTCCAATAGAAAAGTTATTTAAAGTAAGCAATGAGGTACTAGCGGCCGTGGTGTATTTTGAATAAGTCACGGCTGAAGGGCGTTGTTAGGCTTGATGCAAAGCATTTCTTTGTTAAAGCTTATTGTGACATTTTCGTCGGTTAAAATGCAAAAAATGAGCCTGGCATGAGTTCTCGGTTACCCTCTTTCCCTCTACGTCCAAAATGTATCTGCACAGCATGTCAAACCACACTTTGTTTACGAGTCCTTCAGGTGTGTTTAATGGTGCTGAAATCCTGAAATCGGTGTGTGATGCTCCGTTTTATCACGGTCCTCTTTGTCTCAGTGTCTTCACGACTCCAGCAAAAGCATTATTTGTTGAGGTGAATTCCCTGTCTCATTAAACACCAGGACAAACTCAAAGGTGGATCATTCAGATATCTGTTGAGACTGGCACATAACACTATTTAATTGCTAATGCCATATTTTTCACCTTTGGAGCTTCTGATGGTTCCGTAGAAGTCACTGAGAATTTCGTTGAATTCTGTCTTGGTGATTTGTTTAAAATCAATGCTGTGACCCTTTTCATCAAACCAGTCATCAAAGCAATTTACCTTCCTGTTGCTTGACTCTCTCTCCATGTTTTCTAGATTAAAAGGCCGTATTTCCACGTGAAGCCTCTGGATAGAGCTCAGTTGAAAGCCTGGCAGAGCTATCTGGACTGGGAGATAGCAGAAGCTGAAACAGCTGCAATGGCTGCTGATGGGGCGGCCGTGGAAGGCCATGAAGATTCAAAACAAGAATGTGTAGCTGGGCACGAGAGAGTACTGATTCTGTTTGAGCGCTGTCTCATTGCTTGTGCACTCTATGAGGAATTCTGGGATAAAGTATGTGGAAAGGACATCAAACTTTTATAAAATATCACAATGATCTGCCTTATTATTATTATTACTTTTTTGTAGCTTTTTGTAATCTATTTGTGTGCTTTACAGTATGTGCATTACCTGGAGCCATGCGGGCTGGAGGAGGTGCGTAATGTGTACCGCAGAGCTTGTGAAATCCATCTTCCGTACAAACACAGCATCCACCTTCAGTGGGCCTCATTTGAGGAAAAACATGGTGAGAATGTCAGTTTAAGCATAGAAAATACACTAATCTGAAAGATAAAACATTTTAATACTTTTTAATTAAAATGTGTGTTTTTTTGGTTTTTTTTAAGCTATTAAGCTATTGCATAATCTGTATTTCACATTCTGTCACTATGTTTCTCTTCTCTCCCATAGGTAATACTTCAGAGGCACGGCGTATTCTAGAATCCCTTGAGATAACATTGCCTGGTTTGGCTGCTGTGCGTCTGAGGAGGGTAGGTCTGGAGCGGAGAGCAGGGCGTTTAGATGTGGCAGAGTCACT
The DNA here is from genome assembly GCF_019924925.1 of Ctenopharyngodon idella. NCBI lineage: Eukaryota > Metazoa > Chordata > Actinopteri > Cypriniformes > Xenocyprididae > Ctenopharyngodon > Ctenopharyngodon idella. Next base: position 14,993,028 of record NC_067233.1, on the reverse strand, counting down.
GCTGAAGGAGACGGTGGACCAAAGTAAAGACAACCCCACACTCCACGCCTTCTACTCCATCAAACTGTCTCGCTTCCTTCACAAGCTGTGCAAGAACCCTGCGAGGGCCCGCGCTGTTCTACAGGAAGCCATAGAGCTGAGTCCGGTAAAACACCAGCGTTTGATATTTTACATACAGTACTTTTCAAAAGTTTGGGCTTAGTAAGATTTTATTTTGTTTTTGTTTGTTTGGGGAAAAAAATAAAACTCTTATTAATCAAGGACACATTAAATGAATCATAAGTGTCAATCATTTATAATGTTACAGAAGATTTTTATTTTAAATAAATGCTGTTCTTTTGAACTTTCTATTCATCAGAGAATAATTAAAATAGTATCATAGTTTCCACAAAAATATTAAGCAGCAAAACTGTTTAAACATTGATAATAATAAGAAATGTTTCTTGAGCAGCAAATCAGCACGCTAGAATGATTTCTGAAAGATCATGTGACACTGAAGACTCGAGTAATGATGCTGAAAATTCAGCTTTGCATCACAGGAATAATAATTAAAATATATTCAAATAGAAAACAGTTCTGTTAAATTGTGTTAATATTTCACATTACTGTTTTTACTGTATTTTTTTATCAAATAAATGGAGTCTTGGTAAGCATAAGAGATTTCTTTAAAAAAAAAAATTTAATGACCTCAAACTTCTGAACAGTTTATTTCAGTCTTTATATCTTACTATGATATGGAAATTCTTGAATTCTTTATTCTTGAAAATTATCACAATATGATGCATCACAGTACCAATATTTTATGACTCACTCATTTCAGTATTCTCGCATTTGGCTCCTCAGGATAATGGTAGATTGTACCAGAACCTTCTGGAGCTGGAGATGTCAGGTGACCTGCGGGCTAATGGAGGTGGTGTTCAGCAGTGTGTGGCCAAAGCGCTTGCTGCTCCTCTCTCCCCAAAGACCAAAATACTTTTCTCTCAGCGCAGCCTGCAATTTGCTGAGGACTTTGGGACCACAGTACAGAGGTCAGAATTAATTCGGACCATTGTAGATGTTGCTTCAGCACAAGTGATATATATATATATAATATAGTTTTTTTTTTTTTTTACTCACTACATTCTACTTGTTATTATTATGTGGATTCTCTATTAATAGGTTTACTTAAATGTTATTTAGGTGTTTTGCTTGTATGTTATCAGTGTCTTGAGCATATATGAGGAGCACCAGAAGCTGCTAAAGGAACACAATGCAAAGAGAGGAGCAGAGAATGGGTATGCTCAAAAAACAAACCCTTTCAACATTTAGCTTTGTGAAAGACTTTTTAATGTGCTTCTGTATATTCCTCAAGCGATAATGACGATCCAGAAAAGATGAACAAAATGGACGATGGATCTGCCTTGACGGCGCCTCCACAGACTGCTCCACCCATGATGCCTCACGTTCCCATGACAACACCACCTCCCTCTATGATGGGCGGAGACATGAGTGGATCATATGGAAGCTATGGCAGCTGGTATCAGGTAAAGAATTGAATTTGCACATGTACATCATATTGTTAAAGTACTGCATCTACCCAGTAGGAGGCAATCAGAGCTTTCAAAGATTAAACTCAGTGCATTGGTGATTTAAAATGTGTATTGTATACAAATATTGTCCCTGTGTCTCTGCAGCAGTATGGAGGGTATGGCAGCTACCAAAACCCATGGAACCAGTATAATCAGTACTACCCTCCCAGCTAAATCTCTTCAGAGACGGAGGTCTGGGGTGCTGCTTCATGTGATCCACTCACACATCCTCAATCCCCCGAAAGCCGTAGCAGTGCGTAACTTGAGCCAGTGTTAAAAGAGTGAGGGATAAAATGTATAAACCTATTACTGTGTTTTTAAAGGGCGTGACCCTGTCTTTCCCTGAAATTTTTGTACTACGTGCCACCTTGCAACTTAAAATGCATTTGTATATATATAAATATATACTGGTTCATACTTACTTTTGAAGTAATTTATCTGTGAATTAAGTTACATTTACTGACTCCCTGAAATGTATTGTGAACATTTTTCCATTGACCATTTTGTACCAAGTTCTTTTAAAATGTGTAAAATTCAGTTTATTCTGTACAGTCACTGTATTATAATTTTAATAAAATATAATATACATAAAACAATTTTTAATTTATGTTTGTAATGAAGTTAATTAATTTAACTTAGTAACTGTTGAAGAGACTTTCATCATCATCTTGTACTGTTTTTTTTTTTTTTTTTTTTTTTTACAAAAGTGTTTAATTCTTCAATGATTCTCAATGAGAGGGTCAGGGCCCAATAAGGGAATTCAGAAAACTTTTAAGAGGGGTGCATAATGAATTAAAATTGTTTTAGTCAAAATAATAATAATATTAAAACCATCTAAATTAAATGATAAAAAAAATCATTTCTTTCTAATATCCAAATTAGCTCCTGCTTATTTACAAATTTTGCTTTCACTCCCAAAGCCATCATACAATTCAAATCATACAACTAAGATGAGTTAATTTTATTGTTGAAAATGTCATATTTCCAATGTAGCGAAACAAAGGTAACAACCACCTTCTCAATGTTCATCATTATGAGAACTCACTTGGCCCTTTATTGAGCAGTATCGGCAGGTTTACATTTAATGAAATTACTGATCAACTCATTGCATTGTATATTTGGCTCTTTGTTGAGTGTAATCACTGCAGAATAAGTCCACTGATACATAGTCTCCATAGAGTAATCTGCTTGATCTTGCATTGACTTCTGGAAGAACAGCTTGTTTTTTCTTTAATCGTTTCAAATCATTTCTTTCTTGGTCACGACAAGGACGGCAGAAGGCACCAGACCTGTCAAGTAAAACAAAAGCTCCATAAATGACTGATGTTGAGAACAAAGTCTAAAGTGAAAAAAGTTGAAGTTGATTCCTCAGAGACAAAGAACTGCAATCAGTTTTTTTTCTATATCATTAGTCGACATCAACCTAATACAAGTGGTCTTACCCAGCTCACGCAGGGGTTTTTCCATGTCTAGATCCGTGTATACGCGTCTAGGATACGGGGTGATGAGGTTGAAATCCTGTCCGTTTGCCCCATTCATCTGAACATAGACTCTCACAGCAGCCAGAGGTTCCTGAGCCTTAAAGACAGTACTCAAGGTGGAGCCATCTAGAAGACGCACCTAATGACCAAAATAGGGTAAGAGAGGAGTTTCAGTTTCCTGATATGAATCATTTGCTCATCTGCTCAATTAAACTGAAGTCAGCATGTGGCAGTACCTGTATCCGACAGTCATCATAGTCTTTCTTAGCAGGAGGAGCCCCTTGGTTCTCAGGTGGAGACTGTAGAGGGGCTTCAGAGGGGGGAGATGACAAACCTGTGCTTGATGAACCGCCTCCAAACTGCCAAGAATCAGGTTTTTGTAATTTATTATTTATATACTTGATATACTGCACTAGGCATGAGAGAGATATTAACAGTAATGTGACCTGAGCAAAGTAAAAGCATTATAAATAAATTAATACCTTTCGTGCCCTCTCCTCTCTGTCTCGTGCAATTTTGTCTTTAACCCGCTGCCTGAGAAAGGAATCACAGGTTATTACTTTCATTTAAAGAAGTGGTTCTCAACATAAGGAGCCCCTAAAGGGACCTTTGCAAAACTAAATATATACAGACTTTCGCAAACACATAAGTAACTACTGCATGCTCACACGTTACAATTTTCTTTGCGCATCACTGACATTTTAATATGAAGAAAATAAGTATGGATGCGCATTAATTAATAAAGATGTATCTAATATCGCAGACTTATGTCCATATTAACGCATCATCTGTGATTTTTTTATATGAAGAACCAATTATTCTTAAAAGCATCACTTTTTTTTATTAGAAAAGTAAATTAATAAAATCTTATAACTGCTTGGGCATACCATGAATATTTTCCTAGTTATGCCAAGCTTTAAATGAAAAAAAAAATATATATATATAAACATTTATCCATAATCCTTATACAGTAAATCACGGGTTATGGGGCCTTTGAATATTGAAAGTGCTTGATCAAAGTGAAACGGGCACTGTATCCATGCTTATCTTACTTGGCAAGCCTGTCCTCCATCTTCTCCCTCCTGCGCTGGTCCGCCAGCTTCTTCATTTCGTCTTCCTGAAGCTTTTGTTTAACCTGCAGCAGCTCTTGGCCCTGTTTCCTCCTCTGCTTTTCTCTTTCTATCTCCTCCTGTCGCTCTCTTTCTCTCCTCTCCTCCTGCCTCGCCTTCATCAACTCCTCCAGTCTGGGGGAAAAGCAATACTTTTTGTCAGCTTTTGAATGTGTTTTTTACATTCATACATTTTAAGGTCAGCTGTACAAAGCTGAACAAACCGTTTTACTTGTTCCTTCTTTTCTTCCTCTGTCATAGGATGTCTGGCATCTCCCTCTTGTTCTACACCTTCAATAGCTGCTTTTTGTTTTGGTTAAAAGCAAAAGTGAAAGAGAAAGTAACATTTTGTGTTGTGTGATGAAATGCTGACCACGTTTTCATGAAATTGAGAGGGAGGAGCATTAGAAGAACATACATTCAGAGGTTTCTGTAGGAGACTGGATCTGTTCTTCTGTTGAGCCAAGAGTATTCCCAGCAGGTGGAACATACGGCTCATCTATATCTGGATCATTTTCATGCTCCATTAACCTGTACAGTTACAAAACTGTAAATGCAACTTCCAAAAAAAATATTTTTTATTATTTATACACTATATTAAATTGCAATTAAATCACATCTTTTCCATACAATGAAAATGCCTACTGGCCATCAGGCTGCATTGCAGTTTATTTAAAAAAAAGTGTGTTTAAAAATGCAAACTATTCAGTAATATTAAAATAAAATTATGATTTTTTTTTTTTTTCCCTCTTTTGGTCATGCCTAATCTCACCTAGGGCATCAAGTCATGCCATGACCGGATAAGCCTGTTACATCTGGTAAAATGTATCCATGATGACTCACCAGTCCATTGCTCTCTCAATGCCCTGGTTTCCAGTATGTGCTACTGCCCTCTCCCTACAAAACAATCACTGGGTGAGTGCAAAATACTGGATCAGTGTGTAAACATCACTGTAGAGACCTCACTTACGCTCTGTTTCTGTCGAAGCCCATTTCCAGCAAACTGTCTAATGTAGTGCACTCCATTGTGCTGGAAATAAGTGTATAATAGCATTATAACAAGGCACATCATGACATTTTAAAGTTCACAAATAAAGAGGAAATAAATATAAAATCCCTCTTGTTGTTTAATAGCTTTCTTAGAATTAAGGAATTTTGGGGACGATTTCTTTATTTTCTTCAGAAAAATTATACAAAAATACAACAAAAAAGTGATACATTTGTGTAGATACTAAAGTTACTCCAGCTTTAAACAATTATATTATTTAATTCTACTTTCCTGACTGTCACATTATCATATTATCACTACATAACAATCATATCTGACCGTTAAGATAAGTGTGGTTATAATATTTACACTGATAAATACATGATTAAATTCAGCTAGCTGGCAGGCTAACACTGAACAGCCTCCAGCAACAGCTAATTATTTTTTTGCCTAACTAGTATCTTCTAGAGAGCTGTTCAGAGTTTTCTTTATTAAGTAATAGCGCTTCAGTATATCAGGTACAATATTTTTAGATAATTTCATCATTAATTAGCCCTGTACATCGTTCAACAGCTACTTACATTTGTAGTCAGTACTGGGACGCTCTTCCACACACTACGGAATCCCACGACGGCCAATTCGCGAAAATGAGCCTTTCTCTGCTCTTGACCCACCCGTGTAGTTTACTACCACAGGATTAGCTATAGAGGGTAGAAACTACACAACAAAAAACAAACACAATTAAACCAATTATTCAGATTTTTATAAAATTTGTTTTAGTTATCAGTAGTATAGTTATATTATATTATATTATATTATTATATATTATGTTATGTTATATTATATTATATTGTATTGTATTGGGTTATGTTATGTTATGTTATGTTATGTTGTATTATATTTATTATATACACATGCACACTACTGGTCAAAAACCCACCAAGGCTGCATTTATTTAATCAAATGTCTATTTGGATATATTTTAAAATGTACTTTATTCCTGTGGTGCAAAACTGAATTTTCAGCATCATTACTCCAGTCTTCAGTGTCACATGTTCCTTCAGAAATCATGCTAATGTATGAAAAAGTTTTTTGCTGCTTTATCTTGTTAAATTTGGGGTAAATAAGATTAAAAAAAGAAATTAATATTTTTATTAAAAAAAGATGCATTAAATTGATAAAAAAAAAGTGACTGTAAAGAATTTGTTACTGTGTGTGTGTGTGTGTGTGTGTGTGTGTGTGTGTGTGTGTGTGTGTGTGTATTTGGCATTAACCATCTTTTAAAAACGGCATGTTGAAACTAATTTTGTAAGCTTTTGAGAAGAATATCTTATACAGTCAAACCAAAATTTATTCAGACACCTTGAACATTTCATTCATTATTAGTTTATTCACTATAGTTTAAAAAATGGTAATAAAATATGACAAGATCTTAGAGTTAAACTGTGTCAGAAAAAAAAAAAATCATCTTAATTATGTCAGATAACACTTAAGCAAAACATGGTCAGGTCAAAGTGTCTGAATAATTTTTGGTTACACATTTTTATCAATTTTACTGGTAGTCCTGCCAAAAAGATAATTGCGCAAAGATGGCTCCCTCCCAATACTTTATCTGTGCGACACTGGCTATTTCAGTTTCATGATATAGTAATGTTAGAATTTTCAGTGGCCAGAATAAATAAAGCTAGAGCCTCAACCCTTGAGGCTTGGGAAGCTGCGACAGATGAGTTGACAGAAAAGCTTCCCTGTTTATGTTTTATTCTGAAGAAAACTATGGACAACTGTATGTGACCCTATCTATGCAATAATCAATAAAAAATTGATCCAAAAAAAAAAAAAAAAAATTACTGGTAGTCCACTGTATGAAGAATTTTTGGGTATAATATGTCACAGTTTACTTTATTTTGCTATCCTCACTTACATAAATGAACTATAGTGTCCTGCACCCACTAGTAAAAATATACCAAAAATATCAAAAATGACTAATTGACTAATATGACTAATATGAATAATTTTTGGTTTGACTGTATGTTCCTCCAAAAAACTGCATGTGGGTTTTATTCCTTAAAGGAGAAGTGAAGCATTAAATTATAAATATATATTTACATCCTGTGTGTGGGGGTGAGGGTAGGGGGCAGACTGCAGGGTAACAGCATCAGTTCAAATAAAATAATCTATTCTTGTCTCTGACTGTTTTGTGAATTTCCCTAACATCACAATTATGTTTAGTCATATACTTTAAACAGTCAGTTTTCATTTTATTTAAGTACAGTCATTTTCTCAATATATATGACATCCAAAGTGTCCAATGTCTGTTTTCACTCTGCAAGGTGTTTAAGGTGAAGATATGATGTCATGTTACACAGATGGATGTGCAAACAGTGCAGTATGGGATGGGCCTCATATAGCAGCTTGTTACTTATTGGATGAATGTATAATAATTAATCTGCCAACAACATACTCTCTGACATTCTTCTTCTGAATGACAGAAGTTCATACATGCTCCTCTTTTACTCTCTCTCTCTATTTTTTTTTTATTTCACCCTTTTTTCCAGTCATTTGTGTGCTTAAATAGATCATCACACTGCTTCAACCGTAATTTCTGCAGTCTGATACGAAGGAGAACACAGAAAACGTGAGTTATATTTAACAATTTATTATTACTTTTAGTATTTTTGTGATTTTATGCTGTATGCAGTTTTGTTTTTGGGAAAAATTTGTACCCAATGACAGTGAACCTCTCTAAATGTATACTTAAGTGATAGTAGTCAACAAAGAATGTTTTATTGTTTGCTGTATTACAAAAAGAAAAGACAGAATTATGACTGACTTTATAACTTTCAGAGTCAAGGTGTAAAGTTCAATATGTCAAAGTCTCTTTTATAATGGATGGTTAACAGTGCAGTTTAAATAAATACAGATTTTACAGTTTACATAAATGTCAATATTCAAAAAATGTACTTCAAATCATGACAATCCTCAAAATGGCATGATGCAATTAGCATACTAGTTGTGACAAGAAGGGTGTTTTTGTTGGTGATGTTTTTCATTCTAACTGTTGATCTCTTATCTTTATTAACAGAATAAACTTTGTTGGACATTGGACAAGCATAGGAAGTGTTAAGAGCTGCTCCTGGTGCTCACTGGGTGTAACAGCCACTCCATGTGGAAAACTATTGAAGTGCCAGTGGAGAGGCTGTTACCTGCAGAGAGTCACATGTGACGGAAGCCGGAAGTGCTGCATCATGTGCCTACGAATCCTTTACCCCCTCCATACCTTATCCTGCACATAGAACTGTTTGTTTTTTCATAAGTTATCTACATTACATATATTATAATGTATCGATTATAATGTATCTGTATAAATGTACAAGCATACTGTATGTAACGCCATCATCACATGGTTTGTAAAAATGCATTATTGCATTTAGAAATAATTAGATAGCCTATGTGTGTTATTTAACAATAAAATAAAACAAAGTATTAATGTGAGTGCTGTCAGTTTTAGTAAAGGAAAGATTCCACTACATCCGGTCGTGTTGTGCAACTGGCAACAGAAGAATTTTGTCTGTTTAGCGTGTAATTGCAACTTGTGTCCACAAGGGTCCCCTGTTATCTAAGGGTTAAAATAGAATTAGGCAAACATTTCTTTTACTTTTTTTTTTTTTTAAGTGACACCTATTATAAACGTTTTGAATTTTTGTCTTAATGGGGCTTAGCCTAAATAAATGTTGCAAACGTTGGAAAATGCACATTTTGTTCATTTACCAAAACGTCCTGATATTCCTGACAAAGTGATTTTTTTTTTTTTTTTAATATTTGTAATTTATTGAATCTTACTCAAAAACATGAGGCATATGCCCTGCCATATGCTAGAGTAAAAAGGTTCAAGGCTAAGTCAGCAGAAATAAATATTTGGAGAAAACCCACAATATAATGGTATTTCATTCTGAAGATATTTCCCTTTTTCCCCACTTTTGCTGATGGTCACATGATTAATTGTGGTAATTATGAAAATATAAGCAGTGTCAACTGGTTCCATGTTTCAGACTTTTGAATATTTCACAATGGGAAACTCATACAAAATTGCCTATCCCTTTTTCATTCAGAAATACTTGGATTTTTTTTTTTTTTTTTTTTTTGTTACAGAATAGTAACGCAAAAACACGAGAAAAAGAAAACCCGAAACAATAGTGCATAACTAGATTCATTATTATTTTTGTTTTTTAAGCTAGATTCATTAGCATTCGTAAGAGCCACGTAGCCACAGTAATTCGGTCCTTATGTTCCATAACTGGCGATCTCATTTCAAGAATGTATTTATTATGTATGATCTAATGCTATCCGCCCTCATATTAATGCTTTGTTTAGAAAATTCAACATGAATAAATTCCATTGTTTGTTTTGGCAAAATCAAGGCTTTTATTATGAAGTAGCCTATATAATAAGTTCCGCATGCGAACTACAGTACGCATTTTAGATGACTACCAGTAGAAAGAAGCAAAGAGATCTGATTAGAATGAAATTAATGCAACTTTAAACGACGTACAGTCATAGAAGAGTATTGCAACAGCCTCAGATATACGCGTTGCATTACAGTTCAGGGGTTTGCCAGAGGGAAGTGTTGAACCAAGTCATAACGCAGAGCTGACTGACTGTAGGGGTGGGACAGTCAAACTTTCGACAGGACATCGCCTGGTTTTGAACGCAGACTCGTGTCTTTTCCTTTTCAATTCGAATCGTCGTATAACGACCGTCATGTTCAGCTGGTCTAAAAGAGATGGGAAGAAAGACCCAGAACTTTTCCAAAACGTATCTGAGGGACTGAAGCGCCTCTACCGCACCAAACTCTTTCCTTTGGAGGACACCTATCATTTTCACGACTTCCATTCACCGGCTTTAGAAGATGCTGACTTTGACAACAAGCCCATGGTGCTGCTGGTGGGACAGTACTCGACCGGGAAGACCACCTTCATTAGGCATTTAATGGAGCAGGATTTCCCCGGGATGAGAATAGGCCCCGAGCCGACGACGGATTCCTTCATAGCGGTTATGCACGGTGAACAGGAAGGTGTGATACCTGGTAATGCGCTGGTTGTCGATCCAAAAAAGCCTTTCCGAAAGCTCAACGCCTTTGGTAACGCTTTCCTCAATAGGTAATACATCATTTATTATATATCATAAAAGGGCCCATTGATAAATACCTCACGTGTCACTATATATGGAATGACAGGTGTGGTGGAAGGTTAAACCAAGGTAATTGCGTTATGTTTATGAATCAGGAAATAAGCTGAAGTACGTGCCACTCCATTGACTCTTATAAATATTGCAGTTGCAGACTTGAGCATCTCAGTTATTTTGACCTCTGACAAATGTTTGACACAAAGACCAATGACAAATTAAGATGATCTACTAGTTTAAAACACGTGTCAAGTTCTTGTAATTTTTGTATTCATGTTAAATGAATAAAACAAAAACAAAACATTTTCCACAAATATTTTGACTCAAAAATATCAAATAATGTAAGAATTAAGTAAAAAGTACTGGTGTACTTTTTTGGTGTAACCATAAAGTAAAAAGGTGGCCTATACATTTTATTTACATTTTTTTTTTTTTTTTTTTTTTGAGTTACAAATGAAAAATAAAATAAATAAATAAATATATAAAAATATAAATATATATATATATGGACAAAAGAAGCATTACTGTATTAGTCATTTGTTTTTAATTATGACCTCATAGTTATTCAGTCATTCTTCACTTTCTTTGGAGTTGTGTGTCATCGTTTCCATGCGTGTTTGATTGAGTCATATGATGTCAGGTGTCAAACAGATGTTCTTGAACTTGAATTTTTCTTGAGCTGTTAGTCTGTTCGTCTCCTTTTCCAAACTAACTTTTTAAAACTAGCTATTATCACATAGTCACAGTACATAAGGCAACACCTAACCAGGGCATTTAGCCTACACGCAGTACGCAGTTTGATGTTGTTTGATGCCAGTCTGAACAACTTCCACACTGACTGTACAATGGCTGTAACAGATTTCTGGGAGGTGCCAGGTGTTGAGTTTACACAAGCGGATTGAAACTGGCTGGGATTACCAGTGCCCTGCCATATGCTAGTGTAGAAAAGTTCAAGACTGATTCAGCAGAACTAAATATTTGGTCCTAAACAGAGAACCATAAAACCCACAATATAATAATAATGGTGTTTCATTCTGAAGATATTTCCCCTTTTTCCCACTTTTGGTGTTGGTCACATGATTATTTGTGGTCATTATGAAAATATAAGCAGTGTAAACTGGTTCCACGTTTCAGACGTATGAACATTTCACAATGGGAAACTCCCATGCATATTTTTAATGTTACAAATTCATGTTTTACAAAACAAGGGAATTCTCAGCAAAGGTTTAATATGTAGAATATTCAACACATTCTGTCACAAGATTGCCTATCCTTTCTTTTTGAAAGAAATACTTTATTTATTTATCAGCCCAGTTTAATAATACTTTATGATACCTTACACTGTGTCTTCCAGGAATTTTGGCCTGGTGAAAAAGGGAGGGTAAACTGTTTTAGTAGTGCGTGTTCTGTTCTTTCTTAAAGTTGTAATTTCTTAAAATTTGTTATTAGATGACACAAAAGAGCACTGCCAAACTAAGTAAAATATTTTTTGGCAGTTTTCTTTAACGTCCTGTTTTGTTGTCCCTTGTCACGGCCTAAATCAAAGCCCTTAAACAAGCTTCAAAATGACAAAACTATTGGAGAGCAATGGCTTGTGGATTATTTTGCATTAACAGTGTTTTTTTTTTTTTTTTTTAAAGGAACACTCCACTTTTTTTGAAAATAGGCTCATTTTCCAACTCCCCTAGAGTTAAACAGTTGAGTTTTAACGTTTTCGAATCCATTCAGCCGATCTCTGGGTCTGGCGGAACCACTTTTAGCATAGCTTAGCATAGTTCATTGAATCTGATTAGAACGTTAGCATCTCGCTCAAAAATGACCAAAGAGTTTCAATATTTTTCCTATTTAAAACTTTAAGCTGTGGTACAGCCAGACCAGGAGATCGGCTGAATGGATTCGAAAACAGTAAAACTCAACTGTTTAACTCCAGGGGAGTTGGAAAATGAGCCTATTTTCAAAAAAAGTGTTCCTTTAAGGGAGCCTATGTCCTAATCCTATCGGTGTCCTTTTCTTGATGTCTGTGGGTAACAGCTTTGCTCTAGTGGTTTCTATGCTTCATTGAGAAAGTTCTAGCTGTAAGCTTCAGCCTTGTGACAGAGATATGCGTATTAGTAAGCAGTTGGGCTTGGGCAGTGCTGTAGGCTGACAAGGAGAGAGACTGTAAATCACTGTAAACAATCTGTGTCTTTGTATAGCCAAAGTTCATTTTGTGTTATTACAGCATTTCGAGATTTCAGTGTCAGTCACCATCTCATGCTTCTTGAAACATTTATATAGTTACAGAAGGAAGTTAAAAGTTTGTGTGGTTTTTAAAATTGCTGAAATTCTCTCCCCATGTGTTTGTCAAACATTTTTTTACTTTTGCAATCCATGGTATCTTCAGACAATGAAAAAAAAGAGGGAAATACAACATTGTTATATTTTGACTTCATTAAAATCTCACCAAACCTGTTAGAGTCTCCTGTACACTTACTTTCCTTGAATGACTCTCTCTCTCTCTCTCTCTCTGCAGGTTTATGTGTGCTCAGTTAAACAACCCGGTCTTGGAGAGCATCAGTATCATCGATACTCCGGGCATCCTGTCGGGGGAGAAACAGAGAATCAGCAGAGGTCAGCAGCCTTGGGTGCTTTCTGGCTCATTTTATTTTTTTACACATTCATTTAATAATAATAATAACCATAATAATGACATTATTCTTTTTTTCTTTTTTTTTTTATTATTTTAAAATGTTAAATTAAATTAATTAAAATATATAATCAAATATCATAGTCCTTTCATAATAATTTAATAATAATAATTAATCATTTTTTTATTTTGTTTTATACACCCTCATATTCTTGATCTTTTATTATAAACATATTTTGCAACACCTTCTTTATTGTCATTTCACCTAATTGTAGGACTTAAAGGGTTAGTTCACCCAAAAATGAAAATTCTGTCATTAAGATCATCTTCAGAACACAAATTAAGATATTTTTGATGAAATCCGAGAGGTATATAAATCATCCATAGACAGCAATTTAACCACCACTTTCAAGGTCCAGAAAGGTACTAAAGACATAGTTTTTGCACACAAAAAGTGTTCTCGTTGAACCACTGCAGTCACGTCGACTTTTTTATCGATGTCTTTAGTACCTTTCTGGACCTTGAAAATGGTGGTTAAATTGCTGTCTATGGATGAGTCATACCTCTCGGATTTCATCAAAAATATCTTAATTTGTGTTCTGAAGATGAACGAAGGTCTTACGGGTGTGGAACTACCTGAGGGTGAGTAATTAACAACAGAATTTTCATTTTTGGGTGAACTAACCCTTTAATTAAGCTCTCTTCTTTATTTATTTATTTATTTTTGTATGTGTGTCTTTCCTGTAGGAAACTATTAGTCAGTGAGTTTTAGCATTAATACTTGCATTGATTCCATGCAAATCTTTTGAAATTTGTCTCTTTATTGTGACTGCATGTAAATTTGAAAACTTGTAAAACAAGTCTGATATCCTTTCCTACACACTCTATTGTGTGAAATCTTAAGTGGATTTCCTTAATACAGGAAATATTGGAAAATCTTTTCTCCACTAAATAATAGACTAATTAAATGAAGATATAACAAAAATAAAACAGGATTTCAGAGCTGCTCAGGCAAGTTTGTTTGCCCTGCATAAATCCCACATGTAAAAGCAATTGAACTTCTGCCCTAATGTTAATGTTAGTAGGAAAAAAACTATTGTGCCAGAATAATCCTGACCACATTGTTTCCAGTTTCCTCTTTTTATACCATGGGTCAAGAAGTGTTTTATTATCATATGACTGGTAGCTTACGTGTGTGTTTTGAGTTGTCTAATATTCCACACAATCACTATCTAATAGTACGCTTAAACTCCATTCTCGTTCAGCTGTGAACAGGAAGAATCAGACGGAAACGCTGAGTTGGCCCGTGTGTCAGCTCACTGCAGAGTACGACTGTAGATACAGATAGCAACATCACAAAGAGACAGCTGTTAAGAAACAGAAATGTGACATTGTTACAGGATATGTCTCAAGAGTCATGTGACCCTTTTGTCCTTTCTGTGGCCAGCGGAGACAGTAACCAGATACTGAGATCAAGGTGCCCCTGCATACCATAGACACGTAGCAGTCATGCTACAGACCCTGAGCTTCCACACCACTAGTCCCAGCAGAGACACAACAGACTGTGCTGCAGTTGTAGCTGTGTGGGATTAAGCATGAAAGGCTGTTTAAGCGTTTCTGTCTGACTGCAGCTAAACCGGTCTTTGTGCTGTAGTGTGGCCGTGGGTTGCTATTATTATGTCATCCTGCCGTTTGCATTTTACTGTTGCAACTGCATTTTACTGTTCATACGTGTGGGAAGGTGTTTACACTGAATGACTTGAAATAGGGTCATAAAATGGCATCAAGTTTATAAAATGTGGAACTAAAAGTTCCTGTGTGGTACAGGGTCATGTGAGATTTTGCTTAGAAAATGTTAGCAGTTTTCCCAGAAGCACCTCTCACTGACCACAGCAACTCAGTTTTCAATCTCTTTTTTTGATTGTGATCATTTTTCATTTTCCTTGTAGATTGGGCTTGTAGATTTTCAGTGCAACCTTTAAAAACAACATAATATATTGTGATCTTTGTTAAAAAAAAGTATTTTTCTTTGGTACATTTTTAATTAACTTAAAATGTTAGAATTAAGATAAATATGATAATTTTAGTTAAATATAATTAAAGAATGGGCAGAAATCACCCATTCTTTACTTGAAAATGTATTTTTCTTTGTTTATGACTGAGCCAGGACCGCCACTGGTTCACTACAGAAAAAAAAATAGATGCTTGATGACAATAGGTGACTTTCTATTCATGTACAGAGACAACTGGGGATTTCACAGGCAGCAGATCTCCTTCTGAATACATTGCTTTATAGTTGCTGTTTACAATTCTCTGAATTCACTGAGATCAGATGACGCTGTCTCAAATCAAATCCATTATCCCTGACCTCCTTTTCTAAAATAAAGCATGTTGCATGCAGCCCTGTTGACTTTCTTATTCCAGTGCTTTGATTTTAGGACCCAATCTAATGCACATCTTTGTATCTTCTCTCAATTTCAGGCTATGACTTTGCAGCAGTTCTTGAGTGGTTCGCTGAACGAGTGGACAGAATCATCCTGCTCTTTGATGCCCACAAGCTGGACATCTCTGATGAGTTCTCAGAGGTGATCAAGGCCCTGAAAAACCATGAGGACAAGATGCGTGTGGTTCTGAACAAAGCTGACCAGATCAGCACCCAGCAGCTGATGAGGGTGTATGGTGCCCTCATGTGGTCACTGGGAAAGATCATAAACACCCCTGAGGTGGTCCGAGTGTATATCGGCTCATTTTGGGCTCAGCCACTTCTGATCGCAGATAACCGGAAGCTGTTTGAAGCAGAGGAGCAGGATCTCTTCAGCGATATTCAAGGTCTTCCCAGAAATGCAGCCCTACGGAAGCTCAATGATCTGATCAAAAGAGCACGTCTCGCTAAGGTGAAACATTTTTACACATACACTACCGTTCAAAAGTTTGAGATTCAGCAAGACATTTTTTTTTTTTTTTTTACTTCTATACAGCAAAGATGCATTAAATTGATCAAAAGTGACAGTAAAGACTTTTACATTATCATAAAATATTTATATTTTTAAATAAATGCTGTTATTTTGAACTTTCTATTCATCAAAGAATCCTGAAAAATGTATCAGGGTTTATGCGAAATATTAAGCAGCAAGACTGTTTTCAACATTGATAATAATAAAAACTGTTTCTTGAGCAGCAAATTATTAGAATGATTTCTGAAGGATCATATAAAAATTCAACTTTGTCATCACAGCAATAAATATTTTCAAATTTATTAAAATAGAAAATGGAGAAAAGTTATTTTTTTAATTAAATGTTGTGATTATTATATTAAATATTGTATTAATATTTCACACTATTAGTTTTTTTTGAACGCTAGTGTGTATATATGAGCAATATCACATGAGTAGTTTCACTGAAGTCGAAATCACTAACAGACTCTTTCTCAATACCAAAAAATACGGCATGTTTTTTATATAAAATATTATTTATTGAACAATAATTTTTAAATTAACAACAATAGCCATTATAACAGTATAAGAAGTAAAATAGGAAATAAACACAAGCAAACAGTTCAGTCAGACGTACAAAAGCAGCGCTCTAGTTAGTACAGGATTTAATTTCAATGTAAATATAAAGTTATGAAACTTAATATAGCCATTAAGCCAAATCTATTAGCTCTAAGTCCAAATAAGACTAAAGCTTGCACGTTTGATTTACCCAAAACGAATACCTCATGTTTAAACACTATCTACATAAGAGCTAGCAGCAAATTCCCGAAGGACTGGCCGAGATGAAGCTGTTCTCTGCGGGTACATGAGTGCTGAACGGTCGCTGACGGCCTGGACCAAGCATCTCCGAAAGCGTCTAAACAAATTTTCAAATAGGCGCTATGTTTACATGTAAACATCTGAGGTCTAAACAACTATATTCTGGCCTAAAAAACTCTTAAAACAACATTCCGTTACAAAAGAACAGTAGTATCTATAAAATTATGGTAGGTTTGCTTGCCTGCCATTTACACTTGCTGTGAGAATGCTGAAAGCGGAGTGATTCAATTCAGTGAAACGGTTACCGTGCAATACTGGTAGAAAGACTGGGCTGGAAAGACCTCTCAGCCAATCAGATTCGAGAACCAGAAAGAACTGTGTGTGTATATATGTATGCATTATCCCTGGACACTTTTTTTGAACTTTAATCCCCATTGAGTGTGCACAGGATTTTGGTCTCACGGATAAATTTTCACCTTTTATTTTCATTTTATGAAGTAACTTAATGCTTGTGAGAAGTGTAGTTTTGACATGCTAAACTGCACATATGCTACTTATATTTAATTTGAGTCCACTGAATACTTTTCTTCTAGGTACATGCTTACATTATCAGTTCTCTGAAGAAAGAGATGCCAAGTGTATTTGGCAAAGACTCAAAAAAGAAAGAGCTTATTGCCAACCTGGGCGCAATCTATGAAAAGATTCAGAAAGAGCACAACATTTCACCAGGAGACTTTCCTAACCTAAAGAAAATGCAGGTATGAAGCTATAAATTTTTATCCAATAAATTACATTTTTATAAAGAGCTTTTCTTTCAAATAAAAACATATCACAATCTTTCTTTACAGGAGTTGCTAGCTTCTCAGGACTTCACCAAATTTGCTGTCATGAAGCCAAAATTGATGGATCATGTAGAAGACATGCTAGGTAATGACATTGCTAAGCTCATGACGCTGGTCCGTAAGGAGGAGGCCGCCATGCCCAGCCAGTCAGTGAAGGGTGGTGCGTTTGAGGGAACCATGAATGGGCCGTTTGGTCACGGATATGGAGAAGGTGCAGGAGAAGGCATTGATGAGCTGGAGTGGATCGTGGCCCGTGATAAACCATCTTATGACGAAATATTCTACACCCTCTCGCCAATTAATGGGAAGGTGTCTGGTGCTACGGCTAAGAAGGAAATGTTGAAGTCCAAGCTGCCAAACACAGTGCTTGGAAAGATTTGGACTCTGGCAGATGTTGACAAAGATGGCTACCTGGATGATGAAGAGTTTGCGCTGGCGAATCACCTGATCAAGGTAAAGCTAGAGGGGCACGAGCTTCCAGCTAAACTGCCCGGTCACCTTGTGCCACCTTCCAAACGGGCAGAGCAGAATTAAAGAGCCGGCTTGAGTTGATTGGAACTCAGTGTCTCTCTGCTACATTCCAAATTGCCCAAGCCATGTCTTCTAGCTTTTCTGACCATTCATTCACTAACTTGTCATCAGGAACTGGATTGCTGTCGTAAACATAGATTTGTAGTAAGGGTTATAAATCAAAAATGCTTGGCTAAGAATGATAGGACTGAGAAGACAAACCAAGAACTTATGTGCCAGTGAGAGACTTTTTCTTTCTTCCTCTTAATTTTTAATATGGCTTGAAAATGGAGAAACCACTATGAGCACAAAAAGAATTTAAATTGATTGCAAATTGGTACTTGGTACTATGGTACTTTTTTTAATGTGCATTGATTTGAGGTTGTAAAGCAGCAAGCTAAAACTGAGGATGTTAGGGGGGCTCTTTAAAAAGAACAAAAATGTGAAAAATATTCCATATATGATATATATCCAAACATAATTGCTGTTTTTTTGTTTTTTTTGCAAAAACTTCCTTAACTTATTCTTTTCCTTTTAAAGCTATTATATCTGTATTTTGTATTTTCAATTTTGAAAATTGAATACTGAATGTTTTCTGATTTAATATCTCTAAACTATATCGGTATACGTATTCTGTAATTTTGAGGGTGTATCTATAATTTCTAATGGGATTTTGTGATCTGAAATCCTCACCTTCATTTGATTGCAGCAATTACATTGACCAATAAAAGAGTTTATTTGTACACTGTGCTTCAAAGACTGCTTGAGTTTCTGCATTTAGAGACCATTTACAAATTGCAATATGTAGTGAAATCTTTTAAAACAAACGCCACCATTGACAGTTGTGAAAGATGTGTACATATATCTGTCTTCTGTTTTCATGAGTGCTGACAGAGAACTATGTACTTGCGTTGATAGAGCTTTTGAAAGAGTTTTTGAAAAACTAAGGTCTTTTTGGAATGGTAGTAATGCAGTGACAGTGTCATATTTCTCTATGCTTATGCTTATGTTGAGGCATGCTGAGTTGCTTCACTGTGCAGCGTCTTGTGTTTTCTTTGGCAGCTGTTGGGAGCTGATCACTTTTTTTTTTTTCCCCTTTTCTCATGCAGCTGACTACTACTTTTTTAGTTTAGTGTAACGTGAACCCTCTTGCAACACATTCGTAGCTGAAAAGATAAGATCACCCATTCATTTTTTTTATTTATTTTTTTATTGATCCCTCACTATCAACTGGATCGTATTCAAATCCAAAAAATATATGTATAAAAATATATATAAAATAACAAATGCATGTTACTCAAGTTTAGGGCCAGTAAGACTTTTTTTTTTTTTTTCAAAGAAATGAATGATTTTATTCAGTAAGGATGCATTAAATTGATCAAAAGTGACAGTAAAGACATTATATTCATCAAAGAATCACAATAAAAAGAATAAATTATGATTTCCACAAAAATATGAAGCAGCACAACTGTTCCTGCATTACAGGAATAAATAAACATGTTTTTACTCATGTTTTTTTATTATTATATAGTGCAGCATTAGTGATCATAAGAGTCTTTCAAAAACATAAAAATCTTACCGACCCCAATCTTTTGAACAATAGTGTAACTTTGTATATAACTACTTTGTTTTGGCAGTGATATGCACACTTCATTATCACCTTAGCATAGTATCAGTATGCATTCTGTCCAATAGCGACCTCAATTTACCACCATTTGAACTTTCTCATTGTCATTTCTCAGTTAATGCATTCCGCTTTCACAACACACTTTACAGGAACGTGCTAAAGTTCCCAGTAATGTTCTAAGTGACAGTAAGAATGCTGATGTGAAACATTTAAAATGACCACTCTCAATTCACTCTTTATTTGCTGTACTTAATCTTAAATTAAACCGCTTCGCTAGATAAGGATAAAGTGTGAGGGCATTGTTACATTTTTAGGGAAACTAACAAACAATTCACAGCCTTTTAAATTGTTTATAGCCATATAATCTGTTAGACCAGACCCGTTTAGCACCTCCCCATGTGACTGCTTACTGACACAGTAACTGAAACCCTTCTATTAGAGATGCTGGGTAATAACAGCCATGTGTAAGAGGGTGATGCATCTTTAGAAGAGGTGCGAGTGAGACTAAAAAGCACGGACTCATGTCTAGCAGAGAATTGCTTCACTGCTGTGTGCATGTTTGAGTATTTATGGTTTTGTCTAAATATGGTTTGAGCACCCATTTTGAGCACTGGACTTTTACAATGCCTGAACAACCTGGGTATTTGCATCGCCTCTTTCTTTCAACCCAAACAAGCCAATGACCAGATCAAAGCGAACCAGCAGTGATGGTCGTGGTACTACATGGGGTTTTGAATGCTTTTCCGACTGTTCTTTTTATTCATCTCCAGCATTAAATCATAATATATGTGCAGATACAGGCCTAGAATGTGAATTGCTATTCATATAAATGCATTACAAAATCATGCAAAAATGCAAATACATTTAGATAATTCTAACTTGTTTCCTTATAAAAAATATACTTGTATTCCAGCCTAGTATGCCTGGTATGGCCTTATGCGTTCCATTACGGCCTCAAGGCAACATGCAGTTTTTTGTAATGTCCTATGATACATTTGATGATGTATAATGTAAAGTTTTTGAAAATACTTCTTTACTTATCAATGAAGTTGACAGATTTTTTGGCAATTATCTGGCCGAAAATTAGTGAAAAATTCACTTTTCACTGCTGAAAGAGGACACAAAATGGACCACAGTTTTTTGGGGACCACTTTTTTGCATTTTTATTATTTAGTATTTGAGTTCTCCTCCCCTGAGATAGCACTGACCAATTAAATGGGTGTCTTACTTTCTATATATATATATATATATATAAAGTTTGGGATCGGTAAGATTTTTAAAGTTTTTAAAAGAAGTTTCGTCAGCTCTCCAAAGCTGCATTTATTTAATTAAAAATACAGTAAAAACAGTAATATTGTGAAATATTATTACAATTTAAAATAACTGTTTTCTATTTAAAAATATTTTAAAATGTAATTTATTCCTGTGATGGCAAAGCTGAATTTTCAGCATCATTACTCCAGTCTTCAGTGTCACATGATCCTTCAGAAATCATTCTAATATGCTGATTTGCTGCTCAAGAAACATTTATTGTGTACAATATTTTTTTTTCTTCAGGATTCTTTGATGAATAGAAAGTTCAAAAGAACAGTGTTTATTTGAAATACAATCTTTTGTAAATGTCTTTACTGTCACTTCGATTTACTGCATCCTTGCTGAATAAAAGTATTAATTTCTTTAATTCATTTTCAAAAAAATATAAATTCTTACTGACCCCAAACTTTTGAACGGTAGTGTATAATGTTACAAAAGCTTTGTATTTCAGATAAATGCTGTTCTTTTGAACTTTCTATTCATCAAGGAATCCTGAAAAAAATGTTTTCAACATTGATAATAATAAGAAATGTTTCTTGAGCAGCAAATCGGCATATTAGAATTATTTTTGAAGGATCATGTGACTGAAGACTGGAGTAATCATGCTGAAAATTCAGCTTTGCCATGACAGGAACAAATTACTTTGTAAAATATATTCAAATAGAAAACAGTTATTATAAATTTAATATTTCACAATATTACTGTTTTTACTGTATTTTTAATTAAATAAATTCAGCCTTGGTGAGCAGAAAAATCTTACCGATCCCAAACTTTTGAACGGTAGTGTGTAGCTATACTTAGAAATAACCAAATGACAAATAAGCAAAATAGGTCCCTACCACTTTTTTGATGGTGTATGTTAGTATATATTTCAACATTAGTGCCCTGTTGAACAGAATAAACCACATTAACAGAATACTGTACATTAAATCAAATAAAATCAGACATTCAGATAAAAGAACTAAACTGATTTATTGAGGATAAATTGCAGTTGAAGCTGAGTACATAATGACTGTGTTGTTTGCACTCATTTTCATTCCAGAGTAGGTGCTCAAATAGTTGTTTGTTTGTCCGTCTCCTCTGTGTTTGTTTTAGGAACACAGATGCGCAGTCACAGAAAGAGCGCAGAGAGAAAACCAGCATCGAACAAACCCTGTCTCATTGTAACAGGACATCCCAGGTCCTTAGAGGGACAGGACATCCTTTTTTGTGTCTTGTCATAATTCAGAGCCTCATGACTGAGCAGCTTGAGGAGTAGCACAAGTGTCATCACTCTACAGTTCTTCATATTACACGGCTCAGTTGTAACCTCTTTCAAAGCTTACTTCAACATTAGCCTCAAAGAAATCTAAACTACTAAGAAATGAGGTCAGAAGAGTCCTCTCGGCCAGGTGTAATTGGTGGACTGTGTGGTTTTTAAAGCACAGTGAGTCTTCATTTAGCAGCAATAGTGAGTTATGACCTCAGAAAGGCATCAGTCTGGAGTTATGTGAGGTGATCTGTGTGTCACATGGTCATTTTGGAGGATCTTTTCACCCAAACATGTCCTGGGATGCGTAGGTTATGTAGAGGAAGCCATCAGGGTCTCTGAACTGTGAATAAACTTCTCCCATGCTGGTTGACAAACAGGACATGTTCCTTCCTGAGATCAGTAGGTACAGAGCTTGAGATGCCTCTAGCGCTATCTTACTTCTATAAGAGAAAAAGAAAGAGCGAGACATAAAATTGGCCTTACTTAAAGTAATTGCTAAGTGCCTGAAACTTCAGGCGTGCCTTATACAGACAATGCATACAATGACCTAAGCAATGTGGCAGGGCAAAACATGTCTGATTCACTGTTCACACAACACATATTCAACACTGACTTAAGAAAATTGACTCATTCTCTGCTGCATAAACTGACACGACAAGACAAAAACTGCATCTGCTTTTATAATTAAGAAAGAGAGTCTACACACCTGAGCAGACTGAGGAACTGCCCTAATGTCAGCTCATATGGGACAAGAAATTTGGTTTTGTCCAGTAGAGGAAGCTTTTTCTCCCGAAGGTATCGCTCCACAATTACCTAAAATACAAAACATGATTTATAAGTTTAAAAATAGCTGCTGTTCCATTTTTGATTAATCATTTCATATTCAAAAATGCATCTCACCGGTAATTTGTTGGGGAACTTAGATCGAATATTGTAGACTTCATCTTTTCTTGTTGCTGCATAGGAAGAAAATTTTTTTTTTTAAATTTGTTTTTCTGATAATTGAAAAGTAGCCTAAATATAAAACAATAAGTAATAACTAATAAGAAAGTAAGTAGGCCTACATGAGTAAGAGGCCTTAATAGTAACTTGTCTGCATCGTGGAAAAATGTCTTTAGCTAAAAGGACTAGCATAAAAGTAGACAAGAGTATTTTAAAAACATAAAATTATCCTTTATTTTAAAAACAGATATTTAAACGTTTAAAAACTTTTAAAATAAAAGATTTCCAACAATGCAAAACAAGCGAGGTAGAGGAGTTAGGAAAATGCCAAAAGTTGAATGTTGTTGTGAAGTCATGACCTACCCAGGCACTTCCTTTGCTTGAAAGGCATAATTTCCATGGATTTCTCGTAGGGAGGCATTCTGACTTGAGGATGGAGACGTTTACGATGGTGTGGTAGGAGGAGGCTGTGCCCGGGCTGACGAAGTGCCCACGGATGAAGGTTGTCTCAAATGCCTGCTTTCAGTTCGCGGGGCTTGGCCTTTATACGGGTGTGTCTGTGTGTGTTTGTAGGGGGGAGGACAGTCTGAAGTGTGAAAAGATGAGAAGTGCTTGCGCGTAATTAAAGACCTTGCGATCATATTAGGATATTAGTAGTTACATAAGCTCTTCAAAACCTCTTCACAGCCTCTCCCGTCCTCGCGCTGGATTAATAATGAACTGGTCGCCGTAAATGAGCACAGCATTCACAGACACCGTTTAGGCTATTTGAAGTTCAGCTCCGCTTTTTTCTAATGTGAGTGCCATGACAGCTTAATTAGGAATCACGGATTCAGCTTGTGTAATAGTTTGTGTAAGACCAACAGACGTGACATACGACTAGTTGAGAGTTCACTGAACTCAAATAACGGGACAAACACAAGTAGTCCGTTTATGACGCGTTTTGAATATAGGCTTTTTTTTTTTTAATTGAAAATGGTATGATAATTTTAGTCAAAAAGGTTTTTACTTTTAACTGTAAACATTAAATACAAAACTATTCGTGAAATGTTATGTACAAACATCAAATGTGAAAGGTAACACACATATACACACACACACACAAAAGCTATCAAACCATTGTGGCTACCAAATATTTATAAATTGTATAGGCTATACATTTATAACCTTTAAAATGTGACGTAAAGGGATAGTTGACCAAAAAATTAACATTCTGTCATTTACTCACCCTCATGTCATTCCAAAACTGCTTTCTCCTGCAGAACAAGACGAGTGATGGGATTCAAGTTGACAAAATTGAAGCCTATTTGTTACATCCACAAGCTAGAGTGTCCATGATCACCACCAGAGGCAGGGGGTGAAAACTTTTGAATAGGATAATCAATTTTTTTTCTTATTTTGTTTAAATATCTTTTTTTTTTTTTTTCATTTAGTACTGCCCTTCGGAAGCAACAGAAGATACTTACATGCAGGGCTTGACATTAACACCGCCAACCCGCCAAATGCGGGTGGATTTCAGCAGTGGCGTGTAACGTAGTCACTCCTACTAGCCACTTTGGTGGGTTTAATTTTATATAGACTATATACATTTTTCAAATGTAGTCTTTAAAAAAAACGCATCTGAAATAATAAACTAAGTGCAATACAGTGTTGTCAAAAATATTGATTTTTCGATACATATTGATGCTGAAATATCTGAAACGCTTCTCTCCGACAGCGATTTGATTCTCAAACCCGCCTCCCCTCACTCAACTCGTTTCATTTGCTCTGGATGAATATTGTTGGTGTTAAGCCTCGGGATACACTGCACGATTTTCGGCTGTCCCAGACGAAAGATTGCCATCGTGAAACAATTGTGGCGATTTCTGTGATTGTGGCTCTTAATCGGTGGTCCTATGTTGTACAGTGAGAGAGGTTCAAAGACGGCCGTTTTCCCGGTCTTGTGACCAAAGATAGCCTACGATAATTTTCTGAGTGTCAGAAATTCAGCATGATCAACGCACAGTGTGTTTGCTGCTACGACCCACGTCTACTGACCAGCCAATAAAAATGCAACATGAAATCAACGAGACATGGCGCTAAAACTTAAAACTGCTTACCTCAAGCTCTTTTTTCCTTCTTCTTTTGCCGCTTCCTTTGTTTTCAGCTCACATAAAAACTACAACTGCTAAGGTGTGATTCAACATGGCATTTTTGTTTACCACTAGCGATGTCGTACCCAAGTTTAATAGATCCAAGTCGCACAGTGTGATTTGTAATGATCTTATAGGATTGCTAAAATCGTGCAGTGTATCCCGGGCTTTACAGGGCTTGAATTTCGGTGTGGTATTGCACATATTGTGCATAATTTTACTCATTGCCGCAGATTTTGTGCTCTCACCCAAAGTGCGGGCACATAAAGCTGGTACTAAGCACTAAATTCAGAACTAAATTTAGTTCTTTTTCACTGCTAATGGCGTTTAAACAATCAAATACACCTAAAATAATGCAAAAATGCCAGTAAAACACATGTATAACAGTATATTGGGTCCGTGCGTCAGGCCTTAAAGTGACAGCAGTCTAATATACCTGGTGTCAAATTATGAGATAATATTAAAATTATGTATATGGTCATTTTTCACAATGGTATCAATGTCAATATTGTGGCCAGTGAAAATGCTGAGTGGCTAGTAACTTTGAAAAACCACCAGCCACAGTGGCTGGTAAGAAAAAAGCCCTGTACATATACTGCATAACTGCTGTGGTATATAAATAGGCTATGTTCCAAAGAAGAAAGTTCTGGAATGGCATGAGAGTGAGTAAGTGATGACAGAATTTTCATTTTAGGTGAACTATTTCTTGTGTTTTTTGTCAGATGACTGATGCTCAAACACAGTGAGGTTAGTATGATGTTACAGGCTGCATAGCTATAGTTGAACAGAGTCCAAGCGCCTCAGAGTTTGGAACAAAAGCCACTTTTTTTCACTTACCCTAAGGCCCATCCTCACCATGCCCCCATTCTCAATGAGGTCAGGGAGATACAAAGTAAACAGTGTCCATTATTATATGCCTGACATTAAACAACACAGTCAAGATAACAATAGAATGTGACATATTGTGGGGTTAAACATGTAATATAGGCAAAATAGCTGGTGATGTAAATTGTTGAAAATGAAAATGATTTTATAAACAAAGTAAATCTGTAGGAAGAAGAGGATGGAAAAAGTTAAATGGAAGAGAAATGCTGGAGTTTAAGGTTTCATATTCAGTTCATGGTTTCAGAAAGAAGTTAGCTTATGAATAGTCAAGTTCGTAACAAAAGAAGTAAGAAAGAAAAATATAAATATTTCTTTTGAACTTCTTGTATAAGAATATTTTTTTTTTTTTCCACAATCAGATGAATTGGAATTATAACTGTTTTATAAACATAAACAGATTTTACATGGCTACATTTTTTCTATACATCATGTTGAAGCAAGTCTTACATTATCCTGTCTATTTATTTTCATCAGACATTTTTATTTGTGATTTGGTTTCATTAGTAATATAAATTAAACTATAGGCTAGGTCTATCCAACGTGGATATGGAATATACAACCTGTATGGCCTATTTTTAGAGTCTCTTCCTACACTTTTGTCAGAGTGGTAGGTGATTAAATGATTACAGATGAAATTTTGTTTGTAGAGGCTCAAGTTAGACAGGCAGATACTGCCACCTGTTGGTTAGAAACATTCTTTAGTTGTTTGTTTCTACAATAGATGTTCTCGTCGCATAGCAGCCGACGCAGGAACCTGCTATCTGAAACCAACCCAACCAAGCGGATATTTGATCATATGGAAATGTACACAAAGTAGGCTAATATACGTCATTAAAGTAACAGCATAAATAACAATCTGGGGCATCGCTTGTTTTTCTTCATTTGCGTATTTGAAAGTGATCCCATTATTTAACTAAATGGCTCGTGAGCGAACGTGAAATATTTTAAATGAACGAATCGTTCCATGCACTGAATCATATTCCGCTTGTGAAGCGCGCTAATGAATCTTTGGATTCAAACGATTCAAACAGAATCGAGTCTTTGGGGTGAATACAAAATCTGTAAACACTCGTTTTCAGTCCCTCAAGTTAATATAAAACACAATAAATTTTTTTGCGTGTAAATATTAGTCAGACGCCAACTAGCTACACTACAGAAACATATCGTAGCCTACCAACTAGCAGATTTCACATTCCTCCTCTTAAAAAACTAGTCAATTCTGTTCGAAAACTTCCCCGGCCAATCAGCAGCGAGCTTTCACGTTCTAACTCCGCCCTATTCATACTCTTTTCTTCACAGCAGTGAGCTGTGTGCAAGACCGTCGCATATGATTCAGTCCACATCATCTTCATCATCATGAACCGATTAATAGCTGACGTGATGGTTGTAGCGTCTCAAAATGGTTAGGTGGGGAAGTATTATTCGGGGGTGTAAATTAAGACCTTGAAAGTATGCCTTTGTTACATGTGCCTCCGAGCGAAAGTTGAGTTGCCTCCGTACTGCATTTTCGTGAGCTGCAAAGATACATTGTTACGGACTCTGAATTTTAAGCGTCGGCTCTGGTGCTGCTCATGTCGCACAGCGCTCATGCTGCATTGACAGTCGGTACACTGGCAAGAGGCGAGCAGTGAGCCCTCCCGTTCACCGGCGACCACAGTGTCTGCCTCGAAACCGATTTTGCGCGCACAATGGCCGGACGCCGCGGTTGTGTGAATTCGCTATGGTCAGGGAGCGAGCGGGTTCGTATCGGAGAGCGGCTGAAAGCCACTCTAGCCGGCATAATGGAGCTGGACCTTCTCAGAGGACGACAGCTGGAGATGGTGGATGCGGTACTGGACGTGAATGGAGCGCCCGCTCACCAGGGGGAAGGACAGGAAAGCGCCGCCGAGGATGGTGCCGCAACCTCCCACAGGCAACAGGTCAGTGGGGACGTGGGAAAATACCACAGGAACATAATGTTCCTTGAAATTTTAACTTTGATCTCGTCGTCGAGGTGGAACCCTGCTGGTGGCACCTGCTAAACGTTTTAGTGACACTGGCATCCAGTGGAGCTCACGTTGCATGACCTATACAGGACGCTGCTGTGTTTACATTTCAGAATTGTACACACCTTTTTCTTCAACGTGTCAAGGTTGAGTTGGAGTCCATAGCTATTTTAGGCCACTGCACACAATGCATGCTGATTGCGCCATTGAAAAATACCAAATACCTCTTAGTAGAATCATGTGGGGGACAGTAGGGTCAGCTGTGTCATTTTTAATTAATCAACTGAAGTGAGAAACCATCTATAAAAATATAGAAATATGACTTCTCTGAAAAAAGGTAGTTGCCACATGTTAGGGGTAAATTGAATCAATAGGTTAACAATTTACATAAAAATGTATATAGGCTAAGCAAATTACTAATATGCTTTTTTTTCAAACTTTTTATTTAAATTATTTCTCTCATTCCAATGGTTAATTTTTGCAGAAACCTGCTAGAAAAATAGTTTAATTGTCCGAATTTTTCATTGTAATTCAACAAGAAATTGTAACATTTTGTGTTTGTAGTAATTGTTTTTAGTAATGATAATTTGATTCCCCAATTTACCATTTTGGTAAAAATGATTTATATAATAATTAAATAATTTGGATACATTTTAAAATGTTTTATACATTGGCAGTTCACCAACAAACATGACATATTTTTGGATATTTATAAATTTGCTTTGATATTAAATGAATTTATTGTAAAAAAAAATATATATATATATATACTTTGGCATGTAAATAAAGAAATGTTTTTTTTTTTTTGCATAGGCATCTCAAATTTAGGCAACTGTATATGAAGGGCTCTTTCTAAATTATATGGTCATGTGACAAATAATGCACTGTTTTGTAGATTAAGAGGGTGGCACAATTTACCCAATGCCATATCAATGCCATATTAATCTACACATACTATCTTACACAGACTGTGGTAACAAAATGTTGATTTTGTCATGATGATGTGGCAGGGCTCTTGACCAGGTATGGAGGACACATAACAGGTGTTCAGATATGTGCTTGTGTAATGGGAGAAGGAGGTAAGTGTATGTGAGAGTTGACAATAGAAGCACCATTGTGTGTTTTATATAATGGACAGTGGGACAGTGTGTAAGTGAACTCAAGTGAAGCCACAAATCTGAAATACATTTAATAGTGGCAAATACCTCATAAATTATTTATCATGTCCCTCATTCATTATAGAGCATTTATATAATTATTCGGGATCTCCTAGATCAAAGTGTTGTGATTAAGAGCATTTTCTTTCATGGCATACAAAATTGTTTTCGCAATTTCAAAAGGCTTTTAAAGGACATTTTCAAGTAGTCATTCAGTCCAGCAAAATGTGCGCATGAGAAACAGCAATATGTATCATGAGACAAAAGTATTAGTCATCATCAGGGCAATGTTTTTGCCTCTCCACCTACACAACTTCCATTTGCATAAACACCACATGTAGAAATGTTTCTGTTGTCGGCGTCACAGATATCACCTCTCCTCTGCTACCCGCTGAGGGAGAGAGAGGATGGAGGGAAATGGACAGAGAGATGGAGAACGGGGGTGTGCCATGCAGAGCAACTGATATGTTAACCCCTTACTAGGATGGACTGCTGCGCAATGGCTGAATGCAGTATCTGATTTCATAGCTACTATGCATAGTCTTTCCTTTAACTGACGTTGATTTATTAGACCATTACAATATGATAAGTTTTTCAGTCAAAGGTTTGATTGCTCAGATTCAGCAGCAGAAAAGCTCTCTTCCGTCGTCCTCCCACAAGACTCACCTTGTTATTATGATATGACGTTAAACCATTTCCTGTGTCAGTGAGGGAATTGAATGAGTAATTCCTCTGTCAATGGAGCTGATGGCCAGACTGGATATTCACCTCATTATTTCCATTATTTTATGTCCATTTGCATCATTAGCCACATGTAATGCAGTTTCCATGTGCCAGAGCACTCCTTCATGAATTGATCGGTAGCTGGAAAATGGCCAGTGCACCCTGCGTGAGACCCATATCAGGTTTCCCCTATTGAGCAAATGCTTTTTCCAAGCCCCCTTCGTGGTGAAATGAAATAAATTGCAACTGTATACTGGGATAATGCAGTATAGATTCTGTCTAGATGTGTGCATAGGTTTATGTGAACGGATTAGGGACTTTAGAGGGTAATATATTTTTTACGGTTTAAGTTTATCAATGTTTTGTGATAGTCAAGCCAATGTATATCTATGAACTGAAGTACCACAGTGAGAAATGTGTTTTTGTCCATTGCATGTGGAAGTGTCAATGCACGTGGTAGTTGATATTCCATCAGCAAAGAGATAGTTAAATTATTTCTGCTAAATCGGATGTGTGGGCGAGGAGAGGAGAAGGAGAGCGAGAAAGAGAAGGAGATAGAGGGCAGGAAGAGAAGAGAGGCCTGACAGTTTTCTGAAGTGAAGTGGGGGAGGCAGTTATATCCAGGAGTGGTGGTGGTGGTGGTGGTGCTGGTGCTGGTTGGGAGGGGGGGGGTCTCACATAAGAGATGCCTCCTTCATGCTGTTCGTCTCACTAGGCAACCCATCCCCCGTGCTCTCTACTTTTCTTCAGAACTCTCTTTTTCCCCTTTGCTATCAGTCTCTTTATGCTCCTCTCCATGAGTATTCCACCTTCATCTTTTTTCCTCCCCGAATGTCTTGCTCACTCTTAACATTGTATGTTTTCCCTTCCATATGTATTTTTAGTGTCTGAGACAGGAATTGTGTTTAAACTGCTGGAGCAGAGATAAGCCTGGTCAAAGTCTGTCTTTCAATACCCATTATCCCCCCTTCTTTTCTCTTTCTCTCCTTTGTTTCATCATCTGTCTTTCTCCGCTCTCTGCTTATTAACCGCCCTCCCCCGGCTTTTTTCATTTCGCCAATGCATCACCTGCATTGTCTGTGTAAAAGTCTGACAGAAGGTTGATCGGACTTAACAGGATATGCACAATAGTCACTTGGTTTGATGGGATTCCTCAGAAGTGTTGCAAGGGGAGATTCCTTGCGATGGGGGAAGGTTGGGGATCAAATCCCACTGACTGAGTGATTTAAAACTTCTGAGCAGAAGTGAACTTTAACTAAAGCATTCCCTCGATTGGTCTCAGTTATTAGTCCTTTAATGTGAAAAGCAGGCTTAGACATCATAAAGTTACCAGCTAATGATGTGGCTTCCCTTTTACAGGTGTACTGTTTTGTACATGTATACACCACATACACCACAGATACATGATTTCTATCCTGGTAATAACATCGGTGTGGGTGATCTGGTCAGCCGAGACGATTTCTGTTTACACCTGGTTAACATGCATCTCAAATGCATCTCCAGTGACCAGCTGTGATCATATTTCGAGGATAGGATCTCTGATTTCAGGACTACATATGTGTGTTGCACGTTATCTGTTTGTCACTTCTTGTTAACATCAGGCATTGATGTTTGGTGATGTGTGCATGTTTATGTATGTATTCAATCAGATGGTTATTTTGTGCTAAATCCATTTAAGAAAAAAAAAAGTTTAAACCTCTTTTTAAATTGGAATAGTCGATTGACAGGTGAGTAGGCGGTCCTTTGCTGCTGTCTGGGATTCGTCATGATGGATTAGCTCCAAATACAAAGTACAAATACATGCATCATGGTTGTATGTTAAAACTAGGTGTAAACGGGGTCTTTGTGTTATCACCTTATCTTGTAGTAACGTGACTCCTCCATCTGTTTCAGTGCCTGTCCCCTGCAAACCCTGATCTGTCTTGCCTCGGCACTACAGGAGAGGGGATAAGCTCACGCTGGTCCACGTTGTCCTGGGACATCCCGTCTGATCTGCTGTCTTCTCAAACCCCAGACTTCCCTGGCACCACACCGCTTGACTGCGACTCTAGACCCAGCTCAGGTGCCGATACTCCAAATTCCTAATTTATAAACCTTTGTTGTTTTGTAAAGAGAACTTCAGAATATTTTTGTGTGGATACTTGGACCTTTAACAAAGGCACTAGGGCCTCTAAAGTATCTCACGCTGAGGTGCTTCTCTAAAGCTGTTTTTATTCACTGAGAGGGAATTGTGTGATTAATCATTGTTCCACAGTATTGTTTCCCTTTTTAGTATTTGGGATTTGAGGCATTATATAATTATTTAGTCATAGCTGGCTATTCTTGGTGTTGTATGTTTTTCAGCAGTGCTCATCAAAACCTTAATAATAATAATAAAAAAAAATACACTTTCATTTAAAAGTTTGGTGTCTGTAGGATGTTTTTAATGTTTTTGAAAAAAGTCTCTTATGCCCACAGAGGCTGCATTGATATGATAAAAATACAGTAAATATTGTAAAATATTATTACATTTTAAAATAACTGTTTTCTATTTTAATATATTTTAAAATGTGATTTATTTCTGTGATTTTTCAGCATTATTACTTTAATGCTGGTGCCCATTTTCAGGATTATTTGATGAATAGAACGATAAAAAAAACAGCATTTATCTAAAATTCAAATTTAATTTTGTGACCATGTAAAAGTCAAGTGCATCCTTGCTGAATCAACATATTTTCAAAGAAAAAAAGTACTGATCACAAAAAATACTGTTCAGTTCTTAGATATACACAGCACTTAAAACCATAGGTCATAAAATTACAGCGAAACACAAATTTTAGGAATTATAGGAGCAAATTAGATTTAATTTAATCTTAAATTCATGGACAATATATCTCTGTCTAGATGCTCAGACAAAAAAAGAGCAATGATTTATAAGCAGGGATTGGAGAACATTTTAACATCAAGAAGAATACACACATTAGCTTTATGTGATAAGATTAAACTTGCACACATTAAAACCTGTTTGGATAAACTTTGTAGAGATTAATCAGTCAGTGAAACTATGTGAACTGTCTAAATCAAAAGCAGTTATCCTTTAAGCCATCCCTAAAGAATGAGCCCTGCATGAAATTGTAATCCATTTCACACAAGCGTATGACTCATAGCTTGGATGGCTTGGGGCTCTATTTGAAACAAATGATTCAGTGTTGACCTCTCAACTTCAACATGACACATAGTTTCTGTGTTTTTGGCAGTTCCCTTTTTACTTTGGCAAACATTAACCCTAGCTTTTTATGGCAATCCCATCATTTATATCATGTGTCACCCCTGTGGCACTTCTCCCCCTAACAATCTTAACTTCATCTGTCATTCTCTTGTCCACAGGTTTTTACTCAGTCAGTGGGAGTTCTCTGTCAGACTCTTGTTACTCTGTATCCAGCGAGGCGGCTCCTGGAGGGTCAGTGAAAGTCAGCTGTAGGCCTCGCTCACTGGATCATAGTGCCACTCATTGGAGGGAGGTTGAATCTCTTAGTACAGAGTGTCCTGAGGGCACAGTGGAGAAACAAGAAAGAAGGCCCTTTTCTACTGGTATGCCATCTTACATCTATGCTATAAAGTCTTTGTGGGTAAATCTATTTTTAAAAAAGGAAAAACACATCTGAGTCATGTTTTATTCAAAAATCAAACGATTTGCCTATTTATATAAGCAAGAATTGTTAAAAAATACTTACACAGGATGGTATTATTTGCCATTTTTGTATATTTTCATTTACGATAATTTAAATATTATAAATCATGCTGTAAGAATCTTGTATAACAGTAATGAGCATTAAATGAGAATCACTATTTACTAATAAAAGGAATTACAAACTAAAAGTACAACAAAAAAAGTAAAATGCATATGCATAATTATTATAATTATAAATTTGGTGAGAATGTGCTTGCTTGTCATGAAAATGTCACAATGTTTTTTTTAATAATTGTATCATTTAATAAAAAAAAAAAAATGAAATGTGACCTGTACATGTTTTCATATGTTCTTTAAAATAATTACATAATTTTTGGCATACTAAATAAGGACAATGTAAATAATAACATAATATTTTTTTATTCCTTATGAACAGGGGATCTTGAGCTCAATAGCCTCGTGTTCCTGACAGACCTTTGTTCCAGTTTGGTAGGGATTCATCCAGGCTCTCTTTTACCTTCTTCCAACTCCAGTCCACAGCTTCAGCTGGATCCCAAGTTTTGCTCTGACCTAGTTTCTCGGAAGACAAAAGAGGTGTACCCTTACCCTAGTCCACTCCATGCTGTGGCCCTCCAGAGCCCCCTGTTCACAACCTGCCAGGAACCATCCCCCACCCGCCTCTCGCCCAGTCCAGAGAGTGAACAGCCTGAGGAGCCAGGGCTCGATCAACCTCCTGTGAAGAACCAGCCTCCAGCCTCTCCTTCCTTTACTCAGCTGGAGAAATACATCAACAGATTAGTCCATCAGCATCACTGCAGGGTGGCTGCTGAAACTTCCAGTCGTGGACACCAAATAAACATTGCAGGTGCTGGTTATGAGGGACTCCACCCAAGAAGTGCTTCCTCCTCCAGCCTGTCTGGAGGTAGTGTGACTCCTTGTAAGTCTATCCTGGGCAATTCAGCGAGAGTCAGCCTCAGCAGTATTGGTAAACATGCAAGTCGCAATTCCTATCAACCTCGGAAACTTGCCCTCCGTGACGGGGGAGGATTTCAACATCAGCTTCCATTTGAATCTGAATTTGAACCTAAATCCGAATCTGAACAAGACTTTGAGTTTTGATGCTAAAAATGTGAAAGAGGAGGTCTCAGGATCATGTGGGCATCTCTCCGCCAACATAGTCACTCCAACTGCTTCCCCTTCCTCTTCGACGTCTACCATCACCAGCACTCCAAACTGGAGCAGGAGACCAAGGATCTCCACCTGCCCTTCCTCAGTGAACCATCGTGGGTCTTTGGAGATAACTGGAAAGACATTTGCTCCAGTGGGATTCTCCAAGTCTCTAGACTGGAGTGGAGCCTCAAGGGAAGAGGCAGAGGGTTGTCCTCCAATCAAAGCTTCAGACAGCCCTCCCAAACTTAATGAGGACTCTGCAGTTGTATGCGAGATCTCTCGTGTATCTGGACTGCCAAGATCTGTAGTTCTTGGTTTGATGGAGGAGGGGGTGGAGTTGGATGCCGAATGTTTTAGGAATGAACGAGAAAGAGGTGTAGGTTCTGCTTCTCCGAGTAACGTTCCTACACTGCACTCTTCCCGGTCTTCATTTCAACACCCGTTTGGATTAGAACGAACTAATCTGACACCATCATCAAATGCCTGGACAGGTGCAGGCACAGGACAGGATTACATATCTCAACAGCATCGCCTACAAGTTTCCCACTCGGATTGCCATTCGGCACTGACATCACAGTCAGGTAGCCCTCATTCGGACAATTCTGGACCCACGCCTACTCGTTCTTCTCCCATCCTGCCTTTCCCACATAATCAATCGGACCCTGCCTCTTCTCCAGGCTCCTCTCACACCAGAGTCCACTCCCCTCCTCGGCTACTTTCAAATTCACCTTTCACTCCTGCCCAGTTGTCAGTATTCCGGCGGGACTCCCCATCTCAGTGCTCTCTTCCACGCTTTCATCCATGTAGTTCCCCACTGGAGGGTCCCATTCGACCTCGTGGAGGTTCCCTCAGGCAGAACGCAGGGGCTGGATGGAGGCCTCAAGAAAGAGGCTGGAGGAGGAGTGGGGATGGAGAGAGGCTCTACCAGGGAAAACATGCCTCCAGAGAACTTATCCGAGCATCCACGGTGAGTAGCTATTCGGGAAGAGACTATGGCACCGGATGGGAGGATGAAATGAGCACTCAAACACCTAAAAAGGGTGGAAAGTTTTGGAAGGGGTTTGAAACACGATTTTGGGGAAGAGAGGAGGAGGATGAAGAGAGAGATGAGAGAGCTGGAGGATTTGGTTGGAGGCACACCTCTTTGAAAGAAACATCATCCAGTAGGCAAGATCAAAGAGGGAACAACTCAAAAAAGAAAGGAACAAGTTGGGACAGTCGGAGTTCCAGTCTTCGGTTGTCCAGACGAGCATTATTTCGAAGTGAGTCTCAGGGAATTCTTGATCCACATTCTCAGAAACGGGAAAGCAATCAGTGGCGTTCCTCATTTGAGATCAGCCGTGCAGGACGAGGCTCTGAACGTACTCGCAATCTTGTGCGAAAGGAAGAGAAACATCATTCTTCAACTGCGAGTCTTTTTCATCTCTCTCGCTCCCAGAGCCTGGAGGGAAGCAGTCACTCCCTTTCTCCTCTTTCGTCCCCTTCCCTCTCACCCTCGCCACCCCCATCAGCTCCTCTCACCCGTTCCAGATCGTTCCGTGACCTTGGAAGGAAAGTGTTTGGCTCTATGAGGTCCCTCAGTTTCAATAAAAATCACAAGTCAAAAAAGAAAGATTAGTAAGAACATTTCAAAATGGGAGAAACCATGCTGCCAATTTTTCCAAACTTACAATCTACTGGCGTTCTGCTTGTTTAGGTACTTCTGCATGCCATGCTGTGTTGTGTTTCTGTGCACTCTTATGGTCATAGTGGTGCTGGTGTTGTTTTTACTATGAACATATTATGCTTAAAAGAGCACTCTGAAGTATATGCTGACCAAATACAAAAAGATGTTGTTTGAACTCATGCTCAGGACTTTGAAAAAAATATAAAGTAATTTGAAATGATTGTTAAAGTGCTGAAACATGAAGAAATATCAATAAAAGTATTTCCAGTTTAATATGATCCTTGTTGATTTGCTTGGCAATGATATCATAGACTGCTACTGCTGCGTGAAGAGTTTTGTGGTACAATAGGATTAAATAATCTCACATACAAAACTCTGATGCCATACTATAGACTTATAATAAATCTCTTATCACAGCATTTCCCTAATCATATTAGCATAATCCATTAACAATCTATCAACATCTTGGTTGAGTACTCTATTTCAAGTGGCAAATAAATTATGCATTGGGTTCTTTCAAAAATATTTATTAGGATGAACAAACAAAAAACAAGACGGAATAAAAGAGAAATAACACCCACAGCTGTAGAGAACTGAATGCAAAACAGAAGCAGCTTGATAGCACCTTAGCCATACAACATTTTAATAGCATTAAGATTCTCTTTCAAGCTGCCACATTGCACCAGATTTCAGCCACACATTTAATCCTGCTATGGGACCTTCAACACCAGTAAATGCCATATGCAGCAAATTATCCATGCCCTGAGGCAAAACATCCCACTTCCTTCAGGATGCCGTCAACTCTTAGTTCATCTAATGTTCCTGTTAAGTCATGTATTAGTCCATTTAGACCAGTTTCTGTGTCTTCTCCTCTGCTAACTGCTCCTCACCCTGTTTCTGTTTGCTGAACATGCCTTTGTACAGTGCCTTCTCTTTCTGGTAGTCTTGGCTGAGTCTCTCCTCCACTCGCTGCAGCTGTTTCTTTACATTGGCATCTGAGAAATAGAGAACAGGATAAAATGAATGTCATAACTTCCAATTAAACCATTGAAATGAATTTGATGTGAAACTGAACAGTTCAATTAAAGGCTGCAAAGCAGAGGTGTTTGATCTTACTAACTGAAGAAAATGGATCAATCCACAAAACAACACTACATTACGTAACAGGCTCAAAATTAAACGCGTGCTGAATCCCTTTTGAAAACTGAATGTAAAAAATCCCTGGAAGCATAATAATTAGAATAGTAGTTCCCAAACTTCTTCTCAGGGGACTTTTTTTTTTTTTTTACTACTCACTTTTTGACACCCACACACAGCTTTTCAAAGTATTCACACATACAGGAGAAGGAAACATGTAGATATAAAACAAATATGCCGTTTAAATCAATGTAAATAAATCTGAATTACACAGCAATACTGTGGACAGTTTGGTTATTAAATTACCAGCCAATTAAATTGTAATGAGAATACTGTCTTTTTTCAGGTTATATCAGGAGTGACTTTAATGATTTTCATACGAATATCATTGCACACTTTCACGCTGCATCATGCAGAACATTTTCACTGATAAAACAGATTAAGTGTGGCATTTAGCCATGTATTTTAGATGCCTGTTCACACCTTGCATTTAAATATAGATAATGGAATGGAAGGGAATGCAGGGGCCCCGTGACATGTTTTTAAATTATTTTTAACTTGACTTACTCTTTACGTTGCTCATGAGACTGAAAAAACAGCGAGACAAAAAAACAAAGATCTGACATCCATATGTACACAGACAATTGCAACAAGTAACGTATACTGTGAACGAACGAACCCGTATTTTAATCTTTTGATTTTATTTCTCAGTTGGATATCTGAGCGTTTATAACATAACGATAATTTGATTGAAAATTAATCGAGCGAAATCCCTTAGCTTGCCTAAAATCAACTTCTGGCGCAGGTTCGAAAACCATGAAATAGACAAAAAAAAAAAATAAATAAAAAAAAAATAAAGGTGGGATGTGATTGGTTTTTACCGTTAGGTTTCCCCCTGCTGGCCTGTATGAGGTACTGTCGAGCAGTCTGAGCATCACCCAGTTCTAATGAAGCCACACCAGCTCTGTACAGGGCCTTAATGTCACCTGCCCTCCACTGGAGCACTTTCAGACTGTACTCTAGCACACGGGTATAGTCCACCACTTCTCGCTGTAGCAAACATGCTGTGAGACACAGAAATAGGTAAAGAGGAGAATGCTTTCCTAGATAACTTTTGCATACACTACTGTTCAAAAGGGTTTGTTTGGGGTCTGTAAGATTTTTTTTTAATGTTTTTAATTAAAGAAGTCTCTTATGCTCACCAAAGCTTATTACAATTGCAGTATATTTTAAAATGTAATTTATTCCTGTCATGGCAAATCTGAATTTTCTGCATTTTCGTTACTCCAAAACATATTATGGAAACAGTAATGCATTTTTTTTCCAGGATTCTTTGATGAATAGAATGTTCAAAAGAACAGCATTTATTTGAAATAGAAATCTTTTGTTGCAATGTAAAGTTCTTTACTGTCACTTTGGATAAATTATATGTGTCCTTGCTGAATAAAAGTACTAATTTCTTTCCAAATAATTAAAGCAAGATCTTGGTTATCATGAGATGTGTGATCCTATATCAAAGATTAAGGACTGAGTTCACAAGGATTCTTATCTCCTATTTCTTATATGACTAACATGGGTTAAAGGTTTTAACATGTGGTCAAGATGTTATGGTAAGCACCAGCCAAGGGTGAAAGCATTTGGTTTCGAGGTTTTAAACCAATAGCAAATTAATATGAAAATGATTATGAAATAACAAAATGGTGTGATAAAGTTTGACTAATAATAATACTGGCCAAAAAGAAAATTATGTAAACATGCTTAAAAAGTCGCTTCAGATAAGAGTGTCTGCAAAATGATTACATTTTAGTGTTGTGTTATTCGGTACCATAGCACACTGCCAAAGTACTTTTCTGTATGGATTACAAACCTGCTAAATTATTATAGCAGTCTACTTGAGTGCTCCTCAGCAGGTTCTCCTGCTCCTGGCTCAGTTTAGGCACTTGAGCCCCAAACCCTTGCAGGGCAGCGTTCACCTCAGAGTCCAGGCCACGAAGAACAAGCAAAGCACGATGATATCGTCCGATGGCAGTGCGCACATTTTTCTCCCTGTAGAATGCATTCCCCTCTGTCTTTAACCGAATGGCCTCCTGGAGCTGTGAGTCCAAACGGGAACTAGTTGATCCTCCAGTGGCTCCCAAACATGACGAAGAACTGGCTGCTGCCTCTGACCCATCATCCCCTGCAGTAGGATCTAAAGCCTGCCACACATGGATGTAAGTGATGACAACATAAAACTACTGCATTATTAACACTTAAATATAGCTACAATCTCTGCATTAGGAGAACAATCTGTCAAATCAGTTACATGCTGGTTTTAGAAGGTTTACAATGGTCTCCCATCCAAACCAAACTAGTGTAGCTGGTCTCCCAGTATGACCAGGTGAAAAGTACCAAGCAGACCGGCCTAACCAGGCAGGGAGACAAGCTAAGACCAGCAAACCACCTTAGGCTGGTCTGAGCTGTTTTTCCAATCAGCGTTTTAACACTGATCATTATCATGTTCATTCATTAGGTGTGTAGTTGACACATCTAAACTCTTACTAATAAATAAATCCAAACAAAAGGCACACAAAATATGAGGGCGTGCAACAGAGTTCCCATCATTAAAAAAGTCATAACTTTTTTAAATCTAACCAGTTCATTTCATTGAACTTGAACTACGCCCATCACAGCATGCAGCAGTAAACTGCCTCGATTTTATCACATTAAAGGAAACAACACATACTAAGTATATTTTTACCTTTTCGTCCATGGCGTTTAAAGCTTTAATATGGTTGCAGTCTGCTTAGAAGCCAGTTTAATGACGAAAATATTGTTGGGACGTTAAAGATACAATTCTTTGACACTCTTCTTCGTGGTTATGGTTGCTGCAGTACATTTGGCAATACTACCTCCTACCGGTAGAATATTGACAGCGCAACATCACATGAGCGATTTACATCACATCTTTATACATTCAGTGAATTAATAAACTAAAAAAAAAAAAAAAAAAAAAAAAAAAAAGGCCGGTTATATTATTATATAACCATTACAATATCATTATCACGGATAATAAAGTTATTGTGAAATTACATATTTTTTAAAATGACACAGGAAATGACACTGTACAGGCATTTTTGTGGAGAAAATTAAAGAGCATCTACACAAAACGTCACATGTAACAAACAAGGGGGCAAAATGACAAGATTAGGAAAGTTAAACCTCGTAGTTGCACCATGACACTCCCTATATTGTTTAAGGAATCTGTCACGTATAGGCTAAATGAAGAGATTTGAGAAGCGAGTCTGTTTCAACAAAAGAAATGTGAGAAAGTAGGTCAATAATGAATTTGAACATTTCTGTTTGTGGATACAAAGATAAATAAATAAAGAAATTAAAGATAGCCTATGTTTCAAAGACTTGTTGGAAGCGTCATCTCTTAAATTTAGGATTACCTAATGACACTTTTATAATCTCACCATCACAATTTCTGGTTCTTACGAGTTTGTAGGCCTACCAACACAAACTGAACCGTTTGTATAACTAGAACAATTTTAAGTGTTTAGTCATGATAGGACACACAATAATTTACATTCTTAAATCCAGTGACTCAATATGTCATTACCTGGACAAATCTGATGCATCAAATGTTTTCGTTTTATTTCTTTTAAAATCTGGTGTTGGGTGTAGCTAAACTATTGCATTTTTTGGATTAGTCTATAAAGTGGGTCTGATTATAAATGCCAGACCAATTCAGGCGTTTAATTTGGTAAGAACAACTTGTGTGACGTGTGATTTAGAGACAGACTTTGCATGACGGATGACCCATTTTCATGTTTGGGCTGTAATCGGCCTTACATAACGCAGCGCTGATCCACTGACCGAATTAAGCTTTAGAGGTGTGGCACTGCCTTTGTCATGGAAAACCCCCAACACTCACTTTTGCTGATATTTGTAAATATAGATTTGAATTAAATTAATTACACACATATTTGATATAAAACAAATTTAGTTTATACTGCAGCTCTATATCCGCGCATACGTGCGGATCGTGTGAGAGTGCGTCAGCGTCACGCGCAGCCCGCCGTCACAGTCAAAAGTCAGAGCAGAGCTGAACCGTTGTGTAAGCAGCGTCCCGCCGCCGGAGGGAGGAGTCCTGACGCAAGCTCACGGGCTGTGGTGTGCTGTAAAATTCCACTGTATTTATAGTTTACATTTACAGTCGAAAACAAACATCGAGATTCCAACAGGTAAGCTACACTCCTCTACCCACAGGCTAAACTAATTTTCGAGTACATGGAGCTGGATCGACGACTCTTGTTGGCTCACTGCGCCGCCTACACCCTGTCCGTTATCGCTGGACTCTTGGTGGTCGTACCGCTCGCCCTAAACGGATCCGCTTTCAAGGGAAGGTGCGCGCTGTTTAGTCAAGGATTCTGGAGGACGGAGAACCTCACGGTGGGCGAAGGAGAGTCCAAAGCGGTTACTCATCTGGTGGTGCAACAATGGGGTCCACTGGCCGCCTGTCAGTTCGCCACATTTGTCGGTGTGTTTACAGTGCTGTACGGCGCAGTTCAGGGCTGGAGGAGCCTGTTCTATCTCCATCGGCGGCATGACGAGTGAGTGTTGATGTGACTTACAAAAAATGAAAATAAACATTAAAATGGTGCATTTGTTTATGGTAAAATTACATATCTATAACAGTAGAAACTTGAATTGGCATATTTTATCAAATAACATTATATATATATATATATATATATCATAATTCAGCTTAATTATATTTAAAATTTGTGTATATTAAATATTATTAATATTTTAAATATTTATATTATGTAATATTTTAATGATTTTAGTAACTATGTAATATATATATATATATAATTCAGCTTAATATTCTATTTAATATTTGTGTATATTAAATATCATTTAATTGAATATAAATAAAATAATATATAATTTAAAATAGTGTTATCAAATTGTGTTATCCATTGGTTCTTATTTTCCCTCTTTTTCCTGCAGCACGCTGTTCTCTGCCTTCCTCACGCTGTTGCTGAGTCTATGTGTGTTGTTCCTCTCTGGAGGGGCCAGTGTCACTCTCACCCTGGGTCTGGTGTCCTGGTGCAACACTGTTACGGACGATAACACCAGACCCTACAGGTACACAAAGCTTGAAATCTACAAGCTAATGTCAAATTAGTGTATTTGTGTAGTACTTTTTACAGTAAATATTGTTTCAGAGCAGCTTTAGAGACTTTACTAATTAACACTGATTATGGTCTAGAAACAAAACGCATACTCTTATATGTTTATTAAAAAATATGCAATGTATACTTTTGATTGCACGTTTCATGAA
Organism: Ctenopharyngodon idella; assembly: GCF_019924925.1. Classification (NCBI taxonomy): domain Eukaryota; kingdom Metazoa; phylum Chordata; class Actinopteri; order Cypriniformes; family Xenocyprididae; genus Ctenopharyngodon; species Ctenopharyngodon idella. The sequence goes on along the minus strand of NC_067233.1, from coordinate 14,949,976 downwards.
TGAATTAAATGGCTACATAGTGTTATTACATAATTGTTACATAGTGTCCCATTTAATAATTCTCTCTTTCTCCGCAGTTGTGCTGAGTCACAGTCTGTCCCTCTATATCTGGACGTTGAGACATCCTCTTTCTACTCTGAGCTCAATTGCGCGCAGGTAAAGAAGGAATTGACTTGTATTTCTGTCTGAGATCTGTGTCGCAGTTCAACACAGCATGCATATTTTACATGTTAATGCATTATCCTAAGCGTGTCTCTCTTCGCAGATCTCTCTGTGGTGTGTAACGGCTTTATGGTTGGCTCACTCTATTTTGTCCTTCCTGAGGCTCTACCATTCCCACAGTCAGCAGATCAGCAGACCGTGTTTATCCAGGGAGAAGGAACTCCTCCTGGGCCAAACACAAGCGGAATGTCCTATTCATCATCCGCATCCACACTCGCACCCTTCACACACTCCCAGTGTTTTTATTTAGCCATACAGTGTTCATAGAAGTTGCACTTTGAGGTTAATCTAAGGCCAGATTGGAAAGAAGGAATGAGAAGATTGGTCCAAGATTAGCGTAAAAGGGAATTAACTTCTAATCTAAACTCTCAATCCCCACAGTTCTCATGCATGTTACACAAAGAATAACCTCAGTCATCGGAATTATCCTGGGTATCATTTGTTACTTTTTATGCACTTGTTGAAAAGTTTTTGTTGTGTAGATTGTAGTGCTTAAATTGAGGTAAAGTGTTTTGTGCACACTGCACACCCATTTATAACTTTGCCATAACGAATGTCAAAGTATCCTCAAATAGATATATATATTGCACTATTAATGCATCACTCTTGCATATGCAAGATGTTGTCTAACGTTGTATGTTCAACCATATAATGCGAATTTTAAGTGAATGGGAAAGAAAGACTAGCCTGTTGCATGTGCTCAAGTCAGACCCATGCTCGTTTTGTACTGTGAACCTATACACGTACAGTGTGACTTTTTGCATACCGAATGGTACTGTCACTCAAGCCAGACATTCTTTTTCTAATCCGATGAAGGTTTTTTATATGAAGCTGTTTGTGTTGATGCAACCTCCTAGTTCAGAATCCACTTTTGGTGGATATAGCATTGCTTAATGAAGTGACGGAAATTCAAAGACAGGGATAAGCTGGAAAAACATGAGATGGAATGTCAAGAATGTTGCTCATCCTTTTTGAATCCTGAACCTTTGACCTGGAGGATTGTTGTGAAACACAGACAGCTGAATAAGAAACAGGAGGGAGATGAGTGAGAAATGTTCATTAATGGCTTGGAAATGTGATTATTTTTGATGCTTGTGTTTTATACTGCTGTTTGTATCCAGTATTTATAAGCTCTTTCACTTGAGTAAAGGTGATACAACATGGTGTCTTGACATTAAGTCAATTTTTTAACAAAATAAAAGTAAAATGAAAATATATTAAAACTCATATGGCAACAATTATGATAAAAGCAAAGAAAAAGAAATATATATCAAAATTACATTATTAAACAATAATTCAGTGTTAATACTATTCAATGTTTAAATAGACCACATAATCTCAAAAATAGTACATTTTTCAAAGATATATTTGAGTGTTAATATTGCAATAGAAATAGTTTTAAAATGTTAATACTTAAGGACTAAAACCCTGTCCATGTACACATAAAAACAACAAAAAATAAAAAAAAATTTCAGAACATATTAAGTGTGACATGCAAATAAACAGTTAATTACAATTACATTTTCATTAAAGTGCATTCACTGACCATATAATAGAATAATTTAAAGCTGCACTTAACTACTTAACTCTCATTATTCATAATTAGTTTATCAACATTAATATATAACATTTTTTATTATATGACAAAATTGTTTAATATAAGGCCTTGTTTCCTCCCTGTCATAATTGTCAGTAAAATGGTAAATACTGTAATTATTACTTTATGAATAGTTCTATAAAAACTGATAAATGGCTCAGCAGTTAAGGAAAGGGTTACTATTGCTCAGAATGCATTTTCCTTCTCAATACTGTTTGCACCTGTTATGCTACACATCCTTGGCGATCTCAGACAGCTGATTAAACTTCTCTCTCTTTCATCACAGTCCCTTGTTGTAAGTCAGCACCTTGCAATCTGTTGCCATGGCAATTTCCGGCTCAAGGTGAGATGCCTCTATCTGTGAGGAGCAAAGAATGATTAGCAAGCAATTCCCTGCTAAAATATTTATTATTCAGAGCACATAGACATACACACACGCGCGCACACACATGAAAAGATTAATGGCAAGAGGTCGACAGACAAAATTAAACCTGCTGCAGCAATTGTTTGCCGTAGAGGAAGAGGGGAAGTGATGCAGGTGTTGCTGCAGTACCTCTGACATCTGTGGGAAGAGGCTGATAGCAAGTGGCAAGGACAGACCAAAGACGGCCAGACACACTAAACTGTGCACAGGCAGCATCATCCTGCGATGGGCCTGCATCAGAGGAAGCCTGCCGGAGGACAGTGAGAACAGACTCTCAATTAAACAGTAATTTAATGATTAACTTAAACAATTTATTACAATACAACAAAATATAATTATATATTATTAATTAAAATTATGTATGTATTAATTATATATACTATTTATAATTAATTAATTGTAATTAATAACAATTAATTCCTGTTTAGAGTTTAATTTAAATGCAACTGAAAAGTAAATTCATACTTTTCCAAGAAGGCCATTATGATTGGTGGAAGGACAAAGATTGGCAGCGGTAGAGCTACACGTGTCAGTGCCGTCTCTATCAGTGCCTGATAAAAAATGCATAAAAATAAAAGTTAATTTATGACACAAACAAACAAAAGAATTACTTTTGAAAATTCGTGTGACATGGTTTGTAAAAATAAAAATTTGTCTCAAAAAAATATGTATAGCTTTACTTGCATGGATTTGAAAATAAAACAAAAAACATTCAAGCCATTGACAAACTGAAGTGGGGTGTCCCAACTGTATAACTAACATACGCACATGTTTGGCAGCTATCCGTGAGGATCCCACTACATTCCCGTTGCTGTCCAACACATCTATTCCCTCAGACAGCTCATTGTGTCTCATTAGAGCCACGTTACAGATGTTCGCGCTGGCTGAGAAGTAAAATAAACACAGATCTTAATGATGACCATCCATGCTAAACAAAACCATGTCATCTAGTTTCTGTGAAAGGAGATTTGTTCATCTTGATATAGATTGCACTGGTAAAAACAATCTCCATTTGATAGTCTATTATTTTAAGAATTCCTAGTATATTCGGTAATGTACTTGATTAAAATATACACTACCGTTCAAAAGTTTGGGGCGAGTAAGATTTATTTTTCCTATTCAGCAAGGACGTGTTAAATTGATTAAAAGTAACAACAGAATATATAAATAGAAAAAATATTTATATGTTCTTTTGAACTTTTTATTGATCAAAGAATCATTAAAAAATGTATCACGGTTTACACTAAAATATTAAGCAGCACAGCTTTTTTCAACATTTATAATAAGAAGAAATGTTTTTTGAGCATCAAATCAGCATATTAGAATGATTTCTAAAGGATCACGTGACAATGAAGGCTGGAGTAATGATGCTGAAAATTCTGCTTCAACATCACAGGAATAAATTACATTTTAAAATATTTTACGATGGAAAATGGTTATTTTACACTGTAGTAATATTTCACAATATTACTGTTTTTACTGTATTTTTGATCAAATATATTCAGCCTTGATGAGCATAACAGACTGCTTTCAAAAACTTTACACAATATTACACACCTCATAGTATGTGTCATGCTTTCTTACTGACAGCAGGGGGCGCTTTATGCAATGCAGAGTGAAGGACTCTGCTGAGTCAAGCAAAATACTGGATCTATAAGGACATACCTACAGCAGGGAAGGGGATAAACCTCTGTATCAACATTCTGGTGGCGGGGTTAAATTTGCTGGATTTCTGGATAAGTACATTCAGACCCACCTATAAGACACCATATTATAGGAGAATTTAAATGTCATTTACATGTAAACTGTACAACAGTACTTAACAAGATGTTATGGTGTAGTATGGTATACTAGAACACTACTACCATAAATACATTTTCTTAAACATTATTTCCATATTTTAAATAGCATTTTAAAGGGCAAACATTTAAACACAGCTCATTTAGAGGTCACTACACACTGACAAATGTACATTTACATTACAAATCACAAATAAAATGAATCTTTGCACATCATTCACGTACTGCAATTGAAACAGCACTGGTGACGGCTCCCAGGTATCCCTGAATAAACTTTGAGGTTGGTGTTGGCTAAAGATAACAACGGGGGGAAAAAACAATCATCAACATCCAGTTTCAGCTAACGTTCTACAGACTGCTGTGCAATGAAAAAATACTCTGAGGCTCTGAACCACAGTCAGATGCAGAACAGACGTCTGGCCCTCAGGACACAATGATGATCATTCAAATGGAATCAAGAAGAAACGCTTCACTGAATGACCATCTGCAAAGGCATTGCAATAGTTAGACCTCAAAAACCTGACCTGAATTACAAGAACGTTTCAAACCGTACCTTTGTGGCATTGCGGTTGGCGTAGTTCACGCAGGCATTGTGACTCTGGTTGAGCCACTGTAAGAGAGAAATTCTGGATTAGCTTGACACTTCAACTATCGGTTGATGAAAATCTTTTATTTTCTGTTAAGTCAGCTTCTGGTAAAAGTCATATATATAAAAGAAATCTGATTAATTAGGACTACTTTAGACTAATTACGTATTACTGTGAAACAGTGGCTGCTGGGATACTGATGATGCAGAGCCAGCTTTTGTGCCTCCTGGCATTGAGGGGCTCAAATGATGGGAACAAGCCACTTTACCTGCCAGAACACTGTAGAGGCCAAAGTCTGGTTTGGAAGGAGAAGACCAACAACCTGCAAGAGAATCAGTTAAGGATCATTTAACAATTCATGTTAACAATTTAACTAACCGTGGTATACAGCCATACGCTGGTTAATAATTTACACCTATCTATAGAAACAAAGGTTTATTACAAACTTTAGAAACTCAATACAGACTCCAACACCTCTCACACTAGAGGATTTGGACGTGTCAACACTGGCACAAGCATAATGATTGGCTTCTTTCTCTCATATTTGCTCTATCTGTGTGGTCTTTGATATGCACTTTGATCTTTTTTTACAAGCAAACTGAAGACTTACGATTGGTGTTCCAAATGGCACATAGCCTGTGAAATGCATCCAGATAGGAAAAAGAACAACAACAAATCAGAATAGAGTAAAAATAACCTTTATGGCTGTCCTCACTTTAAATTAAACATTTATTACTTTAATTTTAAACAGTGTTATTATGGTGGAGCTGTATACCTAATCTTGCTAAAGTCATGATTCCAGTAAAATAGGCTTTCAACATAATTACAATAGAGGAGTTGACAATATATTGCAATGTAAAATAACTTTTTTTTATTTAATAAATATTTTAAGGGGCCGTTTACACGACGCCGTTTTCAACTAAAAACTTTTTATGCGTTTTGGTAGTTCATTTCCACGACAACGGCGTTTTGGTGGCCTTTTAAAAACGGGTTTTAAAGTGCAATATTTTGAAAACCGTCTCCGTTTAAACAACAAAAACGCGACTCTGTCAAAACAATGACGCCATTCACATGCGCATTACATGTTCAGTCTATAGTGTTTCATCGCCATCTAATGGCCTGCCAGCAGAATACAGTTTTCACGGATTCCTATGATTGGGGAGCGTTTTGACAACGGTGTCGTCTGTACATGGAAAACTCAAAGGAAAAACTTCTCCGTTTTAATCATATCGTTGTCGTGTAAACGTAGCCCAAAACTCTACTAATATAGTAATTAGGTGCTTAAAGGGTTAGTTCACCCAAAAATGAAATTTCTGGCATTAGGTACTCACCCTCATGTTATTCCACACCCGTAAGTCTTTCGCTCATCTTCGGAACACAAATGAAGATATTTTTGATGAAATCCGAGAGGTTTTTTATCTCCCATAGAAAGCAAAGAAATTACCATATTCAAGGTCCAGAAATGGAGTAAAGACATCGTTAAAATAGTCAGTGTGAGTACAGTGGTTCAATCTTAATGTTACGAAGCGACTAGAATACTTTTTGTGCGCAAAAATTATAAAATAATGACTTTATTCAATTTCTTCTCTACCCTCAGTCTCCTATGCAGTTGACGCAGTGCAGCACTTCCATGTTTACGTCCGAACGCCAGCTCAGTATTGGCTGAAACTGTTCACGTGAGCACCAGGAAGCCGACGCAGGAGTCGGCCAATACTGAGCTAACATTTGGACGTAAACATGGAAGCTCTGCAATGTGTCTTCAACGTAAACTGCGTAGGAGAATGACATTGAGTGGAAATTGTTGAATAAAGTTTTATTTTTATTTTTTTTTTTGAGCACAAAACGTCTTCTTGTCACTTCATAACATTAAGGTTGAACCACTGTAGTCACATGGACTATTTTAATGATGTCTTTACTACTTTTCTGGACCTTGAATGTGGTAATTTCGCTGCTTTCTATGGGAGATAAAAAAAACTCTTGGATTTCATCAAAAATATATAAATTTGTGTTCCGAAGATGAACAAAGGTCTTACGGGTTTGGAACATGAGGGCAAGTACTTAATGACAGAAATTTCATTTTTGGGTGAACTAACCCTTTAAGAAACATTTTTTTATTATCATCACTGGTGAAAACATTTTTTTGTGGAAATAGTGATTTTTTTCCAGGATTTTTTGAAAATCGACAGTTCAAAAGAACAGCATTTATTTTGAAATAGGCACTGTAGGAAAGGATTTAAATTCTCTGGACTCCTCTCTATGCTCTTACCTGACATGCGGAAAGGCATGAAGATTTTTTCACCGGTGTCGGGGTGAATGATGGCCTGAAAGGAGATGAGTCAGTGACTGTAATTCAAACCATCATTTGAAAGTGACAGTGAACAATGAACTCAAGACTCACCTGCTTCACCTTCTGAGCCTCCCAGAGCTGAACACACAATACAAGCCTTTATAAAACACTGCACCACATACACTTTAGGCCAGGCCTACATACGTTGTTCATCGAAATGTCCGAGACCTCACCTGGTGATCTGTTATTTCTGAAGGAAGATTCCCTTGCTTGAAATCATCCAGGAGTTTGATACATTCTTTTAGACGACACTACAGGGATAAAAGAGAAATCTGAAAGGAAAAGGACTCTAGACTCATCCAGAATCATTAAATAGATGGTAAGAATCTGCATTCATTCTTCATAGCTGTGACTTAATGACTGAATATTATATAGAAGAACAAAAAGTTCAATGCAACTCATTGTTTTATTCACCTCAATTACTATAACAGACAAGATTTCCATACCTCTGTCACAAACAAAGTGGAAGGATCAATGATGTCAATAAAATGTCTCAACCTGCCAAGAAATGTGCTCTGAGGAAGAAAAACATTCCTTTAGTTTTCACAAACTTACACTGTCAGCCAGAACCTATAAAGAAAAGTTGCAAACAGGACAACCTGCTGACAGCACAGACCAAAAAATGATTAAAACTTGCTGCTTTGTGCCTTAAATTGTCAACAGACTGTATTCTAATTTTAGTTTAGAGTTAGACTGAAATATTTAAGGGATGTAATGACAACGCACTGACAGTTTGTGCAGACTGTGCTCAAAGGAGCGACGAATGCCTACATCAACATTCCCACTGTTTCTGAACCCTGGGCAGCAATGCAAGCGGTTTTATGAGAGCCAACTGTTTCAGAGGCCCGATGGTTGAGCATGCCAAGGGTTTATTTGGCAAAGAACACAGAGTAAAAAAAGAAAGCCTCAATCAACTGCATCTAAATGATTTATCCAGAGAAAAAGGCTCCTGTGTGGCTCATCTCACTAGTCTTTGTAGCTGAAATCCATTTTTATTTTACAATATAGGGTGAAGAGAGAGAGAAAAAAAATCTGATGATCTGACTTGGCTTGGCTAATAACGTTATTTCTGGGCTACAGACACTTGCTTCAAAGCTGTTGCGGAGAGCTATGTGAGCGCATGTCTGCTGGAGAAGACTTGTTAATTATGCATGTGTTTCTGCTCCCCAGAGAATATGCAACACAGTTAGCAGAGATGGAGCAGGAAGAAAACATACACCCATATCCTTCAGCTGCATTGATTTCACCTAAAAGCAGCAGCAATAAAAAGATAATTCATGCACATGTGCTGGATTTTTTGCCCATTAAAAACCAATTCGATTTTGATCCAATCTTAGCAGAGTGATGACAGGCACAGATCTAATGAATACTCAGTGGAGCTTTCTTAGGCAAAAGACATCTTGAAATCTTGAACTAGCTTGTCAGCAGGGCAGTGATCTTTTGTCAAGAAGTATTCCCTGTAGACCCAAAGCAGACTCATTTGGGCAGCATATGGCATGATTATCAGATGAAACTCATGATTGCATCAAAATAAACACTGACCCAAGTATTTCATTGAGGTGAATTTAGAGACAACATATATAACCGGCAGACTAACAAAGGGAAGGCAAATTATACCCTCCTATTCTGCCCTCTATTGAACACAATTAATTGTAATGGACAGGGGGTCAGTTGTATTGTTTACTACTGCAAATCTGGCATGTGTGATTTCAGAAATAATCAACTACAAATTTGTCTATAAAATGTGACCCTGGACCACAAAACCAGTCATAAGTCGCACGGGTATATTTATAGCAATAGCCAACAATACATTGTATGGGTCAAAATTATCGATTTTTCTTTTATGCCAAAAATCATTAGGATATTAAGTAAAGATTATGTTCCATGGAGATATAAATGTAAATGATATAGATGTAAATATAGATGTAAAAAGAGATATAGATGTAAATTTCCTACCGTAAATATATAAAAAATTTCTTGTTGTGAGTGGATATGCATTGCTAAGGACTTCATTTGGACAACTTTAAAGGTGATTTTCTCAATATTTTGATTTTTTTTTTTTTGCACCCTCAGATTCAAATAGTTGTAACTCAGCCAAATATTCTTATCATAACATACCATACATCAATGGAAAGCTTATTTATTCAGCTTTCAATGAGCTCAATTGACTCTTATGACTGGTTTTGTAGCCCAGGGTCACAAATTAAGTGAAATAATTTTTGCACCATTGCTTGCACCACTATTTTTGCAAGCAAAGGAGATAAGTGCAGGTAGATGTGGGTGATTGTCTCTTCTAAGTGTTTACAATTTTTAATATATTATTAGAACATTTATAATACTTAGAAATCAATTCAAAATCAAAACTGAATTCAAGCTATTAGTATATTGAAATACTAGATATAGGCTATTAGAAAATAACTTGATTTGAAAACAACCTGAATGAATCTACTATAATTCTGCATTAGCATATTTTCATTTTTGTTCTTGAAACTTAACTTACATCAAATCCACATGCATGATTATCCAGAAGTTGTTAAAAAACAATATGGACATCAGAAATAATTATTAGAACATTATCATAAACTATTTCTTGATTGATTATCATTTATGGCAGTATTCACAGTACACATAAACTCGTCATATTTTTGACTCCATGGAACATAATTTGGGTCTGAACGGGTTAATTAGGATGACCGCGGTGTTTCCATGGAGGCAACAGGACTTAAATAGATGGTCATTCATTTGACCGACACGAGCGCGTGAGATCTCACAGATAACACAATTTATGAGACAATTATTTGCAATCGTTGAGCAAAAACGGCTGCTATTTCAAAAAGCACAACTTGAAAATCTGTGTTCATCCGATGTATAAGCACATTTGTTTTTAGAAAGAAAATAAAACAGGGAAGAGAGGCAGTTTTTTCCAGCTTTAAAGAAAAATTATGAACTTTGATAATGTCCCGCGAAAACACTCCGACGTAATGCAAAAATAAAAGTGACCAGTGAATTTGAAACCAATCCTGCCCAAGTCATTTTCCTGATTTTTTCACATAAAAAGAAAAGCTATTGGGAATGCATCTGATGTTTTAGGGTCTCTATAATAACGGTGCTACCAAACCTCTGTTACGCTCATCACTAACAACTGCATCGGTCAACAATTTTGCAATGAAGCCACGAACAAAAGACACAAGGCAAAAAAGCGTGAGGAATGGGTGACATTCGCAGTCCAGTGCAGAAGCAAAGCAAAGGTATCTGCACACATATGTTGTTTATCAACGCCCATCAAAGATGCCCAGACAAAGATGCACTTTAACATCGCGGCAAACTCTTTACCTGCTCGTAACGCGGTTTTCCCAGCTGAAACACCGGACAAGACGCAGATTCCGCCATCTCAGCAGCGGTGGAGTGATGTTAAATAATAAAAAGGTCCATGAGACGGAATTTGTAAGAATAGTCAACTCGGGTACGAAACTAGTGAAGCAATAGCTCGCAGGGGTTCATGGGAAGTGTAGTTTCCCGTTGAACTCAAGACAAAGCAGATAGCGCGCATTCCACATCCATTATAATTACAAAAGTCTGAAAGATTTACACCACAATGTTATTGTTTTTCCCCCACAGCATTTTTAAACAATCTGCTGACTTCTGACAACTTTGAAGTTGGGCAAAGTAATTTGCATATCTACATAAATTACTATGGTTTCCAACAAAATAGACCTTTGTCATTACTGTAAATCATAGTCATAAAAATAATTAAAATAATGATTCTGAAAGCTAATTTTGTTAAAACCATTTCTTGAATAGTAAAAATTAATCATAAAAATAATAGCCTCTCTCTTGAATAATTTTAACCATTCAAAAGATACAATTTGGAAACCTGTAATGATAAATGATGCCACCTAGCTGACAGCTGATAAGAGTGTGGTTGGTTGGGACATTGCATGCAATATGAGTAGCAGATCTAATGAATTAGATCCACATGTCATGCATGATGTGCATATATTAAAGAGCCATAACCATTATCGCTTGTGGGGGAAATGTATTCAGAACAATATTCATATGATTCTTAAAATATGTGACCCTGGTCCACAAAACCAGTCATAATGGTCAGGGTTTTTTTTAAAATTGAGATTAATACATCATCTGAAAGCTGAATAAATAAGCTTTCCATTGATGTATGGTTTGTTAGGATAGGACAATATTTGGAAAAAAATTGAATATTTTGAAAATCTGAGGGTGCAAATTAAATCAAAATATTGAGAAATTCGTCTTTAAAGTTGTCCAAATGAAGTCCTTAGCAATGCATATCCACTCACAAAAATAAATTTTTGATATATTTACAGTAGGAAGTTTACAAGATATCTTCATGGAACATGATCTTTACTTAATATCCTAATGATTTTTGGCATAAAGGAAAAATCGATAATTTTGACCCATACAACGTATTGTTGGCTATTGCTACAAATATACCCATGTGACTTATGACTGGTTTTGTAGTCCAGGTTCACATATTATATTTGTTCCAGCCCTAGATATTAGGATTATATAATAAAAAGGTCCTTGAAGGAGCAGAACTATTAGTTAACTGCATCTGTTTATTAATTTATTATTTATCATATATACTTAATTTTATCATAATCATCATACATATCAGATAAATCTGTAAGTGATGTTAGTTTAATTTAAAATAAACATTTTTATATGACATTAAATGTCTTTTTTTTTTTTTTTGCACCTAGTTGGGTTATCTTCATGCTTGTCCCACTAGAGATAATTAACCAAAAATGTAAACCTCAGTTTCCGCTATTCCAGTAGGAATTGCTGTTAAGATCAAATTTGCATTACTGTGGCATATTAATGTTAAAAGCTCAAATAACACTACACCCAAACAATGCAAGCAGAGACACTGTCAGTTTAAACTTGGATTACCACAACATTAATATTTTATGAAACCCATCTGCACAGCCATTTTATAGGAAACGATTCGCTGCAGTGACGATGAATCAGCGAACTGTAAAATCTTATATATGTAAAATTCATAATAATGTACTTTTTACCAATAGGCTGTTTTTAATGTAATATACAAAAATGAGTTTATATTTCAATAAAATATAGTCTAACGATTACAAAGTGGACTAAGCACAATAAATCATCTTAAAAGCACAGTAGTGCCACCCAGTGGCAATCAAATATAGCACTACCGTGATTGTTGATGTGGATGTGAGTACCACTGTACTGTTCTGGGCTGTGTTTACAAAAGCATTGTATGCCCAAGTAGAGCCATTCCCACGAATAGTCTCTACGATCATCTTAGTTTAAGATGCTTTTGAGAAACGCAGCCCTGATCCTTTAGTGAAGATTGAGCTTAAATCTCAGACCTATACAGGTCTTTATACAGGTCTCTTCTGTAAAGAACTCAAACCAAAACACGACAAATGATTTTATAACTTTATTTTCAAATAACTTTGAAAATGAAGCTGTTTGAAATAATTAGCAATAAATAAAACAAAATAAGAAAATACAAATATGAATGTATGTTGTAAATAAATCCAGAGGCACATTGCAAAATGGTGATTAAAAAGCAAAATGAATCAACAACAATCTAGAATCACAGTGCTGCATGACTCTTTCCTTGAACACATGGGGGAACACTGAGGGCTTTGTAACTACAACTAAAAAGGTTTCATTTTAGGATGCATTGTTACAAATACAACTTTTAATGCAGTGAGTCAACAAAATTAACTGCAACCCTGTACTTTCTTTAAGTCCAATACTGAGATCTTGTGTGACAGAATCTCCTATCATTTTTCATCAGAAGAATAAATGAGGAGACATCAACAAAAGAAAACACTGAATACTAAATAAAAATCACACACTGTAACCTTTAAAACAGAACAAAAACAATGGTATAAGACACCATCGGAATGAATATCAGAAAAAAAAAAGCACAGTGAAGTTACAATGCAGTATGCCAACACATTTTTGCCTTAAAAATAAACATTGTTTTTGTGGTTTAGAAAGCTTAGGCATTTGCATATCACTAAATTTGCTACATGAGCAATGATCTAAGTATTCAGCAGAGCTAAGGCTTCATGAATATATTTTATGTAGCATATATTAACTTAAGCTACGGTTTAGCAGGTTGTATTATTGCATAGCTTACATGATGCAGAAACAATCTCTGCTTTTGTGCGAGTGCTTGATGGAAGTGAGCATGCACTGATATCAGTGGCTTCAATGTGGCAAAGCTGACTGGCTCAAGCACAACGGTTTTGCATAATGCGCATTAAGGTGCTTTTAAAGCTATCAAGAAGTAAGATATTTATTTACATGTACAGAATATTTTTGAAAGCAATATTTTACATCAACTTAGACACAAGGTGTATTAGGCTACACATGTATTAAATATTACTAATGTTTTTAAATCTCTGGATTCATACTGAACAGTGTAACATTCGTTTTAATACAACGTGTAGTCAATAAACAATATTTTCTTGAGATTTGGACACGTTTGGAGGATTGAAAGGTAGATAAGTAGTTCAGTTTTTTTTTTTAATATTATTTTATTGTTATTCTATTTTACTTCCAATTCTGAGGAAAGAAGAGTGTTAAAGTGACATTTAAAGAAGTCGGTTATTATAGGCAGTGGTTTTTTTACTTGCATTTGTGGATTTTTGTAAGATATTTTTTATGTTTAACATTTTGGTACACTGATGCGTCAAGATCTTAGATCCTCTTATTCCCTATTATGAAAATTATCATATTCATGAACAGGAAGACATATTTGTGTAGATTTTATGAATATTTACATCTACATGAGATTAACAAAATCAATCTAAATGCAGATCCTTTTTTTTAACTTTTAACCACTGCCTTGTGCTCATATAATAACTAGTAGTATGCTAAGCTTCATTGACTGTGGATTTGGAAGTCCAGTAAAAAGCATGCAAAGCTTTATCGTGTCTATGTGAATCTGGCAGTTTTGAAATTTAATGGAGCATCACAAATGGCTTTAGATGAATAGTGTTTTCAGGACGGACGGAGCGGGTCACTGTAGTCATTTCGGTCTTGCGCGTACCTGCAGCAAGGTGGGCGTCTGTTCCATGATGCGCACCAGCAGTTTGTCAATGTAGTCCTCCAGGTCTCTGACCTGAACCCTCATCTTCTTCAGTTCGGCCTCACGTTTCTCCAATAACGCCACCTGCACCTCGGTTTCAGCTCGCTGCTTCTTGACGTCCATTTCCTGCTGAAGCAGCAGAGATATCAGCTCCATGTTGGTCATGTTCTGATACTGAGCCCGGGCCTCCATCAGAGTCAACTGCACAGGAAACAGAAACACAGTCATGCTTTCGAGAGAAAGACAGTAATGAGGTACTGCATGTTATGTAGACTCATGAGCTAAATCTACTTCATTAAGCGTTTCAGCTGATTTTCGATCACTTGTGCATTCTTTCAGTATCTTCACAGTGCAATCAGCACAAGTCCATATTCATTTCACTGAGACCCTAAATAACCTCTCAGATCATTATGCTTTTTTAGTAGAAGGGACATTAGATTAAAACTTTGTTTATAGCACCTTTACTTCATGAAACTTTCAGTACCTGGTTTGTCTCATCCTCAGCAGTGGTTGGTGGCGCAGATTTTCCAGGGTTGATGGTGGACTTGAGTTTTTCCAGAACTGAGCGGCTTTCAGGTTTCTTCTCTCCCTGCACAACCGTGTTGGTCAAGGGCTTCACTGGGTGAGGGCTGTACAGCGGTGCAAAAAGGACATAAATTAAGTATTTATGTAGACTTCAACATGGTTTAACTGGTACTGTGTGAGAATCTTGTACTTTCGGCTACTTTTCTAAATTTTATTAACTTCCTGGTGAGTTAGTAAGTATAGCACAAGCAATAGCGAATAGTTGAAGAAGCAGTGGTTAAAAGTGACATATACTGTACACAAAAACTTGTCCAATGACATTTGTTCCAGAATCATTGTCAATTTGTCTGGTGTTTCCTGAGCGGTATATACATATTGTACTAGCTTGGAAAAACAACAGGAACTGATTGTTGTAGAACCATGTTTGCAATGGCAAGTTTTTAACAGTTTTATTACTCAAGAGTTGCTCTGTTTTGGTTTAGTTCACCCAAAAATGAAAATTCTGTCATTTATTACTCACTCATGTCATTCCAAACCCGTAAGACCTTTGTTCATCTTGGGAACACAAATTAAGATATTTTTGATGAAATCCGAGAGCTCTCTGACTCCTCAATAGACAGCAATTTAACCACCATTTTCAAGGTCCAGAAAGGTACTAAAGACATTGTTAAAAAAGTCGACATGACTGCAGTGGTTCAACCTTAATTTCATTAAGCGACGAGAATTCTTTTTGAACACTTCCAGGTTCTACGTCAAAACACAGAGTCGTTATTGGCCGGCTCTTGCGTCAGCATCACACGCATGCGTCGTGCTGCTCACGTGAACAGCGTCTGCCAATACTGAGCCGCCGTTCTGACGTAGAACCTGGAAGCGCTGATGTAAACAGCGCAAGAGAATGACACAGAAGAGAGGATATTGTTGAATAAAGTCATTACTTTTCTTTTCTTTTGTGTGCACAAAAAGTATTCTCGTCACTTCATAAAATTAAGGTTGAACCACTGCAGTCACGTCGACTATTTTAACAATGTCTTAGGGCTGGGCGATACAGCTAAAAAAATTATCACGATATAATGTTTCATATTGATCGGTATCGATAAAATTTTAGTAGAAAAAAATGTTTGAATTTAACCAATGCATTTTTAATTAAGGCAAACAAATAATGTTTAAAACAAAGCAAAATAAAATGTAAACAAATCTTTTATATTTTATATGAAGATTAAATAAATAAGTGTTAAAGAAACTTAGAGCTGCACAATTCTGGATAAATTGAGAAACGTTTTTGTTTGTTTCAAACCAAGATCACAATTCTGAATGTCAACTAAACGAAATAAGATAATTTACAAGAGGTTCTGACAAAATAATACTTGCTGCAGTCTATTTTAAAATTTTAAATATATTTGAATTAATTATTTAAAAAAAAAAAATCTGTTTGGATGTAAGATTCAATGACACGCCCATAAATACTCTTGTTTCATTATTGGATGAATCTGTTATTGAAAGAATCTGTTGAATGAAGATTCAAAGTCAAATCAATTTTTTAACAGTCACTTGTCTCCACCTGGTGGTGAAACAATGTAATCGATAAATGCGTCATTTTCAGCGCCAAATTTCTTTCAGAAGCTGATTTGCTCTATTTTGATCGATAACATAGACATTAGTGTTTTATCTGAACTATAAACTTTTATCGCAGTACTTCTGTTATAATTTGAATATTTGTAACACAGAAATAAAGATACTGTGTAGTTGAAAACACTGTTTTGTGCGGCTGTTAATACCGACATAACAACTGCTCTCTCAAGACAAACTTTGAAGTAGATCAACTGTAAGACGTAAGGAAACCATGAAACTGCCACACTAATGAGCTGACGTACTTTTTTATTCACAATCTCCTCGTCGGCCGGCAGGTACAGCACTCATTTTCATGTGTTTGTGTGTTCTGATTTCACGTGGCGATTGCGCAACTGAACTCCACGGCAACTTGTTTGCTGTCACTCGTAGCGCGTCATTTAACTGAAACTATATCTAGGGTTATATCGAACATTTTTTCTATCGTTATCGATTAAGACGTACCGTTGATAAATATCGATACCGTTTTATCGCCCAGGCCTACGATGTCTTTACTACCTTTCTGGACCTTGAAAGTGGTGGACCATCAAAAATATCTTAATTTGTGTTCTGAAGATGAATGAAGGTCTTACGGGTGTGGAACAACATGAGGGTGAGTAATTAATGACAGAATTTTCATTTTTGGGTGAACTACCCCTTTAATGCTCTCCGTTTTCTTTCATTTAAGCATCAACTGGTTTGGAGATTTAATAAAACATTTTAACAAAATGAATAAAATGATTCATTTATTGTTAAAAATCCTTTTAGTTAATTAAGATGAAGCTGAGATAAATTAAAATATAAACATTAGATAAACTTACTTTATAAAACTTAAATGAAAATTAGAAATGCTATTTTGGCAACTTACTAAAATAAAATATAAAAATATAAAATATATCCTAAAAGTCCTTCTGAGAAATAATAAAAATTATTGAGACATCTTGGCAAATCTCAGCACTAAGACATTTTTGAGGTAATTTTTTAAAAGGAGACACCTGTAAGATTACTGGATTTAAAAAAGGAGTCTCAAGCAATTTAATGGCAATGCTGTTTAGGAGAAGCACCTCAGATATTAAAGAGATCTTATTTGCAATTTTTGTCTCTGGGTACTAACAAGCAGGTCAGTCGTCCGTCATACTAGAGTCTTCATCTTACATCATCAAACCTCTCACAAACAGTAGATGCATACAATACAACTCTGTCATCTAACTTTAGACTATTTTTGGTAAGTTTAGTTACCTCTACAAAAACAGAATGAGAAAGCAACAGAAAAGCAAAGATGAAAAATGAAATAACTAAAGGTAACACAGCATGAGAAAACCAGGAGGAAACATAAGAGATGGTGCCGGAGAAATGCATTTTACACATTTGTCAAAGTCCAAATTATAGCAAGCTATGAGCGCAAAAACAAAGTTTCTTCTAGGCCAACATATGTGAGAGCATCTATGAGCCTGTCCTAGTGCACCTGTGAGAGAGAATGAGGTCATTTCTCAGGTGAGAGCAGAGGTGAGTGCGCTTTTAAAGGCAGTGAGGTCTCACCTGCTCTCCTCATGGGGCAGGAGGACGTTTGCTGGCTGTGTCTCCTCAGGTGAGAGGGAGAGCGGTGCATCAACGTGGGACTGGGCTGTGGAGGAGCATGTGGAACCCATGCTGGGCATCTCGTTTGGGGGATTTGCCAGATAGGAAGGGTCAAGGCGGAGACAGGAATTAGTACCAGCTAATGGGGTGGGTGAAGGGGAAAAATCATGCAAAATGAGGTCTGATGCAGGGTTATGAGAGCCTGGGAGCGAGCTGGCACCGAAAACAGTTTTGGGTGAGCTTGTGGTTGAGCGTGGTCTGATGCGGGCTGATCTGACTTCTGTTGAAAAGGGGCTTCTGGAGTTTCTTGGAGCTACTCTAGCATGCAAGTCCTCAAAGCTGATTTGTTCATCCAGTGTCGAACAAGATCCCTTGACCTCACTGTTCTTTGAGAAGCAGACTTCAGAGTTTAGGTTACCGTCTGTTAAACGAACATTAAGCTCCTCATCATCATGCGTAGTGAGCAAGACAGAACTGTCTTTCACCATCTCTGGTTTGATTTGAGTTGTCACAGTGTTGTCATTGCTTGAGCATGTTTGAGTGATCACAGTGATTTCTTCTCTGAGGAGAACGTCAGCCACGTCGTGAGAGTCACAGTTAAACGTTGAAGCAGTGTTTTGGTGTTCACAAGGGTTGACATTTTGTCCTTCCAGTCCTTCACAAGATCTCTCAAAAGGTGATGAGCAATGGTTATGGTTTTGTGAGTTAGACAAATGTGATGCGATATCATTATGGGTGTTCTTTGGTGAAAACATCTCCAACTCTGATGTCATTCTGCACAATATATCCTCAGGTAAGCCTGGTGAGCACCTGGGAAGTAAGGAATCGTTCCCAGAGTGCAAATGTGAACAATCTTTGGATGCTTTATCTTCTTTATTCATTTCAAAAGGTGGTTGCAACTCCGACGGTGAACTTTCAGAATCAATGAAAGCAAACTCTGAAGTAATATCTGTATTATTGTTTGAATCTCTAGGGGAGAGGGTCAACAAACCCATGTCATTGGTTTTAGTCTTTTGTTGTTGCTCATTCGAGACCTTTACTTCACAGGACAATTCTGAATCGTGTTTGGGTTGGGCCTGAGGTGAACTGCAAAGTGATTCGGCCACTGTGGTTTCCCAATCAGACGGAAAACACAGCGTTTCAGGTACCGTGTTCTCGCATTCAGAGCTTCCAAGTGCATCTTCACCAAAACCATTTGGAGAAGCGTCAGCACTGTTGTTTGTAGGGAAATCTTGCCCTGTTGCTTCCCCAGCCATGAACTGGTTCAGTTTGATACCACTGTGCAACTCTGCTTCCATCTTGTAATGCCCTACTGAAGAAATGTGATGCAACTCTTTATCTGAACATAAAACTTGAGAGTTCCTCTTCAAGTCTCCGTCTCTCACATGCTGAAGGGAGGCAAAATCAGTCTGGGAGAGAAAGCAGGCCTCTTTCTGCACAGCCAGCTCCTGGGCTCTATCCAACCAGCTGTCCGTGGTGATCACTTGGGTCCTCATGGGTCTACGTGGTGGTAGAGGAGGCAGATCCCATGGCTTTGAAATACCCATATCAACTTCATCAACTCTTAAACCAATTGCTTTATCATTTACAAACATCATCTGGTTTGTATTTGGTACCTGTGAAAGAAACGGTGCTGACGGAGGTCTAGTTGGAGTCCCATTTGGCGATTTGAGACGGCTGGTGGCAAATTCCTCAAAATCATCCCATTCCCCAGCCCTCTCAGACAGAGAGTGGTTCGGATTATTATTTGAGTTTGCTTCTGGGGTCTCAGGCATAATGGTCGGAAGAGACCTCTGCCTGGACATACTCCTGGGTCTATCCCGCTTTATTGCGGACATTTTGTTCGGCATTCCATTACGGAGGGGACCGGATCCGACTGGATAATGATAAAGACTGGAATTGAGAGAACAGTAACCAGCAGTTGGAGACTTCAGTGCTTCCTCAGCTATAAGATCCTCAAAAAAAGGATTTTGCTGTAGTCGTGTGAGGAACGGGTTGGAGGGAGAGATGGAAGGGGGTGTTGGGGAAGAGTGGGTGAATGGGTTGGTGTGATTGCCACTAGGGGGAGACACCGAGCCAGTAGTGCAACTGAGTGGAAGAGAGCATGGGGGCTGACTGGGTGAGCAAGGGATCTGACAGGGGGTGTCTGAGCTGCTCTCTACCTTAGGAGAGACTCCCAGCCTGTGGAGGGAAGGCACAAGTAGTCCTCTTAGTCATAGTGTGTAATGGGCCATAACATCTAACTATGGGTGGGGGGAGAGACAGTTCTTCTCTATTACAGAGAAACCTGTTAATAGAAGAAAAACTGTCTTTGGATTCAAATTTGTTTATGTTTTGTTCAGGAAGTGTCTGGCATGTTTTGACCAGCTTGCAAACTGTTTTCCTACATAAATACTGTTGGTTTAGCTGGAACAATTGAAAAAGAGCAATGAGGGGGGAGGGGGGGCGAGGCGTTTTCTTACATTCTAAAATCTATAATTAGGGGTGGCCAATATATTTCAGTAGACACAATAAACTGATAGAAATTTGACAATTGTAAATTTATCTATCGCTCATGTGATGTTGCATCGTAGCGATTTTAAACCATTTAAGTGCAAAAAGGTGCAACAGATAATTCAATTTGGTATTTTCATTCTGACAGATGGTTTTCTGTGGACACACCCGAAGTGCGCACACATAAAGCCATCTGTCACACAGCATGAGTAATGAATTTAGTACTTTTTCGTGGTTTATTGTGCTTAAAGTTATGTAAAAATGCCCGTCTTGAGTATTCAGGTAAACACAGTCGTTTGTGTCTTAAAGGGTTAGTTCACCCAAAAATGAAAATTCTGTCATTGATTACTCACCCTCATGTCGTCCCACACCCATAAGACCTTTGTTCATCTTTGGAACACAAATTAAGATATTTCTGATAAAATTCGATGGCTCAGTGAAGCCTCCATTGACAGCAAGATAATTAACACTTTCAAATGCCCAGAAAGGTACTAAAGACATAATTAAAACAGTTCATGTGACTACAGTGGTTTAACCTTAATGTTATGAAGTCACGAGAATACTTTTTGTGTGCCAAAAAACAAAATAATGACTTTATTCAACAATATCTAGTGATGGGTGATTTCAAAACACTGCTTCATGAAGCTTCACAAATCTTTTGTTTCGAATCAGTGGTTGGAGCGCGTATCAAACTGCCAAAGTCACGTGAACCATTGAAATTTTGAAACACTTATGACGTAACAAAGCCTCGTTTACTGAAAGCACGTGACTTTGGCACACCGAACCACTGATTCGAAACAAAAGATTCATAAAGCTTCGAAGCTTCATGAAGCAGTGTTTTGAAATTGCCCATCACTAGATACTGTTGAATGAAGTTGTAATTTTGTTTTTTGGAGCACAAAATGTATTCTTGTCGCTTCATAACATTAAGGTTGAACCACTGTAGTCACATGAACTGTTTTAAATATATCTTTAGTACCTTTCTGGGCGTTTGAAAGTGTAAATTAACTTGCTTTCAATGCAGGCCTCACTGAGCCATCGGATTTTATCAAAAATATCTTAATTTGTGTTCTAAAGATGAACGAAGGTCTTATGGGTGTGGAACAACATGAGGGTGAGTAATTAATGACAGAATTTTCATTTTTGGATGAACTAAACCTTTAAGTGAACAAACAATTGGGAGAAAATCAGATGTGTATAGGTCTTAAACATCTTACAGCCTACTGTAATACACTTGCTGCTGTCTGTGTCCTTAATGTTAATCAAACAACAAAAGAATAAGAAAATCACTCACTGCTCTTGACTAAATAATTTTAGCTTTAATAATAATCAGTATATATTTTATTTATTCCGCGAGGACTATGCAGTGTTTTATTTCACATTTGATTACTTTATTCCGTTTCTGTATTTCTTACTTCTGTTAGATAGTCCTACCTGAAAGTCTGAGAAGCACTGTTGATATAATTTGTAGCTTTGTTCTATTGTAGTTATTTGTTAGTCAGTGATAAACTAATAACTAAGAATAACTGTTTATTTGTCTTCATTAATCTTGAAAAATGTATATATTAGTTAGGCTAATATTGTTTAAAATTTTCGTAACAACCTTATTTCCAGCAAAATAACTATACATTGAGACATATATTGTTATTGTGAAATAAAATTACACATATTGTGATATAAGAATTTTTTGTCATAGCACCCACCCCTAACTCTAACTAATTCAAATAAAACAGGTGTGAACTATAAGAAAATGGTTGGATGTGTTGGAAAAAAAACATGCTGCTGAACGAAAAGATGAAATTACTGAAAGGTGAAATAATTAAAAAAAAAAAAATCAATTTAATATAAGTGGACATTTCTTGTAAAAAATAAAATAAAATAAAATAGCTGATGATTTTGAATGCTTCAACAAATTTGTGGATCTTGACATTTTTTTTTGGATGAAAACACATTAACAAGCTCTTCTTTGAAAATTGTCTTGACCTTTGCTCTGCAGACCAAGAGCAATATATAAAGGAATGAAATGGAAAAAGCTGCTGCAGTAACTGTTGCATCAGCAAATTCAAACAGCTCCTTTTTCTAAGAATATTCTCTGAGGACCAAAATGCAGGCTGACATTTAAAGCCGTTCCCTTAAAAACAAAGTATCCCTTTTGAATAACATCTGACAGTCAGATACAGATCACGGGGAATGGCTATTGATGATATTGATACATGTGCAAAGTCAGACATCTTTTGTACTGTAACATAAGACCTAGTAGCCGTGCTTTCACTCACCTTGGCTTGTTCTGTGAGTCACCTGAGCCAAACCATCCTCTGCGTCTGCCCTCAAGCGGAGCAGAAACCTGGCTCTGCTCCGGCTTGGCTGGGAGAGAGTCACTCCTCCCACTAGAAAAAAGAGTTTTCCTCAGCTTTTTCCCTTTATCCACCACTTCCACAGGTCCAGCGGCCTGCACTGTCTTTCCCTCTGGAGTGGCAGCCCCTTGGGTCTGACTTTGAGCTCCATCCATCTCCCCATCCTCCTTCTTGCTCTTTTCAATGGACCAGCGTCTACCATCGCTCTTCTGTGAGTCCTCGCCACGTCGGGTCAGGTTCTGGAGAGAGCGAGAAAGGGGTGCGCATTTCTCCAGCAGGGAGCGCTTGGCCGGGTTAGTGCTTGGACTCTTGGGGCTGACAGGCTCGGATGAGTAGATATGGCTACCGTTGATGCAGAGGGTTGATTTGGAGAGCGCCGTGTTCTGACCTTTTAGGTTTTCCACGGCAGGGCTAAGATGAGGAACACCTGTGATCTTACTGGCTTCGTCGCTGTGTGCACGCTTATGGGTCATCACTTTAAAAACACGGATCACAGAGAGAAGAGAGAGAAAGGGTACCAACAAAGATCGGTATGTGTCGACCAGACATTTGAGGAGTGGTTTGAAAGAGGTCTTAAAGGGATAGTTCACCCAAAAATGAAAATTCTGTCTTAATTTACTCAACCTCATGTCATTCCAAATTTCCTTCATCTCTGAAACACAAAAGAAGATATTTTGAAAAATGTCTCAAAGTTTTTGCTTTGTCCACACAATAAAAGTCAAAGCTGTCCAATGTTGTTTTGGACACCACTGACTTTAATTGTATGTGTAACTGTGTAACATTTTTGATCCATAGAATAAAGAAAATAATACACGTTTGGAATGTCATGAGGGTAAGTAAATTATCAAAAACTATAGGGAGCCCACATTATATAAATTATCAATAGTAAATTGTATAATAATTATGATAGTGAATTCTCAGAGTTTAACTCTTCTTATAGCTGACTGACCTTTGATCCCTCCTTCAGTGTCCATTCGGAAGGGCTCCAACACTCTGCTGCTGTAGACAGGCGTTCTGGACAGCTCTACTGGGACGAATGGTTCCCCAGCAGACGATGCCATGCTACTGTCCGAAGCCAATGATGAACAGGACCGTGTGTCTGAATTCTTGCGTAGTTTCCCTTTAAGGAAGAAGTCTTTCACCTTGCTCCGGTGTTCATCGACCACCTCTTCCTCGCCTGGCTCATCGGGTCCACCATCTCCGGCAAACGGAGGACCTACAGACCCTGATAGGGCGGCATAGCGGCCAGGCAAAATGGCAGAGGAGGACTCCACGTCTCCCCGCTTTCTTCCTGTGACGCGGTCCTTCAGTTTCCCAAATGCAGAACGAGGCTTGTCCGTTATGGTCAAATCATACATACTAGCGGTCATGTTGTTGCGGGTGAACTGGATGTTGACCTGCAGCTCTCCCCGCTCCTTCTCCTTTCGACCAGCCTTGGAGTGCAGCTTGAGCCACCTTAAGCATAGAAAGAAAAAAAAGCAAATCATGTAAGAGCTAATGTATATTATCTAATGCGCACTTAAATTTAATGTTTAAAAACGCTAACATTTTAATAACTTTTTTAAAAGTATCTTAAGCAAATGTTAAAATGAATATTCATTTTTCATATTGTACATTTTAATGTTGTGATAAAAAACACTTGTAGCATTAAAAATTAGTTTTAATTTAATTTATTTAGACCAAATATCATAGAATTGTAATACTGATTATTTATCAGTTATTGACAATTAAATGAAAATCAATATTGCAGATAATTTTAATTTTGGTGCATCCCTATTTTAGAACATCAATATCTTTTAATGGTTATGATAAACATAAATCTGAATCTCATGAAGACTGCCAAGAACATATTCAGATTATATTGTACCCAACTTAAAGGGTTAGTTCACCCAAAAATGAAAATTCTGTCATTTATTACTCACCCTCGTGCCGTTTTACACCCGTAAGACCTTCGTTAATCTTCGGAACGCAAATTGAGATGTTTTTGTTTAAATCCGATGGCTCCGTGAGGCCTACATAGGGAGCAATGACATTTCCTCTCTCAAGATCCATAAAGGTACTAAAACATATTTAAATCAGTTCATGTGAGTACAGTGTTTCAATATTCAAAACACTGCTTCAGGAAGTTTCGGAGCGCCAAAGTCACGTGATGTCAGCAGTTTGGCGGTTTGACACGCGATCCGAATCATGATTCGACACGCTGATTCATTACGCTCCGAATCTTCCTGAAGCAGTGTTTAGAAATCGGCCATCACTAAGTAAGTCGTTATTTTGTTTTTTGTTTTTGGCGCACCAAAAATATTCTCGTCGCTTTACAATATTAATATTGAACCACTGTACTCACATGAACTGATTTAAATATGTTTTTAGTACCTTTATGGATCTTGAGAGAGGAAATGTCATTGCTCCCTATGGAGGCCTCACGGAGCCATCGGATTTAAACAAAAATATCTTTATTTGTGTTCCGAAGATCAACAAAGGTCCTACGGGTGTAAAACGGCACGAGGGTGAGTAATTAATGACAACATTTTTGGGTGAACTAACCCTTTAAACATTTTTTTTTTTTTTTTTTTTGGCAAAATCAAATTAAAACCCATTTTATAATTAAAATTGTATGATTTGTGACATTATTTTAAAGACATGACATGACATTATTAAAATATATTACAGTACAAAACATTTATTTAAAATTGTAATAAAATTTCATAATATTACTGCATTTTTGATTAAATAAATGCAGACATGGTGAGGATGAGACTTTCAAAAACATTTTAAAAATCTTACTGATCCAAAACCTTTGAACAATGGTATTTTTCTTTTGATTTTGGGGGGAAAACAACAATTTCAGGCTGAACTATTACACTTCAAATGATGCTCTCACTGAAGGCCTCATCTTTTATAACATCGGCTTGAACAAACTGCTGTGACCTATACAGGAGTGCAAACACAAGCCTCTTGAACGAATGTTACTGCATTACTATAGTGCCGTCCCTTTGTCTCAGAGAACCAGTGGTGAAACTATTTCCTCCATTTCCGCTACACCACAGAGCACCTCATGTGCGCACACGTGCAGAGAGCCAAGACAAACGCCTTAAACTGGGAGACGGCAGAAGAGAGAGAAAGAGAGGGAGAAAGAGGTGCAACTCTGAGCTCAATTAAATCCAGATGTGCAGAACAGCCTCACGCCTACAATGACATGTGATGATTCAGATTCAGAATAGCGTGTGCAGAGATGGACATTTCCGTATGTCTCCATATGACCTGAAATGCCTGAGAGGCCTACAAGGGAGTGCAAACATAAACTAGAAAATGATAAACATTGAATGTTGACTTGAAAAAATTAATTTGCTATGCTGTAACTAGACAAATCCACCCACCACACCTTAGCATAGTGGTGTTCAAGGTGGTTGCAGGAGGTCTTCAGGATTACTAGAAATTTGTACTAGAAAAAATTGTTTTGATTTTCTTTGGCAGATCTGGAAGTATTAAATCCAGTAACATGCTTATACTGATAAGAAATATACAAATCAATATAATAATTAGGCTTATATTATAATCTTCAATTGCATTTGGTACTTACTAACACCTTTATGGTGCTTAATTAAGTCAGTTTTGTTAGTTGAACACTGAGTGAATTTGAAAGTTGAATGGTGGACGTGAGAATAAAGGAAGGCGTATCGAATATGAAAATAACAATGTTATTGTTGCTCAGCATGGCTCACTGACTTCCTCCCTCACTTGTTTATAGAGGTTTCAGCCAAGAGGCCCCCACCTACCTCATCTCTTCCTCCCCTCCCATTACAAATGATTTACTCCTAATGATGGCACTGCTAGATATGTAGTTAAGCTTCATCTGTATTACATGTGGAAGCTTCTAAACAAGAGATATATTCAAATAAAATGAACATTGAAAAAAGAACAAGATTCCAGAAAGGTTACATCTGTTGGACTACAGTGAAATGTGTGTTTGTTGAGCTTCAGTCAGACTCTGTGACCATTCTGACACACACTGGTACTGCCCTGTGTGAAGGCATGACTCTGTGCCAGCACTATGCAAGCGGACTGATGAGGACTAGACGCAGCATGCCCCTCCAAGTATGTTGATGTTGTTGTGTCTGTAAAAACATATCCCATTACTCTGGTATTCAAAACAATGTTGGTTTTGCACTTCCCATAGATTGCTTGTGTGGCTATGACCACCATGCATTTGTTTAATGTTGCATGTGACATCAGTAATTTAGGTTAAGTTTTGGTGGCAGGCCAAAGAATCTTCCTGCAGTTCTGTTATGTTGCAAATGCGAATGTCTGTCCAACTGTGAAATGGATGCACAGAAATTCTTCCACCCAAAATCACAGGCTCAAGGTTTTGGCATGCCTGTGTCAAATATCCCAGGACTATATCAACTGAAAAACAAGGAAAGCTTCTATGCTTTAAAAGTACATTAAATTACATGAACTGTAAAGCTATAATAACCATAAAGATAGAACTTAAGGCTACACAATCACTCTTTCATGCTGTCATGTGGGAATGATGAAGCGGCAAAAACAACACTAAAAATGGCATGTTTTTTATTTTTTACATCTACCCAAAAATCAGTGTAATTTTAGTATAATTGAGATACTATTATTGTTTTCCACTTCCATTTTAATTTTAGTTCGTGTTTTAATCATTTTTATTAGTCTTTTTTGGATGTCTATATAGTTTTTATTCAATTTTATTTCAGTTTTAAGTTGATCTATTTTAGCACATCAAATGAAAATGAGAAATGTTGCCTTGGAACTTAGCTGAAATAAAATCAGTTTATATATATATATATATATATTTATTATTTCAGTTAATGTTTATTTTCAAGTGACGAAAATGTTTTAGTTAACTATGATAACCCTGCCTGTTATACAAATGTTTTCATGCATGTCTGCTGAAACTTTAACCAATGCTGGTTAGCTGGTCTCCTAGTTTAGAAGAGTTTTGGACACAAACCAGCTAAGACGAGAAAACCACAATGATGTATATTGGAATATCATGTAAATACCTTGGGACGTGAATATGGTAATCATGCAGTACCATGGTAACTGATGCCACTGTACCATGGTACTGACACAGTACAAAAGTCTTAAAGAGGCCCAAGAGGCCTATTAATTGATCCTATTATTAGCTCTAATACTCACTCATTTCTAGGACACATTCCTTCCTGGAAAACTTTGTCGAGTGGGACAATAATTTGACCGAGAAACACGTCCAACCCGATCAGAACTCTATGCATCACGGTGAGCACCAGGTTGCTGCTCCCGGGCGGGTACGCGCTCGTCCCACCCGCCTCCAGGAGCCCGGGCGGCAGCTCAAACGAGCACTCCTCGTTCCACTGCGGCTCCTCAGCCTTCTCCACCAGGCCGGTGGTGTACTTCTCCTTGCCGACCTGGATGATAGTGTAAACATAGCGGCTGCCTTGCTTGCCCTTCGTCCGCAGACCCCTTGCGCGAAGGACGGTCACGTTGACATGCGTCGGGACCCATCTCTGATCATCGTCGTCCAGGCTTATAAGAGGCATCCCAGTGCAGTTGGAGACGCAGTTGTTTGGGATAATCTAACAGAATGACACTTGCGCATTGGATAACTATGCACTGCCCGCGCCCTTGTGCCTGTCCGCCGCGCGAAGTTGCAGTAAGAGAAATCGCTGCATTATCGTTCAGCTCAATTCAAAAGACGTTAACAATCGCAACGCTGACGATAATAAAAAGCCCATATAATCCCTCGCGAGACAAACTTCACATCAATTTACTTCAGTGGGCGTTGTAGACCCTCGGCGTCACCACCACAACAGATTTTGACAACTCACTGCGCTGCTGCTGCGCGGCCCGCCCTCCAACATTTTGTGGGGGCTCCGCAATAAAGTATCCAGCAGAATTAAAGAGAAAGGCAGCTCAAATCCGTGCTGGGATAGTTCATATTAGAACATAATGAATAATCTAGCAGAGATCACTGTTTGAGCTCTACCTTGACTTGGAATGAGGGGAACAAGCCAGAATGTGTTAAAACACGTCTCCACCTGAATCAGCTCAAAGCTGTAGTGGCTTTTCTTTCGTGAAAGAGTTTTGAATTAATCCTTTCAGGGAGCGAATCGGTGTGTTTGAACAAATCTTTTAACTCGTTCACTTTCATGGATCTCGCAAAGAGCATCTCATTGGTTGGGCCTACTGAACGAATACGCCCCTTCACTAAACGATTTGCTGTTTTGAGTAGTTTCAGGTGTCTATGTAAGACCGAAATGGACGTTTTCCAAATCAGTGGCCGTTTTAATACAATTTAATAAATTTGCTAAAATTATGAAGGTTATCTCTAAAACTCCAACTGTAAACCTTACTCCACATGGGCATCATTCATGAACGAATTGAATGAACTGGGAATATTGTTAATGAAATGTGAACAGCACTTAAACACGTTCGGTGCACGCAAATTTTAATAAAAGTAATGTTATATAGGATAACTTTTTCCGGTAGACTCGACGCTTACCTAATAGGTTGGGTAAATGATTCAAGGACTCGCTCGACTTCACCTAGAAAAATATCACTGCACGAATGAGAATCTGAATGACTCTGTTAGGAAACCGATCCATGAGATTCGAGTCATGAATCAACCCCCACCACTCATGCAGTACAATGGTGGCGTGTAGGAGTGCAAGGGGTGGGGTTCGATGCTATCTCTGCTAAACTGTCTCATGATGAAAATTATATTTTTTCTAGCTGAACGAAATCTCGTTTCAGCCATATTACGCAATGCCTGGAAATGCCTGCATTACAGAACATACTATAGTTGAAAAGATAACTGCACTTAATTTGCAAACAGTGTATGTTGATTCCCACATGAAAAAATACTATAGTAATTTATACTATACTATAGTTTGGTTAAAAAACACTAAAGTACTTGAACTAATGTGTGGTAATTCTATAGTTGCTGTGGTAATATAACAACTATAGTAATATAAACAAATTACTTTAAGTTTTCTACAACTATAGGGTATATTATACTACAATACATTACAGTTTACTGTAGTAAAAACTAAAGTATACTACAGTATTTATTACAGTTTATCAGTTCACTATAGTTAATACTACAGTATGCGGTAGCATTAACAATGTGTTGTAAATACTATAATATATACAGTTTACTACAATTTACTATAGTATGGTTCAAAAACACTAAAGTACTTGAATTAATGTGTTGTGGTAATTCTATAGTTACTGTAGTAATATAACAACTATAGTAATATAAACAAATTACTTTACCCAATACTGTAAGTTTTCTATATCTATAGGGTATATTATACTACAATACACTACAGTTTACTGTAGTAAAAACTAAAGTATATCCTACTACAGTATTTATTAGTTTATCAGTTCACTTTAGTTAATACTACAGTATGCTGTAGCATTAACAAAGTGTTGTAAATACTATACAGTATACTACAATTTACTATAGTATGGTTCGAAAACACTATACTATAAATTACTACAGTATTTTCATGTTTAAAACAACAACATAAAGAGTTCAAACTAGCCTAAAATGGTTTTCTGTCTCTCAGCCTGGTCCATCTGGTCAGCTGTCTGGTTTTAAATGGTTTTAGAGGCACTTTTCACTTTGAGCCTAATTTTACTCTCATGTTTATCATGAATAATACGCTACAATATCTGAATGATTTGATAAATTGTAGGCACACTCACCCCGCAGACATCTGCTATTATTCACACTGGAGTGAATTTGACAGCCTTTGAATTGGTTTCACAAAGAAACGCTGCAATGGCTTTATTGTTGTCTACTGCCATCTATTGTTCAATCTCTGGAATTAATAGAGTAGCTACTATTGAATCACAACACAGATGGCATTGTCTGAATCAGTTTGTTGTTTCATTGTCTTTTTTCATTTTTTGTCCACATTACATAAATTCATCTTCTGTTTGAAAAGAAAATAGCATTAATAAGTAGGGGGGGGAAACAGTCTCATCACTTTTGGTGGGGTTCACAGTGTTGACACATTCTTTGAACAGACTAGAAGACTAACAATTTCCAATCACCATGGATTTGTACAATCACAACAGGCTACATATCACAACAACAGAAGCTTTTGTATGTCTGGTAGTCAAAGGCAACAGATACTTGGTAGTAACTTAGTTTATACCACTCTGACACATCATCATCATCCGATTAATGTTAGGGAATCGCTGGCATTTAAACCTGTGAACTCGGGTGATACAGTAGCCATTAGTAGCATATGAATGAGGCCACAGATCTTCAGATGAGAAACCCCCTCAATGATCACGAGTTTTGATGTCGTGTGAACAGGTTTAAATGTTGGGGATTCCCCACCATCTGATATCTGAAGAAGTGCCATGGAGAATGAATTTAAAATGTAGTTAAATGACATTTGACTGAATCCTACCAGACATTACACAATGACCTGGATGTATAAACATTTTCACAGACAGAAACTTTGTCTAAGGCATTAAAGAAAGATGGTCTGTTTTCAAACCCATTTTTCTTTTGTTTGAAAACCCAAACAGCCAGAGGCCACTAATGCAACAGGAACACCAAGAGATTATCAACAGTCTGAATTGGCAGTATTTGTAGTTCTTAGTGGTAGATGTCTCTTTTTAAGGCATTTCATGTAGTTTCTATGCAGTCACACAGAATATTATAGTGTGGTAGAATAAATGATGATGGGTTGATCCTTTAAACATGTTCTTTGTGGTGTTTGACACAATTTATAAACAGCATCGCCTCCTTGTTGGACCTTTAAAGTCAGAGGAAAGATAAGGAAGCCAAACAACAATTTATATTATAGATTACTGTATCTCCACAGTCACAGATGCGGACAAATTCAGTAATTTTATCCTACTAAGAAACTGATTTTTACAACATCACAGTTTTTTTATAAACATCACAGATTATTCATGTCATATAATGAGAAAATAAGGGGCAGCACTTTAAATTCAACCTTATCAGAGAGAATAACAGAACATCATAATAGCACCTCATTTATAGGCTGTCTGATGAACATCTGACCAATCTGACAAGAAAGGAAGCTCTCCTTATTATTTACAATGGAGTGAAACGGATACATTCATGTTGCTATAGTGGATCATATTCTCAACGGAACAAATTTGGAAATGGAGCAAATAACAAACCTGATATTTTGTAGAATTCAACCAACTCCGCTGCCTAGTGACTACTAACCATTTAACACAGAGTTAAACAATAAAGCATGGAAGAATCCCACATAAATCACTGGGTAGGTGTGAACTCCCTGGAATGTATTGACAGGAAGGAATAAGGATTATGTTCACCCACAAACCCCGTTAACATGATGTAAGATCTGCAATCTCTGTGTGATCTGATCCGGACTGACAGTAGGGCTCACTCCTCAACATGATCCATTTGAGTGCTGAACGTTGGATGTATGTTTCTTCTTTAGTCCCCCAGGCCATTCTGTGAGCCCTTCAGATAGAGCTCATCCTGAGAGAGCTGCCCGTCATAGCTCTCCATGTATAAACTACCACTGCTGCTGCTACCACTGCCCCCGTTACCCAGAAAAGTGCCTACAGCCCGGCCCTGCCGCGCGTGTCCTACTGCATCGCTGAAGACTTTGTTTATCTGCTCCTCAGAGGGCATCCACCAGTCTGGATTAGAAGCACAGTGCATCCGGATAAACTCTGAGAGAGGGAACACCGCGGGAGATAGAAAGGGAGGAGACAGAACATGTGAGATGCTAAATTAAGTTTGAATAATTATCTCATTGAGAATCTGATTAAAATAAATGCCTCCCACATACTAAAATCAAAAAAGTATAAGGGTATGTTCACACTTGTAGTTCAGTTCTCTTGGTTCTTTTGGTCCAGCGGTCCAGACCAAATAAGAAAATGATACATTTAGCCCTGGTTTGCTCATTTTTAACACCAAACCTAAAGATATATATAAAAAAAGCTTTCATAATTTATATTTTTAAATATAAATTTTAGATTTATATTTTTTTTAGAACTTCCAAACCAATGCTATGTGCTGGGCTAAATGCGCTCGTTGTACATGCGCACATATGATGGTATTTTTACCAGCTTAGAGTCAAAAAAGAGCCAGAAATTTCTCTGTTACAAACACAAATGAGGATCTACTGAAAGAAGATGCGGTTCTGACGCCTGTACCGAACTGTAATGGGCAACACCGTGACTAATACAAGAAAAAACAGGTATGCTTGAGCAGTCTGTCATTTTAAGGGGCTGTTTTTAGTTCGCTTAGATGTCTTTGGTCTGTGTTGCATTCATATTTCAGTCAAATCGCACCAAACAGGTTCGGATGGTTAGTTCACCCAAAAATGAATATTCTGTCATTACTCACCCTCATGTCGTTCTAAACCCGTAAAACCTTTCATCCGTTCACCTTCGGAACACAAATTATGATATTTGTAGACCTTCTGGTCTCCGATAGACTGCAACATAATTACCACTTTTTTAAGGCCCAGAAAGGTAGTAAAGACATTGTTAAAATAGTCCATGTTACTACAGTGGTTCAACCTTAATGTTATGAAGTGACGAGAATACTTTTTTTGCACAAAAAACAAACAAAAATAACAACTTTTTAAAAATAACCCAGAAGCTTGTTTTTTTTTTGTGCACAGAAAGTATTCTCATCGCTTCATAACATTAAGGTTGAAGTACTGTAGTCACATGGACTATTTTAACAATGTCTTTACTACCTTTCTGGACCTTGAAAGTGGTAATTGTGTTGCAGGCCAGAAGGCTCACGGATTTCATCAAAAATATCTTAATTTGTGTTCTGAAGATGAACGAAGGTCTTACGGGTTTGGGACGACATGAACCTGAGTACTTAATGACAGAAATTTCATTTTTGGATGAACTAACCCTTTAATCAAATGAACCGCACTAACAGAGCAATCGCACCAGAGTTTGTTTTAATCAAACCAAACCTGCCAAGTGTAAACACACTAAAAATACTTTTAGCTCACTACCTCTGAGACAAGTGACCTTGACGGGGTTAAGAGGCCGTCTCTCCGGTCCTGTTTCCCCTGTGTGTACCGAACGTTTCCTTTTCCCCAGACCGCATGAGTATTTCAGCTCATCTGTGGTGAACACAAACCGGATAAGGTAACGCAGGAGCCGCCGGCCATCTTTTTTTGAGGAGTTGACTGCCTCGTCCCACTGCTTATTGGTGATGAAGAGAGGATAGTTACCCAGAAGCTGTTTACTGCCCTATTTAAAAAAGACAGATTATAAGATTATAGATTGTAGAGGAGAAAAATTCTTTAATGCTGTCTTTAATCTTTAATGCGCTTTAATGCATGAACATTTCAACAGACACTGCGCAAAATATTGTCCCCTAAAAACAAGCAAATTCAATATAAAGAACTGAAACTTTACTGGAATTCTGTTGCTTTTAGATTTATTTAACAGTTCGTCAAAGTGATATTTTCATAACCCCAGATTAGACCTTAATTTGAATAACAGTTTCAGTTCATGTTCCACTGGTAACAGTGTCTTGCATAAAGTTGTGTCACTGTGGTTTTCATAACTGTTTTAACAGAGGATTCTGATTTTCAGTCAGGCTCACCTCAGTAAGCTGCTCTTCAGGCTGGGGCTGCACAAATTGGTTGTAGTGCTGAAGAACAGTCTTAAAAAAGTCCAAAACATTCTGGCAAGGAGCTGTTGAAAGCACAGACCAGAAAAACTTATTGGTTGGTGAACGTTTAGTATTATTTAAACCAGCTGAGCTGTTGCACATATGCCAAAAACAATGAACTGTTAGGTGCAATATGTATTTTTTTCAATTAAAGTTTTATACCTAATGAAATTAATGGTGCAACTATGAAATGAATGAATACATACTACTCACTTTGATACTATCTGTGTCTTAGAAAAAGCTGCTGTAATATTCAGAAGGGGTTTCCCCCTTCATAGTGGCAATTCTGAGAGAGTACATTGTCTTGTTAACTTTCAGTTGTGGAATAAATTAATCATAGGTGACAAATAGTGATACTGAGAAAAGGGTATTTTTACAATGGCATCCAAAACTGAAAACTTTTCAATACATACAAATAATTTCCAGTGTTAAGGCAGGGCATGTAAACAGCTAAGGACAAAAAAGAAAGGTCTAGTCTTGGGGGGACTAAAAATATTTTAGTCCCCCCAATATGACTAAAATATTTTTATTTTATTATTTAAATTCTATAAATTAAATCTGTAAGGAAATATAGTTGCTAACTGGTGCAAAAATACTATTGTACAGTAAAATTAAAAAGACGAGTATTTAATAATAATAATAATTTTTATTTTTTATTTTACAGAACAGCGGTACTATTATTTATGGCTGCATTGATTTCTCTCCTTTCAAAAGTTAAACTATTTTGTTTTTATTTTGGCAAAAAAAAAAAAAAAAAAAAAAAGCTTTTCTTTTGTTGACAACAGATTTATAAACAATTCTCATAACAAATTCATGAGAATCTACTCCAGCAAGTACAATAAATATTTAGCCTGTTACATTGTACACCTTTAAAAGTAGCTCAGGATTGTCATAATAATTTAGTGAACATTTTTGCAAAATTATTATAAATATGAAATCTTATAGTGGATTCTGTGTCTATTATCAAGACTGAAATAAAAGAAAAGCATCAAATAAAGTTTTATACCTGGTATGTTGTCCAGTTTGTGTCTCAGTTCCTCATTTTCCTGCTGTAGACTAAGAACTTCCTGTTCCAGCTCCATACAGCGTGGACAACAACCTTCATCCTCCTCGTCTTCCTCAGGCAGTGTGGATGAGGGGTGTCCGTAGGACTCTGACGGTGCTGGTGAAGCCCAGCCGCCTAAGTTCTGCCTCGGGGACCCTGATGCTGCCGGCTCAGCGTCTACTGGGCGGCACTGTTCACTGTCTGATGACTGGGGTCCGGATAGCAGGTAGTTCTGAAGTGACTCTGTGAAAATCCGGAGGAAAGCGGAAGTCTGCTGCTGGTTCCAGTGGTTGCCCCGTTGGGTCTCCTCACCTGCGTTCTCCAGGGATGACTCCTCCGACCTGGGCTTAGAACTGAGCCTCTCTCTGGGAGACAGGCTATTGTCCTCCTGTTTTATGAGAGTAGAGATGGAAGAGGATGGAGGGGCCAGGGAAGGCTGGGCCTCAAGCAGCCGTCCGTTGCTGTTGAGGAGGCTGAGCACTCGACTGCACTGCTGGGCAAAAGCATCCAATATGAGCCGGTTTTCTATGAGGAGAGATCAAAATTACACACAAATACCCATAACATTGCAGCATTTGGATTTCATTTCATTTTTCATATTCAAAAAAATAGTTTAAACATAAATGAAACTATCATGTATTTCAAAACATGCATAAGAAATAGCATAACTTTTATACAATGAAAAAACATGGTGACCACAGGTATTTTTTTTAAATATTAATTTTGTGATCATTTATCAGTGCTATTTTGTATATCTCAGATATTCTGCTAAACTTCTCCTTTAGTACTCTATGAAAGAAAGATAATAATATTAATATGATAATACGCTACTTGCTCATTTCTTTTGTACTATTCATGCTATTTGATGTTTCAGTAAGTTCATAGAAAGACCATAAAACTAATCCACATGAATTGAGTGGTTTAGACCAAATTTTCTGAAGAGACACAATCACTTTATATGATGAACAGATTGAATTTAGACTTTTATTCACATATAAACATTCATCAACTCACACATCATTTGTGGTAAATGTAAGTTCAAGCATGTTCGACGTGCAAGAACCAACGAGGTTCATTCTTGTGTGTTACACAGCACGTTTGAGCTTCTGCAAGAAGCTTGTTCTCACGCGTCAAGCAGTTTCAGTTGAGCTTTTTATGTTCCCTGATCAATGTTTATATGTAAATAAAAGCCTAAATTTAATCTGTTCATTATATAAAGCAATCGAGTCTCTTCAGAAAATTTGGACTAAACCACTCAAATCATATGAATTAGTTTTACAATCTCTTTATGAACTTTTTGAAGTGGTAGTTGCGTAGCTGTCAATGGAGAGTACAGAACTAGCTCAGATTTTTATTAAAATATCTTCATTTGTGTTCCGAAGATGAACAAAAATCTTACGGGTTTGGAACAACACAAGGGTGAGTAAATGATGACAGAATTTTCATTTTTGGGCAAACTAACCCTTTAATATTTCAATTTAGCCTAACATCACCATAGTATTGCTTGCACAGCATCTTTATAAACTCTATTTAGGCTTTTTTGTTATGTCCTTCTTGTCCTCCATTTGCACTTTCCATCATTTTTATCTTTAAATCTGCAACTAGGCCCCGCATGCCTACAGATTCATGAGATAAAGATAAGGATGCACATACACACACACACGCACACACATACAAATATCTCATTTACATGGTGTCACTGTTCTAATAAACACTGTTCATTTCTTCCAAATTCTCTAAATATGATGAGAAGCAGCAGAGAGATTAATAAAAGGAAAACGCTGACCAACCAACCGCATACAATTACTCTGTCTCCCCACAGCCTTCTGGCCGCGCCCAGATGCAGAATCTTAAGAGGATGATTATGAATTTGCCACCCTCACACAAAGACACAGGGCAGACAATTATCAGCTCAGGCAGTTGCTGTGGCACCCATATGACTGACGGGCTCGAGCCTCCGCCGTCGCCTGGATGTGTCTATCAGGCTTAAGCAGATGTGGCCATTTATTAACATGCGAAGCATCTCTGTTTACCCCCAGCAAGATGGATTTGATATCATTCTCCTCTATCGTTCCCTCTCTCTTTTCCTTTGCTGCTGTCATTCCGTCTCTTTCCTTTCACTTCCCCTTTCTCCTTCTCTACCTCCCTCTCTTTTTTCCTCCGTTATGCCATGCAGAGTGAGCCTCATGAAATTTCATTAAACACAACATGTGCCGCAGAGCCAAATTTATGAGCCACATTTGTTTTAATCACAATCCCTTTGGAGGAGCTTTTAAATGCAATTTGGATTATTGCACTGATCTCAGAGCTGTGTCCTTGGGTGTCTACGGCTCCTTTCCCCAGAGCTAGAAAGATGAAACCATTAGCATTGTCTGAGTGGCCAAAAAATATCCCCTATGTATTATTTTGCAGCAGATATTCCATAAAAATATTCCATAACAATAAAGCAAAAGGGCTGCACTGTTTACACTGTGAACTCTGATCTTCATTGGAAACACCCACTATGTGCAATTAATATTTAGTGAAACCCTTTTAATGATGTCCAGGTGAATTTCAGAATGGACTCTCCATGTTAAACACTGCATTAAAAGATAAAAAATGTGCATGGTTGATCTTAAACCTTTCCATATCCAATCTAA
Source organism: Ctenopharyngodon idella (assembly GCF_019924925.1). Taxonomy (NCBI): domain Eukaryota; kingdom Metazoa; phylum Chordata; class Actinopteri; order Cypriniformes; family Xenocyprididae; genus Ctenopharyngodon; species Ctenopharyngodon idella. The sequence continues at coordinate 14,911,964 of NC_067233.1, read as the reverse complement.
TAACTTGTGTGGAGAAAAATAGATCAGCTGAATGTTTTGACAGACACTGAGGCGCCCTGCTGTATGATAATGACACAACTTCTCAATTTGAGAAGGCCTGAGGCTCTGATGAATGAAAACAATCTCTGGTGACAAGCACATGAAAAACAATTACTGAAGTTGGGTAACTCATTGAGTTGGTGAGAAAAACAAGACACTCTCCACAAATGCATGCGGGAGCATCTTAAAGCAGCATGTAAAGAAACCAAACAGTACTTGTTGAGACTCGTGTTTGTTATATAGCTCATCTCTATGATCATGAGACCAGTGTTTACATTTTATTGTAAAACTCTACAACTCTTCATTACGGATACTCATTTTTGTCTTGTTCTATTTGAGAGATGAGCAGTGTTCATTTTAGAAATTACCTAAAATGAGCAGGTGTGTCAACCACTTTGGTGAATACAGAAGACTCACAATGTCATCTCAAAGTGTATGACAGAAACAGAACATGTTATTGCAGGGGTATTAGGAAATTGTTAAGCTCTGTTGTTGTTTCCAGTCATTATTTTCGGGTAAAAAACGATTAACGAAATTAAGCATGTCGACAATGCTTGAATAAGTCGCATCATTTGGGCGTGGATATCAAAACATGGAGTCGCGTTTAAAAAGTAATTCCCATATGAAGGAAAAAAATAGCCTACACTTCCCTTTCTTATTCGGTTGCTCGAAGTTAGACAGTTTAGGTCTCAGCTTCGTGATGAATTCATGTTAAAAGTTTCTTAGGCAAACTTGTTCACTTACCTGAGCTTATTCTATAGGTGCAGTCTGGAGACTGGTGGCTGAGCTCGGCGCGACCCGCCGGGTATCTGCCTGACTCCTGGCCGGCGACCCTCCTCTGGCTGCCAAATGATGCCGCCGCCGCTGCCGCCGTAGCCCTCCCCGCTGATGATGCCGCGCTGGATGTCGCCACTCTGCTGCTGGGCCTGATTTCGCAGGGGATACGGTTCTGCTGACTGCTGCTGATGGAGAGGCAGGCTTGAGGAAGCGGCACGCGCTGTGAATACTGCTGCTGTTGATGACTGAGATGATGAGGATGCTCTCCGAGCTGCGGGATGTCCACCATTGTGGGTCTGTCATATCTCGCCTTGCCCGCCGCGCGCTTGCTCTGGAAGGTCTTGAGGGAGCTGTACGGGCTCCGCTGCTGCTGCTGCCTGCAGATTTTGGGCGCAGAGAGACCCTCGTCTGCCGGTAGCATCTCCTCCTCCATCTCCCTCGGACTTGAGTGTCGTTCTGTCCCGGTATGGTTAAATCAGTTATCCCAGTGTCTCGCCGCCTTGCTCTGTGTCTCAAACACTTCTAACTCTGTCTGAGATACTCAGAGGGTGGGTGACTTTATTGACAAGTCATTGCTCCAATCCCCTGGCGGTAACAGCACCCGCTGGCTTTAATTCTACCAACAGGGGAATACCGGCGGCGCCGCACGCGCCTCGCCACTCGGTGTGTATATGTGGCTTGTGCTCCCATCAGCGGGAGCGTCAGATGAGAGAGGTGCAAGATGATATAAAGAGGTGTGCATGATCCCTCCATTTTTTTCTTCTTTCTTTTCTTTCGCATAGCCATGTTGTATACCCATGCTTTCTTTGTTGTTATGTTTAGGCTGAACTGACAGGGAAAAAACGAAAAGAAAGAACTTTAGGACTTATATTAGAGCCAATTGGAAATACAATAAATGCAAAAGGCTAAAATATTAAACCTCCGCATTCACAAGGTGTCAAAAATAACGGGTAAATAAATTAATAAAAAAAAACAAACACAGGCATTTAAATGTAAATTAAATGTAGCTAGTTAATTACATGTCATATATACAGTTACATTGATAGATAGATAGATAGATAGATAGATAGATAAATAAATAAATAAATAAATAGTGTTGTTTTTTTAGGAGCGCAGGTGTAACAGCATCGGGGCTACTGTATCACTCCTGGATGGAAGCAAATGGGGAACAGTTTTCTGAACCTTTTTGAAAGTCGGAGTATCTTTGCAGCGGGTTTCTCTTATCGTGTGGCGGGAGCGGGAAATGGAAAAGCCGAAGTGGAGCTGGAGCCAAGTACAGAATGCTTTGAGCAGGAAAGGGAAAACGCTGTTAGTCCGTTCCACTCGTGCGTGGCGACACCTAAAGATTGAAACTCTGCTGGAAATAGTTTCATTTGCAGAAAATGTAGGCCTATACATAGGCCACTAACTGGCCAGAATAAATTACTCGCTACTGTGTATATCTTCGGCCAAACACCAGCGTGCTGTTATTCGGCAGCATGAACATCAAGACTGCGAGTGTGAGAATGGAATCAATAAATAGGTTTCTCCGTCTACAGGTCTTTTAAAGGGATAGTTCACTCAAAAATTAAAATTTTGTCATTTACTCACCCTCAAGTTTTTCCAAACCTGTATGAATTTCTTTCTTCTGCTGACCACAAAAGAAGATATTTTGAAGAATGTCAGTAACCTACAGCTGATGAGCTTCAATGACTTCAATAGTATCTATAGAAAGAAAGAAAGAAAGAAATAGCCTACTATGGAAGTTAATGGGGCACAATTAAGCTACTGACATTTTTCAAAATATCTTCTTGATCAGCTGAAGAAATTCATACAGGTTTGGAACAACTTGTGGTCGAGTAAATGATGACAGAATTTTCATTTTTTGGTTTACTATCCCTTTAACCCTATGTGATGACCATTTAAGCCCTTAGAGAGGCATGTGTAAAATAAACAAACCAAAAACGTATTATTTCTTTTCATAAAATACAAATGAGCCTGTAAATAATAGCCTCCAGTGTGTTATCAGCTTTCCAAAAACAACAATGGCCAGAAGAGGGCGACAACATGACACTTATGAAATTTTAATTTTAATTGTAAAGACTCTAAGCTAAAAACAGCTTGAGCAAAAAAGAAACTGTTAAAAAAAAAAAAAAAAAAAAAAGAAAGAAAGAAAGAAAAAAAGAAACAGACTTTTCTATTAAAGATATTGGACAGAGAATACACCTGAATCGGGTCCAGATGAAACACTCCCCGGGCAACAGGACGTAGATTAGATACAAGCTGTATGAATGCGCACGTCCGGCCGGCCAGCTGCGTGCGCGTCATAGAAACGGAGCGGGTGCGAGTCTAAAACAAACTCACGAGAGCAGCACATTTCAAAAGTCGCCTCAGAGCAGACGCGCGAGTCTCTGTGCAGTCAGAACTTCTTGGGAAGAACTGCAAGATAGGAAAGTGTTTTTACCAGTCATTGATAAATAACGTATAGGTGGCAGTTCATTATTTTACATCCACATGGATATCAAAAGTAGGCATATTCGATGAAAAGTTAACGAGACTAAAATGTCAGTAATCAGCGGGAGCGGATAAAATGTGGATAGAATCATGGAATTTCTGGAAGTGATATTTTAAATCAATCTAGACCGGAGCTGGATGATTCCTAATATTGGATTTGGACAACAATTTTGGATTTAACTCCACTGACTGATTTAAATCTTATGAGCTGATGGAGTATTTTCCCAAATCCTTGCTAGTTCGTTTAAAGCTCGCTTAACCCCAAAACGCCAGTTTATCAGGCGCGCTCTGTTTGAGAGGAACTGGCAAATTAAAGCGCATCTTGCCGGTATGGTGCGCCTGCTGAATTGCCTAGTCTTGGGGTATTTGACATGGAATCTGCGGATATCTGATGCCCGGGGAGAGTACTGTCACGGCTGGCTAGACAGCAGTGGGAATTATCATGATGGCTTTCAGTGTCCGGAGGACTTTGATACGGCGGACGCGACGGTGTGCTGCGGGAGCTGCTCGCTGCGCTACTGCTGCGCGGCGCCGGACGCGCGCCTCGACCAGGGAACCTGCACGAACGACAGAGAAGTGGAGAACAACACGCAATATGCTGCCCGTAAGACACAGATTAACTCATAAATAAAAATATTAAATAAAAATTAATAAAATAAAAAAGTAAAACACTCAGAAAAAAAGCTGAGTATATATATATACACTCACTATATATAGCCTATATAATATTCGCCATTATATGCCTATGATTCAGGCAACTGACTGAAACTGAACAAACGCCAACTATAAAGTTTCTCATTTATAAAAATGTTTTTCCTGCAAAGTAGTTTTATCCTCTTACTATTAACAATTTTTAAAAACAAATGTGTAAAACAAATAGTTCTAGATAGCATGTTTTATGAAAAATGGGCTACGTGTCTAGTTTAGAACAGGGATATAAAATTAAGCCGTATTGACATCTGGTTGAATTATAATAGTTTACTTGTTACCAGCAAAATTATCACATTACAGAATGTCATAACAGGATTATGTGATATTTTTGGTCTTAAGAATGAAGAGTGTATTACACAATGCTTTACTCAGATAAAATGCCAGCAGAAATAAAAGGATTTCATATGCCAGCACTTGGCTGACAGACTTATTTGAGCAGAGCAGAGGTTAACCTGACACACCTGCACTTCTACACACCCACTGCATGGAGAAAATGATCTTATCATCCTAATTTGTTGATTTCGAACTTAACGGTTCAAATTCAAAGTGGTTGAAATGGTGCAGTCACTGCATGTGGTGATTTTAATTAAAAATAAAATAAAAATAAAAAGCAATGAAACAAGTTTATTTAGTTGGCTGAAATGTTTGCAGTGTTTTAAGAAATGTATAGTACATTATTACTACACAACTAATCACATTCATGAACAAACTAAATATTGTTACAAGTCATATTTTGATAAAGGCTTCATTAATGATTTAGACACGACCTGTCAAATGTCATCTGTATGACCAGATGATCATTATTCCTCATTCCACATAATATCGCCTACTGATCTCAGTAACATGTACATAGGAAAAGTAGGAAGAAATAATGTTTATGTTGGTGACTGACCCCCAAAACTGAGTCATGTCTTAATATCTTAACATGATTAAACATTCAGTTTACACAGACTTAAACTGGGTACACAAACACATTTGGGTGCTTTAAAGCCATAACCTCAAGCAAACAGTGGGAATGTGCTTTGAATATTTTAAAAACAGTTTTTGCCAATTTAGATATTGAAAAGATAGTTAATGTGTACATTTATGTATTAAGCAGTTAAAAGATTCCCTTTATATAAAGAAAATGTGTTATATCTTGATTTAGCTCAACACTGGTCATTACTTTGCTGTTATTGGTGCTTTCAAAATTAATTTTCACTATTAAATAACCAAGCAATAAATGAAATCTTAAGCAACAACTATCACACATTTTCAATAGAAAAGGATTTGAAAATAACATTTGTGAAACCATAATTTATAAGAGTGTAATGATAATTACCTAAATTCAAAGTCACATTTATTTATATAGTGTTGCATACTTATAATTAATGTTGATTCAGTTCAGTAAGTGTCAATGTTGCACAGTTTATCAATTATGAAATTAACTTGATTCAGCTATAAAGCAGCTCTACAGAAGACAATAGTGTCATTATTCAGCTCAGTTCAGTTGAAGTTTTATTCTCGTCCAGTCATGTTAGTGCAGTTGTTAATTTTACTGAATATTAAGTGTCCTCTAAAGAACTGTTATTGTCATTAAAAATTTGTTTTATATCATGCTCAATATTAAGTTTAGGAATATAAGCATTATTGGATTCAACTCTTTAAGCACCAGTGCCGTTTCTCTCTTTTAGAGCCCATCTACGTGCCCTTTCTGATGGTGGGCTCCATCTTCGTGGCGTTTGTAGTGGTGGGTTCTCTGGTGGCCGTGTACTGCTGCACCTGCCTGCGGCCCAAGCAACCCACCCAGCAGCCGATCCGCTTCTCGCTGCGCAGTCAGGGCGAAACCATCCCCATGATCTTCACCACAGCCCCTCCCAGCCAGCGCACACCGTCACGCCAGTCCAGCACGGCCACCACCAGCTCCAGCTCAGCGGGAGGAGGGAGCTCAGTCCGTCGCTTCTCCCTGGGCCGGGGTGACACGCTGGGGCAGTGTTCGCAACAGCAGCTCCTGATGGTCTCATCCTCCTCAGCGTCCACTCCTGTGTCCGTGACCCCGACGCAGCCCTTACTGCCTCCACCTCCTCCACCGCCCTACACCTCCCAGCAGGGCCTACAGGGCAGCAACTCCCTCCAGCACACACACGGTCACAGCCAGTTACAGCTGCACCACCAGACCCTGCAAAGCTCCGGGTTCCTCCTGCCACAACAATACTTCTTTCCCCTACCGCAGGAACCCTTCTCTGGGAACAAGGGCTTTGCTGACTTCAGCCAGAGCTGACCTGGGCTTCTCGGCTGCTGCTCAAAAAGGAGACGGACACCAAAGAGTCGGTTATTCACAATGTGTTGTTGTAGACTCATATTACAGGGGCTCCTGCTCAAGGAAACAGGCACTAATACGTCTTTCAGCATGTGGGAGTGCAGCTGGAATTTAAGAGAGCCATGTGGAGCGCTAAAGCTGCTGAGATAGTGAACTATCAATCTGACAGACACTCAGGTGCTGGATACAACACACCAGAACATGGACGCCTACTTCAAAGCACCTATATCTACAATTGATCATATCTTGTATGCACTTTCAATCTGCTTCTATGATATAAGACGTCTTATTTTTGAAAAACACATTTTTGAAAAGTCAATGACACTCCACTGAACATTTAGCCTCTGTATTTGAGGTAATCTGATTAAGGAAGAACAGATTATAAGAATTTTTTCTTGACAATCTCAGTTCTGCACAAGTCGTGCACACAAATAGTGCCATGTATGAATGAGGGTTTTATAGAAATGGTATTAGATTAAAGGTTTAGTTACCAGACTGAGATTGTTCATAATGTTTAAAACAGGCATTCATCATGCGTTATTCTCGCTAATAATACGTACAGTATCTGTCACATCAGGAACACATGTTAACATCATATGAATGCACAGAACTTCTATTTTTATTGTTTGGAGAGCGTTCATTCTTCAATTTTGTATAATTTGTAGCAATTTAAGCCATTACTGGCTCTGTTTCAGATTACATTGGCAACAGTTTGTATTTTGTTATAATTTACATGAGTCGTTTTGTAAATGATCAGGTGTATCTAAATGTACAGTCCAGCTGGAACTACATCATGTGATGAGACAGCCTTCAACTAAGTATTATGGTCTCTAACCTCAGTGTTTTTGAGCTAAATTAAACTGTTTTATCTTTCACCCGTGTTTAGTTGGTTTCACCACTATAAACAACAGTAATGCATTAGATTTAAGAATGAAAGAGACACATTCAAGAAACTGTATGCCATCACTCACATAAGAGGTTCCACTTTAGAACAGGATGACGTTCACACAGCAGCAGAAAACGGTTGTCAGTCCTGTATTTGAGTCCTTGGTTACGTTCACACACAGTACGGTTATTTACGGAAGTGACAACCGCATTCTTAACCGAACTCACACCCGTAAATTTTCAGGACTCACAACTGCATTCTCGGAAAGCCCGCGCTGTGTGAACGGAACCGCAGTGGACAACTAGTTGTCTGTCACGTCATACAGTGTGAGAAAGCAGCTATGGTAAGGGGGGTTTCTCGTGTGTGGTTTCACTTTTGGTAACTTACATCGATGGAGATATGAGCTGTGTCTCATCTGAAGGTTTTAGATTCAGTCACTATTCTCCAACCGGGGCCCCTCCCGTCAGTTTTGCGCTCTATGCGCGACAAATGCCGTGTCATGCACGAGACACCGCAAAAGAGCATCTCAAAGGACGTGAGACGCGAGTGCAACGGTTAAATGCGTCCGGCTGGCGCGTGTTAACATTGAAGCTTATGTCACTTAATGGAGATTTGACGGATGAACTCGCGGCTCAATTTGTCGTGTCAAAAAGTGATAAGACTTTTCAGTTTTATGGACGTCGCCATCTTTGATATTGGTAACTGGTAAGAGAATACGGGCTTGACTCTGGTTGCACGTTCATACAGACAGTATTCGAGACGCTGCTGTAAGTTGCTGTGTGAACGGGACATGTCGAGACTCGCACCTTTAAGTAAATGCGGTTGTCAATCCCAAAAACTGACAGTGCGAACGTAGCCTAAATGTGGCATTTCAGAAGCTATTACCCAAGAATGGAAAACTTGTTTTAACCTATGGACCTATTAACCTATTTTTTTTTAATAAAGCATAAAGAAACAAAACAGTGAACGCAGATATGTACAATAACAATTGTAGAAAAAAAAGAACATTATGATGTCCAGAAATCAATTTCAATAGTACACTGAGAACTCATGTTTAATATGATAGTTTCATAATACAATATATTGTTAGTTCCGAGATTAGATCTTAAATTTAGTGAAAAAAAAAAAAAAATAGAACCGCAATAGACTTTCAACTTTCCTAATGGTCTAGTGGTAGAACTTCTGTTAACAGTATCAGAGGTTGCATGTTCTAATCCGCCCTCGCAGTTTTTTTCCTCCCTCATTAAAATCAAAGATGCCCATCAATGGTTGTATATCAAGAGCAGGGACATGTTTGTGTGCATTTGTTTTGTGATTTTACCGGAAAAATAGAACCTCCGCAATGGCGTTAAGCGATCGATTGACGCGCCCGTCTGTGCTGAAGACTGTGTGCACGAGCAAAAAGAGAACGTAAACTCCGCCTACTTTTTAATTTGATTGGCCATCTCAATCATTTTGGGATTTGACCATTTCTAATTATTGGGGGGGACTTGTCCCCCTCAATGTCTATGGTGGTTACGGCCCTGCTATGGACTAATTCTTTCATAGCAGTGGATAAAGTTACATCAAGCATTGGCCAACATAAATATCCGGCTGTTATTAAAATATGACATGTATAACAACTATTAATGTCACTGACCAACAGAACATTGACAAATCAAAACTATAAGAGGATTTATTTGACGAATTTCCGCCTTTTCCTGTTTAGATTAATATCGCATCCTGTTTAATGCCACACACGATGGCCAGCTTCAGTGTAATTCCAGTCCACACTAAAGCACAATTCTGTGCATTGCAACAGTCACAGAAAATGATTGATTTTTAATACATGTATGCTATTCAAGTTTGGAGTCAGTAAGATTAACACTTTAATTCAGTAAGGCTTTAAATTGATCAAAAGTTACAGTCAATACATTTATAATGTTAAAAGATTTCTATTTCAAATAAATGCTGTTCTTTTAAACTTTTTATTCATCAAAGAATCCTGAAAAAATTATCCTGTTTTCAAAAAAAAAAAAAAAAAAAAAAAAAAAAATGTTAATAAGCACAGCTGTTTTCAACACCAATAGAAAATGTTTCTTGAGCAACAAATCATATTAGAGTGATTTCTGAAGGATCATGTGACACTCAAGACTGGAGTAATGATGGTGAAAATTCAGCTTTGCTATTAAAAGAATAAATTATATTTTAAAATTGAAAACATTTATTTAAATAGCTATATTTCAGAATATTACTGTTTTTTTTAACAGTATTTTTGATCAAATAAATACATCCTTGGTGTCATGAGCATCAGACACTTGTTTTAAAAACTTTCCAGCCCCAAACCTTCGAACGGTAGTCAATATTACTTTGCACAAAAAATTTTCCTGAACATACAAAAAGTCAGTGGAATACATTCATGGGAAGTGCTGAGCAAGAATTTTCTCATGATTAAACAGTATAAACAGATTTTGCTTGCTGTAAACAAGACATCAAGGTTCATTTTAACGCCCTAACTGCCCTTTCAAGAGGATGGGCACTGCTGTGTGCACGTATTTCGAAGAAGAGCGTAATAGCAAGTGCTGTGCAGATGGTGAAACATCTCAAAGGTGTTTTAAAAGAGGACATGAAATCCAATGCACAGTATTTGACAGTTTAGAAGTGGTATAATTTAATGCTTGTGCAGAAAAATAAATGTTAGAAATGCACTGGTCTAGACAGGAAATAAGTTTTCGGAAGTTTATGGTACAGAAACAAAACAAATAATTGCCAAATCATGATTTCATGTTCAATGAATCCCCAACGGAGAGTCATGCGATCTGTACTGCGAATACTCCATAAAACACATGATCAGTGATTCTCCTGATGCCTGCTACAATACTGTTCCAATACTAATATATCTTGGATAACCTTGAGGTTTCTTCAGGATATAATTAACAGAATCCGGTGATGCATCAAGAAATTACGAGAGAACAGCTTCAGTTGTAAAGTTTATTTCAGTAGTCCTTCATGGCAGTTAAAAGACAAAACATTTAAAAGTTTGCAGTTCCAACATGCTAAACAATCATTTAACAAAAAGACAGAAAGAAAAATTAAAACACCCAATACAGAATTCGAAACCATATCAAAGTGCATTTTCATTCTTTAAAGTGACCAACACTAGAGGAAGATTCAGCGTACAATTAACATTTAGGCTAAACCAAGAACGACTTTTCCATTCATGCAGTCAGTCACTTTGACAGACAGGATTTTAGAAAGCAACAGTCCAAGCCTTTAACCAACGTCACATCATATTTCCAGTGTTTGAGTCGGATGATGACCCACGACGCCACTGATCGGTCAATAGCACAGCTTAAGGAACGAAATGCACAGAGCTATTAATGTATTCTTGTCGCGTTAAATAAAAGACATTTCAGCTTGAAGAAGAAGAGGAGTTACACTGAGATCTGAAACTAAATTAAGAACATGTACAGTACATCCATCCAGATAAATAATACTGCAACTGATATGAACTAGATAAGAGAATATTCATCACATAAAAGATAAAAGAGTGCATTGTGCAACATCTCCGGTCAAGCTTTAGCAGAGCTTCATACGAACAGAGACATACAGACACGTGACACACATGCGCTCTCACACTTATACCTGCACACACACACCTGCTGACGTACAGAGCCATGCAATGGCATACAGCTCACCGTTAGTATACCCGGAGTCGTGCAGACGGACGAAACGATCAGCGCCACACAACCGGACACAAAGGACATCACACACGCATCTTCATTCGAGTCTCTCTGGAGAACTATTGTAATACAGTTAAACGGACATGCATACCGACGGAATCACGAACACTCACGCAGTCACACACACACATCCGTAACGTAGCTCACATGCACATGCAGACGACACACGTTGCGCAGACGCACTATACAAAACGTGCTCTCCCACAGGGAGAAGAAAACCAACGCGCAAACTCCACCATCAAATAAAGAAGCGTTAATAAGACAGTTGTAGTCACAGTCGACGTAAGCTCATGAACCACGACCAGTTTCTGAAGGGGAACCACAAAAAAAGAGGGATGACGTTTTCATTACAAAGCAGATCAGTCCAAAAAGTCACACTTAGTCCAATATAAAAATACAAATTCACAAAATAACTATAGAGACAAAGTTGTATCGATACTGTGTGGGTCTGGCGAAATCCTCCGTTCCTCCCCTATGCTAATGGCACTTATGTTTGAGGGATTAACACTCTGTTCTAAGTCAAATAAACATTATGGTGAACATCTGATCGTCTAAAAGAGCTTCACACGAGGCCCTTACGATGAGCTGGACGCATAAACAGGGCCTAGGTTCAATACGCTCGTGTAGCAGCCTGATACATTATTATTTTGGTCTAACGTGTAAGCGTGCTATTATAACGCTGCCTAGCTAGAGTCTCTGAAATACTATCTCATTGGGAAAAAAAAAGTTCCTGTTAGGCACCTTTGTGATCATTGCAGCCGTGTAAGATGTGGAATGCAGAAACGTGTTCAAGAAAGTCATTGAAACGTTGCCGAATTGTAAAATAAAAATGGCAGATACGTGCAAAGCTAAGAAGATCTGAAGAACCAGGCACGATGAACAGACTGATCAAAACAAAACCCAAATCAAAACAAAACTAAATGAAACAAGTAATTGGCTGAAGGCAACAACAAATGTAAGGCCTTGATACATTAGATTTAACATAAAAAAATAAATAATAAAAAAAACAGTTATCAAATTAGTGCAGACAGCATGTGAGGAGTTATAATTATAATTTCTAAATACATATTGTTTTAAAAACAGGGACTGCATTCATAATGTTCTTTGGAAATTTCCAGTTACTTGGGATACGTCTTTTTTTTTGCGTGTGATGCAAGTAAAATACCGAAGCGTTAAAAAACAAAAGGGAGCGTTTAATGTGCCATTAATGATTAGGAAGTCACAGTCAAAGACCATTACCACAAATGTTTCTCAACACCTTTATCACCACCCTCATCAACACCACATATTTGGCTGTAACACTCATAGCCGAAGGAATGGCGGAGGAGAGAGGAGAGTCAATTTTTTATGCTGTTCTCCTCTGTTTGACAGATCAGAAACCATACTGACCACAGGCTGGGCAAAAATATGCTAGCACAGTGCTAGTGTCTGCTGTTGAATATACAACTACAGCACAACAGAACTTGATTTTTTCCCCCTCTCTTTTTCTCATACTGCTTCGTTTTTCGTATCCATTGTTGCCCAGGGTGCCCTAGGCTGGCCAAAGTTAAACTGACAGGCTTCAGCTCTCTGTCAGCTTTTAAAATGTTGTGTGACCGCTGAAAGGGGGCGGGGTCCAGCGAGCCGGATCTCACCACTCATTGGTCCGCTGCTTGGTGGTGTCGTAGGCTCTGATGACCTCAGACTGGGAGAGCACTCCGTTCTCATCCTGTGAGAATGCGTAGCCGTCTGTAAACAGGACCCAGAAAACATGCATCAGATAAATACACACAACTAAACATTCTGCTGGCAAACTTAGGAGACAAGTGATACAAATAAAATCATAGAAAAACAAGCAGACAAAATAAACAAGCCATGAGATGAAAAAAAGAAGCTAATTTTGTGTTTCTTTAGCACAAGCCCTCTCTTAAATCATAACCACGATACCAAGGTGTGCTAAGAAAAAATTTCTTAAATCAGAACTAAATAAATGATTATTCACAGTCATATTTTAATGAAGAAAATAAAGTAAATGTGTGCAGAACAGCACAAAAATTGTACCAACAGTATTTTAAAGGATTAGTTCACTTTCAAATGGAAATTAGCCCAAGCTTTACTCACCCTCAAGCCATTCTAGGTGTATATGACTTTATTCTTTCTGATGAACACAATCAGAGATATATTAATAAATATCCTGACGCGTCCAAGCTTTATAATGGCAGTGAATGGGACCAATGAGTTTAAAACTCAAGAAAGTGCATCCGTCCATCATAAACGTACTCTACACAGCTCCGGGGGGTTAATAAAGGCCTTCTGAAGCAAAGCGATGCGTAAAAATAATATCCATATTTAACAAGTTATGAAGTAAAATATCTAGCTTCTGTCTTCCGTATTCAACTTACGAAAAAGCGTAACTGACGTTGCGTCATACTCGTTGTTTCCGTTCTCTGCCATTATAAAGCTTGGATGCATCAGGATATTTATTAATATAACCAAAGTCCCTTTAAGACAAGTCATTTCACTCGGCGGCCATCTTTGAAACGCCTCATCAGAATTTGATGAAAAACATCAAATTCTCCAAAGCTGTTTGCCAAGCTTTGGATTAAATTTCATATTTGAAATCACCAATGAAATCTGACAACATCTGTCTCATAATTTTTTTTTCCAAACGCTATTTTTTAGGCAGACCTAAATGCGTGTTTCTTGTGCCTTATTTCGGAGGCGCGCGTCTGTTTCTATAGAAACCGGTGCTTCTAACGGCTGCTGCAGTGACGCGATGACTTTACCAGTCGACGATTGGCTCTTATTTTGAAGGCGGGACTTATTCCGCCATATTGCGCTTTACACTTTCTCCCATTCAAAACAATACGAGTGACATGTCTTGTGTTATTCTATAGTCTTTGATATAACTCCGATTGTATTCATCAGAAAGAAGAAAGTCACCTAGGATGACTTGAGGGTGAGTAAAGCTTTGGGTAATTTTCATTTTAAAGTGAACTAATCCTTTAAGTTTATTAGACAATTGTTTTTATTATATTGGTTTATAAATAAATATATGGCCCTGACCAATAGAAATAGTTTTTGCTCAGCCAGAAAAAAAAAGGAAGAAAAAAAAACCCCAGAAGGAACATTGTCTGTAAACTCATAAAAGAGGATTCAAGGGCTGTCTGGATTATTCACAGTGTCCTGTTGTTGGGATTCTAATAGGGGTCTAATAAGCCCTTACAATGACTTACATAAACTAATGAGACCAATATAGCTGAAAGTAGTTGTATTGGTCCAAATTAATGGAGGTCTGTTGTCTGGAGAAAGACGCAGCAAAAAAGACATCAGTATGCAAGACATCCTGATTGCCTGCTTCCAGAAATAAACAAAAAAATTCAAATCGGTCTCAGAGGGGACCTTGAGAAGTGCTATGGCACTGTGGGTGGGCTGGCTGGGATGATTGGGGTAGTCAATAGTAATTATCTTGGCAGACTCCAAATGGAAGTTGGCAGGAAATAAGACACTGCGAGTGTTGTAATGTCAGATTATTGATTCTACCTGGAAGAATCAACTACTTTTTCTAAGAAGAAATGTGGCTCATTTATTCAAATATAGTCAATAAAGTTTTTGAAGCAAAAAAAAAAAAAAAAATCCTTTGATTTGGACTCTAGACAAATATAATAAAATATCTATTTAAATTATAGTCATTTTAATTTCTCACTCATAACTAGCGCTATGGTCTCTAGAGCACTGCACACTGGGATTGGCCCTTTGTTCTATGACTCACCTTATGTCTCAACCGACTCGACCTCTACCTGCTGGCCTGAGGGGGCACATGCAAGAGGCCGAGGAGGGCAATGCATTGTGGGAATGATAGTGGCAAATTGAAATGATTAAATATGACTCTGCCCGTCAATCAAAACACAGCAGCACAGCAGCACATGCACAGGTGGGGAATGGGAAGGACGTAATGGACAATGCAGGTTTAATTATAGGGTTAATATGTATTGTTTTTGTAAGGCAACTGTAATAATGCTTAGCGGTATGAGCTAAGGGAAAAATGCATATAACATCAGACTATCACTGAACGTCCCCCATCCTCACCTAAAAGCAAACACAAAAAATAGAGCAAATAAAGAGAGGCAACAAACAGAAAAGAAATATGAATGTAAAACTATAAAGAAATGAAAAGGCAATGGTTCTCAACTGGTTATGCTTCAAGAGCCAGATTTTACTTTGGACATCATCCACAGCTTATAGTAAGAACAGTTTGATACACAAAAGTAAACAAAAATAATGTTAAAAAAATGTCAAATATTTAAGATAATAAAATAAATAAAAAAAATCAATCAATGTAATAAATCTAATAAATATATACAGTGGGTACGGAAAGTATTCAGACCCCCTTACATTTTTCACTCTTTGTTATATTGCAGCCATTTGCTAAAATCATTTAAGTTAATTTTTTTCCCTCATTAATGTACACACAGCACCCCATATTGACAGAAAAACACAGAATTGTTGACATTTTTGCAGATTTATTAAAAAAGAAAAACTGAAATATCACATGGTCCTAAGTATTCAGACCCTTTGCTGTGACACTCATATATTTAACTCAGGTGCTGTCCATTTCTTCTGATCATCCTTGAGATGGTTCTACACCTTCATTTGAGTCCAGCTGTGTTTGATTATACTGATTGGACTTGATTAGGAAAGCCACACACCTGTCTATATAAGACCTTACAGCTCACAGTGCATGTCAGAGCAAATGAGAATCATGAGGTCAAAGGAACTGCCTGAAGAGCTCAGAGACAGAATTGTGGCAAGGCACAGATCTGGCCAAGGTTACAAAAAAATTTCTGCTGCACTTAAGGTTCCTAAGAGCACAGTGGCCTCCATAATCCTTAAATGGAAGACGTTTGGGACGACCTTCCTAGAGCTGGCTATCCGGCCAAACTGAGCTATCGGGGGAGAAGAGCCTTGGTGAGAGAGGTAAAGAAGAACCCAAAGGTCACTGTGGCTGAGCTCCAGAGATGCAGTCGGGAGATGGGAGAAAGTTGTAGAAAGTCAACCATCACTGCAGTCCTCCACCAGTCGGGGCTTTATGGCAGAGTGGCCCGACGGAAGCCTCTCCTCAGTGCAAGACACATGAAAGCCTGCATGGAGGACTCCAAGATGGTGAGAAATAAGATTCTCTGGTCTGATGAGACCAAGATAGAACTTTTTGGCCTTAATTCTAAGCGGTATGTGTGGAGAAAACCAGGCACTGCTCATCACCTGTCCAATACAGTCCCAACAGTGAAGCATGGTGGTGACAGCATCATGCTGTGGGGGTGTTTTTCAGCTGCAGGGACAGGACGACTGGTTGCAATCGAGGGAAAGATGAATGCGGCCAAGTACAGGGATATCCTGGATGAAAACCTTCTCCAGAGTGCTCAGGACCTCAGACTGGGCCGAAGGTTTACCTTCCAACAAGACAATGACCCTAAGCACACAGCTAAAATAACGAAGGAGTGGCTTCACAACAACTCCGTGACTGTTCTTGAATGGCCCAGCCAGAGCCCTGACTTAAACCCAATTGAGCATCTCTGGAGAGACCTAAAAATGGCTGTCCACCAACGTTTACCATCCAACCTGACAGAACTGGAGAGGATCTGCAAGGAGGAATGGCAGAGGATCCCCAAATCCAGGTGTGAAAAACTTGTTGCATCTTTCCCAAAAAGACTCATGGCTGTATTAGATCAAAAGGGTGCTTCTACTAAATACTGAGCAAAGGGTCTGAATACTTAGGACCATGTGATATTTCAGTTTTTCTTTTTTAATAAATCTGCAAAAATGTCAACAATTCTGTGTTTTTCTGTCAATATGGGGTGCTGTGTGTACATTAATGAGGAAAAAAAATGAACTTAAATCATTTTAGCAAATGGCTGCAATATAACAAAGAGTGATAAATTTAAGGGGGTCTGAATACTTTCTGTACCCACTGTATGTGTGTGTGTATATATATATATATATATATATATATATATAATAATTAAATTTAAAAAAATTTTTTTTTTTTTAAATGAAACTATTATAAAATATATTTATATATTTTAAAGCCTTATTTTTCTATCCTAACTAGCTGCATTTTAGTATTTGCCTCCAGTATTGTTTTCGGCTGCTGTTTGTGAGCCCATCAGAACAGACCTGCAGCTTACCAGTTGAAAACCACTGAAAGGAAGCACATGTAGTATAACTTGTAGTATAACAGCATATCCAGGGAGAAAATGTTAGTAATGTGATAAGACAGTGTGTGTATGTGTGAACTCTGTGACTGTACATATATGACCTCATGAATCAGCTTTAATAATCAAAGTCAATTTTGGACAGCTATATCCTCCAGATTTGACACGGAAGCCCATGTTATGAACTGATAAATGCATGAGATTTGAGTTCCTGTGCCCAAAAACAGCTGCCTGAGGAGGAACCCTATGACTGGTGCCAGCTCACTGTCTAACTCCAGCTATGTTAATGCAGCTGTTTCTTTCGAGTGATATTATGGCTACATTAGTTACTATCTGCAGCTGTCAAGGACAACCATCCTCACCTAATTTTCAGGGGCTTTGGTTCAGGTTTGTACTTCAGTAAGTGTCTGCAGTTGCACGTCCATAAGCCCTTGCGTGTGAGAGTGAACCTGCATTTTGATGCTGCAGATGGGAATGGTGGGGTGTGTGTGCATCAGTGATTCTGCATGAGTCTGTCTGTGATATCTGCGTTGTGGAGAACATGTTGGTGTGTCTGTGTCCGTGTGCCTGTGGGTGGCAGAGCACATGAGTGTCGCTGACGTACGGAGTAGATTCTGCTGCATGGAGTCGGACCGGTACAGACTGACGGTGCTCTTCTTAAAGACGTTCTTCAGGAGCTGGGCTCTCTCGGTCAAACTACAGGGAAGGACACAAAGAAAAAAACAGTGAGACACAGACATCATTATGCGCATAATGGGAGTCTCTTTTCTCTTCCCACAGAAGAGCGATCGAATTAAAGACAAACTTCCTGCTGGACAGATGTGTCTCCAGTGAGAGGTTGAGGAGACAGAACGAGACCGGAGCCGGGAGAGCAGCCAGAAGGATCGTTTACACTTGGAGGTGATCCCTGCTGATCCGCTGTTTTTGCTTGTTCGGTTATATTATGAATTCACAAGGAATGGCTCTCACCTCTTCCCGTGCACCACAGCTCCTGGATCTTTGGACAGCGCCTCCAACTCCTGCACCTCATCAACCAGGGTCTTAAAGCACAACCTTTTCATACTGAGGAAAATCAACATAAAAAGTCAAAACTGTGAGAAAGAAAAAACAAAAATTTAAATTATCCTATTTTTTTAACCACATTTTTATCCAATAAAATGATAGTAGGCATTTTGTAATAATGTTTAGCAGTATGATCTAAGGGGTAAGAATGAATTTAGCATCAGATTATCACCAAACACCCCCCATTCTGACCAAAAAGCAAAAAAAAAAAAAAAAAAAAAAAAAAAAAAAAATTATTGACTGAAGAAAACAAATTGCTAAAACATTTTTGCCTACTGTTTGCAACCCCATCAGAACAGACCTTCAGCCTGCCAGTTAAAACTAAGCATGAATAGTAAGCATTTTGAATTATCTATCAATGCTTTTAATATTTTATACAAGACAAAAATGTTGGGCTTAATTACAACCTCTGGTGACACATAGGAAGACAAGTTAAGGGTTGCATGGCTGGTACTGAAGAAACTCAACTCACACTTTGTAGGCCACATCAAACACCAGTGAGGTGATGGGAATAAAGATCAGGCCCATCCAGAACACTCCTGAACTGAACATCATGTCCGCCTGGAAAACACACATGAGAAAGAGCACCAATGAGAATCTGTGACTGATTTCTATACTTAACAAAACCATTTAACTGGACTCTCACAACATCAGAACTACAAAGAACTTTCAACCACCAATCTGACCAAAACTTATTAGATGTAATCTAGCAAAGGGGTGTTGGAATGTGAACTCATCCTGGTAAACTTCAAAAGTGTGTGTGACAGATGAGAAGCCAGACAGACAAGAAGGAAGGAATGGGAGGCAGATGACAGAGGCAGTCAGCTAGAGTACTGATCTCAACTGTTAACTGCTAATGGTACTACCCAGATCACCATTCTAAAACCCTGCACCCAAATGATGACCTGACCTGTCAGAATGCCTCTGCTTCATATGATACATGGGAGGCAGTGGAGTACAATGTCACCATATTTTTAAAAAGGGTTCATAATACACAGCTGTCCGTGACTGACAGAAACACACACACACACACAAAAAAAAACCTTACAAGCATTTTTTGCATGTCAACGTAAACTGATATAACACACACTACCAAGGTTGCCAGGTTTTCACAACAAAACTAGCCCAATCGCATTTCAGGGAGGGTCCCCAGGTAAAAATTGCGTTCTGAGGGGTAAAATCTGCATTTCTGGCAGCGTTCCCCTGGTAAAATTTTCATTCCAGGGGCTAAATATCATGTAATTTGGGGTTGCTTCAACCCACAGACATGAAAAACAGCCCGCGGCAACAGTGTAAAAGTAGCCCAATTCCGCGGGAAAACTGCAGACTTGGTAACACTGCACACTACTAAAAGATTGGGGTCAGTATGATTTTTTTTCCTTTTAAGAAATTAATACTTTTATTCAGCAAGATCACATTAAATTGATCAAAAGTTAAAAGTAAAGCAATTTATAATGTTACAAAAGATTTCTTTTTAAAATAAATGCTGTTCAAAGAATTCTGAAAAAAAAAAAAAAACACTTTTCAAAGCATATTTACATAATTTCATTATATATATATATATATATGTGTGTGTGAAATGATAGATAGATAGATAGATAGATATAGATAGATGAGCTTTCTTTAATAGCAGACATCCTAAATATAATTGAGCACTAGTCTAAGGTGGAAAAAATGACATCTTATTTCATTCTCCCCTATGTGTGTGCGACAATATGAAATGCAAATGAAAGTAAATCTAAAGCAATACTAACCACTGAAATCACTGCATAGATACCAACACAAATAGTTGAAAGTGCCTAATGTTTCTGCAAAACTATTTTAACCTGGGCTGAGGTTGAGTTAGAAAAAAAAGAAAAGAAAAAGATTTCAAGGCCATTATTTGTGTCATATTTTAAAAATGGATGAACTCAGGTATGCATAAACAGCACAATCTGTTATCACAGTCAAGATTACCGGATGTTACCATCATAATTCTTAGAAAGCACTGCATGGTACTAAGTGCAAAACTCAGACACATAAGTCTTCATTAATTCATAGCTGGAGCAGGATAAATTTCCTGAAAATTCCAAATTGGAACAGAATAAACTTGTATCTCAAAAATTTTCACAACCAAAACAAATTCTCCCTTAACAAGAGCCAAAGCAAGGCCAGTAACAGAACACCCATCTGCCAAAATATACCCATGAATTAAACAAACAAGCAGAAGAGAATCATTGGTCTTGGACTGGGTGATACTGAGACAATCAGTGAGGTAATGATATTAAGGTCTTCAAAGACATCAATCTCTCTGATAATTATAACAGTTTAAGAAGAGTGTCTTTTCACTGTAAAACATCTTAATCATAACAGACACATCCAAACTGAAAAGTGTGAAAGCCAGTGAGGGAGCAAGGAAATTGGAGAGAGACAGAAAGATAAAAGAAGAGGGAGAATGAGTAAAAGAAAGGGCTCTCTGTGGTTCCAAAGGGTCTGATTCACAAGACAGGGACATTCTGGCATAGGCTAGTGGGGTGTGAGATGCAGTCGTCTGCGCTTATCCTGTTTGCTTTGGCCCAGCTGTGTTGAAAATACCTGTCATTAAATGTCAAAGAGCACCGATCCACCCCCTTGCAATGCTATTCAACATACATGCTTGCGCCACTTGTCTAAACTTGGCGCTCCGAGACAAATCATCTTCCTGTAATCTAAACCAGTAAAGGCCCCAGCACAAAGCCGAGAGGCACACCTGCCTACAGCAATCTACCAAAGGTTTCAGGTGTTCCCAAATTAGCTAATCTATTCACCATTACAGGAAAATAGACTTTGATGTCTAACAAAACATCAGGGAGGCCGGAAATCCCAAATGACTGGAAATCAAAATGGCTTCCTCCACCCTACTAATGTCATCTTTGACCCTGAATGAAACAAGTGTTCTGTGTTGCCAAGAGGAATTACAGAAAAATGTGCACGGGTGAAAAGATATTCATGTCGTGCTGAAATCCGACAGTCCCTGCGGTAACATGTAATTTTCTCTTTGATAATAGCAGTTTAATCATTTTCATTGGAGGCCAATGCATCGAACAATCAGGCAAGACCAGAGGGGCTCAAAGACATTAAGTACGAACAAAACCAACAGTGTGAATGTTAAATTGGAGTCAAAAACTATATAAGTATAATGTCAAACTTCATTAATGTTTTCCTGTTAAGTTGTGTGTTATAAATACTCTTGAAATGGAATCACTATACTACAAACTGTACAATTTAAAATGATAAAAATTAACTTTTTGAAACATTTTCATGCAGTATGTTTTTTTAAACATCATTTCTTTAGATAATTCTGGAACAAATACAATAAATCCAGCTGGCTTTTGGGAGTGTGCAGGCCGTGGGTGTATTTTTAGGGCAGAATAATAAACCATCGTGGCCTTGTCTCGGCTGGCAGTCAAGGGTGTCCACATTGACTATTTTGACAGGACACTGACTCCCTCTGTGTCTGCCGGACACATTCTCAAACAAACATGCACACATCATGCAAAAAACCCAGTTTAAGCTGGTAACTGTATCTAGTTGTTTTTATATGGCCATTAGGAAGCAACCATGTAAACAACAACAACAAAACAGCTTAAACTGGTAGGACTTTGTTTTTAGCTGGTCCAAGCTGGTAGACCATCTAGGACCAGCAACTACACCAATGCTTCAAAACACAGTTAACAGCTTAAGCAGTTTATTCCACCTGCTCCCATCATTTGCCATAAGCAATCAAAGTACTGAATGTGTTCTCCAAAGCTAGCATGTGTGCTATTTGAAGGGTTTTGACTACAGCCTTCAAAGTTACCACTGAATGGAGTTAGACGATCATGTTACCCTGTTGGATTTGGCCATTTTGTAAATGCAACTTGGACAAAAGCTGATGCTAAATGGAAATCAGATAAGAACAAACTCACTATAAGCACACACTGTAACTGCAGCTGTACACAAACTTGCAAGCAAAAACTGTAATCAATTGCTCTGTCAGAAGTACACACTAAAGGACAATTTAAAAGCTTTAATCAGGTCTTTCAAAACCTGAAAGCAAACGTTGACAGATTCTATTAGCGCTTAAAACAGGCGAACTGAGTCTAAGTGTTTATCATTCAGTCCCACGTGGTGACTTCCTCTGGTGATTGACAGGATGGATTAACTATGCCTGGGTGCACTAATCAGTGGTGCTGTGAAACAGCAGAGTTTGGCTGCTCATGCCTGCCAGTGATAATGTTGGCCCAAGAATGTTAATACCGCCCATTGTGATGGTAAATATGAGATGAGAACAATTCAGACATGGTCATTCACCCTCAGCCTGGCCCTTTGGCTTTAGGGACTAAATACTAACGCCTGAGCCAAGCCGACTATATCCACGTTCACACACACAAAGTCATGTGCAAGAAGAATACAGAATGTATTTGCCTTTTCTCCCAAAACTAAATATTTCACTTGCAATTAGTTCAAAAATGCTTTTAATATAAGCCAAGTCAGTCATTCAAATGTCTAATGTCAACTTGTGTATATAAACAGTCGAATTGCAAATGTTCTATCAATGTTCCTCTAGTCAGTTTGTGGTTTTGAATGTGTAGAGTAAAGATATTCAAAGTCCCAATGGACCAGATGGTGAAATACATGGCTGGATTTCCATCTAAATGTTTGTTGTATTTGAAAAAGAGAGAAAGAGAAAAAGAGGGAGAAGAAAGCAAGAAAGAGACATCTAATTCCAATAGAGCCTGCAAATACATCAACTCTTGGCTGCTGTCATCTCAAAGCATAAGGGATGGAAGTATTCACAAGGTCTTTGAAAGTCCAGTATGGAAAAAACACCCTAATATCGGGGAATAGAGAAATTTAGGAGAAAATTAACTGAATATGCAAAGAACTCAAATAAACAAACATTGGTCCCCAACAAAGTCAAAAACTACTGGTATTCTTTGTTGGGACATTTGGTTCCCACAACGTTTAACACACACACACACACACACACACACACACACGCCAAATCTCAATCATTGATAAGACAATTATCTTTATTACTCTAAGTGACACAAATAGAAAAACTCTCAAAAGAAACATCCCACACATACTTTACACAATGGGCTCCAAAAATCTGGGATTCAAAATCTAACATAAACCTGGAATCAAACCGCAACTTCTAGGACTTTGAAAAATGTAAAAATTTATGATATAAAAGGATAAGAAATTCAGATACTATTTCTAGGTCTCTAATCAAATAAGCATTGATCATGTGAACTCCTTTGAACAGTTACTTTTTACAGGATTTACTTCCATAATCCATGTTATTTGGATAATCTCAAATCATGCTGGAAAAATGATCAAGTTTTACACAAACATGTAGAGTTTATGCATCATGAGTGCTGCTGTTATTAAAGAAACAGACAAAACAAAAAAAATCTATAATATAATATATAATTTTGCAATGAAAAAGTATTTAAATTAGGGCCACATTTAGAATAAAATTAATAAAAAGAATTATATGAAAAATACATAAAAAATGTGTGTAAATGAACAGTAGCTTCTCAGACTTTTTGGGCCCCGCTAAATATAATGAACTACAATATTTGACTAAGATGTGAGACAGGAATTGCCTGACAAGTTCTGTTTAAAAAAAACATCTGAAATAGAGCAGATCGGCTCACACACACACACACACACACACACACACACA
This sequence comes from Ctenopharyngodon idella, assembly GCF_019924925.1. Taxonomy (NCBI): domain Eukaryota; kingdom Metazoa; phylum Chordata; class Actinopteri; order Cypriniformes; family Xenocyprididae; genus Ctenopharyngodon; species Ctenopharyngodon idella. Next base: position 14,888,092 of record NC_067233.1, on the reverse strand, counting down.
CACACACACACACACACACACACACTTTCCAGTAAGCAGTGTAACAAGAGCAGCAGTACGTTTATCTGCTGATAGAGAGAGTGAGGCTCTAAAGGTGAAATCTCGTACATCAAAGAGAGTGGAACAAGATGAATGGCCTGTCTCACACAGATACCAGGTGCACTTGAATAAAACAGACCTGTCTGCTGCATTCAATGGAAGAATGAAGAGGAATGCGCCACAGAACACCTTCAATGCAGCTACATCTAACCGTTACATCACGTCTCTGACATCTAAAGATCTTTTATGCATCACTGTAGGCTTGTTTTATCTGCTGTGACTTTCTTTAGAGTGCTATCTAAATCCTACATGCCTTTGGACGCAGGATGTGATGTGCATCTGTTCAGAGGTGCATTCATGACATGACTGGCTGAACGTGTGTTTTAAACAGGTGTGAGAAATGAGGAGAGCTTTGTAATGGCAGATGAGGTGATAGTTGGATAATCGGCAGGCTCTTGATGTCGAACACAGTATCTTAAGTTGACTTGAGTGGGACATGGTCTTAACTACTGCGGCAGAGTACTAGATTAAAAGTATATTGCTAACATTCATTATTTGATGTACAGCAACTTGCTTTTACTAAACTGAGTAAAATAAACTAGTCAATGTTAACCTTATGTAAATCACCACAGAGTGCGGCCCATACACATGAGATTCTGCCAATGATGTCATGAATGGTGCAAAAAAACAAATGTCCCACACTTTCATGGTTTCTCTGGGTCTCTGGGTGTCACTTGGTTCATTTAAGAGATTTCAGAGCAGTTTAGACCATCTCGAGCATCTGTGGTTTGATTCTCTTATAACATTACAAACCCCAGGTTTACTTTGTCACATTTGTGCGAAACTACAAATAGGAAATGTAGCAGTTACTGGTTACAATTAATAGCTATGACAAAAAAAAAATAAAAAAAAATTGGTATGCAATCATGTTATCCACATTTAGTTGAAACAGGCCCTAAAACTAAAGTAAACTAGCAGTTTTTTTTTAATTGTTCACTGCTTGAGTAAGTGCTACTCTAAGAAAAAAATGTGTAAAAATTGTACCATTATGGGAACAACAGCTTGCCACTGGGGCAGTACCCTTTTTTTACCCCTAAAATGTGCATATAAGAACCTTAGAGTAGCAATACCTACCTTAAGGTACTGCTATGAACCTTTTAGGTGCTTAAAAGGTACAAAGATGTAATTTTAAGGGAACTGCAAGGAAAGTGGCAAGCTGTTGTTCCCTAAAGGTACAGTTTTTGCACATTTTGTCTGAGACATGCTTAACATTTCTCAGTACTCCAAAGCATTTGGCGGTACAATTTTACTAAAAATAATTACATTTAAAAATGATTTACAGTTTTAGCCAGCACTGTGAACACTAATGCCAAAATAATGAATTGGTTTAAGTAGGACAAGCTTAAATTTGTCAATAAAATAGTTCAAATTAACTTATGAATATTTAGCACTTACTTTTTTTTTTTCAAGTTCACAGAACTGATATATTTTAAGTAAACTGAGCTGTTTCATTGTTTTGAGTTTTATTAACTCATTTCTTTTAATTTAGACGAACTTAAGTTTAACTGGGATTTCTATTTCCCATTATGCTTTGCCCATGGCACTCGAAAGGGAGAGTAAATGTTAAAATTAAGTGTTATATAATGTTTTTTTGTGTGCAAGATTAATGTTAAGTGGGAGATTTAGTAGTGATTGTTGTTTTGTTATGCTAATTTAGAAGAGTTTCTGTTAATGTGGGTTTTGGAGAGTTACCATCAAGGTGACAAGTGGTGCATGCTGCTTGGTTTGAGAGCAATGTTAAATGCTTTATATTACTGTACTCATTCAGCAGGTGCTATACCATGCCATTGTTAACATGTTAGCAAATTAGCAAGTTAGCATTTTCTGAATTAGCTTGTAGCTAGCTAAGTTTACACTAATAAAAATGTTTACATTGAAATTAGATGATAATTTTAAGTTAAATGTATGAATTAGTATACTCAAACATTTCAAGTTAAGAACAATTAAAATGTATGAGTAACAAAGTAAAAATCTGCCAGTTCTGCTTACTTAAACGTTGAATTTTCTTAAAAATGATTGACTCAATTTTTTTTTTTGAGTTTTGCCAACTTATTCGGGTTTACAGTGAGCCAAATTCAAATAAATTTCTACATTTAATTGTCCCAATGAAGTCAGTTTCCTATCCAAAAAAGAACTACAATGGTATAGTAATAGTACTGGTAAAAGTTTGAGGCCAGTAAGATTTATTTTTTTAAAAATAAATTAATACATTAATTCAGCAAGGAAGCATTAAAATGATCAAAAGTGACAGGAGACATTTATAACGTTAAAAAAAAAAATAAAAGTTTCAAATAATTTGAACTTTCTATTCATCAAAGAATCCTGAAAAAAAGTATTGCAGTTTCCACAAAAATATTAAGCAGCATAAGTATTTTCAACGCTGATAATAAGAAATATTTCTTAAGCACCAAATCAGCATATTATAATGGAAATAGAAAACATTTATTTTTAAATTATAAGAATATTTTCACAATATTACTGTTTTTGTATTTTTGATCAAATAAATGCAGCCTTGGTGAGCATAAGAAACATCTTACTGACCCCAAATTTTTGAACAGTACCATATTACTTGATTCATATTCATGAATATTCATTTCAACTAAATAGGTTTAACAGTGTGGCATGTCTGTCTCCCGTCAGATTCATTTTTCCCTTTCTTAGTCTTTCTCTTCAGCACTTCAGGTAGCTGTGGCAGTAGTCAGAGATGGCTGTGAGGTGGCCCAGAGTTCAGGTGTGTTCAGGTGCACCCTCTCTCAGGTGTCCCCCGTGCTCTGATGTAGTGCTGTTGCTATGGTTCCCCTCGGCATTGAGTTACCCTGAGCCTCTGGGGTCTGATCTACTCTACTACCCTACATGTAAAGGGAAAGAGCTGATAAAAGAGCCCACTTGACTGGCCATTCAAGACGGGTGTGCAGGACACACGTGAGAGGAAGAGGCTACTGTTTCACAATGCCAGATCCTGGGATAAAAACCTCAGATGCTTCTGAGAGTATTTAGACAACGGAAACAATGTGTGCGAACAGAGCGCTCTCATACTGATGTCCAGATGGTATATAATTAAATAACAAAACAGCAAAAATAAAGTCAAAGCTTACAAAACTATTATAAACACACAAGTGTTCTGTCTGGATTCCAGGATTTCTCCACTCTTTTCCTGCACAAACAGATGTAGATGTTTTCAAACTGCTCTTCCTCACAGGTGACACAAATAGGGACTATTAGGCCCCATTAGGAGATTATGAGGTGAGAAAAGAGCCAAGACCTGTGGTGCCCCGAGGCCTTACGAAGGTGTAGAGTTTCCAGCCCCCTGCTCACCCTAATGAACACACACAAACTCTTAATGCTCAGATTATGGCACAGATAGTGTAGAGCCCCGGGCCAGAGAGAGGGATGTCTGTGCGTGTTTTATATCACCTGACACATCCAAGAGCCCCAGGGGTGAGGATGGGCTGTTTTTTTTTTATTTTTTTAGCTTAGTTATATTTTGAGGACAAAATTGCTTTAAAAAAATAGGGGGGGACAAAAATATGTAAAAAAGGAGAAAAGGCAAAGAAAAAAGTTGTTTATAAATAAACAAATAACTAAATTATTTAATATAATTAAATATAATACTTAAAAGTCACTAATACAGATTTTTACACTTTGGGTTATGACAGATTTGTCGCCGTGGGTACCGCCGCAGTTTTGGTGGGAAATGCATTTCTTCTCTTGACCGCTAAGTGGTGCTATAACCATAGATTTTAACATTATTGAGGATGTGGACGTATCACAGCTCGTTTTCACGAGTAGCAGTCAACCGCGCCATGTGGAGATTACAAAAAATAAATAAAAAATATTAATCAATAAAATCCTTAAAAATTATATTCATATAACCAAATGTAGTAATCAAATGTAAGCATTTGCTGTTTAAAACGAATTCAAACAGAAGTTATTGTCAAAATTGTTTTTACTTTTCTGTGCTTTATTAATGCAGTACTACCCCATATTTAAAAAAAACAACAACAAAAAAAACAACATAATTCTTAATATGTATTAGGCTATGTTATTTTCTCCTTTTAATAATAATAATAATAATAATAAAAAACTATAGAAATGTGAATTATATAGGCTACACATTTGCATGGGTGTGTTAAGAGTGCTAGCATAGTTTTCTAAAAGGCTACATGAATTAGGCTTTGCATGAGAGAATAAAAGAGAAAAGACCATAGCCTCGTGGGCAGCGCTACATATGGCGCAGCTGTGCTTGCAGGCAATTTGAGTTCAAGTCCCGGCTCGAGGTTCAGGCATTTCAAACCAACATGATAGTTTGGTCACAAACTTTAGCCTCCAGTTTTATGTGTCACAAATAAAAATGTTTGAAATGTACATTTATTGATTCAATACACTTTTCAAAGCTTTGTTATTCATTGTCTGTCATTTTTTGTGATTTTCTCTCTCGGACGCTGGATCTCTTTCAGCATGTTTCTTTGATTCCCTTGCTGACTTGCACTGGGTCTCTCTCATGTATCATTTCAGGGAATAAACACTTCATTTTATATTGTATATTGTATATGCCTCCGCGTGTCATCCACAACAATTACAAAAACTAACTGTAACAAATGATTTAGCCTTTGTTCCTGTTTGTATGGTCTTACCTCTCCTGACATATCCGGGGCAAGAGGAATCAGAGGCCACAGAGAGGAATAGATGCCAAAGAAGACTATCCACAATCCAATGCTGCCCCAGATGGCAATGTGGCTGAACTATAAGCCAGAAAAGATTAGAGAAAACACAGTGAGTTGAGGAGAAACTTTCTGCTGATAACAACGGCAGCCTGACACTCAAACAGCACAAAACCTCATCTGAGTGATGTATTATAATTTTAGAAGAGTAACTTGCATAACAACAACCCTTAACACGCATGAATTTTACATGAACACATGCTAAATCACATGTGTGCACATATGGGAGCATGTTACACCCATGTGTTTTTGTTTAATCACATGATCATCAAGCATTTGAGGCTTGAAATTTGCACATGTGAAACATTGGAACCACATGTGAATGTTCCAAAACCACACAAACATCATGTGATTTTGTGAAAATTACACTTGCAAAATACAGTGCAATGAAAAAGACCATTTCCCATCTGAACTGTGCACATTTTTACATGCATGTGGTCAGATTATATTGTGGGATAAGTATGTACAGAAGAATATAAACATATACATACACTACTTTACATTTCACACAGTAGTATGTATATATCTGTGTGTGTATATATAAAAATTCAGCATGCAAATACTGTATTATGACATCAAAGATTATATTTTAAATGCTGAGTTTTGCCTTGCAAGCACTATAATAATAGTAATACAATATATAACAGCAATACAATTTCAGCACTGCACTATAATTGCATATCTGAATATATGCATATTTGATTAGTGATGCAACCATGACATCATCTTTGAATTCTCTGAACTTTTCCATGACATCAGCGGCAGAAGAAAAGGGTGAGTGAGAGGAGTGAGAAGGGGTGGAGGAGCGTGTTTCTACTGATAGAGGGACAATGAAGTGAAAGGAAATGGGAGGACACAGTGAAATAGGACAGAAAAGAGTGAGAGGGATGGAAAGAGTCATCCAAATGCTCACCATAGTCCAGGACGACGTCTCCAGCCCAGCCTTCAGACACACCGTGATCACAACAAACTGTGTGAGAGAGAGACATGTTCTTATCTGAGTTTGCACATACACATTAACAGATTAGATTATAAAGACCTAAGACCTAATGAGAGACAATCGGCTGACAGAAACTTCCAAACAGTTTCTGTTTGAAGTGGAGTTTGAAATAGAAAGCTTAATTTTCATTTCAGTGCATAAGAAGTTGGCAAAAAAGGGAGTGAAAATCCTAAGTGCATCCAGACTCAGCACAGAAGGAACATTTCACAGCAGGACAACCGGGACAAAGTGTCAGGCGACGGGCAGGACACAGAAGCGCTTTGTTAGGATCTGAGGGCCCAAATGCACTTACTGTATAAACCATGTTGCCTAAGAGGAGATAGTCTGGTGTCTTTCCGTTTCCAAAGACAGTATCTATGAGGAGAATCAACAAGAAAGCTTTTAGAGTGAAGGATCACATGCTAACACACATACGTACATACACAGGTCAGTGGGACGGTGCTAGATAATACTCCATTTAGATGTTGAGCTCAAGTGGCCTCTAATGCTCACGTTTAAAGACCAGAATACCAGAAAAATACAGTTTACATAAAAAAAAACCCACCCAAAAAGGATCTATGCAAGTAGAAATGCCGTATCACTGCAAAAATGACAATTTAGACGTTTAATACACGTTTAAAACTGTATACATACACAGGATTTTTAACATTTCTGTTTTTAAACCATCTGCAGTCATGATTTTATTTTTATTAGAGGGACAAAGTTAGGTATTAAATCAAACATATTATGCCACAAATGCTTTTGATGGTGTGTTTAAGATCAGTCTAATATTGGGTAGAATCAAAGTCCCTTTCAAGGAAAGTCTGTTCACTCGGCAGTCATATTTGCGACGCCTCCTATTCAAGACCAAGACCTAGTCCTATCTATTTGAATGGGGAAATCTCAAAAACTGCTTGGCGATCTCACAATTAAATAACATTATTTCAAATCAGCAACAAAATCTGACATGAACTGTCCAATAAATGTTGTTTCTTATGCTCAGATAGCATTAAAAAAAGCTTATTTTTCAGGCTAGACGAGCCAATGCGAATGTGCAGTCCTAAGTGCGAGTCTCAGGTTTCTATGGGAACCGGAGCTTCTAACGGCAGCTGCAGTGATGCAATGATCTTTCTATATCTATAGTCTTTGGTAGAATAGAAGTTAAATATAAAAAATCTTTTTCTTTACGAGACTTTTATGCCCATTTAAGGACAGATCCATGGCCTACTGGAGCTGTGGTGCTCATGTGGGTTATGACAATTTGAATTCACGTAAATACTTCTCATTGCCACCACTTTCTCCCCATTCTCAAAGTGTAAAAAGGCCAAAAAAACTTTTATGCCAGTTTAATCTATACCAACAAGCTTGTAACGAACCCATTCTTCTCACATGACACACCTGTGCTCCAATGGTCATGTAAATAAAAGGTAATGGTGGGTGTAAAAGGAGCTGATGACAGCCATATACAGAGGTTTTAGAGAGGATCTCCCCAAATCATTGAGGATTAATAGACCGTAGAGACAAGCTTGGTTTTCTAGAGTTTTAAGGATGATAGATATTGACTTGTGCTAACTGCTTCAGCAAACATCTCCGATTATATAGTAAAGGTTGCTTAAAATCTGGGAAACCCATAAACAAAAGTGCACACAAGCCAGTGTGGTTTATTGCAGGAGTATTACTCATTCTTTGATTGTAAGTGAGAGCGGATGATCCAAAACCATCAGGACTCTGGCACAGCGAAACACAACGGACACCACATGTGGATCAGGAAGGTATGTGTGTGTGTGGTGCTGACAGTCTGTCAGTCAGAGAGAGTCTCCAGTGCTTTGTTTAAAGAGCAGGTCTGATTCTGACTGTGTGGTCCTGCAGTCAGCCAGATATTTGTGCTGACACACACACACACACACACACACACACACACACACACACACACACACAAAATCGGTTCACATACTTGACACACTCATTTATACATGCTTACACTTACGAAGACATGTAAAGACCAAGGAGCAATTTATTAAATTATACCAAAAAATTAACCAAAGAAAGAAACTTGTGTCATTACTTACTGTCAAGCTTTGAAATGACAAAATAAGCACCATTTATGTGGTCCATATGACTTGCGAGCCACAATCCAAATCTTTGAAACCATATGATAGATTTGGGTGAGGAAAATCCAAAATTTAAAGGGTTAGTTCAACCAAAAAAGTACTCATCCTCATGTCGTCCCAAACCCATAAGACCTTCGTTCATCTTCGGAATACCAATTAAGATATTTTTGATGAAATTTGAGGGTTTCTGAACCACACTTAGGCAGCAACGTCATTACACCTTTTTAGGTCCAGAAAGGTATTAAAGACTAGGGCTGGGTATTGACACAATTTTCACGATTCAATTCGATTTCTATTCACGTGCTTGTGATTCGATTACGATTACGATTTCAATTCGATTCGATTTCGATATTGATTATTTTGGATGAAGTATATCAGTTACAGTAAATGGCAAATTTTCTAAAGGGAAAAAATCTCTTAACTAATGCTGTAAACTACACATGGGAGTCAGTTGGTACTACTTTACTATAATAATGAAGGTTAAAATTAACTTATTTATATACAAACACTTAAATTACACTCAAATATGTTTTTTTTTTATATAATAAATAAAGTTTAGAATTACATAATCATATTTCTACTCCAATTCGTGTTTTTTTTTTTTTTTTTTTTTTTTTTTTTAAATCGTGGCTGTCATAACTGATTTATTCAAACATGCATTAAATATTGAAGAACATTATAATGAATATGTAATGGTGCATAGCTATATTTATCAGAATGCTGCTTTCTAGAGTTCATTTTTCTAGCTGACTAATGAGTTTATGGTCACTGAATATGTTTTTCTGAGGTAAATGTGACGTTACGTGACATTGTTTACAAGCTGTTTTATTGACGTCTTTCCGAGGTTGAAACACTGATTGAGCTATTACACAAGACATGATACGGATTTCGGTAAGTTGTACTGTATATTTGAACATACCTTCAGATGTTTATTCATGTTTATTTCGCGCTGTAACTGGTATTAAAGCGGAGGAGAGGATGTTCACATGCGCTCCGTGCTGCCGCTCCTCTTTAACTGAGGCACCAAAGCGATGTGTCATGTCACATTAAACAGCACCAAAACGGTATTTATTTTTTGAATCTCATAATAAGATGAACGTCATTTGAAATCTGAGACTTTGCTTCATATCAAAAGTAACAAAGCACAAAGATTATTGCGATTTATTGGATGGGAGGCGCGCTACATGTTCTGTTCATTCGTCAACTGAAAACATACTAGACTAATCAATTAAGATTTAAGAATCGATATCGGTTCGTAAAAATGAGAATTGATTAAAATCGAGAAATCGATATTGTATACCCAGCCCTATTAAAGACATTGTTAAAATAGTCCAGGTGACTACAGTGGTTCAACCTTAATGTTATGAAGCGACGAGAATACTTTTTGTGCGCAAAAAAAAAAAAAAAAAAAAAAAAAAGACTAACAATTTGAACTCGTCATACGCAGTTGATGTAGTGAACGCAGTGCAGGCTTCCGTGTTTACGCCCGAACGCCTGCTATTGACTAAAAATAGCATCATCAGTCCTAGCTCTCCATTGCACCTTCATGAGAGAAATGGTGATTTGCGAGCCATTCTGTTGAGTTGAATCTTTAAACGGTGAAAAATTAGTTGATCACTCACAAAACCTATGAATCTCCATGATTTGTTCATAAACTAGACTGATCTAGTTCTCAAGTTTAACACACATCCTTTTTTGAAGCTTAATGGCCCCAGCCCTCATTCATTTTCATTACTGTATATTAAAAAGTAATCAGAATATGTTTCAAAACCTCTGCTTTTGGGTTTTATGGAAGAAAATCAGACAGGATAGGAAAGACATAAGTAAATTATGACAGAACTTTAACTTTTGCATGAACTATTGCTTTAAATGAGTATGTGGATATGGAGGAAGAGTGTGTGTATAGGAGCGAATGATCTTGAGATATTCATGGTGGCCAAGGAGAAGTAATTAAGCTGAAGCGAGAGCAGGCCAGTCTTTCACTATGACACCCACTGACCTCAAAAAACAAAACTAAAAGTAGTGTGAGAGTGTGTGTGCTTACCATGCTGGAAGGCCTTGAGGGGGAACCAGAAGAGGATGACTGAGTGAAACAGGCCGTTCAGACAATGAGCCCAGAAGACCTGCAGGAGAGTGGAGGAGGGGAGGAGGGAAAAAAGAGAGAGGGTAGAGAGGCATGAGAAAGATGATGGCCATCCTAACCCTGCCAGTGACCCCTGACCCCAGGCCTTTGTGCGCTCTCAGCGCTAGGCTAAGTGGAAGGTTTGTCAGGCCTCCCTGCTCAATGGACACCCCGCTGACAGACACTTTGTATATCCTGTGAGTGTGGAGAGACCAAGAAAGAGGGAGAGGAAGGCACGCCAACTATATGAGAGATGTCAGTAAGGGGTGTTTTTCCGCCATCCCTTCTTTTTCCCTGCAGTTAGTTGCCTCATTGAATTTCCCCAATCGTTCCTTTGTGAGTTACGAAAAAACCCTAAATCCTTCATGGATACTTTTAGTACAAACACAGACAAGTTTAAGAAATTAAGATGTATGAGTCTGTCGCTACAGTGCATGGTTATTTGGGAGCATGGAAAAACTATCGCTTACTCAGGTACGACATGAAGTCTTTGAGTGTCCGCGTCTGTATACATGGGCGTGTGGACTTTGGATGTGCCATTTAAACAAATATCCTCCTCCAAAACCGCCTTGTTTTGAATTTACATTATGCACGGACGTGGCCAATCAAAACACTAATGGGCGATGTAGCATGAAACAGCCGTGAAATGAAATCAGGCTCGTCACAGGTCTAGTTTCCAAACCCTGTTTTTTCCCCCCAGTGTTGCTCTTTTCACCTCTGCAAAGTCTAAGATCGTTCACTGCCCAGAGACATAAAAGATTATTACCATATTTAAGTAAAACAGCATAATATTTGTTACACAGTCAATGGTTTTAAAGGTCAATTTAATTTCAAAATGAATTCACAAAAAAAAAAAATATGGGAACATTTACATGCCACTAAAACATCGAATATCACACACACTTCCATTCAAAAGTTTAGGATCTGTAAATCTCTTATGCTTACTAAGGGCCCGTCCACATGGAGATGAGTTTAGCTGTATACGCATAACTTTTGTATCGTATAGGCGTTTCATCCAGACGGATCCGGCGTTTTCAGAAGGTGAAACCGATATTTTTTGAAACCGGGTCCCAGAGTGGATAAATCTGAAAACGACGCCCTTGCCTTTTCGTGTGTACAGCCAATCCGTATATTTTGTGAAACGATGATGTCATCACCCCACGTGTCGACCCTTGTCAGACACGCTAACAGCACAGCAGCAACAACAACAACAACAACAACAACAACAACAACAACAACAACAACAACAACAACAACAACAACAACAACAACAACAACAACAACAACAACAACAACAACAACAACAACAACAACAACAACAACAACAGCGGACTCTAGATGCTTGTGTTCGTGCTGCAGAAGCTACTGAGCTAAAATAAAACATTATTTCTAAGCTTTACTAAGGTTTGTATACTGTGCGCAAGGTTTATGCGCATGTTCCAAGTCTTATTCTCCATTTTTAGTGTATCCATGTGGCAGAATTACAGTCCCCCATACTGATCTGGCATCGTTTTGAGTCGGTTTCAGTGGTTTCGTGTGTACGCAGATATTTCTTGAGACGAGAAAAAAAAAAGATTGGATAGGGAAAGCTCTGGCTTCAGTGTGGATGTAGCCTAAGACTGCGTTTATTTGATCAAAAGCAGTAATACTGCGAAATTTTACAATTTAAAATAATTCTTATAATGGCAAAGCTGAATTTTCAGCAGTCATTATTCCAGTCTTGTTACTAAGTGGTGGTAACCCTAAGCCTAGCAGAAAAGGCCAGCTCTGATCCTGAATTTCAAAATCTGTATGTTAACACATTCAGTTTCTTTGAGCTAACACCACTGTCACAAGTTTTTCCAAACCCAACAGTGTGGCGGCCATGAAAACTCTTGAGGGGGATGGGATGAAATGAGAGAAAAGGGAGAGAGTGAGGGAAAAAAGAGGAATACCCTGAGATTGTCTTGTTCTGTGTTGTTTCACAGAGGCCCCGTACGACCTCTTGGCCTCCATGCCCTGACCCTCTCACCTCCGCTATCGGCAAAGCAAAACAAAGCTCAGGGCTCCGGCTTTCAGACAGTCGGCTCATCCTACACCCACAAAACCCACCACAGAAGGGCACTGTGGCACACCCCTCCTATTCTTTGGAATTAGTGGTGTTTGCCAAGGTCATACTTAAGTTTCGGGTTTGTTCAAATCCATAAATTTGCATCACCTCTCCTGAACTATACAAACATTAATCCAGTGACTGGACATGAGATTTTCACATAGTAGGCAATAAAACAATCAATGCGCACACACAAATTCTTAATATGCTGTTACATTAGTAAAATTTCAGCAACATTTTCAGGCAAAAAAAGTCAATTGTCAACAGTGTCGTTATGTATGAAACACAGCTCACACAGAGCAGCTTTGTCAACACGGCCGAATTCTCATAAACCACTTGTTGCAAAATCTGCGCAGAGAAAATCCAGGTTGTGTGGAATCCTATTGAAATGACTGGAATTTATCTGCAAATATTCGCCGAACAACAGTAAATGTGACCGCACCTTTACACTGAAAGAGGGACTTGAGGATCAAATATCAGGGGTGGGTTCTTTTGACCTACCAACCATCCAGAACATTCTAGCAACCACATCGTGCTAAAAACACTAAGCACACCTTAGCAACCACATTAAAATGCCCAGGCAACCATCCAAAACAAAACATGACCCAAGTACCATGGAACAACCTGTTTTCTCCCTCGCCCAGCACTTTACACACACAGTCCTGCAATGAATGCTAATGAAATCAATAAATGTTCATATACATTTGTCACAGGAAGGCCCCAAACTCCTCCGTTTCTAAGCAGGTTGCTAAGAATGTAGGTGCGAATGGCTGTCTCAGTCCTGCTTGAAGCAAAGTGCTGCGTTCTGTGTGACAGCTTAATTGCTTAAACTAGCATGAAAGGATAAACTTTATTTTGCGCCAACTATTGCCAGAAGCCCTAATAAGCCTTCTCCAACTATGTTGGGTTACAAATAAAGCCAGACGGGGACTGAATCAAAGAGTGAAAGAGGCAGGAGGAGGTAGGGATGGAGAATGCAGTGAGTGCAATAACAGCCATCCTGGGGTCTACAAGGGGCTTTGCTGTTATTAGGGAGACTTTAGTAATTACAAGTGAAAAGGGACACTGTGTGTAAAGACCCATATATTTCACACCCTTTGTTCCTCCCCAAACAATTTCACTCAGAGACTTGCCACGTTGTTGCAGCCATGATTTGGCTCATACATGTAATGCTATATATAGAAACCTAAATATAATTTTCATTTACATAATAATATAAAATTTATTTACAACTCTAATTATTTCAGTAGGATTTGTACACAAATATTTTTAGACTGGTTTTGTGAACCGGTTCAAACTATTCATTAAAAATCTGACAAAACAAAAAACAAAAACGATTGGTTCACAAATCAAAAATCGTTATTACACAGATGATCCCATCATTTTCTCCTAAACATCTACTAACTCTGCCTTTGCTTCTTTTTTTTTTTTTTTTTTCAAGAAAATCACTTATTCTCACTATTCCATTATAGAGAAAATAAAAGAATGTAGTCTAGTATGATATATACAATTAAACAACAACCAAGCAACCATACAGAACATCATAAATCGGTTCAACAGACTCATAAAAAAAAAAAAAAAAAAAAAAAAAAATCGGATTCAAAAGAAGCTTCCACAGATGATTCCATTACTTTCCTCTAAATGTCCACGTCCACTAACTCCCTTTGCTTCTTTTTTTTCCAGGCACATCCCTTGGTTCTCATTATTCCATTATAGAGAAAATAACAAAGAAGTCTATTATGATATATCCAATTATATAATATATACAATTCACTTTTTTCACACAGATCCTGTTCTGTTACTGATGATTCTACTTTATTTCTCTATTTCCAGGCTTAATTTTATTGTATATTATAGTCTTTCACATTAAAGTTTTTTTTTCCCATTGAACAATTAAAGTAAGAATTATGGTGTTTGTGTTACAAATGGCCAGTAAATCTGTCTCTCCCTCCTGACCCCAGGGGTTGTGTTGTGTGTAATCCGTGTCAGTGTGGTGGTAAATGGGTCTCCACGCCTGTAGAGCAGGGCTGTGAGGTGACACCAGTGCAGACACGCCAGGGCTGGAGACCAGACAGCTTTATTAACACAGAGAGACGGAAAGCCAGCAGTCACAGACACCTACAGAGGATGGAAATATACTTGTCCTATATAGAAAGGCATCTGAAAGCAAGGAAGAATGTTGAAGGATTTGCACAAAGAACCTCTATTATAATTTTACAAGGACACATCTAACATCTAAAATGGATGAATGTCTTTAAGATTAAGGAAGACTTCATTATAACTTTTATTAAATTAAATAATGCTCTACAGATCCAGTAAATGTACATCAAAAGTAGAAATGTCATAGAACTTTGACTCATTTATTTTCATATACACTCACACATTATAAAGTCTGAGTTCACAATTTTCAAAGAAAAAAACGTCACGGTTCGATACGAGTTCAGTACATTTACATGTTTGGTACAATTAGCGTACTTTCCGTGAAGCTTGTGGAGCGCGTAACAAAAAATGAATTGAAACGCGGCGTATAGGCTACTAGCAAGCTCTTGCATGCCATCTGAAGTCTTGTTTTGGGGTGGTGCATAGATCATCTCTTCTTCTGCTCTTTTTCCTGTTGTGGTGGTTAGCAACAGCGTTGCATTACCATGCGCACCCCCTTCTGGATTGGAGTGTGGATCTCCTTTGACCGTAAACTGTAAACACCGAACAGTGACGTACGTACCGTGACGTTCGAGACGAACACATGTACCAGTACACCCCTAGCGCCTTCATATGAAAACATATTAGATACTGTAAAACATTTGTATAAGGTGGTTCTGTAATTCGTGGCTTGAAAGAGTTTATAGCCATCTAAAAGGGGAGATGAACACTCAAAGACATCTCAGATAAGCAGAAAGTCTGACAGAGAGGGAGAGTTTAATGGACGGATAAACCAACAAGGTCCTGCTGTTGACTTGCTTTTTTTTTTTTTTTATGGTGTGGAGAGTCGTAACAGGATCTGTTTGTTCAGTGGGGTTTTTAGCCTGGGTGCCAAACTGTTCACCAAACACAGGTTAACAAAGTGTACACAGCGTGACCTCTCTACAGGATCATCATCATCATCATCATCAATGGAAATTCACTAAATCACTTGTTTATTATTTATACATTTATTTACAAGAGATTAATTACCTCATGCTTTACGTTTTAAGAATCTTTAATACATTAGAATTATAAATATGTGTATCTAGTATTTACATCATACTCAAATCAATGCACCGTTCACCTCTTCAGCACAAACACTGATGGAGATTCAGCTAAACTTAGATTTATACGGAATGCTTTTTGCTTGAGTGTATTTACCTTGGTGTTGAAGCCCATTGCGTTCTGGGAGGTTTTATAGAGTTCGGGGTATTTGAGCATGTTCTCTTTCCTGCAGGAGCGCTCGAAGATGCCCAGAGTCAGAGGAGGCAAAGCCGTGAAGATCTGATAAATACACAATCACATAAAATTTAAGTCAAGATTCTAAAAGAAATACAATGAGGTCCAAAAATCACATTACAAATCTGGAAATTAAACAAATTAAACTGAACGTTTAATTATGCACATAATATAATTTGCAATGAAAATAAATTGTACTAAATTAGAAGAATGTAAAACAGAAGCACTTTCACTAGTAGTTTCAGACATTTGGGCATTTTCAAGACATTATCCTAGGATATTACTCTAAAAGTTCTCATTACAGAAATTACTTATGAAAAACTGCTTGATAAAACAAACAAATGAAAACCGAATGAATGAATGAATGAATGAATACCGAATGAATGAATGAAAACCGAATGAACAAATGAAAGCCAAATGAATGATAGAATGAATACCGAATGAACGAATGAAAGCTGAATGAATGAATGCATGAAAACCAAATGAAAGAATGAGTGAAATCTGATTGAATGATAAGCAAATGAATGAATGAAAGAAAACCGAATGAATGCATGAAAACCTAATGTATTCATGAAAACCTATATGCATGAAAACCACATGAATGAATGAAAAGTGAATAAATGAAAAGAAAATGAATTAATGAAAGAAAACCAAATAAATAAATGAATTCCGAAATATAAATAAACACCTAAAAATTCATATCAGCCTAACAGGACTATTTCCCCGCCTGAGCACCAGACATTTTCCCCTTGTCTGTCTTTTTCGTTTGCTTGCTTGGTGCAGCTCAATGAGCATGTAACTTTCTGGCATTTATCGTATTTGCGCTCCATGTGCAAAAATTATTCTGAACGAACATCTGCCACTCTGCCTGCAGCCTGTTAGCAGATCTCCTGGATGCTTTCATTTTTTCTGTGGTGCTCTAACGTTTCTGCGTGCAGCAGCTGTTGAAAGCGAGAGGGGTGGTATTATGGTCCAGAGAGGGTTGCGGGGTCAGCTGTAAGTGTCTCTCATTGGCCCAGCTGGAGCTGCCTGGCTGTGGTTGACATGGTCTGCTGGGCTTCTCCATTCAGGGGTGGTTTTGGCCTGTTGCATCCAACAGACCCCCTCTGACGTGATGGAATTCCTCCTCTCTCAGATAAAGAGAGAATGCACCGGGCCGAGTTGTTACGGGCCTCACAACGCCAATGATCCATTACATGGGGCTGATGGGAAGCAGTGTTCACATTTTGTTCTTTGTTCAGGCGTAAAGAAATAATTTCTCGGGAAAATCAGCGATTCGGGTGGCTTAGTCATTTTTCCTGCTGCGTATCTTTGATTGTTTATGCAAGATGGAAAAACGTACTCCACCCGAAGCGTTTTTTTTTCCTTCCTGTTGAAAACTTGTTAATTAACAGCATCAATTCCTATCACCAAACCCAAAGGCAGCCCAGTTCATCGGACTCCACCCAAACGGCCATGTGTGTGTATTTAAATGTGTCTGGATTCAACCTGTTCCTTTATCATCCACCGCTGACCTGTTTAACGCAGTTCTTTGGGGCATGAGCGTCTGTTGTTGCAGCACATTCAGGACATAGTTCTGCGCACGGAGGGAATATGGACTTGACAAGCGGTCATAAATAAGAGGGAGATTTTTCAGGATGGCGCTGACACGGGCCACAGTAAAGGAGCCGTCTGGGGTGCCGCGGCTAATGAGTTTCTTGCCTGAGCGCGACAGGGGAGGCGTTTTAACACATTCCCTCTCACGGTAATGAAGAGGGGAGAGTAAATCACACACCCCCACACACACACAGATGTGTGAACGCAAACACATGCATGCACTCTTACCACGTTGTACAGGCCGATGCACCAGCGTTCAAAGAGAATCTGACCGGAGAAGCCATTCACAAATGCAAACCAGATCTGAAAGACAAAAATATAACACAATGGTAAATGATCCATGTCAAAATATAAAACAAGATTTAGCATTTTACTCTACTGTGTAAAACACATTACAACACAAAAAAAGAAAATTACAAAAAATATTTTTATATAATAATTTATTTATACATTTATAAAGAAAAATACAATAAAAAATCGTTCAAAAACGAGTCTTTTAGTATATGTAATGAAATGAATTTGGTGGGAGGGGAAGGTAACTATATGCTTCCTAAGTCGTCCTAAAGGAAAAGGCAACATATTAAAAGGGCAATGACAGGCCATATGATAATCATTACTACACAAATGTGTGACTAAAAGGTAAATATATACCATCATTAATCATATATTCCCCACTTTGTGTGCGCTTAACTCTGGCTCCTAGCGGATTTTAATTTAGGTTGATCGATGGCTGTTGTTTTCTGTGGGGCCTCTCAGTGCTCGAAATTACCCGAGAGAGCGATCTCTCATGAAACCGGCAGTGGACTGACCCCATCAGTCCTTTCTACAGTCTCATACACTGGATCACTGCAAATGGTTTGTTCCAAGATCAGTCTTGCAGGATAAATAAGCCAGCTTTGCGTCACTTTTTCATATATACAGTGCGGACCAAAAGTCAGAGACCACTACTGAAAAACAATGGTACTGTGCATTTTTATAATATAATACTTTTTATTATTTTAATACTTTTAGTAATACTTAGTAAGCAAGCAAGCAAACAAACAAATGTATATATATAAAATATTTGTTTATAAATATACACATTCATATTACCCTACATATGATAAAAAGATTAATAGTCTACTATCAATAAGAACAGCTGTGAGATGACACATGCAATAACAGTTAAGCTCCTGCTATAGCAAACATACTGCTTAGGTTTTCAAAACATCTAAACATAGAGAAGCTCCACTCTCTTGTCATGCGAAGACACAAACTGCACTTAACACATCATTACTCAGCAGACAACCCTGGGCGTTAGTGTTGGAGGTAAGAAAGAGACAGAGAGAGAGACTTCAACAGTTCCCATGACTTCAGCCAGAGGGAATCATAGCGGCTCGTAAATCAGACACTCCATTTCCCACCTTGATCAACCCCCAGTGTCTCATTACACAAACAACTGATCACAAAAAATGAATTTAAGACTGTACCAAAATAATAGATCAGTGCAAAAGGACTAGATCTAACATTTTAAAGAAAAAAAGATGCAAGTTATTGGGCTTAAGGGTGGAGACCAGGGAGAAGACCACAACTGAATAGGAGAAGAGAGAAAATGTGTATCTAAACCATATGCCACGAAGATGGAGTTCATCACTTAATACCTCTATTAGTTTAACTAGTCTGGCACATAACTCTGTCACAGTCATCTAGAAACTGGAGAATGTGATAATGTCACACAGCAGCTGTTATAAAGACAGCAATTTAGAGTGGATAAAATCAGTCATAATCAAAAATCCTGTGTCCGAATGGAAAAATCAAGACACATCAGATAGGGCAAAACACAGGGTCATTGGATATCAAATTTTAATCAGACAGTTCTCCAAAAATTAAAATTACAATCTAGACTACGGTTCAAAAGTTTAGGGTCAGAAACATTTTTTAACATTTCAAAAGAAGTCTCTTATGCTTACCAAATCAGCATTTAATTAATCAAAAATAGAGGAAAAGTATTGTGAAATATTATTACAATGTAAAATAATGGTTTTCTATTTTAATATATTTTAAAATGTAATCAATTTCTGTCATGGCAAAGCTGAATATTTATCATTACTCCAGTCTTTAGTGTCACA
Source organism: Ctenopharyngodon idella (assembly GCF_019924925.1). Lineage (NCBI taxonomy): Eukaryota > Metazoa > Chordata > Actinopteri > Cypriniformes > Xenocyprididae > Ctenopharyngodon > Ctenopharyngodon idella. The sequence goes on along the minus strand of NC_067233.1, from coordinate 14,868,847 downwards.
TGATCCTTCAGAAATCATTCTAATATGCTGATTTGGTGCTTGAGAAAACTGTTGAAAACAGTTGTGCTGCTTAATATTTTTTCTAGAAAACCAAACATGATTTTTCTTTTTTTTTTTTTTTTTTCTCAGGATTTTTTCATGAATAGAAGGTAGGGATGATTTTCTTTTTTACTGAAACAGAAATGAAACTTTTCATTTAGCTGAAAACAAACAGAAAATAAAGTTTTGGTAAATACATTTGGATAACTAGTAATTACTGTTCAGGGTGTTGTATAATCGTGCACAGGATTCTTTCATGAAGAGAATTTTTGTAACAATGTAAAAGTCTTGTTTTTGAACAATTTCATGCATCCTTGCTGAATAAAGCAAAGGAAACAACTTACTTACCAAAAAAAAAAAAACAACTTACTGACCCCATAATTTAAATGGTGGTGTGTATGACTTTCCATCCGTAGACCACAAAAGTAGACGTTTGACAATATGTCAAGCTTCAAAACTGACAGCACCATTTAAATGACATAGCCATAGCCAATTCAAAATTTGAGTCTCATGACATCTTTACATTATCAACAGATTGAAATTTAAGTTTAAGTTAAATTCCTGCCGTCGCAAAGATTATTAGTGAACAACTACATAATTCTTCCAAACAAATCTTTCATACACCGTCAGAAGGCTTAGAAAATAGTGCCATATGGAGTCATATGGAGTACCGGTAATTTTATAAAACTTTTATTGTGCTCCATCACATTTTTGGATCTGTAAAGCCTCTGGTCATCATTCAGTTTCCTTGTATGAAAAAGAAGTCTGAACATACTATCAAACATCTCTTTTTGTGGTCTACGGAAAAAAGAAAAACATGCAGGTTTGGAATGACATAATGGTGAGTAAATGATGAAAAAATTTCCCATTTAAATGAATAAGAAATACTCCAGTCACAGCTCAGATCTTGAGAAGCACTATTCAACTTTTGCTTGTGAGCTTCTCACTTTCCTGTATTTTGGACCATAGTCATTGTGAAAATATCTGTGTGGACCAACCAACCTTCAGTATGTGTGTGTGAGAGGCTCGACTGTTGAGCAGACCCCAGGATTACTGTGCAGTGCCACGGCCAGGCAGACATTTCCTCGCTTCATTTAACTCCATTATGAAAGCGTGAATTGCTACAAATTTTTTGGGTTTTGACAGAACCCCCTACGACTGCAGCCCCCGCCGGTCCTCACACACACAGCACACCCACTAGCCCCTCATCTAATAGAGCGAGCCAATGCGTGAAAATGTTCCCAAAACAAATGTCTGTCACCCCTCCCCTCCGGCCGCATCGTAGAGAAAGAAAGAGAGAGGAAGAGAGGAGGACCGGCCGCACTCCCCCGATGCGTCCCCCCCCAACGTCCACGCCCACCCGTTCCAACTCCCATTTTCCTTTCCATCAGGTGCATTCTACCGTGATATTGTTTTTAAAAGAGATTTGCTGCTTCTGAAATCCTTTCGCACACAGTAACATGAATAAATTACCAATATCACATCACGCGTTATGTTGTTTTCCTCCTCGCAAGCAAATTCTGCACTTGAGAAATCCCTCACATACACGAATTGATCAAAAGCCACACACGAAACACCAGTTTCATGGCCAACGGCATGCTGGTAGTCAAACAGGTGGGTCAGAGAGCTGAATTAATGAGAGTCTGCTTCATTGAGGGGCTATGGGCTGCAGGATATTGTTGTGCTAAGTCAAAATAAAGCCTCTATTCATGAGCAGCAGTACATGCATATGAGAGAGCGTTTTGGCCTGGTCCTCTGGGTCCTGTGAGTGCCCCTCTCTCCCGCTTCCTTCAATGAGAAGGATTCATTGATTTGCTCATTAGGGATCGAGGACATAGTGTGGAGGGCTCTCTCTTTCTTCTCCTCCTCTGGCTCATTCAGAGCGGTTTGGCGTGGAGGTGTGACTGCCTTCTACCCTCCGCTGCACAATCTGAAAAAGCATGGTGTGTGTGTGAGAGAGCAGGATTGTGTGTCCCCATGAGACTCGTCCAGAGGGGCTCTTGCCGTATTTTTCAGGGAATTTTGAAATCAGTGATTCCACCCCCGTCCTCTGTACAAGGTTGGGCGGGAAGGACCCAAAGGGAAAAGACAATAAGACAGCACCTCTTTGCTTCTTTACCATGTGTCTACTCGAAAATCCAGCTAAAACTAGCTTAGCTGTGCTCTGGAACATGGCAGCTGGTCCAGCGAATCTAGCTGACCTTGGATCAGCAATAAAAAAAAACCAGTTTGACCACTTTAATCTGGTATTAGTTCATTTTTCCAGTGGGATGCTTGATCAAGATGGCCTGGTATCTCAGGCTACAAACCACCACCAATTATTTATAACAAAACTTCATAAAATATAAAAGGCAGCTACATATTTTCAAGCAGAAAACACAATTTAAAGTGTGCAAGAAAAATATAAAAAGGGATATTATAAAAGAGAACAAAACCAAAAATCTTTATATTGCCATTGTTCTGAAGCAAATTATTAAATAATTATTTGGAAAACATTTATATCATGTTATATATACTTAAAGTTTAAGATATTTGTTTTTAAAAAGTGAGGGCTGTCATTAGAATAAAATAAATCACAAACTCACGATTTCTGTCTTTTAAAAGTCTGTTAAAAGCAGAATGAAATGGCAATATCAAATTCAATGAATGTGCAAAAATATATACATATTAAGGGCACACGTTAACTTTGACAGCCCTGAGTATAGACCTTATGCACCAGAGAAACAAGCGTGAAGCCATCTTTAAAATTCTGTGTTTGGGCATTGCTGTTGAAGAGTAATTAGCTAGTGAAGTGGATTTACTTATTGCAGAGTTATCAAAAGTTATTATGAACATTGTAATGTTTGAAGCGGATGACATAACAAATGTCAATAGACCGGGAAGATTTTAAAATGAGATGCTCATTCATAAATCCATAAGATCTTACCTTCATGCTATGGAAATACAAACCGGAAAACAGAACAACGAGCGCAGAGCTGAAAAGGGACGAGGCTACATAAGGTTTATACACTGAGCAATTTTTCTTGATGTACCACTAATCAAAAAGCTTGCGGTCAGTATTATTATTATTATTTTTTTCAATTTTAATTAATACTTTTATTGAGCATGGATGCATTCTATGAAAGTGACAGTAAAGACATTTAGAATGTTACAAAACTTTTTTTCAAATAAATGTTGTTCTCTTAAACTTTCTATTCAAAGAATCCTTAAAGTATCACGTTTTCCACAAAAATATTAAGGAGAACAACTGTTTTCAACATTAAGAAGAACGCCAAGTCAGCATATTAGAATGATTTCTAAAGTATCATGTAAAACTGAAATCTGGAGTAATGGCTGCTGACAATACTAACCCAAAACTTTTGAACAGTAGTGTAAAACTCAAAAAATCTCCAGAAAACCTAAGAAATGCGGGAAAGACAATAAGAACGGCCAATTGAATTGCAAGTGTGAGTGACAGAAGAATGGAAAGAACCAGCTGGGTGTTTTATAATGATGGCACCAGTGAGACTGCCTCCTCTCTCAGGCCTGCAGTCTTTCTCTAAGCCTGCTGCTCTGCCTGAATGAGGCTCTTGTAATTACCTCAGAAATGCTACTTGTCCATCAGCCCTGCCGGTGCCTGCTGAAGAGCTGTCAATCAAGCTCTCAAGAGCCCAGCAGGATAATGACAGCAAGCACAGCAATTTGGTTGTAAGAGGGGCTTTTTGCATGTCTCAAAGCAGCAAATCCAACTAAGTTTCTGATTTTTTTTTTTTTTTTTTTTTCCCCGGTTAATTTTTGCTCATGTTGAAAGAATGCAAGACCACAAACCAGGGACTAAACAAACCAGCATGACAAATGTTTAAATTAACCCAAACTTATTTGTCTGACAATGTAAGGAAGATCATGTGTGCTATGGTGTGGTTACATCTGGAAAAAAACTTCTATCTGGAATAATACAAACCATTCTAGTGCTCTGTTTCAAAACCTAGTGAGCTGCCCTGTAGTCTACTGCCTACAAAGATAGCTCCCTTCTTAGAAAGAATACTAACTAAAATAAAACCAAGTAACTGATTTGAACTGACTGAAGACTATTCATTGGCAGCAACTCTGCGCACCACCTACATACACTACTGTTCAAAAGTTTGGGGTCTGAAAAAATGTTTTTGAAAAATGTCTCTTAGGCTAATCAAGGGTGAATTTATTTGATCAAAAATAGTCAAAACAGTACTATTTTGAAATAAATGCAGTCTTCAGTGTAATGATTATTAAGAAATCATTCTAAATATGCTGATTTGGTGCTTAAGAAATGTTGTATTTTATTTCTTGACCAAAATAAGGACATCTTAAAAGTAAGAACAAAATCTTTGTGCCAGAAATGCAGCTATGATGCCTTGAAAAGACGTCTTGGTCATCTAAATATGCTGAGCCTCTATTTGTTTTGAATTCAGCGGATAGGCAACACCTTGATAAAGTACTACAGCATTTTGGATGACTAAAAAAAGATAAGATGCGCACAAATAACCAAACGTTCAGAAGGCTAAAATGGCCACTAACATCCTTATTTCACTTCCTTGACGTTAAAATCTGGAAAAATTAGATGAAGAAAAGCCTACACGGACTCAAAGGTAAACCTATTAGGACGACAAATGTATCCCTTTAACCGACCCTTGGGAAGCAAGTGTCTTGAATGTCAGGCCCTTACAAACCGAGGTGTTTTTGGTGTGAGGCAAGGAAACAGTAAAGTTTTGGCCTATTATATTTGAAAAGCCCCTTATGGAGAGGGGGAGTGCATTTTCTGCTCATAACAAAAGATGGGTTGAGGAGGAGATACATTCACCTCCAGGAGCAGGGTGCTTTTCAGTTCTCTTGGAGATTCAAAAGCAGAGCTTAAAGAGAAAAGGACAAAAAGGAAAAGTGGCTAGAAGTATTCGAAGGGTGTGTTCGAGTAAGGCCGTTTACTGGACCTAGTTGTTCCTGTGCCACCTCTTATGCAAATTAAGAAAAAAGAGAAGGAAGGAGATGCTTGTTTCTTGATTGATGAGAAAGTGTGAAATGCGATCACAGTCAGAAATGTTTGTGTTCAAGGGGAGCTTTCATTGTGGAACAAAATACACCAACCCCACGGCAAAACCCAGAAGAAAAGTACATGAAAGCCACTCCGCATGACTTGTAACGAAAATGTTTAAAATATCATATTCATTGAGCGATAATTGCTTACAGCTACAGGGCTCCAAGATTCCCACAGATTTAATCCACTGAGTTTTAAAATGAAGGCAAAGAATCATCATGACTTCACTACATTTGTGAACAAAGACCACAGCAGCTTCCCACATCTAAACAGCATAGACGCGTGTAAACAGGAAAAAGCCATGAAATGGGCCGAACTGCCTCACAAACCCTACCATGCTGTATCATTCAGTGAGGGCAGAAGAAAACAATGGTCATCTGATTCATCTCCTCATTCTTGTTCTCACAATCTACAGCAGCACTGGATGCCAACAGAGAGAAATCTAAGGGGCTTTTCAGAGATTTACCACAGCACATAAAACAAAATCAAGATGAAGGGAAAAGGGTCTACGGGTCAAGTGGCACACAAGAGCAAAAGGGCCGAGGGGAAAAAAGATGGATTTTTGAAGTGCTCATGTTTCTGCTGGGATTGTAGCTCATGAATACTGGTGTTGGTCTGTTTCAAATCTTAGTGAGTTGACTACAGAGGGAACATTTTATGCAAGAATGATAAAATACGTGGATAAAGCATTAACTGCACAGCTAATGTGAATGCTTTACTCTTTACTTGGTTGCCTTAGATATTAAACAGCCTCTTGTTTTTGTCCGGAAGTGAAGAGAGAAATATGAAAATGCTCAGCAAGTTTATTCCAGCAAAATCATATTGTGCTAAATGCATACTAGCACAAGGCTAGCATGACCAAAGGTCCATTTCATGTATTTCAAAGACCTCTGACATTAAACAGAGACCTAAATGGCCTGATGTTGCTTCCAGACCGTTAGTCTACTACTATCTCTTCTTTCAGCTTGAGGAAACCTAAAGCTTGTCCTCAAGGTGTAATGTCTCCTAAACCAAGTGTGTTGCAGATCAAAACGGCCAAACGCGCCTCATGATAAAGCTGGTGCTGATAGCAGCCCTTTAACTTGTCAGGTCAGGTCTCTGAACCGGCTATCAGCACCAGGCCTGGAAACTGTCAAATACCATCACAGATGGATGGCCTGTGGGCTTCACATCGACAGACCCCGCATTCCTACAGCAAGACGGAGACTCTCCACTACCGACATGCATGCAATGCTAGTTAATTTAATCAAGGAGTGGTTATTCAATCTTCTTGAAAAAATACATTAATGGTTAATGGAATAACAGGCTTGGTGCTTAGTCATCCATTTTGTTTGGTTCATGAGTTTGAAACAACATGAGAGAGAAGTAGACAACAATTTTCATTTTTGGGTGAAAATCAACAATTTTATATTGTGTGAAGAGACCTTCTTACCTCAATAATGTACAGCACAATGTTTTTGTAGAAGCAATACAGGATGCACTTGGCAACGCGGTTGTAATTCCAAGCACCGTGAACCAGCAGAAGATTCTTCAAGTACTTGAACTGAGAGAGAGAGGGGAGGACAGAGATAAGTTCATTAAGGCCTATCGTTTACACAAGATCTGCAGTTCCCTGGCCAACAATGAAAGCGGTTTTGGATTTGAAAATAAAGAGACAATCTTATCCATGCTGGGCAACAGGAAGCCTGGAGTTGCAGGGACAAAACCAACACTCTCTCACCCATATTCCTGAGAATTCCAGCAACAATCTGTCATGTGAGACTTTGTTAGTTGTTGAAAAGCAGAGGAAGAGAGAAAAGCTTTTGCAGCTTTACAAAGAAAATACATTTTAAGTTTTTTGGGTTACTACACTAAGGCCCGGTTTCACAGACAGGGCTTAGACTAAGCCAGGATTAGGCCTTAGTTCAATTAGGGCATTTAAGTAGCTTTTATAAACGAACCCTAGAAAAATACTTTACTGGTGTGCATCTTGAGACAAAACAATAACACTGGCATATTTTAAAATATGTTAGTGCAAGCTGCTTTCAATTGAAACAGCTCAAACATGCATTTTAGTCTAGGACTAGCTTAAGCCTCGTCTGTGAAACCGGGGTTATGTATTTTATAATAACTGCCTTATATTTTAAAAAGTTTATCAGGTTGGTCAGCTGGCCAATGAGAATTATTATAAATCCGCTCATCATGAAATCTAACAAACGAATTTATATTCAAATGGTACTACTCAGAACGGAACCCAACACCCAAACTGTAGATATAAACTGCTTAAATCATCTGGATTCTGTCAGATTTACTGAATATAAAGTTTTGTTTGTGTTGCTGTCACTGTGTGTTTGACTTTCATCAAGCCAGACAGATGTCTTTTTTCAAACAGTCGATGAGTAGTTCACTCCAGTTTATAATGTTGCTTCATAAACGCTTATATTACAAAAGATTGTGTTGATAAATATATTTACAGAGCATTTCTGCTGAGTTTAGCACACTACATGCCAAAAACAGGCTCAGCACCAAAACACTATTTCACAGTACAAAGCTGCTTAGGTGGAGAAAGTGAACACTGTGTGATTATACATGCACAACAATATGCTGAAAAATCATAAAATTGTGTTTTTTTCTGGTTTTGACATCAAAATCTGTGCTTTGTTCACTAAATAAGCCCCCATAATGCTGATAAAGATGTTTACATGTAGAGCAAAATCAGGTTATTTGGGATAAATCTTTACATATTTTTTTCATTAAGCAGTTAATGAAATTAAACCAATAATAGAAAACAACTGACATGACCTTACAAGTTATAAGTTGCAAAGTGTAACGGATGCAAGCTTGTGCGTGTAAAACACTCACTATAACCTATTGCAGAAATAAATGCAATATGCAAACAGCTGAACTTGTACAGGTGCTCAAGATTAGCGGCTTACTTGACCCTCCATGACAGCGCAAACAAGTAATGTGTTATATGTAAACATGATCAAAGGCGTTATCGATGATCTAGGGATACCATGTTTTATTTCCTCAAGAGCACCCTGAATGTGACAGTGTTATAAACACCATTCCTGTAAAACAAACAGCTGGGTCACTCCTACGAAGGCAGGAACAGCAGGGTGGGATGTAAGGGGTATGGAGGGCCTTTGAGGGGCACAGGGGTTGTTTGACCTCTGTATGTGAGGAGAGCGAGTTGATGACAGACAGACTGCAGTGGAGTCTTAAATTCTGCTGATCTTTGGAGGGCCTAATGTGGGGCTGAAGCACAGGATGAAGAACAGCAGTGTTCCTGCATACTGACTTATCCATCACATAAACAATATAATCACATTTTCAAAGTGGTCCCCAAACAAAACTAAAGATCCTGGGTTTAAAACAAATTAATACAGCAGTGATGGTGCAACACCAGTAGTGTGATATTATTTATATCAAGGGCTTTTTAATCCCTGTAATTCCTAACATATGAAACATTTAGACATAATATAAGTTTGCATACATGTTTTTATTGACTATCGTATTGGATACATCAGGGTTTTTTATGGCTTATATAGGAGAACATTGAACTCACAGAAGAGGATAAAATACCATATTTTAATTCAGGGGACCAAACTAAGCAAAAATATGCAATTTGGTGCAATTTCTGTTATTAATATGGCCAAAAAATAACATGACAGCTTTCTGACAGCTTGTAACATAAATCAACTATCTTTAGAACAGTATTTCAGAATACTTATATATATATAAAATTCAGAATACTTATGCATATACTTATATGCATATAAATATCAGTTGCCAGTTGTATCAGTTGTATAGTTGTATATCCCCCAGTAATACGTCTTAAAGGGTTAGTTCACCCAAAAATGAAAATAATGTCATTTATTACTCACCCTCATGTCGTTCTACACCCTCAAGACGTTTGTTCATCTTCAGAACATAAATTAAGATATTTTTGATGAACCTGTTGGCTCAATGAGGCCACTATTGAGAGCAAAGCCACCGAACCTCTCAAGGTCCATAAAGGTACTAAAAACATATTTAAAACCGTTCATGTGAGTTCAGTGGTTCTACCTTAATATTATAAAGCGACGAGAATACTTTTTGTGCGCCAAAACAAAACAAAATAATCAATGGCCGATTTCAAAACACTGCTTCTGAGCTTTACGAATCTTTTGTTTCGAATTAGTGATTCGGATCTCCTATCAAATGGTTAAACTGCTGAAATCACGTGACTCTGGCGCTCCGAACCACTGATTTGAAACAAAAGATTCGCAAAGCTTCGGAGCAGTGTTTTGAAATCGGCCATCACTAGATATTGTTGACAAGTCGTTATTTTGTTTTTTTGGCGCACAAAAAGTATTCTCGTTGCTTTATTATATTAAGGTAGAACCACCGTACTCACATGAACTGTTTTAAATGTTTTTAGTACCTTTATGTATCTTGAGAGGTTCAGTGGCTTTGCTCTCAATAGTGACCTCATTGAGCCATCGGATTTCATCAAAAATATCTTCATTTGTGTTCTGAAGATGAACGAAGGTCTTAGGGGTGCAGAACGACATGAGGGTGAGTCATTAATGACAGAATTTTCATTTTTGTATTTAATATTTAAACGCTTAGTTTTCTTAGTATTCTGCTCAAGCTGTGTAGATATGTAGTTTTATATTTATTAAATTTTAATTATAATATTTTTTATTTATTGTACACACAATAGTAGTAGTAGTAGTAAATAGCAGACCACAATGTACTGTATGTTTAAGATCTTAATCTAGTTTAACAATTGATGAGAAGCAGCATTGTGCGAAGCCTTACAGTGCAAAACAACACTGGATTTAAGATGATGCACGCATACTTGCTGACAGTAGTGTACATAAAAGTTTGACGTCTGATCCAGTACATATCATATGAGCCATTTTGCTGGAAGGCAGTTCAGGTGACTTTCTATGAACCTACCCGCATTCCCCACCACCTCCACCCGCCTCTACCTACAATACGATGAGGGCACTTAAGAAAAGACAAGATGCTTTCTTGAGTAATCCGATGCATGAGGCCAGTGAACGGACGGCTCGGGGCAGTAAAGAAAAACAAGTGTGAGGAGGGATGTTTCCATGAACTGCACAAAACAATGTGAGACGAGGGAAAGAGATCGAGAGCGATGTTGACAGTGATCCGCGACACCTGAGCTCTTCTTTTGGAAAACGCACAATGAAGATTATGCTCTATCAAAATCTGTGAATTACAAAACATCTTTTTAATTAAGTTTACATAAGAAGGACAGGTCTCGTTTCACAGAGAACACTCCAGCTATGTAAACTGACCTGACCGACCCGTTTTGCTATCTCAAGACTGCAGAATCTATGAGCCGTGGGTTTTAAACTTTCAACCTAGATACACAATCTAGAACCAGATTCATTTTCTGGGAGGCGCACTGTAGTGACATGAGACAGAAGTATTAGTTTACACAGGGAACTGATAATGGCTTCAGTTTTAGAAGCATTTACATTTTCTTTGTAATTTATTTCTTAATAATTTATAATTTTTCAGTAATTTAAAATGATTGTCATTTTTGGCAGTCAGTTATTTAATTTACTCACTCTTATTCTTTCTTCCTGCAGGCAAGTGTAATTTGATGGTTTCTCACCTGTGCAATAGAGTAGTCTGATGAGTTGGCAGCCTGCAGTCCTTCATTTCCAGAGATGCCAACACCCACATGGGCGGTCTGGATCATGCCCACATCATTGGCTCCATCGCCAATAGCCAGAGTGATCACTTTCACCTGTTTCTTTACCATCTCAACCACCTCAGACTTCTGCAGAGGCGAAACCCTGGGGAAAAAAAACAAAAAAAACAATTTGTAATCTTTGCTCTAATGCGGACCATTGTTGAAACATTTGTTTTAACATTTCTCTACGGCTGAAATTTATATTTTATACATCACAAGGAAAAAGATGAGAGATTTATAGCATAACTGCATTTTTGCAATGGTGCCTTTACAGAGGGATCTGAGGCAATTTTTCTTGTTGCCAATTATTAGTGCTGACAACCATTTGATTTCTTGGCCGTGTGTTGTGACCTCAACAGCTGTGGTCACATCTCAACTTCATATGATGAATTTGTCTCTTCAAAAAGAAAGGTTAAAAGAGGACCACAAACTATCACACTAAAATTCACTGCTCAAATAGTAAATTAAAATGACTGGCACTTGAAAGTATCGCTTCTGCTTACCATTTAGAAACATTCCCATCATTGTCTTTTGAAAGAAAAATACAACCCTTTTTTTGTCTTAAAAAAAGAAAGAAAATAACTGTTTTCTATTTGAATATATATATTTATTCAAGTGATAGCAAAGCTGAATTTTCATCAGCCATTAATTCAGTCTTCAGTGTCACATGAGCCTTCAGAAATCATTCTAATGCCAATTTGGTGCTCAAGAAACATTTCTTATCATCACCGTTAAACAGTTGTGCTGCTTAATATTTCGGTGGGAACCAAGACACATTTTCAGTTTTCATGTTTAGGATTCTTTGATGAATAGAAAGTTCAAAAGAACAGTATTTATTTGAAATAGAAACGTACAAGTAAAGTCTTTATTTGCACTTTCAAATGGATCTTTGCTGAATAAAAGTACTTTATTCATTAAAAAAAATAGTAGTGTATGTCCTATTATTTCATTTGTGACAGATTTTTAAAATAACACTCTGATTCAAACTGATTTACTAATGAGTAATTTGACCATTTTGTGCGATGGTGTGAGTAGCTACGTTTACATGGACACTTCTTCCTTCAAACTGAATGAATTCGTTCCAATTGATGAATCCGAACGTAGTGTTTACATGAACGCGCGTTTATGTCACAAGCTTCTGATCGGATTTAATCTTTTGACATGCGCTTACAGCACAAATACACAGTTTCCCGCTGTTGTTGTTATCCTGCTCCACTTCACAGATGACGAGTGAAAAGAATTTCAGAATGACAGGACACTCACTTATGACACTTTATTCAATGGGAAGAACAGCTCGTTCCGTGAGTCACACGTTATTACGCTATTTCTGCGTCATTGCACATGCACAGTACTCTCCAGTTTCGGTTTTCAACCCGATCAGGTGTTTACCTCTCGACTGGATTACAAAAGGAATAAACTACCCCTCACAATCCGAATGAAATTATAATCAGATTTGGCCAATTCATTCCAATTGACATGGTTACATGCGACTTTTTCCATTCCAACTGTACTACATACCGATTACAATCGGATTATTAGGGTCCATGTAAACGCAGCTAGTGATTCAGTCAAAAAAAAAAAAAAAAGTTTTACATAAATTCTGGACATGAGTAATTTCCAGCTTAAATATTTTAGAGAAACCAGAAAACAAGAAAAATGTCTATTTACTATAGAAAGACATTTCCAGAACTTATTCATTTTCCAGGCCTGGAAAAGAGAAGTTGGATATTTCCAGGTTTTCTTGAGTGTGGGAAAATGGACTGTCTATAATATTTAGAGAAAGATGAATCCACACCTTAAAAAATGCCCAAACTGGGCTAATCTGCATTTCACATGATCAGAATTCCTGACCTTTAAAAAACATATACAAACGCATTACAGCACTGCATCATCCGTGTCAGCAAATGAAATTAAGGTCTCGCTTTTGGCTAGAAAAGCTCCTCAGGGGTTTAACCCTGGCTTAACGTTCACAGGTCATCTTATAAGCAATGAATGTAGAGTGATGTAAGGCTCTCCAGTGAACCGGAGATTGCTGCCGATATAGCAGGAGACCTCTAGAGTCAGTTTAACGTTTATTCATCTACAGGCACAAATCTGTTCTCCACAGGACACCGTGTGGCTGTTCGTATGTGTGTGTGTAGTTAGCGAAAGCAGAGCGGATATTACATCAAGCATTGCATAATGGCTGTGGCACCTGTGGTGTGCGTTGTTTCTGGAAATTGACACTGATTTTTGGCAGTTCCTTGTCACGCTCAATTGGTTACTCATATGTTTCTTTCTCTGTGTAGCGTTTTTTTGGAATGGTTCATTCTAGTCTGCTAACACACAGTTTAACTTTTGTGAATATCTGACAGACATTCTGACTACAATCTACTGTTATAAAAAAATAACACTCATTAGTAAATTGCTGCTTTGAGAGCTAGTATAATTATGTTTATTGGGAAGGTTGTGACCTAAAGGGAAGGTAATTTGTTTCTTAAACAGCACAGCGCCATTTGCCTGTAACTGTCTGCCAGTCACTTGATGTTTTTGTAAGATCAGAAAAATAGCCAGAGATGCCGTCAGTTCCCTGGAGGGCAAAAAGGGTAAGATATTTACACCCACCTGTGAAACCGTAAAAATTTAAGCAGAGCATGACAGTATAACTTCCTGTGTATTTTGGTTCAACAATGGAAATACATTTAAAACAGCATCAGATTACAGTGAACATTTGTAATAATTAGACTCTTTCATTATAAAAATACTAAGCATAATTTCTCTACTTAGACCCTGGAAAAAAGACCTCCTGCATTCATTTGTAGCAATAGTTAAACTAGAAAATGTCTTTAAATTACTGGGTTTCAAATTTTTTGATGCCAAGGACTATCAAATACGATGATATTGGGAATTGGGAAATATAAAAGAGAAATATCAAATGAATTTAAATTTTTTTCTCTCAAATTTTTTATGGACCCCTTTTGTGGCCCCCATTTTGAAAACCCCTGTCTCAATGGATCTTTAAAATTTGTTGTAAGCATTTATGTTACTGTTAGTAAGTTATTGTGGCTGATTTTCCACAAATTCTCCAGGTACAGTTAACGTACCTGCAGCATATCACAGCCTTGCAAGAAAGAGCCAAATCCAGGAAATACTGGCGAGCCCCGAAAGTGAGGGCGTACTTCAGCGTCTTTCCATCTATGATGAGAGCGAAGTCATTTTCCTTGTGCAGAGCTTCTCCCAGAATGCCGCAGTGACGGCTAAGGGTCTCCCTGGTACCCTGCACACAAACATGTATGGAATAACATATTATATTGATAAACATTTCATGTGAAATGACATTACAATTGTATAACTGACTAAATCAGCTGGTATGTAAATATTTCTCTGAAAACCATGCGACTCAAAAGAATGAATTCATTATGAAAAGGATTTGTAATGCAATAAATCATAAAACTGTTCAGAGATGTCTGATGAGACACCACGCATGTACACTGGGATAATTTTACCCTTTTCCTTCAATGCCAAGGTAATCAATCCCAATAATAACATGGGATTTTGCATGCGGAGTACCAGACACTTTTGCACATGGGGTTTACGTCTGTTTATTGTCAATGCACAGGGCATCAAAGTGAGAACACACATATGGCACGCTTCATTACACAGAGAGAGCAAAGCCAAAGCTGGGTGTGATGGTTCGTTTGTTAGAACAAGGCCTTTCAATGGCCATGACCAGGAAACACAACAGCATGGGAATTTACCCCGAGCACTAGCAAAGCTGCAGACCTCCCTCTGCTCGCTCTCTCGTTTTATTAAAGCAATCGAAGAGAGTATACGTCTGGGTTTATGGGTTATTTTAAAGGAATGTCCTGTTCCAGCTGCATGGGCTCAAATCGGAAGCCAGGAATATTTCTGTGTGTTGATTAAACCTGGAAGATCTTAATCAACACTGACTGAGCCAAAGAAAAATTGGGAACTTTGACTTGACTGTTGTTTTATACTGAGTTTTAATAGCGAAAATTGTACTTTCAGCAGAAAATATACCTTGTAGTAAGAAGCTGTTATTGTAAGGATTCGGGATGTGTGGGAGGACACTTCTTTGTTTGGATTAGGTATGCTGCTGCATATAAATTTCCCATTAAAAAAAAAAAAAAAAAAAAAAACCACACAGCTCCTGCCTCTCATGTGCTGGAACAATAGAGCACTCATAAAATGATCCAAATTCCGGGAGTAGAGGAAACAACTCATATGGATCGCATTTCTGCACACAACTACTAAAAAGTGTTTTCCCCTATATAACCGTATCCAGTGTAGACAGCATCACTTTTTATAATGGGTTCTACTTGCTTTTGTCGTGTAGCGCTGCTTGCTACTGTTGTAGACATGGCGCAAGAGTCAATGTGAATCACTACACCAGAAATTCATCTTTCCTCAAAGAAGCTGGTCCCTGAGCATTGTGGGTAAACAAACTTAGGCATGTCTCTATCTGCAGCTCCTGTTCCACAGCTGTCCAACATGTTTTTAGCTTCACATTCCAACTCGGTGAAGACCATGAAACAAACAAGCCCTTCTGTATCCGATGGATAAAATAACGACTAATGAGAGGCAGTTTATGCAGAGCAGACAGGCACGAAGGCGGAACAATTCAAAAATATTTAAAATGTCTTACAAATAGCCTGGGATGTCAGAGTTAGGGCCTTTTACTCTATCATCCCCTTGTATACGCAGTAGAAATGCAAAGAAAATCTGACACTAAATCAAAACACTAAAAACTACAATAGTGAAAGATTGAGATATACTGCTGCTTTTAAATAAATACTAAATAAACAGCTGTTTTTGACAAAGATCTAAACCTTAAATTAGGCAGAAACTAAGTATCTAAGTTAAATACCCACTAACAGCTGATACATGATAAAACAAGACAAGGAGAGAATGTGAGAGAAGGTGTCTGCCATTTTCAGGGTCCGGTTGGGTTCATAACCCAAGCAGGGAGACCCCATTGTAGTTGTCAAACACTAAAAAGCTTCAGTGGAGATCAATGCTGATGATCGCTTCTGAATCTGAGAGAGACTGTGTGTACATGTGTGTTGAGGAGGGCAAATGCCTAAGGGTAGTGAGATTACACCTCGGGGACCAATCAGCATTCCCCTGGCATAACAAGACTCTGAAACCTAAGCTCAAAGGAAATATTTAGAGAGGGAAGCCAAGGGTTTAGAGAAAGAGAGAGAGAGAGAGAGAGAGAAGCCTCAGGTTTCAGAGAACAAGAGAGAAGTGCAGCTGTAAGAGCTTCTCTAGTATGTGGTGCCCATTCTGTAGGTGTCTTCATGTGTGTGTATATAAATAAGTCTCCAAAAGTATAAGATCAAATGATGAGATGGCTTATGAAGACTAATGAGAGGACAATGTCTCCATTTCCTCACAAGTCATCGCCATTTCCCAGTCTCCACTTAGGAAGCTCAGCTTAAACAGGCCTCTATGTTATGGCTGTGCGAGCAAACCAGATTCTGATGACTCAAGAGTGTTTGCTTTGCAAGTGGGCAAAAGGCATCAGAGCAATATACAGTACATCAGCACTTCCACACACTGCCAAGATCCAGCAGATAACGGCTGATTTAGACGCTTTAATAAACCTTTTACCGAGATGCCTGAACTCAAGCATGTGATATTGAACATTATAAACAAGGAGTGGAAGGACATATAGGCAGAGTTACATGTGTCATGCAATGAAGTAATGACAGATAGAAGACTGCAAGTGCATACATACACTCACATACGTATATAAATATGCCTAGACGGACAGCCACTTGCGCACTACTGCCTGACAGAATCGACTGTTCAGCTTTGGAAGAGAAAGAATACGGATGTAATATTTTGTTGATTTTAACAAGAAAAATGTCTTCTTTACAAGTAACGTTTATCAAAAAAGACTAACAGATTCAAGAATCTAAATGGCAGAAACTGCTCATCAGGGTTTTGACTTTGCTACAGAAGCCCAAAGAGGTCATGCATGTTTTTTGAGTGTATTGTTTTGTCATGATCAAGACTTATTCATATATTGCAGGGATGGGCAACTTTAGTCCTGGAGGGCCACTGTCCTGCAGAGTTTAGCTCCAAGACTCCAACCCTAATCAAACACATCTAAATAAGCTAATCAATGTCATCAGGATTACTAGAAAGCTACAGGCAGGTGATTTTTTTAATCAGAGTTAGAGGGTTGGAGCTAAACTCTGCAGGACAGTGACCCTCCAGTGCCAAAGTTACCCATCCTTGATAAACTGGATTTGGAAGTTATATATCATTAACAAAAGAAAAGAAAACTTTGTCAAAGTGGGTGCACGGGAGATCAGCAAAAAAAAAAAAAAAAAAAAAAAAAAAAGAAAGAAAGAAAAAAGAAAGAAAGAAAACAGCCACTGCAACAGCGTTCAAGTGCGTGAATATAGCGGTTGGTGCTCTGCCTTTATAAAGCAGCACCAAACGTCAATTCCACTGAACCGTTCTTCTTCAGACCGTTGACTTGTCACCGTCTGAACAAGCCCAACATAGAAGTTCGTCGCCATAGAAAAGCACCTCATCAGTAGACGGCATCACAAGCTGCTATTGTCCGGGCCAGCAAAAAGACGTACAAGAAGCTGAGCTTGTGAGGCGCTGTTAAAGAGCTCAGTGCAGACACTGATTATATATTGTTCAATTATGAATAATTCATGACATATTCATATAATTAGGCCTATTACATTAATTGACAATATTAAACTTTGCTTTTAAATTAAAATAAATATAATACATGCATAATATATATAGCTTTTAAACAGATTAAGCTTACATGTATTCTTTTGGGCTTTTTGTGAAACTATATTATTATTTGGTCTATTTGTTTAATTCACATGCATATATAGTCAGATATTTTCTTTCAGCTGCCTTCTCAAACTTTCACTGCATCAGTGTTTATTCCTGCTTTGTATTTTCATAACGATCTCTTAATCTTCGGAAGAGACATGAATTGCGCGGCTCTCTCGCGAGAAGTGAATCAAACTGACGTTCTCATTGTTCCGTGCGATTGGCTGTTTGCCGCACGTGTCACAATTTCAGGTGCATGCGCTTTGCAAACTGTGGATTAAACCTGAGTTGACGGAGAAAGTTTTTACCGAGCGTTGTGCAACAGTTAATCCTGATCTAAACCAGGTTGGATTTATCTGGATTTGTCAACTCCAAACCTACTCTGAAACTCAGAGTTTGTTCAACTAGCTTCATGCAACAGGCCACATATCTATTATTCTCTCTTACTGTTACATTTTTCAATGATTCAACGACATTACAAAATGATACTATTGCAGGTGTTTTTCTTTGCATGCTTTTCAATTTAAAAAATGTTTCCATTTTTTCAGTTTTTAGTGAAATTATTTGGTATTCAGAGGTGTGTGTGTCTTGTTATGTCCAGATCACAAGAAAATTAAATTGAGATCAAGAAAACTAAATTAAAAAATGAATTTGAGATTAAGAAAAGAACTTTGTTGTGATCACAAGAAAACTGTCAAGATAGAAAAAAAAAAAAAAAGAAAAAAAAACTTAAAGTTGAGATCACAACAAAATTGCGGTCAACAATACTTTGAGCACAAGAAAACTTTTGTTGAGATAAACTTTTTTAAATTTGAGATTAACTTTTTTTACGAGATCA
Organism: Ctenopharyngodon idella; assembly: GCF_019924925.1. Lineage (NCBI taxonomy): Eukaryota > Metazoa > Chordata > Actinopteri > Cypriniformes > Xenocyprididae > Ctenopharyngodon > Ctenopharyngodon idella. Next base: position 14,850,418 of record NC_067233.1, on the reverse strand, counting down.
CAAGAAAATTAAATCGAGATCTTGAGAAAACAACTTCTAATGTTAAGAATTAATGAAAAACAAATTGTGTTAATGACAAAAAATAATTCTGCAAGCACAAATTCAGTGTGGGCCCGTCTACTAGCAACCAACAGTAAGCAACTTGTGACCTTCAGCGATTACATCCTGTGAACCACCTGTGGAGGAAGAGTAATCAACGATCATGAAACTAAATTACGACTGTATTGGTTCATGAAACTCACTAACATTATAAATAGACTTCAAGGGGAAAAAAATGAAATGCTACAAAGGCAAGAAAATGGTTCTTTTAAATTAAATTAAAAGACGCACTATGTGCTTTGTATGTAGTATTTTCACCCCTGTTTTTTTTTCCTCCTTTGTACTCTTCTACAATCTCTCCATTCTCTCGGCTTATCTGCACACTATAGCTCTCTTTCATCTGTGAGCAGCAGAAGGGACTGCGGTCTGCCACATATTTAATGTGATTATTGAGTTACTGTTCTTTGACCCATCCCAAAGTGCCTTGCATTTTCTTCCACTGACATAATGAACCCCCCTCTTACGTCCGGTGAAGACCTCAACCCCTCTCTCCAGGCCGGATGAGTGGGTTCCTTCATCCATCTTGTTTTTCTTAATATGTTAAATCTGTTAAACGCAAAAAACAAGAGAAGGACCGAGGGGAAGGGAGGTGGACTGTTTTCTCCTGCAATGTGAGAGCATAGCAAATCCCACCACTGCCGGACCTCTGAGCGCTCCGAGAATTCCTCCTTGTTTTCTTTTCGTGTGTTGTATAAGCATGTGCATATGCATGGGAGACCAGGCGCTGACATTTCAAATGGCGGCTGTCTGCTTTATGGAGCACGCCTCTTATTTCTCTCCCCTTTTTCTTTTGCTCCATCTATCACGATAAACGGGCGTTTGACAAACTGAGAGCCGTCCGTCATCGCCTAAACCCCACCCCCCTCGCAGCGGGACTGGGCCCACCCGATCAGGGGTTACGTTGCATGTGCGCAAGCTGCGTGAAATGGTTTCTAGAGCCCTTAACTTCCACAGACAACAGACAAGACCCTCCCTGCAGGGGCCAGCTGACCTGTAGGGTGTATGTGCGCGCGTTTCAAATGGTTTCCTTCTTTAAAAGCGGATGGCTTTCGGTTTCATAGTCAACAGAATAGATTCTCCCATCAGGGAGTTACTGGCCTGTACCGCGTGCATGTGTGTGTATATGAAAGAAGGTCCCAAACCTCTGTTCTAAGTACACGGCCCCTTCCCGTCTTTTAAACGGCTCCATGCGGTGCAACCACATCCCTCTCTTTCCTATAAGCTCTATTTGAACAACATATACAGTGGGTTCCCAAAGTCTATGACCATATTTCAAAATACATTATTTAGAATGTTGAAAATTTTAAAACAGAAATGTTATGACATAAAATGAACATTTTAAAGATTCTGCACTATTTCTAGACCAATCAAAATGTTGTTCTTGCTTCCAATGGACATCAAAATGATCTTTGGATCATCTCAAATCATGCTGGAGAATATAATTTGTAAAAAAAAAATTAAGTATTTGCCATTGTTCAAAAGTTTAGAGTCAGTAACATTTGTTTTTTGAAAAGTTTTTGAAAGTCTCTTTTGCTTACCAGGTCTGCATTTATTTGTTGAAAACTACAGGAAACGGTGATATTGTGAAATATTATTACAATTTACAATAATGGTTTCAATTTTAATATACCATCTATGGTACCATCTATATACCATCAGCCATTAATCCAGTCTTCAATGTCCCATAATTATTCAGAAATCATTCTAATATGCTGATTTGGTGCTTATGAATAATTTCCTATTATTATCCATGTTATATTATTAATACTGAAAACAGCTGTGCGCTTAATATTTTTGTGAAAACTGTGGTACTATTTTTCAGGAATCTTTATGGTCACTTTTGATAAATTTCATACATCTTTGATTAATAAAAGTATTAGTTTCTTAAAAGAAAATTACTGACCCAACTTTAGAACAGAAGTCTAATATAAAATAAACTATAATATTTATAATAACATAAGTTGCATTTTTCAATTAAAATTACACAAATGCAAAAAAAAAAAAAGAAAAAAAAAAGAAGCATTTTCAGTAGTGCTCCAGACTTTTGGGCCCCACTGTATCATTTTATTCCTCATTTTATTCCTTTCTTTCAGAGAAAAAGCGACAGAGAGCAAAGACAGATCTATAACTGTTCTGGAAGAGAGTTGCACTGGGAATTATGTCACATGCTTTGATGTGCGGGGGGCCCTGAAGTGATCCGTCAGCTGCCGTGTCTTCTCATCTCTTTTCAGAGCTTGCGTTATAAATGGTGACATGTAACTGGTTTTTCAAATAAACATACACCTCCGTCTCAATACTCACATCCAGGGTGTCCTCGTTTATCACCAGCAGGCCCATGTTCTTCGTGAGCAGTTTGCAAGAGTGTCCTTCAAGACAAAAAAAGAAAAAAGAAAACTCATTACTTAAACCTCTCACTAAGCCTGAAAACATATGGTATGTTTGCGGGGAAAGAACACCTCACTTGGCATTCGAACAAATGACAAATGGTTCGCCACAACGTAGTATTTTAGCAATACATCAACATTACAAAGATATGTGATGTGTAACCACAGCAACGGATGAAAGAAATGACTAATTGAGGAGTGAAAAGCACATATCGTGATTAAAGTTTACAGCAGACCTGAGTTTAAAACTCCCACATTGCATTGGTTTTAACATGCCTCTTCGCTGTTCGTATGAGATCACAACTGGAAGGCTGACAGTGGGCTCTCTCAGCCCGATAAAAAAGCACGGCATCCCATCATCCATCAGAAAGTGTCTAAACAACATAAAGGGCGGAACATGACGACTTGTGGTTTAATAGGTTACCGACAACTCAGTATTTAGGGTGTGATGTCCATGGCGAACAGTTGATGTGTGTGTGTGTGTGTGTGTGTGTGTGCGTGTTTTTAAGATGGTAAGAATCACTAGAACACTAGTGTTAAATAAAAGTTACTGTAAAAGACAAGAATAGTCCAAAAGCAGTAGTAGTAAATTGAATCAAGTAATTATGTATCGGATAGACCTGATGTCTACTGCCTACCAAGGCTACTGACTGACATATAGCAATAATAACTTAATCTTGGAAGCATCAATAAGACTGGGTTAGAAATTATAAATAAATTCATCAATGTTGCTGCTGTCATGGTCTTTACACCATGACATTATACCAGTCAAATTTCCCAATTTTCAAGTAATTTTTTTTTTTTTTTTTTAAATAAAAATGAACAAATATTAAAAATCATAACTTCAAAAACAAAAACCTCTGCTTGACAACTGAAGATCAAAAAAAAAAAAAAAAAAAAAAAAAACGTCCCATGTCCCACTTGTCCACTGATAGTGACATCTATAGACCATTTGGGTGTTTGCAAACAGTGATGATGTTTTTTGTGGGCGGAGCCTACCTGGTGGCAGAAAATGACAATTCTACAGTAGCAGTATATGCAAGCCAGGGAATAAAAGAACAAAAAAGAAAATTTCATGTTTACATATCTCACAGTTCTGAGAAGAAAAATGTGAATTCTGACAAACTCGTTATTCTGTCTTTTTTCCTCAGAATTTATATTCCACAATTCTGATTTTTTTTTTTTCAAAATTGTGATATAAACACGCAGTTGCAGGGAAAAAAAAAAAAAATTAGAGTTGTGAGTTAAAAATGTTTAAATGTTATTCATGTAAATATTTTATACTTTTTAAATATTTTATGCTGTAACTGTAGGTCTAATACAAATATATCCCCTATGAACTGCATATGTGAATATTACGTAGACTTTGTTTACATCAAATTCATACTTTAATAGTAGACTAATCATCACAGGTTTCATCAGTCCAGTCAGTCTGTTTAATGGCTTGCAAACATAAACATCTGTGTTTAGCTTCAAAGGCCATCTTCGATGATGGTATTCTATAAAAATGAAGAATCTTTTTTGCATTCTGATTCAGACATCCAAAGGCACAACAAAACATTTTTATAGTCAACATGGATTTTGCCCGTTTTCCCTCCAAGTGATGTAACTGTGACGTCTGCTCCCAAAAGATCTATGTACACGTCAACTTTACTTATTAAATCTAATAAGAATGTTAGTTAGTATAAGAGATAATAATTTTCACTGTTAAACGTAAAGCATGTAATTTTGTGCCACAAGTAGTGACACCGTATCAAAACAAGTTTCCCAAACAAGGTAACAAATTCAAGCCTTAGAAGTTGGACCATTTGGGAACTCAACCTATGAATAGTTGCCTTGTATCTAACTTTGGACATTTCAACAGAAAAAAAAAAAAAAAGATGACACACTTCACCCTTAAGGAAATGTGACTGCGCCATTACAAAACTGTGACCAAATTCAACAAGAGTATGAATGAGTATGTATGTGTGTGCTTCTGTCCTGCCCTGTCATTCCTGTTGAAACTGTTTCTGTTGATTTCAAACTTGCATATTCACCAAAATTTCCTGTCTGTGTGGAAAATGGATTTGGTTTCCTGACAGTTACCCAAACCTTGACATATTTCCGCAGCTTCATTCTGACCGCTGGCAGTCTAATGTCACCTCATCCCTCTCCAACCCGGTTAAACTAAAACACCCCTGGTAGAAACGATAGATTTTACATTGTGACACCTGCATGATGCAGCACAATTCTGTATGAATCTGGAAAGGAGGCATTGAGGTTACACTCAGCGGTTGCATTGGCTCCGTGCTGCTGCAGGGTGGGTTTTCATTCAGTCTGTTGGCAGTGGCTGTGGGTTAGAAGAGGGCATGTTGAGTTGTTTGCGTTGGCCGCATGCTGTTTGTTTGGGCTTTAATCTCTGAGGCTTTGCAGTGGCACCCAGTGGCCAGGAGCAACAGCCCAGCGGTAGCAGCACAGTGTGGATAGCTCGCATGTCCTCGCTCCAACTCTCTGCTTAATGGCCTGATACATTAATAAGACCGTCAGAAGGCTAGTGTGGAGAGAAGAACTGAAGCGGTTTCATGTACTCTGTGCGAGAGGCGGCCAAACAGCTCTAAGTGCCCGCTAACCCAAGATTAAACTGTGCTTGACTTCACAGTGCTGGGGTTCACTTCACTTCTGATAGTTTTTCAAATGTTTCTGGTGAATGCAAGTGTGAGAAATGGAGAAACCTTATATTTTTAAACACGCTGTGGCGTTAACATATGGATTTATGTTTGAAAGCGATCAAAGAGGTTAATTAGTTTCCTATACATCACCAAAAAAAGAGCAAAATAACAGCCCTAAAATATAAAATGTTATAGTAATCTAGTGCAGGTTTTAAATTGGGATCTAGGTCCTTGAGAAATTGAAAAAAAAAAGCAATGCATTTTAAATGGCCTCATTTATAAACTTTTGCAAATAAATGAGTAAATTCGGAGTAATTTGCGCACAAAATGGACCTTCCCGAAAACTCGACTTCAGATTCACAAGTGCTTCATAAACATCTGATTTTATTAGTTAAACGTGTATGTTAATTAATTTCAATCATTCGTAAATAGGCCGCGCGTGCACAATCATTCACAATTAGCATAATCCCAGGCTATGAATTACAGCTATGTAAATTACGTGTCCAGGAACACTGTGGAATCTTCCTGACTTCTTTCTCAGGTTTGGCTCCAGAATATTGCATAAATGCTAAAGAAGCTAATTGGCCATATGTACAATAAATAATCAATTAACGTGTGTCCACCAAAGACATTTTTTTAGCCAGCTAAAAAAAAATGCCAGGCGCTCTTCTGAAAATGACCAGCTGGTGGCATTAGAGAGCGCTTTGGATGAGATGCTTTGGTTGCTATGATAAGGAATATGCTTAATAATGTGTTACTAATATTTCATTTTGAAGAATATTACTGATAATAAAAATGCAGTAACCAGCAATATTAACTTCTTCATTGTTGTTCAGTCGTTGTACAAGGTAAAACAAGGATGGTTGGTCAGTGTAGTATTTGTTCCGCCCTTCTTCACTTTGATTGGACGGCTGGGTAAAAAGTGACAGTAACGAGTGCTGCATTTGACCCAAAGTAGCTACAAAAACAAAACAAAACACAAAACAGGGCAAACGAACTTGTGAAATATTATTGTACATAGTGCATCAAAATGCAGTGGCATCAATTTGCCTAAAATAACACAGAACTTTCAAATGTTTATATGAACATTTTTATGAAACGGTTTTACAAACAATTTACACAAAAATTGCTCATGTTTCATGAATGAGGACAAATGTGTGGATATTAGGGGTCTAACGGTACATGTATTCGTCCTGAATGGTCACTGTGCGGACGTCAAGATCCTGTGCATGCAGTGAGACGACGAATACAGTCGGTCACAGGTGATCCACACTCCAATCCAGAAGGGGGCGTGCGCGGTAATGCAACGCTGTTTGCTAACCGCCACAACAGGGAAAAGCACAGAAGAACAGAAGACGATCTATGTATAGATATGTTTACATGTAATCTCTCAACCAGTGTTTCAAATGCGGAAAAGCATCAATAAAACAACCGGAGAATATTATCTCACATAGCATTACATTTACCTCAGGCAAGTCATTTAGTGTCCACAGCATGTTAGTTCACTAGAAAAATGAACTCTAGAGGGAAGCATTTCACTAAATATATGCACTATATTAGCTTATATATTCATTATATTTACTTTATGGGACCATGAATAATTGAGAAAAATGTATAATAAAAATAATAATTTTTATCATGTATTTAAGACTGTCAAAGTTAGTGTGCATATCAAATGTAATGTCTAATGTACTTTTCATTCACATTCAACAATTTTAAAATTTAACTTTTTACTAAATAAAACTTTTATATTTTCCAGATATTCTAACAATTTGCTTTACTACAATGATATAGTATAATATTAGTATAAAATTTTTAATTTGTAATATTTAAATAAAATATTTAGTAGATATTTTTCTCATTTAATACTTAATATTTTCTCACACACAGGAGTTGTTTTGTATAAAATTCTAGAAATACTAAGTTTGAAAATTGCTGGTCTAGTCCATTTGTCCACATCACCTCAGACACCTTTTAACAACGCTGGCAAAGGATTCTGGGAACCTATACAAACTTGTCATCCTCCAATTTCTCCAAATGATAAATTACAAAAATGCAAAAAAATACAAAGTAAACACAGACATGGGCGTCTTTATTTTACAGTGCATGCCGGCCAAGCATAGGTCCAGTAAAAATCCCTTCCTCTCCGAGCGTGTACGTTTTCAAGCCGCGGCACAGCTGGCCGGTGGGCACAATGGGCTGATTCAGGATCAGTGTTGGTAGGTGGCCACAGACTGCTCTCTGTTAGGATCTGTTTTTCTGACTGTAGAATTTAACGTGAGGCCTGTTCAAAAGCCACATTGGTAGTCGTGCAGCTGTCAGGCTAATATGAGATGCCACATCACAGGGAAATAGGAGGGGGGGACCGTAGCCTGTTTTGAAAGCTGGTGGTGGTTGCAGGGACCAGGGACTAGTGCCGGACAGGTCGAGGACACATGCGTTGCGTCAGCTTTCGGATGAGGAAAGAAACCAAACACCTTGTACCTGTGCGACAGCCGGTCAGGAAGGACTATGTTTGTTTGAGTGTAAGAGCAAGAGAGGTCTGGGGAAGGATCTTGTATATTTTTGATCATTTAAATTAGGGAGAGAAATACTCACTGGTTAATGTCAAAATATAAGAAAAAAAAAACTGATGCAGACTGACCTCGTCTGTAAGAACTAAAGAGAACTAAAATAAGAAAAACGAAGCCTGCACGTGGCGAACATGGTCTTATAGGTCACTATGATGCTTGAAGGTATCTGTGTATATCAGAAGTGTACTGTATATCAATACAAACAATCCGTTTTGTGTTTAACTCACCTATGTTGATGGCGGTCTCCTGTTTGTCTCCAGTCAGGATCCAGATCTTAATGTCAGCTTTCATGAGGGTCTCGATAGTTTCTGGTACTTTGTCTTGAAGTTTGTCTTCAATGGCTGTGGCTCCCAACAACTGCAGGTTCTGCAGAGAAAAAGACAAAAAAATAAAATAAAAAAATAATATAAATAAACATGATGTATCCCGATCTTCAAGCAGATGGAGCTGGATGAAAAAAATTAAATATTATAAACCCACAAATGTGATGCAGCCTGGAATCATAATCAACACAATGTTCGTTTAGTGAGCAGGATCAGGTGATTGTTTGGTTTGTTTGGTGATCAGTGATCAGGATCTTTTTATCACCCTGTTGGATTTTATTTTGGGATAAGGAATGGATGATTTTACATTAACCCACTCATTACACAGCTCCTTACCAAATAAATAAATGCATGAGAATGAAATATTGATCATTTATATTCCAAACAATGAGTAGAAAGAAAATGAAGTGATATGAAAGACTAGTACAGCTGTAGGAATATTCCATTATGCATAAAATTAAACAGGAAAAGTGTGCTGAGCTGCATTATTCATTCTTGCTGGTGTTTCCCTACAGTCAGATGACTATCCTTACAGTTTGATGCAAATGTAGGACCAGAGGGGCATTCGAAAAATTTATCTCATGCTCAGATCACAAAGACTCAGTTATGTGTGTATGAGAGAGGGGTGGAGACTGTGGACTGTTAATGTGTTTTTCTCAGGAAGCCCCAGCCCTTTGACCAGCCATGATCCTATTTGGAGCAGACAGGATTTTGACAGGACCCCGTAGAGGAAAGTCAGCTGCACCAAAAGAGGGGGAAAAAAGAGTGAAAGAGAGAGAGAGAAAGAGCAAATGGCCTCTTGTAAACCTGATCAGAAATGTGATGAGCAGGGGCTCGGATATGATGCAACCTTTACTTTACATCATGCTCTATTTCTAGTTTAGATTAACTGGGTTCACAGAATCAGCAAGATTTGGCAGAATTTAAATGTAAAATGTGAGCTGAGGCTCTTTTTGGATCATCAGAATCATCACATGAGTCAAAATATTTAATAAATAATGGTTTAAGGGATGTGCAGAACTTTGTGAATAGTTTTCACAAAAATTTTAAGCAGAACAAAAGTTTCAACATTGATAATAAAAAAAATCAGCTTATTAGAATGATTTCTGAAGGATCATGTGACACACTTTGACACCACAGGAATAAATTACATTTTAAAATATAATAATAATAATAATAATAATAATAATGTAATAATATTTCACAATATTTCTGTTTACTGATCAAAAAGATTTAGCCTTGGTAAGCATAAGAGACTTATTTAAAAAAAAAAAAAAAAATAAAAAAAATAAATAAATAAAGCAAACCTAAACTTTTCAACAGTGTATTGAAAACACCGGTATCTAATCCAATCATCTAGTTATAAAGAATTGTATAAACCATTTAACATTTAATGCACCCTCAAAGGGAATGTTGGTGTTTTTAACCTTAAATCTCAATTCTTGAAACTTAAAAGGCAAAATGTACTGTCACATCAATATGAAAGTATACAGAATGATGACATACTGTGACGTTTCCCTGAGAAGCATGGTGCTACAATGGGCTTTGCTAGATAAGGTAAAACAAAGTACAAACAAGAAAATAAAAAATAGAAAATGAATTAATCATCCTTTTGAAAGTCTTAATAGTCAAGAATCAAGATCTGAAAACTTAATTTATGCACAATTTAATTAATTTTTAAATTATTTTATTCTCAGACAGAAAATCAGACGATCCAGGGGTTTAACTTCCAACTGGAACATAAGGTGCCACCGCTGCCACCTGCTGATGGAAAGATGTAATTACATCTGTCAAACGAGAGGCTTTTATGTAAAATGATTGATTAGATCCATTTTCTCCACAAAGTTGGCAGCGCTGCTTCAGCCAGTGATTAATGATGGTGGTCGGCCATGTTTGACGAGCACTTCCAGAGCCCAGCTTTCCACAGGTCCACCACTGTGCTTTCCTTACGGTTTGAGCCTAATCGTTTATACTTTTTCGGATGCCATGTGAGCAGAGAAAACCCAGCCTTCATTGATCAAACTGAAGCTAAGGACCTGTTCTGGGGCCCACCAAACTAACCGCACTACAGGAGAAGACAGAACTGCTGTATAACCTGCAGACTGTCCTCAAATTCCCCAGTGCTCTCAGAAGCACATGTCATTTGTGAAATATGGTTATGTTGACTTTTCCTCACACCGTCCTTCTTTTGAAGACAAATTACCTTATGAGTATGTGAGGATGAGAAGTTAGCATAATGTGTCCTTCGTTGCCGATTTTAATAACTATTGCTTGTGGAAGAACAACCGGGAACATTATCCTGGGTACCCATGAAGGTATTTACACTACTGTTCAATCACCAAGCTCATCAATGCTGCATTTATTTGATCAAAAATACAGTAAAAACAGTAATATTGTGAAATATTACAACTCAAAATTACCGGTTTATATTGTAACATATTTTCTACCCGTGATGGAATTTTTCAGCAGTCATTATTCCAGTCTTAAGTGTCACATGATCCTTCAGAATTTATTCTAATATGCTGATTTATGTTGTTACATTTCTTATGTAGCATTTCAATGTTGTGTCAGTTGTGCTGCTTAATATTTTTGTTGAAACTGTGATACGTTTTTGCTGGATACTTTTTTGATAAATAGAAAGTTCAAAGGACAGCGTTTTATTTGAAATAGAAATCTTTTGTAACATTCTAATAATTTAATTAATTAAATTTTCCTTGCTGAATAAAAGCATTCATTTCTTTAAAAAAAAAAAATATTACTGACCCCAAACTTATAAGCAATATTGTACATACAACGTAATTCATGGTAGACAGTACCACAATACTTCCAAAAATCATGGTACGATACTATGTTGATACATTTTGGTACTTGTTTCTGTAGAACCATATTATATCTGCACACAATAAAATAATAAATAAGATATGATGATATATTGCCTCCCTCTGCCTTAGTATTGCTGCAGAAAGGAACTGGAAGACTCTTTGTATGAAGACCACTTCATCTGTGCCCACTGGAAAAGCTATTTGGATGCCTCACCTTTTCAATCAGTTCATAGCTTTCCTCCATCTTGAGTGCCCTGTTTTGGAGAGACGTTGAGGCACGATGATAAACTTCTAGCCACTGTTGGTAGGACGACTCTGAGATGTCCACCACAGCGAAACACAGTGTGCGCAGCCCTGCAAAAACACACAAAGATGAATATAGTAAATGAGCTTCTCTTAGATATGCTAATTCTCAACATCTTCCTGTCCTCAAAAAAAACCCTTTCTTCTAATCTTTCTGAAGAAGAAAGCCATTGTCTGTTTTTAGACTGATTCTAATACAGCTGAGTGGATGATCTCAGCTCAACATGAATTATTCATGCAGGGTATTTAAAAGACAAAGCTACTGATTGCTTGAGGTTCCTATTAAGCTGATAGATCTCAGTTGGTCCACCAGGGGGCGGCATCTTCATGAGAGTGAAGTACTGCAGTACTTCTACAACACTAGTCCATTCAAGCACACATATTTTACATCAGTCTCGCTATGAGAGGATCTGGCAACCATCACAAACACCTACAGTGATTTGATTGGATTGTGGGTGCAGAACAGACTAACATTTGATTACGGATGAACAGAGGAGAGAAAGCAGATACTAAGCAGGCGTGTTTGTCTCTCACCCTCTGTGGCAAACTGTTCCAGGTGTTTCAGGGTGATGTCCTTGTATCTGGAGCTGTCTGCTAATCGCTCATAGATCACCGTGTCCTGGGAGACAAAAACATGGGGCATAATTCTTCTACTCCGTACTGCCTTCACAGATCACATAAAATGCAGCGGAAAAGAGAGTGATAACATATGTCTGACTAATTCTACATTCATTCTTTCCTTTATGAACACATTTATAACAACACTTTAACATTTGATCCGGTTTTAATGCATTACACAACAGCTGGGATGTGATGTGGGGGGGGGAAACCTCTCTTTTTTCATCATTCTGAGCACTAAAGAGAGCTGCCAGCTTGTACTATATACTTTAACATTTCTTACACGTGTGTACACATACAAGCGCACACAGATCAAGATTATATTAGGGCTAAAATTATTAATTGATAAAATGAATAAAAACTGGTTTAAAAAAATGAAACAAAAGGCTTTGTATGTAAAAAAAAAAAAAAAAGTATTTGTTGTTCACACATTCAGTTTTAGACCTAATATTAAACATAAAATGTAAAATAGCTTTTCTTATCTATAATGTTGTTATTTAAAGGGGACCTATTATGCAAAATACACTTTTATTTTGTTTTTGAACAAAATTTTGTGTCTGCATTGTGTGTACATAACCACCCTATTGTGGTAAAAATCCACTCCATTTGTTATTTTCCCCATTAATTTGAAACCGTGTCTCAAAATGAGCCATTTAGGAATGTACTCCAATGTGACCATGCCCACGAATGACACAGAATCTGCCCTATTAGCTTAGCTCCTCCCCTGAGTGAGCTGTACACAGTCCACCATGTTTATCTCCTCGCCAGAGCATTTAACAGCAGCATTGAAGTAAGAAAAGTTTTCTTATTAAAGCTACTCAAGTTATTTAAATCAAGAGTAGTGAGTGATTTTCTGTTTGTTTGAGTCATATTAAATGCATATGCAGCAGCAGGTATTGTATATTATGCTGCTTTCACTTTAATACACAGATCTAATATACACATGCAAATTATTTCCTTGCTGTTTACGTTCATATACATAACCGACTGTGTTTTCCCGAACTTTGTGCGTTTTTGACATAAACTGTCAAATACACACAAGAGTAAGAGCAATAAGATGCGAAAGAGAACTTAGTTTTAACACTCACGCGATGTGCGCCTGCTTCAGATGTGTGCGCTCAGAAGTTTAAACTGATGGCTTTAAAACACGTGCAAATAATAAACTTTCATGAATGTAACGTGAGTGTGACCACGATAGAGATGATAATCAAAACCAAACAGATGTTTTGTTAGTTTTTGCCAAGGCACAACTTGTACAGGCTCCGCCCTCTTCTGGAAAGCAGGGTGGGGAGCAGCAGCTCATTTGCATTTAAAGATACATGCATGAAAACAGTGTGTTTTTGGTTATACTCAAAAATGGGCATTCACAATATGGTATAATAAAGGATCTGTGGAGTATTTTGAACTGAAACTTTACAAACACATTCTGGGGACACCTGAGACTTATATTACATCTTGTAAAAAGGGGTAAATTAGGTCCCCTTTAAAAGGTACAGTAAGCGATTTTTGAAAAACGCTGTTGAAAGTGGATCGGACCGAGCACCATAACATAACTTGTAGCCAATCAGCAGTGTCCAGTAATGATGGGAGAGGAGAGAGAGTGAGCTGGGCAAGAGGGAGATTTGAAGAAAGATTTCAGAAAGAGAGATGGCTGAGACATTACAAAACAGAAAAGCTCAAAAGGAATATCATCGGAAAAAGAATGGCTATGATCAGGCAAGAGCTTTAGGACCCGCTTTAATATTAGAATAGCTTTCCAGCACTTGAGAGACCTCAGCTGGGAAGGCCTGAAAACGGACATCGAGGTTTCATTGTTTCTGCTCCATACATGAGTAACATCGGGTTTCTAGAACTGGTCTAAGTTAAAGTATTATCTCCTTTGCCGGGCATTTAATCAACCTTAATTGAGTTTGTTGTGTTCTTGTCTTTCTTTCTTTCTTTCTTTCATGTATTCTAGACCATTACTCTGTAAAGCACAGTGGTCAACTCTTGTTGTGTTTAGTTGTGCTATATAAATAAAATACATGAAATGAAATGGTGTGCTGCTGGCGACTAACAACGAACTCTGTCTTGTATATACTTATGTACTGTATGTTCATTTTTTGTGCTTCCTTTCATCTTTGCTTTATTTTTCACTAAGCATTATTTTGCTCACTTCAAACACACTCTTGCATTGCGTGTTCATGCATTTTGGAGGTGGAGCAATGAAGGGAGGGCTGTGTTTGTTTGGGTTGATCAAAGAGAATATTGAGTAAGTAATATTGAGGAATAGCAGGTTTTTTAAAACAGGTTACAGAAAACGGATAATTAAAGGAATAATTGACAGATTACTTGATTACCGCAATATTAATCTGTGCAAAAGCAATGTGCTTTGTGTATCTGTCTGGCTCTTCTCTTCTACACAAGAGAGATCACTCTAGAGCGGCCAGGGTTTAGTTGCAAGTGTCTGACGGCTCTCTGTTTCCATAGCAACAGACAGATACTCACAGCTCCTTTGCAATAAAGGCGGATCTTTCCTGATGGAGTGCGCATGATGACTGACATCCTCTTCCTGGAACTGTTGGGTGGGGGGAGGGGGTCAGGGAGAAAATGAAAACAACACCATCATCCATCACTATCATAATCACTGACACCAACATAATCATCACCACTATGAGTAAATATGGTGCTGAAATACAGAAACACAATCATGGTGTTTTTGTTTTCTATCCAGCAGAATAAATGGGCAGAGCTGAACATATGACAATGAGAATGGAAATGAAAACATCAAAGAAAAACCTACTTGTGTTGCAGTAATTTACCTTGTGAACTCCAAAACGTGCAGCAATTCATATTTCTCCTCTTCTCCAACCTGTAAGACAGAAAGACAGGAAAGCATTAACACTGTTTCAAGAGGTTAAGGTTTAGCCATTTACCATGGTCCCATTAGCCTCTGCTGGCAGATGTTGTAATTACATCATTTGATTCAAAAAGCATCCTTCATTTGCCTATTAGCATTTTTACCTGAAAACTATAAAGCACTGTTTACAAGGTTACATGGGTCAAAAACAACGAAAACAATAACTATTCTGTGCATTTTAGCAGGGAAGGTAAAAATCTAAAACGGCGACTGAAAAAAAACAACAACAACAACAAAAAAAAAACCTTAGCATTGAGCCCTGATATGTATACCGATTAGGCATAACATTATGACCACCATCCTAATATTGTGATATTGTGTTGGTCTCCCTTTTCCTGCCAAAACAGCCCTGACCGGTCGAGGCATGGACTCCACTAGACCCCTGAAGTGCTGTAGTATCTGGCACCAAGATGTTAGCAGCAGATCCTGTAAGTTGCAAGGTGGGGCCTCCATGGATCGGACTGTTTGTTCAGCACATCCCACAGATGCTCGATTGGATTGAGATCTGGGGAATTTGGAGGCCAAGTCAACACATCAAACTCGTTGTTGTGCTCCTCAAACCATTCCTGAACCATTTTTGCTTTGTGGCAAGGCGCATTATCCTGCTGAAAGAGGCCACAGCCACCAGGGAATACCGTTTCCATGAAAGGGTGTACATGGTCTGCAACAATGCTTAGGTAGGTGGTACGTGTCAAAGTAACATCCATGGCAGGACCCAAGATTTCCCAGCAGAACATTGCCCAAAGCATCACACTGCCTTCGTCGGCTTGCCTTCTTCCCATAGTGCATCCTGGTGCCATGTGTTCCCCAGGTAAGCGACGCACACACACCTGGCCATCCACGTGATGTAAAAGAAAACGTGATTCCTCAGACCAGGCCACCTTCTTCCATTGCTCTGTGGTCCAGTTCTGATGCTTATGTGCCCACTGTTGGTGCTTTCGGCGGTGGACAGGGGTCAGCATGGGCACCCTGACTGGTCTGTGGCTATGCAGCCCCATACACAACAAACTGCGATGCACTGTGTATTCTGACACCTTTCTATCAGAACCAGCATTAACTTCTTGAGCAATTGGGGCTATATTAGCTCATCTGTGTAGCTCATTTTGAAAGACTGAACTTCATCTTGACACCAGGGAGCAAGAAATTAAAACTTTTAATTGCTTTTTTTGGCCTCTGTGACTTACGGAGGTAAGCGGGTACGATGATGGGGTGGATGATGGGAGTTGTCTTGCACTGAAGGGCCAAAATTAGAGTGTGTTACAGGCCAGGGAGCACAAGACTTGCTTTCTTCCCCTGCTGCTGGCATCAGATTAAACAATTACAGCTGCAAAGTGTGACTCCTCGCTCCCAGGTCTAAGAAAACAGCAGCGCTTTCTGTCTCGCTAATTAAATTTTCTCCAATCTTCACTCAGCAAGTTTCTATTAAGAGCTCTGCACAGATATCTTCAGCACATCGGCTGGATCTCTCACTGTCCCCTCCAGTGCTGCAAAATTTCTCACTTTTTTTCCCTTTACAACTAAAGAAAGAGTGAGGAAACAGAGGGGTGGGGGGAGGCACTGCATGCGACTGCATCAAACCATCACATTCCCAGTTCTTCTCACGGAGACATTGTGTAGGGTGAGAAAAATCGCATCCGACACTGTGAAACAGCCAGAAAAAGCTATAGAGCATCTCTTTAATTCAATTCTTCCTTCATTTCAAACTAACAGAAGCAATGATTTTGGTAACACATATACAATAAGGTTCATTAGTTAAACATTAGTTAATGTATTAACTAACATGAACTAACCATGAGCAATACATTTGTTACTGTATTTACTAATCTTCATTGTTTTTTCATGTTAGTTCACTGTGCATTAACTAATGTTAACAAGATTTTAATAAAGTATTAGTAAATGTTGAAATTACATTAACAAATATTAATAAATGCTGTATAAGTGCAATTCATTATTAGTTAATGTTAACTAATGTTAACTAACGAACCTTATTGTAAAGTGTTACCATGATTTTTAATAAAAAAAAAAAAAAGTTTTGAAGAGACACCAAGCTTTAATGATTTAGTACAGCAGTGTTTCCTACATATTTTTGCAGTACATAATTAGTCCTAAGAAATACCAAAAGCCATACGATTGTCTGTGACAATTTCTTTTTTTTCCTTCTTTTTTTTTTTTTTGTCATTTTTTACATTAAAACTCTTTGTGATAAATACAGGTTACATAAATACTCAGTAAAGTAGGTCAGATGGTTATTCAGTAATCGCTTAGATGGAATCAGCAAGTTATTTGTTGAATTTGTTAATACCATGAGTGCCTTTGGGCAGTTCAGTAAAATTACTTAATAAATCAGATTCAATTCATCTTCAATTCAGTCCCCATATTAACAACTTGAGTAAAATATAAATGGTAACAATTTACAATAGGGTTTTTCAAGCTAAAAAAAAAAATCTTGGTTAATATTAATTTCTACAGTTATTAATACACTACCATGCAAATGTTTGGGGTCTGTAAGATTTATTTATTTATTTTATTTTTTTAAATGGGGGGGTGTCTTATGCTCACCAAGGCTGCATTTATTTGATCAAAAACAGTAATATGATTAAAATTAAAATAACTGTTTTCTATATATAATATATAGAAAACATAATTATAAATAATATATATTTTTATATAATATATAGAAAACATAATATAATTGTAATATAATGATGTATGATGATATAAATAATGATTATAAATGTCAACTTTCAGCATATTATAAATGTTGAAAGTTGAGTTGCTTAATATTTTTATGGAAACTGTGAAACATTTTGTTCAGGATTTTGTTCAGGATTTGAATAGAAAGTTCAAAAGAACACCATTTATTTGAAAAATAATTTTTTGTAACAATGTAAATGTCTTTACGGTCTCGTTAATGCACCCTGCAATTTAATACATCCTTGCTCAATAAAAGTATTAATTCCTTTAAAAAATAAAATCTTTCTGACCTCAAATCTTTGAACAGTAGTGTACATCTTTAACATTTCAAGTTGTACAAAATAGCAAAACTGCTGAAAAAAAAACAAAAAAACAAACAAAAAAAAACACTGTTTTATTAACTAATGTTAAAGGTGCAATATGTAATGACAGCTGGCCATTGAAATGGTACTGCAGTCCAAATTCAAAATACTGGAGAGAGTTGTTTCTCCCTCCCTCTCCTCCTCAGACTCGACGCTTACACGGGTTGCCAGATTGAGGACATGCAACAGGAACGAGCACAATTGACAAAGGAAGGCTATAAGCCTTACACTTTAAGTTTATGAGTTGATTTATCCAAGCTTTAACATACCTCTGGTCATAGAATTTTTTAGATGGATGGCGAGGCTTTTTAGCCAGGTATAATCTGGCATCTCTGACCCGGTTTGTTTGCTGACTTCCATGGCTACAATACTCTGGCAACCCAGGGTGTCGGAATACTATTGGGTAAATTGGCAGTGGGCAGGATAGCACAGACCAAAACAAAAAACATTCCAACACGGAATGCATATTTCAAAATAGAATAACTGGCTGTAGTTTGTTTTTCTGAGAAACAAGTAAATATATCTGCAAACATATTACGGTATTTTTATGCTTTTGTACAACCTTTAACAAATAAGATCTTATTGTAAATTGTTTTAAATATGAATTTCTCTTTGCTGTGGAGATTCAGTAGCATCACTGCCAAACAGCAGTGCAGAAAAGACTGCATTACAGATCGTCAAAGGATTTTTAATTTTTTTTCAGACAGGAAGAATGCTCGCTATTCATTGACTCAGTATATGAAATGTAGGTCCGTGATGGCTTCCTCTCTATGATACACTATAATAAGACAATAATGGATCTGTTGAAGAGGGACCACGCCATACAAATTGCCTGTAATAGTTCTCCAGAGTGCAAAGTGTGAGTGAGCTATGCAGCATGACAGAGGGTGAGTCACGTTCCCACTGCAACTCATCATCTATTCCCACAACGTCTTTACTTACCGACTCCACAATAACACAGTCTGGAGTTCTCCCAGAGAACACGAAACCCAGGTTTTCTGCTGCCCGAACCAAAGCGCCTTCATCTGTGGAACAAGACAACATGTGGTGAGAGGGCAGGTGGCGGTTAAGTTGCATTGGATAAAAGCGTCTGGTATATGACTACTTGTTTACAACACTAAGCAGACAAACTGTTTGAGATGAGGTGGCACTATTAAAACCTGCTGTTACCTTTTGTCCTCCAATCTGTCTCTACAATAATCACTTATCACATCATACCGTTCATGCTTTCCATTTATCTCAAACACAGGTCTGGCTAATATTCAATGCACCGCTGCACTGATGTGAAATTAAAATGGGTCACATAAACCAGTCTCGCTAAGCTTCAAAGCCAGGGATAAATTCTGACAAATGCTAAAAAGATAAATTATGCATAACCATGGAGGTGTCAAATGCAAGCACCGGAGAGAGTGAACCAGCATTAATTAACTCATCTGTTTCTTTGCCTGCATTATTTCACTTTCATGAATGTCTTGCGCAAACAAATTATGTCTGTTATGAGGCAACTTGACACAAAGCATCCTAACAGATCCACAACGCTGCTCTCAGTCTCAGCTCAACACTGATGGCTGCTAGAGATTTAAAAACCAAATCAGAGCCATTAAAAAGAGGAACAGGAAATTAAGAGCATGCTGTGGTTGCCCTCTTCATTTTCTGTACTATCTTTTCAACAGCAACCAGCTGTCTGTCTTGTCTGAGTGCCGGTTAAAAAAAAAAAAAAAAAAAAAAAAAAAAAAATTGTTCAATAATCCATTTGTAGGGCTGGGTATCGAATTCGATACTTTTTAGGTACAATTTAAAGTTGAAGGGAGTAAAGCCTGTTTTTACGCTGTTAAGAAAATGTAATTTAGCCAAATAAGAACTTTAATTTGAAATAAATGTTAATTTATAAGCAGCCTACTTCAGTGTGATATGTTACCATATCATCATGCTTAACACTGAGAATGTGAATAATTGTAATGTGATGGTCAGATGCAGATAATTAGATAAATCAGAGAATATCATTGGACGGTTGGCGGGTGGATGCACAGACTTTGTCTTTGTTCAATTTACACAATGAACATGGGTTGGAGCTCTTTATTTTGAACTCTCAAAGTGTACCAAATTAATGAATTTATCATTAAAATGTACACAATTTTCTATATATATTGTTAATAATAATTAATTAATTTTTTGAAGAAGAACAATTGCTGAGTGATTTAAAGATCTGCAGTGAGCCTCACATACTGACTTTTTGTATTGAAACCCGAACTTTACTAAAACTATTTGCACTGATTTATTGTGTTGGTTACATTTTGTTCATTTGTGCTTTTTTATTCCTTTGTGCAGTGGCTCAGGAGATGTCTTTGAGTCTGTAAAAAAAGTCAACAAACTTAAAATATAAAACCAAAGATTTTTTGAGGTAATGTAATCTTGTTAAAACAGATTTTATAAAATTGGTATTGATAAAGGTATCGTTCAGGAATCGGTATCGAAGTCAAGGTATCGGTATCGAAAATTTTTGAACGATACCCAGCGCTATCCATTTGTGGATCAGTTTCAACATTAGTAGAACTACATCTATAGATTTATCTGCTATATTTATAGACTTATCTATTGAATACATAGACTACCACAGTTTGGGGTCAGTAAGATTTTGAAATGTCTCTTAAGCTCACAAAGGCTACATTTATTTGATCAAAAATTCAGTAAAAACAGTAATATTGTGAAATATTACTACAATTTAAAGTTACTGTTTTATATTGTAATATTTTAAAAAATATAATTTCTACAGTGATAGAATTTTCAGCAGCCATTGCTCCAGTCTTCAGTGTCACATGATCCTTCAGAAATCATTTACCGTCACTTCTGATCAATTTAATACATCTTTGCTGAATAAATGTATTAAGTTCTTTTGAACAGTAATGTATATATTAGGAAAGAGATTCAAAGTCAAAGTCAAAGTTTATTTATAAAGCCCTTTTTTAAAA
The DNA here is from genome assembly GCF_019924925.1 of Ctenopharyngodon idella. Taxonomy (NCBI): domain Eukaryota; kingdom Metazoa; phylum Chordata; class Actinopteri; order Cypriniformes; family Xenocyprididae; genus Ctenopharyngodon; species Ctenopharyngodon idella. The sequence continues at coordinate 14,829,724 of NC_067233.1, read as the reverse complement.
CAACAAGTGTTTATCAAAGTGCTGTACATACAAAAAAAAATTCTTCATCTGTGGCATTTTTTCAACAAATAGCGTTATTTGTAATTAATCAGCATGTCATGTAATTCATTTTATTTACATTTTTAAACAACTAACAGCCCCAATGTAAATATTTGCTGTTTCAGTGTATTGGGATTTTAACTGACCTGGGGATGCAGCCTGGTAAGTGATCTTGTCGTCAGTGCGTTCAGGGACAGCCGTGTGACAGATAGCCATCATGGTCATGAAATCTTTAATGACCGGAGCAGTGGGCTGTGTAGAAAAACAAAAAACAAAAAAACAAAGCATAAGAAACTATGAAAAGCGAAGATGACAATCAAACTCTACATATTAATCTTTAGCATGAAACTTATCCTTGAAAGTTTGTGCTACAGACATGAATGGTGCTCCGTAGGGCTCCCTGTTAGGACCAATTTTGTTATCAATTTATGTGATACTTTTGGAAACTTCAGTAACACATTACAATAAGGTTCATTAGTTAAACATTAGTTAATGTATTAACTAACATAAACTAACCATGAGCAATAATTTTTTTTTTTACTATATTTACTAATCTTCGTTAACATTAGTTAATGAAAATACAGTTGTTTATTGTTTGTTCATGTTAGTTGAGAGTGCATTAACTAATGTTAACAAGATTTTAATAATGATGTATTAGTAAATGTTGAAATTAACATTAACAAAGATGGTCCCACTTTATATTAGGTGGCCTTAACTACTATGTACTTACATCAAATACAAATACAATAAGTACAATGTACTTATTGGGTTCATAGTGAATTGCAAAACACTTTTGCTGCTATTGAGGTGGGATACGGGTAAGGTTAGGGAAAGCTTTGGTGGTATGGGTAGGTTTAAGGGTAGGGGTAAGGGGTAAGGGATGGGTCAACAGTGTAATTATAAATGTAGTTAGAGAAAATAATTACAGATGTAATTACATCCAGGTGTTTTTAAAATACAAGTACAATGTAAAAACATGTATGTACACAATAAGTGCATTGTATCAAATGATTAATTTAAATTTAAGTACATAGTAGTTAAGGCCACTTAATATAAAGTGGGACTTAGACAGCATTTATTAATCTTTGTTATTAGTCCGTGCTAACTAATGAACCTTATTGTAAAGTGTTACCGAAACTTCATATAAATTTTCACTGCTATGCAGATGATTTACAGTTATGCTTATTGCGATCCAATGGTCTGACAAGCTTAGATGTCCTTCAAGCATGCTTAGCAGATATATAAAAAAAAAATTGAACTGCTTGTAATTTTCTGCAATTAAATACTGATAAAACTGAAGTTGTGATAATCGTCAGGGCTCTAATGAAAGTCAAACTCAGTTAGCTCTTAATGAGGTGTTCCCCAATATTCAACAGGTAGTGAAAAAATTGGGTGTTCATTTTGACACCAATTTGAATTTTTAATATCACTTTAAGAAGTTTGTTCAGTCGTGTTTTTATTAGTTAAATATTAAAATAAGAAATAAGATGAGACAAATTTTAAGTTTTAAAGACCTCATGCTGATTCATGCTTTTATTTCATCTATTGTAAGGCTGTTTTCTACTTTAAATCAACACATTTTATCATGGCTTCAATTAGTACAAAAAGACACTGCTACAGATTACTGATACAAACTAGGTCCTTTAATCATATTACTCTAGTTTCATTACATTGGTTACCAATTCATTCTAGAATTGATTTTAAGATATTATTATTGACATATAAAACACTACATGGTTTGGCGCCTAAGTATTTAGCAGAACTATTAAGACCTTATGAACAGACAGCCTGAACAGACAGATGACAGCTTTTGCAGGGAAGGATCCAATTTTATGGAATACCCTGCCAGTGGATATTAGATCCACAAAATCTGTGTCTGTTTTTAAGTCTCATTAAAAACATGTGTATATACCAGCTTTTATTACTTTGTGAAAGTTCTGGATCTTTTGTTTTATGTAGTATTTTGAATATGTTTTATTATGCCTGTATGCCTGACCGTATATTTTTTGTAAAACTCTTTGTCTTTTTACCTTTTTGTAAAGCACTTTGTGCTAAGTGCTAAATAAATAAAGTTTATTATTATTATTATTATTATTATTATTATTATTATTATGAATGACACCTCAAATCATGCAATTTGTTGAGGTGAAGTGTATAATTACTTTTCTAACTTGTAATTTTCAAGGGGGATTGCAGACTTGTATTTTTTTCATAAATGTATAGATCAAGACAAACTCAACATAAATCGCACACTTAGTGTTTTTTGCACAGTGAATCCGCTCATAAGTAATATTTAATGATTTTACTAAGCAATGATTGAACATGATTACATTATCTTCTTTAGCTGGTACATCCTTGTGTCGTTCAGTGAACAAGATTTAAAGGCTGTTTGGAAGGAACTAACAAAGGCAAAGAGAAGCTCAGGTGGCCATGAGGAGCTGTATACCGTCACGAAGGCGACCCCCACGTTCATGTCTGATTCAAAGTGACAGAGAAATGAAAGCGTTCTGCTGAGGGTTCTCTGACCCTGTCAAAGCTTGGTAACCGTCGGTCACAAATTCTTGAGTCACAGACCAAAAGGCCCTGTGGACAAACAGCTTATCTGATTTGATAAAAAGAAGCACACATACAAACCACCAAGGTTTACATAAATATCATACTCCTGAGTACCTGCACATGGGGCCTTATTTTTATATAATTAGTAGACAAAAGTCTCATGTCAGTAGAGAATAAAGGCCTGTTCACACAAAGAACAATAACTAAAAAGATAATTATAAAGACAACTATAGTATTCACATCAACCCACAATATTGTTCTATTTTAAGCGCACGCTGCACTAGCTTTAACATTGACAAAAGGCCTAGTTTTGCGATGGTACACTACTTATAAACACCCAGGTGGGCAGAACAGAGCTGATATGAGCAAGAAAAGAGCCGTGAGGGAAGACAGGAGGTGTGAGCGTGTGGATATCAGAGCCTGTGTGTAAATTTCTGGCTGGCTGGGCATGACTGAGCAGCTGTGATGCCATTACAGTACTTACATGATTACTTTGGAGGTTTTCCAGTAAGCTGGGGTCATTAAATCCAGTTTCCTCTGTGGACTGAGAGCTGTGACTGCATACAGAGAGAGATATGAAGGAAGAGAGATAAATACAGAAACAGGTGCTCTCATTTATAAACAAAGGGCCATTTTGTCTCCCTTTACTGAAAAACAACAATTCTCCACCTGTAATGAAAATTATCTGAAAAATAATGGAAAATAATCTGTCTCCAATTGCTAAGCATTAGTCTGTTTGCTTGTTTATGAAGCGACATTTACATATTTGAACCATAGGGGGCCTGTCAATGATTGTTTAATTTTAATCTAACTTTTATAAAAAATAAATAAATATGCATTAAACCAAATCACATTAAGTTAACATTAACAAAAGCAACAATTAAGAGGCTGAAGTGTTTCATGCATGTATTAAGTAAAATTAAAATGTAATATACACGTGACTAAGCATATAATTGATCATTTATTTATTTATAACAGATTTTCAATTTAAGCATCAAACTAACAATAATAAAATAACAACAACAACAACAACAACAACAACCAATTCCAAACAACGGCAAGGGCAGTTATTTTCTTAAGAAAATAGCTATTAAAACAAACTTAATGCAAAGAAACCACAAGAGATGATTATAAAAGGTCTCATCAGTATTGACATTATGCAAAATAGCCCCTTCATCAGAGAAAGTTCATCTTTGCAAAACATTAATATTAATTCCCTCACATGCCTTGCTCCTTACCTTTGACCCCTAAACACCCTGAATCCCACTTTAACATTAGTACCACATTATCAGACACTAAAGCTCTTGCATTATAAAACTATTCATGAAACATCACTTTACAGTAGATCACAAACATCATGTGACCACCCGCAGACACTCACCAGTAGAGGTACACTGGATTTACACCTTGCAGACTACAGCATTTTTAGGAAGGATATTGATCAGTAGGTCTGTGATATAAAGGCCATTCAATGGCTCAGTAATGGACATATCTATGGCAGTATGCTGAACATGACATTTTTAAGAACCAGTTCACATACTATATATATAAACCCTCTCCCAAGCCAGTGCGGAAAGGACACTTGATCAGAGCATCTTACTGCAGCGGCAGCCTCAGAAATCAGAACCATGTAAATCTGACAATGAAAAGGTTAGGTGAGATTTGCGGTTTCTGGCAAAGGAGTCTGGGGAGAAAAAAAAAATGTAAATGTTTCATCACACTGGGTTCAGTGCACAGCATTGTTCACCTCGCTGTTGCATTATATCAAACATGTTGCAGCTTATTTGTTGGTGAGATTCATCTCTTAGACTGAGGATGTCATGTTGAGGTAAGGACAAAAACATAGGGGGGTGGGGGAACTGGGGGGCATTGTGAAGGAAGATGAAATTCAAATCTATCACACTAAGAGGAGCACATTATGAAACTGCGCTAGCACCAGCAAAATCCAATTTCCTGTCTCTCAGCACCTCAATACGTGCAGGGATACATGCAGACATGCTCCTTTCGCGCACACACACACACACACACACACACACACACACACACACACACACACACACACACACACACACAGGTTCAGGTTTCAAACGTGTTGTAATGCATTGGTCGAACATTAGTCCGAATGTGCAACAAGCCAAAAAAAATAAAATAATAATAATAATAATAATAATAATAATAATATGTAGCTTCCCAACAGGAAAAGCACTTGGATCACTGCTGCCGTGCTGACTGAGCACTTTGAGCAAAAGCTAGGCCGCATATACACATAGAAATACAATGATACAGCATATTTCACATTACTATAAATTAATAAATGTATGTTTACAGCTTTTCATATTAAAATGTTTTTCCCCCTCAGGAACAGCCCAAAAAATAAATAAATAATTAAATAAATAAATCCCTGAAATATATTTATACTTTTATTCAGCAAGAATGCATTAACATGATCAAAAATGACAGTAAAGGTATTTATAATGTTACAAAAGATTTATATTGTAAAATATAAATAGATAAAAGTAGATTTATATTATAAAAATAGATTTATATTATATTGGTCTTGAGCACCAATCAGCATATTAGAATGATTTCTGAAAAGTCACGTGACACTGAAGACTGAATTCACAAAATTACATTTTACAAATTTATTAAAATAGAAAACAGTTCTTATACATTGCAATAATGTTTTATAATATTAATATTTTTTATTGTATTTTTGATCATATAAATGCAGAGAACACTGCACAACTTACTTTATCCAACAATGCAATTCACTCAACCTGAATGAACCGAAAGTAATATAACAATTATTGCAATTTTTAACATCCTAACTCATTATTTAATCTGACTGCCGACAGGTAAGACTTTGAAACAAAATTAGTATACCATCTTACACACACACACACACACACACACACACACACACACACACACACACACACACAAATCTACAAAAATATTCAGAGATACCTCTGGCTGAATTAAACAATGCATGTAACCGTTAGAAATGCTTAACGCTGCATAATACATATAGCATCACATGCTATTTATAGAAGTAGTAAGCATTATTCAGAGTAGACTGTGCACGCTAGTATTCCATTCTTAACACAGCCTCTGTTATTGGTGATCCAAAGCCCAGCGGGGCAATCGTCTCCATGGAAACAGAATGCGGCACTGTAGTTATCGGCCCTAGATGGCCCGATTTTGCTCATTCATTCATATCCCTTCCGCAATCTACTGCAGTATTGAACTATAATGGACTATAACAGATAAACACGTTATTTCTCTCTCTATCACACGCAGCACACAGGCCACTGCAGTATATCCTATTACAGCTCCACTGAGAGGTAAGCAGTTCGCCATTGTTTAAATGTGTGCGTGTTTATGAGAGGGATAAACAGAGTAAACAGCAGAGGTGGAGGGGCAGGAGGCATATGTCAGTGTGTTGCTTACACAACTCCCACAAGAGACACGCACACACGCTTTCATTGTTCTCCTGCGCATGGCTCCACCACTCAAATGAAGTTACAATCCTGTCCTGCGGACTCGATGCTCACAGCTCAGACAAAGACAGCTACTGCATATTAGTTAATGATGAAATTCTCGAGAAGCTTTTATCTGGAAAAAAAAAAAAAGACAATAGCTCTCATATTTTGCCACAAACAGGGAACCCAGTCCTTCCGGCAATCATTATTTGCTATGTATTCTTTTATTCTTGCTTAACACATGCAACTTCTGTTTACATTGCAAAAATAATGATTTAATTAAAATTGAACTGCGTGCAATTCATTTAAATTTGTAAAACAGAAGTTAACTTGATCCAGCTGCATTGAGACTACATTCATTTATTTATTTTTTTTTTGTTAAAGGATTAGTTCACTTCAGAATTAAAATTTCCTGATAATTTACTCACCCCCATGTCATCCAATATGTTTGTCTTTCTTTTTTCAGTCAAAAAGAAATTAAGGTTTTTGAGGAAAACATTCCAAGATTTTTCTCCATATAGTGGACTTTCACCTACGTCACACGCATGACCTTTCCAACGTGATTAAGTAATGTGTGGCGCATCACAGAGCAGACGAGCATTTGTGGTTAAAAAGTATGTAAATTTGTATTTTATTTTTTTTTTAGAAAATGGCCGATCATTTCGCTAGATAAGACCCTTATTTCTCGACTGGGATTGTGTAGAGCCCTTTGAAGCTGCACTGAAACTGCAATTTGGACCTTCAATCTGTTGAACCCTGTTGAAGTCCACTATATGGAAAAAAATCCTGGAATGTTTTCCTCAAAAAATTTCTTTTTTTTTTGACTGAATAAGAAACACATAAACATCTTGGATGACATGGGGGTGAGTAAATTATCAGGTAATTTTAATTCTGAAGTGAACTTATCTTTTAACATACGTAGTTAGTTAGATAACTTAATTTCTCTTTATTTCTATGATGATAAAAGATTATATATTTTTTCAGTATTATACTGAATTATATTTCAGTATATATATATATATATATATATATATATATATATATATATATATATATATGGTCCAATGATATCAGCATCTTCTTTTTCATGTTCCACAAAAGAAAGACATTTTTGGCTGAACTATGCTTTTGACCACAAAAGAATCATTTGGGTTACTTCCACTCATTCCACTTCCATTTGTCTGGGTTACTTTAACTCAAGTATCAGAGTTAAAAATTCTAAAATAAATATTAATCTAATTTCATTTTATATATATTATAAAAACCCATTTTCGATTTGTGGAAACATTATTCTGAATTAGGTTATATTGTGAGTGCAATAAAACCCCTACTAGGCTTTATAAGACAAACCTGACAGACTTACTAAAGATAGATTTTAATCTCAATATCAGTTGGGCTTGTTAAACATATTAGAGTTATGAAGATTTCAATCTAATGGACACAACAGAGACATTCCAATCTCTCCACAGGAATCCTGCTCCTCTAGGAACACTATAGAGATCCCTAGAGCCCTGTTCACAAAGTGCAAATTGAGACCATGTCTGTCCTCATGGGGTCCATGCTGGATATGGAAGATTGATTTCATTTATAATGGAGCTCCTGCAGCAATAATGTAATTTTAGAAGTGGAATTCATCACAAGTCGTCATCGTTTTCTAAGTATAAAGAAATGGGAAAAGAGAAACAGTCCATTGCTAAACAAACCGCTGCTTTACAGTATAGAAAAAAAAAAACGTTTAACATATTTTACATACATCATTGGACACATTTCACCTCAAATAATAAAAAAAAAAAATCTATTTAGCATAAAGAAAATAAAGCCTATTTTAGGATCACAAATTTTTTTTTGGAGCTGTGACATTACTCACTACTGCAATAAAGCATATTTGTACTATATTCAAATAAAAAAAATACTGTAATTCATTGAAATTTTAATCAACAAATGCATAATATAATGTTCAGCATTAATGTCTGTAAATAATATGTATTTAGCAAAAAATGAGAATCGGTGTTTCTCTTTTATAGTCTTTATTCAAAATAGAATTTCTTTCTTTTTCTTTCTTATTTGGGGTGAAATTTGACCCAGACAGATTCACCCAGATAAAGTGATACTACTGGATGACAGTAATGTCCATGTGGGAAGTTACATTTTCAAGCTGGAGCTCCATTTATATTTTATTAGTGTTGTCTAAAATTAATGTGTCTCGAGTTTGGCTGTTCCAGTTACAAATCATAAAGTATGTCATTACAACGATGGCGCTGAAGCATAATGGTTCAGGACCTGGGTTGCACACAGGTTCTGAGTTCAATCCCATGGTAAACTGACTCATACGTTGGAGACTGGTCACAAATCTACATGAATCACTGTGTTCTTTAGACACACTTAACTGCAGGTTACGCAGGTGGATCGTCCCAACAACTAGAGTAGACTGAAATCTGAAAACTTTTGCTAAATGGTCGAACTCTTGCTATACACAGTACCAGTTACTGTGTGCTATATATTTAGTAAAATTTACACCATAGAAAGAGAGAGACTCATATATAAAGACTTTAGTCTACAGTAAACAAGTCTGTGCTGAGAAATCAAAGACAACCTGCATCTGGTCTCAGTATACAACAGAAAATAACACCTGTTGCTGTTTTAACCATACAGCCAGGCCCAAAACAACAGATCGAAAGAAAGTAATTTGATTAAATCAAACAAGCACAGCACAGAATATCAGACAACAGCTGATTTTTAATTCACATTCATGAATCTGTCTTCACATTAATTTAGGGTCACACCGTGCAATCAAATTCCAATAAACACAACCACATCACAAGAAAAGGGCTCAAACCACATTTCTCACAAGGCGACACGGCAAAAACACATCACAGAAGCATAAAACAAACAGCCAATGGTGTTGGTCCTTACCAGTCCTCCTCCGCAAAACTACCATCCTCAACTTCAGCTGCATGACTGTTGGGTGGAGTGAAGAGAGTTACAAACAGAACAGAACCGAAATGACCACACCTGCATGTCTGCCAGTGCAATAAATCAGATATATAGAAATGGGTTTAAGAGAATATTTTTACATACTTTGAATAGAAAGCAGTGACAATTTATCTTTTTTTATATATATATATTTATGCTTTAAATAATAAATATTTAACATGAACAGATGCATCTCAATAAATCCAAAAACTTATTTCTGCAGAGGCAAACACGTTAATCAAAGTTAGACCAAAGAAAATAAAAGGGATTTTTTGAGCGATACAAAATCGCTGATCTAAAATAAGCAATTAATAATATATTCACTGCAAGGCAACACTCTTGAATATTTATCCATATTAATTATCTAACAAAGTATCAGATTTAATGCAACAGACCTCACACAGGAATTTGAAGGGTAAGGAAGGATGACAAACTAATAAACAGCATAATTACAGCAAATTAAAGAGTACAAATCTAAGGTAAGACAAATAATAACTGTAGGTGAATGCTGGAATGGCTACATTGTCTACTATATAGAAAGGCTAGTAAGACAAGCCAATGCTAGTAGACGGGCAGTGGATGAATTGCTGGCTGCTAAACTGTATCTGCTGGGATAGGGAGGCACAGCCACTGCTGCCGGCTTGACAGCAGCAAATTATTCTCGCATCTTTGCTCAGGTCAACAGATTCGGGCGTTGAGGGCTTTGTTAATTGTAATACGAGTGGACATTGGCCTGACCATGTGTTTAAGGACCAGACACTGGTGAGGGAAAAAGTTAGAATGAGCAGAGTGAGTATTATGGCACAAAGGGAGAATAGCACACTAGGGAAACAAAAAAAGCAATAAATGGAGTTTTTTTTTGTATAGTGTTTTGAGTGTTTTGAAAGAGCAATGTGCACATGACAACAATAACAAATAAGTGGCACATGGTATTATGTGTGTCAACCATAGTACGTAGATTTATGGACATGTACCATGCCAAGTTATTCTGTGAAGTCCCCTTTACATGGTCAATGAATACAGAAATCATTCATTACCATGGTTTACATCAAAGTACTTCGGTATTCGGGTACATCTGATACAGGCACTTTATCAGGGTGCAGCCATAGTACGTTTTGAAAGAAGTTTGTCATGAATGTAGGAATATATATCTTAAGAAAATATTTGGAAGGAAGCAAAAGCAAAGTAAAAGTACACAAAAAAGAAGAAATTAAAAAAAAAAAAAGAAAAAGGAAAAAAAACAGAAAATTGAAAAAGCATTACATTTGACTATTGCTTCATGCGGCATATTTCAACCCAAATTATGACTTGAGAGAGAAACTACAAAAACAAAAGGCAGGTTGACTGGCCATGCACATATCTGACTCTGTACCATCAGCCTCAGGGGGAAGAGAATTGTTTAGTACACTGAAACAGAAGAACTGCATTTCAGCAGGGGGGAACAGTGCATTTACACTAATATAGGCCAACACAAGTCCTGCAGGTATTAGACTCGACGACTTCTTCAGCATCCAAACAAAACAGATTTCTGCAGACGGGTGGGACTTGGTCTTTTAAAACAAACATGCTTTAAAAACGACAAATGCTAGCTGTGTCAGACCCTTTGGGTTGTTACTGAGAAAAAGAGCTTTGAGCAACAAGATAAAGAAGAAAAACGCAGTAGGGTACCTGAGAGAATTGCACGAAAGTATCCCTGCAGAACTATACTACCTCAGCTCACTTCAAACAGACACTCTCAAAAGTACTTGTTAAAAAAGTGGTGCAGCCTAGTCGGTAACGGTTATGGGTTATTGAAGGTAATTATTAAAGGTTCTTGCAGGCCTGGATCCAGCCCCATCAGTCAAAAAAACAAAACAAAAACAACAAAACATTGTAATGAATTGAAATCAAAGATGTGAATCAAATTTCTTAATCAACATGAACAAAAATTTGCTGAAAAACCTGTTGTACATATCTATGACATGCCTTGTCTCATCAAATTGATACTTATTTTTTTAGCAAGTAAAAGGCCTTTTAGAATCATTCTAAAAACGTCCCCCTTCAGGTTGTGATACACGTGTCTTTTTGCTGAGAAATCTTGTCTGATTTTTATAAAGTAAACATAAGAATAAGTTATACAGTATACTGTTAGTAATATTCCAAGATGAATAGACATTGGACTGAAGCAACTGAAAGTTTACTGATTATCAACTTGAATAATTTTTTTGAAAAATGTTAAATGTTAAAATCTAAGTATAAAATATAATACATTGGGCTTCTGAGGAACGTTTATTTGTAGCATTGCATTATATGTTTTGCCCTCCACAATAAAAACTACAGTGCTTAGATCATAAAACTTAGCATTTAAATATCATCTTAAGACATATTAGGGAGATATAGAGTAACAACTGATATTTATTTGAATTTTATGTAAGCAGGCTGCTATAAAGGTCTCATTGACTAAATATAAGCAACTGGACCAAATTGCATCTTTTTGCTCAGTTTGGACCTCTGATTAAATTTGAGGTGTTCATTTTCCTCCATGAGTATGATCTTTATATCCTCCTATATCATACTATGTGAGCCACAAAAGTATCAAATATGATAGTCAAAAAACAAATGCAAACTTTTTATTTCTTTTTTAGATTGTCTATATATTATAAACATAGCTGTTCCATTAAAAAAAAATAGATCTGACTTTTATTTTATAAATATCAGGCTCTACAGGATAAATTAACTGAAATAAAGAAAATGTTGAAATTACTGCAGCATTTCAAAAATACTCCAACTCTGGTTCAAACCACAAGTTGCTCCAAAAATGTGTTTCTACAAGTGTTTGCTAAATAACTATACTTGGCAATTTAGTACAACAGTATAAAAATAGTATATATTTTGTTTTGCTTATTCTGATAATATGGATTCAGACCCCCACCTACCACCTGACCTAAATGGGCAATGTTTATCAGATTCCACGTTCGTTAGTTTTGTACCATGTGCACAGATGAGATCATGTCTAACCCGAGAGACATTTGGGGGTGGGGTGAGTACAGCTGGACATTTACACACAATAATTCACAAACAAGGAACAAAAGAGGCGAAAGCAGCACTCCTGCCCTATTTACTGCACCATATAATAATCTTGTTTGTCAATCATTCTTCTACCTGAGACTACATTCTAAGCTCTCCTGCAATGGTTTCTTCTTAAATCACTGGAATACAATGATGCTATTAGGTAATATGCCAAGCTAGATCCAGGCCCCACACGTTAATGTGTTTTTAACAAGTTGCAATGGAGATGGGGCCAGACCCTGATGTATGCCTATAAATAAGCTGAGAGAAAAGACTAACATGACTAACAAGAATAACATTAGTAGTTGGCAAAGAAAAGGAAGTGCAAATTATCCCAAAAAAGACTGCCCAGCTTTACAACCCAACCACAGTTATGACAGGTCCAAAAGCAAAAGAAAAAAGAAAAAAATGATATCAGATACAAGTAATTTCATCTAGTGCTGAGGGCTAAGGAGCACTTTGGCCATCATGTCTCCATGAAATCTCATCAAATTAATTAACATCTTCAGCCAAAGGGATTTCCTCATTAATTACTGTTCTACTTAATTAGCTGTGCAATGTAACATAAGTCATGGGGGGATGGGTCGAGGGGGAACAAAACACATCACACCCTTTTGTGACAATGTCAAATCTTTGTTTTACATGAGACACATGGCTAATAATGTCTGAAGACTACGAGGACAGAAAACGGTCCAATGTTTTTCAACCTCTTGGTCTACATGTGTCACAGGCAGACCAAACCTTTGATTACTAAATTGACAAGATTGGTAAGAGTATTAATGAACATAATGAAGACATAAAATGATATGCTGGTGTCTTCAGCGTAGTCACTGTGGATTTAGGAGATGCCTTGAGTTTTATTTGGGTCAATGGAAAGAGTTTTAAATGAAGACATGTGAAAAAAATCTGAGAAATTCAAGAAATTCAACTCGGACATCAACACAAAAGAGACATATAAAAGACAAGTTCTAGGTGGAAAGACGTCAGCTCGTCTCAGCATTAACACCAGAACTCCAGCATGTTACACTAGCAGCATGTTGGTTTTTCCAGTCCGACAAACATGTCAAGTCAAAAATCTAGGCTACATTTCACATCAAACTCTTCCTTTGGGCTTGCACCATGTTTCTCCACTCACTGCAAGAAAAGATGTCACGCTTCAAAAACATCAATGACTTGGTGCGGTGGCTGTACTCACTCAGACGCCCAGCAAGAGGAGATGTGGAGAGGGTGGGGGAAGAGGAGGATGGATGCATCATCAAACAGGACAAAGTTTATTTGAAGCTGATAAAAGATTGCATCAATATTCATGAGGTGGAGAAGGACTCACTTCAGAAATACAGCCCAGTTTGCAAACATCAAAGCTGTGAACATACTTATGAGAGATTAAATGGCTACCATGCTGACTTTACCAATGGATAAGCAGAAGGATCCCTCTATGTAGACAAAAAATATCAAGAAGAACGGCGTCAGGAATGACGTTGCTTAGGAGGCCTCAGCTTTGTAATTTAGCCTGGTGCAAATGTCAAGGCTGTAGGATTAGAGGGGGAATGTATGAGCTTCATATTATACGACCTTGCTTTGATTTGCTGGATATATTCTCTGTGGTGAAGTGTCAGGGTCTGGAATAAATAACACTAAATAAACATGACCTTGACCTTCATCCCCATCCTTGTCATCTGAATTCAGCTTAAACTTAACATACAGATTCCATTCATACATAATTTGTACACTACTGTTGAAAAGTTTGGGGTCAGTAAGACTTTTTTTTTTTTTTTTTTTTTTAAATCAAATGAACGCATCCTTGCTGATTAGTCAAAAAAAAACACAATACATTTATAATGTCAAATCCTGAAAAAAAAAAAAAAGTATCAGTATCGACAAAAATATCAAACAGCCAAACTGTTTTCAACACTAATAATAAGAAATGATTCTTGAGCACCTAATCAGTATATTTAAAGGATTTCTGAAGGATCATATGACAACGAAGATTGGAATAAAGGCCGCCGAAAATGTAGTTTTGCCATCCCAGGAATAAATTACATTTTAAAATAGAAAACGGTTATTTTCAATTTTAAATATTTTTGACAATATTACTGATTTTACAGTATTTTTATCAGACAAATGCAGCTTTGTTGAGCAGAAGTCTTCTTTCCAAAACAATAAAAAAAAAAAAAAAAATCATACAGACAGCAAACTTTTGAACTACTGTACATAAAGTATAAAATGGCTGTTAAAAGCATCATAAAGTCTATTAGTGATGACATCAATGTAATGTAATGTAATATTTGCATAATAAATTGCGATTTTTATTTCTTTGTGTGTTGATTCATGCACAGCTCACAGAAAACAAGACCGGAAACACAAGCTCGCCACATATTTTTCTGTGCACCAAAGGTCAAGTTTGGAAAATTGTAACCTGTGAATTAACACAGGTGAAGACTTTAGATCAAGAGAGTGATCAAACATCACAGACTGACCTCTTGAATCATTATAAAGAAAATAAACTCCAAGTGTGACCGTGCCTGAGGTGAGTGTAATACAGCATTTAATAAAGTAAACCCTAAAAAAAAAAAAAAAAAAAAAAACTAACCAAATATCTAAAAAATCTTTTGCTGCCTTGGAAGCACTAGCACTGGAAATGCATGTCTATCTCAACATTATGAATGTGATATTTTTCAGTAAGTGTCTTCAAGTGTCACAATGTAACTGCCTCTTGAATCTCCTCATCTCAGAAGAGTTTTAATTGAGTTAATAAGATTAATGCTGCTCCGAATGCTGGAGCACAGATCATTCAGATCCAGCTCTGATACTGCTGTCATGTGCTTTATTCTCTGAATCCAGAACATAAAGAGGCAACATTAAAGGGGACCTATTATGCCCCATTTTACAAGATGTAAAATAAGTCTCTGATGTCCTCAGAGAGTGCATGTGAAGTTTTAGCTCAAAATACCCCATAGATAATTTTTTATAGCATGTTAAAATGGACACTTTTTGGGGTGAGCAAAAATGCGCCATTTTTGTGTGTGTTCCTTTAAATGCAAATGAGCTGGTGCTCCTGGCCCCCTTTCAAGTAGAGTGCAGAGCTTCAAGAGCTCATGCTCCGGCATACCAGCAACAACAAAACAGGACAATCTCAGGCACTACAAATGTCAGAAACTGTCAGTAGCGTTGTTCAGCCTTATATGTTTCAGAATCAAACTTTGTCAAAATCCAGCATTGAAGAGACCTTAGTTTGTGAAGCAGTCTGGCGCAAACGTATAAGACTATTTTCTTTGGGACAATTCCTTCGAAAATGAAATTTACCCATGATGTCTTCAGATGGTGGGAGTCTATGGAGACTCTTATGTGCATTGGTACTAGGGTTGGGCGATATGGCTGAAAACTGTATCACGATATCAGTGTTTCATATCGGTCGATATTGATAATTATTGATATTTTTTCTGACCCATTTAAAATAAGGACCAGGAGAAAAATATATTACATTTAAACATTTTTATTTTAAACTTAACCTTCCTCTGATCATAATCCCCTCAGTTATTAAGACAGAAATGTCAACAACCATGGAAAACTCAAATAATTAAAATGTTGTGCGGTGTTGCAGCTACAGATGTTGTTGGTTGAATACAGCTGTGCTCCAAAGGGTGAGCGCGGCTAAGGTGGTACATCAAGTTCGTGGTATTACCAGTCTTGGCGTGGACGACGGTCTTGCATAATTTGCAGACGACATTGGTCTGACTACGGTCAGACTTATAATATCCAAAAAACTGCCATACTGGCGAGCTGACTTTTCCTCTTTTATTTACAATTTCCTCGCTCGCTGCGGCACTCATTTTCTGCTTATCAGTTGCCGGTTACTGAAGAGGAATCCAGCAGACCAGCACGAGACAACGATATGGCGCAACCATACATGATACTGTTACATGATTGGCTGTTAGCGTGTCACTCCCTACGTTGCTAGGTTACCAGAGAGCGAGTGCCTTTGTTAATGCAACCAAACTTGCTTCGCAACCTCTGTTTTCTTCCGACGAAGAATAAAAAAAAATATTGAACGTTTTATCGAAACGTTTTATCTTTGGCGCAGACATTGTACAAGTACAGCTGCTACAGCGAGGATACAGAAATGGCAGACTCTGTGCTTCTCACTCAGGGCTGTGTCTATGCTAATAGTTCAGATCGTCACCGGCTGTGGGCGGGGATGCCGTCATCGTAGGGGGGGAATCTGAATCAGCTCATTTGAAGAGACTGCTTTTGATTTATGGGAATTATAAAAAAAAAAATTAAAAAAAAAAAATTAAAAAAAAAAAATTAAAAAAAGTGAGTGAGTGGATTTTTACCATTATAGCCTGGTTGTTCTCACACACTGGGGACACATGGGTGTTCAAACACCTTATAAAAGTGAATTTTGCATAATAGGTCCCATTTAAGTATGAATGTGAATATAAGGTTGTATTTTGTGATGGCTGGAGTGTCTGAGACAGGATCTAGAATCCTTGTGCATGTAAACAACCAATAATCTCAGTGCCGTGGCCCTGACGTGACCTCGCCCTATATGCCTCATCTTTCATAAACTGCTTACCATAAACATCACTGTCGTCATAAAAATCTGGTGAGAAGGAAAAACACAGATATGGAAGAGAGCTATGCCATCTCATTGTCTCATCTGCCACATGCCGTGCATGCTGATGAACATTTCTTCAAAAACACACACATAGTATCAGCTGCAGCACAATGAAAATCTCATCTTTCACAACACTTTAGGCTTATAAAAACAACTGTGTAAAACCTCACAAAATGTTCTACAGTACATATAGTTTTAGAACAGACATATACAGGCATGCCCCATAAAACATCCTAAGTTAGACAAATAGGCAACCTGAAACGCTGTGTTCCTATCTAAGCATGTAAAAAAAAGGAAGAAAATCAGCGAGTCCCCTTCTCTGATATTTATAGAATCGCTCTGGCTGTGCAGGGAAGCATCGAGGCAGCTGCTAACAAGGGAGCTGAGGACAAGACAGCTAGAGCCAGATGTACACTCTACTGATTATGAAAGCAATGTGAAACAGAGCCTTACCCATAGGCCACGCCTGCAATTGTGCACTTCTTAAACTGCATGACGTTGCAGGTCAGGGTGCCTGTCTTGTCCGAAAAGATGTACTTCACCTGGTTTTAGGAAAGAGGGAGCAATAAACTACAGTAAATTAAGTAAAAGTAAGCAGACTTAAAGTAAATAATTTCAACCCATTTTACTTCCAAATGAAACAAAAAAGCAAGGAACAGCATTTAAAGGTGGGGTACAGTTGATTATACAGTTGAGTAAATTATTTTGTTTGAATAAAATGCAAAAGAACTAAACTAATTATTTTAAATGCTATAAGTGAAGAGTTTTTAAAGAATAACTTTGAGTGTTAGATGACAGCAAAGGTAATCTAAAGATAAAAATGGGGGAATCTAATGCGTCCTTGCTGAATAAAAGTATTAAAGGGTTAGTTCACCCAAAAATGAAAATTCTGTCATTACTTACTCACCCTCATGTCATTCTACACCCGTAAGACCTTCATTCGTCTTCGGAACACAAATTAAGATATTTTTGATGAAATCCGATGGCTCAGTGAGGCCTGCATTGAGAGCAAAGCCACTGAACCTCTCAAGGTCCATAAAGGTACTAAAAACATATTTAAAACAGTTCATGTGAGTACAGTGGTTCTACCTTAATATTATAAAGCGTCGAGAATACTTTTTGTGCACCAAAAAACAAAATAACGACTTTTCAACAATATCTAGTGATGGGGGATTTCAAAACGCTGCTTTGGAGCTTTACGAATCGAATCAGTGGTTCGGAGCGCCAAAGTCACGTGATTTCAGCAGTTTAGCCGTTTGATAGGAGATCACTAATTTGAAACAAAAGATTTGTAAAGCTCAGAGCCAGTGTTTTGAAATTGGCCATCACGAGATATTCTTGAAAAGTTATTATTTTGTTTTTTGGTGCACAAAAAGTATTCTCATCACTTTATAATATTAAGGTAGAACCACTGTACTCACATTAATTTAGTCACCTTTATGGATCTTGAGAGGTTCGGTGGCTTTGCTCTCAATAGAGGCCTCACTGAGCCATTGGATTTCATCAAAAATATCTTAATATGTGGTCCGAAGATGAACAAAGGTCTTACGGGTGTGGAACATCATGAGGGTGAGTAATAAATTACTTTATTTTTATTTTTGGGTGAACTAACCCTTTAATTTCGCCTTTTGAATATAATGTATATCATGCATTATTGCAAGTGATTTTGCAAATGCAAATCAAATCCAAATTTTACTTTCATTTTTAATTTTCATTAATCTCTTTTGTTTATTTCTGAAGTTGAGGATGTGCAATACCTGTCCCAACTCCTCATTCAGGTTTGATGTCCGGGCCATAGCTGGTGTGTTGGTGGCTTCATACAGCATGTCAGTGTCCTAAAATACAGCGTATCACCAAGCAGAATTAATAATCACAACCATTTTTTTTTTCATTAATACCTTGCCATCTGGACTCCAAAATTTGACTGTACCACTTTAAAATGATCTTGTCATACTCTGTCGCTCAAAGCAAGAGATATGAAACCTCCGCTCAAAAGTCTTGCCATTCAGGGGGAACTCACAAAACTCCACTGCATCTAAAAAGAGTGTCTGTGTGCTTTAAACGCCCTGCCCCAAATCCAATTTTGGCATCTTCATATGGGTTATTTTAATAAAGCTCCACTTTCGTTTTGGGCTGTGAAGTTTTCTGGGATTGGCCCTGGAGGTTTAGACAGACTGCATTTCAAAGACAGCAGATTCATCAAGCAAGAACAGCTCCCGCGGCTCAGCCTTACACTCACCCAGTTGATGAAGAAAGCCTGGACGAACTTGATGACCTCTAGAGTCACCAGAAGACTGATGGGAATCAGGTTGTTGAAGAGGATGATGAAGGTGAGGAAGTTCAGGCCAAAATTAGCCGCTCCACCATCTGGAAAAAGAAGAGTGAGGGAAGGAAGAGGAGAGAGTGGAAGTAAGGTGACAGACAGTCTTCTGAGCAATGAAAGGCGTGATGGGATGGGGTGGATTAGGGAAGGATGATGGAAGGACAATAATGCCACAAGCTCATTTTTGCAACGTTTCCACAATGCTCCACTAGTGTTGTGCGAGCGTTGTGCAAACACTATAATTTGAGCTAATACAACTCTTCCACCCAATATCTCCGATAAGCCTCTAACCTACAAATTTACATTCATTACTCCAATTAGGTCTCCATTAATTAGTAGCTAAACTGAGACTCGAGTCTTTGACGTCATCGCAGAAGCCTTGGCAATATGGGCAAAATTCAAAGCAACACATTATCCCACAATGCACTGGGGTGGGTGATCATGATTTCTGATCTTAAACATAAATTTAACAAAGAGAGCAGCACACAGAGAAAGAAAAGTGTAATAATAAAAAACAAGACCACAGACACAAGACAGCTCAGACAGTTAAAGTCAACATGAAACAACATTCACAACCCATTTTACTTCTTGTATCATATGTCCAAAGTGAAGCAGGATATTCAACGAAAGAAATACATTAAATTACTGCATTAACTATTAGCAAGATCTAAAAAAAAACAAAAAAAAAACAAAAACAAACAAACAAACCACCATTACCTATAACAGTAGCCAAAAACAAAACTGAAAGTCTAACTCACTATACTGTTCAAATGACTGGGGTCAGTACTAAAGTATTCTTTAAATACTTCTATTCAACAAGGATGCACTTTTACACTGTTACAAATGTTTTCTATTTCAAACAAATGCTGTCCTTTCTATTCAAAGAGTCCTGAAAAATATGCATCGTTTCCACAGAAATATCAGGCAGCACAATTGTTTTGTATTGATAGTATTAAACGTTTCTTGAGCACCAAATCAGCATATTAGACTGATTTCTGAAGGATTATGTGACACTGAAGACTGGAGTAATGATGCTGAAAATTCAGCTTTGACATCACAGGGATAATACATTAAATAAAATATATTAAAACAGAAAACTATAATATTTCACAAAATTACAGTTTTTCCAATCAAATAAATGCATCCTTGATGAGCAAAAGAGACTTCTTTTAAAATCATTACCAAAATGTCTAAGATTTTTTTTTTTTTTTTTTTTTTTTAGTGTACCCATAAAATACATTTTTGGCTATTGCTTAACATTAACCACTGATGAAATGTCGAGACCAACGTGTTAAGGAAGTAAATGGGTTTAATTTTGATTTCATGTTGACTTTAAGTATTAATAAAAAGCTTTACCTGGGGAGGGGGGGGTTCCGCAGAATGCAAAAAAATGCTCTTTCTGAGCAGTTAGGAGAGGGAGTGCTTTCCCATACAGAATCATTGAACTAAAGAGGCTGGGCAATCATACAACTGCTATTGGAACTGACTCACAGAGAAAGGAAGAGGATTTGGCTAGTGGTGGGAAGGAAGACAATCAGTTTGGATGTTTCAATGTAAAGGAGCGGGACTCAGTCCAAAGTACCTTCCCACAATATGGAGCCGAACAGAGAGATGTGACATTTAGAAATATTTCAATAATTTGGAAGGTCTGAAATGGTCTCTCGTCAGTTGAAGAAGACCTTTCCGGTTGGTAGATTTTTGCTGCATTGGAAATGTACTACTAAGAGTACTAAGCACTACTAAAGAGTACGTAATAATTTCAAACTAATTTCTTGACTGTGGAATAGTCTTATTAAGAATTAAGACTCTTCTAGTCCTGTTAATTATTGTGATGCTGCTTTGAAACAATTTCTATGTATAAACTACAAAAAAATAATAATGTTGAATTGACTTGAAGGTACAAAAAACTACACCAACAAACACCAATCTCTGTATTCAATATCAGTGCAACAAAGACTACAGTACACAAGTCTACCTCTAATCGTTAATCTTTACCAATCTGCACGTTCACAGCAGCATTCTGAAGCAGTGGAAGACGCAGCACCCATCTCTCTAAGCTACTGCAGGTCAAGTGACATCAGTGCAGCAAGGAGTCGCGCTGTGGGGTCAGCAATTCTCAAGACAACGTCAGCATTTGTGCGGTACAAAATCTGCTACCTGTTATATCATGGTCAGGAGTTCAACATGGGTGCTGTTGTTGCAGGTGGCATAACAAACGACTGCAGCTCAAGTGCTCCGGAGCCCCACCTGCATAGAGCCATGTGAGCTGTTTGGATACTTACTGGGACAGAAGCCAAAGCCAAAATATCACAGGTTCAAAGTCAAATGAATTATTTATGAAGAATAATTAATCATCAGCTTGAAGTGTGTGATGCTTAGATTCATGAGTGGAAGGTGTGTATTCGTTGCCCTCTGTTTACGCCTGCTAACCCAATCTGGAAAACTTAAAGCACAGCTTCTGCACTGTTTTCAACTCTGGGGATGAATACTATCCTGATGTCCAGCAGAACAAAACCAAATAGATCCAATCATGCCCAAGAGGTCAAGAGTTGGCTGGTTAGAGTGACCAAGTTAGTTTGCAGATCTTTTAACTACACCATTTGGCATTTTTCTCCATTGATGGCCATCCAAAAGAAGTCAGTATTCTGA
Organism: Ctenopharyngodon idella; assembly: GCF_019924925.1. Lineage (NCBI taxonomy): Eukaryota > Metazoa > Chordata > Actinopteri > Cypriniformes > Xenocyprididae > Ctenopharyngodon > Ctenopharyngodon idella. The sequence continues at coordinate 14,808,036 of NC_067233.1, read as the reverse complement.
CTAAAAGATTTCAAATTTCCTACTTGTGCAACTACCACTGAAATGAATAGCAATGCTAAATAGATACACTACCACTCAAAAGTTTGGGGTTGGTAAGATTTTTAAAGGGGACCTATTATGCCCCTTTTCATAAGATGTAATATAAGTCTCTGATGTCCCCAGAATGTGTCTGTGAAGTTTCAGCTCAAAATACCCCACAGATCATTTATTATAGCTTGTCAAATTTGGCCCTATTTTAGTGTGAGCAAAAACACGCTGTTTTAGTGTGTGTCCCTATAAATGCAAATGAGCTGCTGCTCCCGGCCCCCTTTCCAGAAGAGGGCAGGGCTTTAACAGCTCGTGCTTCGGTTGCTCAACAACAAAACTGGAGAATCTCATGCAGCCAGTATTTTCAGGATTCTTTAATAAATATAAAAGTTCAAAAGAACAGCACTTATTTCAAAAAGAAATCTTTTGTAACATTTTTTTTTTTTTTTTTTTACTATTTAATGCAGCCTTGCTGAATAAATATTGATATTAAATTTTTTTTTTTTTTTTGAATGGTAGTGTAGTTCCCTCCAGGTATTATGACCTCATAATATATCTATAATCATAATATATATCTATATATCACCATATACCTCATATATGATCATACCTTTAACTAAAGAACAGGAAGTGTCCTTGGTTTTTTTTTTTTTTTTTTTTTTTTAAATGGTAAATATGACCAGCAATAGCATGTAAACGACAAATCAATGCCACCTCGCGCTTTTACGGCTCCACTAGGAAGGCAAACAACAAACAAAGAAGACTGAGTCCCCCTCCTTTAGAGGAATAATCAATTTCATGATGGATACCTGCTTTATGACCTCACTGTTACCTCACATGACGCCCAACATCATTGTTATTTCCTTTCCAAATGATTGCGGTGGGTGTGAATGATTACAGATGGAACCCAGCATTCACGGTGGTGCATCTCAGCATTTGACAACATTTTCCAAGAACTCACAGAGCATAACAAGTAGGGAACCGTGTAGGTCATAAAACAAGATGCGATCGATTTGGACACAAACAGCCCCTCCTATTTAAATCAAGAGTAATGATGGTGGTGACATGTTAATCAATTTGCAAGTGGCTCTTGCCGCAAATTTAACTGATTTTCGCCTGTCGTTGGTGCGCAAAATTGTATATTTTTCTCTTTTTCAATTACCTGCACTGCTCGAGGCAAACAACAGATGTGTTCCCATCACAGTTCATTAAAAATTAATGGCAGTGTTGTATTTCTTAATAACGTAACTTTACAATCCAAACATTAAGCCTATTAGCATGGACTTGCTCATCTCCTCCAGAGCTGAGCATTTTCAGCCTCGTCTGTCAGCACCGGTAAAACAAACACAGCAGAATGAGTAGGAAGAGGAGGAGGTGGGTAAGAGGAAAAGGGGGGCATTTAGAAAATGTCACGGTTTGACCTCCAGGGTCTTCTGCTTCTACACGGGAATACATTTCAAACTCTTGCTCTGACAGGGCCCGTGGGTAACTTGCTCCTCTCCACGTGTGTTTCTTTGGGTCCGAGGCTTACTGTCATACTTCATTAGTTAGGCACGAGCGAAAGGGCTCTGGCGTGGCTGAAGCCAGAGCTTGCGAAGTGTTTAACGTGTCACCAAAATAAAGGAAGGGGAGGCACGTTTTTGACATCAGGCATTAAGAGGGTCTACGAAGTGTAGAGCTGGAGGGGAAAAACCTATCATTGGATTCCTGGTGTGTGTGCAGTCCTCTGCAATTACCCTCTCAAAGTAGGGCAACCATATAAGTGGCTTCGGTAGCTTAGCAAAAGCTGAGCTTCAGTTAGGGGTTAGTAAGGAGGGGTCATTCACAGATGGCCAAGGGTTTTAAATGGTTGTTACCTGGAGCTGTTAAGAAAATGACAACAACAAAGAAACAAAAAACACAAACCAAATAGAATGTTAGAAAGGAAGCTGATAACAAAACGAACGAAAAAAAGTAGTACAGCAGCGTTTGTGATATTCAACCATTTATACATTCACATGTCTATGCATATTAGAACTAAAAGGGAAAGATTTTCCTTTCCCTTTTTATTGACAAATATTCACATATGCAATGCATATTTGTTTACATAGAGGGAAGACAAAAATTATTGACAATAAAAAAAATGAAAGCACACATAGACGCGCAAGCGGTCTAGCATGACAGAAGGAAGGGGGGTCTGGTTCTTACAGTTGAGATCCATGTACCAGGCGTCATTGCCGTACTGATACTTCCAGATGGTCTGGCCAATGGAGCAAACCAATGAGATGGCCAAGAGACAGCCGAAAAGCACGAGGATCTGAAAGTTGGTGATGCGCTCCACATTGGAAAGCTTCAGAGGGGGGCGTGTGGAGTTCTGGAGGACACAAATCATCATGGTTTCTCAGATTAAAGCTGGATTTGGGATATGACTAAAGTGGACTGAAGTGGACCACTCACCTGCATGAGTTTGGTGTCATGTCCTGTGTAGACTACGATACCGTGCACCCACTGTGTGTTCCTGAGTTGAGCTCCTCGCAGCAAGATCTGATCAGGACCCAGTGGCACAGTGCTAAATACGGAGCAAACACGACAATTTGACTATGTCACCATTTCACAACTTCAAACAATGAATCCCACCTAAAAAATTAAGTGTAACAGAAGGAGAATGTAATGTTTGATACAAATAACTGCACCGAGGGAGGTTTAAAGAAAACACAACAATTTGAGATTGTATGAAGTACAGCTTTGTTCCTCTCTAGATATCAATACACTATTAAACCTGCCTTAAAGTATCAGGGAGACATTTTAATTCTTCAATTCAATCGAAACCATTCTGTTGAAATTAACGGTCTCATGCTCGTCAATATTTCAGACTAATGAAAAACAAGGCTGAAGTCAGCCTCAACATTTCTGTCATAACTTCTTTCAACTTTCTATTCTTTCTTTCAACTCGAGCCAAGTTTTGTCTTCTCTTACCTGTGTCCATCCAGACGAATATTGCCAACAAACTCATAAAGGTGTCTGTTGGGACTCTCACATTCCATCCGTCCGGATAGACGCATCAGACTGTCAATGTCCTTAATCTCAGCAGTGATCTGCAGACCCTGAGTATAACGAAAAACACCATATTTACACAAAAAGTAATACAATTCACACTGATAAACTATTAGCTGAATTGTAGAGCATCAACAGCAAGTATAACATGAAGAGAAAGCAAAAATTCACCTGTCTGATCTTGAGATTTGTTTCTCCATCCAGATTTGAGGTCTCAATGTAACACATTCCTTGAGGTTCACTAGGATAAACAACACAATTATGGAAAAAAAAACAAAAAAACAACACTTTAAAATATCACGTTTATATATGCATATATCACGTTTATATTATTATTGCTAACAGTGATTGTAAATTAATTGCCTAAATTATTACATTATTAGCTAACGGCATTCTCCAAATTGTAATGTTGACATGCATTCTCTGTAAAGCTGCTTTGAAACGATATGTATTGTGAAAAGTGCTATACAAATAAATGTGAATTGAATTGAATTGAATTGAATATGGCTCGACCAGAAGAATGTTTTGCAGTTTACTGAAATATCTAATAAATACTAATATAAACTTACACACTACCGTTACAGTTATTTTGAGTTGTAATACTAATACTTTAAATCAAATAAATGCAGCCTTGGTGAATGGTAGTGTATCTTAAAAATAGCATAGCCTAGGTACATTTAAAAAATATCAAAATATAATATAAAACAACTACATGACACTGGCCAAAAAATATGTAACTACATCAAATGTAATATATAATTAATAATAACTAAAGAAAGTTGGTTCACATCATACAAAACCAAACAGCTAAATGAAGCCCCATAAATCAAAGATGCTTTGTTTTCAAGAGCTAGTAATTTTCAGTTAATATTGAATGGAAGGAAAATCCACTGGACAGCATATTTACCCCAAACTGCATAAAGCATTTTAGTACTTGGACTGAAAATGAAAATATATTGCTCTGATGGGACACCCTTAAATCTTTCATTTTGCACTGATTATGAAACTTTCAGTCGATGCATCTTTGTTTATGGCCATGCATTCTGCTGTTCTTATTTTTAGTGACATTCTCCACATGCAACAAAGGAAAGATGCAGCACGCCAGACAAATGAACATTCAGCGTTAATACTGAGAAGAGCAAAAGCAGGATAGCGAGTACACAGGGCCAAAGCTGTTACATATCTCTCCTTCAATAAACAATAGCAGGCTTGAACAGGAAAGATGGTCCCTGTACTTCAAGTTATTAGAAAGGTATGCTCTGCTTTGGGTCTATACAAATCAAAAATTGATGTCAGTACTCATTTCTTCTGTATTTGCATTTAGTTGTCACAAAAATTTAACAAGTCCCCACTAAAACGGCATGTTTATCTGAATGAAAGAACATTAAGAAATATCTCATAGATTCTGTGTATAAACAATGCAAGTTACTATAAAGGTAAATCACAATACTGTACATTGTGGTGATGTGACCGCATGCAGGGAGTCACATCGGAGTCAGAGCTCCTGCTGAAGCCATGCATTGTGCAAACAGCTGTGACATTTACAGTCATTCAATGGGTCTTTTCTCCAGCTGTGTTAGAGAAGAGCTTTGTTTTTTCTTGTGTGCACAGGCTAAAGCATCTCCAGCACAAAGCAAAGGTCTGTAATACACATCTTTCTAGTTAAAGGAAAGGGCTTCATCAGAATTTTCTGTTGGGAGTTGAACAGAGTTGTCCTCTGAGAAATTTATGCCCAGTCAACTAGTTTTTAGTGCTTGAATTTAAGAATCTTATGCCTAACAGTGGTGAGTTTACTGAGTCGTGATATTCTAAATAGGTAATTTTATTGCACAATTATTTTTAATAGCATCATCATTGACTTAAACCCCAACAGCAAAAACAGCATTGGAGTTAGTAAATTCAATTCATTTTCATGAATCAATTCACTGAATCAGTTTCAAAAGCTTCATTTTCTTCCCCCATTAAAATGTTTTAGTAAAAACATATGTAGGTAAACATATTTTTACTATACTAATGTGTATTCCAATGCCATAAAATATTACAGGTTTTTACTCCTAAATATACATCGATATATGTATCAAAAATTGTTTAAAGCCTGTAAAATAATTTTTGAATACAGACAGAAAAATTGATATGACCCAGCGCTAAAACCCAGCAATATCAATCAGAGCATAGCTACAAATAAAAATTGCATAACCAAGAATAACATCAAAAGCTGATGAAAACAAAGCACTAGGCCAAAAAAAAAAAAAAAAAAAACATGGAGAGAGTAAAATATTAAAGTAACAGGTTCTCTCCACCTGTGCACCCCCTTCCCACCCATCCCGCATGCAAACCGGAGCTGTTCCTGACCTGGAGGACAGAAGGATGAGGTCGGCCGGGAGGTGATCTCCATTGGCTGCTCGGACTACCTCCCCTACCGACACCTTAATTTACCCAGCAGCCCCGGCGCAAGGGGAATGACACGAGTGAAGTCGGGAGAAGATTGTTCATCACGTGAGGTGGGAGGGTGACGGGTGGAGATGAGAGGAAGGAAAGGACATAGGATGGATAGAGGAGGAAGAGCACACAGACCAAGACAGGGAAGAGAGACACAAACACACAAATGGTTAATCTTTACAGAGGGAAAACAAAAAACAAAAAACATACAATGTCCACTGCTCAAAACCCATCCGAGCCAAGCTAAACAATCAGTAAAGAGGGGGAAAAAACCGAACACTGTCAGAATGATTTCTTAATCCCAAATTACTGTTATCTGTACTTGATATACATGTCTGAAGACCCTCAAAACTTTGGGACAACTTGAGGCCTGGCTGGCAAATGGATTTTGACAGTGAAGAGGACAATGTTGAACACGTTGAACGTCATCAGGTCAGTATTAACCAATAATCAAACATCCGCAAAAGGAAGTGCTGATTTTGACTTAGAAAAACTCCTCCAAAAATGAAAATTCTGCCATTTTTATTTATTCTAAACCTGTGTGACTTTTGGATTTGGAACAACAGACGGTGAGTAAACAATGGCAGAATCTTCATTTTTTGGGTTGAACTAGTCATTTGTGAATTTCAAATGACATTTGATATTTATAATGTCACTGAATTGATTTACTGTAGGGCCTTATCTCAAGGTTATCTTATTAGCCTGTTAATCATCACTTCCTTTGGGTGTTGAGTGTGAGACAGGGGCATAAGCACAGACAGGGTCCCTTCTGATGACACAGACTCGTCTACCTGGACGACAGCAGTATAGCATCTGCTGGTACGAAATCTTTGCCATTAACTTTAACTATGTCTCCAACCACAACCTGTAAGACACAAACTAGTTATCAATTCAAAAACTTCATATCAAACTAGCAGCCATTGGCAAAAAAACAGAGAAATAATATATTACAGGAGCCAATACATCTGGCTGACACTGGCAAGAAAGATGTATTCATATTTGATTTCATTTAGGAAGTGCTTGGATCCATGAGACTAGCATTAAAAATGAGGCCATTTCATCAATAACATGCTCTGTGATACAAATAAACAATTTGTCTTTTCGGATTTGCATTTTTAATCATCTTATTAGCCATAATCCAGTACAACTGGAGGACGCTGCTTCATAGCTGCCATTTTGATTCAAAGCGGAAAGCTACTTAAATATGCACAAGTTGATACACGATTTATAAGTATATTAAAAATGCATTATTCATTCTGTGCACTGTAATTCAAAAGTGTCACAGTGAAGCTTTATAAAATGATGGGCGACAAGAAGCTCAGCTCCACAAAATTGTTTGAATATTGATGAGAAGACAATAAAAAAAATGAGTTAAAGATTTAATGAGAGCTAAAGCAGAAAGATATTTTACTTCATTGTCCATTCTAGCAGCACTTAGTAGAATTGCAGCTTCAGAAAATAATATACTAAATGAAACAAATGTGAGAAGTCATGGTTGATGACATCACATCCTATTCTGTGAAATTGTGAGGTCATCAGGGAACAAGTTGATACACTCTCGCAGATGTGCACTAATATAGCAAACGGTAATGAGTGCCCAGTCACCAGGCCACTATATCTCCAGCCATTTCCTTTTGCTTTCACCTTATAATTGTGGACTGTGTGTTTCTGTCAAGATAATTAGCTCTGCTCTCTATTAACACATTGAAAAGCTGCTCTGTGTCTGGCTGTATTGTCTGTAGATCTCTATGGCGGCTGCATGTAAGAGGCAGCCTGGTTAGATTCTACTCCTTTGCCTCAAACATAAAGGAGAGAGTTGAGAATCAACAAAAGAAAAAGGAGTGGAGAGGGAAGTTTCCTCTACAGAAAACACCAAAGCATCTGTTTCTGAAACCGAACCTGCTCTGGTTTACACCAGAGGGCATCTTTATATGCAAACTCATCTGATCTCTCACTCTCTTTCTAAGAGTATGTCAACTTGTTTTTATTATGGAATTCAGTGAAGCAGTCGGTATGAGGAACACCATCTGCTGCAGTACCTTCTCCCAATGTACAATCTCCCAAGCGCCGTTCCTCAATACTAAAAGAGAGAGAAAGAGAGAACAATCACCAACAGAAAAGGTAGCATATAAAGTAATATATAAATAAATAGTATTAGATATATATATATAAATAGTATTATATATATATATATATATACACACACACACACACACACACACATATACATACACACACACACACATACACACACACACACACACACTTAAAATAGCCTTTTTCTTGCTGGAAAAACAGATTTAGGAATAATCTGAACAATTCCAATAGGGTTCTTGCACCATTGCTGCTCGGGCCCCAATTACTGATGACTCATCCTGTACATTTTTTGACTATTCAATTGCTCTCTTCAACTAGCTCATGTCTGTAAGGCAAACTAATGCTACTGTCTATTTAAAAAAAAATGTATGAAATGTATGGGGTTTTTAAAGAAGACCAGTGAGCAAAGACGTCTTACCTTGTGTTTCTTTCTTGTTAACAACATTATCAGCTTTGTGACGTTTCTGAAAATAAATAAAAATTATAATTAAAAAAAAAAAAAAGTTCAAAATGAGCCTTCCCTGAATTTTTTTTTTAAATAGTTCTAGATAGATGGACATGGAATTGTGTGGATTTTATAATTTTCTGCTAAAGTGAAATCCGAAATCTGATCAATTCCAATAAAATAAGTAAAAAATAAAAAAAAAATAAAAAAAAAGTACTCGTTAAAGAGTCTGAAAAACCCTAAATATTCACAATAAAAAAAGTATATTATCTTTGACAAGCACACAATTACAAGAATGTAAATAAAGCATGTATTCAACAAAGTCATCAGAAAAAACTAAAACCTCTTAGAAAACAGAAAAAAAACTATTTAGCGAAAGTGATATTTTACAGGTATAGCTATCAATAAAACTGTGCTTATCGAAAAGAGATGTGTTTTTTCTGTCCCCTTCTCTAATAAAAGTTTAGCCCAGTGTTGTTACTGACTGAGATAATGTCCAAATGGAATACCAGGGTTACTATAGTTAAATAAAATGAGCAATAAATGAAATAAAACACACACACACACGCATATTATATTATATATATATACACAGGTGCTGGTCATATAATTAGAATATCATCAAAAAGTTGATTTATTTCACTAATTCCATTCAAAAAGTGAAACTTGCATATTATATTCATTCATTACACACAGACTGATATATTTCAAATGTTTATTTCTTTTAATTTTGATGATTATAACTGACAACTAAGGAAAATCCCAAATTCAGTATCTCAGAAAATTAGAATATTACTTAAGACCAATACAAAGAAAGGATTTTTAGAAATCTTGGCCAACTGAAAAGTATGAACATGAAAAGTATGAGCATGTACAGCACTCAATACTTAGTTGGGGCTCCTTTTGCCTGAATTACTGCAGCAATGCGGCGTGGCATGGAGTCGATCAGTCTGTGGCACTGCTCAGGTGTTATAAGAGCCCAGGTTGCTCTGATAGTGGCCTTCAGCTCTTCTGCATTGTTGGGTCTGGCATATCACATCTTCCTCTTCACAATACCCCGTAGATTTTCTATGTGGTTAAGGTCAGGCGAGTTTGCTGGCCAATTAAGAACAGGGATACCATGGTCCTTAAACCAGGTACTGGTAGCTTTGGCACTGTGTGCAGGTGCCAAGTCCTGTTGGAAAACGAAATCTGCATCTCCATAAAGTTGGTCAGCAGCAGGAAGCATGAAGTGCTCTAAAACTTCCTGGTATACAGCTGCGTTGACCTTGGACCTCAGAAAACACAGTGGACCAACACCAGCAGATGACATGGCACCCCAAACCATCACTGACTGTGGAAACTTTACACTGGACCTCAAGCAACGTGGATTGTGTGCCTCTCCTCTCTTCCTCCAGACTCTGGGACCCTGATTTCCAAAGGAAATGCAAAATTTACTTTCATTAGAGAACATAACTTTGGACCACTCAGCAGCAGTCCAGTCCTTTTTGTCTTTAGCCCAGGCGAGACGCTTCTGACGCTGTCTGTTGTCCAAGAGTGGCTTGACACAAGGAATGCGACAGCTGAAACCCATGTCTTGCATACGTCTGTGCGTAGTGGTTCTTGAAGCACTGACTCCAGCTGCAGTCCACTCTTTGTGAATCTCCCCCACATTTTTGAATGGGTTTTGTTTCACAATCCTCTCCAGGGTGCGGTTATCCCTATTGCTTGTACACTTTTTTCTACCACATCTTTTCCTTCCCTTCGCCTCTCTATTAATGTGCTTGGACACAGAGCTCTGTGAACAGCCAGCCTCTTTTGCAATGACCTTTTGTGTTTTGCCCTCCTTGTGCAAGGTGTCAATGGTCGTCTTTTGGACAACTGTCAAGTCAGCAGTCTTCCCCATGATTGTGTAGCCTACAGAACTAGACTGAGAGACCATTTACAGGCCTTTGCAGGTGTTTTGAGTTAATTAGCTGATTAGAGTGTGGCACCAGGTGTCTTCAATATTGAACCTTTTCACAATATTCTAATTTTCTGAGATACTGAATTTGGGATTTTCCTTAGTTGTCAGTTATAATCATCAAAATTAAAAGAAATAAACATTTGAAATATATCAGTCTGTGTGTAATGAATGAATATAATATACAAGTTTCACTTTTTGAATGGAATTAGTGAAATAAATCAACTTTTTGATGATATTCTAAGCACCTGTATGTATATATTATATATATATATATATATATATATATATATATATATATATTATACACACATACATACATACATACACACACACTATATTGCCAAAAGTATTGGGACACCCCTCCAAATCATTGAATTCAGGTGTTCCAATCACTTCCATGGCCACAGGTGTATAAAATCAAGCACCTAGGCATGCAGACTGCTTCTACAAACATTTGTGAAAGAATGGGTCGCCAGTTGTGCAATAAGTCCATTTATAAAATTTCCTCACTACTAAATATTCCACGGTCAACTGTTAGTGGTATCATAAAGTGGAAGCAATTGGGAACAACAGCAACTCAGTCACGAAGTGGTAGGCCACGTAAAAATCACAGAGCGGGGTCAGCGCATGCTGAGTGCGCAGAAGTCGCCAACTTTCTGCAGAGTCAGTATCTACAGACCTCCAAACTTCGTGTGGCCTTCAGATTAGCTCAAGAACAGTGCGTAGAGAGCTTCATGGAATGGGTTTCCATGGCCGAGCAGCTGCATCCAAGCCTTACATCACCAAGTGCAATGCAAAGCGTCGGATGCAGTGGTGTAAAGCACGCCGCCACTGGATTCTAGAGCAGTGGAGACGTGTTCTATGGAGTGACAAATCACGCCTTTCTATCATTTCCTTTCCATCCTCCCCTTCTTGTATCTCTCTTCAAATTTACATTATATTAAAAGGATGTTAAATGTGACAAACAGCCTCATTCATATTACTGGAGAGCTTATTGAGCAGCCCATGTCACATGACCTCCTATCAGACTCTGCAGGAGAAAAAATAAGTTCTCAGGTCTCAGATCCCATTCATCATCCAGATCAGCTCTGGTGCAGTGTTGGATAACTCATACTTCCTCCTTCTCACACTCTCCTCTCAGTTTCCATCTCCCTTACTCTTTCCTTCACCTCAACAGAGAGCAGAGATCAGGCCATGTGGAAGGAAGTGTTGATTTAATTACACATCTAATCTAACTGATGGCTTGTCTGCATTGAACATGGGAGCTAGAGGAAGGAACACGTAACAGTAAAACAAGACCCCAAAGGGAAGAAGAGACAGCACTCTGGGTTTGTGGTAAGATGCAGCACCAAATCCCAGCAGGATTAGCGGAGTACACTGGGGTGCAGCTGAAGAGAGCACTGGCGCGTCACCTCTTTGTTATACTCGGTCTTTGTTAGAGATGCCGGATTATGACGAGTTACGGATTATAACAGAGCCTGCTGGCTTCTTTTGAAACTCGTATATAAAGACACAGTAGGAAAGCACAAAACAAAAAATGTGACACTAAACTACACAACTGTTAAAAGTTTGGGAACAGAAAGAACTTTTTTCCTGATATATAAATTAACACTTTTAGTCAGCAAAGATGCATTAAAACTGATCAAAAGTGGTTGCTGAAAATTCAGCTGTCATAACAGGAATAATTTATATTTTAAAACAGATGGAAACTGAACAAAGTTCAGCCACGACACATGCGTGTGATGCTGAGCCGGCCAATAATGAATCGCGGTTCTGACGTAGAACCCAGAACCTCGTTGCTGCCCATGTGTGGTTCATAAACCCTCATATTTCATCAAAAATATCTTAAATTGTGTTCCGAAGATGAACGAAGGTCTTACGGGTTTGGGACAACATGAGGGTGAGTAAATAATGACAAAAATTTCATTTTTGGGTGAACTAACCCTTTAAGTCTTTGACGGCTCAAGAAAAATCATGTCCTGTTTGAAAGCTAAAGTTGAAAACGTCAGTCACAGTCAACATCAGATGTATGGAAAACAAGCAGTGTGAACAAAATTCAGCAAAATATCATTGGTGTTTGAATGCCAGTCATTCAGAAACAATATGAGGTTGATTAAATGGCAATTTTGATTTTCTGGTGCATTATTCCTTTAAATACAAAAACAATCCATTAAAGTCTGACAAAGAAAAGCTAGCACTCAGAGTAACAAGAGAAGCCATTTTCTTATCTTATGGGATGTCTCAAATACTAGAGATCGTTTTTACTTGAAGGGAAAAGAAAGCAAAGATCATCTGACCATCCACAGCAGAATGGTACATGACAGCAGTGTGGTGAATTTACCAAATGACCTTCACTTCCAGAGCTAGTCTTGACCTCACAGATTTGAATAACACATCAGAGACCCATATAAAATGCTGAGCTGGTTATTCTGACCACAGCATCCAGCACGATGTGATCGGATGGCCGTCCAGAGGGAGCCGGGAGAGCAGGCTCTGATTTCAGGGTCACAGCACTATGGTGGATCCACTTGGGCTGGTGGTTTTATTCCCAGTACTCACTCCTATATGTAAATTTCTTTGTAAGAGAGGTCTTGGAATTAATTTACATGCCAAATGAGATGATAGTTCAGGTCAGGGAAAAAAAAAAAAAAAAAAAGCTTACTGATTGGAAAGTGTTTTGGCTAATGGCAGTGAAATCCATTCTGCCGTGTACATAATCACCAGAGAGTGAGATTGAATTATCAGGAAGAGTAAAAGAGGTAAACCTGAACGCAGTCTAAAAACTGACTCAGATAATATAACAGCTATGAAGGGCAAAAGAGAATAAAACCTACAGCAAGCATGACTAGAGTAGAGTACAGTCCTTTCTCATTAAAAATCATCCCAACCGCAAACAATAAAAAAGATAAACTGAAAAAGGTGAGCGATATGAAGAACAAATAGTATTTGCTCAATTTTGTTGTTAGATCTGCATGACATACTACTGATTTATGTTAGGTTAAGGCAGGGCTCCTTATTTTGCAAGTACACTACCATTCAAAAGGGGATGAGTAAGATTTTTTTTTAAATAAATTATTCCTTTCATTCAGCAAGGACACATAAAATTGATTTATAATATTTACATTTCAAATAAATGATCTTCTTGCGACCATCCTATTTAACAAAGAACCCTAAAGAAAAAAAACGAAAATGTTTCCTGGGCACCAAATCAGCGTATGATTTCATGTGACACTGAAGACTGGAGGAATGGCTGCTGAAAAACCAGCTTTGAATCACAGGAATAAATTACATTTTAAAATATATTAAAATAGAAAAGAGTTATTTTAAAATGTAATGTTTCACAATATTACTGTTTTAGTGTATTTTTGATCAAATAAAAGCAACCTTGCAGGGCATAACAGACTTCTTTCAAAAACATTTAAAAATCTTACTGTCCCCAAAATTTTGAACTGTAATGTATCTATTTTTAATTCGTATTCATTTCAGTGGTAGTTGCACAAGTACAAACTTAGTCAGAATACCGACTTCTTTTGAAATGGCCATTAATGGAAAAAACTGCTTTTTATTTGCAGCCAGATGATGTACGACATCTGCAAACTAACTGGGTCACACTAACCAGCCAACTCTCGACCTCTTGGGCATGATTGGATCTATTTGTTTTGTTCTGCTGGACATCAGGATATGAAAATCCAGCTTTGCCATCACAAGAAAAATATATTGAAATAGATAACTGTTCTCTTAAACAGTAATAAAATTTCACAATATCACTGTTTTTACTGTATTTTTGATCAAATAAATGCAGCCTTGGTGAACATAAGAGACTTTTCAAAAACATTACCAAACCTTTGGTCGTAACACATTTTAGTGTACATCTGTTGACAAAATAACAGTGTAACATTACATTGAGTGGGATCAAGCGTGCCACATAAATCCTGAAAAGTGAAGTCAAAGCATCTCGTTTGTCCCAGGTGGCTGGATGCAGTATAGGTCACAAACCTCGCCCTCTCCATGTAATGTAACGGGACACAAGACAAACTAAACAGTCAAATTACACATTAAATATTGTTTTCTAAAGATGGTTTCTGTCATTTTAGGCAGTTTTTAAAATCACGCTTATGTTAGTTCAAGTGTTCGTTTTTTAAATAAGTTTGGTTTTAGTTATTTATTTGATGCTATAAAAAACGCAGGTTTTGATGTCAAGATTGACAGCAGAGATTGACAGCTCTCTGTATGAAGTAGTCACTGAAGCACCAACTGACTTTTTTTCTGGATCTTCAGGAGAAGATTGGAGCTTTAATTTTAATTTCTACATTTCCAGAACTGTTTGTTTCACACCGACATAATGAGTTGTTCTGCAGGAATGTGGGCGGGATCTTGATATCGCAGCTCCACGTCGCGCTCACTACTGCGCAGACTCGAGAATCAAGATGTCAGCTTTATATTGGCACACTGGCGGCTTCACTTACTACAATGGAAGAGAGTGAAGGTGTGTCGTCCATCTTTTTTTACTGTCTATGAGTGGGATCTAAATGTTTGAGACCAACGAAAAAGCATTTAAATTTCATTACTTTGCAAATGATGATTTAAAAATGAGAATTTCAGAATTTGGTTTGTCCGTCTTTTGCTGTAATGGCTCAAGTTGCATGAACTCCACAAATTTATGTACAACTTGATGATTATGTTCTCCAGCATAATTTAAAATGATCCAGAGAGCATCTTGAGCTTCAGTGAAAGCAAGAACATCTGAAACACGTATTTCTGCATTTATTCAGCAAGCTATTGTAACATCCCAAATGTTTTAATGCTCTCACCAGGTCTTCTATAACCTCCTTCACTGCTGCCACCACCAGGATGAAGAGTAACGGCACCAGCGTTGTCCATCGCCCTGTCGGTGACACATCAGGGATTTGCTGTGGAGAAAAATAAAATGGCGACATGAATTCCAGTCTTTAATCCTTCCCTCCACATGAGCAAAATCAAAACATGGACATTCACACATGATATACAAACCCATGTCACCTACGGGGCATGAATACAAACACAAATTAATTAAAGCCTTGCAGAGACCTCATGAGAAACACTCAGGGGGTTTGATAAACTGCTCTCGATTTGTTCTCCAGGAATCATAACATAGCCTGAGGGTCTACTTCCTGGTGGTGTGTGTATTTATCACTGGAAGGTCAAAAAAGCAACCTAAGGGAATGGCAATAACCATCAGAAAGTCAACAGCAGTGACTCTGATGGATGTTTAGAAGTCAGCATGTGACATATCTGTCTACCCTGCTGAAGAGATCAGCTTAGACCAGCATGAATTTCCAGACTGGTCCAGGCTGGTTAGGTGTCGGTCAGGCAGTTGAATAGGGTCCACAAGCTAATATATAATTCACACCACAAGAACTTGATTAAACTTCTACAATTTCTATCCTGATTTTGGCAAATCTCACAGAGCTTACATATCAAGAAGCGGATCGTCTTTGGAAAGTGTCCCTATCAGATGAAGTGTCAGAGCTGTGACAGGTTCAGAAAGAGGCCAAGAATGCAGAGATATACAATAGGAAACCCGAAACGGATTCCTTTTAACCTGATGCCAACACACTTTCCCCTCTGCGTCACGTTTCACTTAAACAGGAGAGTACGCTCACAACCAAACCACAGTGGCGTAGAAAACTAGAGCAGTCGATCATCATGGAACCTTGGTGTCAGCATCAAAATGTCTTTGTTGATTATGATGGCATGTCCAGAAACAGCACTTTGTAAGTGTGATTGAAGTGAGCAGTTTTGATGAAACAGCATCCATCAGATAGTCACCTTGGCCCCCTTATTGCCACAACAAACCCATCCCTGCTGTTTTTCCCATTCACAGTGCGCCTGTGCATTCAAGGTCACTGCATTGACAGCGGCGTAATGAAGATACACCGAACCTGTGCTTCGAAGCCACCTGACTCTCTCGGTTTTACTCTCCTTTCTTGCAGTTTCTCTTCTTATTTCATCTCTCTGGCTGCCTTTACACTTGGTATTAACATACGATCACCGTGATTCGATCAAGCAGATCAGATCATTAGTCAATCAGGACATGGCGCGTTTACATTTGTTCACATTAAGTGGCCTCTGTATCTGGATAACCGATCAGATTTCGGTTTCCTGCACAATATTTGAATTAGGTCTGTGGCGCATTTTAAAAGGCAGAAGCTTTAAATGGCTTCGTAGCATAAAACAACTTTCACTTTAGCCTTTATCAATGGCAGTGCACACAGAAAGGAGCACACAAACATATATATTGTATGTGGAATATGTAGAAAACACCTTTCTATCAAAGAAATAAAAGAACACATATCACATCACATTAAAGAGCATTAATTAGAACTAAACAAGGGTAGGCTACACAACACCAGAGATGATACAAATTAAACAATGTCCCATAGACCCTTTTCACAGACTGTGATGACGCGTTTTAACGGTCATCAATAAATAAATCCTGCAAAGTTTTTTATATTTTCATTTTTAAAAAACGTATATACATTTATAACAATATTATATAGTATTATATTACCGTTGCATCAAATTACAAAAAAACTAGTTCAACCAGCTGCTGTGAGGGTGTTTCTAATACAGCGACTATGGGAGTGATGATAAAAATTACGTTTCTCTCTTCTGACTGAGAACGCAGAGAGACTGGGCTGGGATTTTTATGACGTCGCCCTCTGAATGTAGATACGATGGCTGGATTGCATTTACATTACACTGAGATCCGATCACAATGCATCCTCGGCTACCTCTGGACCAGGAAACGCTGATTGGATAACATTCCGATCAGAAGCAAGTTTACACTTGTCTTTTCAATGTGTATGTGGACAACATCCTGATACAGGTCGCATGTTAATGCCAAATGTAAACTCTGCCTCTTTCCCCCCCATGTCATCGATTCAGCTACCTCAAAACAGAGGCATTAATTTAATGTGCAGTGCATCCACAGGGTCATGCCGAGTTACTCAGTGGTGGATTCATTGTCCCTTCTGTCTCTAAAAGAACAGCACGTTTATAGCACTCTGGAGCCCTCTGTGACTGCACCGTCTGGTAATTACACAGACGCTGAAGAAGTGGAGCCAAAATCTGTTAAAGTTTCAAAAGCAACAAATATAGTACACTACCATTCAGAAGTTTGGGTGTTGGTAAGATTTTTTTGGTAACACTTCACAATAAGGTTCATTAGTTAAACATTAGTTAATGTATTAACTAACATGAACTAACCATGATACATTTGTTACTGCATTTACTAATCTTCGTTAACGTTAGTTAATGAAAATATAGTTGTTTATTGTTTGTTCATGTTAGTTCACAGTGCATTAACAATATTTTAATAATGTATTAGTAAATGTTGAAATTAACATTAACAAAGATTAACAAATTCTGTATAAGTGCAGTTCATTATTAGTCCATGTTAACTAATGAACCTTATTGTAAAGTGTTACCATTTTTTAATGTCTATTATGCTGTACCAGGCTGCAAGGCTCTCAAAGTACATTTTATTTTTCAGGATTCTTTGAAGAATAAAAAGTTAAGCATTTATTGGAAATATAAATTATAATTGTCTTTCACTTTTGATCAATTTAAAGGATTAGTTCAATTCAGAATTAAAATGACCTGATAATTTACCCCCATGTCATTCAAGATGTTAATGGCTTTCTTCAGTCGAAAAGAAAGTATGGTTTTTGAGGAAAACATTCCTGGATTTTTCTCTATACAGTGGACTTCAACGGCTACCAATGGGTTGAAGGTCCAAACTGCAGTTTCAGTGCAGCTTCAAAGGGCTCTACACGATCCCAGATTTGGAATAAGAGTCTTATCTAGCGAAACAATGTGTCATTTTCTAATGCTCGTCTTGCACTAGCTCTGCGATGTGCCACACATTATAATCACGTTGAAAAGGTCACGCATGACATAGGCGGAAGTACTGTGGTAGGGCAAAAAACTAATTTTCTCCAACTTCAAAATCGTCCAACATTTGTTTTACTCCAACAGGCTGTTTGACTAAGTCTTTGCACAATTGCTTCGTAAACACTTGCTCGGTACTTCCGCCTACATCACGCGTGTCTTTTCCAACATGATTACATAATGCGCGGCGCATCACAGAGCTAGTGCAAGACGAGCATTTGTGGGTAAAAAGTATATAATTTTTTTTTTTAGAAAATGATAGATTGTTTTGCTAGACCTCGGATGGGATTGTATAGAGCTCTCTGAAGCTGCATTTAAACTGAAATTTGGACCTTCAACCCATTGAACCCTGTTGAAGTCCACTATAAGGAGAATAATCCTGGAATGCTTTCCTCAAAAACCTTAATTTCTTTTCGACTGAAGAAAGACAGACAAACATCTTGGATGACATAGGGGTGAATAAACTATCAGGAAATTTTAATTCTGAAGTGAACTAATCCTTTAATGCGTTATCGTTTAAAAAAACAAAAACAAAAAAAAACATTTTTTAAACTTCAGTTCTCAAGAAGGCAACAGAGTTATCTAAACAGACGTGTTGTTATTCAGGTAACTAGCCATAACATGTCAACAACTTTTAAAGCAGTTATTCAGCCATGACAGTAGTGCCCCTTGTGGCAGGCATGGTGTTATAAACTGCAATCTGAAACAATTTTGAATGCAACTGACCTTGTGTTGTTAGTAATGTTTGTTCACACGTGTGTAACATAATGGACTATAACAGTGAGGCTTTCACACTTGGTTTTATTGATTGATTGGTCTGAACCAGAGTTCGATTCCACTCTGCTCTTCTATCAGTCCTATATAGGCTACTTAAGAAATCCAGTATCTGATCACAGAGGGTCAGGGAATCCGACAGATGTTTATCTGCGACCGTAAGAGTTGACAGACCTAATCTCTCCAGCTTGTCAGCTTGCCCTGGAGGATTGACATTGTAGTCTTACCTGCAGAAGTGCGATGAAGAGGAAGAAGGAGTTGGCTGCTCTTCTGAACTGAGAGTACAGGAATCGAGGCAGGAACGTGAGAAAGTTGTACTTCGCAGTGCTGTATGAGACAAAGAAAAGAGAAAGGAAATGAGAAAAGTGGTCACATTCCAACAATGGCCACAATATAAAACCATCTGACATCATCTGCAGACTGTGCTGACATATTTTATTTATCATCCATTAAGTTCTCATGTTTTCAGTTTTTAGTTTTAGTTGGTCAGCATGATTGACAGCATGAATCAAACTTTCTCCCCCTGGCCAAACCCAGTTTCAGTGCAGCCCAAGACACAAGCACAAACACACAGTGAGTGATGGAGAGGCAGTTAATGACCATAAAGAACAGCTAAGTTTGACGAGGAGAGAGAGACTGGGCTGTAAAGAGCTCTGAGTTTGAGTGAACTATGGTGGGAGCTTGCCAGAGCCTCCATCTCTTAGACTGCCAACTGATTTATGCTCACATTAGGCCCAAGACAGCGAAGTCACTTTAGACTGAGATAAACGTCCCACTCTGAACCCTGACACCTGCCTCTTTATCCACCCACTTTCCAAAAGAACGATCCACCAAGAAACACTCATTCAACACTCGCTCAGAAAATTGGTATTTAAATTTATTCACCAATGATTCAAATAATAAAATATAAAAAAAAATAAAAACAAAATAAAATACAAAAATACAATATTCTCAGAACACCAAGAAACAGAATCAGAATTATAGTATTACATTTTTATTAATTAATTCATATATAATAAATATAATATAAACTAATATACAATAAAATGTTATAAACTATAAAAATAAAAAAGTACAATATTCTCAGCCACCAAGAAACATTAATTTCAATCAGAAAATTTGTATTTCATTTGTTTATTAACTAACATAACATAAAATATAATATAATATATCAAATATAAAATGCAATAGTATCAGCCCATCAAAACATTCATTTCAATCAGAAAATTTGTGTTTTATTTTTTTACTAATGACTCAAATACAATACAATACAATAAAGCCATATTGGAGAGACTGAGACAGTGTGAACGTTCTTAAAGTGGAAAGTGATACGTGTCCTCTCACTGCCTCTATGTTTCACTGATCCGGTCTTCACAAAGATCCTTATCAGTCCACGGCACACGACACACCGTAGCACAGCAATTAGCAGCACTGTACGAGATGGAAAGTTCTGTCAGGGACCTGTCGTTCTCGCTTTTCTCTACTTTCTCTTGGCTAGTTTTCAGGTTTTGATCAGTGTAGTTGTGTGCGTCAGGTGGCTAACAGCAGCTAGTGGCTGCTTTTACTGTTCTTCAGATAAAGAAACACATTTCCATGTTGCTGGGCAACTCAAATTTATGGAGGAGAGTAAGAGTGAAGAGTGAGATCTCCATCTGTCCTCATACTCAATTAAGCACACAGAAAGTTTTTAAAAAGTCAATGTATCTAGGGAAGAAATTCAAAAAAAAGAAATGAGACAATCACTAGCAAAATGCTAAGGAGTTTCGAGTAAATGTTTGCAACTGTACCACCCAGAAATTTGGACCTGTAAGCACCATTCACTTTTATAGTTGTTAGGGTTACGGTTACAACTGTAAAATCATAAATCATAATCATCTTTATTCAGTATAAAAAGTTCTTCAGAACCTTTCAAAAAATTTACTGACAGTGTTTACTAGTAAAAAGTTCATTTAAAAAAAGATTATAAAACATTTTGGTGGACATCGTAATCTCAACATGACATAGTAGCAAATAGCTTTCTCATGAAGGAGCAGACAGAGCCGACCTGCGTCTTTCCTCTCATTTCCTCTACACGACCCCAGAAACCAGATCTAGGTCTGCTTCTAGACCTGAGCCAGCTGCTTAGCCCACACGCTCAGCTCGTTTAGCACTACTTGGCGTCATCATCCTTTTAAACAAACATGTATCGCGCACGAGGGCTTCGGGACACTGGCTCATCAGGCAGTCACTGGGGTGACTAGTGTAACCGCTCATCAAAATGCACCTCAGGGTTTAACCACGTGCTGTTAATCATTTTAATGGAGTGAAGGTTGTGGCTTTGTTGGAGGTGGTGTATTTGCAAATGCATCAACTTGCCATTTTGTTTAAGGCACACAGTGTGAGGAGCAAACGTGTTCTTTTTTGTTTATGATAAAAATATCCTGTGTTAGGAGATATGTTAATAATGTGTTTGTTTGAGGTGTACAATTATGTAATTTAATACAACTTAGCATGTGTGATACATTCCAATCACCAGAGCATATGTTAGTATTTTGTTTCAAATGAAATTCTTTGAGATTCCTCTTCCTGGTTTGCAAGTCTTGATTGTACAGGCCTACAGCAATGCTATGAGTAGCGGTTTACCTGATCAGCTCTGATAGCAAAAGTCCAGTGGGAGTAACAACTTGAACTTCAGCATCAGCCACACAAAGGAGTATGTATATAAAGGCTTAATCTAACACAAACAGCTCTCAAAGCAGTCCATGACATAGTGCTCTTTTGAAATAAACGAGTTAAATGTACTATGTAGGCACTGTTTATCATTCATCACAAAGTCACGCCACTTGTTACAGCCAATGTTGGTGACCTGTTTTTGCAGTTTAATGTCACAACCTTAAAGGGTTTGTTCACCCAAAAATGAAAATTCTGTCATTTATTACTCACACTCATGCCGTTCCAGACCCGTAAGACCTTCGTTAATCTTTGGAACGCAAATTGAGATATTTTTGTTTAAATCCGATGGCTCCGTGAGGCCTACATAGGGAGCAATGACATTTCCTCTCTCAAGATCCATAAAGGTACTAAAAACATATTTAAATCAGTTCATGTGAGTACAGTGGTTCAATATTAATATTATAAAGCAACGAGAATATTTTTGGTGCGCCAAAAAAAACAAAATAATGAATTATTTAGTGATGGCCGATTTCAAAACACTGCTTCAGGAAGCTTCGGAGCGTAATGAATCAGCGTGTCGAATCCGCAGTTCAGAGCTCCAAAGTCACGTGATTTCAGCAGTTTGGCGGTTTGACACGCGATCCGAATCATGATTCAACACACTGATTCATTACGCTCTGAATCTTCCTGAAGCAGTGTTTAGAAATCGGCCATCACTAAATAAGTCTATATTTTGTTTTTTTTGGCGCACCAAAAATATTCTCGTCGCTTTATAATATTAATCTTGAACCACTGTACTCACATGAACTGATTTAAATATGTTTTTAGTACCTTTATGGATCTTGAGAGAGGAAATGCTCCCTATGTAGGCCTCACAGAGCTATCGGATTTAAACAAAAATATCTTAATTTGTGTTCCAAAGACCAACGAAGGTCTTACGGGTGTAAAACGGCACGAGGGTGAGTAATCAATGACAGAATTTTCATTTTTGGGTGAACTAACCCTTTAAGCATTTTAGTCTTCTGGAAGTAAAACTCCCATTCACAATTAGCTAGCTATTACATGTATCGTTCAATTATAATATAGTGTGTTTCCTGATAAGACATAAAAACGACTAAAAAAAAAAAGTGTGGGGTCAGTAGAATTTCTGGTCACTTTAGATTAGCATCCAATTTTCACTGTAATTGTTAACTATGACTTTTGCCTCAAACCCCTAATTACTGCTTTTTAATAGTTAGTTAGTAAGTTAGTAAGTTGCTTATTAATAGTTAGTAAGTTAGTAACTAGTTAGTAGTTGTTAAGTTTAGGTACTGGGTAGGATTAAGGGATGAAGAATATGGTCATGCAGAATAAGGCATTAATATGTGCTTTATAAGGACCCTAAACTAAAGTGTTACTGAATTTTTTTTATGTTTTTGAAAGAAATCTCTTACTGTATGTTCACTAAGCCTGCATTTATTTAATGAAAAAAAAAAAAAAAAAAAAAAATAGAGTAAAATCTGTAATATTGTAAAATATTACAATTTAAGAGTTTTCTATTTTAATATATTTTAAAATAAAATCAGAAATCATTCTAATATGCTGATTTGGTGCTCAAGAAATATTTATTATTACCACAGTTTATGGTTGTGCTGCTTAATATTTTTGTAGAAACGTTGATAATTTTTTAGATTACATAATTAGCATATCTGTGTCATCATTGCGTCATATTTGCATTCTGTCTAGAGTCAGCTCTTTATATTTGCTTGCTTATTGCTTACTATGTACACACATACAGTATACAGCAGAGTTCCCAATAACACTGTTCTCATTTACACATTTTTCTGTTTCTGTTGTCAAACAACGAAACGAATATGAAATAATGACTAAAATGTGGCCCATTAAGACCCTAGCAATGCATACGTAGATTCCATATTCGACCGCTCCAGACACATCAGCACGCCCGCCATCTTGGAGTGGTTAGCGTGTCGTGAATTACAGTAAAAATCACTGAAGCCACAACCCTGTGCAGCTTCTGGTTGTGAAACCACCAAGATTTAAATTCCCTAAGAAATGGGATTATCTTTTACAGGTGAGAATGTGTTTGTTTGTGTTTTTATATGTATTAACTCAATATTACAAATTTTTATACTATGGTAACGTTTTAATGTTGTGTTAGCTGATGCCTTCAGCTAACTACGATTGCAGACGCAGTAAACTTGCTCTCAAATGTTCACGGATCTGTGTTTTGACCGGACAGCTTACATATTTCTCTGACACAGTCCACAGACTCAACTGAACGGAAAAGAAAAAAAATCTTTCGACCCCAAACTTTTGAACGCTAGTGTGTCTTTATAGGACAAGTAAATCATTTGTTAAATCCAATCACAAAATCTGTAACTATCTTTTTTTGCCCAATGTTTTTTTTTTTTTTTTTTTTTTTTTTTTTACATTGAAATGTTATAATCTACTGATTCATTTTGAAACTGCAATTTGGTTCAAGGCTCTTTATTGAAAATTTAAAATGCCTAGGGAGAAAAATGAAATTTACTTATTTAATTACTTCCAGAAGTAAGGCCACAGTGAAAGTAGGAGGTCACCATTACGGTTGGTATTAACCATATTGGCCTGAACTGATGAATAACAACTGTCAAGTTTCAAGGTTAGCCGATCATAAAGGAGGGCATTTATATACAAAAGTCTAAATAGTATAGCAAAAGGGGTCAGAGTCAGGGTGGAAAACGGTCGTGCAAAACTAAATGTTTTTTTGCAAGAAACTTAAAAATGATAATTGGGATGCAGATTAATAAAAAATAAAAAAAAAAGCTACAAAAGTGTAAAATATGGCTTTTAAATTGCTTCTTGTTTTACTGAAGGAACAACTTTCAGTACTGTTTCTAGGCGAACAACTGCACCAGGAAATGAAAATGATATCCTGACCTTTGCGTGTGATCTTTCTAACTGAACACCTACTGATTACAAGCAAAACGTGACAGAAGCCCATTACAACTAAAGCCTGTTTTATTTTCGTGGCAGCTTACGTGTTGTAAAATACATACACATAAGCAAGCAGGACTTCCCAGTCGCTCATGCTGCAGGAATGCAAACATTAACCTGGTCTGACAGCCGACTGTTCAAAGCTACTGTTTTATCCAGCGCATGACAGACAGCCCTCTATATACAGTAAAGCTATAAGTACTGATAAACAGTCCAGACATGAGACAGCAAAACTCAGTGTTGTTTATGCTCATTTCAGACTGCAGTGGGCGTTATGATCACTAGATGGAACTATCAAATAGATGCTTTTGGGTTTCAATACTGAAGATCTGCAGTCTGATAGTGACATCTCATCTGGATGACTGCTCTCTCACTGCAGGATGAGAGAAAAAACATCAAGCAACAACTTAAGTGAATGTTTAAGGGATGGAGCATCTTAAACTCACATTCGATTCAAAACCAATCAAACTATTTGCTCAAAACCAGTTCATTTCACTGACTCAAGCTGAAATTTTGTGGGCGAGTAAATAAATAACACAATTTTTGGTGCACTATTCCTTTAAAGTAATTCAGCGTGTGATTCAGCAGATATCAGATAGCAACCACAGTACCTACACTCCTACCTCCTCTCTGTCTGCCGTACATCCTCTTAGCAATCACTATGACTTCATATGTAACTTGGACACAGTGAGCTGTTGTAGTGGCTAGAAAATGGCAACATTTCCTCTTTTGTCAAATACAGCTCACTGGTTTTAATGTGGTACTTTATTCGCACAGTTCCTTCCCACTCAATCTTCAAAATCTTTTTCAAAACCTTCTTGATCCATCCATCCGTGGCAGCACAGTCTGTTCAACAGCCTTATTAAATTTTCTTTTTTTTCCCTCTGACATTAAATATGAGCTTTGTTCTGAAACCTACTGAGATGCATTGCTGCCTGCAGTATAGGGCTGGGCAGTATGATGATATATATTGTTACCATGGAATAAAATGTCTACCGTTAGAGACTTTGCTATACCGTATATATCGCAGTATGTAAATATATAGCACTATTGACACTTCAGAGTGATAAAATGCATGAATGAGAATATAAAGAACAGGACGTGCTTGATGTTAAAAAGAGTTAAAAGCACAATATATCCTGAAAAGGAACTTGGTGCAGCACTCGTGCTGACTGGCACACTGCCAAAGTGCACACACAGAAACCTGCCTCTCTCAGAAGGCGATCGCCAATTAGGGACGTGCTCGATGTTAAAGTATTCACATTAAAGCACAATATTAAGTACAATAAGTAGGGGTGGGCGATATACTGGTAGACATGATTAACTGGTAGAAGTTTGTCAAGAATTTTGATCTATCCTCTCTATCATGGTTACGCTCACATGAGGTTGCTGTGCTGCACGGCCACGAAAGCTTGCGAAAGCCTGCGTTTTTAAGCATTGCGGTTTAAAAACAAGTGGTTTTAAACCGTTAAAGTACAATTAGCAGCGAAAGACAGGCTCTGTCTGAGAGACACGACATGAAGCTGCTGCTCAGAGTGTGTGAGGACTGAACTGGGTGCTTTTTGCCGGGCTTGAACATTTAAATACACATACCTATGTGTCAAAGTGACCATGTATTTGCAAGTAAACAGAGCCATTTTATGTCTTAAGTGAAGGTACAGTTGAGAAAGACAAGGCTCAAGTTAAAGGATCGGTGCAGTCAGTCTTAAAGGCACAGCATCCAAATTTACCTGCTATCATTATTAATGCTAATCAAAACAAAAAGAGAAAATCTCTCACTGCTTGCTTTTGTAACTTTAATACGAATAAATGTATATTTAATTTACACAGAAAAGACTATGCATTGATTTTTTATACCTTTGATTACTTTATACATTTTATGTAGTATTTCTAGTGCTTTCAGGTTTTTCAAGTTTTTCAGGTAGGTCTATTTCGTCTGTGTCTTTGTTATATTGTAGTTTGTTTTCTTTGCTCTTTCTTTATCATTGTTTACTTGTCTTCCGTAAGCTTGAGAATTTTTTAGGGTAATATTAATTTTTTTTTTAATGATATTAAAAATGGTGATAAGAATTATGAAATTTCAATGGTATGAACAATTTTGATATCATAAAAACCTTATTTAAAGCAAAAATTCCTATACCATGATATATGTCGTTATTGTGATATAAAATTACTCATATCGTGATATAAGATTTTGGTCATATCTCCCACCCCTACTGCAGTATCATTCAAAAAATCTGGGTTCAGTAAAATTCTTAATATTTTTGAAAGAAGTCTCTTACGCTCATCAAAGCTGCATTTATTTGATAAAAAAATATATAGTAAAGACAGTACAATACAGTAAAATAACGGTTTTCTACTTGAATATATTTTAAAACACAAGTTACTCCTGTGATGCAAAGCTGAATATTCAGCATCATTACTCCAGTCTTCAGTGTCACATGATCCTTTAGAAATCATTCTAATATGCTGATTGGGTGGCTCAAGAAACATTTGTTGCTTTCACCAATTTTGAAAATAGCTGTGCTGCTTAATATTTCTGTGGAAACCATGATAATTTTTTTCTTTGATGAATACAAAGTTCAAAAGAACAGTCTTTTTTGAAACATTATAAATGCAAGAACAGTTTGTAACAAATGTCTTTACTGTCATTTTTTTTTAATCAATTTAATGGATCCTTGCTGAATAAAAAGTATTAATTTCAGGAAAATGTATTAATGTCACATGGACTATTTTAATGATGTCTTTAGTACCTTTCTGGACCTTGAAAGTGTTGATTATTTTGCTGTCTATGGACGAGTCATTTACCTCTCAGATTTCATCAAAAATATCTTAATTTGTGTTCTGAAAATGAACGAAGGTCTTACAGGTGTGGAACGACATGAGGGTGTGTAATTAAATGACAGAAATTTCATTTTTGGGTGAACTAGCCCTTCAACTCTGTGCAACCCTTTTTGAGTAACAGGTGTGAGTGTGGCTTTACCTGACACGATTATTGCAGAACTTGGTAAACTGGGGCTGATTGATAAATATTAGTCTGGAATCTTCCTGGTCTGCTAGAGAAGTCTTCTCTGAAGTGTCTTCTGTCTTTTCATAACCTGAGACAAAGAGAAGAGGAAAAGACAGAGGAATAAATTATTTAGCTATAATGAAATATCAGCTTTTATTTTATAAAAGCAATGGCTATTTATACTATGAAAGCTTATATCTCCCAGCCAGTGAAAACAAATCACCTTTAACAAGATTACATTAAAGATTATGTCTTTAACAAGTGTCAGACTCCGAGAAGCTTAAGACTTGACCTATAACCTCTAGCTGAAGCTTTTCTGCAGCATGTGATTCTTATAGAGTAGCACTAGCTTAGCTGCTGACAGTCATAAGAAAAAAAAAAATCCTATTAAAGAAAAAAAAATGAAATATGAAATACATTTATTACAAAAAAAATTATATATATATATATATATATATATATATATATAAAATAAACAATTTGAAATTAATAAATACTTATATAACTAACTAACAAAAAAAATAAAAAAAATAAAAAATAGATGTGTGTGTATATTTATCATGGTCCCTAGAATCACTCAGTTTAGATTGCAGGTAGATTAAGTCAATATTAGGGCTGGTGACAGCCAGTGGAAAAAGAAATGTGAGATATTACAGGCACACTGAGCCCAAGGGAACAGATGAATGAAAGAAGGGCAGCTCAAACTGAATCGCCGGCAGGCACCCACCCACCCACACACACACACACACACACGCTGTAATACTGGCTCAGTCTATTACAGGCCACACTTTAACTGGCTTAAGATACAGTTTGTGGTTAATTTGAAGCATGAAAAAAAAAAAAAAAAAAAAAAAAAAAAACTTTTGTGGTATGCATCTATACAACTTACAAACCTAGAACTTTACAAGAAAGTCAATAACCTGTAGAAATAGCTGGAAAATGGCTGGAAAAGATCAAAATCCATAGTTCCATATAAAATCAACAGCAATCAAATCAAATTCAACCAAAAGCCAATAGTTCAAATGAAAAAAAAAAATAATAAAATAAAATAACTTGCTCTATTTAGTTGCCCATTCCAACCCCGTAAGCTGCTATTTATCCATGAATCACTAAAGAGTTCTTGTCATACAATGACAGTTCATAGTGACCAGGATCTGCTTCACAAATGACAAAATGTGTGAATAATAATAGTAATAATAATCATCACCATCATCATAATCATCATAATCATCATCAAAGTCTTCTGACATTGTGATAAATGTTAACAGCATGAGTTTGTAACATAAGGGTGAGTAAATAAAGACAGTATTTTTCATTTATGGGTGAACTGTTCCTGTGCAAAAACATTCAAAGGAAAAGAAACACGACAGAAACACCCTTATACTCTTTGTTTTATGAGAACAAACTGAACAAGGTGTCAGTACATTGTGTAAAACAATCATTATCTTCAATGGAGGGTGTGTAAAGTCCAAACATTTCTCTGTCAGTCACTGTCACTCTACATACACTCTATTTATGATAATGTATTACAAAATGCAACAAGAGTTTTACACAGAGTTAGTTCATCTAAAAATGAAAATTCTGTCATTAATTACTCACTCTCTTGTTGTTCCTAACCCGTAAGACTTTTGTTCATCTTCGGAATGCAAATGAAGATCTTTTGATAAAATCTGAGAGATTTCCGTCCCTCCATAGACAGCCTTCGCAACAAACTTTGATGCTTCAAAAAGTTCATAAAGAGATCGTATAACTAATCCATATGAATTGAGTGGTTTAGTCCAAATTTTCTGAAGCGACTTGATCACTTTATATGATGAACAGATTTAATTTAGGCTTTTATTCACATATAATTGATTTAACTGATTGACATGCGAGAACAAATTTCTTGCGGAAGCTCAAACATCCTGCATAACACACAAGAATGAACCTCACTGGTTCTCACATGTCAAGAGAAAATGCTTGAGCTTACGTTTACCACGACTGATGTGTGAGTTGATGAATGTTTATATGTGAATAAAAGCCTAAATTAAATCTGTTCATCATATGAAGCGATTGTGTCTCTTCAGAAAACCGCTCAACCGCTCAATTCATATGGACTAGTTTTACGATCTCTTTATGAACTTTTTGGGGCGTCAAAGTTTCAGTTGCGTAGCTGTCTATGGAGGGACAGAAAGCTCTCAGAATTCAAAAAGATCTTCATTTGTGTTCCTAAGATGAACGAAAGTCTTACGGGTTTGGAATGACATGAGGGTGAGTAATTAATGACAGAATTTTCATTTTTGGGTGAACTAACCCTTTAAGAGTATTACCAATATACACCCTTAAAGGAGTTCTCTCTTCAAAGAGCTATTTTACCTGTTCTATGTATTTGACACGACACAGCTGAAGCTGTAAGACTGAAAGCATCACATACTGAACATTTCTGTGGCATACTACAAGAGGTCAAACCTAAAAGCTTGAACATATTTGAAGGAGTGTGTGTTTATGTGTGTAAGAGAGGGAACAAAAAAAGTAAAAAGACAAAGCAAGACATAGACACTAAAGAGGTTAAAATGTGTATGCTGCAGCCTCAAGACACTGAGGAAGTGAGACCTGTAGGCTGTATGTGTGATTGTGGGTGGGTTTATTTATATAGCTACAGCTACTTTGGAGAGGAAACTATGTCAGAGGTTAGCAACATTTGACAAAACACCCCCATGTCCCCAAAGGCAAAGTCCAAATTATTTTAATGAAGTAAATATCATTTTAGTTTTATTCTAGCAAAGCTTTGCTACTAGCTTTGCCACAAAATGTTGTATTTTAGGAAGTAGAAAGTATACTATTCTCTACTGTTTTGGGGAATAGAAATGTCCAATAGAAAGTAAAAATGCTGTGCAATGTGACAGACACATGATGTGAGTAGCAGCACAAATCAGCAGCCAGAGTCAGATTTCATTTATCATGTGACGAGGGTGAGACGAGCTGACTGACAAGAGAATGGCGGAAGATTTGGTTTTAAAGCGAAATGTAAAAGTGCCTATTTGGCAATATTTTGTCATTGTACTGTTTTGTTGTTGAGTTTTTCATTAAGAATGAACCCACCATTCAACAACTGCCACCCCTGAACTGCCGCTAATTCGAAAGTGAAAGTAAAATGCGCACGGCTGTACGGGCATTCATAAGCATTTTAAAAAGCGAGGTGGAGAAGAGGGAAAAACTACAACGCAACTAAATTCAAACAATGGTGTTTTGGAGCGCTTTAATGTGGCTTGACAGGTCGCTGTAGCCGCCTCAATTTAAGCGGCAGCATGGAGCACATGTGAACTGACCATCTCTTCCTCTTGACTACTAGTTATAGCATAAAATAAACATGAATGAAATTATGTTGAAAGATACAGTAGAACTTTCTGAAATGCATCATGCCTCATGTAATCGATCGATCAGTGTTTCAACTGCAGAAAGACATCAATAAAACAGTTTGTAAACAGTGTCACAATTACCTAATTCAATGTCCATAGCTCGTTGGCTACATGGCTAGCTAGAAAAAAAACAAAAACA
The DNA here is from genome assembly GCF_019924925.1 of Ctenopharyngodon idella. Lineage (NCBI taxonomy): Eukaryota > Metazoa > Chordata > Actinopteri > Cypriniformes > Xenocyprididae > Ctenopharyngodon > Ctenopharyngodon idella. Next base: position 14,777,169 of record NC_067233.1, on the reverse strand, counting down.
AAAAAACAAACAAAAAAAAAAACTCTAAAGAGGAGCATTTTAAAAATATATATTATATATATATATATATATATATATATATATATATATATATATATATATATATATATATGCAACTTACACTATATTATACATAGGGCTGGGTATTGACAGATTTCAAAATTCTATTTTGATTCACAATCTTTCGATTCTATCCGATCTTGATTTAATTTAATTGATTTATTTGGATATCAGGTACGGTACATGTTAATTTTAAGGAAAAAAAAAACTCAACTAATGATGTAAAACTATACAGGGAACTCTGTCAGTTGGTATATTACTAAGATATTAAAGGTTAAAATTAACATTTGATTTGTACACAAACATTTGTTTCTATCGAACAGTTTTATTTGAGTTTTTATTATTATATCTAAAAATAAATAGCCTTGCAATTGAATTTGTTGGACTACTTTTAGTTTTAACCTTTAATATTAATAAGAATAAGATCCAGCTTGACTTCATCTCATACCACACAATGCCCTTCTCAGTGAAATGACTCCATGTGTAAACACAACAGTCCCATTCATGACAGTGCTCAATAAATAATTAATAATTGCGTTGATAAATAATGCAGATGGCACACAGTAAATTGGCTACACTCATCTTAGGATCGCTATTATTAAAACAACAGTGGGAAGCAATTTGAGAATGGGAGCAAAAAATGAAAAAAAGATTAAGCACATTCAAACTGGAGCCCCTAACAGAAAGGATGTCAGTACCATCCTTCACTTTTGACCTCTTGACCTCAATTAAAATCAAATACATCCATGATGGTTCACTGTCTCAGTCAAGCTGTATTACAGCACAGCAACTGTCCTAATTCTGACACAGGCGAGTCATTGAGGTTTATAAACTCTGTTGATCAACCTAAATGCATTTCACAGGCCTGTGGACAAAGAACATCATGAATGCACTGTTTGTTTTTCAACAGCTGTAGGTGTGACATGCTGAGCACATGTTCATCATCTGGAAACAATTTAATGAATTTAGAGAGTTAGCCTTCATTCCCTTTATAGGCAAAACATTGCTCTGTTTGTTAGAGCATCCCATCACAGCAACATTGGCTTAACCCATGGTGTGAGTTTGGGGCAGGAGTCACAGAACTATCAGTTTGTCTGACCAATGGAAGACGGGCAAGTGTACAGGAAACGTGTTTAAAAACAGTTGTTTTTGCCATTTCATGTTGCTGACACTTGTGGTGTAGAAAATACTTCACATTTATTCATAAACTGCCAAAATCTAAGAAGCCATCTACTGGTTTCAAAGATGTGATATGTTGTCTTTTCTAAACACAAGGTTGAGGTATTGTGTGCAACCATCTGCAGTGATGCGTTGCAGCCGATGATGTGTTACAGGAAGTAAGCGGACACGTAAAAAGAGACATGACAAAACAAAACAAACAAGCTTTTTAGGAAAAAAGTACCCAACAAAACTGTCATGGTGGTTTCAATTCTACACTAGTTAGCTCAGTGGCTCACAAAGTGGGGGGCACCGAATACTGCAGGGGGGGTGTGGGAGATCCTCAGGGAAAAAAAAAAAAAAAAGTGTGTGAATAGCGGTTGGCACTCTACCTTTATAAAGCGGCACCGAACGCCAATTACACAATCGTTCTTCTTTAGATTCTTGACTTGTCACTGTCTGAACAAGCCCAACATAGAAGTTGCTCGCCATAGAAAAGCACCGCTTTAGCGGACGGAATCACAAGCTTCTATTGTGAATGACGCGTGCTCCGATGCTGTATGCATTCCGGTGAGAAGACGCAACTTACAAGAAGCTGAGCTTGTGAGGCATTGACAAAAATTGTTATATATTGGTGTTGTTATATATTGTTCATCCAAAGCATCACTGAAATAATTTACTTTTTTTGTTTATTTAAATTAAAAATTTTGATCTATTAATTTCTCTTACTGTTATATTTTTCAATGATTCAATGACATTACAAAGTGAAACTAATGCATGTGTTTTTGAAATCGAGAATCACGATTTTTTTTTTGTTTCAAATAGAGATCACGATTCTCCCATAATTCTGATAAGACAAATAAAATAACATGCAACTGACTACAGGTTCTGACAAAATGTTAATTGCAGCAGTCTATTTAAATGTTTAATTAATTTGAATGAATTATTTTATAAAAATTAAAAAAAATATCAGTTTGAATGAATGATTCAATGACTCACTCAAAGACTTCGCTTATTTCATTACTGGATGAATCAGTGTTTTTAAACGAATCTCTTGAATGAATGATTCAATGACAAATACATTTTTTAACAGTGACTTGTCGCCACCTAGTGGTGTAGCGATGTAATTGACAATCATTATTTAGTTACTTTTAAAGGGTGATTTGCTTTATTTTGGCCACTACCCTAGACATCAGTGTTTATATCAGAAATATAAACTTTTAATATTTAAATGTTCTGGTGTGATCTTGTCAATGGTTTAATAGACACAGGCAAATCATTGTTATTGAGGAATGAGATCACGTGGGTGTGTGAACCGAGATCGCAATCTTATAACGATTAATCGAGCAGCTCTACTGTAGCCACATGAATATCAGTGCTGTATAACCAAAAATGACCAAAAACCTATATATATATATTTTTTTATATTCTTGTTTTACAGTAAATATCTTTTTCCTGTGCATGACTAGATCTTTACTGTCAGAAGTACATAGTTTATGAAAAGAAATATTGTAAAATACAAACATCATATTCAAATTTATTATCAAAAAACGGTGGCAATCAATTTATAGAAGTAACAATTTAATTAATCTTAAACGTAATAAAATGTAATGTCTTAATGTGCTGTCAAAAATGGATGAAAATGTGTGTGATGTGTGATATTCCTTAATGTTTTAATTGTATTATTATTATTATTTATTATTATTATTATTATTATTATCATTATTATTATCATCATCATCATCATCATCATCATCATCATAACTTTACATTCTACTGTACAACAGTAAAATATTTCTGTTATAATTTCTTCAAGTTAAACCAAACTTTTATTTTGGTGGGTTGTGGTGAAGACCTTCAAACTTCTGTGTTTATATATGACAATAGTTCATTGAATGGTAAAATTTTTGTGAAGTGAAATTCGTGCATGCTGTCTTTACTATTCCATATTGCGATATGATTCATTGTACACCCGTGCTTTTGATTTATCCATCCAGAATTGGCCAAACTCTGTAACCTTCAGTATTATACAGAAAATTCCATTTTTATGACTGGATTCCACAATTCCGTCTGTTTTCCGAATTACAGAAATCATTGGGCTCTTTACATTAACTGCCTTTTAAAGAGAGCTCTTCATGGTCATTGAATATATAGCGCTAAATATTTCACATATTAAAAAAATATAAAACACAGCAGTTAATACTTTAGTACCATTCTAAACTGCTGAAAGCCATTTTCTAGTTTTATTATTGTGCGCTTGTATTTGTACTGAAACAGATGACTATCACCTTAAGATTCACTCAAAAACTAATTTTAGGGGGTCCATGGCATCAAAGTTTGAAAATACCTGGAATCACTACTTAAATGACAGTCAAACTGCTTTATTTATTTATTTATATATATTTTTTGATTACTTTAAATATAAACTGCTAGTAGTTTTAAGTGAGCTACAGCTTCCCCAACCTTAATGTTGCATCCCTGTCAATAAGCTATAAATTTGGGTCACTTTGTCCGAGCTCAAAACTGAAAACATCAGCGATTGATTAGATCACGGCGCCACCCTCATGGCTGCACAGTCAATAGGGGCAGCAGATGACACGGAAATAAAGAACAACCACAACAATCCACGACTGTGTCATGCAGACTCCAAGAGACATGCTTTTGGGGGTTACTGCACACATTTACCCTATTTATTAAAGACATGCAAGACTCAAAATTATACAAAAACACTCATCCACATGCTTTTGCGCATCCCTTGCTGTTCTGTGTTGTGAGTCAACCGATACGTTCATGACCACGTTCACTCCATTCTGTCATCTATCTAGCCGTAACGATGAATAAAAATAACACAGATAGTAAGAGAGCGAGAGGAAAAAAACAGACATGAATCATTCATCTGAAAGCTATGATTCACAATATACATAATGACATGTGCTGAGGGCAGCAGTTGAGGGGGGAGACTGTAGTGATCAAGGCCAAGGGTTTTCAATTAAGCGCGAGTACTTAAGGGATTATAAACACGAGTAAAAAAAAAAAAAAAAACTGTTTGCTCTTTAGGGCTGAAAGAGTCCGGTTCAAACAGGAGGGATTTCCCTGCTGAGATGGAGGGTGCTCTCTGTAGGCGTAGAACAGTGGGCAGTGGGGCGGAAAGGATGGAGAGCTGAGGAGATACATGACATACAGCGGCAGAGAGGAAAACGTGAAAAGAGGAATTCCGGATGGCATGGACACACGTGGGCTGTGAGTCAGCGGTCTAGCGGGTGACCAGAGGCTTTGATCTCAATGCTCTCTCACATTTGGAGGTTGATGTTTCAAAGTGCAGAGAAAGTGAGGAGGGAGGCAATGTGAGAGGACGCTCATTTTGGTTAAATTGATGACTAGAGGGCTAGTCCACAGCTACGGAGTCCTGCACTTGACATATGTTATAAAAAAAAAAAAAAAATTAAAAAAAAGATATTGTGGCCACGAATGTTCTCACAACTTAATGCGTGGCCACATTTTATTAATTAATTTCCTTGTTTTAGATAAATAGTGGCCAACTTGCAATTCATTCCCTCCTTTTAATGGAGATCAATGAAAATGAAAGCGAACTAAAAAGTTGTCCAAATTAGTTCATAATTTGTAACCATAATATCTTGTTTTTTTCTCCCTGTATGTCATGTGCAAGGCCATGGCTTTTGATGAATTGCTTAAAAAGACCCAAATTCACATATACTTGTTTGAATCACTTTGATGAATCCTCAATCCTGTCCTGACTGAACCCTTGAATCTGTCAGAGCGGTTTCTGATTCAACATCTGACTCTAATCAAACCACAAAACACCATATGCCATCATTACAAATCACAAAATTAAAAAATGTTGATGAAAATTGTGTTTTCATGATCAATCTGTTATTGTTTTTGTTTCTAATGAAGCTGAAATAATACTGAAATATTTCCAACAAAGTACTCAAGCACTTAGAAAGTATCTCTAATTCTCATATTACACAAAAGCAACATCCAGTTATCACAGTGGTACAGTTCAATAAGGAAAGGACTGTCCTGCATCTTGATTACCAAATCTGAAAACGGAAATTTGATAAGAAGCTTTCAAAGGCTTGTTACCTGCAAGTTTGTGCGGTCAAGAACTGAGTGACAACACACTGGAAAAAGGATTAAAAGGAAACGCATCTGCTTAGGTTGATATCCCAGCACAACTCAGTGTGTCAAAGGTTCTTCAGAGCCAAAGACTGACTGAGTATTTAAAGCTCTGTTGAGAGTTAGGTCTTGACACCACTAGCCAGCGTTGCCTAAAATTACAGCCATCAAAAAAAACTTGTTTACATTAATTGAAATAAAGCTGAAATAATATATAAATCCTTAAAATACCTAAAGTATTAAAATGACAAAAACTAAATTAAAAATAAATTAAAGCTTAATAGAAATCATAGAAAAAAGACAGAACAAAATTGCTAAAAATTAAAACTAAAATTAAAACTGAAAACATTAAAATTTAACTCAAAATATTAATAAATACTATAATAGTACAGAAATAATACTAAAGCAACACTAGCACACACAATGTAGTCCCCAGTGGGGCTAAACTTGACCGAGAGGAAGCTTCATGTTAAAACAGGAAAGGGCTGGTGAGGTGGCTGGGTAATTTAAACCACAACAAGCAAAAACAGTGTCACGAGAAGCTTTAGGAGAATCCCAGCATGGAAATAGCCCAGTTGTTATGTAGCGGGACCCTTTCTTCCACCCCCTCACCAACTTATTCCTGGACCGGAATATCTTTTCTATCATTTCTCTAACAAGCTAAAAGAAATTATGAAAGTACCCCCAAATTACCCTATCTAAATTCATGTAATTATACCATTTCACTGCTTGTATTCCTCACTTCCTGTGACACTATATTTTTGCTCTCTCTCAGCTATAGATGAAGGTTACTAAAAATAGTCCTCCTTACCTCCCCCCTCAATGTTTTGATCAACAAGCCACCACACGATGCACGTCCATCCCGGGCGAGTTACGCAACAGCCCACCCAATGACAGCACAAGATGAGAGGCTTATTGGATTCCCCGAGGCTCAGGAGGAACTTTCCAATAGCATAGGCTTATATAGGTAGCCCAGCTGGAGCCTGAACTTCATCTGGCGTGATACCGGTGCTAATCCCGCTAGTGCTCTAGAGGTGCTGGTTATATGAGGCATGACTGGCCGCTAAACTGCAGCAGATGCTAGCTCCAACAGTGCTAATGTAATCCAACCGTGGGAATGAAACGGGACCAAATGATACACACTGTTGCTATTTAGGCTACAACTGATGGACACCATGACAACAATAGCAGCAAACATTAAAATGGCTTGTATAAATTTCATAGGCATTTTTAACAGGTGTCCTCTGAATCTGCATGCAAGTGTTAAGGGCTTCCCCTGTTGTACCATCTATTCTTGTTAAAGGGTGTTATAAATAAGTTGCGGGGTGCTGCAGGGGGCGTGAATTTTTGTCCAATCACCCTTGTTTGCGTAGGCAGTAAACTGATAGCTAATATAGAGCAAAGGAAATGTATAAGTTGGAAATGTTGGCCATCTCTTGGCATGGGCAGAGCAGCCGGGGTCAAGACCCAACCTGAACACGAGCAGAGACAGCTGGCCCAGCAAATACGACAGCAGGAACCGGAGGTGAGATGAAGGGCACAACAACGGCATGCTGGGGGCAAGTGCCCTTCTGTCCTGAAAATAAATAATGACCGAACTACGGAAAAAAAGAAAAGAAAAAAAAAAAAGAAAAAAAAGACACTAAAAGGAGCACTTATAGTTTTGGGGAAGCTACTTTGCTGCTGTAGCTTTACAAGCTATTCATAATTCAAAGTAGTTAAAATGCAATGACTTGAAAAATGTCTGCAGGATTAAGAAATAGCACATAGATTAATTAATTTGGTGTAACACCACCTTAAAATTAGTAACTTAAAAAATGATCATAATTTATAAGATTATATCAAATATATGGCACAAAAACTATTAGGATCATCAAATTTAAACATTTACCGAACTAAAATAAATTTTCACTAAAGAGAACAAAAAATTATAAATTTATAAATTTTGTTCTTAAAAAACAAAAATATAAAATAACATGCCTAAGCAATGAATCAGCAAATCTAACTTTTTGAACACTAAACTCAAAAGTTTGGAGTTAGTAAGTTTTTTTTTGTTGTTTGTTTTGTTGTTGTTGTTGTATATTTATTATAATATAATATAATATATAATATAATATAATATAATATTATATATATATATACACACACATATACACACACACACACACACACACACGGTTTTAACAACAATATTTAGCCAAATGGTTTGCAACATTTATAAGAAATGTTTTTTGAGCATAAATTACATTTTAATATATATTAAAAAAAGAAAAACAGGTATTTTAAACAACAATATTTCACAACATTACTGTTTTATGGTTTATTTTTTGATCAAATTAATGTAAAACAAAAAAAAAAAAACTGGGTTCAGGGTTCATTTAATTAACTTTAATTTGATGGACAACAAGGTGTCGTGTCAAAGGAAATTTGGACATCAGGGTTTTTTAAACAGAGGATCAGGGTGAACTGACAAAGGATTCTTCAACATTTTTGCATGGAAATTAGTGGTCAACCGATGTTTTTTTTTTTTTTTTTTTGATGGCCAATATCTTAGAGAGCAGGGTGGCCAATGGCTGAAATGAATCACTTCAGAATATCTGACAGCCGTCAAAATAAAAGTCCCTCTTCCAACAGACTGGCCAAACAGAAAAACCTATCGGCAGATGCCAGTATTTAAAAAATTCCAAAGATCGGCTGATCGGCAAAGATAGCAACAACATAGTAAGTCTGCAGATTAAGAGGGCTTCCCATCTGATCCAATGCACTATCACATTAAGGACAAAATCTTGTATAATTAATGACTGCAGTAGGAGCTGGGAGAAAGGAGGGTCATAAGCTCAGAGTGAGGAGACAGTGACTGATGCAGTGACTCTGTATTTCACACCCCTACTGAGAAAAACTGGAGAATGCAGAAAAGAACAATAATGTCATGGAGACACCACTAAAATGAATCTAAACGAGCCCAAACTCAGTGCAGCTGTTGTTAGGAGAACCAGAAAGCCCTCCTCTTGATCAAAAATGGAGAATGCTGTGGCTTCAATGGAGCAAGAAGTCAGTGCAATCTTGAATTTCTACACATGTTGAGGAAGCTACTTTGAATATATTTGGCTATAGGCTCTTTGGTCCAAACAAAAGGTTCCTATGAACTCTTTCAAGCCAGTTCAGAGCAAATACACAGGCCTTTATCTAAATATAAGAGGGCATTATTCTAGAGAGCATCAGCTCACTTGGCTGTAAAGCTGCTGGCGCAATCATATTGCTTAAGTATTACAATACCAAACAAAAAGACTGGCATGTTGGGAAAAAACTACTGCAATTTTCTATACGTGTATTATTAATACTGCACAGTAATCATAACAAAGCAGAATCAAAATCTTTTTGTTGAAACCCTTATACAGTTCCAGGAGGAGATTCCCGATATATCTAAAGTAATCTTGCATTTCACAGTGCAGAGAGAGAGTCTTTCATTGTATTCTGCTCCTTCCATTTCACATCTCTTTCCCTCTAGAGACAGTGATGCTCAGGCACAGTGTCTGACACACATTTCTCTACGTGATCTTCTCGTAGTATTCCCTCGTCGGCGCACTGCCTCCCTCTGCACTAATTTCATTAACTGCAGGCTAGTCACGCCTCGGCTACACAGACGCCAACAAACAGTCAGCCAGACAGACAGAAGAACAAGCTCCAGATCAGTCTCCTGATACTTCTTACTCTTCCTGTTTCAGCCATTTCTCCTTGTTTTACTGAATTTCCTTGCTTTCCATGTCACCCTCTCCCACTCACAAGAGCTGCATTTTGATCTTGATATTCTCTATATATATTTTTAGTCTGTTTTTCTATTTCCTTTCCATTAATAGTATTATTACTGCTAAAGAGTTATCTCTCAATATTTTTCAGCATTTTGACAATATTCAATTTATGCACCTGATATACATAACTATCATTAACACACTAATGTATTGCTCTAAAAATGGTGATTTTATATATATATAAAAATATATAAATATATTAGGCCACCACCAGCTTTGTTGTTTTATAAATGTTTTAATAACCATCCATATTTATTTTTCTATCTCTTTATTAAGATACAAACAGAACATACAGGAAATATGTTAAAAAAAATAAAAAAATAAATAAAAAATAAAAAAATCAGAACAAAATTACCTCTTTAAGCAGAAATCAGTATTTAGTGTGACCTTCTGGACTTCTTCCAGTTTCTCAAAGAAGAAACTCTGAGAAAGTTTTCTTGGCCTTTTCCATTCCATTTAAGTTCAAGAGAGTCAGGTTCCTGCTTTTGCTCAAGCATAAGGGGAGGTCACAAAATATTTGCCACTTTAGCCTATAGAAGCTGATTTTTCCCCCCTGTTTTTTTTTTAAATTCTGCATACAAATTTCCTGTATTTTCTGGTTATATTCTAAGAAAGAGAATGAGAAATAATTATATATGGTCATTATACTATTGCTAAAACAACATCTAATGGTGGCCTAAGACTTTTGCACTATACTAATATTATATATATATATATATATATATATATATATATCCCCCACACAAGGGGGGAATTTCCAGGAATGTCTTAGTGATAATACAAAAAAGTTGAATCTGTTTTATTCATTTAGAACTAAAACTTAAATACTATTTTTGCTTCTACTGTTTAAATCAGATAGTATAAAAACACTTGATGATAACCATGCCGACAAATGTTTAATTTAATACTGTCACAATATTTGCAATGTTGCACATCACCAGCAAAATCACTGTGAATATTATCATATATATTCAATATATCATCCAGCCCTAGATTAGCCAACAGGTCTGCTTTAGAGGTCACAGCCTATGGTTGCCATGAATATAACCAAAAGGGACGAGGGAATGAGAACAGGTGTGCCGACTGAGAGTCACCTCTCTCTGAAAGAAAGGAAGGAGAAACAACAGAAGAGAGAGAGAGGAAGAGAGAGCGATGACAAACTGTGAAAGACAAAGAGAGCAATAGCAAGTGAAAAAGGAAGCCTATGGGGAGGAAAAGAAAGAGAGCGGGAAAGAGAGTGAGTTAAAAGAGAGAACGAGAGGGAAGTGTCACCAGAGGGGAAGCCTCTGGGGGCAGGATCAATGGTAGCAGGAGCTGTAATGAGGTTGGAGGGAGGCCAGATTTCAGGATTATTGCTTGTGTCAGCCAACAGACAGGCAGCCAGAACAATGGCACTGGGGTCACACAATCCAAAGGGTTGCCCGCTGGAGGAAGAGGGGCACAGAGGCCCTATTCTTGACTTGGCACTCTCTGATATGGCCTGAAAGACTATTTGTGCGTGTTAGAGACTGGCCAAATGCAGTGGGAAAGAAAGACAGCAAAAGGGAGACAAAATGTGTGTCATTCTTCCTTTGGCACACAGAGACATTTCCCTCCCGAAAAAAAAAAGATTAAGAAAACATGTTGATAGCATCACTTCCCAACGGCAATGCCTTATTGTGACATTCTGTCATGAATGATTTCAAAACTCTTCTATTTAGATATTGGCACACGTTTGCCACATGACAACATTACATTTGTTTTTGATACATGGATGAACATATAAAAAGTGAATATCATGTCCTAAAAGACAAAGTTCATCCATAAATGACAGTTCAGCCTGAAAATCAGCTGTTATTGAGTCTATTGCGCTGAAAGTTTGCCACCATTTTATTTTATTTTTAGTCTGTTTTATTGACCAGGATAGTACAGATATGACATGATGAGAAGAGGAACAGGGGATGAGATCAAAACTGGTGATTATTTTTCACTACTGCAAATAAAAATAATTATAACGCATTCAATTTTTTACATGGAATACAAAGGGGGTTTGCTGAATGTCCTGGTCTTTACCATACAATCAAAGTGAATAGGGACAGGTCTGTCTAGCCTTGAAAATAGACAAATATAAAAGTAGTCCATCTGACTTGAATAATGATTTTGAATGCATAATATTTTTACCATATTGATTACTGTCTAATACCACAGTTGATATTGTATTTAATAATTACGTATGCTCATTTCCCCTATTTTTACATTTAAGTTACCATTGCTGTCATCTAATGCTCACTTAAACTTAAAAGGGGTCATGAACTACATCGTTTTATAATATTTCCTAGCGTGCACTTATAATGTCAGTATGCTTTTTACATCAAAACTGTCAATTTAGAAATAAAAGGCATTTTTAAGGGCGTGTCTGCTTTGAGAATTCAGTGTAAACGCCCACTGCTGCGATTGGCTAACATCTTTTAATTTGAAATAGCTAAGTATTACTCTCTCAAAAACTTTTAGCACGTTTTTACTATTACAGCTCTCAAGGTTAACTAATCATGAAAAGTGTTGATTATAGCATTACATTTAGATCTATGGCATTATATTTAGATCGTGGCATGAAAGGTTGCAGTGATGAACATTGTAGCCGATCACAGACATGTTGTTCAGCGCATGAAAGCAGTGATCTCGTCATTGTAACTCAATTTCTGCAATAGTGCAACAATGTAACTGATGTAAGAGATTCGTTGAATAAAATGGGAGTTTTGGCACGAGTCCAGAACTTAGTCATTGATAAACTCACGCTGTTTGATTGACAGCTCCAGCGATTGCAAAGGGAGCGTTCTTTGATCGCGTTCTATATATAATTTAATCATCCTTTAAATAACAGATTATTTTTATCCTACTAAGAGAAACAATGTGAAGTTGACCGTTTAGTCACTGGTTTGATTTACTGACACATACAGTAGACAAAGAACATCTGACTGTACATGAACCATAACATATCGATCAGGCATTAGAATTAACACAGTTACTTACATGTTGTTGCATTACTGTCGAAGTCTATATTGTAAAAGTCTGTTTGCAAAGCCTGCGCCAAAATGTGACTGATTTACCAAAGAATCACAGTAAAATGTACCAAATACAAATAAATAATGCTGAACTGAGACATTCACATTGTTGAAAATAAATAACCATATTTGTAGCATTAGGATCCTTTGAAAGGTAATGTAATTTTTAGTCCTGTATCGCTCTTCTCTCCTCGTCACTAACATGCCGGTGGGCAGGGCTAACATTGCAATGATGAAGTAGGGGTTGATTTCTTCTGCGGAGGCGGTGTCTCACCTATCCATGTCATAGACAGGCACATTCCGGGACGATTTGTTTGCTTGGCGAAGCTTTTATTGGACTAACAAGGAAGTTTTCAGTTCTGAAACTTACAGGATATTCTTATAGTACAATGACCTCATATATCATAAGCTCAAGGAAAAGTTGATTTCTCAATACATATGGCACATGAGCTGACCACAATCAACCTCAAATACTATTTAGACAAAGCAGCCTATAAAATTGATTCACAATAAGTCATTCCGTACATACACAATGCATCTTTTATAATTGCGTCGGGCCTCTCTTCCGATCTTGCAGCTTTGACTCTTGTTTGCGTGTATCTGTTGAAAGGGGGTTTGACTTTCGAAGGATTACAGAGGCGTTGCTGTCAACACCAGTGATATTAAATGGATGCAGTGGCATTATGACAGAAACAACAGAGAATTCCATTACCATACATGACCTGTTTGGCGCTCTAATCACTCAAGGCGTGAAAAAAGACATATCCTGGCAGGCCGGGGAGCTGACAGGGGGGGGCGAGGCGACATCTGTTGAAATGAATGACACAAGGCCATGTCTCATCCAGCACATAAACACACCAACACGACAGAGAAACAGAGAGAGAGAGGAAAACAGCAAATCCATGGCTTGATGTTGGTAGTTCAATGCAAGCCGGCATGTATTGATTGAGTCCTCAAGGGTGATGGGCTAAAATCGCTGCTTTCTATCACTGGTTTCTCAGAGGCTTTTATAACAGGCTGTGAAATTGGGCTACTAGATCACAAATACACCCAGAACACCTGCAATGAAGAGTTTTTTCCCAGTAAAGAACTACAATGCCTATGATTACTGTAATCTGACATCCCAGACCTCTATGATTCAATTCAATTCACATTTAGGGTGGTTTCACACTTGCTTCGATTTCTTAGTCTGAACCAGAGTTCGATTGCTCCCCCTCCCCCGTGTTCACATTATATTATTTGGGTTCAAACCGCGATGCATTCGCGTCAAAGCAGCAGCAGTAAAGCCAGCGTAGGAAAAGGTGGCAAAATGGATAGCATTGCTCACCTCACTTTTATATTTTTGTTTTTGAACCGTTGGTTTTGTTTTCAAAGCTTCAGTACACAACTGCACTTGTATCTATCTGCCGCAAATACCGCAAATGTTTACAAGAATGCTGAAGGTGAGCAGAAATTAGATATACAGCTCTCTGCTTGCACTGCGGCAGTCATGCTCATCAGGAAAGTGAATGAAACGCACACAAACACATTTTTATCAAAATCATACATCATTAACAACAGTTCACTTCCATGATTTAGTGTGATTGCGTTCATATCAGCAGCGAACTGTGCAGAAGTTTACATGAACCGTACCCCAAACTACCCTTTTAAGCAAAACTCGTTTACATCATCCAAACGAACCGAACTCTGGCTTCAATCGAACCCGGGTGTGCACCAAAAGTGCTAGGGTGAAAGCACCCTTATTTGTTTAGCGCTTTTCACAATATTGTTTCAAAGCAGCTTTACAGAAAATGCATGTGTCTACAATACATTACAATTTACAATGATCTGTTATCAGATGTGACTGTGTCCAAGTAATGTCCATATTTCAGAAATGTACAGTTCTAAGATAATACAAAGCACAGTGTTAGCTAACATATTGTATTAATTTTAGGCAGAAACAATGAGCTCATTGAAGAAATTATTAACATTCTGAACATGTTCTAAACATAATGATTGCAATATATAGAAATTTAGCATTGGTGCATGTTGATTCAGAGTTTGCATCATATGAAGTCCATGATGACTGGCTTATTTATTAAAAATAAGCTTAGAAGAAAACTTAGAAGAAACAATTAAATCTGTGATCACATTCACAGCAGCAGAATACGGCTGTCAGTCCTGTATTTAATTCCGTACAGCTACGTTCACACACAGTTAGGTTATTTGCAAAAGTGATAACCACGGTGCACTGCACAAAACGCATCTTTACCGCGTGTTGTGGGGTTTCATGCGTGGTTTCGGTAACTTACAGCGACGGAGATACAGGGGTTTTAGATCCAGTCACTGTTCTCCACTGGAGCAGTCAGTTTCTTCTTTTTCTTGAAATATTGAATCAAATTCAATACTAGATCCCTATTTTAATTTATATTTTCATTCATACAATTTCAGTCCTAATAAACTATCAAATAGGCATTTTAAAGGCATTTTAAAGCTTCAATGAGGCATCATACTGGACAAAAAGTACACTATGATGAACAAGCTATATCGGTTCTAATTCAAGTTTCTAATTTCCTTCTCTCTTAAAAACATTCTTTGAATGATTTGCAATCAAGTTAAAAGAATTTAAATTTTGACCTAGACTTTCATCAAAAATTCTCTGAAATACTTATCTGACATAGTGCTTTGCAGAAAAACAGAAGTTTAAAAAGAAAAGAAAAAAAAAGGAAATTTAGCACACTACAAAGTTGGCGGCAATCTAATTTCAATGTGTCAGTTCAGGTGTCAATATCAAAATTACAACAGCTGACAATGTACCAATATTTTTAGCTTTAAATAAGAGACATGGATGCCAGTTTAATCTTAAAAGTTTGGGTTCAGCAAAATTCTTTCAAGTTTCAGTCATATAAGGCTCCATTTATTTGTTATGGCCATTACTCCAGTCTTCAGTGCTGGAAATCATTCTGATATGCTGATTTGCTGTTCAAAAATCATTTCTTACACTTTTTCTAAACAGTTTCAGCTTTAAATTATGGTGGAAACCATGATACATTTTTCAGGATTCATCGATGAATAGAAAGTTAATTTATTTCAAATTCTTCTTTAATTTCATTCTTGCTGAATAAAAGCAAAGTTATAAAAAAACAAATAAAACAAGATCTCGTACTGACCCAAATCTTTGAATAGTAGCGTATATTATCTACCAAACATATATTGTTAATTTAATTAAATAACTAATTCTGGTAAGCACCCAGAAGAGGAGTGAAAAAAGCACCACATTGAAACACTGTACATTTCACCAGAACAGTAAGAAAGAGACATAAGCTGCTACAGCTCCATCAGCCATTTGGTTAGCAGGAGGGGGCTGAAGCACGCCAGGTAATACCGTCGGGATGCCCCTGGAAAAGTGACCTGGCTTAAAGTTAATCGGAGTGAAGGACACTAAGATGCTCATGGCTGCTTAATTAGTTAAAGAGATAGTAATTTGTTTTCCCAAGAAAGAGGGATGGTGTAATGAGGACATATGAGTGACATTTGGTCCTGCCATGTGCATTAGTACCAAATCTGTCTTGATGTATTCTTCTCAATACGTGCGGATGAATAGTTAAAAAGTCATCTGTACGGATGGGTGACAAAGTGCATGTGTGTGCACAATGTGCTTGCTTCCAACATTAAAGGGGTGGTTCATTGCGATTTCACTTTGTTAACTTTAGTTAGTGTGTAATGTTGCTGCTTGAGCATAAACAGTATCTGCAAAGTTACAGCGCTGAAGGTTCAATGCAAACAGAGTTATTGTCTTTTAAAGTTATGGCAATTTAATGCGACCGGTTTGGACTACAACGAGCTTCTTCCCGGGTTGGTGACATCATAAACCCTGCAAAACACTGCCCCCGGGAACACACAAAAAAGCGGGCGAGGCCACATCGCGCGGCATATGGAAGCGGAAGAGTTGTCTGCGTGCGATGCGACGCGCCAAAAGATAATAGAACCCATTATAATCAGTGATATTACACTGGATGCGGCGCGGAAGACAGCTTTCAGAATCTACACAAGTTCAATGCTGGATTTGCACCAAGGCTATTACTGAAAGATGAAGCAGTTCCCACTTTAAAAGCAGAAGCTGCTGTTTATGGGCCCCAAACTGCATGTAAGTTTTACTGTTTGTCTTTTAAATGTATTATGTTGTTATTTTTGGTTGCATCAAGGACGTAAACAAAGACCAACGCATTTTTGCTTTGCTAGCCAGTTAGCTAAATTCTACTGCATACTTCTCCAACAAACTTCTATGTTCATAGACAAACAGTTGTTCATGCTATAAATTAAACGATACCTTTACAAAAATGCTACTACTCAGTCATGTATTCGGCTACAATAAAGCTTTAATCAGGATAAAACCGTATATTGAAAGCTAACAAACAGCAGTAACATTTACAAGTGACAGCATATCTAAACACTTTGACACTAATGCAAACGGAAATAAACGTCCTTTTAAAAACCGTGCTTGCAGAGGTTCTGCTTGACCCTTTTCATCATTACTGCTATCTGGGTCTGATTCGGGCTCAATTTGATAATATAGACGCCATTATTTACATTTCAACCGAAGCACATGTAACAACGAATGGTAAGGGGCGTGTCGTTTCCGGATGCTTCAGCGAATCACAATACACTGGGCCAGCTAACCAATCTGACAGCGGTGTAGAATAAAGGTGAACTATATGAAAAATACAGCATTTTTTAAAAAACTAAGCATTAAGACATGTTAAACTGCGCCCCATAAACACAATCAAGCCTAGAAGAGAGGAAAAAAAAAAAAAAAAAAAAACTGTGAACCACCCCTTTAATAAATCCATATGACTGATTCAAATAAGGCATCTCCCACCATCTGCATCATTCATCTAGACTGGATTAATATTTAATAGCACACACTCTATAATATGTATTCATGAAGCCACATCCTCGTGTTGAAAGAATTTAACTGCTTCACGAACAGAGCAGATAATATGACTACATCAGATATGAGCATCCACAGCTGAATTAACTAGGGTCGAGCAGAAATGAAGAACCAACTTCAATATCCATCCTAGACCAGCGAGAGCAAGACGACTGAATAATGATTAAGACCCAGAATCCCTCTCCCCGCTCACTCTGTCCCCTTGAGGCTGAGCTGAAACTAACTAGGACTGTCTGAGGGAAGGGAGGAGGGGCGGGAAAATGAAGGATTAACATGGTGATCAGTAAAGAGAGAGGAAGAGACACAAGGCTGGACGGATTCATGAATGATGAAGCATATTTCATGCACCATGTGTACAATCCATTCATAAAAAATAAAAATAAAAAATATAACACAATAGAGATGATTGAGCGTGCACACACACACACACACACACACACACACACACACACACACACACACACAATTACTTAGTTTTGAACACCCAAAATGCAAACAAAATCAGCACTACTATGGCTGTCACTAACAATTATTTTTGTAATCGAGTAATCTGTCGATTTTTATTGACGACTAATCGATAGGGATGCACCGATACCATTTTTTAAGGACCGAGTACGAGTAACGATACTTTTTTTTCTAGTACTCGCAGATACTGATACCTACAGTTTTCCAAGCACAACACAGTGAGACTAATGAATGTAGGACAGCTTCTTCATTATTACTCTAATGAAAAAAGTAATAATTTTTATGTGCTTGTCACAAACTTAAAGAACAAAAATTTCACAGTGTCCAATAACCTTCAAAGGGCATAATTACCAATATATATATAATTGTTGTTATATAAAAAGAACTTTACAAACAAATTACAAACAATACAACAAATACTATAGAGATACAAATTTTAAAAAAACTTGTTTTTCAGATACAGTAGGTTTATTTACCATGTATACATTTAATTAACATATTTTGTTGTTTTATTAACATTAATGACAAAATATAGGCTACGGTCCCTTTAAGACCGAATCCATGGATACTGACACATATCCTGTTTTCACCCAAATGTTTACATCCACTTAAGCCATAACTGACTGTATTTACGTGAGATACTCCACACGATGGACATTTTGACAACTATGTGTGCATTTGACCATTCAGGCGCAAGGAGAACTGATCACGCACTGTCTGAGAGAACTGGGATCGCGCGAAAGAAAGAGAGCGCTTCTGGTCTGTGTCATTCAGCGCGATTCCGCCTATCCCGCCTTCACTAATCGATAACGAATTGTG
Source organism: Ctenopharyngodon idella (assembly GCF_019924925.1). Lineage (NCBI taxonomy): Eukaryota > Metazoa > Chordata > Actinopteri > Cypriniformes > Xenocyprididae > Ctenopharyngodon > Ctenopharyngodon idella. The sequence continues at coordinate 14,758,750 of NC_067233.1, read as the reverse complement.
ATTGAGAGCATGCAGTTCGCAATGTGTGTGTTGTCATCATTAATTTTGAAGTATTTCCAAACCTCTGAGGCTGACATTGTTTCTGCTGCTGCCGCCGGTGTCTCTGTGCACGGACAATTCTGTCAGTTACGTCACGTGAGGTATCGGTCTTTGGTATCGGGGGTGTTTTTACCCCCGAGTACGAGTACAAGTACAAGTACAAGTACAAGTACATGAGCTTGGTATCAGGCCCGATACCGATACTGGTATCGGTGCATCCCTACTAATCGAGTAATCGGATATTTTTAAATATAGGCAACAATAGCCTTTAAAATGTCTTAAAATACATATATAATAAGAATGAGGCAATAATATTTGGTTCAAATAAAGTATCAAAAATCATATGGTTTTATAGAACACTGTTTATATTATGTATATCATTATGTATTTTAACAATATACATAATATAAACAGTGTTCTATAAAACCATATGATTTTTGATACTTTATTTGAACCAAATATTATTGCCTCATTCTTATTATATATGTATTTTAAGTACATATGTATTGTTAAATATGTATTGTTGTTTTTCACAATCACTAGGCACTTATGTACATTATGTATAACAAATGCCTCTGCAGGCATTTGTTATAATACATAATGTACATAAGTGCCTAGTGATTGTGAAAAACAACAACAACAACAACAACAAAAAAACACTTGTTTAATATTGGCCAAAGAACATTTCATACTTTCACTTAATCTTTAATATTTGACCACTTCTTTACGGTAGAAATGCTACAACCACTGTAATTTCTTGAACTTTCTTCAACACGGGTAAATTGTAATTGGGGATTTTTTTTAAATCGAGTGCTCAAATTTAATTGAGGAATCGTGACAGCCCTAATCACTACTTAACAAATGGCCAAACGTTTAATCTTAGTGTGCCATAATCAGGCAAACAAGGAATCGGTGCCAGCAGAACTACGCTGAAAGCTCTGCAGAACATTTTTTGCCCATACAGTGAAAGTCAATGGGGTCCAAAACAACAAACACTTTCATTGTATAGATAATATGTACTATCATATACATACACTATCGTGGGTGAACCATCCCTTCACGTATTGAATGCATGTTTCTTCTAGAAAGTCAATGTCTTATTATTTAGAAAGACTAACTGCACATGGCTTGATCATTTTAAAGTTTCAAACATTTTAACTGGTGAGAAACGAAAAGCAAGATTTTCTAATTAAAGCTAATGACAAAACACGGTAGGCGGTAGTGGTTAACACAAATTGATTGGCAAAGTGCGTAGGTTTAATTGTGACTTCAACATCTCTATTACGTCACAGTTCATCACATAGCACCAACACATCTGTAGCTAACAAAAACTTAACACTGCATCCTCCGTAATGATTTGCATGGCCATTAAGCCATTACATTTGAGACAACAAACCAATAAAGTCAATGATCACAGTATATGGCTATTTCAAATACAGTGACATACACTGCTTTCATTACTTTGAGTGTAAATTGTCAATACGCTGTGGCTATTTCAGGCCTCTTGAAGAAGGGATCAATCATTAGAGGTACTGACAGATCTGACACATCCATCTTTAAATGTGTCAGGGTAAAAATAGCAAACCAGCGGCTTTGTGAAACACGCTGTCTGTGGGGCAAAGATGTGACTGTCTGAGACCAACTCTACAGCCCATTATCTGCACAAATTATGAACACAGCCTAAAGAGGCATACACACACAGACAGAAGTATACAGGGTAATGAAAGGAATTTAGTTTTGTCCTTCCTTCTTAGACTTGCTTCACACTAATATTCCTACTTTAAAGGATTAGTTCACCCAAAAATGAAAATTCTGTCATTATTGTTGCTTAACACCCGTAAGACCTTCGTTCATCTTCAGAACACAAATTAAGATATTTTTGATGAAATCTGAGAGGTATATGTCTCATCCATAGACAGCAATATAATCACCACTTTCAAGGTCCAAAAAGGTACTAAAGACATTGTTAAAATAATCTATGTGACTGCAGTGGATCAACTGTAATGTTATGAAGCGACGAGAATACTTTTTGTGCGCAAAAACAAAACAAAAATAACTTTATTCAACAATATCTTCTCTTCTGTGTCATTCTCGTATGCTGTTTACGTTCAGCACTTCCAGGTTCTACATCAGAACGCCGGCTCAGTATCGGTCGACGTTGTTTACGCGAGCAGAACAAAGCATTGTGCGTGATGCTGATGCAGGAGCCGGTCATACCTTTCGGATTTCATCAAAAATATCTTAATTTGTGTTCCAAAGATGAACGAAGGTCTTACGGGTGTGGAACAACATGTGGGTGAGTAATTAATGACAGAATTTTCATTTTTGGGTGAACTAACCCTTTAAGTATAAATACAATTACAAACCATAGACGGGTTGCACATGAATTCCTCATGTTTGTCCCAAAAAAAGAAACTGTAGAATCTCAAACAAATGTCCAATATTAAAGGTGAAATGTGAAGTTATTTATTCCATATGAAATTTAGAGATACAATTTATTGGTACATCATTGTTTAGATTTTTAATTTACACTACATTTGCCATCTTCTAACAATCAAGGTTAATCTTTCAAATCACTGAAAAGCAATAACACCGTTAAATGTAGCAAATCTCAAAATAAACATCCATGTTTGACACTATACATGTTAATCTTGTGATGCCTAAATCCAGTTGTATCATTTAAAACTACTGATTTTTTATTTATTCAGACAAAACAGTGCAAAGTTTTAAAACTGGCCATTTATCAGCGATAAATGATCAGCTTATCAGTATTGGACATTATTGGTATTATACGTGGATCCCCTGTTAAAACAGCATGACCTAAGTAAGGTAGGGGCAGTATTAGTATTAGCTACATACTTCACCTTTAAAAAGCCTGTCTTGTCTAACTAGAGGAAAAATGTTGCAGCTGCACTGCAGATACTGGGTAGGCTGGACCATAAAAAAAGATCTCTAGAAAGGAGTTTGATCAAACCATTATAAAAAAAAAAAAAAATTCTGAGGTCTCCAGCAGGCCTGCCCACTCCCATTGGTGTGGACTTCACTCTGTGATCTTTGCATCCAATCCGAGAATCGTGCCACCTCCGCTTACCGACCGCTACGCAGATAAGGCTGCTTTGGCAACTGCCCCAGCCTGGTCTGGCGAGAGCTCTGATGTACCCAAAGCAAACAGACACATGGAGGCTGAGGAGGAGGTGAAGATGGAGTAGGAGGGAGGGTGAAGCTGAAAGTTGTTAGACAGGTTATGAGCGGCTCGGGCCGATGTTCTGCCAAGGTCCCACCCTGCCCTGCCGCGCCACGAGCCAGCCTGATGCACTGCAGTGATTACAAAAAAAAAAAAAACAACAACGACAAAAACATGCACACATTGTGCCACACAGCAAGGTCTGTGGAGAAAGTGAAAACGCAGCAATAAGTAATGCATTTCAAAACAGGTCTCCTGCTTTCATTTAAAATGGTACAGTGTAGGTCATAGGCCTGATCGGACATGAAGGCTTATTGATTGCTCAAGTGCTGGGAAGTGCTTGCACTGACGAACAGGATACTTTTCAAACGCGGTAAATGTAGCAGCAGGAGGCATGGCATGCTCCAAAACCAAGGTTAAAACCAGCCATTCACTTTTTAAACTGAAAAATGATGAGAGCTGTTAACTGTCTTACAGATTGTATTTTCACCAGCACTAGTGAAAAGAGTGCAATCAGCCCAAGTTGAAGCCTCTTAAATTATTAAAGTATATGGCCTCTATTCCATCTCCTTCAAACTGTAGTGATTGCACAAGACTATGACAAATCCAGCATAACAGGATGCATTGCAGATATATTCTTTCCCAACCTAATTTTCCCCAAGTATCAATAAGTCAGTGGCACAAGGAAGTGAAATTGTTCAAATACACTGACATTTAGTAAACACCATTTCTGGTCAGCCTTTTGACTGCAAATCAAACTCGGATACATGCCATCTTGACAAGGGAGGTTACTGGAAGCATGACATTTTATCCAAGATGCAGACAGACAAACATGAGAGACAGAGACAGGTCTGATCATTATACATCAGACAAAGAGCATTGCCCTTACACACCTATTCAAATCTCCATTGTTAAAAAACAAATTAAACAAATACATGAGAGAAAGTCTCCGCCATACCCAAATACTGCAGGTGAAGCACATCGGAGCAAGCAACTTGCTGATCCCCATTCATATTCCGTTCACTTCAGTCTTTCCCTTTCAAAGTGCGAGAGTGCTGTCCTGCCTTGCGAGAATGACTAAAACACGAGCCAATAGAATTTGAGCGCGAGCTGTGAGGGAGCAAATCATTGATTAGACCCTTTGAACAAACACGCCCTCATCAATGAACGAGTCGGTGTTTTTAATCTGAACGAGATTCGGAATGGCACTGAACGTCGCATTCGTGAATTAACTAAACTAAATATATACAACGCAAATTTCAATGCAGTTGTCTTTTTATATAGTTAGATTAGAATGGTTTTACAATTTTACTAAAATATAAAGGTCGCTCGTAAATGACTCGGTTGAGTGAATAATTTAGTGATTCAATACAAAAGCATCACTTGACTCCACCTACTGGAGTAAAACTTGCAGAAAGGATCACACGAGATTCAAAAGAATCGAAGTGATGAATCCTTTTAGTTAATGATTCAAAAGATTCGAAACACAGGAACCAAAAACCAAAATCCCCACCACTTGAATCTATTTAAAGACAAATGAACTTGACATTTGATGTTGTGAACATAAGTCTTGTATGGACTAAGAGAGCATCATATTCAATAGAGAAATTAACATCCAAAGCAGGACCAGAGAGCGAAAATAGTTCATCACAGCAAAACACAACTAATCTGACATGAAACACCGTTAAGTTACAAACGAGTCCAGGCCCACTTCTTATAACCAACTAAAACACAAATAATATAACGTTACATAATATAATAACTTTATAATTACACACACCCTGAACTGCTTACACATTAGCCATTACTTCATCCTATTCGTTACATTAAGGAAGGGAGGATGTCAACAAAAATGTAACGTTAAGTGAATACATAACGTTAGCCGATCACAGTCCTAATATTAAATAAACCATGTGTAAATGTCCTAAGTAACCATTATGCATCTGACATTCACAAAAAGCTGCCACTGCCTTAAAAAAACAATTGTGAAAGAACTTATTTGTAACCTAGAATCATGCAATTAAGCCCAATGCAATCTTCAGTAAGTGCTCTCGCAACAGTTGTCGAGCACGAGAAAGATTGTGCACTTGTCACGAAACTCAAGAAGACAGGTACAGATTGACACAGATTCCCGGTAAAAACGTGCTTTACCTTCAACACGGGAACGGAGATCCGACATAGTTCTCTGAACGGGCGGCATCGGTCCACCTGTCAACTGAACGTTTAAAACTCCGCGTTGCGTTTCTCTTCACCCGTCTAGAGATTTTAAGCGCCGGTGACCGTCACCAAAGTAGCTTCCCCCACTCCCGTGACCGGTAACCATTTATTTAGGGTTAGGATTCATGTTGTTGTTGATGAACAGCGACAGTTCCGCACTCTATAACGGGCTCCAGCATCAGCGCGCGCAGCTGAAGGCGAAATCTCTCCAGCACTAGCAAGAATCGATAAGCGCTTGAAACACTGAATGTGAGCGAGCTCTGCCGCTTCACAAATTGGACCGTGCCAACTAAGAGCGCAGAGGGGGGTCGAGTCGAAATAACGCCTGCAAGCTGGTCGTTCTCACTATGAAAATCATAAATGTCTAACATAAACGATATTTCGTTAATGCCAAATAAAACCAGGTCTCCATATATACGTGTATGATTTGTACTATGCGAAATAAAAACTGAACCAAAATATTGTCCCCTAATATGATCTCAGTGTGGAAAGGTCTTCAGGAGATTCCCTGCTGCAGTTACTCTCATTGTTTCGAAGGGGGATTGCAGAGACAATGACAGCCAGCTATTTCTTTATTTTAGGCCCTGAAGCTATCACGACTCTCCAATTGCCTCCCATATTACCTTTCAGCCGGAAAACATTATGGGTTTGCTGATATGCTGGGGGTTTGCTCTCAACAAGCCACATGTTGATGGACAGAATTCTCTATTCGTGCTTCTTCATGTTCCCCAGGCCTACTGGTTTTGATATTATTGCTGATGTTATAATTAGATAAATTAATAAAATCAAATGAATAAATAAAGAACATCACTCAAATGGTTACAATTTTTATAAACATATTAACATATTGCCTAAATATCTGAATAAGGCATCCACATCCACTGTGTTATCTTAATATAGTTTCTTTTATTGCAGAGACACTGGATTGTATTAATATTATAAGATTTCAACCCACAAATGATATTTTGTGATATTTTGACCCACAAATAATAATATTTCTTGCCCTTTTTCCAAAGGTTTTTGGGCTTTCTCTCAGACAAGTCAGCATCCACCCGCCTTCACAGATTTGGGTCTATTGCTCCTGAGGTTGCCTAGCAACAGTGACAAGATGCCTGCCTCTTTGATTATGTTTGCGGTGGTTTTATCTTTGAGCGCATATCAGTCTAATAATGACTCACCCTCTCAATAGACACATGCTCTCTCATTCACAGACAGATATAAATAGATCAGTCTTTTTTTTATATGAATTCTGTTGAACACACATGAATGTCCAACCTTGTTCCCACCCTCCATCTGTGATGATCAAAAATGATCAGACGAACATTTGGGAGAATAAAACTGCATAAATGATGCATTTAAAATCTGAAAACTATATTGACACTATACATATATATTAAATTAAATTATATAAAATAAAATAATTTAAAAAAGAAACCTAAATGCAACTTCTTATTTCAAAATTTAACTTTTTAAAATGAAAATTTCACCTAAAATGAAAAGTCTGACATACTCACATCCATTTTATGTACTTTATTATTATTATTATTTTATATTATTATACTTTTATAGTGTTTTGCATCCTGTCATGTGACGTATTCCTTTAAACTATTAAACTTGTGTATATTCTGTTCAATGCTGACTTCATATTCTATCTATCTATCTATAAAACAAAATAAAAGACATTATAATGAATCAATCTTGCCTTTAAAAAAAAACAGTAAACTATTCAGATTGTACAGGCACGTGTCTCCTTTCATGTCTTTGTGTAATATTCCCCTAGGAATTTATTTTTTAACCATTTATACATGGTTATATTGTTTATGCACTTGTTATTCAATTATTATATAAGAAAAACAAATTATTGCCCACAATAGCAGTTCAACACATTAAAACATCATGACTCATTCATATTTCCTGCATGCACAAAAGTTCAAGCCGCAGTGGCATCTTATTCTCCACTAAACAGGGTCTGGAATTGTCTGCGCTCAGAGCAGTGGTCAGAGGCCATCTCTGTGATAAATGAGGCGGTCGCTGCAGCCCATGAGCCATCAGAACACTCTGCTCCCATCAGGCCACACAAGATCTACGCTCACTGCAGGCTATGAGTGTCATCTACACTTATTGACAGATTAAAGTTTCTCACTGCATGTGCTTAGGACCATTCAATATTCAAAGGAATGCTCATGCATTATCAATAGCATGTTGATTCTTTTTGGAAGAATGTCTGAGTTGAGAATGAGATTATATTTTTAAATGGATGGCATCAATATATGCAATTTGAGATGGAGTGGACTAGAATAGGACTCATCCAGAAAGAGTTCCAAGAGCAAAACCTGTCAGTCAACAGTCAGATGGCACCATCTGTCCTGGACAGCACTGACAGCTTATCAGCCAATACAATAAGAAAGGCCCCTTAGAATTGATGGATCTGCTAACAATAGCTGAGGATTCTGAGAGGATTCTGAGATATTAAAGCATGGATGAAAAAAGACAGTATGCTCAACAGATATTGATTAAGGAATGTAATTAAAATCAAAGACACTGTGCATGTTTATTTTGCTAATAAAATTGCAGGGTGTGGCGTAAGGTGATTGGGTATTTTATGTGTCCAGAAGAGACTGTCTGCACTGTAAAAAATGAATGTGATTTTAACAGTGAAATATTGTAAAAACACTACGGAAAAAAATTGTAAATAGGTTAACAGTAAGTTCCAGTACTATATACAGGGAAAAACTGTAAAAGCTCTTACCAGACATTTTATGTAATTTTCACAGTAAAATGCTGTAAGTTTTACAATTTGTAGAAGTAAAAAAGAACAAATCAATGTATAATTTACAGTCAAAAACTGTAAACTGATATTCCCACAATTCCCTGTGTGACACTCCACATTTGAAAGTATTTTGTTTAAAAAATCATGTTTCTTAATAGTTTTTGTCATCAGTTATGTACATTAGGGATTTATGTTACATCTTCTGTTGTTTAATGAATGTTTATTGCATTATGTAAGTGTTGTGGGTTACCATGATGGTGTTTTGCGTTTGCGTGAATGACTCTTTGCACCCTCTTTACATTAGTATATACTTCAGCTCGTGGAAAAGCTATTTGTGATGAACTCTGATTCTTCATGTGGCTTTCTCTTTTACCACCTGCATTATTATGGTGGTTGTCAGTATATGTTAAAGGTACAAAACAGATTTTAGTAGTAGTGTGCATTGTTGAATTTACTTGTTTACATTCAAATTTTCTTGTTTGTAAATTACAGTTTTATACTGTAAAATTGACAGTTTGTTCTGTAAATGTGTTTACAGTTTTTCTGTATTTTTTACAAAATTATTCTGGCAACCACAGCTGCCAAAATTATTTTGTAAAAAATACGGAATATTTTTTACAGTGTGGATAAAATAAATAAAGCAAATAAATGCATTTTAATTAATAAAGGTACATTGATTAAATTGCTTATGTTGTGCTGGTCAGTATAGCTGTAGTCTTGGGGTGCGTCTCAATCGGCTCTCTAGCTTCCTAGGTCATGAATCCATATATAGTGTGCACAGTAAGGACCCTGGCTCAATACATACTGGGACACTGATGACTTTAGTTCCAGCGACATGGCAACATCCTCATTGTACAACATTATCAGTTCTGCTTTTGTTCATATCTTTATTTTATTATTTTTAAATGTTATTTAAAGTACATTTTGATAATTTTGCTTGTTACATATATGTGCAACATATTAGCTGTAAATAAATTATAAATGTTAGCTAGATTATGTTCACTACCTATCTAGTGATGTATGTTTATGCTGAAATATATAATTAAATAATGGTTTGTATTTAAAAAAACAGATATTGCGTGTCATCATATAGTGAGTTGGCTCATGTGATTTATGTTTCGTGCTTCAGAACTTCCATTAAGGGAACATTGGCTGTGTCCCAATTCGAAGGCTGCATCCTTCGAAGGCCACAAAGGTCGGACAGAGCATTGCTAAATGGGACGGTCTAGCCTACGGAGGATTGTTCTTGTCGCCTAAAAACTGTGACAGCTGCCATTGATGAGTGGCAGTAACGTTTGTACTGGACATTTTTGAAAGTTATATTAAACAAAACATGGTTTACAAACTGTCTAAATATGTTCACCATGGTCCATTTCTCTATAATAAAGAGTATATACTAATTGCATCTTAGTAAGATATAAGTCAACATTTGAACCGCTTTAAATGTTTTTTTATTTTATTTTATTTTTACATTTAATTTGATATTTGCGTAAGCTGAAACCCAACACATTTAAAAGTATAATTCGGCAATTTCTCTCAAAATAAATTGTCATTGGCACACAATGAATTCTGGGGTAGACAAGGTCGTGAAGGATCCATCTGTTGTATGCTTCATTGCACAGGAAACAAAAGATGCATTTAGAGGAGCTTTCGAATTGGGACAGCCTTCGCCACAGCGCTGTGACACAATCAGCCTTCGAAGGACGCAGGCCCTGAAATGGGACACAGCTATAGTGAGCATCTATGCTCCCTGATTTTCACAGTGCATTGTGGGACTTTTTAGGGAGCGAACATTTCAGTGTACTGGTAGGATTTTGCAGTTGAGACAGCCCTTAAAATGGCTGACTCCCTGATTAGTGCCCTGACTAATGAAACAAGTGAGTGGATTGAGACGCACCCTTTTTAGCAATGTGGTATACTGTAAAAAGTGGTAACCTGCAACTGTTACCTTAAAAGCCATTTCTACCTGATTTAACTCATAAAAATGTGTTTTGTTGGTATAAATTAATGTATCTAGGTTGATTTAGTTATGCTAAATAATATTTTTGACTTATAAAAACAGTTCAAATTCAGCTACTACCATTTTCAGGTTACCATTGTTTTTAGTAGTCATGTGATCTCAGCGTGACGGCTTCCTTGAGTCGGCCCAGCGCCATTTGAAATCAATCAGCTTTTGTTAGGCTAATAATATGACTGGATTTTTCATCTTATATGAGTGTACCTGATTACAAATATATTTTTTCAAAAGTATTATGCATTTATATGTGTAAAACAAATTATGAGAAAAAATACTGAGTGTAACTTGAGGAATGAGGAAACAATCTGGGCCGCGTTTCTCAAAAGCACCGTGAGGCAAGTTGGAGGCAATGCTTTTAAGATCTACTTAGGTTTATGATGCTTTTGAGAAACGCAGCCCTTACCTATAGATTGTTGCAGTTCATTGATCAGTAAGATCAGACTCTGCCCCCTGCTGGTGTAGGACTTGTAGTGAAAGATTGAACCCTCACATTTTGAATTGCCTGAGAACACCTTTTCAATTATACAAGTAATATTAAACCATATTTACCATGTTTTTTTTATCAGTCATACAATTCAATAATCCTCTTATAAAATCCAGGTTATGGATTTCACTGTTAAGCTCTGAAGTTCATTTATTTTGTTCATTGAGCCATATGTATAAATCACATGAAATGCCCCATTGAATCATGGGATTTAAGCCAAATCAATTCCTCAAGTTTCTGTAAACAACATGGAGTTATATTAATCTGCATTGTTTTTAAAAATGATGAGGTGGTTGGGTCAATCATCTCCGTGACTCATGGTGATCCTTGACTTAATCATGCTTGGTACGATGATGACGACATAGTGTTGAAAACAGAAATTGTTTTATATATAAAACTGAAGAAATTGTACAAATGAACTGACATATTTTAAGTTCTTAGAAAAAGTGCAAAGTAGAATTTCCCTGATTTTCACATTTTTTGATGCATTTATCAGAGAGAATTACAAAAATAACTTTTTTAAACACTATCAAACAATTAAAGACAAACAAAATAAAAAATAAAAATTATTTAAAATTGAAAAGTTCCCCTATTGAAGAATGCCCCAAATAATGGCTTCGTCAAGTATATGTTCTTGTGTCAGTGTCCTTTGTTGATCTTGAAGCAACATTCCTATCAGTTATATGCCAAACCCAACTGCAAACCCTAACCAGCCTGACTGGTTGGTTAGCAATGTTAGCCATATCAACAAGGATGTTGATTCAGGAACATTAATAATATACATGATGAGCCTCGAGCGCTGATCACTGACACTGACAATCACAAACTCTGACATGACATAATTTAGTGAGAGATCAGTGAGTGAAGGATGCCTGGGAAAAAAACTGGCTTTACAGAGAAAACCCTCAACTGGAGATGAGAGAGAAGCATTATGAGGGCGGATTTAAATGATCGTTGGCAGAGCTACTTTAGATGAGCTCTCCAGGTCATGGTTTTACCATATAGTCTTGAAGAAACTGAAAAAGCCCCTGAATAAAATGTGCGCCTCTGTCTGAGTATATTGGCATGTGGCTGGAAATGGATGATTTATTGAACTTCAAAGTGAAATGTAGCCCAATATTCATCAGGCACCAGCAAATCACTGCATGAATATACAGGCAATAACTCACCGTGTGCAGCATCTAAATTATGCTGAGACTTTGTGTCAGTCTGTTTGGTTCTTCTTGTGCTACTGTTTGAAATGCAAACAGCATCTCATCTGATCGTGTTTAACTCAGATAACTCCTTTAGGGAGTGGCTGAGGAACTTCTTAAGAACAGACAGATGCAGCATGATAAATGAGGGGGCGCAAACAGGCCATTGCCAGAGGTTTCTTTGTCTGCCATTTGCCATAATTTAATGACTTCTTAAAGTCATTATTTCATAAAATAATGACTTCTTTTGTAATCTTATAGCAATGATGCTTCAGTAAGAATATGACACTTAAAATAATCAGATCCATGAAAACGCTTTGTTCCTGTGTTGATATATTTCATGTTGAAACAGGATGTTTGGGTGGAAATATTCAGTCTTTGAAGTAGCCAATAGTGTTACATTACAGTCACAAACTATGTTTTGCTACTTGCTAGTCGGTTGCATACATATACCATTCAAAAGTTTGAGGTCTCTAAGATTTTATTTTTTAAATGAAATTAATACTTCTATTCAGCATGGATAAATTAAATGTTAAAATAAATTAAATTCAATTCAATAAAGACATTTATAATGTCACAAAAGATTTATATTTCAAATAAATGCTGTTCTTTTGAACTTTTTCCATTCATCAAAGAACCCTAAAAAACAACAACAACAACAACAATGCATTTATTAAAAAAAAATGTATCAATATTTCACAATATTGCTGTTTTGACTACTTTTGATCAGATAAATACAACATTGGTGAGTAAGAGACTTCTTTAAAAAAAAATCTTACTGGCCCCAAACTTTTGAATGAATGAATATATAAATAAATAAATTAAGCTTTAAATTTCATATTCACTAAAGCCAATTTAGCAAGCAAATTATATTTGTTATAAATAAAATATTTCAATTAAAAAATTCCTAAGCTGCAATAACTTAATAATTTGACAAAACATATTTTAAATATTTTTTTTAATTGTTATTTTCCTCATTTATTTGTTCTCTAAATATTCCATCTACTTATGTTTTGTGCTATATTCATTTGCCATAAATAATAAATAAATTAATGAAAGTATAAATTTATTTGGGTGCAGGTGGTATTGGGAAAGAAGAGAGCATTTGCGAGCATTTGATTGGACAACAATATGTGTATCTCATTCTGGAAGAAAAAGGTAAATTTTAAATTTTGTCAGTGTACACAAATGTGACCCTGGACCACAAAACCAGTCATAAGGGTCAATTTTTTAAAATTGAGATTTATATAAAATCTGAAAGCTGAATAAATAAGCTTTCCATTGATGTATGGTATGTTAGAATATTTGGCCGAGATACAACTATTTGAAAATCTGGAATCTGAGGGTGCAAAAAAAGCTAAATATTGAGAAAATCGCTTTTAAAGTTGTCCAAATGAAGTCCTTAGCAATGCATATTCACTCACAAAAATAAATTTTTGATATATTTCTGGTAGGAAATTTACAAAATACCTTCATGGAACATGATTTTTACTTAAAGGGTTAGTTCACCCAAAAATGAAAATAATGTCATTTATTACTCACCCTCATGCCGTTCCACACCAGTAAGAGCTTTGTTAATATTCGGAACACAAATTAAGATATTTTTGTTGAAATCTGATGGCTTAGTGAGGCCTCCATAGCCAGCAATGACATTTCCTCTCTCAAGATCCATTAATGTATTAAAAACATATTTAAATCAGTTCATGTGAGTACAGTGGTTCAATATTAATATTATAAAGCGACGAGAATATTTTTGGTGCGCCAAAAAAAAAAAAAAAAAAAACTAACAACTTATATAGTGATGGCCGATTTCAAAACACTGCGTCAGGAAGCTTCGAAGCGTTATGAATCAGCGTGTCGAATCAGCGGTTCGGAGCACCAAAGTCACGTGATTTCAGCAGTTTGGCGGTTTGACACGCGATCCGAATCATGATACGCTGATTCATTATGCTCCGAAGCTTCATGAACCCTCAACCCTTAAATATCCTAATGATTTTTAGCATAAAATAAAAATCGATAATTTTGACCCATACAATGTATTGTTGGCTATTGCTACAAATATACCCGTGTGACTTATGACTGGTTTTGTGGTCCAGGGTCACAAATAGATGACTTCAAAACTAATAGACAAAAACAAGCCACAAATATTTAACATAAAAAAATGATAAAAAAAAAAAAAAAAAAACCTCAATCTTTGCTATATTTGACATTTTCATTTCCTGTAAAATCCCCACTTAAAAAGGTCCTTTCTCTATAGACTGTCCAGACAGAAAGTAATAATCTATCTATAAATGGCTTAGTTCCATTTACGGATAATGTATTGTATTTTCATCAACTGTGACACGAGGTGTGAATCGGCCTAGAGCTCCGCCACACAATATGGCTCGGTCCACTTCTGCAGTGCGGTTGTAGTCACAGAGCAGCTGCAATGCTACCTGCAGCCCCACTGGAGGGCAGATGGGTGCAAATGCCAGCCAATGACAGTTGAGCTCCATTTCTCCTCATGCTCAAGCACAGCAGGTGTATGCATGCAGACCGAGCGCAATCTTCTAAGTGGCGTGAAACTGCAGTGCATTAAGAAGGTCTGAGATGCATTGGGAACCACAGTAGCTAATTAAATAGAAAAAGTCTCTCCATCTTGCTGACAAACAATCATAAAAGATTTACCAGAACTTCTAGCTGGTGAAACCTTACAGAGCAAATCAATGTCCCTCTTAAATTATACTGTATGTATGCACTGTAAATAGCTGTCTCTCAGCAAACAAACATACAATTTTTAAAGAGAATGTTCACCCAAAACTGAAAATTCTGTCAAGTCAAACCTGTATGATTCTGTATGAGATTTTTTTTAACACCTAAAGGTCACAAAGAGAGGCAAACTTTTGGTCTATGAGTCAAGGCTATTCATTGTCAAAAAGAGAAAAATCTATGGCATGATAAATTATTTAAAAAGACTATCAGTTTCTTCATGGTTGGTTTTCTCGGTAACCATGGCAAGGCCACATGCATTATTAACATGTACAGGAACACTGGTGGTGAAGCTGACGGTAACTCACAGATCAGCCTCTTTCCGGGTCTGTTCACTGTGCCTGGACTCCGGGGGAAATCATGGAGCAATACGGAGGCTAATTATTTCCATCCACCCATGAATCCGAGGGATTAAAATGGCTTTTTCTTTTTGGACCATGTAAGTCGACGCAATGGAGGAGGCTTTGATGACACCGGAGGATGGTAAGAGGCAGAAGAGGGTGAGATTCCGGGTGGCCTCAGGGAACAGCGGGCGGGTTCTGAAAGAGATGTTTAAGGATGAAGGGCCATCGGATTCACTGGATTCAGACTGCACCAGCAGCTCCGAGGCAGACCGGGCCAGCACTCCATCCACCAGCGGGGAGGCGAACGGCCACTTGTGTGGATTCTTGGGGTCGGAGCTGGATGACAGTGGAAGTGAGCCTGATGACTTGCTGATGTTTGCAGGGGGAAGAGACAAAGTGTTGAGTACCAAACGAGTGAATATCCTCAGTAAAAACGGGACAGTTCGAGGAGTCAAGCACAAAGTCAGTGCTGGCCAAATACTCTTTAATAACTTGGCTAAAAACAATGGGGTAAGTCAGCTTTTACTTCATCTCAAGCATCTCTAAAATCTTTAATCCTTGACTGGGGATGTCAATGCACATTAAATTGCGAACATTACAAAAAAATGTACATTATCAGACTATTGACAGCTGCTCAAAAGCTTTCAAGAATTGTTTCTTGTGTCCTCAACAGGGTCAGAACCTCTTTCCTCAGCCGCTATTGGTTACAAAGCCTGTTCTCTTCTCTCAGGCTTTGGCTAGACAAACGAGCTGTCCCACTGAGCAAGATCACTGTATGATTAAAGATTAATGATGCATTTCTTTAAGTGTTTTGGCTGAGTTAATCATCTTAATGTATTCTCAGGACCTCTGCTTTGTTGTTAAGCACTAAAACAGTTGCTGAAAGCTTATGTCTGATATCAGATAACAGAGGGTAACAGAGGGTAAATAATGGACTTTCAGAAACCCAATGAAAACTACTATATATAAGGTCATTATTTAAATAATTTGATACAGGACAGTTATACGGAATCAATAAAGGTACAAAAAAATGAGACAGGAGGAAATATTATAGGTCATAAATATTATTATGCTTTTGCGCTCGCTCACAAAAAAACTTTGCGTTCGTTCATGAGAAAAGCTTTTGGGTTCCCCCAAGAAACTCTGCATTTGATTGACTGCTTTTGCCAGAGCAAAACTGTGTTCTCTCGCAAAACGATCACTTTTTCCCCAATAAACTTTGCTTGCAAAAGCATTGGAATATAAGGTGCGTTCATGCCATGTTGTAATTACCATAATTACAAAGCGAATTTTCTGAGAGCTCCTACTTGTACCACATTACCACTGTACCATCTAACAGCTGCACATTCATTTAGGCGCTGATAGTGTTGCCATAGAAATGAATAATTCCCATTCCAAAGATGTGAACAGCTTTGAGTAGAATGTCACATGGGCTGCATCCGAAATCGCATACTCTCTTGAGTAGGTACTTATTTTGAATAAGTAATTACTTCACGACCACTAAAAAAGTATATTCTAGTATGAATGTGTGTAGTATGAATGTAATCTGGACGTTCTACATTTGCCATATTTTCATTATCATGTTACTTAGCATCAGTTGCGTTGCTTCAATGCCATTCACAAATCCTTTCCCGTGGCCTCATGGGATATTGAAAGTGTCCATTGTATGCACACTTCAGAATCTTTCAGAACTTTTTGCCTACTCTTTTATGAGTACTTTGAACTAGTACTTCTTTTGTCACATACTGTTGTTCGCCTACTAAGGAGGTATGCGATTTCGGATGCAGCCATGTGATTCACTCCAAACCAGTTGAACGGAAATCCCGCCCTGAAGCTAATTTCATTGGTAGGTGACGGGTAGGTTTAGGGATCAGTGTTTGTTATAGGCAATCAGGATGAGGTGTTGGGGAGCATTACTTTTAAAATGTAATGCATTTCAACATTGCGTTATTCCCTACAAAAGTAACTAATTCAGTTACTTTTCATGTAAAGTAATGTGTTACATTATTGCGTTACTTTAAAAATATAATATATAGTATGCTCACACAACATGGGGACAGGAGAGCAGTCAGTTAATAAATGGGAAAATGAAGCAACTTGCGTTACTTATTTGAAAAAGTAACTCAGATATTTACTTAAAGTAATACGTTACTTAAAAAAGTAATCTGATTACGTAACTCGTGTTACTTGTAATGCGTTACCCCAACACTGATCAGTACTGTGATTGACATGTCCAATGAAATCTTTAGAATCGGCTGCAGGGTGGGATTTCCACTGAACTGGTCTATGGAAGAAAATCACGCTAATGCAGCAATAGTTATTTGTTATTTCCTACACCTTTTTTCTTTTGTGAACGAATGCAAAGTATCTTGGAGGAGGAACTTTTTGTGAGAAAAGGTAAAAATTCTTACATGCAAATACAACAGTTTTGGGGGAACATAAAAATTTGGCAAACAAACGCAAAAGCATTAAAATAAAGCCTCCGTAAACAACTGTTGAAAATGTTGATTCTTTAGCTTAGGTCTGTTTCATAGTGTCATTGCTTTGTATAATAAAATATAACCATAACACCAGTTGGTTAAAAGTCCAGTGGCTGCAAAAATATCAGTTTTGAGAACAGTTCTAGCATCATTTGTTTGGAGATGACACTTTTAGTTTGATATTTTATCATCTAATGCAATGACATTCAGACAAATTGTCCTGTTCAAATGTGTATGAGCCACTGTATTTTCTGCTCCTGCAACACTGAATTTTTGTTAATCAAAGACAGCTAAACCATCACCACCTTTGTCAGCATGGTTCAGTATGTTAATATAGTAAAACATGTAAACGATTTATGAGCTATTATTTGATGTCAGATAAGGATGGTAAAAATCAGTGGTGTGACAATATGTGTCACTATAAATCAAAGTGCACTGTAAATGCATTGCTGCAGGTTTTATTGGCACTTCATGTTTTAATCTTAACAGTTAACACATGTACTTGACTTACACTGTGCACTGTATTTTGCACTATGCTTGCAATAGTGTTCTTTTTGGAACTTGAGGGCTAGTTTCTTGTAAGATTACATCAAACAAACTAACATAATGCTACAGTTGCACAAGGTAGTTCCAGGTCCATCCTCACATCAAAATGTGTGAAGGCTGAGTCTATTTTTGTTCTTTACAAAAGAAAAAAAAAAGGAAAAAAAACAGCTTCACACTTCATGGGAGCTGCTCTTCAAAGAAAGGATGCTGAAGGTCAATCTCAAGAACAGTGACTCAAAAAATCAATAGATGCTGTTCAACTGCTGCCTCATGTTACCTGCAAACCTTATACACACAGACTTAGAAAGTTAAAATAGTTTTATTTTGCTTTTCACTTACAGTTAGAACTGCACTTTAAAGATATCAAACTGATCTATTCTTTTAATTCTGAATGTTTTGTTGCAATTTCCTTTGCTCACTCTTGGAATAAAGTGAGATGTGTCATGATTAGATTGATTACTTTGAGAGAGAGCCTCTCTTGTCTAACACCAGACATCTATGGTTTCTTTCTCTCAGCCAGAACTGACTCTAGAGTTTGGGCGAATTGTAATCTACACCACCAGTTTTCGAGTGGTCAGGACTACATTCGAGCGATGCGAGCTGGTCCGAAAGATCTTTCAGAACCACAGGGTGAAGTTCATAGAGAAGAACATCGCTTTAGACAGTGAATATGGAAAGGAACTGGAGACACGCTGCAAACGAGTGGGTGAACCTCCTTCACTGCCTGTGGTCTTCATTGATGGACACTACCTAGGGGTCAGTGGTCAAACTATTGCTCCACAAACGTATCAAAATTCATCATATACTGAAAATCATTATACTAATGTTTGAACTCAGAATAATGATTTGCGTATGTTTTGCATATCCAGGGTGCAGAGAAAATACTTGCAATGAATGAATTAGGGGAGCTTCAGGATCTCCTCACCAAAATTGAGGTAAATATTGATATTTTACACTAAAATAAAGGTCCCAAAATGGACTTTCTGCATAGAAGAATCATTTTGGGTTAAAGGGTTAGTTCACCCAACAATGACTCACCCTCGTGTCGTTCCACACCCGTCAGACCTTCGTTCATCTTCGGAACACAAATTAAGATATTTCTAATGAAATACGATGGTTCAGTAAGGCCTGCATTGCCAGCAAGATAATTAACACTTCCAGATGACCAGAAAGCTACTAAAGACATATTTAAAACAGTTTATGTGACAACGGTGGTTCAACCTTAATGTTATGAAGCAACAAGAATACTTTTTGTGCACCAAAAAAACAAAATAATGACTTAATTCAACAATATCTAGTGATGGGCAATTTTAAAACACTGCTTCATGAAGCTTTGAAGCTTTACGAATCTTTTGTTTAGCATCAGTAGTTCGGAGCGTGAAAGTCAAGTGATTATTTTAAGTAAACTAGGCTTTGTTATGTCATAAGTGTTTCGAAATTTTAAGGGTTCACCACTGGGGGGCGTGACCTTGGCTTTGATACACGCTCCAAACCACTGATTCGAAACAAAAGATTTGTAAAGCTTTGAAGCTTCATGAAGCAGTGTTTTGAAATCGCCTATCACTTGGTATTGTTGAATAAAGTCATTATTTTGTTTTTTGGCGCACAAAAAAATATTCTTTTCACTTCATAACATTAAGGTTGAACCACTGTAGTCACATTAACTGTTTTAAATATGTCTTTAGTAGCTTTCTGGGCATCTGGAAGTGTTAATTATCTTGCTGGCAATGCAGGCCTCACTGAGCCATCGGATTTTATCAAAACTATCTTAATTTGTGTTCTGAAGATGAACAAAGCTCTTACGGGTGTGGAACGACATGAGGGTGAGTAATTAATGACAGAATTGTCATTTTTGGGTGAACTAACCCTTTAACAGTTCTTAAAAAAACCATTATAAAGGTTCTTTATTGGCATCTATGGTTCCATAAAGAACCTTTAACCTTTCCATTCCGCAAAAGGTTCTTTCGATTATTAAAATGTTCTTCACACTAAGAAAAAAATGGTTCACTGAAAGGTTCTTTGGGGATCCCAGAATTATTCTTCTTTGCAGTAACCCCTATACCTTTATTTTTAAGAGAGTAGTGTGAAAAACATTTTAATAATCAGAACCATAAATGTCAATAAAGAACCTTTATTTTTAATTGTAGAATAAACCAACAGCCTACATAAAATATATGTACACAAGAAAGACATTGGTTCCAATTGCTCAAGTGAAGTCAAAAGTCAAATCTAGTTTGTTGCCATAGTTTATTCTTTAAAGGAAAACAGAACCACTTATGAGAGGAAAGGTTTATTATTACAGGTCATTTTATCTCTTTACACATAGACTGTAAATAAATCAGCGATTTATTACATTACATTTATGCATTTGGCAGACATTTTCTATATGCTGTTTTTTTAAACAAATAGTTAGTGTCAATAATTTACATAGGTTCCCACCAATAATAAAATAAAATAAAATAAAATACAGGGGGTAAATTATTGCTGTGCATTTATATAAGCAGTGCAAAACAGCCCAAAATAGTAGATAAAGTCAAGCTTGCACTTGTCTTATTTTATAAATAAATAAAAAAGCATCACTTACATTGTATCTTAAAGAGCATCTGTACACACACAGGTCTAGTGTTTCATTCAAATTCACTCCCATTTTTCTCTGTCTGATCGTAGAGGGTTCAGCACCCCGACACATGCCAGACGTGTGGGGGATTTGCCTTTGTCCCGTGCCCTATGTGCCATGGCAGCAAAATGTCTGTGTTTCGCAACTGCTTCACCGACTCCTTCAAAGCTCTGAAGTGCACAGCGTGCAACGAGAACGGTCTCCAGCCCTGCTCCAGCTGTTCTCACTAAGGTCCTCTTCAAGTGCCTGCAACCCCTTCCCAACACCATCTCCACCCCCATAAGCCATGTATAAAACAAGAGATGCAGAAAGAACTGCTATTTGTGAATAAACCATTTTTATACAAAACTTAATTTGTGTCTACAGATGTAGTTTTTACCAAATTTGCTATTTGATAATGATTATTTATTATAGCATAAGCTTTTTGTCACATGCCAACAGATGTCTTGCAACATTACCCAATCCAACAGCATGGACACTGTCTGTCACTGTAAATAAATATAGCAATTAAGTAAATTAACTACTGGTTTAGAGAGGCATATCATCTTTCCGAGCCCTATGATCCCAGCATGAACCAAAATTCAAAGCATTATCTGGTAAACATCAAAATGGTGCTGTTCCCTACTGAGAAAAGCTCAGTAATGGCAAATATAAAAAGAGACCACAGGATAAATATATCTAGTTTCATAAATATATTAGTTTCATTATTTTCCAGCCAATCAGAAATTTCTAGTTACGTACGGTATATTTAATTATTCAAACTTATGCAGGAATCAAATTGCCTGACATTGAAACAGGATGACCTAATGTCTGTATACGAATATCGCTTTTCAGTTCAATTACAGGGCTGATTAAACAAAGCTTCAAATCTATTAATAATTAAAATAAGTGTAAATCAAGAGCAGCTTATTGATACAAAATAATCACCAATAAATACACTTGAGGTTGGAAGAAATCCTTGATAAACAGCCGGGCTGATATGGAAGCATGTCTCTGTGCTTTCATAGCCCTGTACAATGCTGCTTGATTCTGGGTCTACAAGGCAGCATTGTAAAGAGGCTCAAAGCTCAGAGTAAATCATCTGTGCGTGATGTCTACTGAGGGTACATAATAAAACCACTGGTCGTCTCTCAAAATCTAGTGAGAAGCAGCAGCAACATTTGGACATCATTGTATGAGCATCATAAGATGGCTCATAATGTGGGTATGATGCCTCTAATGCGGTCTAGGTAGGCAGCTCGTTAGGTTTTCCAGACACAGCCAGTGTCACATTAAGGTTAGTCGAATGACAATATTGAAAGGTAAAATAACAGATAAATATAGTGTAATGTTTCCATTACTATTGAATTAATAAAGGTGGAGGACGTGGCCATCAAGACAAGGACGATAGCGCCCCCTATTGTTGTGTTTGCTATGACATATCAATAACAATAGGAAAATTCACACGAATATCAAATATCGACAGTCGATAAACAATCCAAAGATGCAAGCATGCAGGCACGGGATATATAACAGTTACAATAAAGCAATACTGATACAATATTCAGGTATTTTAGATAACATATATAAATATCTGATATACTGTGAGTAAAACACAAATGTATCGTGTGTCTGTCATTTTATAAACAACAAGCTAATTAAAAAACAGACGCCATGTGCAAAATATGCACATTTTAAAGAATCTCCGGAGAATCAGTGATTTATTTTGATATAGAAGCATGTCAGCGACAATGTATATTTTTCTACGATTTAAATTGGAGTAAATACTATCCTTATAAACAAAAGAAAAAACACTATACCTTCACAGGCGTGTTTTTACCCTCAGTCGTGGGAAGAAATCCGATGATCAGCCGCGGTGTCTCTACCTTTCTTCATGATCACCATCACAGATGCGCCACACGTTTCTCATGTCCCTCTATGGCTGTGTCTCGTATCATTGTGTACTCCCTACATAGAAAGCAATTTTGGAACCTAAGGGCGCAGTCGAGTCCAATGCTCACTACGCTCTCACAAATGTCTAGTCAGGCTGCTCACTAGAATTTGACACACAGCCTAAGTACAATGTCTGCTTAGATGCATCCTGTACACCGCAAACTGAAATCACGGTTGCCATTGACCATATAGCATCCTATAGATGCTACATTTTAGGTGTGCAAATCAATATGGTTCCATTATTTTTAGAAACGCCTTTATAATTGAAGGTTGCAGCGCCAGTGTTATTCCTTTAGAAATATATCGGAGCCAATCAACATAAAAGACAGGATTATTGATAAGTCTGCTGGCCAATGACACTTAAAAATGTTACATTAAGAAAGGATATATATATATATATATATATATAAACACACACACACACACACACACACACACAGTATCTCACAGAAGTGAATACACCCCTTACATTTTTGTCAATATTTTATTATATCTTTTCATGTGACAACACTGAAGAAATGACACTTTGCTACAATGTAAAGTAGTGAGTGTACAGCTTGTATAACAGTGTAAATTTGCTGTCCCCTCAAAATAACTCAGCACACAGCCATTAATGTCTAAACCGCTGGCCACAAAAGTGAGTACACCCCCAAGTTAAAATGTCCAAATTGGGCCCAAAGTGTCAATATTCTGTGTGGCCACCATTATTTTCCAGCACTGCCTTAACCCTCTTGGGCATGGAGTTCACCAGAGCTTCACAGGTTGCCACTGGAGTCCTCTTCCACTCCTCCATGACGACATCACGGAGCTGGTGGATGTTAGAGACCTTGCGCTCCTCCACCTTCCATTTGAGGATGCCCCACAGATGCTCAATAGGGTTTAGGTCTGGAGACATGCTTGGCCAGTCCATCACCTTTACCCTCAGCTTCTTTAGCAAGGCAGTGGTCGTCTTGGAGGTGTGTTTGGGGTCGTTATCATGTTGGAATACTGCCCTGCGGCCCAGTCTCCGAAAGCAGGGGATCATGCTCTGCTTTAGTATGTCACAGTAGATGTTGGCATTCATGTTTCCCTCAATGAACTGTAGCTCCCCAGTACTGGCAGCAGTCATGCAGCCCCAGACCATGACACTCCCACCACCCTGCTTGACTGTAGGCAAGACACACTTGTCTTTGTACTCCTCACCTGGTTGCCGCCACACACGCTTGACACCATCTGAACCAAGTAAGTTCATCTTGGTCTCATCAGACCACAGGACAGTCTGCTTAGTCTGCTTATCTCCAGCAAACTGTTTGCGGGCTTTCTTGTGCATCATCTTTAGAAGAGGCTTCCTTCTGGGACGACAGCCATGCAGACCAATTTGATGCAGTGTGTGGCGTATGGTCTGAGCACTGACAGGCTGACCCCCCACCCCTTCAACCTCTGCAGCAATGCTGGCAGCACTCATACATCTATTTCCCAAACACAACCTCTGGATATGACGCTGAGCACGTGCACTCAACTTCTTTGGTCGACCATGGCGAGGCCTGATCTGAGTGAAACCTGTCCTGTTAAACCGCTGTATGGTCTTGGCCACCGTGCTGCAGCTCAGTTTCAGGGTCTTGGCAATCTTCTTATAGCCTACGCCATCTTTATGTAGAGCAACAATTCTTTTTTTCAGATCCTCAGAGAGTTCTTTGCCATGAGGTGCCATGTTGAACTTCCAGTCACCAGTATGAGAGAGTGAGAGCGATAACACCAAATTTAACATACCTGCTCTCCATTCACACCTGAGACCTTGTAACACTAACGAGTCACATGACACTGGGGAGAGAAAATGGCTAATTGGGCCCAGTTTGGACATTTTCACAAATTTACACTGTTATACAAGCTGTACACTCACTACTTTACATTGTAGCAAAGTGTCATTTCTTTAGTGTTGTCACATGAAAAGATATAATAAAATATTTACAAAAATGTGAGCGGTGTACTCACTTCTGTGAGATACTGTAATATATATATAGTAAAACCAAAAATTAAGACACTAGATATAATTTTTAATATTTTTTTTACTAGTGGGTGAAGGACACTATAGTTCATTTATGTAAGTGAGGATAGCAAAATAAAGTAAACTGTGACATATCATACCCAAAAATTCTTCATACTGTAGACTACCAGTAAAAGTGATAAAAATTTGGGACCAAAAATTATTCAGACACTTTGACCTGACCATGTTTTGCTTAAGTGTTATCTGACATAATTAAAATTATTTTTTTCTGACACAGTTTAACTCTGAGTTCTTGTCATATGTGTGTAAAAATGTCATTAATTTCTCTGAAGAGACGTCTTTCAGCAACAGTTTTCAGCATCCATTCATAAATTCATAAATACCATTTTCAGCGTCACAATTCATAAGTCCATGATACATTTTTTTCAGGATTATTGATGAACAGAAAGTTCAAAGAAATCACTTATTTCTTTTCTTTAAATACATAAGCAATCACTTATGTATCAATTTGATGCATCCTTGCTGAACAAAAAAACTATAATTTCCTATAATATAAAAAAGTCAAATCTTACCCCAAACTGGTGAACAGCAGTGCATATTCATAAAAAAAAAACATCAAACCGGTATATATATATAAAAAAAGAGACAACTATTCAGTGATTTAATAAATTAATTGCAATTTATTAATCAAATTTTCTTCAGTAGCTCCAAACAGCTCAAAGATCTAACCAAATAGCAATCTGACACAGTCAAACATATTTAAAATATATATAGTCTTAAAGCCTTTTCCAAAACAAATTTCAACTTTTTAACCTTGAATGTGTTCATTCAACCTGCATTAGATATAGAAATGTCTGACTGTGCCTAGAGGGAGATGAAGCTCTGATCACATTACAATGTTTAAAAACCTTACACAGGTTAGACTTCAGCACAAGAGAGCGCATAACTACCACAAAATGTACTGTTTGCATGTGTAATGAGGCTATTTTAATGGGCTGGATGCTTCTTTTTCAGATATCAAAACCGGAGTGTTTTATTCTCACAGTCAGGAATTATTTACAACGAAACACATGGCCTAGTGTTCACAAACTGGGTGGCAAATCAACAATGCCAACCTAGAATGTTTTTTTAGTGACTTTAGAAACACGAATCTGTCTTTTTCTTCATTCATTCTCACAAAATTACAGCTTAAACAGTGTCCCAAAAGCAGCATAAGGACATTAGTACTGTTAGCGTAGGAAGGATGTGAAGATCTGAGCAGTCCTCATCAGACATGGGCGATGGATACCAATTTGATTCTATAGTTCTCTCATTACTTTTAAATGTGGATATAATATATCAATATAGCTTAGAATACACTTTTTTTTTTAAAAAATCTGTTATTAGTACTATTTTAATCTTTTTTAAATAAATGGAAATTTCAAAAGAAACTAAAGTTTTTAAAACATCAATTTAAACTGGATTTTTTTTTTTTTTTTGCAGTAGATTACAATTACTGTTTATTCTTTTTGTAACTTACTCATAAACATTCAACAAATCGGCTCATTTCATTTAATGATAATGGCATCGCTTGAACACGCCATCATCTCTGTGAATCCGGAAAGCAATAGAGTAACATGGGAAATATTTTTTACATATAATTTAAACCTGTGGTTTTACATAGCAGAATGGAAATAGTTCTGTTTCCCTTCATGTGAACTATTTCTAGAGATATCCTGTTCACCAATAGTTTGGTGTCATGCGAGAACTCTTGTGAAATATGAGTGTTTATGCTGCTTTGCTTGCAAAGAGTAAAATGAAATAAGACAGTGGTCCTTTTATAATTCATGGACATGATTTTAAGGCTCTGATGGTACAAACTTCCATCTAGAACTGTAGTCCAATGACTGTAAAATAATCTTTATTGGCCATGTCTCCATCCAGTTGGAGTTCTCTTTGTATTGGCTAAGGTTTTGCTATCTTAACAAGCTACCGAAACCATGTACCGGTTAGTGCTTTGGTGATGTGGGATAGGTGTAACTTAAGACTTCAGCTGATTGGGTGTTTGGAAAGAACGGGACGGGAGGTCACTCAAGATTTGATTAGTTCTCCTTCCACTTCATCCATCCATTATAAAATCTCCAGGTCCACATGCCGCACCTCAGGATTACGTTGCTGGCGAAGATAAAGAGCAGGAGTCAGTCGAGGGAAAATAAAGACAAAAACTTGTTCTTAAAGACATTCGATTCATCACATACACTATCGTCCAAAAGTTTGGGGTCAGTAATATTTTTTTATGAAAGAAATGAATACTTTTATTCAGCAAGGATCCATTAAATTGATCAAGAGTGACAGTAAGGACATTTACGTTGTTACAAAAATATTCCATTTCAAATAAATGTTCTTTTGAACATTATATTCATCAAAGAATCCTGAAAAAACATGGTTTTCACAAAAATATGAAGCTGTTTTCAGTGTTGACAATAAAGATTGCTTTTTGAGCAGCAAATCAGCATATTAGAATGACTTCTGAAGGATTATGTGACACTGAAGACTGGAGTAATGATGTTGAAAAATCAAATTAAGAAATTAATTAAAATAGACAACCGTAATTTTCAATTGTAATAATATTTCTCAATATTACTTGTTCTACTGTAATATTGAATAAATAAATGCCGCATAAGAGACTTCTTTCAAAAACATTCAAATGATCTTACCAACCTTTTCCTTTGAACGGTAGTGTATGGTTTAGAAATAAATCTCCTTTTGTTAATTCTGACAACATCAGAACCAAAATAAATGCATTCAAAAGCAAAAAGAAAGATCACAAATTCCACATACATTCACTGTCCAATGTCTGCCAAGACATCAATGTAAAAAGGCAATTACAGTGAGGCTTTCTGTGAAACATCAAATCAGATTTTTCTTTTCTAAAATTAAACACTGGAGAGTGAAACTGGAAGGTTTCACTTTGGTTTATTTGAATAGCTGTGGATGAATAGCTGAAGTGGTTTCTTTATGTGTTGCTTGAACTAGGGTTCGCCATGAGTGTGGTGTCTGCTGAATGTAGTGCTGAATTTATTCTGACAGCTAACCATACATCATGCATGTCTGATGAAAGTCATGGTGGTCAGTTTTACTGAAAGAGAGTCAGGATGGAGATACAGAGAGTTTTTGAATCATAATCTCATCAGATACCTTAAGTTCCTTCTCCAGACGGTCCACCTCTGCTCCTAAGGTGTCAATAATGTTCTCCCCATGCTTCAGCATAAAGTTCTCCAGCTCCTCTGGTGTCTTCACCTGCTGAATTTCCTGCAGGCCAGACGCACACATTTATAAAGCACACATAATTGTACAACTGATATGTAGGGCTCACAAAAATAGATTCTTCAGCAAAAACTACCATCAATTGTTAAAAGCACTGATAGTTTAGTAACTTCTATGCAACCATAGATAGACCTCAAACAAACACTACAGTCATGTCAGATGATCTGCATCAGACCAGAAGCCTTGTCTCTCAGCACGTACATTGAGGATCTGTTCAATATCTTGCTTCTCCAGGTATGAGCGTGTCACCACCCGCCCATCAAAGTCCACCTCCGCCTTGAAGCGCACTTTGCTCAGCCCCAAATCTGTGGCTTTGACATCATGAATCGCCCTGGAGACAAAATGACCCACAGTGAGGACATCAAATCTAATTTCATCAAAGCAAAAACGTATACTGATGTAAATCTGTCCAAGCAAGCTTATATCTGAGAATGTGATGCTTGCCTGAACCTGAAAAGCATTTGAAGTGGGTTGCCTCTGCCTCCATTTTTTAAATGGAATTTTGCAGTGTTCATTGTAAGTGATTCGTGCACATCATTATTGTTTTTAAATTAAATTCATGTGCCCTTTAATCAAAATAACTTCCCCTCCCATATGCAGCGACATGTCTGTTCTTCTCTGATGACGCGTTTCCTGACACGAAGGCGGGACAACCTGTCACTCACATGAGATCACAGCAATAGCAAACCACAACCATCCAATCGATACCTGATTGACAAAATCAAGTCCCGCCCTACCTTTTTTCTTGTTCGAGAAGCCATTTCATGCAGCTATACATCACAATAATGAAGAAAAGACTATCGCAGCTTCCATTTCATGCTGACTTTAATGTACTGCTTTGATCTGTAAGATGGCAGCTTGTTTGCTGATTAAGCTCTTCTGCAGACTGCAGGTACACGTACAGGACACACGTACTGGAGAGAGGCAGGGACAGAGGACTGACCTGACAGCAGGGTCGTTTTCCAATAACTCTGTGAGCTTCTGCACATGCTCGGCCTGGATGGAGCGGCCCAGCAGAGCCTCTGTGTTAGTGTAAATGAGGAACGCAGACACTGTTCCTAACAGGGTGCCCACGCCCAGAGAACCGAGACTGTCATAGTAGGGGTTACCTAGGTAGAAAGAGAAAGCGAGAGGATCAATGCAGAAGAAATGCAGGTAAAAATGAAACAGTGGCAAACATGGACATGAGCTGCATTACAAGTCATATACTATCCATCAGAAAATATTACATGAGACTAATATTAGTAAAACCCAAATCAAAGGGGTTGATGACATACTGTCAAATTAAAGGGATAGTTCACCAAAAAAAAAAATGAAAAATGTGTCATCATTTACTCACCCTCAAGTTGTTCTAAATCTGTACGAGTTTCTTTCTTCTGTTGAACACAATATAAGATATTTTGAACAATGTTGGTAACCAGACAGTTGATGGCACCCATTGACTTCCATAGTAGGAAAAAAATACTTTGGAAGTCAATGGGTGCCGTCAACTGTCTAGTTACTGACATTTTTTAAAATATCTTTTGTGTTCAACAGAAGAAAGAAACTTGTATAGGTTTAGAGCAACATGAGGGTGAGTAAATTATGACAAAATGTTCATTTTTGGGTGATTTATCCCTTTATTATCTACCATAAATAATATTACACAGCCCACTGCATTATGGAAAAGTTGGAATTTGTTAAAACATTTTTAAACTTTTTGTATAAACAGCAATGGCAATAGCAGATTTTTACAATTCTGAACTTAAAGGTTAAGTAATAAAGAATTTTGAGGTAATCCAATTGGCTAGATGCTAACACTGACACATAAATTGCCATCTTATGATGTTCTCTTACGTAGCATCAACAGTGAAGTACATTCTTTAGTGTGCAGAAGTACACAACTGTTCAGAAGTTTGGGGTCAGTAAGGTTTTATTTTTTTTTGTTGTTGTTTGAAAGAAACTGATACTTTTGATCAATTTAATGTGTCCGTACTGAATAAAAGTGACAGTAAAAAAACATTTATTATGTTACAAAAGATGTCTATTCAAATAAATGCTGTTCTTTTGAACTTTCTATTTATCAAAGAATCCTGTAAAAAAGGATAATGGTTTCCAAAAAATATTAAGCATTAATGATAAGAAATGTTTATTGAGCAGCAAATCAGCATATTAGAATGATTTCTGAAGGATCATGTGACACTGAAAACTAGAGTAATGATGCTGAAAATTCAGCTTTGCACCACAGGAATAAATTACACTTTAAAATAATTTTCTATTGTAATATATTTTAAATTGTAATGATATTTCACAATTTAGCCGTTTTTACTGTATTTTTGATCAAATAAATATTAACTCTGCATTCATAAGACTGCATTCATTATAAAATAATTTCACACCTTTGAACTATGGTGAATGTGAAATGGGAAGCAGTAGTCTTTAATAGCACAACAGAGACCTCTAGTGGTAGAAGCAAAAGTGCTATTTTTCTTTTTAAGCTCTGCTATTTAAAATAACACTGCTGTTATTTCATGGTTGATTACACTTCAATAACATACAACTGTAGTAAAGCACCAGATAATAAACTGAGCTGAAACTGCCATCAGGGCTGTTCTCAAGCATGAAAGGAGGTTACTGAATAGAGTATTTTCCAGATCTTTAGACAAATTTCCCACAAAGCCATGAAAACTACAGGGCAAAAGGAACTAGCTTCTGGGCAGCCGTAGATGTTGACTTTGTGATAGCACAGTGGTGCGTAGAGAGAGGTAGATTTACAAAGCTTAAAAAGAACATCAATTGCTTGTACAAGGTTATAAAGCTCAATCCCATATGCTTATTAAACTTGACCCTGCGGTCGAGACCATAGAAAGATGAAAAGAATGACAGTTAGCATGAAACAGGGGGGTCAGGTACGATGACGCTTACATTCCTCACATCAAAAGTCTTGAGTACCTGTAAGAGATGTAAGTCCCATACATCCAGCTGCCAGCACCACTCCGAGCACAGCAGCAGCGTCCTCCAACAGGACCACGTTAGTGCTGGGGTCTCGACTTTGCATCACTGTCGTCCACAAACAAAAGAACTATCAAACTGATCATCTCCAAAAGATGCCAAAACTATAATAACAGTCAATTAACATCAAAGGCTAATAGAACAGTTAATCAAAAGGTACATACCGTACTCATAAAAGGACACGCCTTGTTTACGTGCACTCTTCTTAATCTCATTAATAGCCACTAATAGTGTAGCTTTATAGGAAATCAGCAGATAGATGATATTAGTGATATTGTCATACCTTTGTGAATGCTAATAAAAATATGCAAGAAGAAACCACATCTCACCTCCTTCAGATACCAGAGACCCTGCTAAAATACAGTATGCCTACAAAAGACAAAATACATAAATAAATACAGTAAACAGCTATATACACTACTGTTCAAAAGTTTGAGGTCAGTAAGTTTTTTTTTTTAAATTCCATTTTAATTCAGCAAGGACACATTAAATTGACCGAAAGTAACATTAAAGTCATTAAACATTAAACATTTATAATGTTAAAAAGTTTTCTATTTTCAATAAATAAATGCTCTTCTTTTTAATTTGCTATTCATCAAAGAAACCTGAAAATAAATGAAGGAGTAATGACTGCTGAAAATTCAGTTGTCATCACAGGAATAAATGACATTTTAAAATAGAGAGAGTTATTTTCTAATAAAAAAGGTTAATCATGTTTTTGATCAAATAAATGCAGCCATAAAAAGGATATTACAGACACCAACTTTTCGAACAGTAGTGCATCATCAAATATTTCATAACATTTTGCACATCTACAAGTTCTAATTGAACGCTACTAACCCAGAGCAGTGATTCCATTTGCTGAGGGTGCAGGAGTCCCATAATGCCATGATACCAGGACAAGCCAGCACCCATCATGAAGATGCCCACTCCGCTGATGAGAGAGGCGATGTAACGCATGTTGGAGAAGCCGTACCTTTAATAAGAGAGGACAGTAGGCTTAGACATGACCAGTGGATATGGAGTTCAAAATGGAGGGATCAGTCTGTGTGAGTTGTACTTACGGATGGATGGCATCTGGGTTCCGGGCAGACTGACTGATGCCTAGTGCAAGAAGAGCCTGTGAGAGAAAGAGTATAAGAGATTAATTAAAACTAAAGAAAGGGACATGTATATATGTCTATCTAATTTATTTCTAAATCATACATCATTAGGCCTGTCACGATAACTACTTTTTGCTGGGCGATATATTGTCTCAGAAATAATTGCGATAAACGATACTAGTGTCATTTTAAGACCATTTTATGCCACTGAATATATAACCATAACATAATAGCATAGTAATGTAGGTAGGCCTACACACTTTAAAATGACAATGAACTTTTTAATTACAGTATCTAAATATTCTTAAGAATTAAGTGTCAAATATTTAAATATCCTAAATAATGAACCTTTGCTAACAAAAAGTGCAAAGTAACAAGCAGAAAAAGAAACTAAACACTTGCAAATGAAAAAAAAGGCACTTATATGGTGATTTTCCATCTACAGATTTTTCCGACCTTCTTTTCTCAGTAAAGTAAGGGTGCACACTACTGCTCAAAAACAATATGAACATCTGCTGCAAAAGACGCGAACACACTGGTCAAACATGAACATCTAGCGCATGTTCACATAGAAAAACAATGGAAAATCAGCACAGTGGAATGCAAAACAAGTTCTCTGTGAAAATTAACTACTAGACACTCGCGACTGTGGCGTCCCACCTGAAACGGCCTTAATGCTAGCTGCAAGGAACAGTGGATTGCGGCTTTGAAACCGAGTGCATTTGGACTCATTCTTTCAAACTGCCTGTAGTTGTCAGGAAAAAAATATAATGCTTCAAATGATGCCTTCTTTCCACTTGTTGATGTATCGATGTATCTGTGTATGGAGGAGTTGCTTGAGCCCCGTTTGAGCCTCCGACACGGAGAGCAGATAAGATGACAGAGGCAGCTAGAGCACACTATATTCATTTATGTAAACATAATGGGCAATATATTGCGCCACCAAAAAAAAAAAAAAAAAAAAAGAAAAAAAGAGGACATGCCCATATATCAGGTGATAAGTCGATATATTGATTATCGCAACAGGCCTATACTTCATCCTTTCTAGGCTGAATCCCAAATGGCACACTTTTATGCACTTTCGGTCTTGTGGACTTACAATGGCTGCAGCGTGCGCGTGTCCGTTAAGTCCACGAGACCGTAGGGTGTCCCATTCTTCATTTTAGGTTTCAGAAGGGTGCCCGTGAGCGCCCCCTTTGCGCCCGCTATACACCCTCGATGTGCACTTCAGCTGAGCCCGCAAGTCTGCAAGCTACGCAGAGGACTTTACCCGGCAGTCAAAGCGGCATTACGTCATGAAAGTGCGGACTCAGAGGAAGAGGAGGGTTTAGGGTGCCATTTGGGACTGGGCCGTAGGCATGTCATGGAGGTCAAAGGTGATAAGACGAACCACCTCACCTGATTGCAGGTATCAGCCAGCGAGTGGATGGCTTCTGAAAACATACTGGCAGATCCCGTATAAACCCACGCCAACAGCTTGAAGAAAAAATTCAGGCCATTTCTGCAATTACAAAAGTGAAATTAGACATTTATATCCACTTGATTCATATACATGTTTATATATCCTATGTATTCGTTTCCACAAAAATATTAAGCAGCACAGCTGTCTTCAATGTTGATAATAATAATAAATGTATTTCAGCACCAAATCAGCATATTAAAATGATTTCTAAAGCATCATGTGAGACTGAAGACTGGAGTAATGATGCTGAAAATTCAATTTTATCAAACACAGGAATAAATTACATTTTAAAATATATTAAAAGTCAAAAACGGTTCTTCACAATATTATTATTATTTATGCTGCATTTTTGATCAAAACTGTTCGCATCACCTTTCCATTTAACTGCACTTTTTAATCATTTGGGAATTAAGGATACTAATTGCTGCAGTTTATCAAAAGCCTTGGTCTTTTAAAAGATCTCTTTCAAAAACATTTTGAATAGTAGTGTATACATAAATTTATGGCATTACAATGTTCACAGAAAACACTAAAAATGGCCTAATGTAACTGCTTCATCAAGCAACATATTTTGACTTGTATAATGTACTAGACTAGATTTGGTTGTTGGAAAGTCAACAGACAAATGAAGACAGAGTGGGTCAAACCACATGTGAGAGCACATGCCATGTAACTCAATATCTCTAATCTAATAGATATTTGGCATGAGGTTAGCTTCCCCTTTAGACATAGAACTCATTCATTTTCTGTTTTAAGACTGACTGGCCCTGATATTGGCAGTGATGTAACATAAACTTAAGGCTTACATGCATATTGCTACCATCACCACTTTGCCCGGTCCTTCTAGAAATGTTGCTCTCGTCCTAGACCGAGGCTATAGGAGACACACACAATATATCTCTGAGATGAAATAAGAGCAGCATGACCATACAAGACAAATACGAAAAAGCACCAAGAAAGGGGCAGAAGATCATGAGGACTGGTTACGCCCAGGAATTGTTAACAAAACAAAAATTATAGTGACAGGTTTGAACTTGTTCTTACCTTTGTGTTTCCCCGGAAGTCTTTGTACTCTTTCAACAGCTGCTGATTTCTAAATGTGTCTTGAATGAGAAATACAAATGGTTATTTAGCTAGCAGATGACATGAAAACAGCAGAATGCAGATCATGAAGTAAATGAGGAGAGAATGACATACTTTCTTGGTACTCCTTTTCCACCGCTTTCCTGAGATTCCTCTCTCGAGTGAGTGCCTCTTGACTTCCCCATACATCCAGCGCTCTAAATAAGAACACCAAAAACATGCTCATTTAGATACTTGCACCTGATGCCCAAAAGTATATAAATTACCAGTAAAAAACTGGGGGTCAGTACGATTTGCTCATCAAGGCTGCAATTATTTGATCAAAAATACAGTAAAAACTATGAAATATTATAACAATTTAAAATAAATGTTTTCTATTTTAATATATTTATATATTAAATATATTTTCATATATTAATATATTTTAACATCATTACTCCCGTCTTTAGTGTCACATGATCCTTCAGAAATCATTCTAATATTCTGATTTGGTGCTCAAAAAACATTTCTTTCAAAACATTTCTTTCAGGGTTCTTTGAGGAATAGAAAGTTCAAAAGAACAGCATTTATTTGAAATATAAAGATTATAAATGTCTTTGCTGAATAAAAGTATTAATTGCTTAAAAATCTTACTGACCCCAAACTTTTGAATGGTAGCGTAAGATAATTGTACAAACTTTGCCTCCACATCTGATCGCAGGAAGACGGTAAAGGCTTCTGTGTCATCATGGGGACTACGTCGACGGATTTTCCTAAGCTGCTCAAGGTCACTTTAACACACAAACAAAAAAAACTGCATAGAATCACATGTAAACATGGTGGAAAGGCAGAAAACTGCATGATTACAAAGTAAACTACAAAAGCTCCACTTCCTAAGGGTACCTGGGTTTGAGGCAGAACTCATTCATAGCTCTAACTGCGGTGATGAAATTATTCTGGGTGTATTTGACGCCATATTCCCTTTTTTTCAGGACAGCCCGTACTGAAAAATTAATACAGTGATAGTTAAAATAAATAGAATCATGATATACTGTACATTCTATATGGATTTTCTGTGCATAAAACAAGACTGCACTACCTTTCACTTGAATACCCTCTGCTTTCATCAGACCTTGAGGTTTGGAATCTCAAATGCAAAAAGAAAAAATAACTGAATTAAAAACCATTAACAATAGAATAATCAATTACCACACCTATATTATACTCACTTACCAGAGCTAACTTTAGCACCTAAAAAGTGCAAAGACAGTAGCAAATAAATCAGCAGAGGTCAAACACACACACACACACACACACACATACACACAGCATATACAAATAAAAAAAATAAACACATATTTTACAATATTTATATACTCAAAGAGCACTAAAACCTAAGAAAACAAATGGTTTATAGAAATGTTCAGTATAATTTTAGACGTCATTCAAATGCCAATAAACAAACATAAGACAATGCAGAGTCACTGTGAGTTCATTACCAGCTATTTTTGCAGAGGGCTGTGCAGCTTGTGCATTCTCAGTGGGTTTTGGCTCTACAGGGCCTGCTGGAGATCCATCTTTACCACTGCTTGATGTTGAACAGTTCTGGACCTGTGTCCACGTTAAGGAAGCGGCTCTGGAATCAGGGAAGCTGAACCAGAGTTTGTGAACCCCCCCTCCACTTTGCCAACCTATTGAGAATCACAGTTGTGTAATCAGAATAATTTCTGGATCTAGCCAAGGATTATTGCATCTAATTGAAACTACTCATGTTGAATGGCAAGATATGAAAGACAGAATTAATCTGTTAACAAAATACATGCAAATCACAACACTGCATGATGCTCTTACCAAAACATGGCTTTGCTATTTTGAATGGTCTCTGAGACAGAGGGGCTCGGTGTTGCAGGTAGACCTGGCAGAGGACTTTCCATGGTCTATGGGCCAGGCTGGGGAACATCCTCTCTGTAGCAAGTCCCGGAGACACACACTGAATCCTGCTGGACATTTACATTATATTATGTTAGTAAATTAAGGTACTTGAATGTGTGTACAACAATGAAGCATATAAATGGGGAAAAAAGAGAAGCTTGTCAGATTAAGCTAATTAGAGCAACATGATCATGTGAACAACCACATGACATTTATCTCTATGCACAAAACGCAACACATTACACTGGATTTTAAAATAACCTGCTGAAATGAATGTTATCCACAATCATAGTGACAATTAGATCTATCTATCTACGTACGTATCTATCTAAAATCTTAAACACTAATTAGCTAAATGGGACAGAGGAATCCTAGAGAACTTGTCCGAACAGTTACATATTCACTAAAAGTCAAAGTTAGGACGTTATTTAAACCCAGTTCCGACAGTATAAACACTTACATGCTTTATTAGATCAGCATAAGCTTAGAATTACCACCCAATGATATCAGTAACCGGTTAGATATCCCGTCACTCCGTCCCTGAGCCAAGCAGCAGATGTCTAAACGTGCTACTACTTTAATTTCTATCAGATTAAGTGAAGACTGCCGCTCAGTAAACAACACACACTGCTAACTGAATCTGACTGCAGCCGGTATTTCAGTTAGCCTAGCTTGACAGCGACAGTTTAGCAAGATGCTACAGTTGCTGGGGGATTTATATACATATTACACACAGAAGCGGAAATAAATAACACTCCGTTATGCATGCTTTACCTTTATGAAGGTCAGTCCATCATTTATAAGTGGTGTTCGGCTAACTCAACACAGTCCATAGCGATTAGTATCAACATAACACTGAAAGCAGTGAAGACGGAGAGCTCGCGAGATCGTGGGTGATTGAACGAGATAGCGATATTTTTTCCACTGTGTCTGCAGTCTCGCAGAGCGGTCTCATAGTGGAGCAGCCCTTCATTGGAGCAGTGCTGTCAAGAAATTCAAAACTATATGTCTTTATGTTTTCAAAATTGGTCACGTTCTTAACTTGTCAGGTTTTAAAATAACATAATTATGCAGTCTCTGTTGGTAGCTAAGCTGGTTCAATAAAAAAAAAAAAAAGGGTTTGTAAAGAAATGAACATGTAGGCCCAAGTTTTATATAGGCCTATATACATTATATATATATATATATTTATTATATATATATGTTAGTGTATATGTCCTGGCTATATATTTACACATAAATTTAACTCAAGCATTTAGGATATATTTATTAAAAACAGGTGACTTTTAATGTAGCTTACAAAATAATAAATAAAATACTATTAAATTACAACAAAGACTTCTGTCTTAAGCATACATAGTAGTAGAATATTGAAAGATAATTAAAATAATTTTTTTCAACATGTTTGGAAGATGTTAAAAAAAAAAAAGCAACAACAGAAATGTTGATCTCAAGTATTTTTTCTCAGTCCCATTCAGAAAAGTTCTCAAGCTCTTGAACCCACTGCTTCTCCACCTTCACAAAGAGAGATAACAAAACAATTAGGATATGGACAGTATAGGCTGCACATCTTCTGTGATTGAGTTCTGGGATACATATCAGATTGTATAAGTGGCATACAGTATTTATAATAATTTTAGAGTTATCCACCTGTTCATTGTTTAGTTTAGCCAGGCTCAGCACTGAGGGTATGTCTGCGATCATTCCAGTTTGCTGACTTTGAGGAAGCTGTATAGGAGACAGGGGACTTCTCTGGATGTTTGCTGCCTCAAAGGCACTCTTCACGAAGGTGTCTGAGTTCTCAGAGAATGGCTCTGAGCATTGCCTCTTCTCAGGGATAAAGCTGAAGGATTCAAGGTCACGGTGAATCCTCTTAGAAGACAGTTCTGGTGGATTTTCAAATGCTGAAAAAAAGGATGAATCAACATCTTTCAAAATATAACAAATCATCTCAACCAACTCTATTAATGATTTTTGTGGTGCTTCAAAGTCAGTACCTCCCAAAAGACATGAAATGAGAACAATTACGATTACAAATACCCACGTATCATAAGAGTTCTAGGAAGAATTATTGTATGAAGACTATTAAACTCATTCATTAAAACTTACCTTTCTCCCAGCTGTCAAGACTACTTTGTTCAGTGCTAACAGCCTCCTCCACCTTATGAGGAGATGAAAATCACATTCATAAAGAAGGCAAAATTATGAATGCAGAAATGAAATAATATGAAACAAGGTTTGCAAAAGCACCATTTCATTGCTACACGTGCGCTTTGGAGCAAAGCGCCCATCCACAACGCTTTGAAGTGACTGTTGAAGAGATACATGTAACTCACAGGAGCTCTTGACCTAAAACAAACCCCATTTTAAACACTTTATACAACTTCCACAAGCAAAAAAGCACTGTTCTTAAGAATAAGAAGTGAAATGACACATAAAATAGGGTGTTTTGGGAACCAGTATAAATTATAGCCATATATTATACCCTCATGCTATCAAAACAGGCTCTTCGAAACTCTCCACTGCTGCTGCTGGCAATTATACTGTTCACTGAGCTCAAGACGATGGATATGGCAGAATCCAACTTCTGCCTGGCCTGAAGTACACACAGAAAATATGTAAGGTTCAGTCGTGTTTAAACAATGACTAATGACTATAGTGTCACAATTTTTCCATGTACAACACTGTTCAAAAGTTTAAGGTCTGTAAGATTTGTAAGATGAAAGTCTCTTATGCTCACCAAGGCTGCATGAAAAAGGATTATTTTTTATTTGTTGAAAAATGCAGTAAAACTATAATATTGTGAAAACTGTAATTCCTGTGATGGCAAAGCTGATCATTCAGTGTCACCTGATCCTTTAGAATTCATTCTAATATGCTGATTTGCTGCTCAAGAAACATTTCTTATTCAATGTTGAAAACTACTACTACTTATTTTTTTTGTGTAGACAGCGGTACATTTTTTCAAGATTCTTTGAAGAACAGGAAATTTAAGTTCAACATTTAAAACTTGTAACAAATGTAACATTATAAATGTCTTTAAAGGGTTAGTTCACCTAAAAATGAAAATAATGTAATTAATTACTCACCCTCATGCCGTTCCACACCCGTAAGTCCTTCATTAATCTTCGGAACAAAAATTAAGATATTTTTGTTGAAATCTGATGGCTCAGTGAGGCCTCCATAGCCAGCAATGACATTTCCTCTCTCAAGATCCATTAATGTACTAAAAACATATTTAAATCAGTTCATGTGAGTACAGTGGTTCAATATTAATATTATAAAGCGACGAGAATATTTTTGGTGTGCCAAAAAAAAAACAAAATAACGACTTATATAGTGATGTCCGATTTCAAAACACTGCGTCAGGAAGCTTCGGAGCGTTATGAATCATGATTCGGATCGCGTGTCAAACCGGCAAACTGCTGAAATCACGTGACTTTAGCGCTCCAAACCGCTGACTCGACACTCTGATTCACAACGCTCCAAAGCTTCCTGAAGCAGTGTTTTGAAATCAGTTTAAATATGTTTAAATATGTTTTTAGTACATTAATGTATCTTGATAGAGGAAATGTCATTGCTGGCTATGCAGGCCTCACTGAGCCATCAGACTTCAACAAAAATATCTTAATTTGTGTTCCGAAGATTAACGAAGGTCTTACAGGTGTGGAACGGCATGAGGGTGAGTAATAAATTACATTATTTTCATTTTTGGGTGAACTAACCCTTTAATGTCACCTTTGACCAATTTAATGTGTCCTTGCTGAATAAAAGTATTAATTTATTTCAAAAAAATATTATTGACTTAAACTTTTGAACAATAGTGTAAGTACATTAACAGACAAATCTTACAGCGTGTCTTTGCTGGAATCCTTTCAGAGTTTTTATCATGGTAGACTGTAGAGTCGCCCTCACTTGATCTCCGTTGTACCAAAAAACTGCATCCAAGTGTCTCTCGAAAAGTTCCTCACTGCCTGACAAATTTAAAAGCAGAAAATATTAAGATCTTAATATGTCTATGTGATAGGGCAGGCAAATGAAACTCACTTATGAAGTCAGGGATCTGGGAGCGGAAGGGGTCAGTGTACTGAGTGAAAATGAAGACAGTCAGAGTCTGTTCTACAGCATTACTACATCCTGTTTCCTGACTGTAGTCGGTTTCAACAGAGAATTCTACATCAGAACACAGACAGCCTATAAAGAGAAAAGCCAGAATTAAATAATATATACACATGTTGGATAACTGTCTAAACTAGCCTCAAAACCAGTAGTGATTTGTAGCACAGTGTCCTTTATGCTTTGCAGCAAAGCTGCCATCCATAAAATTACAACGCAGTGAGTGAATTGGCTCTCAGTTTCACCAATTTCTCTCCATTTAGTCCTGTCATTTACCCTGGATGTTTTGTGCTTCCATACAACAGACTTTAGAAAAGCCGAGATCTGCCCAGGAGAGTGAAGAAGCCAAACTCTGGAGGAAACTCATCTGTGTTTGTTGCATTAGAGGCATGCCACATGGACTGTACACTAGCATGTGTGATGAACGTCAGGGAAAACAAAATATCTCTTCTGTTCATTAATATGAATAATGTATCAGAATCACCTAAAAAGACTGATCATATATAAGGCAAGTAGCCTAAAATCATTTGCATGCTCTTAAATTTTAATAACAGTTATTATATGACCATTACGAAGGATATCCGTATGCATGAGAGATGAATGGGCCAGTTGGAATACTGATCCATACAGGGTGCAAGTGTTGCCATGGTAACCATGCTCATTTCCCCACATAGTCCAGCCTCTATTATGTCAGTGGGGAGCACACAACTCAGTGTGTCTCCCAATACTGGGTGCATTTGTGGACAGGATGGGAAACATCGCACAGAAAATGGATTCCTTCATAATAAAATTAAAGAAGCAAAATGTAAAAAAATGCAAGAAAAGATGTATTCAGGATGTTAAAACCGAATGACCAGTCTCATGTGTTGATTCTGCTTGACAGTAAGTTGTTCTATGTAATACAAATTTGCAGCAACTGACTGTCCGTATGCGGCAATGTCCATAGAAATGCTGTGATCCATCACTGAAACTTTACTTCTTGTCTCTCCACTATAAAAGAACAAATAAAGACTATTACACACTTTAATAATAATATTGAGAAGGTTTAATGAGTAGACCTGTGAGACATAAATACAGAGATGAGTAAAAGCAACAAAAACATAAAAATAAGCTTTGGGGTTTTATTATTATTATTTGTGGTCAGTAAGATTTTTTTATTATTATTGTTTTTGAAAGAAGTCTCTTATTTGGCTTGACCAAAATTACAGTAAACAGTATTGTGAAAAAGTATTACAATTTAAAAGAACTGTTTTCTATAATATATTATAAAATATTTTAATTTATTCCTGTGATGCAAAGCTGAATTTCCAGCATCATTACTCCAGTCTTCAGTGTCACATGATTCTTCAGAAATCAATCTAATATGCTGATTTGGTGCTTGAAAACGTTTATTATTATTGTTGTTATCAATGTTGAAAATGCGTGTACTGCATAATATTTTTGTGGAAAACATGATAGTTTTTTTAAAGGATTTTTTAGTGAATAAAATGTAAAAAATAAAAAACAGCATTTATTTGAAATATAAATGTTTTGTAACATTATAAATGGCTTTACTGTTTTAATCAATTTAATGTATCCTTGCTTGATAAAAGTAAAAAAAAAAAAAAAAATCTTACTGACTGCAAACTTTTGAACAGTAGTGTATATTTATTTAGATAACCTGTAAATTTGCTTGTGTGTTGTTGAATCTGTTCTAATCTCAAAGATGATTTCCACCTAGAACAGATTAAAATGCTAGAACCAGATCTTCACTGGAGAAAGAATAATGGTTTTACTCTTGATAAATTAAAAAATTCTATGCAACAGTATTATCACAAATATACATGTTTATAAAACATAACTCACCTTAAAGGTGAACATTTTGATTTATTTCAATGTAATTGTGAAAAAAATGATTAATCTTGTTAGAATAGTTTGAAATAGGCATATATCAAATGAACAGCACTTGTCTCACCTGCACATGAACCAGACTGAGTCTGTGCAGAAATGTTTGAATCTTCGCCTGTTCTTCCTCCACTGACTGACTAGTAGCCTTTCCAATATTTTAAAATGAAGATAAAACAAATTATACTTAATATGTGACTACCAGTATACATGCCTTATATAAAAATATATGAAAAGAGTATTTACTATAGTATGAGAATTAAAGACAAATTAATTTTGCCAAATACAATTTTAGATTATTCAGTCAGGAGGCACTTACGTGAAAAGAATAGGTAAAAAACAAAGACCCAAAATTGTCAGTAAATCTCTGAAGCTCTTCTTGATGAACACACTCACAAGG
This sequence comes from Ctenopharyngodon idella, assembly GCF_019924925.1. Classification (NCBI taxonomy): domain Eukaryota; kingdom Metazoa; phylum Chordata; class Actinopteri; order Cypriniformes; family Xenocyprididae; genus Ctenopharyngodon; species Ctenopharyngodon idella. The sequence goes on along the minus strand of NC_067233.1, from coordinate 14,715,939 downwards.
TGGGACCTGTGAAGAAAGTCTTTCCATAGCCTCTGAAAAAAGAAAACAGAAGAAAATTTAAAAAAAGAACCAGCGTGAATCTAAACCTATTCACAAGTACACTTATCAGTGTATAGGCTAGTACACACTCACCCTTCAAAGCAGACTTAGAAAATTTACTACACCAAGCACCAGCAGCAGATACTGTAAATGACAACAGTCGTCAAGATGAATGAAACATTAATACAAATAATTGAAGTAATAAGTCAGCATGACTTTAGTCTGTTAGTTTTTTTTACCAGTTAAAATCGCCGGAGATTCACAGAGCGCCCTCGTGACAACCATCAGACCTCCTGACCGTTTACACTCACCACACTCGCGATGAACTAAAGTCAATAAACACCTCAAAACCTGCAGAAAATTAAAATTAAACCAGTCATACGCCCAACACATATTCACTTATTACCCGCAAAACACACAGACAGCTAAACGAAACGAAACGTACCACAAATTAGTAAAATACATTTCCAGCAAAACAAACAAAAACTCGTTAGCGATTTTTAAAAAATCTCACGTCAAACGTACCTGTCGTAATTTGCAGTACATTTTCAATCCCCAACAAACGTTTATCTGAAAGACCCTCAGAAAAGCAAGCAACTGCAGTTGCGCGGTCCATCCGCTCCACTAGATGGCGCTAAAGCCTGCTGAACGAGCGCTCTGTCATGCACTTTTTAGTGCTTCCCACCTTTGTAGCCGCTTTGGATTTCTGTTGTTGTTATCAGATTCAGAGTGAAATATATCAGATCAATCCATCCGTTTAAGCTTTAGTTGTGCATGATGAGCGCACAGCAGATGATGAAAGTGTTCGTCACGAGACGCATTCCCCAGGAGGGCATGAAAATACTCCAAAAAGCCGGCATGTACGAAACTTTTTATGGTTTAGTAGTATGCATGCAATATATGCAAATTTTGCATGTATAAAACGTCTGATATTCTCTCCATGGAGAGTTAATGAGATGATGTACTGTAGCTTGTGTCAAAACTATGATGGCCACGGTGTTTAATGGCAGCATGTGAATGTCCTCGAGCATGGCGTGAGGCATACAACAATTTGCCTTCACTCCTGCATTTAAAGTTACGCCAATGACCCTAGCATGCTTACAGTCTAAATGTAAAACGTCACACACTGTTTCGTCACGAGCCTTATTGCACACGTTGATATTTTATGATGTAGCACATCATTTAAATGAAACGACTTGCACAAACTTGTGTAAATATCTGAGCAGTTTTCGTTGATTCAGATGCCTCTGTTGTTCCCCGTTATGTGCAGGTGTAATTTGTCAGTGTGGGACTCTGATGAGCCTGTGCCCCGGGCAGAGCTTCTGAAGGGGGTGGCAGGTGCTCATGGGATTCTCTGTTTACTCTCAGACAAAATTGATACTGAGGTCTTGGATGCGGCTGGTAAGGCAAACCTCTGAGTAAGAACAACTGCAGGTGAAAATACTGACTAGGTAACATTGATAACACACACATATTAATTATTCTCAGGACCCAACTTGAAAGTGATCAGCACTCTCTCTGTTGGATTTGACCACCTTGCTATAGATGAGATAAAGAAACGGTGAGTTTGTTTTTGTAAGCCCAGAAAGTGACAAAATAGACAGTTGATCGATTTTGATTGATCATATTAAAGATGTTCATACAATTTAAACACATATACTCTTTCTTCATCCCAGAGGGATAAGAGTAGGCTACACTCCTGATGTTTTGACTGATGCTACTGCTGAGCTGACAGTAGCTCTGCTCTTGGCCACTGCCCGACGTCTTCCCGAGGGTGTAGAAGAAGTGAAAAAGTAAGTCAGACACCTTTTCTACTACATCATATGACATATATCAGAGCTTGGTAGGGAACAGATCCAAATGTTCAACATAATCTTAGAGCCATCATTAAAACTGAAGTTGCGATTCTTTTCTTCTCTATTGTGATGTCCAGGGGTTGGACAATGAAACTAAATCACCTTGTTTTAAATCACAATAATTTATTAGTATGGTGTAGGGCCTCCTTTTGCGGCCAATACCATGTAAATTCATCTTGGGAATGACAGATACAAGTCCTTCACAGTGGCCAGGGGGATTTTGAGTCATTCCTCTTCCATAACAGTGGTCAGGTCACTATGTGATGTTGGTGGAGGAAGCCGTTTTCTGACTTGCTCCTCCAAAATACCCCAAAGTGGCTCAAAAATATTTAGATCTGGTGACTGACTGTGCAGGCCATGGTAAATCTTCAACTTCACTTTCATATTCACCAAACCATTCTGTCACAAGTCTTGCTGTGCGTATTGGTGCATTGATACATGGCACCCCTTTCAGGGTACAATGTTTAAAAGATTGGGTGCAGATGGTTCTCCAGAATGGTTCAGTATTCATTGGCAGTGATGCACAGTCAAGCACAGTAGGGAATGCCATGATATTGCAGCCCAAACCATCACTGATCCACCCCCGTACTTCACTCTGGGCAGCAACAGTCTGGGTGTTGAACCTCTTTGGGGCCACACCGTAACCGGAAAGACCGTGAAAATGGACTCATCAGAGAACAATACATGTTTCACATTGTCCACAGCTCACTGTTGGCAGCAATGAAACTGACATTTGGCATTGGCATGAGTGACCAAAGGTTTGGCTATAGCAGTGGTGCTCCTGACGGACAGTTTTGGTGAAAACAGGAGAGTTTTCACCGAATTCTGCAATGAGTTGGGCAGCTGTGTTTTTTTTTTTTTTTTTTTTGGATACAATCCAGGTCAGTACCTGGACATCCCTTACTCTTGCGTCGACAGTTATTCCTGTTGGATGTGGTTCATCCTTCGTAATGGAATGCCGACATTACCCTAGATACCATAGCTCTCGATACACCACAAAGACTTGCTGTCCTGGTCACAGATGAGCCAGTGAGACATGCACCAACAATTTGTCCTCTGATAAGTCTCCCATTATGTTGTGTGAATTGCAGTATTTTATGTACAGCTGTGCTATTGCTCTGCTAATTCAACCGTCACACTCTGCTCTTACTGATGGAATGTAAAATCAATGAAGATTGGCCACTAGGCCATGCATATATGTGTGTGAAAACCCCAACACTATATTGGCCAATGTTTCTGTTTCATCGTCCAACCCCTGTATATCACAGTGAATGTAGGGCAGGACTCAATTTTGTCCATCAGGAATTGATGTGATCTCATGTTAGTGACAGGCAGTAAACGCATTATCAGAGAAGAGGTGTCGTTGCAAGAGGGAGGGGAAGTTATTTTGATTAAAGATTATGAGGTCGCATACATTTAAAATTATGTGCACCGCATGGATACATAATTTAAAATAATTACTATGGTGACTTTAAGCAAAATCTTGGAATTTAAAACAGTGTAATAATTCATTACCAATATCTAATTTTTATATTAATTATATTATTTAATAATAATATTTTCCCCATCTCAGTGGCGGCTGGAGTACATGGAAGCCTCTGTGGCTGTGTGGTTATGGTCTTTCGGGCAGCACTGTTGGGGTGATTGGATTGGGCCGCATAGGTACAGTATGAAGGATTCATTTTTCCTCCCTTCAGTATCATAAACTACCAATGCATCTGTTCTGTTACATACACCATCTGTTGTTTTACTTCAGTGACAAATTCAGTGACATTTATAATGTAAACAAGCCACAACACAGGTAACCTTGTTATCATATGTAGCGTAATCTCTCAGGATAATTGAAGATGTCACTCAATTTATGTTGTTAAAACAATGAAGGTGAATACTTTAAAACCTGTTTTATCTGACAATCTCATTATAGAGAGAATTACATTTTCACAAATGAAAAGCATTCTGACTATTGGGTCTGACAGACTTTCTGCGATTTGTAGGTTTGGCCATTGCAAGGCGACTGAAGCCGTTTGGTGTTAAGAGACTGCTGTACACAGGCAGACAACCCAAACCTCAGGCCCAAGAGGTTGATGGGGAATATGGTAGGAAAAGAAATTGCTTTATGCCACTCTATGTATGAATTAAGATTATTTATAAGGGATATGAAGATTATATCATGGCCTCTCATCTTAACCTCTATCTCTTTCTCAGTGCCATTGGACACCCTGTTGAGTGAGAGTGATTTTGTGGTGGTGTCCTGTTCTTTGACTCCCGACACTCAGGGCCTTTGTGACAAAACCTTCTTCAGCAAGATGAAGAAAACATCAATCTTTATCAACACCAGCAGGTATACCTCACCAGTGAAACTTGTTCAATTCTTTATTGTTATAGCTGAATTGCAATTATGCATTTTACAGGGCATTACATTTCTTGTTTACTGTCTTATTTTCTTTTAAACTAATCTGCAGATTCCAGTGTCTATTTGATTGCTGTAACAAAATACTAGACTGAAAAATACTGTATTCACCCTTCTCTAGAGGGGCAGTTGTGAATCAAGAGGATTTGTTTGAAGCCCTCAGCAGTGGTCAGATTGCAGCAGCAGGGCTTGACGTCACAACCCCTGAACCTCTGCCCACTGACCACCCACTGCTGACCCTTAAAAACTGTGGTGAGCTTTAAATCTCACTAGTACTCTTGTACATTGTAAATCCATCTTATTTTACCACTGAAAAGCCATCTCATAGTAGAAAAACCTTGTCTAACTTGGTTTTATTTTTGTCTTACAGTGGTCCTCCCTCACATTGGCAGCGCCACCTACTCCACGCGTGGTGTCATGAGTGCACTCACTGCAAACAACTTGCTGGCAGGCTTGACAGGCTCTGAAATGCCTAGTGAGCTGAAACTGTAGTGCTCGAACTTGTGCCTTATACAAATAGAAAAGTCGGTACTGTAAAATCTAACCATTAAATGCACTATGTGATTAGAAGGAATAATAGAATTACTTCACTTGGATAATCTCCATTATAACTGGAACAACACATGTAAAATTCACATTTGAAGTCATTCAACACTCAAATGCCATTTTACACTGCAAGTTGTTGATTAAAGACGTTGATGAATTATATGGTGCTTATGTAATAACAGATTTATTGAAACTCCTGTATTTGGCATCTCATAGAGAAGCACAAGTAGGTGAGTCACATTTTCTAAACATCAGGATTTGACTACAATGTGAATGCCATACATTGATTTCATGGAAAACGTAATATTTTTAATAATGCATGTTGAGTTCTTACCCTCTTAACACATTTTAAATGAATCTAAATGTACCACTGGGATTTTTTACTATAATTTAAATGAAAGTAAATGATGTTATAAATCTCTGCTTTATAGTTCAAGTTTCAACAACTGTCAATGGGATTAACTGATGCAAGATTTATTGCTTAGACCTTTGTGACCATGTCATAACATTCTGGTAGACATCTCGTTTACCATAGTTTTCAAATGTGATTATACTTCATCTGTTCTCATCCATTCAATTGCAACCAGTAAAAAAAATTAAAAAATAAAATAAATGATGACATGAAGTTACAGTATCTCTTCATTAACTGCCGTTGTAAGTGACTTTGTGCAGCATCGTCGAGGTTCTGCATGCTCATCTGTACAGGGAATGTTTCTGTCCATGGTGAAGTTTCATATGCTGTCGAGCTTCTTCAAAACATATGGTGCTGAAAAACAGAAAAGCGGGTTATTAACAAACCTTTTGACGTGAAGAGACCTTGCTCTTCTTGACACAGGGTTCAATAAACTACACTCTGCCTATAATATAATTTACTCCAAAGGTGACCTCTAATATTCATATCCATATAGACCCTGTTAAATTTATAGGATGCTGAATAGATCATCAATCAGAACGTCTCAAACGGCACTTCGAGAAACTCAGTAAAAAGAAACGGACACAATTTCAGTTTTATAACGATCACACGTGCACATTTGATCTAACCAAATACATGCAAGAAGCGCCTCGATACTCACTGACTCGCAGAAGCGCAACATAAATCAGAAAGTTGCGAACAGACGTCATAACATCCTCGCGCATTTTTTTCTTCATCTCCTCCGGGTCCATCTTCGGCCCAAGACCCTCGATTTTAAACATCTTAAAGCTGGAATAAAAGATTATATGTGCCTCAAATGATCGCTCCAAGCCACACTCAATCCAAGAGGCATGCGAAAAGGGAAATACGTCACATCGGATCTCCTGCTAGGACCCTCGCTATTAGCCTACTACGTTGTGCCTGATAGTAAATCGGGTACTGCCACAATCAATACATGATTAAAAACACTCCGTTCCTTTTTTAATAACATTCTATAGTACTTCAAGGTGAATATATAATAAGACGTTTTTTTAAAAAAAATCAAGAAAAAGCATTTAAAATTTGCAATTTAAATCAGGCAAAAATAAAAGATGACTCCTTGTCACGGCTCATTGTTTTGATTTTTGGTGCGCGCCTTGTTGTGAATTGCCTGTCCTTGTGTAATGAAAGACATATAGCCTAGTAAACTAATGACTTTATTTATTTTGTGTTGTTTTTAAATTCTTTCATATAGACACTGCCACATATATCCTGGCATTTATTTAGTTTCCTGTGTGGCACCGAATGCTTTAAAGGCACTTAGACTGTAGCTGCATGTAAAATAGACTACATACTAAAAGTCCACATTACTGTATTTAGTGAATCATGGACCCCAATGCACTACTGTCCAGTAACGTTTGTCAGACACATATGAAATGGGTTAATGGATTTACTGAGATGTCGCCCATCTGTTTACCCAGTAAACGTAAACGAAATGATGTGAATAATGTAAATGGCAACGAAGAAGATGGTCCTAAGGGTTTTCCCTCCAAAGAGAGCATGAGGAAGCGTAAGTATGGCTCTTAGTTGTGGACAAGGCTCAATCCTTAACTAGAGTTTAATGCAAAACCAGATTTTGAACTTAGGTCTCCAAGTTTTAAAAATAATTAAGTCATAACTTAATTAATTTAAAATAATTGAATTAAATGACTTAATACAAAAGGACAACTAAGTGTATCTGTATATAGACTATTCTGTACATACATATTTTATCTCCTACAATTGCTAATACAATATGCGCTAAGTTTTTCCAACCTAAACCTGCATTAATCTGGTGTTTAGCAGTTCCAGTTGGCTTATTGGTGGATAGATCCTGTTAGAATTTAATTATCCTGATATAGGATTTACTATATTGATAGCATTTGTATTAGGAAAAATTCTATGTGTACATTAAATCGTACAAATAATGCTTTTGACTCTTGCGAGTCGTCTTCCCTTTAGGTGGTTTTGTCGTGATTGATGGCCAGAGAGGTGTTTACTACTCCGAGAGCTGGGAGCCCAATGGAAGCACTTTATACCTGCCTGTAAATGGCACTTTGTTAGCTAACATTGAAAAATATGATCAGATCAGCTTTGAGCAGGGATGCTTCTGCATTGGCAATGCAGCTGGTGGATTTCAACAGAAAGTCCAAGGTAGGCCTCATTAGTATGTTTGAATAATATGATCCTTTAAATTAGTAGTTCATGTTCATTTCAAATCTGCATTGCCTGTGGGCATGTAAATGGGTAATTACAGTTACTAATAAGAGAACCTGTTTTGCTCATGTAGGTCAAGCGATCCATTGCTGGCGATATAGTGAACGTGACCGAAAGCTTTTCATTGCACTGTCTTACTTGTTCACAAACTTGCAAGTGAGTTTAATGTTAAAAATATATTTAAAAAATATATCCATGCACTAAGGTAAGGCGGTTTTTGTCTTCTTATCATCAAACTCTGTTTTTTCCCTCCCTATCCTGTAGGTGTTCCAGGAAGTTGTCAGCGCTCTTGATTGTCTCTGAGGATTCTGGGTACACAGAGTTGGCCAGTGTCATCTAAACTAAAAAGCACAGACCAATCCTATGTTATTTAGCACAACCTAGATTTAGTTTTGCAACATCATTATGTTTCACTAATATGAATACCGATTTGTTTTTCATGACAAACAGTTACTTATAAGCGATCCTGCAGCCTCAGTTATTGCTGTGAACCAAAACGTAACATGAAAATACTGTTTTTAAGATGCCTGTCATGTGACACTTGTAAAGCTTCTGATTTTGTGCACAGTATTTTGTACTCTAAGAATGTTTGTACCGCTATAGTATATTGTTGTTGTATGTGTTTTAGTTTTGCTTTTGGTGACTTTTTATATTTTTTTACAATAAAAAGTAGGACTAAGAAATAGAAATCTGTCCAAATCTGTCCAATGGCAAAATGTTACAAAATTGAATTGAAATTGGAAAGGGGCTAATGTCATTTCCCCCTTACTCTCAGTATCGCTTGCTCTTGTTGAGGTTTGCTCAAGTATAGAGATTTAGAGGCTGTTCACACTCCCCCTCCTCTATCAGTCTCAGCGGGTAGCTTTCCATAGATCATTCATTACGCAGATCCTGTGTGAGTCAGAGGCCTGCTGTCAGACTGGAGAAATAAGATGGAGTAGAGAAACCGTTTATTTGTGTTTCATGACTTTTCATGAGGTGAATGAGTTAATGCGATATCTTATGTAAGTTAGAGTATAAGCTATTATTCTTGTTTGTAAAAAAAAGTAACTTCAGGCTTCATTACTCATAATGTCATTTAAAACTTTATGATACAAATTATACAGTGTGTACAATGGCTATTACTGTTTTAAATGAATAAGTCAGCATTAATGGTAATTTTGAGAGTACAGTAACTCTACTGCTGTAAAAAGCAGCCCGCTGATGGTGAATATTTTAGTTATTATGACTCACAGAAGAGTTATAAACACAGCTGGCGGCCAAAGATTCACTTGCAGTTTGGTTCAAGGAGACCTTATTGGCACCAGTCAATCTGATTTCTTATTTTTAGAGCCAAGAACAAAAGTGAAAGAAAAAAAAGCACCATTGGATTGAAGATTGAAATGAACTTTAAGTGGACATTAATTAACATCCTGACAATAATGACTGAAATGACACAATCACCAATTCAATCTAAAATGTGCATGTCAATGCATTTTGTTAATAGTTGAATAACAATTTATTTAATATGCACTAGATAATTAACAAAATTGTATCTACATATATAGAACCTTTTAGGGATTCCCATCATGGGATCATTTTTAATTCATTTGTTTTAATTAATTTTTTTTTTTTTTTTTAGTTACATTTTATGAATTAAACAGCTTGTAAGCATACTTTATCACTAGAAAAAATTGAAATATTCTGTTAGAACATGAAAGTATTGTGTAATCATTAAGACATTTCTCCTTATATAGAACCTTTTTGGCAACAACTGAGCAGTTGAGATTTACTATAGTAGCCTATACATCACTTTACCTGAGTATAATGTATATATGTGGAAAACATTTACATATTATTCAACTTTTTGTATAGAGCTGTGCATTAATAGTTACATTACATTGCAACTTTTAAAAATCTTGCCAAAAAAGATATAGGTAATGTTACATGCTAAATTACTATTCTGAATTCAGTCAATAACTGTTTTCGAATACGTTTCCTGTACACTCCCTTCTTCTTCTATTGGTTAAACAAACAGACTCACCCCATTGGCAAAGCCAGTGTTGCCATTTCTCCTTATATAGAACCTTATCGGCATGATAAATAAATTTGAGTGAAGAACCAGAAGGTTCTATGTAGAATCCAAATGAACCTTTTTTTAAGAGTGAGCACATTAATTAGATTTATGAGAGTGGTGTTTGCCCATGCAAACTCAAAAGCTTTTACAATACATTCACTGACACTTTATAGTGAAGACAGATCTTAAACAGGTGCAGTTCATCTCTTCGAACACTAGACTGCATCATAACACAAGCCATCTCCCATGATGCTTTGAAACAGCGGTTAACATGAAATTCAAAGTCTAGATATCAAATCACATGTATGGCACAGAGCTAGGATGCACTATGTAAAATAAAAGAAACTTGTTTGTTATTGTCTTCGAGATGAATGTTATCATGCTTGACCTTTTTACTTCACTTTTATACATCTACTACAAAGGAAGGGATATATACCCACTACTGAAACCCAGCACAAAAGTGTATTTTTCTAGCCCCTAACTCTTCTCAGATGGGGCTGAAAGCAGTACGCTTCATTAAAGACAGCAGACACATGTGTGCCTCCTGTGAGGATAGAGTATTTAGCTTTCTATCACGGACTGCTAGAGATCTCTCATCCTGGCATTTCAGCTGGCGGGGGGCATTGGACACACCTAACCCTGAGTTTCTTCCTTTTTAACTGAGAATCTGATTAAATGAGGCCTGGTTGGCTCTGACAGATACCGAGCGCTGGTGTGGTGATGAGAAAATGAGCTCTTTATCACTGCCTGAGAGAGTGAGTCAGCATGTTTAGTGGAGATGAGATTTGCTCATTTCAAAAGCTTCTTCGTGGTCACCGAACAAACTCAGATTCTGCACTTAAACATTTGACGAGGGTACATTTAGTTAAATGGCGATGTAAATCATTTTGAATTAACTCTGGCTATTTATCCAGCTAATATGCCATTAAAGAGGATATTGCTATTGCGATAATGGCAATTATTATGATAATGGCTTGTATGTCTACAGCAAGCTTCCCCAACACGCGTTTATGGTTTCTCAGACTGCAGGCTCGCATTTTAGTCAGTTACACATAAAGGAATACTAACAATTTTCATTTGTCCTTAACTTGAACTTGGTAAAAAAGTGGTGTATGAACTAAAACTTATGCTAGTCATATAAACATGTTTCTACTCTTCATTCTACAAAGATTCAACAGTAAAGGTAAAACAGCTGAATTTGGAATCATATACTAGAGTACTATAAGTCATATGAAATGAAGAGTCACTCTATTTTCTAAATATATGTTGCTGATCTTATTGTGAAAATAAATATTAAGGTTTATAATATTTTAACATCTTCATGCTAAAATGAAGCTGCTTATGGTCACATTCAGCGGACAATATACCAAGCAGTTGAGATTTGCTATGCAGACTATATTGCCTTATGTGAGTAGGTCTATATGCTGGTTAACTTGGATATACTTACGGTAGACTGCATATCCATACTTCATATATAGCTGTGCGATAATATAGTTTACATTTTGCAAAGATAAACAATTGAGCAGTTGAGATTCACTATATAGTATATATTGCTTTACCCCCATACATTATACTCACGCCAATTTGGATGTACTATATGTCCAACTTTAAAGTATCGCTGAGCGATAATTTAATATAATGTAATATAATATGTAAGTAATAAGGTATGAGAGGCTGTGCTGTATCATGAATAAGTTGTGGCTGAAGGGCGTTGTTAGGCACGACGTGAAGCAGAGTGCCTGCAACCCCTTCAGCCGTGACTTATTCACGATACAGCACTAGCCTCAAGTACCTTATTGCTTTTATAAAACAGTTACCACACAATACAAACATTAAAGCCAAAAAATATGTATTAATGCAACTTTCATGAAGTAAAATCACTAAAAGCCTTCCTTCCGCCGGAAAAAATAGTCCCTGACCGTGAACAGCCATTAGATGGCGGCAAAGACTGTCTTTATGAGTGAGTCACTCTGTAGCGAAGACTTTTATGTTGAAAAGACTGAATTGTTGTGAACACGGAAGAAGACACAACTGACAAATGCTTTGACTAGCGCTGTCAGTCACGGGAAAACCCCTTAACTGTTAAAAGGACAAGATAATGCAGCGGACATTTAAACAGATTTTTCATTATGAACATAGGACTGACCTGAAGGAAAATGCTAAATCTAAATGCAGGTAATAAACTCGCTCACTCGATCTCTTTCTCACAATACTCTTCTACATAATACAGTAAGCTTCAATGAACAATATAAATTGAGAACAGTTTACGTTGCTAAGAGTGGTTGCTAAGGGTGTTGTGTAGTGATACACAGAACCGTTGGGTGAAGCGGGCATAGCTGTGTTTTTTCGTGAATAAAACACAGCTATTGACCAGTCAGAATCAAGGACAGGAACTAACCGTTTTATAAAATATACCTTCTTAAACATTCTTGCCATGCAAAAACAGGAATGCTAATTGCATGCTAATATGCTATTCTGAATTTGGAACCGACCGTTTTCTAACATGTTTCCTGAACACTCCCTCCTTCTATCATTGGTTAAACAAACAGAAATTCTTCCCTAGACTCACCCCATTGGCAGAGCCAGTGTTGCTATGTTAGGCTGGATGGGTTTATCAAAAAACAAAGCAATCTACACATCACCTTTTAACTTAGCAAATGGGTTTTATATGACATATCACATAGGGCTTGATGGAGGCATCATAAACCTTATTTATAGATGAATTACCTAAAGCCTATCCTGTGTATGATGGAGGTGTTATGCCATTGAAATAATGCTCGAAATTAGCGCCACGCCAATGCAGAGACCAGCTGTAAGAGCCTCAGTCTGATGTGACATCAGATCAGTGCTTACAGGCATCTGTGCTTGTCTAGTCGGAGCCAGCTGTCCTGTGCTATGATTGAGATCACACCGGTACCTCATCTGTGCCAGACTAGCAGTGTTTGGCACTCACCATCAGCCATTATCCAAGACCCTGCAGCTCCTCCATGCACTGCTGCACAAATGCAGTGTAACTGCCATCTGCTGAAAATCCTGTCACAGTCAGAATCTTTTAACCAGTCAGTGCATTAGCCAGAGAATGGATTTCTACACAGTAGAGCTGGATGGTAGATGATGATGATGATTATGATTGGGAATGAAAGGGCAAAGGGGTGGAGCTAATCCAGACATATAATTACTATTCAGCAAGAGCAAGTCTTTACTTTGAAACAGCACCAGCTTTTCAAGCTATAAGCTGCTGAAAATTAAATTATTGTATAGTTATTAGTTATTAGAATGAAATCAGTTAGCTACACTACAAGTTATTTTTTTTTTTAGCAATAAACTTAATTAAGGTGAAAACTTGAACATATAAATCAGTTTACATCTGAACGAACTGATTTACTAGAATTATTCAGATTTTCCAGTGGTACATACTGTACGTGAGAGAAGAGCAAAGAAAAATAATGTCCGCACAATGAAATTGCAGCTCGATAAAAGCATTTACCATACAGCACAACATTTCGACAAGTCAGCAATACAAACACATGCGAAACATTAACATCAGTTTATTGCCTCTATTCAAAGAACTGTAAATGTGAATGTGCATTACAACTTAATATACTCTGTTCGAAAAAAGCAGAACTATTGTCACATTACTGAAAAAAATGTTTTTATGTGACTACTATCGCTATGTTTATTTTGATATGCCAAGAACTGGTTTGTACAGATTCACTTGTATTCACAGCACATTTGAAGCAGCTTGTCGCGTATGATAACGGTTATCACACATATCCAAAGGCTTCCCAAAGGTGTTTGTGACACAAAAAGAGATACTTTCTGAATGATTGTGTGAGTATCTTGGAAAGCCTTGTGGAAATTTTCCCAGAGGGAAGGCATTTTCATCCTCAATAAGTCATAATTCAAACATTAGGTATCTTCAGTGATGATAAGACTGTATGAGCCATGTTAACAGGGGGTTCAAAAAGCCCTTGGTCACACATTCACCTGGCGCTGTATAAATACCAATGCCCGGGCAGGAGGATGATAGGGGATGGTAATAACTGGTTGTATGAATCAACACGGGCTTCTGAGAGAGCCAGCAGCCTGCGGACATGTTTATGCAAAAACATCACGAGAGGAAACAACACGGTGTGACTAGTGTGCGTTAACTCCTCTGTAGGTTTGGGAAAGGTTTTGCTGTGCCCTGTGGCTAACTGTCATATTCAAATGGTTCCCAAAAGATTTAAACAAAAAATCCTGTTTGCACACTGCTTTCTCTTGACAGCTGTCTCAAAGTTTTGCTATCATTGTGCTACAGGATATTCCACTTGACACTTAAAGGCGACACACTAACAAAGAAGACTCGCAAAGCAACAGTATCTCTCTCCTTTATAAGAATATTTAGTACAGGTTATGCTCAGTCCTCAGCAAATATGGCATAATGTTATTTACCACAAAAAATAATTTACTCTTCTGTTTGTGTTTTTTATTTTATTTTATTTTATTATTTTTAAAAAAAAAGCAAAAATCTGGGTTACAGTGAGGCACTTACAATGGAAGTGAATGGGGCCAATCTCTAAATGTTACAATACTTGCAACATTTACATGCACCCACTCTGTTGAAAAAAGAAAAACAGCATATGCTGGTTAGGTGTATTTTGAAGCATGGCAGCTGGTTTGAGCTGGCTTCCCTTATGAAAAAGAAGTTTATTCAAGTGTGCTATTAGTATACTTCTTTTAAACTAATAATAAGAAAGTATACTTTGTCTACTTTTTATATACTTCTCAGAAATAAACTTTATGTACTTCTGAGAAATATACTAAAAATTGCACTTAAGTATACTTGACTTATACTGACAGAAAAGTCTAAGTAGGCTATATTTGGCCTATACTTGGACTCTTTTGATCGAGATATAGCCTACTTAAAAGTATATTTATAAAAGTATAGTATAAAAGTACATTGTTTGAAAATATTGATTTATAAAGAAAACAGATATATTCCTAATTCTGAGTATCTGAATTTTTGTGTAGGCTAGTCCACTGGTAGTGTACATAGGAATTTAATTCGTCGCCATTGACTGAATTTTTAGGCTATACGGTAGGGGGCGCTGTTACGCATCTTCTGAAAGAGGACAGAATCTCCTGATCAAAATGCAGAAGAAGAAGCTGAAACAAGCGATAGAAGATTACTCACCCAAATGTAAAATAAAGCGATCATCAAACATTAAACAGCATATAAATCAAAACTACCTAAATTTACTGAATGAGGACTATGAAGCTTTGGGGGTGTTTATGGACTCAATCTACTCCACCTGTGTTTGATCATCGTTCTGAATCCCATCCGGACATAGTCTTTGACAAAAATGCAATTTTCTCTGCTTTTTGTTTAAAATGATTTTTTTTTAAAATGAAACTTACCCACATTTAAGTGTTGATCAAAAAGGATTCATGAAGATAGATTAAAATGTTTTTAAAATGGAACGAGTTAAAGTACAGTTAAAGGTATTTCAAGTATAAAAAATAATACCTAAACAGGAACATAGTAGTATACTTAAATTGCAAAAATAATATATAAAAAGTAAACTGTAAGTGTGATGTCATGTTCACTTAAAGAAAAGTATACTTGCACTAAACTAGTAGTTTACTGAGAGTATATTTCAAGGTATACTTTCATATACTAAAAATGTACTACTAGTATTAAAATATTAAACTACTAGTATACTTATAAGTTCATTTGTAGTACAGATGCAGTACAAACTTAAAGTTTACTACTGTTAGGCTTATAGTACACTTAAACGTATACTTCAATTGGGCCAATTTAGTCCCAAACAGTATTAAAATAGTACACTTACAAGTTTACTACTAGTACATTGATACTAGTATACTTACTACATAAAGTATACTTAAAAAATATACTTGAACATTACTTAAGCATACTTGATAAAATGAACTTGAAGTATACTTCTTTTTCGTAAGGGTTATGCTGGTCCTTAGTTGGTCATGACCTGGTTTAAGCTGGTCCTGAGCTGGAGCTAGTTGCCTTAGGACCAGCTTAGGACCAGCACTTGACCAGCATAAACTAGCTCATGACCAGATAAGGACCAGCTAATTACAGCATAAACCAGCTGCCATGCTTCAAAACATACCTAACCAGCATATGATGGTTTTTTAAACAGGGCAACCAATCCGTCAGTAATCGGACTGATGGCTCATTCGGATTGAAAAGCCTTCATGTAAACACCTCAATCGATCTGAATGAAATTTTGGATTGGGATTGAGAGGGGTGGAGTAGAACTAAAATAATCAGATCAATAAGAAAAAACTACAATATGACTATCTTCTATTGGAATCAAAAATATCTCACACACATGTACTGTGCCGTGATGAAAATGATTAGCCAGATTTTGACTGTACTACAGTATATGTTTGCAGATATTCAGGAAACATGCTAAGTTCACATGGGACTTTTTTCTCTGAAAAACAATGCTATAGCTAAATATTCTACTTTAAAATGTGCATTCCAAAAAAAATGCCTGTTTTTGTTTTAGACTGCGTGAAAACAGCGTATTGCAGCACACAAACTGGGTCAGAGATCGCAGATTCTACCCGACCTAAAAAGCATTGGCATCGATCTAAAAAGCTCTATGACCAGGGGCATATTAAAATGCGATGTAAGGTTTGTCATCTTCCATTGTCAATTGCGTTTGTTACTGTTACGTGTTCTCAATCTGGCAACCTGCGTGAGCGTCGAGTCTGAGGATGTGGCGTCGGGGGAAACAACTCTCTTCAATAGTTTGAATTTGGACTGCAGTACCCATTTCAGCCACTAGCTGTCAATATTACACACTGCACCTTCAAGAACTTGGATTGGATTAATTGACGAAAATGATGAGGCACTTACAATGGAAACTAATGGGGTCATTTCAATACTATAGAGTACCTCAGGGATGACGTATTTTTGTAGGCCAACCCGGAAGTTAGCGGCGCATGGGTTCCCTCGATCGAAAGCCTATGCATTTTTCCCATAGACTTTTGGAAAATCGCAAAAAATAAGCTCTGTGTTTAACAAAGGGTTATGACACTTACATGTTTTGTCTGTCAAGATGATCTTTACAAGATAACACAACATTTATACATTTTGAAGCCTAAATAAAGTCGTCAGATATAAAAAGCTAACAGTAGGCTATAAACGGACTACAGCACACCATGGTCGCGGATCAATGACAAACCCACCAAGCTTCCTCAAAACTTTATTTAAAAAACAACTTTATTTAAAAACATGCTCGCTGATTATGATCTGCGCTGTGTATGAATACTTATCCACTTTTTCATGAGAAATGCTGTCCAAATGTCCTGTCTGTAATGATGACGTCTAAAGTCCCCGCCAAAGGAAGTAGTCCCTTTTAGCAATTTGTTAGCAACCGCCATTTTTAAGACACAATAAAGGTTTAAAAAATCACAAGTGGTTTATAACTGGTGTGTTTTATGTCATAGATCAAAACGTAAAAATATTTAGAGGCTTTGTTAACCGCAGACCTTATTTCAGGCGATTTAGCAAAAACCCATTCAAAAAACCCATAGACTTTGGGGCGATGGAACCGGAAGTCCTAAAATGCTAACTCGCTTCCGGGTTTTGCCTACAAAAACACGTCATCCCCAAGGTACTCTATAGTCACAAGATGCATGTTAATATGATTTTGTTGTGAAAAAAAAGTTTTGTCAAATTTTACAAATTCATCACCATGACCATGAAACAAAAATGACTGTAAAAATGACAGTTTCATAAGCTTCAAATAATACACAAATTTTAGCAGAAGAATTAATGTAAGTGCTTTTAGAAATTTTCACATTTTTTGCTTTTAAATCTTTTATTAGCCACATTTACTTCTATTTGTAAGTGCCTCACATTTTTTTTTAAGGAAAAAGAGGGACGAGTCAAAATAATATTTTTGTGGTAATAAACATAACCACCACAAATGTTGTCAATTGAGTTTAACTTGTATACAAGAGAATCATACATACAAGATGGAAACTACTAAAGAAAAAACTGACACATTAAGCTGTCTCCAGATTGCACCCATTTCTCTGGCCAATTATGGCTCACTGTCAGTTTGTGGAAGATTAGCAAAACTGTACTAATCTTTCCGATAAACTCTCTCTTATTTCCTTTCTCACTCCTTCTTTTTCATCTCTCTTCTTGTCATTAATTATGCTGGAGCTTCTGAGTGTAACAGCCAGCAGAGATATAATAAAGAACTCTTATCACTTTTTCATTACGTTCAAAATCTAGGCCTCCCGGTCAGCGGCTGCAGGATAACAGATTGGCCCGTGTAATATTAAGCCATGGTTGTGGACAGATAGTGGCCTGGGGTTAGATCTGATACACTATAGGTTATCAGAGTGATAAGGTTAAAGCTGCGAGATTGGTCACTCATTGGCACAGATGCTGGTTCACCGAGGGTATCACGTCAACAGCAATTATAGTCAGAGCACTGTACATTGTTTTACTTTATCAGGACAGATGTGATATCTTCTGTACATTAAAAACAATATTATCTATCTATCTATCTAATTTCTATTGTGAAGGATTTTTTTAATTAATCATCAACTAATCAACTAACATCTTGCAGGAATAACATTCTTTTGAATACTAAATGTCCCCAGCACTTGGGCCAAATTTAGTGTCTGAATGTAACAAAAGGGGAAACAAAACTAGACAGCTGTATTGTACTTTCTTTTTCTTTTGAGTTCACAGCACTGACATATTTCAAGTAAACTGAATTGTTTCATTGTTTTGAGTTGTATGAACTAATTTCTTTTAATTAAGACTAACTTAAGTTTAACTGAAACTGGGCTGGGATTTATATTTCTCAGCATGCTTTGCCCATGGCACTTGAAAGGGAGAGTAAATGCTAAAATTAAGTGTTGTATAAAGTTTTTTTATGCAAGATTAATTGTAAGGGAGATTTAGTAGTGAATAATGTTTTGTTATGCTAATTTGGAAGAGTTTCTGTTAATGTGGGTTTAGTGACTAGTGGCGCAAGCTGCTTGGTTTGAGAGCAGGCAAGTTAAATGTTCTAAGTTGCTGTAGTCATTCAACAAGTGCTATACCATGCTATTGTTAACAAATTAAGTTGACATTTTCTGAATTAGTTTGTTATAGCTAGCAAAATATCTATGTTAAGATAACCTGATAATTTTAAGTTAAATGTATAAATTGTACTCATATATTTCAAGTTAAGAACAATAAAAATGTATGAGTTAGCTAACTTAGTACTTCAAGTTTGGAGCAATTAACATGCATGAGTACTACAAACTCAACTTGATAGTTCTGCTTACTTAAAATTGGGAACATCATAACTCAAAAAATTTGATGTAACTGATTACCTCAAAATTTTTTGAGTTAGCCCAACTTATTCGGGTTTTATAATGATGAGTCGACAGAGTGAGGATCCATTTGCAGCTTTTATTAAAAAGCAAACACAACAGGGCAAGGATAAGGCTGAGGCGTAAACAGGGACAGGCTGAGGTCAGGGCAGGTGGCAAACTAACAGAGTTCAAAGACAGGCAGAGATCAGGGCAGGCAGCAAACATACACAATCCAGGAAGAGGCAGTGGTCGGGGCAGGCAGCAGAGAATCAAACACGAGGAACAGTCCAGTCAAACACAAGAATAGCAATCCACAATAACGCTCAGAAATGATCACCAGGGCAAATCAAGACTTCGCAAAGTGTGTGTGTGCGTGCTGCTTATAAGGTGTGTGAGAGTCATGTGGTGCAGGTGTGTGCAATCAGTCCCAGGAATGAGGGCCTCTGGGAAATGAAGTCCGAATGAACAATAGTCAATATTCAGGTGAGGGCTCCCTCCGGTGGTGCGAGGAGGGAAGTGCGGGAGCATCACTTGTAATAGGTTTACAGTGTAGTAACAGAAAATTATACATGTGAAGAACCAATCATATTGGAGAAAAAATATGAATCATGTCACCTTTGTCATGCTCCTATTCTATAAAAAGAACTGTTGTACTCTTTATGTCAAGGGGATCCTCTCTGAAATCGGTCAGACATTCTCCTGGCCACGATTAAAGCATATTAAAAGGCATTGTCTGTAGTCTGCCTGGTTACTGCTGTGCAGCAGGTTAGTGGAGCACTAGAGACCTTTTTCCCAAGTGATAGTGTTCATAAGAGTCTAGAATGTCGTCCGAAGCAGGTGTCGAAGTGGAGACGCCTAGTAGAGTATAAATTTGTAGGTGTTGAAGTGGAGATGCCTGTTTAGATTAAGTCAGATGCATAGGGGAATTTCTACCACACTATCCATCCATCCATCCATCCATCCATCCATCCATCCTCATCCATCCATCCATTCATCCATCCATCCATCCATCCATCCATCTTTTAGACTTTTAATTAGAAAAGAATGTGTAAAGAAGCAAAAATTAGTTTTACTTTTGACTTTAGCAAACATTCTTCAGTTTTTACTTCAGTAATACCTCTTAAAATATAATCATTAAGACTATAATACCAATTCTTATCTCAAAGCGAACACATCAAGGCTAGTGACAGTCTTGATGCCAAATATTAATACTAAGCTTAATAAATGGCGATTAACAAGCTGTTTGATGTCACCATCTTCATTTCACTTACATTCTCAGACATCTTTTTAATCTTTTGATGAATCATCATCATAATAATACTGTCTTGCGTAGCTCTTTTGTATAGTGGGCTTCTTGAAAGATCTAAAAGACGTGCACATGCTCACATCTTTTATATTGCCATGGTAATGTGCGCATTCAGAAACCATTCCTGTGTGCTCAAGCTCATTCACATCAGACATTTTCAAACATCCTTGTTATACAGAACCCCACAAAGATTGTTACTTTGCAGATTGCCAAGACACTAATCGTAAGGATGAAAGACACACACACACACACACACACACACACACACACACACATACAAAAGCATTACTGTCTGATCAGCATGGTGACAGTCTACTTCACAGAACAGCAGACAAATTAAACTGCAGCTTCTAGCTTTCTCTTATTTGACTCACTGGCTAACAACACAAAATACATACTTGTAAATAACAGATGTTGCATTAGTTATAGTCAGTGTTCTTGAGCATATGGATGATGTGGAAAATAGAGTGCCTGTCAGTTATTGTAGATAAGTGCACAAGCTGTTAACGATGTCTTTTTTATACTACGTTTGCAGCTGTCTTTGTCCATTTACAGGAAATCAAAAAATAATCTTCTTTAAAATCAGCATAGTCTAAACTTTAGCAAGGAAAACAGCTACATAATGTAGAACATTTTACACAAGGAAAAAAATACATTTTACTTAAGGAAAGAAAAACAGGAAGAAGACTAAAAGATAACAAATCTTTAAATTGCCCATTATGTTTCAGCCAAGAGTGGTGCTGAGATGCCAGGTTGTTTTCAAGTTATTGATCCAGAATATCAAAGTTCTATTGTAGCTATTCTCCTTGAAAACAGCTCTATGTATTTTTCCTGTCACCTGGCTCTTCATTTTCACTTCATTTCAGCCAACACTATGAAAAGTGCTGCGCATTGTGTTTATGTGCATGTAATTTGGCTAACGGTTAGCAGATGATTTTTTTTTAAATTAAAAAACAATCATAAATTGACCAGTTTACCCAATAGTTTTGAGTACTGTTTTTTTTTTATTGTGCCTATTAGACACAGCATTAGTTTAGCAACAAAGGCCCTGTTATTAAGATGCATTTTGGTCGATCACATAACAAGTAGACGAGGGAGACACATACCCGTTTACACATGTTTAATCCACCTCTTTTGTTCACTTTCAACCACTTCTGTCCTGATTTCTACGAGGGAAGGTTCTATGGGCGGGCAAATGTACAACCCGAATTCCAGAAATGTTGGGACATTTTTTTTAAATTTAAATAAAATGAAAACTAAAAGACTTTCAAATCACATGAGCCAATATTTTATTCACAATAGAACATAGATAACATAACAAATGTTTAAACTGAGACGTTTTACACTTTTATCCACTAAATGAGCTCATTTCAAATTTAATGCCTGCTACAGGTCTCAAAAAAGTTGACATTTTGAAAAGATTTAGCTGGGAGACCATCTAGCAACTAATTAAGTTAATTGATATCAGGTCTATAACATGATTAGCTATAAAAGGGATGTCTTAGAGAGGAAGAGTCTCTCAGAAGTAAAGATGGGCAGAGCTGTGAAAGAGTGCGTAAAAAGATTGTAGAATACTTTGAAAACAATGTTCCTCAACGTCAAATTGCAAAGGCTTTGCAAATCTCATAATCTACAGTGCATAACATTACCAAAAGATTCAGAGAAACTGGAGAAATCTCTGCATAAGGGACAAGGCCTTAGACACAGACCTTTATTGGATGCCTGTGGTCTTCGGGCTCTCAGACGACACTGCATCACTCATCGGCATGATTGTGTCAAGACTTTACTAAATGGACCCAGGAATACTTCCAGAAACCATTGTCGGTAAACACAATCCGCCGTGCCATCTGCAGATGTCAACTAAAGCTCTATCATGCAGAAAGGAAGCCATATGTGAACATGGTCCAGAAGTGCTGTCATGTCCTGTGGGCCAAGGCTCATTTAAAATGGACTGTTTCAAAGTGGAAAAGTGTTCTATGGTCAGACGAGTCCAAATTTGACATTCTTGTTGGAAATCACGGATGCCGTGTCCTTCGGGCTAAAGAGGTGAGAGACCTTCCAGCATGTTATCAGCGTTCAGTTCAAAAGCCAGCATCTCTGATGGTAAGGGGGTGCATAAGTGCATACGGTATGGGCAGCTTGCATGTTTTGGAAGGCACTAAATGCTGAAAGGTATATAAAGGTTTTAGAGCAACATAAGCCAGACAACGTCTATTTCAGGGAAGGTCTTGTGTATTTCAGCAGGACAATGCAAAACCAAATACTGCAGCTATTACAACAGCATGGATTTGTTGTAGAAGAGTTGGAAAACCTGTATCAGGCAAGAATGGGAATTCCAACAGTCGAAAGTGTACAAGCTCAAAACATTTTAGAACCCATTTACACCTGTATTTAGTGTCGTTCACTTGTGATCCGAACGACCAAAATGCATCTTAATACCAGGTGTAAACAGGGCCATAGACAGCAACTCCATATGTCATGCAAATAGCGCTCATTACACAAGTCGGGCTACGGAGAGCAATGTTTGAATCAGTCATTAATGAGACTGCATTTGTGTTAGGATGCTGTCTTGGAAGGTAGCTGTCTGTAGCTCACAAGGTTTTAGAGACAGGATATCTTGATGGTGTAACATTAGTCATTAGTAACTATGTTATGTTGTTGATTGCCTGAAATATGAAATCTCATTTAGCCTTTCTACAGCCATACAAGTCAAGACAGATGGAGGCTGTCTGAACTGTAAAGAGGTATTTTGCCCTCTAAAAATGATTATCCATTCTACACATCAGGTTTTTCTTCTTGGCATTAAATTTGCGGTTTTTCAAATGAATTCACGAGTGCAGAAAATGAAAAGCACATCCATTAAGAGAGAGCGTGATTGTAGATTAACATTGCGGTGGGCTATTACTCTGACCAGTATAGGAATAAGCTCCAAAAGAATAAGCTCCTCAGAGGCTCGACAGAGTTTCCTCCCTTCATCTCCGGCCCTTGTGGCACTTGGCAGCATGCAACAATAATGAAAGCAGCACCTGCTATGAATTCATTCATAGATCATCTGCTTCCTTTATTAATGTGTAAAGACTTACTGGGCGGGCTGCGCACCTCCACATCCAACCTCTTTGATTAATGTTTCTTCTGAAAACGGCATCAGTTAGGGAAGGTGCTATCTGGTATTTGTCTTTACAAGATCGTATCGACTTTTGTGAGCCCATGCAGAAAATGAACTGTCATGTACGCAACCGGTCACAAAATGAATGCCATTAATACATCTGGACTAGCGTGGACAGACTCGCCATCCTCTGCCTCGAGTGTTGGGAAAATAAGCACGTCTGTCTGGCTGCTGTGATGAGGGAGTGCTGACATCCATTCAGTCACATCAGAAGAATGGCTGTAATAAGACCAACTATCAGCACTTTTCTTAGAAAAACACATTAGAATGGGCATGAAGTGGGGAGATGATACAACAAACTATTCCAGCGTGTGTTAGAGAAGCTAATGACATTATTATCAGCACAAGCAACACAGAGACTTCCACTCCACGCAATGACCGCCGCCTGGCTTTTACAGGCGCATAAACTGAAGCTTGAAGCTAGATCAAAGTGCAAACAAAAGAAGATGTATCGCACAACATTACACTATCGACACTAAAGAATTTTCAGTAAGTGAACTGGTTAGTTTATTATATCATTGTTGGGTAATGTTTTAAGTGAGAGATACAATTTTGATCCAGAGTATTATAGACTATAAAAACTTATATATAATGTGGCTATAATTGTACCAATTTGCTCTCATGATTCAAATACACTGACTTCCTGTCATGATTTTATTTTAGTTATACAAGCTCTCTATTTGATTCGATTTTAACTCGATTCTGAGTCATTTGTATATTTAAATTATAATATACATTTTGCTTACATATTCTTACATAAAGAAAGAAATTATTTTTCTAATTATTCTGTAAATAATAAAGGGCAAACTGCTAGATGGACTTGTTGAAAGAACTGACTCATAAAAGGCAAACATGCATACAATTTGCTACCTGGATTCCCTTTAAAATGACAAGCTTTAATGTAATTTCCAGGAATAACAAATCATACAGCCTTGTGATGCACAGAAACATGATCCAATATTTTTTATATCAAGAGTGTAGAGGGAAAGATTGAATAGCTTACAAAACACACCCTTTTCTTTCTTTCACCAAGTCATAGTTGACATTAAGTCAGACACAATGTAATTTAACCTCCAGGGGCCAAATTCAAACCTATAAATTACTAGATTTTCATTGACGCTCCACTAAGATTAACCCTGTTCAATTAGTTTTGTCCAGGATCTCTTTTAAAGCCCTTCAGTCAGCATTTGATTTAATTTTTGGCACCTTGATAATGTTAAAGAATTGCTAAAGAAGAGAGAGATAGAGGAATGTGTCACAGTCTGAAGAAGACTGAAGATGAAAAATAGAAACGTAAACGGGTTTTATTAAACATAGAAGGTTGAAAAGCCCAGCATTGTTGGATTTTGGATGCTGGTTTCCATACCAGGCTTCTTATCTAGCTGGCTACCCTTGGACAGCTAACGTCAAAAGAAAGACAATGCTAGTTGATCATCTTAGGGGTTCAAGAGCATAGCACTGAAACCGTATTGTAACTGTTAGAATTTCCAAGGATCAGCATTCTCCCCTAAAAGTGATCGGGCTGACCAAACTGTAAGTCATAGAGTCTTGAAACTTTAAGCGATGGTAGTCACACAAGGTTAACGGAAGCCGATCGGAACGAAACTCGGCCCTAGAGGCCTGTGAGAAATTTGAAAGAAATCATCCACTGGGGGCATGTTTTTCATGTGCATAAAAGGATTGTATATCACGTGAATTTTCGCCACAGCTGTCAATCGAACCTTTTGTTAAATTTTGGAGATTATTTCAGTAACCTATGTGAACTAGTCCTAGGTTTTTGGCTCAACCTTAATAACTGTTAAAAAGTTTAAAAAAACATATTTTCTATGGTAAATTGCCTGTATTGGCTGTACAAGGTCTTTTCCATCTATGATCTACATGGTTACGGGCTTGCTAAATTAAACATAATACCCTTTTACGCATGTGCCTACAGGGTCTTAAAGCGCTTGATCCCCGATAATTGCTGCTTGCAGCTATATTTTTTTCTTGTTTTTGGTGAAAATCTTGTCAACCAGCTAGACCACCACCAAACCAGCTCTAAATAGCCTGCACAGAAAAACAATTTTTTATAATGTTATTTATTGATTGATTGATTGCATTGTACTTGCATGGAAGACAGCATCCTGAATATTTGTTGGTATAGCAAACATCCAGAATTCAAAATGTGAATATGTCTCAAAAGGCTCAGTTTTTGGACACTGCTCTGGTTTAAGAGGACATGATTTTAGTCTGTTTTGGCAGCAAAATTAACCCATGTGATTGAGCTAAACAGACCTCAAACAGCCCTGCTCAATTGTAAATGTCTAAAAAAAAAACAATAACTTTGCATGCATGAGAGACTTCTATTCAGAGAGTAAAATCCAGTTGACATCTGCCTGAATTCCCCCCTATTGAATTTGACACCTTGGTGCACGATCAATGCCAAGGATCGATGTTCGGCCCCTGCTGAAACAAACATTTTCAGACCACCTAGATGATAAATTATTTATTTCACTCATGAATTATAGACTATGGATGAGAGAGACAAAAACAAAATGGACTCCAAGTTAAAATCCCTTCCTTTAAAACCACATCAGCCTAATTTTTCATAGTTAGTACTGAGAGAAGCATTGTGTATAATAAAATGCCCAACACCTCAAAGATTCAGACAGAATCATGTTTACTTTTAACTACCAAAAGCCATTAAGTGTCTCAGCTGTAATTGGATTCTCAAAAGAATGCCTGCTTAGTGCCCATAGCTCACAGCCAACAGCAAATGCACATATTTTCCACCATCATTGTATGTGTAAACTCGCTATTGAGCTTCCTTGATCCTTTCGTCTTCACATTGTGGAACGATTTGCATAGCCCTGCAGATGCACCTGCTGTGCTTTGTCTCCAAAATGTGTGTCTGACGTTCCCCGCATGCACTTATAACCACAGCGGAAGATAAGAAGCATTTCAATGGCGAGCACCAGAAAAAGAGCATCAGAAGTATACGCGTTTTTAAAATGAGGTTTCTCCGCTGTGATACCTCTGGGGCTCTGAGTCCACTTAACTGCAATGTCATTAGTTAGGATTTAAATGAGGACTTTGTTGTTCTGCAGTGCCATCCATTTAGACTTTAATTACAAACAGAATGTTTGGTGGCATCAGGGAACAGAATGCCACATTGCATGCTGGATACTTATTCTGTTGTGTGGATTTCGGTTAAAAAATGAAGCTAAACCGTGTAATATTGATGTGGATGCATAGAATTTGAGCCTCCAGCGAGCATATCACAATCATGCAACTCAATTATGCAAATTAATATAAGGGATGGAGTATCAAGTAAAACGGTATAGGTTGGCATTGTTTATTTATTAGCTTAGACATTCATGAAGCATTTCCTGTGTCTGGAATTAATGCAAGGGCACCTGAGGGCCGTTTGCAATCTTTTAGAATAGTTTCTCAACTGGTGGGTCTCAACTGGGTTTTTCTAAAAGGGTCCCAGCCAGGAGGGAAAAACAATGCTAAATGGAAATAATAACATGCAACTAACTATATAATTGTGTGTGGGTAGGGTAGAAATATATATCATTTTAAAAGGCAAGATAAAATGCTTCACCTTTTTTATGCTTTATTTAGATCGTCAAAGGCTGTTTGTTTATGCCCCTTTTACAAGATGTAATATAAGTCTCAGGTGTCCCCAGAATGTGTCTGTAAAATTTCAGCTCAAAATACCCCACAGATCATTTATTATACCATGTTGTGAATGCCTATTTTTGAGTGGAAGGAAAAACATGCTATTTTTGTGCATGTACTGTATCTTTAAATGCAAATGAGCTGCTGCTCCCCACCCTGTTTTCCAGAAGAGGGCAGAGCCTGTACAGCTGGTGCCTCCATACTCTGCCAAAAACTAACAAAACATCTGTTTGGTTTTGGTTATCATCTCTACGATGGCCATGTTCACGTGACATTGCAGTTCTTCATCATCATTAATGTTTTTTATTTGCATGCATTTTTAAGCCATATCAGTTTAAACTTTTGATATATGGTTTCCTGAGCTCACACATCTGAAGCTGGCTGTCAGACGACGTGTCCTGTGAGTATTAAACTGATTTCTCTTTCACGTCTTATGGCACTTAAACTGTCAAATACTCACAAGGTTCACAAACACAGTCGGTTATGTCTGTGAACATTAACAGCGGTGAAATAAATCGCATGTATTGGATCTGTGTATTAAAGTGACAGCAGTGTAATAAACAGTATCTACTGCTGTATATGCAGTTAATATGAACCAAACAACAAAAGAAAAACATAAAATCACTCATTGCTCTTGTCTGAATAACTTTAGTAGCTTTAATAAGAATTTCTTACTTGAATGCTGCTGTTAAATTCTCTGGTGAGGAGATAAACATGACGGACTGTGTACAGCTCAATCAGGGGAGGGGCTAAGCTGATAAGGCAGATTCCGATGCCAATCATGGGCGGGGCCTGTGCAACGTGACGTCACACTGCATAGAAACTGCAAACGGCTTAATCTGAGACACTGCTTGTGATTCATGGGGATTTAAAAAAAAAAAGGTAATGGTTGGGTTTTACCATTATATGGTGGTTGTGTACACACACTGCCAACACACATTTATGTTCAAACACCATGCATGTAAAAGTGAATTTTGCATAATAGGTCCCCTTTAATCAATCAACAACAACATTACAAGGTAAAAAACAGACTTTAATTGTTAATTTTTCTGTTCAGCCTTTGTCAGGGGTTTTCAAACTAGGATTCATGGAGGTCTGTAGTGAAAGAGAGAGAAAGAGAAAAAAAAAAGATTTAAAAAATACTGTAAAAAACATTATTCATTGTGAAAAGACCTTTTTTGTTTGGGGTCAGTAAGATTTTTTCAAAGATATAAAACTTTTATTCAGCAAGGATACACTGAATTGATCAAAAGTGACAGTAAAGAATAATGTCATAAAAGATTTCAAATAAATGCTGTTCTTTTGAATTGTCTATTCATCAAAGAATCCTGAAAAAGTATCACGGTTCCCACAAAAATATAAAGCCACACAACTGTTTTCAACATTGATAATAAGAAGTGTTTCTGAGCACCAATTCATCATATTATAATGATTTCTGAAGGATCATGTGACACTGGAGACTGGAGTAATGATGCTGAAAATTCTGCTTTGCCATCACAGCAATAAACTGCATTTTAAAATATATTAAAATTGAAAACAATTATCTTAAATTGTAAAAATATTTCACAATATTGGTGTTTTACTGTTTTTCTGATTAAATAAATGAAGCAGTGGTGATCATAAGACACTTCTTTCAAAAACATTACAAATATTATCAACTTTTGTTTACGTTATTGTGCATGACATGTTAATCATTTTGCATATTGTTAGGTATATGCAGTTCATGGAAATGTCCATGTATGTTTGAGTTTAAAGACATTTTTGTTTACTTTTGTACACTAAACAATTTTAATGTTGGGTCACCACTGGGTGTCCAATGTAAAGCCAGTCTACTTTAGATCTTCCAGTTGCACTAAGACACATTTGGCCACTCCCTTCCACCTTTGGGCACTTCTAAAAACTTTACACATTCAACCAGACTTCCTATTACTTAGACGGCCAAAGTGCCTATCTGATCCTTCACTCAAATGACTCGGGCATCAGCTCCTGTAGCTCAACCACAGGGACACAGAGTAATCCATCATACAGATAGATATCGGTTCTCTCTTGTTCGCCGCTCTGATCATGGAGAAACCTAACCGAAACAAACGCACCACTCACTTTTATGCAAATAGTCATAAGCTGGTCACTGTGCCTCTGGGTATACAAGTACAAAATTTCCACAACTCACCAAATGCAATTACCTGAGATATTGTTTGTATGCTCATGATTACAAATGCCACCACAACGCTGGCTATACATCATCAGACCAGACGAAATGGCAAGGAGTACCGAGCTGTGTTGGAATTCAATAGCGGTCTGCAGTGTGCGGAACAGTGTTAGCCTGAGATAACGTCAGTCAAAGGCTGCTTCTGCTTTATGCAGGCAAGCTTGTCTGACGCCCCTGAAATTGCAAAGAAGGATATTCAATAGGTTGTGGAGCACACCACTCTGCTGCATGAAATGAGTGCACCAGGCCCAGCATCCCAATGTCACCAGTTGAGCAAGCAAAGTATACCTTGGCCTCTGGAGAGAACACATTTTGCCATTCTACTTTCCACAAAAAAATGCATAGGAGTTATTCTATGAAATAGGAGACTTTTCATTTTGGAAACGTGTTTTTAAATCAAAATAAATTCAAATGAATATGTTGAGATATACTGAAATTGTAATAGAATCAAATATTTCAAAATAGCTGCAGCAAATTCTGCAAACTGACGTTTCTATAAACAGTAGAAAAATGTTAAACTATTTTTTTCCTAGAAATGTTGTGTTTAATACATCTTGTCAAACTTGAAAAACTAGAGTAGTACTTGCCAAGTTTTGAACTTCGGCTCCTCTGAAAGCTCAAATGATGTCACTTCCTCATCTTCTTCCTTTGCAATTAACTATTTTAAGTCAAGTAAGTGGTGTGATGGCGCAACTCAAAATTCACTGTCACATAAATTATTCTGCTTTATACAACAGTTCTTTCTGGTTATAGAATCTGATTGGCTGAGAGCCGTGCGATATTTAGTGATAACAGTACTCCGACCTTTTCACCGTTTGTATCACTCCGCTTGAAGCGACTGTCATGGCGGCCGAGCAAATCCACCATTTTTACAAATACTACACTTGTTGTACCATGAACTGTAGTTTTTTTTTTTTAGGTGAGAGTGTAGTTGTTTAGACCTTAAATATGTGACTCATATTTAATCATAGCGCCCATTTTACAATTTGTTTAGACGTTTTCGGAGATGCGAACTCCGGCCGGCCGTTCAGTGCTCATGTAACCACCGAGAACAGCTTCATCTCGGCCAGTGCTTTGGGGATTTGCCGCTGGCTCTTATAGTGGTTAAACATGAGATATAATTCATTTTGGGTACATAAAAAGGGCAATCTTTGGTCTTATTAATCTATTACTTGTTCCTGAGAAAATCGAATTGGGCTATGCTAAATTTAATAATTTAATATTAAGGCTATATTTAACTTACATCCTGTAGAGCACTGCTTTTGTACGTTTGACTGAATTGTACAATTGTCATTTATAATAGCTATAGTTGTTAATTTAAATATTGTTGTTCAATAAATATTATTTTATATAAATAATATGTTGTATGGTATTGAGAAAGGGTCCATTAGTGTGTAATATGGATTGAGTGAAAGTTACATTAATACGCCGTTAGATGGCGGCAAACTTTACAAGTGAATGAGTCAGTCACATGAGACTTTTAAATTGAAAAGGACTTTTATAAACAAAGGATGTTGTTTCAGCGCTGTTGTGGAAAATTCCCTTAATTGTAAAAAGGGTAACACTTTAGAATACTGATCCTTCATTAATGAATAACTACACAGGAACAAATGAGTAACGCATTATTAACACTCTAGTAACTACTATTACCTAACAAGAAACTCTGATTAATAAATTAGTAAGTAATAGTGCTCAGTTGAAGGTGGTAGTTCACTATTAGCTAATTAGTAACTGTTTTTTCATACCTCCCAGAGAACTGTAAGAACTACTATATAAGGCTCATAATTAACATGAATGATGCATAATGTATAATTTGTTATAAAGTAAAAGTCATGGTAACCCACTAGTAATGACTGAAGTATTACCAAATCCTTCAGAAGGAATTGCTAATTATTTGGATCAGTATTCTAAAGTGAAAAACATGATAACTCTCTAGTAACTACTGGAGTCATTGTAAACTTTTGAGGATTTTGTACAGTTTTGTACAGTAATTCCTTCTGATGTATTTGGTAACACTTAAGTAATTACTAGAGGGTTACCATGATCTTCACTTTAGAATACTGATCCAAATAAGTAGTAGTTCCTTTAGAATTATGTAGTAACTCTTGAGTTATTACTATCCAATACTTTACAAAAACCTCAAAAGTTTACAATGACTTCAGTAGTTATAGCTAGAGAGTTATCATTTTTCTCACTTTAGAATACTAATCCAAATAATTAGTAATTCCTAAAAAGGATTTGGTAATACTTCAGTCATTACTAGTGGGCTACCATGACTTTTACTTTATAATTAATTATACATTATGCATTATTCACATTAATTATGAACCTGTATTTAGTAGTTCTTAGTAGTTCTCTGGGAGGTATGGAAAAAAAAATAGTAGTTACTGATTAGCTAATAGTGAACTACCATCTTCAATTGAGGACTATTACTTACTAATTTGTTAATCAGTTTCTTGTTAGTTAATAGTAGTTACAAGAGTGTTAATAATGCATTACTCATTTGTTCCTGTGTAATTATTCATTAATGAAGGATCAGTATTCTAAAGTGTTACCGTAAAAAGGACAAATACAAGGATCACTTTCCTCAATGGACATTCAAATGGATTTTTATAATGGATATAATATTATGGACATCGGCCTGAAGAATTAATGTTATATATCAGACACAGGTAATGCTCGCTCAGGCGATCTCTCTCTCGCTCTCTCTCTCTCTCTCTCTCTCTCAGTAATACTTTACAAAATACAGTGAATTTCAATGGAGGGACTCAACATTCCTTCATTACTAGTTCTAAAGTGATGTTTTAGAATTAGTAACGGAGCCTTGGTCAAACCGTCAACTTGAGATTTGAATCCGTGGCAGAAGGAAGTTGTTCTGCACAAAAGAGGGTTTTTAAAGACACCCCGTTGTTGTTTCGTATTTATTTACACTCGTGCCGTCGAGCTGTTGATTAAACGCAATATAATACTCATAGCCATGCGATATGGCTGTGTATCAGCACGCTGTGATTACCTACGGCCGAATCCTGTGATATTGCTCATTTAAGTTTTATATTTTAAATAATTAAATATTATTGATCTGACACACATTTAATCATGGCAAAGTTTATCAACTGAAAAAAAATCTCAGTTGATAAATAGTTGAAAATATTTAATGTATAATATAATTATGAATGTTATGAACAAAACTGATAGGGAATGACTGTCATACATGAAAGAACTTCTAGATGACAGTAACTAAACTTGACAAGTGAATATAGCATCAGTTATTGACTCTGAAATGAGCATTCATTATTTCTGCATAATTAGCCGTGTTTAATGACTGGTATTTCAAATGAACAGTGAAGGAAAGCACAGCAATAGTGGCTAGCAACCTCCTGTTAATGTTGACAATCGATTTAATAACGAATGAATGTGCAGAAATGTACACAACAACTACGAGTAATTAGTGTAGCTGATTTCAATTTTCCTCCGGTTTGTCTGCCAGTTCACTGGCTGACCAGTATTAGCCAGAGATTGGCTTCAGATTCTCAGATTTGTGCTTTAATCAACCTCATTTTCATGGTTGTTTCCCCAGCACATGCATTTAGCATTTCCTCTCTGGTTAATTTTATCAACAATATTTATTGAATTTGTTGAAAATATGAAAGGGAAAATCCATCAGACCAAACCTGCTGCAGACATACACGTTTAGATGTGTAATTTCTACAGCTCTTGTATCTGCTGAATAGCTTCTTATTTTTTAATTCTCATAAAATTTGCTGGAGAAAGTGCAAAAAAGGCAACATTTTTTGTTTCGAAATTAGCCAAATATATTGCTATTTCTCTTCATTTTCCTATAGCATTGAATGGGTGACTGTGATAACTAGAATTTGTTTTCCCTTTATGGTTAACCATAGGTAGCGTTACGGTCCATTCACACCCAAGAACATAATGGATAACGTAATCTACTCACCCTAATGTCACCTCTCAAACCTGTATGACTTTTCTGTGGATGTTTCGATAAAGATTCACACATGAAAGTGGATGTTGACCAGGATATCCCATTTCTGTATGTACAGAGTACATCTGCTATTAGTATGTATGTAATCACTGTGAAGGCACTTGTCATTAGCACTTCAAGCAGTTCAGACTCACTTTTACCTTGTAGGATGCCCTCTGTACTCTACCGCAACTGCAGTCGGACTTCACTATGGTGTTAATTGGCAGACAGCGATCAGGCTGGTCGAACAGATGCCAGGTACACGCTATAAATAGATAAATAGGGCTCCTCTCTTATGATGCACTCTCAGCCACACCACCTTGCTTGCATAATGGATTTATGCTAATGCAGCTCACCATGAGGAATGTGCAGGTAGGGCGCACACATTTCGCCTCCTGAAGTAAAATAAATAAATAAATAAATCAAGACTCAAGAAGGCATTAAAGGATGCAGGCATAATTTATCACACTGGAGATGTGGATGTCGTCACAGGACTGTGTGAGGTACAGGGGACATACATTTCTCCCACTTAACTGAGACTAAGATGAACTGGATGCAAATCTGTCGAGCCAGCCGGTGGTGTCCTCCTTCAAATCTCCTCTGCAGCAATGTTGTGAGCGTATTGAAGATGCGTGATGCAGTCAGCCATTTTTGTGTCTTAAAGAGTCAACGTAATTGTAATGATGGGTCGAATGCGTGAGGATCCATTTGCAGCTTTATTACGATAAACACCAAAGCAGACAGGGGCAAAGGCAGAGACACAAACAGGGACAGGCAATGGTCGAGGCAGGCGGCAGACAAGCAGAGTAAAGTCACAGGCAATGGTCAGGGCAGGCGGCAAACAAACACAGTCCAAATAACAGGCAAGGATCAGGGCAGGCGGCAAACAAACACAGTCCAATAAACAGTCCAATGGCAACAGAAATACAATCCACAAGAAAACGCTCAGAAGTGATCACCGGGGCAAATCAAGACTTCGCAAAGGGTGTGTGTGTGTGTGTGTCTTAAATAGTCCAGGTAATGATCTGCAGGTGTGTGTGGCAATTGGTGATTGGTGCATGTGATTGGAAGGGAGGATTATGGGAAGTGGAGTCCAGGAACTGACAGGAACAGACAGTGATCGTGACATAACGCCCCCCTTCCGGAAGGCGCGTCCTCGCGGCGTAAATGGCACAGATAGGGAGGGGGGGGTGGGTACATTGGAGACCTGTTGGCAGACGGGAACGGGGTCTCCAATGCAGGTCCAGGAACTCGGGCAGCCACGGGGGGTCAGGTGCCACGGGCAGCCACGGCGGGTCAGGTGCCACGGGCAGCCACGGCGGGTCAGGTGCCACGGGCAGCCACGGCGGGTCAGGTGGCTTAGGCAACCACGGCAGGTCAGGTGGCTTGGGCAACCACGGCAGGTCAGGTGGCTTGGGCAACCACGGCAGGTCAGGTGGCTTGGGCACCCACGGCAGGTCAGGTGGCTTGGGCACCCACGGCAGGTCAGGTGGCTTGGGCAACCACGGCAGGTCAGGTGGCTTAGGCGGCCACGGTAGGTCAGGTAGCTTGGGCGCCCACGGCAGGTCAGGGTCCGTAGCCGGCCACAGCAGTTCACAGGCGGTTGAAGACCGTGGGCGTGTAAGGTCCCCACCCGCAAGCTCAAGCAATTCGGAGGCCGCTGATGATCGCGGCCGTGCAGGGTCCCCACCCACAAGCTCCCCACCCTCAGGTATATGGCCCCCCCCAAAAAAGTTCTTGGGGAATTCAACGGAGGCCGTGGCGGTTTCGTGGGTAAGGAGCTCGGGTGGCGCCGGCAGGGCGAGGAGCTCGGGTGGCGCCGGCAGGGCGAGGAGCTCGGGTGGCGCCGGCAGGGCGAGGAGCTCGGGTGGCGCCGGCAGGGCGAGGAGCTCGGGTGGCGCCGGCAGGGCGAGGAGCTCGGCGACGGCCTCCGTGGCCGTATCAGGAAGAGCGGGCTGCTCTGGGACGGCAGCGGACCGCTCTGGGACGGCCTCCGGGCTTACAACGGGCTCTGGGACGGCCTCCGGGCCTACAGCGGGCTCTGGGACGGCCTCCGGGCCTACAGCGGGCTCTGGGAAGGCCTCCGGGCCTTGAGGGATGGAGGAAGCCTTCTTCCTCCTCCTCCTCCGTTTACATGGTTGAGGCGGTGGCTCTATGCCTACCTCCTCTGAGGGCGCTGCAGCGGGCTCACGGGTTGGAGCGGACTCGCGGACTGGAGCTGGTTCTGGAGTGGACTCACTGGCTGGAACGACCCCTATGTTCCCAGACACTGGCGGGGCGGCCATCTTGCCCGTGGGCACTGGCAAAGCGGCCATCTTGTCCATAGCATCCAGAGAAGTTGAGTGCGTGGCAACCGGCGAGCTTGAGTGCGTGGCAACCGGCGAGCTTGAGTGCGTGGCAACCGGCGAGCTTGAGTGCGTGGCAACCGGCGAGCTTGAGTGCGTGGCAACCGGCGAGCTTGAGTGCGTGGCAACCGGCGAGCTTGAGTGCGTGGCAACCGGCGAGCTTGAGTGCGTGGCAACCGGCGAGCTTGAGTGCGTGGCAACCGGCGAGCTTGAGTGCGTGGCAACCGGCGAGCTTGAGGGCGTGGCAACCGGCGAGCTTGAGGGCGTGGCAACCGGCGAGCTTGAGTGCGTGGCAACCGGCGAGCGTGAGTGCGTGGCAACCGGCGAGCGTGAGTGCGTGGCAACCGGCGAGCTTGAGGGCGTGGCAACCGGCGAGCTTGAGTGCGTGGCAACCGGCGAGCGTGAGTGCGTGGCAACCGGCGAGCGTGAGTGCGTGGCAACCGGCGAGCGTGAGTGCGTGGCAACCGGCGAGCGTGAGTGCGTGGCAACCGGCGAGCTTGAGTGCGTGGCAACCGGCGAGCTTGAGTGCGTGGCAACCGGCGAGCTTGAGTGCGTGGCAACCGGCGAGCTTGAGTGCGTGGCAACCGGCGAGCTTGAGGGCGTGGCAACCGGCGAGCTTGAGTGCGTGGCAACCGGCGAGCTTGAGTGCGTGGCAACCGGCGAGCGTGAGTGCGTGGCAACCGGCGAGCGTGAGTGCGTGGCAACCGGCGAGCGTGAGTGCGTGGCAACCGGCGAGCTTGAGTGCGTCGCAACCGGCGAGCTTGAGTGCGTCGCGGCCGGCGGAGGCTTAGGAATGCCAGCCGCTCGTGCTGAAGTCAGCGGTGGATCAGCCACACTGGAACGCAACCCACTCCGCTCCCAAACAGATCCAGAGACGTGATGTAATGATGTTGTGGCCGCCATTTTGTGAATGCTCTCTTTAGAGGCAGCCATTACATGGGGGAACGAGGTGTCGCGTTCCTCCGCGACACCCACAGTAAACAGTGAACCAACAGTAAGCAGAGCAAAGTCCAGAAATTCCACGAACGACCCTCGGGGACCATTAATAAGTAAGTAGTCCTTCAATGGTTCGTTTAATCCATAGCCAAAGAAGTCAATGAGGGCACAGTCAGGCAGGTCAGATAAATAGGCAATGTCTAGAAACTTCTGAATGTGGTCCTCGAGTGTAGAATTACCTTGCCGAAGGCGGACGAGACGTATTGCTGGGTCCATGCTGGGGCTGGAAGCGCTCGTAGAAGCTGCTGGATCGTTTGATGGCGAAGTCTTCTGTAATGATGGGTCGAATGCGTGAGGATCCATTTGCAGCTTTATTACGATAAACACCAAAGCAGACAGGGGCAAAGGCAGAGACACAAACAGGGACAGGCAATGGTCGAGGCAGGCGGCAGACAAGCAGAGTAAAGTCACAGGCAATGGTCAGGGCAGGCGGCAAACAAACACAGTCCAAATAACAGGCAAGGATCAGGGCAGGCGGCAAACAAACACAGTCCAATAAACAGTCCAATGGCAACAGAAATACAATCCACAAGAAAACGCTCAGAAGTGATCACCGGGGCAAATCAAGACTTCGCAAAGGGTGTGTGTGTGTGTGTGTCTTAAATAGTCCAGGTAATGATCTGCAGGTGTGTGTGGCAATTGGTGATTGGTGCATGTGATTGGAAGGGAGGATTATGGGAAGTGGAGTCCAGGAACTGACAGGAACAGACAGTGATCGTGACAGTAATAGTTTGGCACTTGAGCTGAAGAATGTCATTTTTTTATGTTACAATACTTTATCCTATTCCATCTTAATATGCAGTTATATTTAATATTTAATGCTAATATTCCCGAAACAGTGTAAAACACAGGACTCTGTGGCGTAAAAAACAAACAGTCGGCACATCATCACTGGCTCAACCAATGGTACAACCACTGGGTAGGGCCAGTGTTTTCCTTAATTTTATATATATGAAGACTTCAGATACAAAAGCCTCTAATTGCCATCTGAAATTTTCTTCTAAAATGAGCGTTTTTATCAGGCTCCTATGTTCAGGTTCAGTAATTTCACTTTAATGGCAATCAGTAAGTCCTTTTCATTGCCGTAAAAGTGAAATAACTGAACATAAACGTAGGAGTCTGATAAAAAATGATAATTTTAGAAGAAAATATCAGATGGCACTTCAGATGGTTTTTGCAATGGAACTCTTTATATATATATATATATATATATATATATATATATATATATATACACACACACACACCTAATAGATAAAAAACTTTGCATTGGCAATTGACAAAAATAAATTAAAGATGAAGTACTAAAATGACTAAAAATTACTAAAATGTATTAGCAAAATTACTAAAACTGAAATAAAAATAAAGCTAAATAGAAACACACACACACCATTGGCAGATGGGGAACAGTCAATATTTTTGCAATTAATAATAGAAATATAATTATTTATTTGAATAACATCTTTCATTTAAACATAAGAGTTTAATATACTGTATATAGGGTACATAAAATGTATCATTCAGAAATCAGTCATAACCATGAGCACGTTACCATGTGACTACCCACGTTTACATATCAACTATTCAGTTTATGCTTGGACAACTGTGTAAACAATGCTTATGTAGTGTTTTACATACAAAGAGGTTAGTCAATCACAGCATACAATTTACATATAGAAGTCTTTGTGGTACAGCAGCAAAAACAGCCTGGTTAATTCCGTTTAAATGGTCTGAGATAGAGAGTGGAAAAAGGAAATTATGATGTGAAACTAAATTACTACTGTTTCTGATGCAAGAAGACTATAAGTGGACTTCGGGGACTAAAATAGAATTCAATTCAAAACAAAAGTGTAGAATATGTCCCTTTAAGGAGCAATGAGGCTGTGTTTTCAGATTTAGCCAAATATAAATAATGAGAGTTAAAAGGTTTTACAAGCTTCGCTAAGTAATGTGCTTATTCAACATTCACTTATTCACATCAAAACATATTTATTCTTCTCTGACCTAAATACTTTTCTTATATTTCATGTGTTTTATGTTGTGTTTTACCAGAGTATGAACCATACCGATCGGTTGGTTCGGGTCTGCTTCTCTCAGTCATCATTGATGCTCACTTCACTGTCTGTCTGTGTCAGATTTGACCTCTGTCTTCTAAGACCCACCTGTCTGACTTCTCTCTCAGCAGATGCCTGAACAGAACAGGAGTGACATGTCAGATTAAACTATGACAGTTGTCTTGTAGAGGAACTGCTTGTGTTACATTCAGCTCCTGCTGCATAGTATGTGGTCTTGTGTGAGACTCATGTGTGACTGTAGATGAAGTTCACAGTGTGAAAGACACAGTAGGCTTTGTCAAACTCACATGGTAATAGGTGTATAATGACCAAAGGGATATTGTGTAAGAGAAAAAGTAAGTTCCACACAAAAAAACAGTGAACAAACCTGTGTGCTGTTGTCACATCTACCAGGATAATTTACCCTCTACTCAGTAATTCCTGAACACAGGGTACGCAAGCAGGTTCTCGGCTACTTGGAAAGATTTGGCCTCATTAAACCTAAACAGAAAAATAGAAATAAATCTATTTTAGAGGTGTTTTCAACAGTTAATAAGAACACATTTCTGGTTTGTGTCCTGTATCGTACTGATGGAAAAAAACAAACAAACAAAAAAACAAAAAACAAAATGAAAAACACTGATCTAAGCAACTAAAAGCAAACGGGAAGACTTAAAGCACATCCTGATTTTGCCGAGTTAGACGCGTTCCTGGGTTAACATATTTTGTTGATCCTGGAACAACATTCCTATCTGAAAATTGAGTCCTACCCCTACCCCTAAACCAAACACTACCCATAAGTTATCCCTAAAATCAGAGGGAAATTATAGATGAATAACACTAATGTAGAAGCACCTAACCCTGGTTGTAAGCTTGAACTTGACATAAACTGTAAAATTGTCCCTCAATTCTGATTGGTTGATTGGAATGTTGTTCCAGGATCAACAAAGATGTTGATCCAGGAACATGTTGCACTTGGGTGGAATCAGGTTCTGCAGATTTGCACATGACATCCCCCATTAACCCTATAAAGCCTGCTGTATAATATTTGATACACAGATTTCTAAGGCCTCTAAATTATCAACATGTTCAAAACTGTGCTGAAAAAAAGCTGTTGTACACAATCAACTTCATGCCTTCTGTTGTCTGATTGATAGTTTATATTTTTTAGCAAGTAAAAGGCCTTTTAGTATACGCTTTTTTAGATAACAATATTTTACAATATATATTTGTTAAATGTTATCTCATATGTTAGGCTTCGCTTCAACCCACAGACTAAAAAAACAACCCACTGCAACAGTGTAAAAGTAGCCCATGGGAAAACCACAGACTTGGCAACACTGTTGAGAATGTGTTATCTACAGAGTTTAATCACAATCTTTAACATCTTTAATATAAAATGATCAGTCTGAAGGACTCGCTGGGGCTTAATTGTGCATTATTTAAAGGGTTAGTTCACCCAAAAATGACATTTCTGTCATTAAGTACTCACCCTCATGTCGTTGAACACCCCTAAGACCTTCGTTCATCTTTAAATTAAGTTTTTTTTTGTTGATAAAATCCAAGGGTATCTGATCCACACATAGGCAGCAACATCATTGCACCTTTTGACATCCAGAAAGGTACTACAGTGGTTCAACCTTAATGTTATGAAGCGACGAGAATACTTTTTGTACGCAAAAACAAAACAAAAATAACAACTTTATTCAACAGTTTGAACCATTGTCATACATAGTGAACTCAGTGCAGCCTTCCTTATTTACGTCCGAACGCCAACTCAGTATTGGCCGAAGCTGAACATGTGAGCATGTTCAGTTGCTTCATAACATTAAGATTGAACCACTGTAGTCACGTTGACTATTTTAACAATGTTTTTAACTACTTTTCTGGACGTCAAAAGGTGCAATGACATTGCTGCCTATATGTGGATCAGATACCCTCGGATTTCATCAAAAATATCTTAATTTGTGTTCCAAAGATGAGCGAAGGTCTTACGGGTGTGGAACGACATGAGGGTGAGTACTTAATGACAGAAATTTCACTTTTGGGTGAACTAACCCTTTAACTAAAACATAGTTTTTGCTCTTTCATTAAAGGAGGGCTTATTTGCACTGTTAAACAGTTTGATTATCATGCTAAACATGGGTTGACATAAACGGGGGCGGAATTCCTTGTACGGGCACTTTTCCCGGAAGGGCGCGCGCGCACACGTCGACCAGAGAGCGCAAGAGCACGCCCATCAACGCGCGTTCGGCTTTACGGAAGTCGTCGGCAGCTCTGCACAGGTCACAGGACTTCACAAAATCAACAATGTCACCAAAGAAGTGTGTTTTTGCTTGTGAGGGAAAGATGACCTTGCTTCTCAAAGAACCCAGCGTTAAGTGGAGCTGAGAGTTTTGTGCTCATGCTTTACATTGATGCGCTCTCGATATTTG
Organism: Ctenopharyngodon idella; assembly: GCF_019924925.1. Taxonomy (NCBI): domain Eukaryota; kingdom Metazoa; phylum Chordata; class Actinopteri; order Cypriniformes; family Xenocyprididae; genus Ctenopharyngodon; species Ctenopharyngodon idella. The sequence goes on along the minus strand of NC_067233.1, from coordinate 14,674,878 downwards.
TCATTAAAATAACCATAGAAACTGATAATTGGAATCACGTTTTTATTGGTTAAAATTAATGGAGAATATCTTGTGTTTTTCCATGGCTGTTCGAGCTCTCGGGATCGGCGCTTATGGTTTCATAAACAAGGCCCAGTTCTACGCTGGATTTACAGAACGTTTGAAACTGAAAGATGGAGCGGTCACAGCGACAATGATCGCGGTCATGAGTTGGAACCGCAGGTGGTGAGTAAAACTGCTTCAGATGTCTGTTTTGTTGGCAGTAGGCGCCTAAGTGCATATAATGTAAACAACACGAACGTAGTGAATTCATAAATTCATTATTCATCATTCACTATACGCTATATTCATTATAGTGATTCAAAAGTTATCCATGGATAACGCGATGGTGTATTGCGTGTGTTTAAATATATTTGTTTAGCTCACCATTGATAGCTTGCAGCCGATCTCTACGCAAACGCTGCGTGTGCTCGTGATAGCTCGTTACTCTAGCTCCGCTCACAACGACACGCCTCCAGGCACTCGGCTGTTTTCGGAAAGACTCGGTAGAGCGTATGTGTCTTTCATAAATATGATAAAACTAAAGACTTTTCGGCGATATGAAGGATGCTATACTACTCTATAGGTACTTAAGATTAACATGAGATTGGCAGAAACTGTGTGTGATAGCCCCCCCTTTAACATAAATATATCAAAGGCAAATATCACATTAGGACAAAAATACAATTTTTAAGATTAATATTTTGCTGGCAAACAGTTGCTGTATTTACCGTTATTTCATTTCAGTGCAACAATAAATTAATGTTTTTATAGGCTATTTATAAATATTTTTCATTTATGCATTTCACAGACCCCAAAGCAACATTGCATTGTATACATTTTATCAGTTCATGCATTCCCTTGGAATTGAAACCATGACCTTGGCATTGCTAAAGCCATACTGTTTAAGCTAATTAAAAGATATAGTCTCATCTCATTATTCATTGCATATAGGCCTATTCAAAAGCCATTTACTATCATTAAAAGTTTATGTATATGCTGCAGCATGGAAAATAAGTTCATTCACTGCACAAAGTGTAACTTAATTATTCTAAAAAACATGGAAAGAATGAACATGCAGTTTTCATTGTCTTTTAAAATAAAGCTTTTATGTAAGTGACATTAAGTTGCATTTACAGACATGTCTACTACTGTTACGTCGACCTGAAAATGTAAACTGAATGAAGTAAAGAGTAAATAAAGAAACTGCAGGCTTAAAGACAGAGAAGAAGAAATGGAAAGCGACAATAAGGCCTCACCCTGAGCATGTTAATGTTCAGTGCTGGCGGCCAGGAAGTAGAGGAAGGACATTAACACTGTGGTAATGACTGCTCCCCCAGAGCCTTGAATAATGCCTGATGCTGCAAGAAGGGCCAGGCAGGATTACCTTCTGCCACTGACACACTGCCCTTGCAGCCGCCGTGTTGCAATTGGGCTGGAAAATGGCTCATCTCACACCCTGCCATCCAATTTCCTCTTGCAATGATAGAGAGGTGTAGTCGCCTTATCCACTGCCCTTCAGATGCTCTTCTGCATGTGCAAGCTGACTGGCACATTTGAACACACTCAGGATGGTGGAGTGTGCTGTGCACGCTAGTCCTGTCAGATGTGGAGAATCACGTTTGCAACGTCTGTGAATGCTGACATAAATCCATCACGAGTCGGTCTGCTCTTCTGATAGAGTGCAAACAAACAGTGTATCCTTGAGAATCTCCTGATTTGACCTCAGAGCTGTTGATTTTCAATGGTACCAATTCGATAGAAATTTCCAGTGATCTGCAGTCTTCTAGGGGCTGTCATGGTGGATGCTCTCGAGGCTTGTTGGAAATCATTGAAATGTACAGCATGTATAATCTTAGCTACTCTGGGCATTGCTTGGTGATTGATCTTGAGTGCAAAGAACTGGCCTTTGCAGCTTTGAACCTGAAAAGCAGCCTGCTCCTCTCTGATGTCCTCGCTGATTGCTGATGATACTCGTTGCATGATTATTATGCAAAATGTTTGTGAAGGGATAGAGCAGTTGATGCAGCAGAAAAAGTCGCTTCATTTGGGTCAAATCAGGAATCTCATACAGGCTACCGGAGCAGCAATGTCTTAGATTTGAACAGTTCACCGTGGAGGCCTTCAGATCACTGACTGTTCTGTTTTTTTTGTGGTTTGTACACATTTGCTGGCTCATCTGTGGCTGGAGGCTCTGAGATAATAAGCATTTCAGAGTTTTTTTTTCTGTCTGCTGGTAAAATATGAGGAGGAGCTTTTTTCCAAACACGTCCTCAAGAGTGTTCTGGATCACAGTGCTATCAGAGGTTGTTTTGTTTGTCTTCTTGTTTGTCTCATAGCCTTTATGTCTTGTTTTACGTGTCAGAACACCTTTGGCTTCTCAGTCTGATGACAGAAGTAATGACTGCACACCTATCATCTCCTCTTCAAGCTGTCATCTCACAAAAAAAGCATTGCTACAAGCTGTCAATCAAGTGACTGATTCGGTTCATATTGAATCTCTCCAAAATACTAGGGGGGAAAAACATTTTAAGGGGATTTTGTTAAAAATATACAGTCCAAATATTATTAACTATGATATTAGTAAAAATTGTAAGATGGTTCTTAGAGAAAATCATCCGAGTTCTCAGTCTCCATTCTGTTCATTCACCTGCAGATTGGCACTATTTTGACAAATCTAAGTGTGTGAAAGCAGATTACATTTCAGGGCCCTATAAAAAAGTCATTATATGTACTGAACTAAACCTTATGTGGTGCTTCAAGAGCTTGACAGACATAGTGTCTACGAACTGTTGCTGTAAAAGTTGCAAAAATCATTCAAAATCGCCCTTTTGTGTTTCACAGAAAAAAATAACAGCATACAGGTTTGGAACAACATGAAGGTGAGTAAATAATGACAGTATTATAATTTCTAGGTGAACTATCACTTTAATGCTTGAGCAACAAATGGCTTGCCAAGATCTCATTGTAATTCATGTGTGACAATCTGCATTGCCAAAGCAGATACTATCTAATGCTTTTGATTCTAATGCAAATTCACATCACATTGATTCATTTTAAGGGATTTTCACGTTCCTGTCATGATTGCCTGAGGAATTATGACAAAAGATTTATAGCGCTGGCCGTTCAGTAATTCCTGATGCAACCACCTATTCCTCAGTTGTTGCTTGATAGAATCAATTTAATTAGTCTCACTGTTTAGCTAAAAAAGAAAAAAGTCATGACCAGTCCCCATTCATATCTCCAATTAAAGATCTACAAGCAGTACAGAAATTCCTTGGACTTGGCATCGTCTCTACTTCTTCCCTTCTTCTTACTGTCCTCCTTTCTCTCTTTCTCTCTCTTCTTGTCTCTGTCTCTCACAGAAGTCTGTCCAACTCTTCCGGGGAAACCAAGGCATGTGAAACCATGTGGTGCTGCAGCATCAAAGGCAAAGCTGTCAAAAGACTGGGAAAGGAAAGCAGGAAGTAAAGGAGGATGGAGAGAGTGGCTGGGGGCTAGTTTTGGCAAGGGGATGGGAGTATAAACTAGATGTTAAAAAATGTCCTTTATGAATTGATAGCAAGAATAAATCTAAATAAATCTATTAGACTGGTAATTTTGCAAACACAAGCAGACAAAATCATGCCATTTTTATGTCGTGATTAACAGGATTAGATGATCAAGCTCCCCCCAAACCTTCATTTAGATCTCTATCTGAAGAAAGATTTCAGGTAATCCTGCCTGATCGCTCAAAATTGCTCAGTTGCTAGTTGGCGTAGACATTTGGTTGGGCATCTGCCCAGAATGTGATTGATTAGCCAAAAGGGCTGTGCCCACAGGTTGCTTTAAAGCCACATTGATATAGTGTATATTCAGGCTGATTGTCCCATAATGGGAGTCAGAGGAATACTCTTCTCTAACTCTTCACTAAATCAAACTCTTCTAACTCACATTCGAGCCAAACAGCTGGTCTGGGGGACATTCTAGTGTGTGTCGCCTGGTCGTAAACCTTCCCTACGGAAAAGAAAATATTTAAACTTGTAATATTATTCAGTTAACTGTTATTATATGGTTCATTGGACCAAAAGTACGATCAGAATGCCCCCATGGTGTTCAATTGTAGTTTGTGTGAAATTATATTACAAGCACCTTTACATTGTATTCTCAGCAATCACTCCCTAGTCTATCACAATTCCATCACGCTCTTTACACACTCCTGTGACATATTGCTGTATCGACACTGAGCTAATACACTCCTCATCCTTTTATCCTACCACTTACAGATTGTACGCCTTCATAGCATAGAGCTGATAATCTACTGCCTGTAGCAAAACAGAATTTTTTTTTATTGAAAGATTTCAGGATTACTCACAGACGCAGTGCATTCAGACTCCTGGTGGGGGCAGTGTTGTCTTGTGCAGTTTGTCGCATCCACGTGTGGCTTTGTGGAGGTTTTGACAGGTCACTGCTCTCTCCAGATGCCCTTTATTTAAAATGCAGCAATGGGGCAGGGAGTGCGTGGGCTTGTTGTATGACAGAATCCGAGTGCAGCCGTAGTTCAACGCACACATACTCAGACAAACAGACACACGCACCAACTGTCAGCGGCACGGGGGGTCAAAGAGCTATTCACTTGTGCACCTATTATACATCTCTCTCTACACTCAATGCGTACCAGTGAAAGGAAGAGTGGAGGGGGTTGAGGCAGAGTTCAGGGTGGGTGTTTGTCATGTCTTTTGTTTAAGAAGCATTTTCAGGACCAGATCTGGTCAGAGATTTTAGGAAGCTCAAAGATCGAGCAGCTCTAGATGTCCAGGGAAGTGAAAAGTAATTTCAATTCGAATTTATTTGTTTTCTCTCACTTTTACATAGTACTATGATGGTATGAGAAGGTAATATTATGGTGCTTTGATTAATATACCATAATACTGAATGTTTCACGTACATCGGCATTTAGATGCAGCTCAAAAAGTAATGTGGCTGCACTGTGGTACAGTGATGGTAATAATATGGTACATTTAAACCATGGTATTATATGGTAGTCCAATGTAATTCCAAGAATAGCATGATACCAAAATAGCATGTTTAGTACCATGGTACATGGCAAAAACGAACAAAGTATACCATGCAGGGTTGCCAGGTTTTCAAATAGAATAGAATAAAACTGAATAGAATTGATAGAATAGAATAAAACTGAACAAAAAATTAACTGGTGAAGTTTTTCCAAAGTATTAAAATATGTAAAAAATATGTAAGTTATCAGCATTACAGACTCTAATAAAGTGCGACACTTGAAAAATTTATGAAAATTAATCAACTCCCCATGCACCCCTTAGATCAACCACCACCTGCAATGACCTCTACACACAGAAAGTACTCAAATATAATTACCCCTTTTCTTAAATGGGCAACATCCATTACTGTAACACCCAGGGTTGGGCAGAAATACATCAAAATGTATTTTAAAATAAAATACCAAATACCTTGATTTTAAGTGTATCAAAATAAACTACAAAATACAGCAGCCACACCATGTATCAAAATAAACTACTGTATTTTCGTTTTTTAAAAATACTAAAAAATACTTTTACAAGAGAGCATGAAATTTCTTCGCAAACCTTCCATCAATTGGCCTATTTGGTCTATCCCTTCACCATTACACTGACTCAGTTGATTAAGTAAACAATGTTTGATAGCACCAGCTTTTCTCTGCCTGAGTCATGCAATAAATCTAACATATGCAACCAGTTAAAGGCACAATATGTACAGTAGGATTTTTGGATTAAAATATCCAAAAACCACTCAAACAATGTTATATATTTTGTTGACTTGTGTACTTACATTATCCCAACTGTTTCCAAGAATGTTTAAATCCAGAGAAATATGCAATTTTAACCAGGACACGGGCCGTGTCCGTGTGTCACCTATCAATGACATCATACCCTCGTTTTCGGTTTTATTTTGTAGAAACCATGGAAACACCAAATATATTCCTCATCTGTCTAATAAAACATATCATATGTTTCATTAGACAGATGAGGAACTGTTTGGATCCATTCATCGACTGAAAACTAATCATGTTATATAGCTTCATTTAAATCTCGTTTTCTTGATTTAGCGCGAGTACCATGTTTTACCATGACTAATATCGATCTAGCTTACTGCAGTGTGCAACAAGTGTTTCATAGCAGCTGCCAAGCAAACGCACAGAGTAGCATTATAACAACTTTCAACACATAAATATATCTAATATGATAAACAGCGCTGCTTTACCCCACAAATGCTAGACCAAAAGCGGAAGCGGCGACTGTGGCATAATAAAAGTTCTGCTGCTCTCGTGACATGTCGCGCTCGTCTCTCATTAGCAATCTCTCCAGTGGTCTCATTCAGCTCCAACATCACTCGCCCTGCTCTGCTTTATACTACAGTAACGTTAATAATCTCATCCATGAACATGATTTCTGCCCGAGTCCCAGTCCCGATTCTTTTCCACTGGCTGTAGACGTGAAAACAACACATCCCTTGATTCCACAAAATCAAGGATAAGCAACTGAATAAGTGACCTCTAGCGGCGAAAAATTTACATATTGTGGATTTAACAGATCAACTATTCACACATCCCTGTGATCTCCCAGATGAAGGTTAGTTTTAAAGTAACCAACAGTTTAATTTTTAACAGTTTGCGAATGACTTATAATTGTTTCCTAATTTAGTTACTTGATGTTTGGTAACGAAGGGCCTACTTTGCATCAGCAACACTGACTCAATGACAAACAAGTCATTCATAAGAAGACAACTGATGGCTCCTGTATTCATAGAAACTAGTTTATAACTAATTAATCAATTGAATGTTAATCATAAATATAGGGGGCTGCTGCTCGGTATAATAGTTTTCAAGAACATTATGTAAAGTGGTAAACTATTTAGCCTAGGCTTTTAAAACGAACACCACAACTTAACATCTGTTCTGAACTCAACAAGTCTGGGCAAACCACTGAGTAAGCACCAATCAGAGGCCGCATTTTTATGATGTCATCATGTAGACTTCTTACAAAGTATTTTACAGTATTTTAAAACTACAAAAATACAAAACACTAAAGTATTTTAATACAAAATACAAAGCTATTTTCATCAGCCCTATCAAATACAAATTACAAAATACTATTTTGTATTTGAAATACGTATTTGAAATACATGTAACATAAATACTGCCCATCCCTGGTAACACCACAGACATGAAGTTGGGGGACACAACTTTTTCTTAAAATATAACAAAAGGTTTTTTTTAAAAAAACAATTTAATTAAATTTAATTAAATTGTACTGGTTAAATTAAATCTAAATCACAATATAACCATTTTATTTGTTTTAAAAATGTTATATTTTTGTAATTACATCCCAGGATACCTCTTAGAGGTATGGCAGGAACCTGCAGATTTTGTTACACACGATATCTCTCAAACTCGATAAAATATGCAACTTTTAACAGTGCATAAATTGTTTTCACCCTACAGAATATAAATATGCAAACATTTTATGATTTATTGGTTTTTAAAGTTTATTTTTACTGTTGCAAATCAGGGGAACATTTCAGGTAAGACTGTAACCCTTGTTCTGTGAGGGACTGGACTAGTTACACAAGTGCTTCAGACACGCTCACACCGAAGGTCGTCATCGACAGAAGCGAGTTCCCTCGAAAGGGAACACCATTTGTTTTATATAGTTTCTTTAAATTTAGCATAAGAGCATTTTATAAAAAGCACTGTGTAAACACATATATCAAAGAATATTAGTAATAGAAACCGAATAAAGCACTTTTCTATACTCACTTTCACTTATCTAAATAAAAATTTTCTAAAATGCCAAGTTTTAAAATCATTTTAATCTTAATGAATCATTTGCATGACATTCACTACGGTGGACAGATCTTTGAAGCCATATGCAAGGTGTGATCTTTGACCCTCACCAATATTTATTATCTTTGATTGGGAATGACTATATTCTTGGTTTGAAGTTAAAAAAGAGGGCAATATTTTCTTTCCTTTGTGATGTAATAATTGAAACATTGTTCAAGAACTTTTTCTGAAATGGTCACCGCAACTGAAGAAGTCATTCTACACCTACTGCTGTAACAATGTAACCTGTAGAAAGAGTCCCTACCACAATTAAAGGAGTGAAACTGTTGTATAAAAAAACTCATAAAATCAAAGTTATTAGAATATAAGCTTGACAGAAAGTCAGGATTTGATTAGTGTGAGATTACCTTGAAAGCCAAAGAATAAAATCAAATCTAAAAAAAATAACTGTTCCTATGCATTTGCTAGGTGTTCTGCATGGTTAAAATGACATTGCTATTGGTTCAAAGGTCACAGTATTATTAATGTCGATGAAAAGAATGTGGCTCTAACTGCCACGTTTCTTTGTGAAAGTATCATTAAAAATTCTGTTGGGTGAAACAGTGTTGACTATATGTTTTGACATCATTCATGTTTGTAATGATTGTGAAATTGCCTTGCATAACTGCTTTATTTTGAAAAACTACATGAATGAAATGCTTGAGAATTTGCACGTCTAAAAAAATTAAATCCTAAGTCAAGTTATATGCATAGAGAAATTGTTTTATACAAGGTCAAGATCAATGCTTTTGAACAGGATTCTGACATATGAAACATTCATACGTCAAAACTGACGTCACACACTTTGTGAAACCAGCATCACAGTGTGAATATTCTGTTCACTCATTTCTTGATTATAGAGGAGAAGCTCATGAAATGCTTGTGAAACTACCACCTGCCTGTGTGATTTACTGCCTGCAAGAGCTTCTAACACAACCTCAATTCAACCGGGCAATAAATCCAGTTCGAACTCATCACAGGTCCCATCAGATAACCATTAAGGAGTTAAATGAATCCCAGTCTCCCTCTATGCAAATCGTCACATAGATCTATCTCATTAACAGGTGTAGAATGTTATTCCAGCTTTCAGTGAGAATCATCTACCCACTGAAAATTCCAGCTATGATCCTCTGCCCATTTCCTGCCTGCTGTAGTTGTATAACATTTCTGCAAGTGATTATACTGATGGTGCCCCCTTCGGTTTCCACGTCTTGCATTTAAGCGTCTGTGACTACTGTTCCATATCAGCTTCTGCAGCCCAAATCATCCTCTCTAAACACAGGCACCATCTCTCTCCTCTTCTGGTGGTCGGATCAGCTCACTCCCTAAAACCTAATCCCTGTTGTGCTTGACAGAAATGCCAGCCTCAGATAGTGTTTTGCCTCCGAAAGCGCCCCTGCAAACCCCAAACATGGCTTTTATTTAGCCTTACAATTCCAACCAATCGTCCCCCTCTGAGCTGAATGGAGAGGGACAGGCTGACAGAAAGACTGAATGCAGGGCTCATAGAAACATGGAGATTAGAGCTTGTTCTCTTTAAACCGAAAGTTGTAATGTGCTACGCTTAGTTTGAATAGTCACACTGACTGAACACAGTCCTAAGAGCCGATCAATCAAGTGTTTTTTCTTATTCCCACTGTGTTGGTAATCAGCAGAGAAGGTGAGAAATAAGTGAGGGATAAATTATAAATAGACGCTGAAAGAAACACAGGGAGGTGGAAAAACTCATGATATTTTAGACTGAACCCAGCTGTGTTTATGCTGGTGATAGGTGGAGTGCTGGGATGTATCAAATGCCAAATTGCTCAGTCACATTCAAAGTGAGATGAACACTCCTATCAGTGACTCTCTCATGGTGGCCTCTATGTTGAGATCACATAATGAGCAAAGTTAGCATAAGAAAAATTAATAAAATGCACTCAGTGTAAACATATGTATCAAAGAACATTAGTAATAAAAACCGAATAAAGCGCTCAAATAAAGACTTACGCCGAAGGTCATCATCAACAGAAGCGAGTTCCCTCGAAAGGGAACACCATTTGTTTTTATATAGTTCCTTTAAATTTAGCATAAGAACATTTTATAAAAAGCACTGTGTAAACACATATATCAAAGAATAGTAGTAATAGAAACCGAATAAAGCACTTTTCTATACTCACTTCCACTTATCTAAATAAAAATTTTCTAAAATTATACATTTTAAAATAATTTCAATCTCAATGAATCATTTACACGACATTCACTATACAGTAGACAGATCTTTGAAGCCATATTCAGGGTGTGATGATCTTTGAACCTTAACAATATTTATTATCATTGTTTGAGAATGACTATATTGGTTTGAAGTTAAAAAGGTGTGCAATATTTTCTTTCCTTTGTGATGTAATAATTGAAACATAATTCAAATGCTGTTTCTGAAATGGCATCCTTTGCATGGTTAGGATTTTTAGTGACTCTTTCTGCAGGTTTCATCATTCACATGATTCAATGATTCACTCATTCAGCCGATTCTTTTGCTCACTGCAGAGCCATGGATGGAGCGTGAAGTCCAGCTCCTCCTCTCTGGAAGTAATTTGGGTGTAATGGGTGGAGCTAGAAGGTAAAACCACATCCTAACCCTACCCATAACTCTATCCCCCCATCCATTAGATCCACAGAGGTGGAGCTGGACTAGGTCAAGCTCAACCTATGACGTCCAGAGAAGTGGAGCTGGACGTCATTTGGCTCTGCATTGAGCACCACTTGGACCACTTGGAGAAACATTGGGTGCTTCTCAATCAACTCCCTAGCTTCCTAAGTCATGAACCAGTATATCATGTACACAAATTCAGGCACTGGTAAGGACATTAAGAACCACTACACACTGGTCACTGATGACTCTATTTCCGGCGACATGACAACGTCTTCGTACAACCCGAATTCTGGAAATGTTGGGACGTTTTTTTAAAGTTGAATAAAATGAAAACTAAGACTTTCAAATCACATGAGCCAATATTTTATTCACAATAGAACACAGATAACATAACAAATGTTTAAACGGAGAATTTTTACACTTTTATCCACTAAATGAGCTAATTTCAAATTTGATGCCTGCTACAGGTCTCAAAAAAGTTGGCATGGGGGCAACAAATGGCTGAAAATGCAAGAAATTTTAAAAAGATTCAGCTGGGAGAACATCTAGCAAGTAATTAAGTTAATTGATATCAGGTCTGTAACATGATAGCTATAGCTATAAAAGGGATGTCTTAGAGAGGAAGAGTCTCTCAGAAGTAAAGATGGGCAGAACTGTGAAAGAGTGCGTAAAAAGATTGTGGAATACTTTAAAAACAATGTTCCTCAACGTCAAATTGCAAAGGCTTTGCAAATCTCATCATCTACAGTGCATAATATCACCAAAAGATTCAGAGAAACTGGAGAAATCTCTGTGCGTAAGGGACAAGGCCGAAGACCTTTATTGGATGCCCGTGGTCTTTGGGCCCTCAGACGACACTGCATCACTCATCGGCATGATTGTGTCAATGACATTACTAAATGGACCCAGGAATACTTCCAGAAACCACTGTCGGTAAACACAATCTGCCGTGCCATCTGCAGATGCCAACTAAAGCTCTATCATGCAAAAAGGAAGCCATATGTGAACATGGTCCAGAAGTGCTGTCATGTCCTGTGGGCCAAGGCTCATTTAAAATGGACTGTTTCAAAGTGGAAAAGTGTTCTATGGTCAGGCGAGTCCAAATTTGACATTCTTGTTGGAAATCACGGACACCATGTCCTCCGGGCTAAAGAGGTGGGAGACCTTCCAGTGTGTTATCAGCGTTCAGTTCAAAAGCCAGCATCTCTGATGGTATGGGGGTGCATAAGTGCATACGGTATGGGCAGCTTGCATGTTTTGGAAGGCACTATGAATGCTGAAAGGTATGTAAAGCTTTTAGAGCAACATATGCTCCCATCCAGACGACGTCTATTTCAGGGAAGGCCTTGTGTATTTCAGCAGGACAATGCAAAACCACATACTGCAGCTATTACAACAGCATGGCTTCGTCGTAGAAGAGTCCAGGTGCTGAATTGGCCCGACTGCAGTCCAGATCTTTCACCTATAGAGAAAAATACATCAAAGACGACTACAAACTCTTCAGCAGCTCCAGAAAATCATAACCTCGATGCCCAGACGTCTTCACACTGTTTTGAAAAGAAGAGGAGATGCTACACCATGGTAAACATGCCCCCGTCCCAACTATTTTGAGACCTGTAGTAGGCATCAAATTTGAAATTAGCTCCTTTTGTGCATAAAATTGTAAAATTTCTCAGTTTAAACATTTGTTATGTTATCTATGTTCTATTGTGAATAAAATATTGGCTCATGTGATTTGAAAGTCTTTTAGTTTTCATTTTATTCAAAGTTAAAAAACGTCCCAACATTTCCGGAATTCGGGTTGTACAACATCACTAATGGTATTTCCGAACAACAGCAGTACTGATATCTTTAATATTTTATTTTTTAAATGTTATTTAATGCACATTATGATGAATACATTGCTTGTTAGATATACAGTACATGCAACATTTCTGCCATAAATAAATTATAAATGTTAGCTAGATTGTTCATTACAATCATTTCATTACAATTGTTCATTACTGTCTAGCGATGTATGTTAATGCTGAAATAAATTAAATAATTGTTTATATTAAAAAAACATACATCGCTTGTCATTTTGTGTAGTGAATTGGCTCACGTGATTTGAGAATGTCCGTAACCAAACAGATCTCGCCCCCCATTTACTACCATATAGGAAAAAGAAATACTATGGTCGTCAATGGGGGGGGCGAGATTTGTTTGGTTACTGACATTCTTCCAAATATCTTCCTTTGTGTTCAGCAGGTTTGGAACTACTTGAGGGTGAGTAAATGATGACAGAATTTTCATTTTTGGGTGAACTACCCCTTTAAGGGACATAGTGAGTATCGATGCTCCCTGGTTTTCATGGTGCATTGTGGGACTTTTTAGGGAGAATATTCATAGGCAGTTTGTTAGTTTAGCTGTTAGTTTGTCACTATTTAAAATAACATTAGGAATGACTAGCTTAAAATAGTGAAATTGACTTGGCATATCAAATCAACTTCTGAAAACGAAAACCATTTTAATCGGTGTGGGAGACTCCAATTATCAAACCAGTGTTTAAAACAAAAACAAACAGCTGGTGCTCTTTGGTGTTTATGTTCTCGGTTTATAATCACCTCCAGGGTGGCAATGAATCAAACAGACAAAAGTACATCAAATTGAAATTGAATTAATGCTCCCACTCTATTTTTATTGCTGTTCAGAGGACTATTGGAGTTCTGTTGGCATAATCGTAAACATTTTTTTTTTTTTTTTTTTGTGTAATAATAACTCTGATTTCAAGAAATAATGCGTTAACATATTTAAAGATGCATACTGATACCAAAACAATCAAATAAATCTGAGTGCGCTACATAAAGTCCTGACAGGATTTTCACAACTCCATCTGTGCTGCTAAGGCTGTTGCATACGTAAGCTGCTGTAACTCATTTCTAATTGCAGAGTTTTGATGGATCCAGGAGACGCTCCGTCATGAACGCTGCTCTCACCTTCAGCCATGCATCTGTCTCGTCACCTCCCAGCATCCTCAAATTCATTTATTGCACAATATTAATGGAGAACTTCCAAGAGCTTGCTTAATTATTTAGTGACTTGGATCTCCAGAGAGGTGCTTGAAACTGTTCTTGAATTTTATTATGCATAGCCTGTTCTTCTTAAAGCAGCCTTCATGAGCCTTTATGGCCACCATTTCAGAGAGACGCCTTTAGACGAGGTGTCTGAAATACAAAGCTGGTGTCTGCTGAAGAATAGCAGTTTATAGTGCAGTCACGTAGCTCACATTTTGTTGAAGTGTGATTATATGATAATTTGATGTTTGCTTCATACATTTCCTCTCCATCACTCTTAGTGTATCCATCCTACTCAGCTAGATCCCTTTGAACAGACATAACCTTCTGACAACACACACATTCAATAAAATATCTTGGGAAAAAGGCAATATACTTTTGATTGTACGTTTCGTGCAGTCACAAACTTACTTTACAAAGGACCAATAAAGAGCGAAAGCAAGGTAATGAAATACACTTAGGAACAGTTGTTGTCACATTGGATATTTTATTGTTTTTGCGAGGTCGCTTATTGAGAGTTGTTCAGCAGGAGGTGTCCCGTGGGTTTTACCATTCAGCGGCTCTGCTATCCATTCTCAAACAGCCCGACCAATCACACGACTATCACACAACCCAGCTACACAAAATCCACAGCAGTATTGAATTCCCCTGTGAGACAATTATGATTAACTGCCCGGACACAGTCAAATTGATACAACAGTAAGACCCAAAGGCAATTTGATCTGATTAGTTAAAAATGCTGTTCCAAATGTGCATGTTGTTATGTTTTTTTTCTGTGGAACAAATGTTTAAAAGGATCTTTGTTATAGTGATGACATCTCTCAAACTCCAAAAAGGAAAAGAAAGAAAGAAAGAAAGAAAGAAAGAAAGAAAGAAAGAAAAGAAAGAAAAAGCCATATGACTCATGCACTATATTCTACTTGGAATATAGAGTACAAGTCATATGGGAATGTTTCTTTTCTTTTCTTTTCTTTTCTTTTCTTTTCTTTTCTTTTCTTTTCAAATGAAGGTCACCTTACAACTGTCTTGGAAACTTTTTACCACGCAGTCATCCATTGTTTTTGCTACTAAACATTCCACATCCGTTTATGTATAGATTATATTGTTTTACCTTTGTTCCAGACCCAGACCCTTTCACACTTAAAATATGAAAGTCCATCATAAAAATATGAATTATTTAAAACTACAATAATCTAAAGAAAGGCTGAAATGTACAAAAACCATTTTAATATCTATTGTTCATAAAGGTACTATATATATATAATATATATATATATATATATATAATACTGTATGGTTTTATTTTGGGTCATTTCCAGTTGAACTAATTTTGTCAAAACGTTTGAACATTTTTTAAATAATTTTATTGTGCATGCATACATCAGTGTTATTTTAGCATCATTGAGATAATATTATAGTTTTATTAATATTTTGAATTAGTTTTTATTTTTATATTTCCATTTTAAAGTTTTTTTTTTTAGTAATTTTGTTACAGTATGTGGTTTTGTCATGTTTTATACATTTTATAAAAAATATTTCTAAATAGATTTTATTTTAGTTTGAAATAAAATAAGTTTATATTTTATTTTATTTCAGTTAACATTTATTTTAGTTAAATATATAGGATACATAAAATGCTTACTGTGAGGAGATGGCCATTTTATTCCAAAAACTATTTTAATTTAATTTCCATCACATAATGTAATGAAATACATAATTTGAGATGTGGTGGAAATTACAGAATTTATTACTTTCAAAAAACACTTATGTCTTTTTTTTTGTTGTTACTTTTGGAGCTCAACTAATACAAAAGAACACATTTTTATTCACAAAAATGTCACAATTTATTCACAAAAATGTCCCTATTTGTACAAATTGCTGCACATTCATTTAATTCTGAATTTTGCACACATACATTAAAGGGGTGGTTCATTGCGATTTCACTTTTTTAACTTTAGTTAGTGTGTAATGTTGCTGTTAGAGCATAAATAACGTCTGCAAAGGTATGATACTCAATGTTCAATGCAAAGGGAGATATTTTCTTTTAAAGAATTCTCTGTTTAAGGACTACAACGAGCTTCTTTCCGGGTTGGTGATATCACAAACCCTAAAATTTACATGAACTCTGCCCCCGAGAACACTCAACCAAAGGGATGAGGCCATGTTATTGCAATACAGTAGCTACATAACACAAATGCAATAGCATGTCATAAAAGCAAGATGACAAGATAAGTTATAACCGTAATTATACCAAACTTTACCTGTTCTATCTTCATGCAGCATATCTGGCTCTGTAGGCATCTTACAACAGTTCCCACACGAGCGATTTATAGATTATCATGATAGAATATGCAATCAATAACTTTAAGATAGTTAACTCCACATCAGCTACATAAATTCATTAACTAACCATTCAGAAGCATCCTGTTGCATTCTACATGTTATCACTTCTTCTTGAGTCTCTCCATCATTGTCCAACTCCGGTTTGAACATAAAAGGCTGAACAGTTTCTGACATTTTCAGTGAGTCTGGGGTAATCGGCACTGCTAACATGAGCTCTTGAAACTCCGCCCCTCTTCGGATAGGCACAGAGCACATTTAGGCCATGCCCACACCGGGGGGAAAACAATCCAACCGTCTCCATTGACTTTGTATTGCGTGAGGCTGCCTCCTTGTAATTTCTGACTTATAACAAAAAACAGAACAATGCCTTAAAGCTGCTGTGTGCAAGCTAAAAAAACCCAGAACTAAGTTTTTATAAGCTACCGAACCGTAAAAGCCATCCTTTAAGGAGACAAAAGTGGATATAGGCAATAAGACGTGAGGCATCAGCAGGAAGAATGGGTAAATTTTGGGATCCTGACACTCAGTATGCCTCAGTAAGACTACGTGTGCAGTAAACATTTTGTCACTGTTAAGTCAAATATCTAAATGTCAGTTTTATATATTATATTTCCTGTCGCTGATTACGTTACCCTCCAATAGGCGTAGTTCTCATAGTAATATGACATGTCGCGCTCTGTCTCAATCGCCTTTATCCACTTTTTAGTCCTTAAACGCTCGTTTTTTGGGTCGACAGCTTATAAAAACTTCTGGGTTTTTTTTAGCTTGTTTTCTGTACACCTTGTCACATAGCAGCTTTTAGATATTGTTCTGTTTTTTGTTATAAGTCAGAAATGACAAGGAGGCAGCCTCACGCAATAAAAAGTCAAAGGAGACGGTTGGATTGGTTTCCCCCCTGTGGGCGTGGTTTTCAGATTATGACGCGTGTCACTCTGTCTCGGAGCAGCTCATTTGCATTTAAAGGGACACGCACAAGAACGGAGCGTTATTGCTCACCCTCAAAAAGTGACAAATTTAACATGCTATAAAAAATTATCTGTGGGGTATTTAGAGCTAAAACTTCACATACACATTCTGGGGACATCAGAGACTTATTTTACATCTTGTAAAAGTGGCATTATAAGACCCTTTAAAAGGCATTTGTTTGTGAATCGTAGAACATATCTGCAACATTTATCAAGTTCATGTATAATTGTGTGTGCATTTATTAATCATTTTGATACTAAAATCATCCCATACTCACCAAATGTTGTGTTGAAAAGAGCAGTGTCAAGGTTTTTGACACTGTGTCAAAACTCTTCCTTGTGTGTTCCAGTGAAAAAATAACAGCATGCAGGTTTATAATGTCATAAGGGTGAGAAAATAATGACAATTTTTTTATTCTTTCCTCTAATGATTCCCTTCACTCATACAATCCTTTGTACAACGTGTGGACAGTAATACAATCTGAGGCTTCTTAGAATAGCAAACATGGCTCCAGCCCATAAACCCAATTATCTGGCAGAGGATTGTTTTAGAAGCTGTCACTGCAGGATTTTAAATAGGGGTGAGGCTTATTCAAAGTTGCGGTACGCCCATCAAATCTACCTGTAATATTCTTAACCTGTAATGATAAAGCTCAATCACTAGTTCTGAAATTACAATTGAAATGAGAACACTGGAGGAACAATGCAGGTGGGGTGTTCCTCCATGTGGTGCAGTGATGGGTAATGCTGGGGTGAAGGAGAAGAGACAGGTGCCTCAATGGGAGCTAGGCATGGGCATTCAGGCCTGCAGGAATGCAGGATAATAGCAGATGATTGGAGAGGTGAAATTCCCCCCCCATTGGCAGAGCCGTCATGTAATTACAGCGGCGACCCCTCAGCCTCTCCTCCCTGACTCCCCTCAGACACCACGTCTAGGCTGCAGTGAATGAGTCTCTATTATGTCCTTTATTTATCCATCTCTGTTTCTTTCTTGCTTTCTTTTTCTCACCTTCCTACTGACAAACAAAACATTTATACATACAATGACAGACTTCCTAATGGTGTGCTATGAAAATGCTTGTTTGTTCTTCTCTGTTGCATTTGCAGGCCATTTTAGTACTCAAATATAGTCCCTGAAACCTTCAAAGTATCCAGTTATCCTATTTAAATTCATTAATATGAAGTGTTTAAACATGAGGAATAATAATTATATCCAAAGCTTTGATACTCTCTAAAAACATTTGATACACGGTTAATAATGTGCTAAAATCTAAATTAACTGGTCTTATTGAAGTCAAAATTATTATTGAATCAGCCCACAACTACATAGTTACGCCAAGAATAACTCATTAAATGCACTTTGCACCTGACTTTGAAACCTTGCAAGATGATCAGCTGACCAGAATCTATATGAAAGAAGTAGTAATCAAACTTTAATTCCCCATTCATTCTGAATGAAGTTGGCCTGGGAAATATTGAATTGTTTTGTTGACTCACCCTTTGCAAGTCAGTTTATTGTCTTTTTTCTCAAGCACAGCAGGGAAAGAAAGCAAATAAAGTGTCTCTTAAAGCGAGAGTGAGCTAAAGCTGAATAGTATGTCCAGGCAATAAATAGCCCACAGTTATTGATATTTATGCAGATGACTCAAAAGTCGTTGCTCAGGATAATAAATGTGCCGAACCGTTTAACACTTACAGCTTGAGGTCAGCACATCTGGCCTTTAAATACCAGTTCAACACATGCTCTTGGTTACCCTCTTAGCATGTAAGTCATGCAATAACATGAAATGCATGACTAACATCAGTCTGCACTTCCTTGCGGTATGGGGCTCTCTATGGCATGCAGTCATATGGCAGTCTTCCTCCCTGATGATAGGACATGTTTGATACAGTGGTTACCATGACTCACCCAACCACTAAGTGATGTGTCCAGTCTCTGGCTTACCACAGACTTGTTGGACCGATAAGGTTGTACCAGACTAGACTGAACCAGAAACCCCATAACATGCTGTAAATCAGGCTATTCAACTACTTTCTTTTGAGTTCCAGCTTAACACTGAGAATTTAAATGGTGCTAAAATCTTTATGCTTCCTTGCATCTTTCTTGCTTGCTTTTTCTCACTTTCCTCCTGACAAACAAAACATTTACACATAAATAAGCGCTATGTGCAATGCTTGTTCTTCTCTGTCGCATTTGTAGGACTTTAGCACTCAAATATATGCTCTGAAACCATCAAAGTATTCAGTTATCTTATTCAAATTCATTAATATGAAATGTTTAAACATGAGAAATTTGAATTTATTTATGTCCTAAGTGTTTGATACATTTGATACACTGCTAAAAATGTGCTAAAATACAATTTAAATCTAAAATCAAACAAGTTTTTGATTATGTTTTTTAAATAAGTAATACAAGACCATTAAAGGGATAGTTCACGCAAAAATGAACATTCTGTCATCAAGTTGTTCCAAACCTGTATGAATTTCTCTCTTCTGCTGAACGTTGGTAACCAAACAGTTGATGGGCCCCACTGACTTCCATAGTACGGGAAAAAAATACTATGGACGTCAATGGGGAACATCAATCTCTTCTTTTGTGTTCAGCAGAAGAAAGAAATTCATACAGGTTTGAAACAACTTGAGGGTGAGTAAATGATCACAGAATTTTCATTTCTTGGGTGAACTATCCCCTTAAACAAAAAAGAATTGAGCATTTTAGTAATTTAAATCTATTGTTATTTTTAAATTAGGAGAATAGAGGGCGAGTATGTAAAATATTTAATATGAATAAAATAGCCATGTTATATAGAACTGTCCATTTTACATAATACTTTTATAGACTTTATGTAGCCCTGCCCCTTTTCAGCGCTGTGTTCTGTCTTTCTCTTTGTATTTTCACAGCATGAAGGTAAGATCTTACGGATTTATGAATGAGCCACTCATTTTAAAATCTTCCTTGTCTACTGACATTTGTTTCCACTTCAAACATTACAATGCCTATAATAACTTTAGTTAGTTATTATACAATAAGTAAACCCACTTCACTAGCTAATTGCTCTTCGACAGCGACGCCATATTCAGAGCTACCACATAAACATTAAGTTAAATATATTGTGAAGTTAAAACGCAATATTTTTAAAGATGGCTGTGTAGTTGTTTTTCTGGCTCATGAGGTCTATAATTGAAAAAAATAAAATATCTTTACATCCCACCTCTTCCAGAAGGTATGGGAGTCTCCCGCAGATACCCACAATTAAAGACTGATAGCGGCTCCGTGACACCTGCAAATTATATACAATATCCGAGAAATCGAGCGAGAGAGAGAAAGCCTGCTTCCACTTGGTATTAAGATGCGTTTTCAGTGAACAAGTGGTCAGCCAAGATGCATCACCTGGTATTACCTTGCATTTCAAATGCGTCTTCTGTGACCACTTGCGTTCGGATTTTGTGGAGACCTTCACCTCTTTTTTTGTCATACTCACCTACATTACTTTCACTTTTGGTGCACGAATAGGATACTATAAAGAAAATGAAGCTGACGTCACGCTGTGTTGAGTTCTGGGTAACCGCTTTGTTTATACGCCATACTGGGAGGATCGCGCTGCCTTTCTGCTAGTGAGTTTAGGGTAATTGTGAAAAATGTGCCATTGTAGGTCATTCATGCTGCAGCAAGAATTGGCATAACTGAACATAAAAAAAAAAAAAAAACTGGACAATGTAATACGTTTTTTTTTTTTTTTTCTCGACTTTTCTACGTGTAAAAACACCAAGGCAGCAGGTTGAGGAGGTGACGAGAAGCCGCAGGATAGAAAATGATTAAACCCACAGCCTATCACTCAATAAAGTAATCACATTGCTAAGTGTTTGTGAAAGTTTTGTATTTTGTTTGGTTTAATAATGAACATTACATTTGCGAGTATGACTCTCACTCGGCTTGTGAATTAGCTGAACTTGCACGCAGCCAACTGCAAAATTGTTCACAAGCTTATAGGGATTTGATTTTGGTAACACAACAAATGATCATGCAATAAAATAGCATAAAATAGCTGAACTTCAAGTCAAAAACTAAACAAAAGGTAAGCAGGTATCGGTATTAATTTCAGTATAAGTAACAGAGTGTAATGATGGGTCGGCAGAGCGGGGATCCATTCGCAAGCTTTATTAAGAACAGTATTTACACAGGTAGACAGGGGCAACGGCAGGAACATAAACAAGGACAGGCAATGGTCGAGGCAGGCGGCAGACAAACAGAATCAGGGTACAGGCAAGGATCAGGGCAGGCAGCAAACAATCACAGTCCAGGAAACAGGCAAAGATCAGGGCAGGCAGCAGAGAATCACGAAGAATAAACAATCCAACCGGAAACCAGGAAACAGTCCACAAGAAAACGCTCAGTAATGATCACAACAGCAAATCAAGACTTCGCAATGAGGTGGTGTGTGTGTGAGTCCTTTATAGTCCAGGTAGTGTGCTAAGCTGTATGTGGCAGCTGGTGATTGGTGTGGAGTGTGCATGTGATTGGCAAGGAGGATTATGGGAAATGGAGTCCAGGAACTGACAGGAACAGACAGTGATCGTGACACAGAGAGCGATCACCGCCCTGCATAATGGCAGCACCGCCCCAGCATGCAACGTAGCGTGACGCAGCTTCACATTCTCTATTGAATGAACGTACCCATGTTAGGTGGCTTACACGAATGAATATAATAATATAATTTTTTTAATATTATGGTGGTCATATCCCAGAAATGACTTTTTGCAGGGTGCCATTTGGTGAGAAAAATCTTTGTGTTGAAAGTATTTTGAACTTGGACACAAATGTAACCAGTGAAATTCTCAAATACAATCATTGTCAAAGGCAGAATGAACTTGATTTGATGATGTTCAGGCTTGGGAATGCTGACTCACAGCTGTATGTAGAAACAGGATGTTTGTGCACCTGCAAGTTCAGTGGCACCTTATAAAAATAATGGCCTGCAGGCCTCCAGTTGAAGAGCATTGTTCTAAATAGTCATTTGCTCTATTAATTTTAGAACTCAGTTGTCAACAGTTGTCAACAAAATCAACAAAACGTGTTTTTCTGTGATGCTGTGTTTTCTTTTGCTCTAATCAGTAGCTAGATGTGGAGTGTCTGAGGGGCTGGCTTCCTCTTCCTCTGCTTTGATCATTCAGCTGTATTATACTGCATTATCATGCACCTGTAACTGTCGCTCAGCCTTCAAAAGGCATTATATTCAGGGCGGTATTGGAGGTGACTCAATATTTAAATAATACTGAGTTGTCAGTTTATATGCACTCAGATGCACCTAGTAGGGATTTGCCATCACTCTGGCTGTGTCTGAAATCGCCTCCTATACCCTTAAATAAGGCACTATTTAAGGGAATAGCCATTTTTAGTGGTGTCCGAAACCATAGTGGACGTTATTGAGTGCACTCATTCAATCCCACAATGCACTGCAATAATGAGTGAACAACTGATGCACTATCAACAGCTAGAGAATACCCATAATGCACTGTGAGAGTCGCGCGTCGAATGAATTCCCGCGTCTGACCAGAAGACCAGCTTTTCCAAAGTGCTGATCCAATGTGGCTATTATTAAATTGTTTAATTAAGGTTTTTTACATAATTGCCATGACAGAGTTCAATATAAATCTTTTCATTACTAGTGGAGCTGTCAGTTTGTTCCGTTTCAAATAATTATTAAACAGCAAGCGCAAACTATGCACCTTCCGTCGCACTCGGTGTCCAAATTCACTCACTTGTTTTCATTCACTCCTTCTACATCAGAAAGCTGGCTCAGTATTGGCCAACACTGTTCATGTGAGCAGGCCAATACTGAGTCAGCGTTCTGACGTAGAACACGGAATCTCTGCAATGTGTCTTCAACATAAACTGCGTAGAAGAATGACAGGGTAGAGAAGAAAGTGTTGAATAAAGTCATTATTTTAGTTTTGTATTTGCGCACAAAAGTATTGTCGTCGCTTCATAACATTAAGGTTAAACCACTGTTGTCACGTTGACTATTTTAACGACGTCTACTTTTCTGGACCTTGAATGTGGTAATGCCATTGCTTTCTATGGGAGATAAAAAAAAACTCTCGGATTTCATCAAAGATATCTTAATATGTTTTCTGAAGATAAACTAAGGTCTTATGGGTTTGGAACAATATGAGGGTGGATACTTAATGAAATTTAATTTTTGGGTGAACTGACCCTTTAAGTATGGGTTAACAGTCAGCTGGTCATTATTGCAACACATTATCCTGCTTATTAGAAGTCTTCTTACCAAATAAATAAATGAATGGACATGAAATATTGAATTATGTTGTAATTATTATATTAGAAGAACATGAAGTGAATAGACATAAAACTAGCAGCTTTGAGGGAAATCACTTCCCACAAAAAGTGGGTCTTGAGTGGGTCACAGAGTGTGTCCGTGTGTCAAAGAAACAACAACAACAAAAAAAACTTAATACTAACTAACTTTTCTAATTTATCAGATAGAATGCGCTTTTCCATTCTGTTGCACTACTTTTCCATTGTTTTTCTATGTAAATGGACTAGACAGACGTGTTTGACCATTGCGCTCACATTTTTGGCAGCGTCTCATATGAAACAGCGTTCTAAAAATTCGGTGCTTAATTTTTTCGATGAAGAAATGCATCTCTAGACCTTGGTTTTTCCCATCCTATTCAGTATCTGCAGTCAGGTGAGATATCAGGCCATATGGCTCATTATTCTAACGTTATTTCGTATATTGTCAGGGCCGTTCACACAGAATGCGCTTTTGTGGTTAAAATTATAGGCATGCAACGTTGTAATTAAGTTGTCAAATAGTAAGCCTAGACCAGTTCACACCAAGAAAGATTATTAAGAACTATATTAGCATCCACACAGCGCACGATAGTTCTGTTTATTCTAAGTTCATGCTACAGTTTTGTCATCTGGCGCTTTAAATGCTCAAGCTCTTTAAAGCAGAATGGATTCTGGCTGTCAATGTTTTTATCGTTGATCAGCTGGAAAAAATCGTTTTGAAAGTGATTCCAACAATATTGTTTCTCTGTGCCTTTATCGTTATAGTTGTGTATGGATGGAAGCTTGTTTCCGTCACGGAATAAAACAATTTAAAAGATAATTGCGACTTTTTATCTCACAATTCTGACAATTTTGATTTCTTTTCTCAGAATTGTGAGATTTTAATTCACAATTGCGAGAAAAAAAGTCAGAATCGTGAGGTAAAGTTTCAATTACCTTCTTTTTTTTTTTTATTCAGTGGTGAAAACAATCTTCCATAGTTGTGGTGTGGACTTTTCTTTTATCTTTAGAAGGATTTTTAGAACTACATCTTTATCATTATTATAGCTATTATTGCTCTTGGTGTGAATGGGCCTTAATTTATGAAATTATCAAAAAGTACAAATAAATTACGTAACTGTAACAGAAGTGCACTGAAGGCAAGCGTAGATGAACTTAAACGCAGTTTATTAAAACGTGAACCAAAATACAATAAACATAGACTTAGCTTGGCTTGACTTAGCATGAAGAAACATGAAACTCACCAACAATGATACAGTGAATAATACACGACAAACAAACATGGCAGACATGAGGGCTTAAATACTTAGACAAGGGGAACACATGACTATAACAACCAATGAACAACCAGAAACCATACCACAAGACATGAGAGTGAACCATTAGACTTGTTCGAGATGCATCGGCGCTGCGCAGACTAATTGGCGTATGACATCAAAGTACCGCAATAATTGTTTGGAGAGCAAACGACTCCTTATGCTTTTGAATTGCTCTCATGGTACTTTGATGTCATACACCGATCGGTCTGCGCAGTGCCGATGCATCTCGAACAAGCCTAATGAGAACTATGGACACATGACAAGACCAACCAATGAGAACATGACACATTCACTAATTGCACACATGGCAGGATACGTGAGGGTACAGGAAGCACATAACAAACAAACAAGCAACATGAATCAAACTACAAAATAAAAGACATGAAAGTATACACATGAAACAAAACCCAAAACAGACATTACAGTAACTGGTGTCGTGTGTTAGCTGGCAAGGATTTGCAGGCAGGTAATGTTCATTTTTTTCATCAGGATCAGTGTCCATATGTTTCGTTAACAATATTGTGTATTTACCGTGGTAATGTTCTTAACTATAACCCAACATACCACCAACTCAGTTTTTTTAATGACTGTGGCTTATGCCAACTTATTTTATTATATAAAAAAAAAACTAATTTGGGACTGCTATTTAATAGACTTGCCTTACAATACTGGATTAATACTGGTTGGTGATATTTTTACAATTTATGTATATGTTAACCCTTTAAGCCCTGAAGGCATTTTTAGAGTTGTTTTTTTTCTGAGTGACATACGCAAAAGTAAAGACTCATAACTCCAAAACTATAGCAAGGAGAGTCAAAAGTATATTGTTTGATAGAAAAGTGGGATGGTTGTGTGTATGTTAACCATTTTTGAAAAAATAAATTTGCTTGGTTTAAATTCCTAAAAATTTGGTTCTCGGCATAATGACCATGGGAAAATGTGGGTCCCATGGCCAAACCTGTTGAGAACCACTTTAGTGGTTGTACATAAGTATTTGACTGCAGAATGCAGCAGTGAACCAATCTGAATCAAGTTAATGCCATAGAATTAAATTAATCATAATAGTTAACTGAAGTCCTAAACAGTATCATTATCACTAATGTGACTGAGAAAAGTATTGTTTCTGCTGGGCTATATTTTCCAGGCCTAGCACAGAGAGTAAAATAAAGGGTGATCAAGCGCAAAATGGAAAATGTGAGTGCCTTGGCTAAACTGCCAATGCCATATTTCACAGCACAAGATTATGTCTCATCATGTTAAACTTTGGCATTTAAATTTTCTTCCCCCATATCTAACTCTATTTTCATTGGCCTTGCAAGATAGTACTAAGCATTTCCTAGTTGGTGACATTTAATATAAGAATATAAGATTAACATTTTCCTACAAATATACTGTATAGTCTTATATAAGTAAACGTAAATGCATTTGCAATTATGAGTCATAATTATTCAAATTAATTTCATGTTACTGAGAATTCCTCCTGTGTAGAGTTTTTTCAGTGCAGCTTTTGGTTTGTTTGTAACGTTGATGGGATTTTTTTATTTAAAATAGCTTGAAATTTTAAACAATACTCAATTTTGGGTCTCATATTTTAGCATTTTTTGAAGACAAAATTAATAGTGCCTTATTTTCTTGAATACAATACTAGTAGATCTAAGGCTGCTTAAAACTCACAACCAGAGGGCTGGGGGGCTTTTTTTAACAAGTCACTTACAAACAATAATGCAGTCTCCTCTCTTCCTGCCACTGATGACTAATGCACATGAGCAGTGCCCTAAACTAAAAATAAATTAAAGTATAACAACTTCTTTCCCCCAAATTCACAATAATGACGCTGACAAAAAGACTCTGCTCTCATGAATTTTTAGCATAAAGGAGCTCACTGATTTCTTGTTATGAAACCTGCAATGAAATGATTTTGGTTCTGAAACCATTTCTGATTAATGTCAGTGGTATCTCTCTCCAATGCGGTCATTATTCACTAGCTTTGCAGTGAAGTCTTGAAATTGTCTTGCTTTGAAATGCCTCTTTCATTCGGCCAGGAAAAAAGAATTTTTCTCTGTGTTTTACAAAAAGTGCCGTATTATTTATTGAAGAAATCAAGTGTCTTTTAATTAAGCATTCTTAGTTTCCCAGTGGCAATGGTCTATTCAAAATGTGAATCATGTGCTCTTAGTCATCATTATTTAGCAATTGTCAAGATATATTCTTGTTTCTGTTTGTAGTGGGTCCACTTAGTGACTTCAAACGTGATTTTAATAAAAAAAACAGTTGGCAGTACATAGTGTTCTTATGCATTTTTAATGAGACATTTCAAAGGGTTTTTATTGAAGTTGGTTATTGTTTTAATTATATATAATTAATGTCTCCTTTCTGAGACTTCATGATTTAGTTTTAATGTGATGAATCTCTCATCTCATTCTTTTCCTGTAGTGGTCTGCTGTTATGTCATTGTATCCTATCCTTAGACATGGTAGACTAGATAGGCCAAATGAGTTGATATGTCTCTGTCAGTTACATAACAAAAGTTCATTAGCTATCTGTATATCGTTTCATGGCATTGGTTACACAGTTATTGTGTTACTCTTAAACATCTGAATGTTTAATGGACTCAGCTATGAAAGACGTCTATGTTAGCTTTTCCAATGAACCGTCTCATTTCATTTTTCTCAAGACATGTTTTTCCCCCCATGTTTTCTAGTCTTAAACAATAAAATGCATGTTTGTCAGACCTTAGCATGTGTGTCTTGGTGATATTTCAGTCAGGATAGAATATCTTTCAAAAGGGTGTTTTGGTTACCAGGCAACAAGTGCTTGAACCAATCAGGAGCTTAACGGTAAACACTGATAGTCTCATGCTTCAAGTTTTCTCTCTGTCATTCTTAGCTGATGTGTGTTACAGATGCATCTCTTTGTATTCTGGATTATAGATGCTGTCTTTGTCTTACTTTTTAAAGGAAGTTTTTGAACATGATAGGAATGAAAATATTAAAGGGTTAGTTCACCCAAAAATGAAAATTCTGTCATTTATTACTCACCCTCATGCCGTTCCACACCCGTAAGACCTTCGTTAATCTTCGGAACGCAAATTGAGATATTTTTGTTGAAATCCAATGGCTCCGTGAGGCCTACATATGACAATGACATTTCCTCTCTCAAGATCCATAAAGATACTAAAAACATATTTAAATCAGTTCATGTGAGTACAGTGGTTCAATATTAATATTATAAAGCGGCGAGAATATTTTTGGTGCGCCAAAAAAAAACAAAATAACGACTTATTTAGTGATGGCCGATTTCAAAACACTGCTTCAGGAAGCTTCAGAGCGTAATAAATCAGCGTGTCGAATCAGCAGTTCGGAGCGCCAAAGTCACATGATTTCATCAGTTTGGCGGTTTGACACACGATCCGAATCATGATTCAACACGCTGATGCATTATGCTCCGAATCTTCCTGAAGCCTCCATCACTAAATAAGTCGTTATTTTGTTTTTTTGGCGCACCAAAAATATTCTCGTCGCTTTATAATATTAGTATTGAACCACTGTACTCACATAAACTGATTTAAATATGTTTTTAGTACCTTTATGGATCTTGAGAGAGGAAATGTCATTGCTTCCTATGTAGGCCTCACTGAGCCATCGGATTTCAACAAAAATATCTCAATTTGTGTTCCGAAGATTAACGAAGGTCTTACGGGTGTGGAACAGCATGAGGGTGAGTAATAAATTACATTATTTTCATTTTTGGGTGAACTAACCCTTTAACTTTTATGTTGCCCTGACGTGCTCTCTGAATTATTGTAAATACAAGTTTCCTAAAATTACTAAAAAAATTGCACATGAACACCCTTCCTTTTCGGAACTTGAATGCGATGAGCTTGTAATCACAACTTCAGAAGTGGGAATTATCAAATTTCCAATAGCACGTGAAGGCAGCATTAGATATGTTGACAGTTTTGTTTTAGCTTACAAGGGCAGTAATGGTCCCGACACACAGGTTGCCATAAGTGAGATCTGACTTAAGGTTAAACTAAATAAATGAATAAAATAGTATATATATAAAAAAGTAACAATTAAAGATAAGCTATAAATATAAATGCCAATTCAAAACAGTAACAAAGGCGTAGCTTGATGACGCTGTGAATGAGCGTGGAATCATGGGAGGTGTCGTCTTCACCTCCACAGCTGATGGAAAGCAATGTGATGGGACTTAGGCAGAAATCATGATCATGGATGAGCTAATGTAATGTTTTATTAATGTTACTGTGGTATGAAGCAGGAAGGGGGCAGAGAGCCTGGGACATTTTACTTTGCTGTTTTGTTATGTTTATATGCCGCAGTCCGCTGTTGCTGCTGCCGCTCCTTTCTTTTGAATGTTTATGCATATATATTTAATGTTTGCCTTCTTCTTCTCTGAACTTGAACTTTGTTACAGTTACCTTTGATCACTTAAATTCACATTATTTTATTTTATTAAAACAGCCGCGAGTGCTGAATTATACAGGTCACTTTATTTGTCAAATTAAAATTGTGGGGTAATGTAGCTCTGTTATACTTGGTCAAAAAACCAATCATACTAAAATACTATGTGTTGAAAGTTATATTATATAGACACTTGTTGCACATTGCAGTAAGCTAAATTGATATTACAATATCAAAATAAAGAAAATGCTGTATTACTGTTAGAAATAAAGCTCTTTTGATTATGCTATGTTAGCCACTTGACAAAATAGTGTTGTCTGATTTACTTTTTGGGTACAAACATGTAACTCACGGTATATCAAGAAACCAAGAGATTCAAGACTAACCATGTTAAGCTATATAACAATGATTAGTTTTCTGTTGATAAAGATCTCCAAACAGTTGTTCACCTGTCTATTAGACAACACGTAATATATTAAAGCATCTTTGGTGTTTCCATGGTTTCTACGGAAATCAAGGGTCATACGTGATGTTTCACTGGTTAAAATAGCTTATTTCTCTGGATTTAAACATTGTTGGAAACATTTGGGTACACTGTAAAAAATGATTTTATGGTGAAGTAAATACTACAGAAAAAACAAATGTAATTTTTACATGAAAAAGTTAGTTCAGGCAAGAATTTAAAAAACTAAGTAAATTCTATATTAGAACTCAATTTAAGCATGTAGAAATTAAAGCGTAAACATCAACATTATAAAATTAAGTAAAACTACTCAACTTTTCTGATACTGGTGTTCCCATCATGCACGGGGCCTTGAATAATTAGGTTGATTTTTCACTGTTTTCCAGCTGTTTTTACACTGTTTTATCATTGCTTTTGTGGTTATGTTTAGTAACTTGCCATTTTATGACATTTGGAGTTCATTTTCTACTCAAAATGCCACATTCACACTCAAAAACGAGCCATCGAATGTTACCGTCATTGTATATTGTGTACCAAGTATTGAGGTCTCTGTGTTCAAGTGCCGCGTTACTTCTATTATGTAGATATGGTGTCTACACAATATCTATTGTATAATTTACTTAGATGTTTCTAAGTAAAGCATACACTTTAAAATCATGGTTTAATTCAGTGTTATATTGTTTGAGTAAAATGTATTGCAAAAGAAACTTTAACTATATTACTCAACCTTTTACTGGCCAGGTTAAAATTACTTATTTTCTTTGTGAATTTTACTTAACTTAGTTAAGTAGAGTTACTTAATTCCATGTTTGAAATTTACTTAAAAAGTATGCGTGCAAAAACTTGCGAAAGAAAAATTAAGTTTTTTTACAGTGTACAAGTACAAAAGTCAACAAAATATATAACATTGTTCTAGTCGTTTTTGGATGTTTCAATTCAAAAATCTTACATATTGTGCCTTTAACACAACGGTGTGATTTTTGTTAATGAGTGCTAAAAAACTCAAGTTCCAATCAAGGAAAATACACATTTTTAGAAATAAAACTCCCCACAAAATTGTATATCAATGCATTCATATTATCCGGGGTGCATTTTATTTTGTGATTTGATTAATTTGGTCTTTACTTTTTTTACAGGCATATGGCTAACCCTGTTTCTGTTGCTGACAAATAGTGGCTTAAGTGAGAGGTGAGCTCTACAGCACAGGGAACTGCATGGGGGAAAAAATGTGGTTACAATTGTGTTCCCCCAGGTCACAATTCATTTTCATTGAGAGAAGCGGGCAGGCGGGCGTGCGAGCACAGTGTTGTGAAGCTGGTGTGTACGAGTGAGAGAAAAGCGGGTGCCATCCAAGAGAATACCGCCACCCAAGGCGACTGCCTATTATATTGCCACCTCCACTGTTAACACAAAGACATGACCTTTAAAACATGGCATAAGGCATTCTCTAATTCATCAGAGACACTTTCGTAGTCACAAAGTGTGTTGCAGATGGCCAAATAAGCCTAATCAGATAGGTCAAACACATAACTAATGGCGCCAGAAAGAGTATTTACGTTAATCTCACTTACAACTGACTCATCTCTCCAACTCTCACCCCAATCATCGTTGAAACTCACCAGCTGAAAGAGCTTGTGAAAACAACTCTTCAACAACTCTTCCCTCCCCATCTCTATTGTTCTCCCAAAGCGAGTGTCACATCATATGATGTGATTCATTAGTTATAGAACATGGGCACTGCGAAATTCACAAAGTCTGATGAGCATGCAGTCCGCCCTTGTAGAAAATCATTATTCTTCTCTATAGGTGCTTTTCTATGCCTGTTTGTCCCTGCCTTCTGTAGATTGATTCTACAGACAGTGTGATAACAACAGCAGCAGCAGCAGCAACAACAACAACAGGAAAGCCTATTAATTAATAATCATTTATGCCAAGCTTCAGTTGAGTAACATGCTGCATCTCAGAGCTGATAGACTGGATACGCAGTGGAAGTGAACAGGTATTGTGCTAAGCTTTAATAAGTCTCATCAGGAGAAATCAGTTATTATTGTGGACTCAACAAACCATTGAAGCATTGGATGTGAAATTAAAATGGGTAAGCTAAAACTTTGCAAAGTGGAGTAGGAGAGAAAGGGGTGAGAGAGTGAATACAATGTTCTCTCATAAAACTCTAGATGGCGCAGGCTGATAGGTCCTTAACTCAATTTGCCTGCAATCACATCATTCGCACAACCTGCAAAGTTACTTATAGTCAGATTATAATGTCTGTTGGGAGACCATCAAAAAAAGTGTTTGCAGATATTAGCAGACAGTCTACTAATACTCTAATGACTGACATGTAGTTGCAAAGTTATTTATAGTTAGTAGAATGTGTAAGTGGACTACTGAAGTAAAGTGGTACCATACTGTTCCACAGTAGCTTTACAAACAATATTAAGTGTTAATTTTAACAGATGTAATTCAGCCAAGGTACTAATAATGACTAATTTGAGCAAATTAGTTAAATGTGTTGGAAGGTGGTGGGGATGGTGGCCAAGGGTTGATCTGTAAAGCTAGTAAAGCTCGAGATGGGCATCCCAAGGTATGTGTGGAGAAAAGGAATTGTAAAAAACGAGGTTAGTGCCTCTAATAAGGAAAAGATAAAAGTGGTGAGAACAGAAACAATAGCTCCCAGCATACAGAGCTAGTGCAGCAGAATTAAAAGCATGGCCTAATTTAACTGTATGCTTGGCTAAACAGATAAGTTTTCAGTCTCAACTTATTCTTATATTGGAGTCATTCTTATTTAGGAGTCATATAAGAATATGCTCTTCCTTCTCTGGTGGATTTAACTATTCTTGACACTATCCAATAACTAGCGTTTTGGGAGTGAGCATCTGTTCTTTTTGAATGTTGATCAAGCCATGCACCACTACTGATGCCAAAGCCCCATTTTTTGCATGTTGCTTAGTACATCCGATTTAATACTGCATGACAAATGCCAGATATTCTAAATATGACAATTTCTCTCTGGCTAATTTATTCTTCAGCAGAGATGATTATTATTTCTGGATTGAGTTGTTTTAGATAATTTTCCTGGATTAATTTTTAAGCCCTCATGTATCAATATTTGAATCCACAATCAGATGCAATTATTGGTTGATGAAGAGACAGAGGAAGGTGATGACGTCATATACTCTTAAAAAGAAATATGAAATACACTATCGCAAATATTTTGGGGTCAGATTTTTTTTTTGAAAGATACTGTTTTCACATTGATAATAAGATTTTTTTGAGCAACAAATCAGCATATTAGAGTGATTTCTGAAAGATCATGTGACACTGGAGTAATGGCTGCTGAAAATTCAGCTTTTCCTTCTTATGAAGGAATAAATTACATTTGAACATATTAAAATAGAAAATGGATATTTAGAGGTTCAAGCGCATAGGGGTTCCAAGGATCAGCATTCTCCCTTAAAAGTGACAAGGGAGACTAAATCGTACGCCATAGAGACTTGAAACTTTGAGGGCTGGTAGTACTTACACCGTCTACGACGTCACCAAAGCTCGCCCCAATCGGCCTGACGGGGGCGCTACAGCAGTGAAAAGTATGAAATCACCTAAAACTTTAGGCGATAAAATGCAAATTTTAAGTATTTTGGATTTTTTACTAGTCCTAGGTTTTTGGCTCGATCGGAACCAAACCAGTGCAGCAAGATTCTCTGGAGTCTAATTGACAATAATTATAAATAAAAATTGCATTTTTGATTCACGGTCTCGGGCCGCCAAAATGTTTGAAGTGGGCGGAGCCACTTTTACTAAAATGGCTATAACTCGTGACCGCAATGAGATATTTTCACCAAAATCGGCACACATATGTAAGAGTTCATTCTGTGGTTGTGTGAAAAAGGATGGAAACTGGCCACTTGGTGGAGCTATAACATGAGAAAACACAAAAATGGCTATAACTACAAACCCTAAGTCTGATTGACTTGAAAATTGGCATGCGGTGTCTTTGTCCAATAAGGTGCCAAGACTGCCTTTTAGGATATTCACATATCTCGAAAAACGTGGCAGGTGGTGGCCAATGAAGTTTGAGCAGCTATCAGACAAGGTTAATGGAAGCTGATTGGAATGAAACTCACTGGGCCTGTTTGACTCACGACCCTAGAGGCCTGTGAGAAATGTGAAAGAAATCAGCCACTAGGGGGTGCCTTCGCATTTTTCACGTGCTTAAAGGATTGTATCTCGCAATTTTCGCACATGCCTACGACATTCATATAATATGATAGAACAACATCTCAACCTCGATAAAAACCACTGCGGCATAATTCTCGTGACTCTCTAGGTCAATAATTATCAAAAAAAAAATTTAACTTTGGCCTTTAGATAGCTATAGCTGGGTCATTTAGAAAATAGGCATGGCTAAGTCTACCCAAAAGCCTATCATTCCTAAATGAAAACTCAGAACTTCATATCATTAGCTGAACACATGTGGCAAATGGTTCTAAAGAAGCATGCAAACTTTTATGGAGATCAACCCATAGATCAGGCTATAACTGTTAAGAGGTGTAAAAATGCTATATTTCTATGGAAAATCCGATGAAATGGCTGAAAATGGCCCTCGTCCCGCCTGATTTGCGTAGCCGCAGAACTTCACAAAATTGGGTGTGCACATGCGTCACATGACTCTAAAGAAGCATGGAAACTTTTATGGACATTGGGCCATAGCTGGCGCTTTAACTGTTATAAAGTTGAAAAAGCATGTATTTCCTTAGTAAACTACCTGTATTGGCTGTAAATGGTCTTTTCCATCTATAATCTAAGTCATTACATGCTTGCAAATAAAACATAATATCTTTTTACGCGTATGCTTAAAGGCCTTAAAGTGCTTGAACCCCGATAATCGCTGCTTGCAGCTATATTTTAAATTATCATTTTAATATTATTTTTTTTCTGTATTTCTGTAAATTTCTGTATTTTCTGTGAATCTTACTGACCACAATATATATACATATATATCATTTTTTTTTTTTTTTGGTGGATTGGTGGTTCCTTCAGTCTAAATGGCAAAAAACAAAATGGACCTTCTCGTGACAATGTTTTAACCAAACAATAGATCATCCTGAAATGACAAAACAAATTTGCCCCTGACTATGTTTTCTTATAAATTTTTGAATAAAAAAAAAAAAAAAAAAAAAATGAATTCATCATTATACCTGCAGGATGTTCTCCTTCCACTTTTAGGTCATTTGCTCGCGTTCCTACTTGTTTTCTGACCTCTCACAAAGCCTTTTATCTTCGGATTTTCACTGGGCTCAAGCATCCTTATGAAAATATGGAAATGTAATTTGTCGAGTGTTCCTTGTGGAAACCATAATCCAATTATGAAGTCATATCAAAGCAAAAGTTCTAGCTGCAGAGAAAGGGAGAGAGAGAAACTGAGCAAAAGGGGGAAATTGGTCATAAAACCTGCACAGAGAGAGGGAAAAAAACTGATCAAAAGAAGTCTTTTATTCCAAGAAAGAAAAATCACATTTGGTTCACAGGCTTGTTGGGTGGCATTGAGAATTTAGGCTGAAAAGGACATCTGTTTCTCAGACATCAATTTGAGTACTTACAAGCCAGTGACTCATTTGTTATAAGACTTCAAAAGGTTCAGAGACTTCCCTACTAAGCTGAATATTCAATGAATGTTCTGAATGAGGTTGAAGAGACCATGGAGAATGCTTTTTTGTACTGTATTGTTTGTTTTGTATACCTTTGCAGTGTTAGTCTATGATTGAAGCTGTAACCAGTTTAAGTTTTCCTGAGCCACACACCAAGAGTCCTTCATTGTCAGCACCCATATGTTAGATGTTCAAGGCGTGCTTGTGTGTCTGACTGCTGTCACAGTTCCAGCATCAAGGTAAACATACCGACAAAACCTCATTAAGAGGATTGTGGCAGTCGATGTTTGTTGAGTTTGTGTGGAATGGGATGCTGTGAAGGAAATTAGCTGATTGTGGCATCATAATGGCTTTAGAGTGTAAATTGCAGCTGCTCATGATTTTTGTCTATGTGACAAATGAGAAACAGAGAGAAATGCTTTGTGACAGTTTTGCCATCCGTTTTTTTTTTTTTTTTTTTTTTGGCATTTACTGCATCATTTAGTCCAGGTAGCATTAGCTTTCTCGTACCATTTAAAAACAATACGTCGAGCAACTCGGCACAATGCTTTGATTGACACTCTCACATGGTGGGTTTGATGCTATCATGTGTTTGTATATATTTCGCTTTATCCCTGAGTGAGTTCCCTGACTTGTTTTTAGTTTTATGTCGATCAAGTTGATACTAAGCAGTAAGAACGTTGGAGTTACTTTTAGTCAATTAGCTACAGATTTAAATTGGCCCTGTCAGCTACCATCACTGCAGGCCTTTGGGTGATTAACATTGTTAAAATTTGAAGTGAAGCTCCTTCACACAGGGAATAAAGACAGACACAATGGGATTACCCCTACAAAAAGACGAATAAACAGGAGTCATCCGTGTCATGCAGGGAGGAAAGGTTCAGCAATGATGAAGTATGTTCAAACACGAAGCCAGCTGATCATCAGATTAGCAGTGACCTGGCCATGTACAGTAAATATTTGTCCACCCAATCCCATATGAAGAAAATACACTTTCTCACCAAAAAAAAAAAAAAAAAAAAAGACGTGTTGCGTGTTTTTTTTCTTAGACAAGTTTCTGTATTTAACCAATCTTGATATTGAATATCTGATATTTAAACAAAACACACAAAATATTAACAAACATTAAGATTAAGCTATCTAGTACATATATATTCTTATTTCAATCGCATCCACTTCTTTGGCTACAATCAACGCAAAAAAAAAAAAAAAAAATATATATATATATATACATACATACAGAGCTGGGTAGTAACGGATTACATGTAATCTGGATTAAGCAATCAGATTCCAAAAATCAAGTACTTCATTAGAGTAAACTACTTTTTAAAATACTCGTAATCAGACTACAGTTACTTTTTTATGGATTACATGATTACATATTATTTACACAGTGGCAGTAAGTTGTTCACAATTCATTGATTCTCCTAATTTTTCATTTTTTTTAATGTTTATATTTTTTTCATAATAAACCTGCCGCTTATATACACTCGTGATTCTTCGAGTTTTTCCGGCGGTGAGGGGGAGGGGTGTGGAATCGTGCACAGAAATCAGCAACAACAAGAATATTTGTTTTTGTAATGTTGCTGTTAATTTTAAGTAAATATGTTTTAAAATCATAAGATGTGATTTGGTTTTATTCAGTGTTACTATCAGCAAACGCTAACAGGTACATTAGTGTTAGTATTTTGAAGTATTAACTGTCCATACATTGCACTTTAAAAAGTTCTGTTAAGGCTCTTGTTGGTGAATAGATATGTTTTGGACTATATTTTTTTCTTTGTATCTGTCAAAATAGTACAAGATTATCCTACAATATATGTGACATCAAATAAGGGTTAGCACAAAAGTACTAAACTAAATGTAATCCAAAAGTAGTCAGATTATGTTACCAAAAATGTGTAATCTAAGATATTATATTACTGACTACAAATTTTGTCATGTAATTTGTAATCAGTAACTAATTCTATAAGTAATCTACCCAGCTCTGTGTATATATATATATATATATATATATATATATATATATATATATACAGTCAAACCAAAATTTATTCAGACACCTTGAACATTTCATTCATTATTACAGTTTATTCACTATAGTTTAAAACAATGGTAATAAATGATAGTTAAACTGTGTCAGAAAGAATTAATCTTAATTATGTCAGATAACACTTAAACAAAACATGGTCAGGTCAAAGTGTCTGAATAATAATGTTTGGTCCCAAATTTTTATCAATTTTACTGGTAGGCCACTGTATGAAGAATTTTTGGGTATAATATGTCACAGTTTACTTTATTTTGCTATCCTCACTTACATGAACTATAGTGTCCTGCACTTACTAGTAAAAAAATTATATCTAGTGTCTGAATAATTTTATATATTGCTGTAGGATCAAAGTTGCCAGAATATACTAATAACTATATTACAATAATTTGTAATATACTAAAAAAAAAGAAACCTCATTTTGAAACTGCATGCAATTTGATCATAGCTTTAGTTTTTTTCTATTTAAGGTGCTGCAAAGATAATTAGTCCTTGCAATGCGGTGTGTCTGACTTTTGAACTAATATTTCTATAAGACATAAGATATGAGATATGAGAAACATATTCTGCAGTTGTGTGTGCACTGTGGGGTCATCTCATCTACTGCAATATGAGCAATAATAATTATACTTCACTGTCCTCCATCTTGGAGCGTGTTCTTGAATGGGGGGGTGGGAGGGTTTTCCTAATCAGTCCTGCTGACCAATCTTGGCAGTTCCGTTACTCCAGTGACCCTTGTTTGAAAATGACTTATGAGGGATGAATTTACTGCTCAGTATGCCAGTCACAGCCTGACGGGACATTTAGGGCAGACAGGTCTCGCATGAATGTGTTGGGATGTCTGTTTTCACCTCGGAATGACAAACTGTACATCTATCACAGCTGGCAGATATAGAAGGACACTCTATAGTAGTGAGAAAGTTGTTAAATGTTGTCTGCATGAGATTTCACCCGTTTTCAGGTGTTTCTTCACTCTATGCTTTTCAATTAAATGCCTTTAAAACATCACAAACTTACACCATAGCTGAGGGACTGTCATAATTTGTGTAAAAACAAATTATTTAAATATTGACCAGTGTACTTTTTTTTTGAATTATCAACATTTTAAAACTGTATTAATATTTTCAGGATGAAAGTAAAAGTAAATGATGAAGCCATTGCAAAACGTTTCCAAGACGTTCAATGTGACCTTCATTTAACAAAAAGAAAAACATTGAAATCTGGGAATTAAATGTGCCTGTATTTTTATATTTTAAACTTATAATAGTTCCTCCTAGATGAACAGACTTTAAAAATGTTTTATTTCCCACCACAGTAGAGAACACCTTCCTCTCAAATGAAAAGTTGTTTCTTATCTGTGTCAAAACAGACATACAGTAGACTCAACTTGCCAGCACATTTATTTCACCTCACTGCATTTGAACTGTCACAACTCCATACACTTTCAAAAGCATTCAAATGAATACTGATATACATATTCTTTCAATGCACAAGGCTGCACTGATCTCTATGAACCGTTCGGTGATAAGGCAACTTGCCGTCTTTGCTCTTTAATTTGAAACAGCAACTTTAGATAAGGTCGTAATGCTATATGGTTTAATCTCTCAGCGACAAGGGGAAGTAATACCTGAGGGTTCAGAACTGTCGTCTTGATTATCTCCTTGCATTTTGTATTTTCTCTGCAGCAATAGAGTTATTGTACTAGCTCAGAGATGGTCTGCAAAAATCAAATCTTAAGGCACACTTTATAGGGCAACTATAAAGCTAATCAAGGGCAACTGTCATTTCTAATAAACTGTTAAAGGTGAACTACCCAACTGAAAAATTAAGATGGTTGCTGTGTTTTAGAACATGGTTGCTGTTTTCTATGTGGTGTAAGATATTCATTAGCTGGTGCAGGTTAGGTTTGAGCTGAAAAAGCTGTTTTTTAGAACATGGTGGCTGGTTGACCAATTAATGACCAGCTAAAAAACAGCTGCTATGTACCAAAATCATGGCTCTTATATAGCTTAAAGGGATAGTTCACCCCAAAATGAAAATCATCCCATGATTCACTCATTCTCAAGCCATCCTAGGTGTATATGACTATCTTCTTTCAGACAAACACAATCGGAGATATATTTAAAAATATCCTTAGTCCTCTAAGGTTTATAATCATTGTGAATGGGGGGCCACGTTTTGAAGTCAAAAATAATGCATCCATCCATAAAAAAAAGTAATCCATATGACTCCAGTGGGTTACTAAAGGCCTTCTAAAGTGAAGCGATGCTTTTTTTTGTAAGAAAAATATCCATATTTAAAATAACTAGCTTCCGGCGGATGACCGTACGCAGAATGCACAAGTTGACTTGCGCCAAATGAATAATCCTCTGACGCGATGTATGATGCAGGATGTAGGAGTATTGTAAGCTTAGACGCCTCTCGCGGTTCAAACAAATAGTGCTGTGCAACAAATTTAAGCTCCTCTTCTCTTATATTGAAATCCTCCAAAATTTCTCTTTAAAAATGATCGTTTTAGACTTATAATCCATGACCGGTGATTTGTTTTGCTCTATCCTCTGCGCCTCGAGTTCGTCATTATGTTGTACGTCAGGTCAAAGGATACTCTTCCCCCACAAATCAACTTGCGCATTCTATGTACAGTCGTCTGCCGGAAGCTAGTTATTTGAATTTATAGTTGTAAATATGGATATTTTTCTTACAAAAATGCATCGCTTTGCTTCAGAAGGTCTTTATTAACCCACTGGAGTCGTATGGATTACTTTTTTATGGATGGATGCATTATTTTTTACTTTAAAACGCGGCCCCCGATTCACAACCATTATAAACCTTGGAGGACTAAGGATATTTTTTAAATATATCTCTGATTGTGTTCGTCTGAAAGAAGA
The DNA here is from genome assembly GCF_019924925.1 of Ctenopharyngodon idella. NCBI lineage: Eukaryota > Metazoa > Chordata > Actinopteri > Cypriniformes > Xenocyprididae > Ctenopharyngodon > Ctenopharyngodon idella. The sequence continues at coordinate 14,634,865 of NC_067233.1, read as the reverse complement.
TAGTCATATACACCTAGGATGGCTTGAGGGTGAGTAAATCATGGGATAATTTTTGGGTGAAGCTGTATTTTCCAAGAGTGTGATAAGCATGCCTGTCTTTGATCACATGCCTCTGTATTATAAAACCGTTAGTTCTGGTCCTCGCTTTTGGTAATCCAGGTGGCATTTCAAGAGTGCTGATATACAGTCCAACACTGGGATTTTTTTAAAATTATTATTATTATTTTTGGTATCACTCTGCTTGTTTGTGTTTCTTTCTGACTGACTGAGTTTTAGCTGGTCATTTTTGCAGTGGCTCTTTCTGCAGGTTACATAGTTATGAAAGTAACATTTATGACAAATAACTGTCTTTATGAGTGAGTCATTTAAAAGATTCGTATAAAAATACTGATTCATCCAGGAACTAAACTAGTGACTGTCTGTATGAGTGAGTCACTGAACCATTCCTTCAACAGATTCATTCCAAAACACTGATTTATTCAGAAATTAAACAAGTTGACTCTCTTTAGGAGTGATTCATTTTAATCACAAGACTCAACTGATTTGTTAAAAAAGTTTGATCTATTCAAGTGACACTCTTTATCCATGAGTCATTGAAGCATTCTTTAAACCAGTTCATTCAGGAACTAAATAAGTTGGCTGTATTTATGAGCGAGTCATTTGAATCACTGACTCAAATGATTTGTTCAAAAACTCGAAACAATTCAAGAATGAACTGAATGACTCGTGTTATGAATGAGACATTGAATTATATATTCAACCATTTTTTTCAAAACATTGATTCATTCAGCAACAGTACTACTGTATGTTGCTCAGAGACACACAACAGTTTATTTTGCTTTAAATTTGTTTCATTGGTAGAGCAAAAATTTACAAACTAAAGCCAATAATTTGTCTAAAATGTAAGTTACTCAATATTAACTTCGTGTTTAGCAAACTGTTGTATAAAAGCTATTTCACAATATGCTATTCAAATTCAAAAGCGTTATTATGTATGTCACATGTATTATGAATGTAATCAATCTTTGTTTTATTCCACAAACAGTTATTGCATTAAAAAAAGTGCTGTATGAAACAGCATGAAGACATTTAATGCTTATGTGTAACAATAGCAGATTACAAGTAAAGCTCACAGTTTGCAGCACAACCATATACCTATAACAGAACTCTACGCACGTCCTCAGTCATGGCGCAGTTCACATCAGCATGACTGAAACATTCACTGGAGATCTGGGGGTGGGTGGGGGTGGCACGGCACAGGATAGAGCTCACAGCATTTGTCCGATGAAAGAAGGGCGGCCTGTCAAACGTTTTGTAGATTAATCAGCAATGACACATCCAAGGGGTCAGCAGGAGAAGAAGGCCTCCCTCGGGCTCCTCAGCTCTCCTAATCAAGCACTCTGTCGGCTCTCTGAGCTTTTGGGTTTTGACTTTGAGGATGAGGCAGTAATCCAGCCTGCAGTTCTCTTTGGAGAGCTGTGCTACCTGGAATTCAAAACAATTATAATCGACATCCTGCTGCGATCGGATCAGGTTTCGAGAATGCGGTCAGGAATCTAATCGGATTCCCTCCCCACAGGTCTCGGGCAATCAGCTAAGATATCTGAGGACTTAACACCGTTTTATATGAAGGGTTAAAGAAAAACTGAACAGCATGTTCCTTGTACTACCTATAATTTGCCGGGTAATGCAGTACATGTGAAAGCATGGAAGCATAAAACCCTAGAATTACAACAGAGAACAAGACTTGACTCTGACAAGAAGGTTCTGCAATTTGACGGCTGTTCTGGGAGTTACTTCCACAAGTACAAGACACTCCATGCTGACCGTCACAATCTAGCATATCTAATGAAGAAAAAATAAACTAATTGTGTGACCAGTGAGGTTGTAGTTAGCTGTTGTTCTCACGGGGAGCTGGGTCTGAATGCCACTTCCTTCCTCTCTCTCCTTCCACTTTCCTGTCTGATTAAAGCAAAAAGCCAGTAAATAAAATTAAGGAAAAAAGCTATTTGACTACTAGATAAATTGAATATTTGTCAAACAAGAACATCTAATAGTTTCCTCAATTAAGACCACAGACTAATCCATTGCGTTTATCACAAATGTGTGTAATGAGTCATATTGCAGCATTCAAAGTGGCTGCAAGAGACAGAGAATTTCAACAAAGATAACAAAAAGAACTAATTGTCAGTGCTAGAGAGGAACGGAGCAATACGCAACAGCAATTAACTCAATCTCTGGGAGGACTACAAAGAGAAGAACAGGATGAAAAAGTGTCACTGAGTGTTGGAGTAAAACAGCGAGTCAGTTGTCGCCCCAAGCTGTAAAGAGACGAATGTCCTTACATTACTAATTATGTCAGTGTTCTTTTTTCCTTCTTTTCCCCTTCTTGGCACTTGACAGTACAGAAAGGGCACACATAAAGATATGAACTGGCTGCAAAATTAGAATTCTGGATTGTCTTTATGCTGCTTTTAATGTTTTGTGTTCCAGGACTCTTTATATAGAATAAAACAGACCATCTTAAGTTAGCAAAGAAAAGACCACCCATCCATGTGTGTGTGTGTGTAAATATATTTATAAATATATTTATAAAATGGTTAGTTCCTGTCCTTGATTCTGATTGGTCAATAGCTGTGTTTTATTCACAAAAAAACACGGCTATGACCGCTTCATTCAACGGTTCTGTGTATCACTACACAACACCCTTAGCAACCACTCTTAGCAACGTATGAAAACTGTATGTTCTCAATTGATATTGTTCATTGAAGCTTACTGTATTATGTAGCAGAGTATTGTGCGAAAGAGATCAATTGAACGATTTTATTACCTACATTCAGATTTAGCATTTTCCTTCAGGTCAGTCCTATGTTCATAATAAAAAATCTGTTTAAATGTCCAATGTATCATCTTGTCCTTTTAACAGTTAAAGTAGTAATGAAATCAAAATTGACCCTATTTACTTTGTAAGCGCATATTACAAGTCTTGTGATGAACAATTAATCCGTGCAAGTTAATACACAGAAAAAAAATTGTTTGTCGTGGTTAATCTAAAAAAAAAAAGGTCTGGAATGGCGTTCCTTCTCTGATGACGTCTTGGGTTGAAAACACTTAAACCTCTCCCCTCCAACCGTTAGTCTGCTATGAGCGAGAGATGGAGAGGAGGAGCGCTAAAGTAAAACCCTGCCCTCTATTCAATATTCCGTTTCACCTGGAAATACGTCGCAACACTGGAGAAAAGTCGTTTGCAACTTCCGGTTCACGGGGACTTTAAGGGGTTTTCATGTGACTAACAGCGCTAGTCAAAGCATTTGTCAGTTGCGTCTTGTTCAGTTTTCAAAACAATTCAGTCTTTTCAATGTAAAAGGTCTTCGCTACTGACTGACACACTCATAAAGACAATTTTTGCCGCCATCTAATGGCGTGATAATGTAACTTCTGTTGCTGTTCACGGTCAGGGACTATTTTTTTCGGCGGAAGGAAGGCTTTTAGAAAAAGTTTACTTCATGAAAGTTGCATTGATACATATTTCTGGCTTTAATATTTGTAATGTGTGGTAACCATTTTATAAAAGCAATAAGGTACTCGAGGCTAGTGCTGTATCGTGAATAAGTCACAGCTGAAGGTTGCAGGCACGACGCGAACAACGCCCTTCAGCCGTGACTTATTCACGATACAGCACAGCCTCTTGTAACCTATTGCTTACACACACACACACACACACACACATACATATAATGTTTTCTATTTTAATATATTTTCAAATGAAATTTATTCTTGTGATGGCGATGCTGAATTTTCAGCATCATTACTCCAGTCTTCAGTGTCACATGATCTTTCAGAAATCATTCTAACATGCTGATTTGGTGCTTCTTATCACAGTTAAAATGGTTGTGCTACTTAATATTTTGGTGAAATCCGTAATAAATTTTTTTTTTCAGGATTTTTATTAAATAGAAATTTCAATTTCAAATCTTGTGTAAAATTATAAATATATTTACTGTTGCTTTTGATCAATTTAATGCAGCCTTGTTGCATAAAAGTATTAATTTCTTTCTTTTCTTTTCTTTTTCTTTTCTTTTTTTTTAAGTCTGTGACTCCAAATGGTATTCTGCACCAATCATGTAAATGTGTACACCAGTATAATTTGTATGGATTTGAGCAAAGTTGCAAATAACCATAGGTAAAATTGCATTTAGCATACTTTTAGGTTCCTCTTGGACCAGCCGACCATGACAAGTCTCCGTTTTCTTTGGGATAAGATAGATCCAAACCCAAATTCCAAAGAATTTTTCCTCTACTGAGTCAGCCAACCTGACTTCCCATCAGTGTAAAGCTGGCATGTCATCAGAACTCCAATCAAAAGTTGCGATAGAATCTGAACAGCTGCGAGTCAATTTGGATTAGCTCTCCAAGTTTCTCTCCTCGTGAATTGGAGAACCATACTTCCATATAATGCTCTAATCCAGCACAGTTCAGGAACATCACCTGACTGGGGGAGATGCTGGCTGGGGCATTGAACGAGTAGACAGTTTATAGTCCAAACTAAAATATACAGCACTCTCTGGCTGCATTATGAACACAGATTCATTCACTTAAGCTAGCAAATATTTTGACTTTAAATTTAACTCTTATATTGCTAGAAATGTTTTAATTAGGTCTATATTATGTAATGTTTCAAGTTCTTGCTAAATTGCATTAAGTTTAAACTTTGTTGCATTATGTCCGTGCGCTTGGTTGCTAGCAGTGTAAATGCCCCTTTACACCTCTAAGCCACAGTGTAATGAGAGCCCACCATTAATGGACACACCGTCTGAAAGAGATGTTCTCTTCACTGAACAATGGATCGCCATCGCCACTTTGGACAGGTTTTAGTCACACATGCGACTCCTGAGACGGACTGTCTTTCAGGCAAAACCAGCCATGCTTGCTTTCAAAGGTTTCAGAGCATCTTGTGACACCTTCCCACCTCCCATTGTGTCAGCAGCCTGGGCTGACAGAACTTCCATTGATCCACTCCAGCGCTACGATAATTGGGCCATTAAGACGTCAGAATGACAGCCAGCTTGTATCTTAACTGAAGCTCTAGGCTAGTCATGCTATACAGATCACAATCTTATATCATTTCATGGTAGCTATTTGAATCACACACACAAGCTAGCCTGTCTTTTTTCATGTCATTGGACAGTTTAACTTGTAAACATTATGGAATTTGTGTGGTCAAGCTGAATTGTTGTGTCATTGATCTTTTAATCATATATATGGCAGAATGGCCCCTAGAAAACAAGCTAGGCATCGAAAATAGTGACCTAGAAATTGTGATTTATTTTTTTTTTTTTGTAAAAATTCTATTTCTTATTTCACGTCATAGGCTTTCTTTGTTTTAACATTTTCAAAATCCTAAAAACTTTATTTGTAGATGTATATTTGATTTTGAATCCTACACTCCTACACATCCTACTTGAATCCTAAATATAATGATTAAAAATGCCATAGAAGAACCATTTTGGGTTCCCCAAAGAACCGTTCAGTGAACAGTTCATTAATGTATAGAATCTTTATCCACTATAAAGAACCTTTTGTGTAATGGAAAGGCTCAATGGATGTTAAAGGTTCTTCATGGAACCATATGCCCATAAAGATCCTTAATTTTAAGGAGTGCAAGTGTGAAATACGCAAATTTTGAAGTTAAGCAATACTTTTTTTTTTTTTGAAAAGCATTTTTATTTCTTTTTTACTACATTTCACTTATATCTAACCTGCAACTCAATTTAAAAGAATTTTTTGCTCTCAGTAATGAAAACGTGTACTAGCTTTAAACAAAATCTGTCCTGACTGAACTTAACTCTTTAACAGTCTCTGAGGCCGTCTTTACCTCTTCACTCTCTATTCAGTTGGATTTCAAAGATGACTGTGTGTCCTTGGAGACGAGCTGTTCCAGCTTTCAGCAAAGCAGTTTGCCGAGATCCTATTAGTTAGACATTCTTGGATAGGGTGAATTTGAACAGTTTCACTTGTCCACATAGATCGGTTCACCTCGTCCCTCAGGCATCTATTTTCAGAGAACTAGTTCTGTACTTTCCTTTCTTACTATTTTTTTGGTTGCTTTTTAATGTCAAAACCAATCTTATCCAATGTATTTGACTCTTTTATTGCAACAATGAGTGTCTCTGTTACTGGCAATCAATGGTTCCTCTATAAAGGAATTTGTGGCTTTGCTTCATTTTGCCTGTCAGTAAAGAAAGTGATGGTGGACCGCATAGACAATAGAATCGACTTTCTAAAGGCATAAAAGCCCCTATGGTAAGATGCACCACATGAGTCTCAAAATTGCAGAACTTACACTCAAGGATTGAAGATCACAAATTATATCACTCTTTAAAAGGTCATCTCTTTATTGCTGTTCTCATTTTTTCCCTGTTCTTCTACAGGTCTTTTATCCACTACTTTCATTTAACAAAATGATTGGTATTACAGAAATGGGGTATTAGAGAAATTTTTGACAAGTAGACCCCCGCTGAGTGTATTTGATTATCACGTCACTTTCCTATTACAAAATATTATCATATAATATACCGCTACTCCACTATTAACCTAAATGTGAAGCATTTTCACACAAAGAAATAAGGTGCTGATAGTTCCACAGAAATAACTGAATGGGCTTCTAAAATGATCAAAGTTTATGGCTTATGTGTTTTATTACAGTATTAATGAATGTGCACTTTTTTGGTTGCAAGGAAAACACTTATTATGAATGGCTAACATAGTTTTTTTGTGACGTGAAACAATTTTCACTCAGAAATTGCTATTAAATTATACCAACAATTACAAAGAATTGAACATGAAATGCTGAAGTAGAAAAACTGAGATAGTATTTTCTTATGAACTTATACTCCAACTTTTAAACGTATACTCCAATAAGCTTTGTTTTATTTACTCTGCACAGCTGTACTCTGCACATTATACTTTTATCAACCAAAAAAGTAACAATGGCTAGTTTTGAAGTATCACACAACAATATGGCGACTATGTATTAGCAGAAAGCATTAAAGATGGTTGGTGAGTCTTGATGCTATTCTGAGGATCAGCTTGCACCATGAACTGCAAAGGGACCGAAATATCATGGAGAACTGCACATCTCTTTTCTTTCCTGACAGCCAAAAGGTCATTTTTCTCCCTGATGCATGACAGACGACCCTTAGCAGTCTCGTGGGGGTGTGATAGAATCGATACAGAAGTTGAAATAAGGCCATAACCCTCTCGGTCTAGTTTCACTGTTGTGGACGACACATGTGACTAGTTGAGGGGCTTTGGGATGTTGTAAAGCCATTGCTTCCCTTTCCTCTCAGTCCAGCTCTTTTAAATGAAACACATAAAGAAGCAAAAAAGAGAAAGCGGTGCTCATTAAGTTTCCATTCAAAGCTTATTTTTTCCTTTCGCTTGCACAGAACAAGCTCTCTTGTCTTGCCCCTGACCCTTATCTTTTTTTCCTCCAAGTTCTCTTACTCACAAGGCCTGTCATATTGCGCTACCTCGGTGAATCACACAGAGAGCTGGATGTGAGTGCCATTCACTTCACATGAAGAGTGATCGTCTCCTGGCCAGGGAGGAAAGGGCCAAGTACATGCCTGGAGGAAACCTGCCAGGGCTTTTGATATTCGTCAGAAATCAAACGCTGATCACGGCTCTCCGACGGCTTATTAGGAAGAGCTGACGTTTGATTGCGTCTGAACTTCTAAGTGTAATTCTTTTCAAACCCAGCACCATTGTCACGAACAGCTGATGCCCACGAATGAGGAATTAAGATGAAAAGAGTCATTTCAGGCCACATTTCTTTTGTAGGAGTCATAAAGCATTGGTCCCCAGATGCACGTGATGAGTAATCAAAGAGGTCACTTATGTTAACGTGACAGTTGAGTTGGGATTTAGGAGATAATTGAATCATGTACATCATGACAAATCAAGTGATGCTGGTTTTTATGATCAGGCCTGATTAATAAAGAACAGTTTTGACATAGGACTATAGCATTTTTTCCTAAATATGGCGAGAAGTTGATTAAGTTTAACTTTAAGATTCAGAACAGGTCATATATTCTTGATGTTAACCACGATATTACATGTATTACGGTACTGGAGATGAACGTAATATTTAAATTTAATAGTACTGCACGTAAATAATCCAGTGCAAGTATCTTGTTGACATCCCAAAGTACAATAGATGATATTATGCACCTTAATTGTAGGGTATAGGCAATTTGTTTTATAAACACTTTTTGTTATTGGTTGAAGCTCTCTTCACATCCTGATAGCAATCAATGATAGAAGTTGTCTAAATATTAAAACATGTACAAATATCTTCTGTGGAAGTCTCAGGACCAAAAAATGTTTGTCCAATTATTGCATATGATGTCCTACCTGCCTGTCAACATATGTATTTCAATACCTCCATGCACCCTGTAGAGGCTTGGACCCGGAAACAGCATTCCTTACGTCACTTAGCAAGCGGATTGTTAGCCTCTCCGCAATTGCCTACCCTACCTTTAACGCTGCCATCTGTCATAAACATAGACTGTAAAAAAAGATGGATGATGCACCTTCACTCTCTTCCATTGTAGCAAAGAATATACACTAACAAGAAGCGACACTTAATAGAACGTTCCATTGCAACACCAACGCCCAGCAGCAGCCCTGCGTTTCCGCCATTTTGGGGTGAAAGCGACTCGCAGTCCACTAGTTTCTATGGCAATATAAAAATATATAAAAAACGTACATTAAAGCTAAAATCCAACCAGAATGATGACAACACAGAATAAAATACTATCACTAGTGATCATCAAATCCTTTTAACAGTTTATTTTACAGACTTTGTGTTTAAGTCTTCCACTTTTTTCACAAAACCTTTGCTCTCTAGAAACCCACTCAGTTTGGGTTAAAATTCTTTGAAGTTCAAGTATTAGCGTTATAAACACTGAAATAATACAACATATGAAATTAAATTAAGGACATGCATCAAAAAAATTGGGAATGTTGGACAATAAATAACAGCTTGATTTTGCAGTGTTGTCTTAAAGCAAAAGTGTCCAAAAGTGGGCATTATGTGATAACGGACACAGCAATGCATCATGTATTATAAGATCGTTATGTTTGTAACGTGATCCATTAAATCGTACAATATTCAATTCAGACCTAGTGATACTATTATTAGGCTACTATTACTCCACTAGGTCTGAAATATATTGTTCGCTGCAAACATGATTATCTTAAATGTATTAATTATTAACTTACTATTAATAAATGTGTAAAGTTGCATAAAATGGAAATACTCAATAAAGTAGGCTAACTACGTTACCTCAGATGGATGCATGGTTGGATTCCACAACTGGTAAAATAAAACATATATAAGACAATACAACATTTACTGTAGGAGCCATACAATTTACTGGTGACTTAATTAAAAAAAAACTGTTCTATTGCGCTTCTGATTTGGCAGTGAAATTCGCCGATTTTGGGTGCGTAAGATGTGAAGGATTCTATGGTCCAGTTAGTATTTTCACCCCATAATGGCGGCCGCGCTACCGGAGCGCTATCTAGTGGCTGTTACCCAAAAATTATCAAAGTGTCGCCTCTTGGGTTCTATACTCTTTGATTGTAGTAACTGAAGCCGCCAGTGTGCCAATATAGCGCTGACATCTTGAGTCTTGGGTCTGCGCATAGTGAACTTAAAACCCGAGTCTGCACAGTAGTGAGCACGAAGTGGAGCCGCGATATCGATGTCCCGCCCCAACTCAGAACAAATCATTATGTCGGTGTGAAATAGCCTAAACAGTTATGGAAATGTAGAAATTAAAGTTAAAGCTCCAATCACCTCGCTAAGTTCCAGAAAAAAAAAATCTGTTGGTGCTTCGGTAATTACTTCACTCAGAGAAGCTGTAATCTGAGCTGTCAATCATTATGTCTCACCCCCCTTTTTATATCATCAAATAACTAACTAAAACCAAACTTTTTTAAAGAACGAACACTTGAACTAACACCAGCGTGATAAAAACTACCTAAAATTACAGAAATTGTGTTAGGAAAAAATATTTATAGTGTAATTTAATTGTTTAGTTTGTCTAATGTCTAATTGGAATACATGGAGAGGGTGGGATTTATGACCTATACTGCATCCAGCCACCTGGGGGCGATCGAGACGCTTTGGCTTCACTTTTTAGGACTCGTGTGGCACGTTTGGTCATAAAGCACAAGACGCTGTGCGCGCAGCTACTACTGCCATGCAAAATCATGTCATCCGATAAAGCCTCGGTTATACTCCAGTTTGGACGCGTACACGGACAGCTAATGACACGGACTACTTGTTTTTTATACAACTGAAAGTGTATGCTGGGGTCCGCATAGCGGACGTGTTCCACAGATGCACAGTAGATCGGCTTGAACAGTAAACAAACATGGATTATTGCACATCATTATTATATTTGCACATCTGGCTGTCTTTATATTGTTTTAACAACGGATTGTAAAAGTGTGGGCCGCGGCAGACTTCTTCACACCGCCTCTCTTCAAATTTGACGTCCATGATTTATTTCACTTCAGCTGTGATAAAGTATGCAAACGCAGCGCGAGCGTCACTACGGGAAGCAGAAAGTGTCCGACTTCACGTCTCCCTTTTCAGCTCCTCCCCGCCTGCACGCGGCTACTCTCGCCGATCGGTTACATCCAGCCGCAGCCGATGTCGAACACACCGACTCTTCAGACAGAGAAAAAGTAAGCGATTTTTTTTTGGATTCACCCACCTCCGCGTCCACCATCTTGCGGATTTCGCCACTAACTTATACAGAGTAAAGGCTGGTTCACACTGTGTGATTTTGGCCACGACTTGGTCGTCTGAGACAAATTTTGCAAATCCTAAAAGATCCCTATAATCCTAGGCTAAAATCTGTAGTCTTTGATGGCTAGTTTGACATGTTTATCGACAGCCGGTTAATGACCGTTGCGATCAAATTTTACCTCCGACGAAATTCTGGCAGTGTCAGAAGATTTGGCGCACAGTCCTGCAGTGTGAATTCTCTTACGACGAACGTCAAATTGTCTTCGTTTTTCAAGACAAGCCGTGATCAAAATGAACGATAGAGATGTCTTTGTTAGCCACTATTTCAGTCCCGCGTGTAATGCAGCTCACATACATCGAACGTGTGTGGGTTGATGTAAAACTCCGGACAAGTTTTCATGCGCGCGTCCGTTTTTAACGCGTCTTGACTGCCGTACAGTCTGACATAAATGACGGCTGAGATCCCACAGTGTGACATGAGGATCATGTTCGTACAGTCTGACAAGCAACCATCGTAAAGGACTATTATAAATCGCATAGTGTGCACCCGGCTTAAGTTGCAATTATTTTGCTAATCATGAAACGGGAAATCTTACATTAACCTTTTAACAGTCTAGCCTTTCTTTCTTTGTTTTATTATATTTACATCCCTTGAGGCTTTTAGTCTAAAAGTTTGCTTATTCGGATAAAAACTTATGGATTATCATATGTTTACTTAAAATATCTTTAGAGAGGAATATTTTTGTTTTGTATTTTTACCCAGAATATGGCGATGTGAGCGTTATGGAACGCTAAACTCTCACATGTAATTTGTTTCATTCATACTCGACACCAGAGGGCGCTCTCGCGCTGAAAGTCCACAAGTGAGACCCATAGAAGTATTAAACTTTTAACTTTCCAGGGAATCCCATATGGACAAAGACATCCAGCTGTCGCTGTAGCTGAGTAAAATTCAGGTACAGACATAAAACATGAAGAGAATTAACGCACCACTGTAACAGTATATAGTTTATCTGTGTTCTTCAAGCCATCTTATTTTCGTAAGGATAATGTATATTTATAATGATCATGCATCATAGCCAATAAATATAGCCTTTATCACTGTATATAATACTATAAAATAATATAATTCCTGTGATAAGAAGCTACATCAGTTCACAGAAAGACTCTATAACGCGATTTTGGAGTAAAATGTTTTATTCTCATAAATTGTATTTTGAGGCTGTGCTCAGCAAAAAATGGTTAGCATTTTAGTCTCCTCTGAAGAAAACGTAATATCATGTTACATGTTTACAAGATATTCTTGATGTTGTTCGAAATGATAGCGTCTCTCATGATATAGATTCTATTCTACTCTATTCCATTCTATTCTATTCAAAATATTGAATTAAAAATACAGGTAAATTGATGTCATTATGCCATATTTAATAAATTATAGATCTATATTAACAACTAAAGTTTTCCAGCAAACTTTATATTAAAGAGCGAGTGAAGGAGATAAAAAAATAAAAAAATACTTGGAGAGATGAAAAAAATATGGAAAATATAAACAAAATGAAGAAAACAATTTAACAGCCTTCTAAGTGCCGGAGGAGAAGGCAGATAATGAACAGATAGAGCAATAAACACAGAAAGCAATACCTGGATTATACGTGGCCTTGCAGGCTGCTGTCCAGTGGTGTTTATTATTTAGCAGGCAGGTTAGTAGGCCTGCAGCAGCAGATTAGATTGCATTGCGTGCCGTGCAATAACATAGTGAAGACAGCCATGGGCCTGTGTGGTTTTGCACGCTTCCCTCCATGCAGAGAGGAAGCACAGACAGGAAGCCATTAGTCAACTTGCTGCTCTGTGATTCGCATCTCAATATTTTGCCCAATTATAGACTAATGCAGAGCTACTTGCATGAGAGGATCATGGGAAATGTTATCAGTGGACAAGTAGACTTTGCATCTTGAGGCGGCAATACAAATCTTTACTTTGTTCCTTATACTGTTTTAATTCTGTTGTATCATGATGGCTTCTCATAATATACATCGGCACTGATCAGTTTTAAACTACAGATGGCTAAACCTTTCCAGAGGCTCTGCAAAATGTAAGCTTTACAGAGAAATTTCAAAATGTCATGCTTATTATGTTTGACAATCGAATCTTTGAAGAAGACATTCCTGAAATTATTCTTTATTATAAATGAGGACAGTCTTTTGTTGAATATAATTCAGTAAATGCTTTTATTTGCAATGAATCTCTTTCTGGACTTCCAACAAATGAATTTATTATCACACGGCCGCCTACACTTACTCATCAACAGTGTCTATTGGGTGTTCACCAAACACAAAGCAACATTGAAGACACACAAAATCACTAAATCCATAACCATATTCCGTACTGCAGTTTTGCTAATATTTTTGGCTCTTGTGTGATATTGTGTTAAAGCTTCTTCTCTTGTAAGTCACTTTTATAAAGGCTTCTGCAAAATGCATAAATATAAATGTTAAAGATCCTTCAGATTCCCAGCTCTATGTTGGTGCTTCTTCTCTTCAGTTCACTCCACTAATTTTCTTTAGGGTTCAGGTCAGGGAACTGGGACAGTCATGGCAGAAGCTTCATTTTGTGCTCAGTGACACATTTTTGTGTTAGTTTTGATGATTGTTTTAGATCATTGTCCTGATGGAAGATCCAACCACGGCCCATTATATGATTTCTAGCAGGGACAGTCAGGTTTTGATTTTTTTATCTGTTGGTATTTGATAGAATCCATGATGCCATGTATCTAAACAAGATGTCCAGGATCTCCGGCAGAAAAATAGGCCCACAACTTTAAAGATACAGCAGTATATTTCATTGAACACATGGGGTACTTTTTACCCCTGTGTGCACCAAACCCATCTTGAGTGTTTGCTGATAAAAAGCTAATTTTTTTTAGTTTCATCTGACCATAGAACCCATCTCGTTTGAAGTTCCAGTAGTGTCAGTTACTTTTCAAATGTTCTGTGGTCAGATGGCCGTGGTTGGATCTTCCATCAGGACAATGATCCAAAACAAACATCAAAACTAACACAAAAATGTGTCACTGAGCACAATATGAAGCTTCTGCCATAGTCGTCCCAGTTCCCTGACCTGAACCCTAAAGAAAATGAGTGGAGTGAAGTGAAGAGAAGAAGCACCAACATAGAGCTGGGAATCTGAAGGATCTGTAGAGATTCTGCATGAAGAAAAGATCAGAGACCATTCGTCAGGTGTTCTCCAAACTCCTCAGGCATTATAGGAGAAGACTCAGAGCTGTTATCTTGGCAAAAGGACGTTGCAAAAAGTATTGAATAAAAGGGTATGATTAATTGTGAGCAATGTGTATTAGAGAAAAACATTTCTTTTATAATGAGATTTTCCCCCCATTTAAAATTCTTATTCTCCAATGAAAGGTTGGATTTTTGTAGATTTTTTAAAATAAAAGATCAAGAGGATTAACGATGCAGTTTTCATAGCCTTCTTTGGTCATATTTACCAAGGGTATGAATAATTTCGAGCACAACTGTATATGTTTAAAATGACATAAAACAACATAAGGAACAATGTTTTTGTTCTAACTTGCTTAAGTAAATAACTCTTGTTTGTGTTGCTCTGACTGCAAAATGCAATGACTTTCATTTGTTTTTTGATTTCACAGGCTTAACTAGCACTATGCATAATTTAGTCACCTGTAAAGTATTTCTTACAATTTAACATGGGATACAACAGTGAAAATAAAACATAACACTTGGAAACAATAACATAGTTCTGAGTTTTGTGTTGTTATCTTTGCATAGACATGGATGCATTTATTTAAAGCCGGCATTAAATGAAAATCTATCTTGTAGATTTTATTGTAAGTGAGTCATCCATGTGCATATTTCATTATTTAAAAAAATGTTATATTAAACAATAAATTTATCATTCACTTTTCTGAACTCTCCCTCTGTTCTGTTGGTTGGTCAAATAGATAGCCCTGTCAATTTGCACAGCTGAACAACAGGTGATCTGGTTGTTCCGTATGATAGTAATAGCTTTCTCTGTCATTCTCCTAACATTGTGTTTCTACTGAAAGGCAGGCACTTTCCACTTATAAGTACATGGAAAAGTGTAAATGCATGTGGCAAGAGTAATCCACTTTGACTTCCTGCTGATCTGACTGTGAGCCGTCTCTTTCTTTAACAACAAGACATTTATCAACCAGAACATGCTGTTCAGTATTCCCATGAAGAGAAGACAGACAGCTTGTGTTATTCTCTTCATGCTTTTGCCAAACTGAAAAACATTTGCTTTTGCTATCATAGATGAATATCTATAAACTTTGCAAGACCATCATAAATTAGGGATGCACGATATTGTATTTTTGCCGATATTTTTCAACTCATTTTGGCTGATAGCCCATGCCGATACTGATATTGATTTATTTTTCCTCTTTGTTTGGAAACAACACCAAGTCTCTCCTGTGCAAGAATTATAATTTTTTTTTCCCATTTCAGTTAGTATTGAGCAAAAACTGTTTTTTTTATTTTTCATTCTGGTGTATATATATACGCGCCCTTAAAATACTGTTGAACATGTAGACCCTAAAAACAGTGGGGAATGAAACTAATAGCCATTTATGAGGGTAATACAAAAAGGAACATTGTCAGATCTATCAAAAGCGCCATTACGGTGACCTTGGCAGAACGAGAGTCTTTAAAGATCCATTTAATTGATGTCTTCAGTCTGAAGTTCACTTCAACTCATAAAACCTGTGACCTTAGCTTTAATTATAGACCTGAAGTTTTACTCCCTTCTGTAATAAAACCACTTCATGTAACTTGAATGGTCGCATAAAATACTTCCCTTCTCATCCCATTCATTTAACACACATCACATGGAAAAAAGAACTTCAAATCAGGAATTATTTGTGTTGTATTTGTATGCCCTATGCAGAATTAAATCAAACCAAACATTTGTAGTGATTTTACTTTTTCCCATCTAAGGACGCTAATTAATGTAGTGATTGGTACTTAAGTCAATGCTGACATTGTGATTTTTTTGGATCACACATTATTTAAGGTGTGGTTATGAGTACATCAGATGACCACCTTCCCCCCTCTCTTAATTTGGGGCACCAGTCAAGGACTTTTACATTGGCAGTATGAAAATACTCCCAACAGGGGCTGTTCATTCATTTAGAATTAATATAAACTGGTCAGCTGATTTATGTGAAAGATTGGTGAGATTGCTAACTTGTAGAGCATCTTCTGTATTATCAGCATGAGAAGACAAAAGTGTAATAAAATAAATTTTATTTTATGAATTGTACAAAAGATAAACAAGAATAACTAAAACAACTACTAAATGAATCCTATGAATGATAAAGGAATAAAGTGTGATTGATGCTTAAAATACAAGTGATTAAGTTTGGTGTGGCTATGGAAGATAGACTGTTCTTTCACTGAAATTAATAAGGTGAAGAACCTTATTATGGATCAAACAAATAAATGAACGATTATTTGTTATTCAAGTGTTAGTTCACCCAAAAAAGAAATTTCTGTCATTAATTACTCACCCTCATGTCGTTCCAAACCTGTAAGACCTTCTTTAATCTTTGGAACACAAATTAAGATATTTTTGATGAAATCTGAGAGGTTTTTTATCCTCAATAGAAAGCAACAAATTACCACATTCAGGGTCCATAAAAGTAGTAAAAACATTGTTTAAAATAGTCAATGGGACTACAGTGTTTCAACCTTAATAATTATGAAGCGATGAGAATATTTTTTTTTTTTTTTGTGCGCAAAAACAAAAATAGCGATTTTATTCAACAAATTCATTCTCTACTCTATTTTCGTTGCAGCACTTCCGTGTTTACGTCCGAACGCCAACTCAGTATTGGCTGGCTCCTGAATCAGCGTCACACACATGCATCGTGCTGCTCACGTGAAAAGGCATCGGCCAATACTGAGCCAGCATTCGGACGTACAATCTGGAACCGCTGCAATGAAAATAGAGTAGGAGAATGACGGAGAGACGAATTTGTTGAATAAAGTCATTATTTTTGTTTTGTTTTTGCACACAAAAAGTATTCTTGTCACGTCGTAAAATTAAAGTTGAACCACTGTAGTCACGCTGACTGTTTTAACAATATTTTTACTTTACAATACTTTTTCCAGATCTTGAATGTGGTAATTTCGTTGCTATCTGTTGAGGATAAAAAACCTCTTGGATTTCATCAAAAATGTCTTAATTTGCGTTCCGAAGATGAACGAAGGTCTTACGGGTTTGGAACGACATGAGGGTGAGTACTTAAATGACAGACATTTTTTCCAATTTTCATTTTTGGGTGAACTAACCCTTTAACTAGCATCAATTATATTACCTCTAATGTAAATTAGAAAATCATATACTGATAATATACAACAATGACAAGGTCTCTGGAAAGAGGTTTGGTAAATGATATTTACATTCCACGTGGTTGAGTGAGCAGTCTGATGGCGGTGACGTCTTCCACTGGTTGTGCTGGGTAACAGTGCCGTGGGGAAAGGAGCCGGAATCCGTTTCAACAGTCTTGAACACGAAGCTCTGTGGGATGCTGATCTCCTGGAGCACCAAAGGGTCCTAAAATCTGGAACATGCAGATGAGGCCCTGATGTAGGTGCAGAAGGTCCTAAACAATCTGGAACACGCAGACGGAATTACAGTACCTTGAAGTGCAGGTTTGCTCTTCTGAGCTTAACCTTGTTGCAAATATCTCTGTGTGTCTTCTGCCTCTCTGGGCCAGACACTCAGAACTTGGTCAATCCACTTTTGTCTCTCTGGTGTAACGAATCAGCTCGAATGGGTGAAATATATGTACAATTAAATCATAACGCGTTATGATCAATTATAAATCAAATATAAATTCTCCTATCCTAGTACTTACAAAAGCATATAGCTAGCGAAATCAAACTTTTACTTATACGTTTACATTATACTTTTAATGAACTTGGGTTCATTCATGAGCATCAACAGAGACAATCAAGCATGAATATAATGAATTTAATACATGAAACTATGAATACATACAACTAAATATACGCAAAGTATACATAGGCTATATATAGAATAACAAAAGTAAAGTAAGAAAGAGAGAGAAGACAAAAGAATGGCAAACTTACAAACAGTTCCTTGAGAGCCAGCAAAGAATCACATCACCTTATTAGGGGCATATAAACTTCTATATATTTGACTATATAAACGCATCTAAGATCAATAGTAACATGAATTTGAGTGCTGAGTTTCAGATAGATACGTGTGGAGATTCAGTGTGTCTGTGGCTGGCATTCGTTGGCTTCCGTGTCTCTGCGGGAAGTTTTGAACCGAGGTAGCTTGAAAGTAGGTCTTGCCAAAGGTGGTCGTCTTGAAGAGGAGATGATAAGCCCGATCGCCATACGATGAGAGACGTACATGAGATGGTGAGAGACAATAGACCTGGCATGTTGTCTTTTAAGGACAAATAAGCCAAAACGCCTCCTTGGATGAACCGGCCAATGGCGAGGGTTTATTTTGAGAGGGAGGAACTTTCTTTTGTCTCTTTTTATGACCTAATTTGCCTGATTTATGATGTGTCAGAATTGGTAGTTTTTACTCCAAAGGATGATAATAATAGAATAATGCATTTTATTGTAACATAACATACATTGTTAATCAAAGCATCCCGAGAGGATTAAATCAAGACTAAAGACAATATAGCCTGACATTGGGGTAGTTTGGTGCAGACGGGCCGGAGCCAACTTGTGATTCACATGAAAAGTTCAAGAGGCTAAAAGCTTTCTTAAAAGTTAAAGTTGGTTTGATAATCTTGATCCCGTCCAGATGCTACGCGGAAGCCCTTCCTACATGCTTTCAAGCATGCCGAAACGAAAGAGAGACAATGTATCGTTCCTGCTAGGTAAAATTTTACAATGGAGGAAATGTTTGTGAAGCTATGGCAACAATACTCCATTCTGCAACAGAATGAAAAAAGGCAAATAAAACATATGTTACCTTAGTTCTCTTTGGAGGAAATCTAAATATCCATGCAATCCAGATATGTGTCCACTTTTGGGCTTTTCTGATGACAAGACAGAGCAAAACATGCTGCTAGCCATTGTTTGTTTACACTCACGGCACCACCTGTCAGTCAATAGTCCTGCCTCCTCAATGACAGCACGCACGCCGTTAAAGATGGCAAGCGATGAATGGTTGGGTAGCAACCTGTAGTCTGACATGTTCCTTGTCAAAATCATATAATTTGACACACTGACTATCGTAACCGACAAAAATATTGTGTAGTCTGAACCCGGCATTATAGTGTATCTGTTACTGTCTCACCTTCACAGGCCTTTAAATCAGAACAGCATATCTGTTATGTCTCATCCGATGGGAGACTCAGAACAGTACATATCTGTTAATGTTTCAATGGATGAACCGGAGACTCAGAATGGCGAATGTATCTGTTAATGTCTCATTCCTTACAGAGCTGAGATCCAGAACTTGTTGATCTGTTTGTCTCTCATGAGTGGAGACTCAGAACGGTACATATTTGTTAATATCTCACAGGATGAACCGGAGACTCAGAACTCAGAACCACCGTTTCACAGATCCACATTTTTGTTAACACGGAGATGATAACAGTATCGTTTTCAAAAGTTTGAGTTTTCAGGCCCCCAAAACGTCACTGCCGTGTAAAAGAACAACCAAAATGCATACAAAGTTTTCCATTTTTAGTCAAGTCACCTTTATTTATATAGCGCTTTTTACAATGCAGATTATGGCAAAGCAGCGTTACAGTGATAACTGGCAAATAATTTTGGCTGCACAGCAGCTCTAAAAGAAAATGGTGTCATTGTCCAGCTTAAGTAAATTCAGTATTGATTCATTCCTTTGTAAAAAAAACATTTTATATTAGTTAATTCATCTATACATCGGTTCTGAAGAAAACAGTGATGTCATCGTCCAGCTCAGTTCAGTTTGCATTCAATGGTGTCAATGCAGGCAGATCAAAAACATTGTTGAATATCAAGTGTCCCCAACTAAGCAAGCCAAAAGGCCTCAGCGGCAAGGAACCCAAACTCCATCAGGTGACAAAATGGAGAAAAAACCTTGGGAGAAACCAGGCTCAGTCGGGGGGCCAGTTCTTCTCTGGCCAACAACGAACAGTGCATGATTATGATTCAGGCAGCATTACAGGTCATAAGTCAGATTGGGATCGCAACTGTCAAAATATTTAATCCAGTTCCATCTAGTTGAAGATCGGATTCATCACGCCGATATAGTAACGGTTTTTGTTGGGGATCTGTGCCACTGGCTGTCGTGTTGATGAGGCCTTCACAAGGGATGGTCTAGTTGACACAATCTCTGTTAACACTTTAGGTTTGAAAACAGCATTGGGTAAACAGCCCCTAAGCTTTTGGAGGCAGCCCTTATCTCAACACCAATTCAGCTGGCAGTAATTGCAGTAATTTGCCACTCTGATTGGTGAATGAGTTGAGGTGCACAAGACACACCCACAGGTCTGTACAGGGAAAAATCTCTTAGGCTGTGTTAGAAACGGCACACTAACTTATTACTCACTGATTACTGCCCAGTATACAGTGCATAATGCCTACTATTTTTCTAAGAATAGTGTGTGATATAGTATACAATATGTAATGAATAATGTTTTAGTTGTTTGCTACAGTGTTGTCACATGACAAACATTGAACATTAATTCAGCGCAGCTGTGCAGGTTGTTACCTTACAAATAAATGTGCTAACCATTCTGAAAATGTCCTACCTTTCGACTGTCCTCACCAATGGTCTTGATCTAACCCATAAAATTTCTGTAAAGTCCAGTTGATTTGGTGACATTCTTTCACATAAAATCAGTTGATTAGATTTTGTGCTTAATGTGGTGACGTAAATTAACTGGTTTGACTCAAGTTAAAAGTAAAATTAGCCTACCATAAATCAAATTCACTAGGTTAGCTAATTTTAAGTGTCCAGGTAACAAGAATGGATAGTAGAATACTGTGTAGAATACTTAAATTATACACAGAGGTAAAAATAATTCATTATAGTTGGGTTTTCCAAAACATCACAAATAATTCAAATAAAATAGATTTATTGTAGATTATGCCATTAGGTAAATAGGCTATATTTTGTTAGCAGAAAAAAAAAAAAAAAAGGCCTGTAATCGTTTTGGATATCAGTGTCCTGTTCCAATATCCTAACATATGGCCATGAACTACTACGGACACACTTGGCGCATAGATCATAAACCATTACAATTTTTTTTTTTACATTTTGGGACACTTTTGTCTCTAGTTAACATGTATATGTGTACTTATAAAAGTGTAACATTTATAATTATTCCCCGCCTCCAGTTCACCCATGCCGCTCTTCTCAAAGATAAAACGTCACGTGGAGCACATTGCATTGTGGGAAGCGGTATCCCATGTAGTGTCCTCAGATGCATACATCAGATTTCAGCATACAGCTTTCATGCATACAGAAAATTCACATACTATTCACAATATACACATTGCATACTGCAGTTTAAGTTGCAGACTAAGTTTTCTCAGTGTGTTCCGCACTGTCAGCTGAAGTTGGTCCTCGTCTGCGTTTTTTTCGGCCGATTCGACATATTGAATTGGCGTCGGAGCTCATCGGTCCGTCGGGCCATCTGATCATTCTGATTGGCTCTTCAGCTACTGCCACCTGCTGGTAAAGCATTTCTTACGCAGGCGCAGAACAGACGTGCTACTTGGCCGTCGGCTGTCAAGCGTCGGTTTGGTGTGTCGGCAACTTTGGACCCAGACGCTGCCGACACGAGCCAACCCCACAGTCTGCTATCGTCGCCACTAGTTCGTCGGCGTCGGCTTGGTGTGTTCCTGCCTTTAGTGTGCCATTCCAAACACAGCTTCCATACTGATTTCAGTGTACTTGAGTAGTATTTAGCAGATTCTGGCACATATAGTAGGTCATCCGGGTATTCCATGCATGCACAAAATTTGCATACTACATACAGTATACATACTGGATACTGCAGAAATAGTAAGAGAAGTATGATAGTATGCCACTTCGAACACATCTTTAGCAATCCCATCTTGCCAACCAGATAAACATTGTCCCCTTGATGTAGCATAGAGCACCTTGCCAGAAAATAAAAAATACATTTTTAATTTCCACAAAGTGCAACCCTTGAATCACATACTCTAAAGTATACACAAATTTACATGGCTACTCAGTCCTGCATCTATGTGTGAGATCTTCCTGCCTGTTTATTATTTCTTTAGCTAGACCAGCCAGAGGTCCCCTACAGGGCTGTCTGAGTCTCCACATTAACTGACTGCTTTGGCTTTCTCATTACTTATGCATAGGCCTATACTTTACTCCTCATTCCTCCTTACCTCTAGGGCACTTGACCCTTTGGGCTGGATCTTCATAAGTGATGCAAGACACCACAAATTGAACTGCAAGGTGCTTAACTGCTCCCACTGCTGACCTGCAAGTGGAACACCAAGGACGTTTTCATGCCAGACCCTCCATGTTAGATGGTTTTCTTCCTGCCTTCAATTGTTCAAGCACATAACTTGTTTTATTCATATGCTACTTGACATAAGCACATGCTACATATATTCAGCATTAAATGTTTTTACAACCTTGTGGTTGATCTAAAAAAAATTGGGATTGCATGCATTACATTTTGCTTAGTTCACTGGGGGGTTTTGACCAATGTTGTTGCCAAGCACATAATTGAAATATAGACAGTGAATTAACAAATGCAAAACATAATTTTTTAATGGCTGAATGTCTCATTGTTATGTGTGCATTCAAAAGCAATTGCATTTAATTTCATGGAAGCTTACCCAGATGCAGTGTCACAGAAAAAGCTGAATGTCAAAACAATGTGCAACATTGCATTGATTTAATGAATCTATTTCATGGTTTTAAAGGAAAATACTCAGATACATATTTATTAATAATATGTGTTTGCATGTGTTAAATGCACTTGCTCATAGTTTCTTGATATACAAGCATATTGTTCTCTCTGAACGTTGGACCATTTTAAATGTTCACATGCTAAAACACTACTTTAGAGGCATGTTACTGCAGATCTTTACTATAAAATATTCATGAACAACATGCAAACAGACAAACAACATTTATGAACTTACCCTTGTAATCTCGTTTGTGCTTCTATTTAAACAAAAGGAAATTATCTGTAAGTGGATTCTAGATGGAAGTTTCCATACATTTCCGAAAATAGATTTCTTTCATTCTTGATGTCATTAGCTTTAAATTTAAATTGTAGTTTCACATGACTTTGTAAAACTAATGGTTTGTACTGTGTTAATGGCACCTGCGGGATCTGCTCAGATCTGCACACATGCATATTTTAGAGCTGTCAGTGTCACTTTTCATCACCTGCAGGCCCTGTTTACACCTGGTGTTAACATCCATCTTGGGTGATCACAATTGGTCTGGAAAGACAGATTGTTGTTTACACACATGCATCGCAAATGCGTCTTCTGTGACCACTTGTGAGTCTTGTCAAGTGGAAGGTCTCTGATATTGTGACTGCACTAGTCTGTTGCTGCATGTTGATGAAGTGCATTTAAAAAAATTGGTGGGTCTTTTCTCTAATGTTTATAGAAGTCTTTCTGTCAGTCTTTGTATTAGTGGTGTAGATTTTTCAGTGACTCTTTCGGTAAGTTACATAGTAGGTGGAGATAAGTGAATACTTTTATAAGCGAGTCGCTCAATCAATAATTCAATGAATTAATGCAAACAGTGATTCAATTCAGGAATCAATCAAGTGACTCTCTTTCTAAGTGAGTCACTGAATCATTCACTAAAAGATTTCATATACTGTATATGGTGTTTATATACAGCTGCACTCAAGAGGGTCTAGAAATCCATGGAAATCTCCCTCCCTATACCCACCCAACCAGTTGTACTTGCTAGGTCTCATTTAACCCAGTTACATAAGCAGCCCCTGTCCTCCTTTTACTAGAATACTGAGTGTCAAATTTAGTTCCTGTGTTTATGAATTACTAATATGTGCCCTGCAGGCGTTCTTCTTCCATCTATAGCCAGCAATGAACATGAAATAGAAGTGAGAGAGAGAGACGGAAAAAAACGAGGAGAACAAAAAGCCGCTGATTTGCCACAAACATTATTGATGGAATAATTTTTTTTACATGTCTTGTTTTTTGACTGGTTAATGTCAGACTGTGGTCCTTTTTGTCAATAAAAGTCACATTTACAGAATTTTGCAGTGGAACCACTCTTGGAAGTGTGGCAAGTGGCTTAAAGTGGCTTTCATTTTGCTCAGGGTTAAGTGTTTTAGTCAGTAGATGTGTTAGGCGTTGAGGTGTGATGTTGAGAAATGAGTTCTCACGAAAATCTCATCTGAGTGCATCATGCATCAGATTTCACACCACATATGTTGGACTCAATAAACTTTCTTTTCTTGCCTGTTTATTAAAACTGACTGAATACACTTGAATATCTTATTTTTTTAAAAAGCTTTTCCCATTTCAGGGCCCTCTCAATATGAATAAATATACATGCTTTACTGACTTCAAATGAAATGTTAACTTTCTACAAACACATTTGAAAGACTGGCTTTATGACAGATTTGTAAAGGTTATATTTTTCATCTCAGTAATAACATACAACTGGATTCTTTCTTTTAGCTGTCTAAACTTCTCTTTAATCACATCTAAGATGTTTAGTTCATACCCTTCTAACCTAGACTACTAAGACATTGAGCTACATTTCTCATCTGTTATTCTTTTTGATGTTGTAGGGATTGTGTTCTCTGTGGCCTTGCCCTCCTCCTCAACTATGTTACCTCACACACTAAAATCTCTGTCTTCCTGTCACAGATGCTCCCTTTGAAATGGATTTTCTTCATATAAAGGGTGGTAAGCACGCTTCTCGCTGCAGGTCATGGAACAGGTGTGAGAATTAAAGCTTGCAAATATTCAATGTCGTCAATGATTTCAGAATAATATATATATATATAATTAGCTGAAAAGAAATGTCTTAGTTGGTTCAGCTGAACATATTTGATTTATTCTCAAAGGCTGAGTAGTTTTAGTTGATTTGATTTTTTTGTATTATTTTACACAGTGATTCTCAGTTGTTTTTTTGTATTGGACATCAAGACCCAGGACATTATTTTATGTATATATATATATATATATATAATTACAAACGTGAACAAAATGATTTGTAATATTGAACTTATGATTATTATGCAAAAATAAATACATCAGAGTCTATGGATGGATCATTATTACAGCGATTATTATTTTTCTAGCATGTTAACGGTTCTTTTAACCCTAAAAGATGGAGTGTGTAGCTTTTAATTTCTTAAGCAACCATGTATTAAGATGTATCATGGCCATATTCCAGGATGACAATGTCAAGATTCATCAGACTCAAATTGTGAAAGAATTGTTGGGAGTGAGCATGAAGAATCATTTTCACACATGAATTGGCACTGACCTTAACCTCATTGTAAGTTTTAAGGATGTGCTGGAGGAGACTTTACAGAGTGCTCACCTCTTGCATTCTCAATACAAGATCTTGACCAAAAATTGATGCACCTCTTGATGGAAATAAATGTTGTGATGTATGTCCATCAAGAGGTGCATCAATTTTTGGTCAAGATCTTGTATTGACAATGCAAGAGGTGAGCACTCTGTAAAGTCTACTGCAGCACATCCCAAAAACTTTCAATGAAGTGAAGGTCTGGACTCAGGTGCCAATTCATGTGTGAAAATGATTCTTCATGCTCTCTGAACCGTTCTTTCACAATTTTAACCCTGATGAATCTTGACATTGTCATCCTGGAATATGGCCATGATGTGTCTTCCTACATGGTTGTTTAAGAAATGAAAAGCTACACACTCCATCTTTAAAGGTTAAAAGAACCGTTGCCAAACGTATAACATGCTAGAAACATAACAATCAATGTAATAATGATCCATTCATAGATTTTTAAGTATTTGCCTATTAAAATCCAAACTTTTTTTTTTCTTCTTTTGGCCGGGCAGTGTATCATTTTATTCTTTGCATTTAGTTTTCTCTGTGACCTTTTTTAAGTTGCAGCCCACAAGTTAAGAACTTTTTTGATAATTTATGTCTCACATGAAAAAAAGTTTGGTAATAAAAAACAGTTTACAAATAACAAAGAAAAAGCTATTCTCAGAAGCAAACCCATCTGCTTCAGTTCTAGTAGCCATTCATTTTGTGCCTAAAAGCACTGCACTTAAGAAATTACCTTAACTATCACCTTCCACACTTACTTTATTATAGCGCAAGTATTTGTCTTTTTTAAAAAGACATATGCGTCTCTATACAATACATCACTGTCTAATAGCACACCATATTGCGCTATGCATTTGCTGTTCATTATTTGAATGAGGATTTATGTGAAACAAAATAGAATTAGGCGCTGATAGCCTAACTCCTAACATAATCAGTGCAGTAAACCTGTGAGGCAGTGAGGTACATCCCTGCCTCTCTTCTGCCTTGGATTAGATTAAAGGTCTACTGGTTGCAGAATGAGTTGCTACTAGTTATCAAGGTGCATCACATTTCCTGAGCCCTCAAGCCTGCACTTAGCCACTGCGACAGAGTGGGGGAAAAAAAATGCTTTTACTATAAAACCGGAAAGAGGTTCTTGTTTGAATCTTAATGTGACTGATGCACACTTCTGTGTGTGGTGGAGGGGGAAAAATTGAACAAATTCCAGAACTGGGTGTGAGGAAATACGTGCCACTGAAGAACACGTTCTCGGCTTCTCTTTTATTTAAATAACAGCAAATTCACATGTCTGGTTGAATTGAATTGTCTTTGGAGACCTTGAAGGCTGACAGGCAAGCGTGTGTAACAAGTTGTAGAGCAATTTGTGTTGCTTGGTTTGAGTTCTCAGTGGTGCGATTACTCCTCCTGACAGGTCCAAATAAAGACAGATTGAATAAACACGTTGGAACTGCATCACATGACTCGAACCATCCAATCGGCTATCGGCAGCATGAATGTGCCTGTAAAACATATATAAGTGAGTATGTGTGCACATTCAGAACTTTACTCCTTTGGAAAGTTGTGTTGGTTTGAATAAAACCAATAAGTAGTACCTTTTCAAAATGGCCCTTTAGCATGAAGTGCTGTAAAATTGCATTTCAGATCTGACATTTGAGTGGCACAATAGGCAAATTGCCATTTTATATAACAGCTGGACGAAAGTGTTTCACACAGATTGAAATGCAGAAATGTGGCTCCGACCAAATTGGTGTGGAGTTTGATGTGTGACCGTCCTCCTTTTCTTGTCACACGCATCAACCCCCGGCGCCCTTCCTCTTATGCCTCAGTACATCCGTTGACATCTTGATTTTTGTTGTTTTTCCATCCACAGCTGAGAATCTCCTTAGTCAATATCGTTCCTTTTAACCCCGCTCTTGCAATATCTGAGCATCTAAATCAATTGTCAGATCATTTGATAAGAATGTAATCAGATCTCTCAGAATCAGGCTTAAAAAGACAATGCCCTTGAAGAGAAAGTAATTGGAGAGGAATGTCTGGCAGTAGTATGATTGATGTGGGTATTGTGCTTTTGTTGATAACTAGCAGATTGAAGATTGGATAACAGTCACTGTTGACACTTCTCTTTCACTGAGGCGACCCACTTTCCTTACGACAGAATACAGCAGGTTAAAAGTTTTGCTGTAACTTTTATCAAGTTAAACATAGCACAACTTTTATTTTACCTAGGTTTGTTTAGTAGAAAAACTGATGGCAGTGTCGGGAGTCTCCTAAGTAGGTCTTCACAAAAATGGATTTTGAGGAAACTCTAATAGGGAAACTAAGGTAAACAGACTTCTGCCCAATTAAAGGGCAAGTGACTAGACTTAATAAAACTCTCATATGGAGCATTGATCTCTATGGGCAGAGGTGAATGTACTACAGTCTGGCTAAGAGCAAATATTCTCAAATATTTAGGATACTTTTACAAGACAACAATGTACTAAAAACAGAAAATTTTTTTTCTTTGTACAGATGACAACGCCATCAACTATCCCTGTTCACACGGATCTGCGAAAAACGACAAAAAATGTATTATGCAAGCCAGCAGACTACGTGAAAGACTAAACTACGTGTCTGTGCACAATATTGTATATTTCCCTATAACGGCTAATAAATCAGAAGTCTCGAACATAACAGAAAACACCTTACTAAGTTTTTGCAGTTTACACGGAGATGATAATGGTATCTTTTTCAAAAACTTCCCCTTTGAAACCCATTTTCAAAAGTTTGCGTTTTCAGGCTGTTGTTGTGTAAATGAACGGCCAAAGCGCATGAAGTTTTCTGTTTTTAGTTGAAAACAGTGTTGTGTAAATGGCCCCGTAGTGAAAAAAGTATCCAGAAAGATGATTTGATGGGAATTCTGAAGAATTTAATAGTTCAGGTTCCTTATGGTTCTATTAATGATTTTCTTGTACTTCAAAGGAATAAATACTCTGAAAAGTGCAATTCTGTTGTCAAATGACAAGATAACATAATGTTATCTTCAACTATACACGTTGCCAATTAAACAACCAGTCATTATCAATACTGATAATTTAGATTTGTGTTTGATTCACTAAAAAGTGTAATTCGTTAGAGAATCGAACTACAGTGGTCAGCTGATATTATTCATTCTGGAGTTGGACAAACATGGTTGTGCTGTACTGTTTGTTTTTATTTCAGTGAAACGAACCAGATTATGAGTCATTTGATCGGGAAATAGACTACACTGGCTGTGCTTTATGTTTTAGATTTAGTTAAAAGAACCTGCTCATTTGTTCATTGTTTAGCTCTGTGGCCTATCAAACAAACTATGTAAAATATTTTCACCTCTTCAAACTCTACTACTCAAAGGAATGACTACAATATTTCCTGAACTGTATATTACATACCTGAAAAACATCCTCTTTCAGCAGCTCCATGCATTCCATGGATTTATCATAATAACATGAAATCTTAATTCACCTGATTCACGCAGAATCCGTATACTACACATTATGCATAAACAAATCATAATTCAGTTATCTTCAGATTGTCAGTGGTGCCTCAGAGGTCTTTTGGAACACAGTTATAGACCTCATAAATAAAACTCAGTCAAGCAAAATGTTTTTCTGTATGACACCCTTGAAGATATTTCACAGTACCTCAGTCACAGCCCTACAGGGTTTCTCTAATTAAATTTGCTCTCTAATGAACAAGCTGATGTATGTGCTTTTTTTTTAACAAAGAGCCAAATTGTTTAAACCGACAGAAGATACAAAATAGACATTTTTTTATTTTATCAGAATTAGTTGTGGAAACTATTTGCTGGAACCTCAAATGATTAATAAAATTAACAAACGTCAAAGAAGGTTTAGAATGATCAAGCTCTTCACGCATATATTTTGAGTACATTTAAATGGTATAATATTAAGCAAAATATCTTTAGCTTTTTTATCTAGGTAATGAATAAATCTAAGTACAGCAATTTCTACTTACAAATCTGATGCGATTGTATTAAATATAATTTAAGTTTCCTATATATATATATATATATATATATATATTGATTTATCATATGCGATTGACGTGTCAAACTGACATAAGACATGTCAAACAGCCTGCTCACCTTTATGGCTGATGTTTATCAACAAAAAACACGCTATGCATGCTCACACTATAGCTATAGCTATACAGCTTTGCGGATTATAGTGGGAGAATTAATTTCCTGTTTGGTTGATGTGTAGCGTGAATGGTTTGATATATCAAAAAGCTTTTGACCAGTCTAGTTTGAAGATGGTATGTACCAAATTTGGTGAATACCTGATAAAAGATGTAGTTAAAAAAATGTGTGCGTTCTCAAGATTCAAAATGGTGGAAAATTTAGTTGGCTGAAAGTCGAAATCACTTTAAAGGTTTAAGAGACCTGCAAATTGCCATCAGGAATATCAAGACAATCATTACGCTGACATTATTACAAAAGATAAGACATACTGTGACAGCAGGCACAAAGAATACAGCAGGTGGGATGTTTTTAGGGGATTTGCCATGCTGAACATGAAACCATAATATTTAGCAATACATAATATTTTGTTTTAAAGTTCGAGTTTGACATGTAGAGTTTGAGAAAGGACTTTGTAGGGACTTATTAGGTCAGGGATGATTAATTTAATGTCTGTGAGTGCTGTTGTGTGCGTGTTTTTGTGGAGTAGATTTTCTAATCCCCTTGAGTTGAAAATGGCAGCATCTGACCCATTAACCGTAGTCAACCTAATTTTCGTTTTCTCAGGCAATAGTGTGAGTGTCCTTCTTTCTGTCCAGAGGGACTGCAATAACACAGACCAAAAGGAGCAAAAAGAGCCAATGAAACAGTTTTTGCATATGGTCCTTTGGGCTTGACTGAGATTAGAGAAATTAGAATATTCCTAATGTTGGCCAGTAACCCCATAGTGCCTTTTGGGAAATCAATACAGTTACAAAACAGACCAGGGTCTCAAATTAGGTTTCCCTGGGCAGCAGTGGGAAATCTGCTTTGACGGGTGGCTTTATGGTAAGTGTACAGCCTTATGAACCTTGTTCAAGACACCAAGACACTACTTGTTCTGGTAACTTCATATGTTTGTGTTCTGACTTTCTTTAGAGTAGGACTAGGGGAAAAAAGAGGACAAAAAGTTCTAACTAACAATTTGGAAGCAATAAAAACATATCTCCCTTGTCAATTTGTATAATTAGTGCTATCATCCACTGTGATTTTTCATGGTGAGTGTGTTTCTCAACACATTGTTCATCGGCATGATGGATGTAGGATAGATGTGACATGATGGATGTATCTTGCCTATTCATTTCCCTCATGTCACAGGGTTAACAGCTTTTTTCTAGAGATTTTTCTCTAGATAACATGTGCTTCCTACTGTGGAGATAAAACTAAGATGCAAAGTATCTTAGTTCAACAGTATTTGGTCTCATCTTATTCTTACATACAGTGGGTACGGAAAGTATTCAGACCCCCTTACATTTTTCACTCTTTGTTATATTGCAGCCATTTGCTAAAATCATTTAAGTTCATTTTTTTTCCTCATTAATGTACACACAGCACCCCATATTGACAGAAAAACACAGAATTGTTGACATTTTTGCAGATTTATTAAAAAAGAAAAACTGAAATATCACATGGTCCTAAGTATTCAGACCCTTTGCTGTGACACTCATATATTTAACTCAGGTGCTGTCCATTTCTTCTGATCATCCTTGAGATGGTTCTACACCTTCATTTGAGTCCAGCTGTGTTTGATTATACTGATCGGACTTGATTAGGAAAGCCACACACCTGTCTATATAAGACCTTACAGCTCACAGTGCATGGCAGAGCAAATGAGAATCATGAGGTCAAAGGAACTGCCTGAAGAGCTCAGAGACAGAATTGTGGCAAGGCACAGATCTGGCCAAGGTTACAAAAAAAATTCTGCTGCACTTAAGGTTCCTAAGAGCACGGTGGCCTCCATAATCCTTAAATGGAAGACGTTTGGGACGACCAGAACCCTTCCTAGAGCTGGCCGTCCGGCCAAACTGAGCTATCGGGGGAGAAGAGCCTTGGTGAGAGAGGTAAAGAAGAACCCAAAGATCACTGTGGCTGAGCTCCAGAGATGCAGTCGGGAGATGGGAGAAAGTTGTAGAAAGTCAACCATCACTGCAGCCCTCTACCAGTCGGGGCTTTATGGCAGAGTGGCCCGACGGAAGCCTCTCCTCGGTGCAAGACACATGAAAGCCCGCATGGAGGACTCCAAGATGGTGAGAAATAAGATTCTCTGGTCTGATGAGACCAAGATAGAACTTTTTGGCCTTAATTCTAAGCGGTATGTGTGGAGAAAACCAGGCACTGCTCATCACCTGTCCAATACAGTCCCAACAGTGAAGCATGGTGGTGGCAGCATCATGCTGTGTGGGTGTTTTTCAGCTGCAGGGACAGGACGACTGGTTGCAATCGAGGGAAAGATGAATGCGGCCAAGTACAGGGATATCCTGGACGAAAACCTTCTCCAGAGTGCTCAGGACCTCAGACTGGGCCGAAGGTTTACCTTCCAACAAGACAATGACCCTAAGCACACAGCTAAAATAACGAAGGAGTGGCTTCACAACAACTCCGTGACTGTTCTTGAATGGCCCAGCCAGAGCCCTGACTTAAACCCAATTAAGCATCTCTGGAGAGACCTAAAAATGGCTGTCCACCAACGTTTACCATCCAACCTGACAGAACTGGAGAGGATCTGCAAGGAGGAATGGCAGAGGATCCCCAAATCCAGG
Organism: Ctenopharyngodon idella; assembly: GCF_019924925.1. Classification (NCBI taxonomy): domain Eukaryota; kingdom Metazoa; phylum Chordata; class Actinopteri; order Cypriniformes; family Xenocyprididae; genus Ctenopharyngodon; species Ctenopharyngodon idella. Next base: position 14,602,683 of record NC_067233.1, on the reverse strand, counting down.
TGTGAAAAACTTGTTGCATCTTTCCCAAAAAGACTCATGGCTGTATTAGATCAAAAGGGTGCTTCTACTAAATACTGAGCAAAGGGTCTGAATACTTAGGACCATGTGATATTTCAGTTTTTCTTTTTTAATAAATCTGCAAAAATGTCAACAATTCTGTGTTTTTCTGTCAATATGGGGTGCTGTGTGTACATTAATGAGGAAAAAAATGAACTTAAATGATTTTAGCAAATGGCTGCAATATAACAAAGAGTAAAAAATTTAAGGGGGTCTGAATACTTTCCGTACCCACTGTATATTTTCTCTGACTCAACCAGTTTCTTTAGTTCGACCTCAGCTTACCTAACAATGTTTGGACAGCAGAGTTATATGTTAAACCACTTAAATTATATGTAATTAAATTGTCTTTCAAAGTATATAAAATATACCATATCCAAAGAAACACTGTACTTAGCAGTGTGCAATAATACCAATTTAAATCTATAATATATGCAATTAGATTAGTCTAAATGCGACATCAGAATACAAATCAATATTCTTTATTCCACATACATGTATTTTTTTCTTTTACTTTGAACTGTTTACAATCTAAATGATTCAACAACAAAATGAGAAACTACCACAACAAAGTCAGAATTTCTTACTAGGGAAAAAAAATTAAAATTAAAATTAAAATAATGGTAGCTCGACTTGAAATGGAGACATTTTGTATTTTGTACCAGATAAGGGGTTAGAGTCACGGAAATGGACGAGCACAACTAAAAATGGCATGTTAATTAATGTGTATACTTACAGCAAAATCAAAGGAACAAAATACATGAATTTAAACCATTTGAAAACTTTCACCTTGTATTATTGAGTTTGAACTTAAAGGCTTTTGTTAATAAATAATCTCTTCTTTTTTTCCAGATTATAAACAAATATAATATTTTTCATATCAGGAGAATAACTTGGGGTAGACAAACGGCATACACGTTCCTCTGAGTAACATTTCACACCCGCATAAGCCCTTTGTCCTCCATCCTCAAACAGTTTGAGTAGCGAGATGATGGCTTGGTCATACAGTAGTTCCTTTGAATCATGGGAAATGTGAATTTTGGCGGTCATTGCATTTTGTGCAATAAAAGAAAGTGTTTATACATGTTAACATACACATACATAACTGAGCATTACGTACATATATGCAGGATAATGAGGGAGAGAACAGATTCCCGATCATCTGTTGGTCGCAGTGTGAAAGCATGTGCGAGCCTCAGCAAATAAGAGTAATACTTGAATTTTACAAATTGGTTCTGTACACAATTTATGTTGGAGTGTTGGTGAACATCACCTCTTGCCAAGAGGGCTTCATACAAATTGAAAATGTTTCATTATTGACACATAATATTCCCTTTGCGTATCCAGTGAAGTCCAAGCTGAACCAAAACCTGGATTGAATCTTAGGGACTGTTGAGTTTCCTGGCATCGTTCTGAACAAGTCCTGTTCCAGGTACCATTTGTCAAACAATGATCTGTGTAAATTCCGACTGGTATTACTTAAATGTTTTAAATCATTTTCATGTTAAAGCGCCGCGGCCCAGCAACCTGGTCCGCCTCCTCAGCGGAGGTCCCATTGGACTTTGAGCGTGGCACGTACTCTATATCAATGTTGTTTTTATGTTTGCCTTTTCCTCGACTCCACACAAACAGGAGCAGGAAGCAGAAGAGAACCACTCCTAGGAATGTGAAACAGCCCATGGCTGTAGAAACTAAGATAGTCTTTAGGTCAAGGCCAAAGGTCACATTAGGGAGGTTGGTACCATTGGCAGTGGCATTGCTTGTATCCGTGTAATGCTGGGTCCTGTTGGCATACAGCGAGCCCAGACTTTTCACTGCCAGTGATACCATAAGAGTGTCATTGCCCGCTGTGTTAGAGGCCACACACATATACACACCATCATCCTGAACTTCCGCTGCCTTGATATCCAATGAGCCGTTGTTGTGGACCGTCACCCTGCCGTGGCTCCTGTTGGTCAGGTGTCTCCGGCGTGGGGTGACCCAGGAAATAGTGGGCCGCGGGGTCCCCTCTGCATTGCAGTGTAAACGGGCCGACTGTCCCTCCTCCACCGACACCATCTGAGTCCGATTTTCACGGATCTTCGGCTTGGTACAGGTCACGTAGTAGGACAGCAGGGTCTCTTTGAACTCCTTGAAGGGGCGTCCGTGGATGCCCTCCGGATTGCTGCACTCAGGCTGCGTGTCACCGAAAGAAATGGAATGGCGCCTTTGCAGCAACCACATGAGTCGGCAGTCACACACCAGAGGGTTGTCATTGATCAACAGCACCTCTAGAGCCTCAGGAGCATGGAATACACCCCTCTCCAGGGTATCAAGACGGTTGTGGGAGACATTTAGCAATCGGAGCGAGCGTATACCCTGGAAAGCGTAGGGTTCAATGGACAGCAGTTGAGATGCGGCCAACCTCAGCTCACGCAATCGCACCAGGTCCTGAAGCAGGCCACCGTCCACTGTCCGGATACGACTGTAGGAGAGGTTAAGGTGCGTGAGGTATGGCAAGTGGCGAAGAGCCTGGTAGGGGAAAACAGACAGGTTGGTATTGGTAACGGAAAGCGTGGTGAGGTTGAGGCCATGCAGAGAATTAGCTGGGAACACATCCAATGAAGGCCAGTTGTCGATCTCTAGGTGTCGGAGGTGAAATAGCTTCTTGAAGGAGTAGGGGTGTAGAGTGCTGATACTGAGGTAGCGCATATGTAGGCTCACCAGGTTGTGTAGGTGGGACAGGGCATCTGTGGGCACCACCGTCAAGTTACAGCGCTCCAGTGTCAGGCTTTCCAGTGACAACAGTCCACTGAAGGCCCGATGGGAGATGTAAACCAGCTCATTGTCTCCAACTTCCAATGACCTGAGGTTGCGCAGGTCCTGGAACATATAGTCCACCAGAATGACAACTTTGTTGTCACTGATATCCAGGTTCGTCAGGTTGGAGAGGCCGGAGAAGACGCCTAGAGAGAGCAGCTTGATGCGGTTGCTCTTTAAGCTCAGTGAGTGGAGGCTGTAGAGCGAGTTAAAGGCTCCGGGCTCAACGTAGGCAATGATGTTTCCACTCAGGTCCAATTCTTCTATGTGTGGATAGGCAGCAAAGTCATCGGGGTTGACGGCCTGAATGCGATTCTTGCTGAGATCAAGGATTCGTGTCTCGATTGGGACTCCATCAGGGATGGCAGTGTAGCGTTTGCGGTGACAGATTACAGAGCGGCTCTGGGCGGAGCACTCGCAGCGGGAGGGGCAGGCCTGGGTGGAGCCCACGAACACGGCCACCAGGGCCAGCCCCAGCAAAGGCTGCCAGCAAGACACGGCTGTGTGCAGCATGACTCGATTTAAATAGTCCACCATACTGTCATGGCTCTGAAAGAAAGAGAAAGATGAAAGGTTAGTAAATGAACAAAGATGTCTCGACATATTATATTAAATAGAAGCTATAAAGAATATGGAATATTAATAGTAATAATACAAAATGTCTAAACTGGTTACTTAACCAAAGATTAACCAAGACTGGTTAGTACCTTGTAAGATTAAATACACAACATTCTTCAAGAAAAGCAGGAGACACTACTCAATGGACATGATATGAATTTGTTTGTACCGCACATAGAGAACTAACTGAAGATTGGTGTATCCATGCACAAATAAAAGAACTGCCTCAGCTCTTGCTTGTGGGATTGTATGTGCATGGATTGATTCTTTATTGTGTGCACATGAATTCACAGCCCTATGGGTGTCCTGCTGTTTTTCTTTCTCAGTTGGTTCAGTACTTTTGAAAATTTGTGCTTTCTCACTATTACATTTCTTTGTGGTTTTGCAGTTTTCCTAAAGGTTTTTTTTTTTTTTTTCCAATCTTTTTCACAAATCCTACGCTCATTGATGGAAGTATTTTATACCCATTTATAACTGTTATTCAGAGTAATTGTTAAATATATATTTATTAAATGCAAAATTATAAACATTAATAGATAATTATTTAGAGAACAAAGACCATAGACTACACAAATAATTTAATTAACTTAAATGAAAAGGTCTTATTTTCAAAGTGGACAGCAGCATAAATTATTTTTATGTTTGAAAGAATTTATGTCTACAGCAAAACAACTTGCTTATCTGATTCAGCCTTGAACATAAAAAAGTTTGGTTTTATTTTTTCCTAACACAATCTCCCTTATAACTTTAATCAATTATACACCTACATTAATCATTTGTTGAGCACCTACACATACAGTATACAGACACAAGACAAAAACCAGTGATTTCTAGACTCTATGTACATTTATTTTGGTTTGATCACCTCCTAAAGAGAAGCCTGCTTCATCTGAGACTAAACACTATATCCAGATGACAATGAAACGTGCAACTTCTTGTATGTGAAACACCGTTTCTTTTAAACTTGTAGCCTTGATGTTGGACTCTCTCTGTTACTCTTACTCTCTGTCACTCTTACCTGTTGCCTTTTGTCAGAAATTATTCAGAGACCTTCACAAAAAGCCTTGATTTTAAAGGCAACCCTGCTTTCTAATGAACTTGGTGGAACTTCTGTTGAACTTCAAAATATAATAACTTGCAATTCTTTGAAACAAATTTACTCCTCGGCTGAAATTTTATTTTTAACCCCTCCTCTCCATCTACCTGGTAACAAACACCTGTCGGACATAATCAAACCCCACCCTCAAATATTTCGCATTGAATATCCTGTTTGTACTGAAAATGTCCGATTTATAAAATGTGCTGCGAACGACATTTCATGTTGACTTTAGAAGCCCTGGCAGTGTCATTACTCTTCTCTCGTTTGGGGATGTTTTTTTGGCTCAGCATACTCAGCATTGTGTGAAATATCTCACTGCCAGTCAAGTCACAGTGGTGTCTGCCTGTGTGCATCAGCGAAAACAAGCACTCACACATGATGCATGTGGAGACACTTTCATAAATGTCCTGCAGTGTGACTAAGTGTGCATGTGTTTGTTTGATTGTTTATGTAAATATGCAGTTTCACAGTCACATTTAAATGTGACATGGCTGTTTGCAAGTTGATGCATTTTAGTGTTGCAGTCGTAGTAACTTCTGCACATTACATCTGGTCTGGACTTACTGTAAATTGTAGGATGCGCATGCCAACGTTTGACCTCTAGAGGGCAGGTTTGCATAATATGGTGATTCAGCAATACAAACAAGGACATAAGTAATAATAGATTCAATCAAAAAAGTGGCATTCATTATAACTGCATTCATTTGTAAATTTTGACAGTATTTAAATGAACTATAATGTAATTTGAACACTTTATCAGAGCTAAATCCTAATTATTCCTGGCTATTTGTAGCCTGCACTGTAAATTCTACACAGGCAATTACAATACAAAAAATGAAGACTATATATCATCTAAATTAAGTAACATTACAAGACAAAACTCACTGCATCCTTCAGTGAACAGTACAAAATGAATATGTGTCAGGAATGCGTAATGAACTACATAGTTTAATGATCTAAACACACATTAAATTTTTTTTTGGTTGTTCCTACGCATTTGGCAAAGATAAAACAATGTGATATTCGAGTAGAAAAAGTAAAATTAATATCTGCAAACCTCAAAGATGAGTAGTGTGTCAGTGTGTGGGTGTGTGTTAGTGAAGCAGACAGATTGTGAAACAGGTTGTGAAAAGTGCATAGACACAGCGCCTCATCTGGTGTGTCATGGGCACACTAAATTTAAACAGAGAGAAAGAGGTGCAGAAACCCCACAGGCACAAAACACAGCCTGGTTGAGTTAAATAACATGTATTCGCACTCTCATTATACGACATGAAATGCATTGTTGGGCAAGCTGCTTGGAAAATATAGTGAGCTAAGCTAGCAGTTACTCTACATTAAATGAAGCTTCACTACACTGAAGCTACCCCCCTAGGAAATGTAGCAAGCTAAGCTACAGCAACATGACAAAAGTAATGTTCTACATCTAAGCTATTTTTAAGTAACACTTATTGAACCAATTAATTCCAAGTCAATGCTATCTCAGTGATCAATAAAACTGTCAGTCTAACAGGCATAATTGTTCAGTTCAATTGTTTATTCAAAACATGTGATCAACATATTAACAAAACCAGGTGTCGAGTGTGTGTGTATGTTCATCTGTATGTGATTTTTTTTTTTTTTTTTTTTTCTTCTCCCTTTGTTGTTTGGTTAACATTAAACACAGACAACACAGCAGCAGGATTATTAGGATGCTGTCACTTTAAGACCAAATGCACGCATGGATCATGCATTTTTTGACTGTTTACTTAGGATACTCGTTAGTTTTTTTGACATAATTTAGTGTGAATTTGTCTGGTCAAGCACAGGAAGGCATTAAAGAGAGTTCAACTTAGTATTTGCGTGCTGTCTGAGATGCTGCTTTCAGGGCGCGCACTTCGGATACCGCATAGCGAGTGAGTAACAAATTCCCTTTCGTGTGTTCTAGCACTTAAATATTTACAGTGGAAAAGCTTACAACTGTACAGAGCCTTGTTCATGTTCATTTTCTCACAACATTGCAATGTCAGAATTCATAAAAATGTTACCGGCCATCTGGCAACTGACATGGTTTCATATACAGTCCGTGTATGATGGTGGGGTCACTGATCCAGGATCAGTGATCCTTAGCAGTTGTATTTCTGATTTGAGCTTGAGCTTCAGAAATGCTTGGGAAAATGTAGCTTGTGTTGTGAACGCTACCGATCATCAAAACAGCTTAGCTACTGAAAAGCTGTTTGATTCAGAAAACAGCGAAACTACCACCACGCTATTGAGAAATTAAACTAATAACGTCACTACTTTTAACGATGCTACTGCCCAACACCGCTGAAATGCCATGCATACGCAGAGAGCAAATCACAGAAAGCAAGTCTCCTCTTGCACATAACAGGTTAATTGGGTGCGGGTAGTGGTGGTGACAGGATATGTATATTGGGGTCTAAATATTGCCAATATTTTTCCTCTACTCTGAGAATGATCAGTGAAAAAGAACAAAAACAGGAGAAAAATGAAGAAAAAAAAACCCATTATACATCTACGCCTTTTTCAGACAGTGTCTGTTTTGCCTGGCCAAAATATATTCTAATCATCAAAAAAAAAAGTATTCAGTGTCCTGTTTATTTCTGGCTTTATTAGCATTGCCAATTAAGCCCTGAAACTAAATAGAATAAGAATAAATGAGACTTGGTATGATAAGACAAGAACACTTTCCCCCTCATTGTAGGCCTATGTTTAGATTCCCACAATGAGCAATTTGAGGCATTAAACTTATGTTGACATACGTCTCCTAGGGAGCAGGTGCTCACAGTGAAGAAATGTAAACATGACATCAAAGTGTTTGTCACCTAATATGACTCTTGATACAAAGTTCTTTCTTTCACTAACATACACATACACACACACACATACCGACAGACCTGTGTATATAAACACGTACACATCCAAAGACACTTCACTACTTCATATTTGATTAAGAATTTGTACCCAAGTTAACCTTTCACTGATCTTATTGGTTATTTCCCCCAAGCCGTGTAATTAAGAAAATGTAGTTGCTCCTTTGTTAGCTATTCAATACCGTATTGATTTCCTATTTGGGAGAGTTATTTATGGAATAATTGGACTTTTGTCAAATCCATACAACATATTTATACATGATTCATGCCTCATGACATTAACACATTTTCAGATCTCAGGTGGTTGGGATCTGCTAATTACAGCATTCCAAAACAGTTATTTGCACCTTGTTTTGCAATTCTATAAACCTAATGCTTTATTTAATGATTAAAAAAGTAGGATTGGACTTGAATTTATCCATTGGGTATAGATTAGATTGTGGAAAGTTCTCAGTATTTCTGCTGGATCGAAGCTTAAACTGGTTTGCTGGTCTTAGCTAGTTTAAGCCTGTCAAGCTGGTCCTCAGCTGGTCTTCTGCTGGTCTAGCTGTTCTCCCAGCCTAAAATGTGCTTAAAACCCATCTAAAACAAGCCAGCAGACCAGCCTGAACAGGCTTGGAGACCAGGTCAGACTAGCAAACCAACTTGGGCTAGTTTAAGATTAGAGGAAATAAAAATTTGAAGAAGAAAAAAAAAAAATTGGCTCTGTGCAACGATTAATTGTTCACAATAAGACCAGGAAAGTGTATAAAGAAAGTAAATAAGGCCAGGCATGACATAATCGGTGCAAACTAAATGTGGTCAATGAAATACCTAACTTCACCATTTCATAAATACCACGTTATTTTCAATACACAACATATACATTTTAGTTGCCAATCACTCTTATATATGCATGTGTATGAATGCCTGTAAACAAGATGGGGAGAGAAAGATACCATTTAAAAGCCTGGGACATGTATTTTGTCCCAACCGGGCTATGATCGGCTTAAAGTTTGTGAATGGTCCTCCCAGGCTCTGTCAACCAGACTAGAACTGAGTCTAATACCCTTACATGGGCTCTCCAGCATTTTCCGGTCTTTTGCCCTGGCAGTTTTAGGCTTTAGATAACAAACTGGACTCATGTGCAATCAAGCAACAAATGTCATTTTAAGCCAGGATGTGCCATATCTCCACTCAGAGACTATCTTGGTCCTTCTGATGTGGACCACCTAATGTGATGACCACACCCTGCAAAGGCTCTGTGGAAGCTGGGGATATATTTTGTTAACTTCTTTATAGTTATACTATCTTTCCAAACAGCCAGCAAGTGAATAAGGTAAAGGGATTATGGGATGAAAAATAGTGTAAGCTCTGGAATAATTACACAAAATTAAATATAATCATGCGTAAAGAATGGGGTACGGCATGTGAGAAACAGTTGCATGCATGGCCACTCACATATTAGCATTTGAATGGAGACGTGTCTCAGTTTGCATTTAAAGGAATATTCTGGGTTCACTGAAAGTTAAGCTTAATCAACAGCATTTGCAGCATTTCATTTTCTTAAAAAAAAACAACAACAAAAAAAACAAATTTGGGTTACAATGAGGTACTTAAGGTAGAAGTGTTTCTGTGTAAAGTTCTATATAATTTGATACGCCTTATGCAACTAAACAAAAAAAGAAAACATAATTTTAAATTTTATAGCTTAAAGGGGTCATGACATGAGAAATCCAATTTGCCAATTTTGATCTTTTGACATATGAGAGGTCTTTGTAACATTAAAACATCCTGCACGTTTCATAGCTTAAAACATCCTCCTCCTCATAAACAAAGCATTTAATCAAGCTCCAAAAACAGCTCAAGTTTGATATTGTGGGATCTGCTGACTGTGCTTAACTTGTATTGAATCCTGAATATTCTTTATATATTCCATATTACATAGTGGTTTGGATTAGACACAGAAATCATGAGTTCCTTTAGTGACGTCTTAGCAGAGCATATATTTTCCTGTTGTTTTTTCCCAGTCATATTAAACCATACACACACCTGCCTCAGCTGGACATGAATCTTTAGAGAAACAACCACTTCACACAAACAGCTGTGTTAGAAATACAGCCTTAAAATAGCAATGGTTTTTTCGCACTTGTAGTGTTTTTCAAAAGACACCATGTTACAACGAAGACGAGATTTCCATCCTTGTGAGCGTAGCTTGTTTGTTTGCTTACTCTAATAAGTGCAACGCCATGTGAACACATATGGATTTCACAGAAACAGGTTAACATATTCCAGTAAACATAAAGAGCATTGGCATGGACGTCTTCGTTTACCAGCCCTGTCCCAACAGTAAGTTCACATCTGTATAATGTGTTAACATTATTAAATCATTTTTTCATTTTAATGAGTCTCATATCTTCTAACGATGCTACCCTGAAGGAAAGATGTAATTAACTCGCAGGTTAAAACAGAGGAAGTGTGAACATCTAGCCCTTAATGTTTTAGTGTGCTTGTGTGATACCATCACAGCCAATGGTAATGAGGAGTCAATCCCTCAAAAGTTTCTCCACGCTCATCTGTAAGGAGAACGCCACAGATCTTTATCAAAGTGTCGTCATCTGGGCTGAGAAAGAATAAAGTTTGCAGTATAAGGATATCATGATGTCACATCTATTAGCCACTTTAACACTTTAACAATGTCAGCATTTGAGAAACTCCCCAGCAGGCTGTTAAACACCACATGCAGTGGTTCATGGAAATGGACAGGAAACCCCAGTGGCCCCTTGACCAAAATAAGTCAATTTCTCCTATTATTGATTCAGAATTACAAAGTGAGTTTCCACACATTATCCAATCAAAGCACCTCTGAACATAAATTGAAAATGCCAAGCCCATTGATTCCTAAATACACAACTATTTAATCCAGTGTGACTGACACGGCAAAGGGTATGTCCTTTTAATCCAAGGAACTTTAGTAACAGCGGGATGCTTTTATATGTGGTGATGTGCTTTTGGAAATACAAAGATATTTTAGGATTCTAACATCTTTATTACTAAGACTTTCTTTATTAAAGCACTTTTTTTTTTTGTTTAAAGAAATTAATACTTTTATCCAGAAAGGATACAATAAAATGCTTAAAGGTGACTTTAAAGACATTTATAATATTACAAAAGATTTCTGTTTCAAATAAATGCTGTCCTTTTGAACTTTCTTTTCATCAAATAATAAAATAATGTATCACTGTTTACACAAATATTAAGGGTTACACTTTATTTTAGGATCTTTTAACTAGTTGCTTATTAGCATGCATATTACTAGAATATTGGCTGTTTATTAGTATATATTAAACACATATTAATGCCTTATTCTGCATGATCTTATTCTACATTCTTAATCCTATCCAATACCTAAACTTAATAAATATCTTACTAACTATTAATAAGTAGTAATTAGGAGTTTTGAGGGGAAACGTCGTAGTTAATAGTGAATGTTTTCACTAAAGTGTTACCATATTAAGCAGCACAAGTGTTTTTGGCATTGATAATAATAATAAATATTTATTGAGCACCAAATCAGCATATTAGATTGATTTCTGAAGGATCATGTGACACTGAAGACTGGAGTAATAAAATTACTATGAAAATTATGAAAATTCAGATTTGACATCACAGGAATATTATTATTATTATTTTTTTTTTCCCCAAATACAATAAAACATAAAACAGGTATATAAGCGTGTCAGTATAATCACAATAAAAACCTCAAGCATGTTATACAGTGATTTTAACATCATTTATTCATTTCTTAATGGGAGAGAACTGATGGGATGGTAAATTTTATCATTTTTGATGACTCTGCTTTTGAAAAACTGTCTCTGACCTGGAGCTTGATTTATTTATCTGTTTTGAGAGGTGCATTTCATGCTGGGTAACAAAAAGCCCCGAAGAGCAATTTACAGTTTTTCAGCACCCCATGTAAGGGACCCCAATTGCTGCGGCAGCACAATCGCCCGCCCCCGCTGAGGAAGTGAGGTGGGATCAACATCTCTGACTGTGAGAATCAAAGGCAGAATCTGAAAACCCCACTAATTATGCAGCGACCAACCATACGCTTCACACTGAGCTCATCAGGAGGAACGGGCCTGCGTTAATTAGTGATAAAGCAATAGACGGAGGGAGACACTTCTCTTGTTCCTCTCACTGATAACCCTCTGTTAGGAGTGCAGCCAAGAAGTAGAGTGAAACTCAACTGCTATCTCTCATGCTCTTTCACTCTTTGCTATCAGGTTCAGTGAGGCCTGCAAAAACAGCTTAATGTGAATAATAATTGCTTTTTTCTTCAGTTCATTGTTTCAAGCATGTTTTAATTGTTTTAAAATGAAAATTATATCTATTTATTTACAATCACTGTTCCAAAACCATATGCTGTTATTTTTAGTGACTATAGGCTGCCAAGATCGAGTCTACCATGCATTCATGTTCAGATTTAAAAAATGGTGCATTTTGTTTTGGCTACAGTGCTTTTTGGTGTCAATGATGTCAACACGACAATTCATTTTTATTAAATAAATATTTTTATAATTATAAGTTTTTTTTTATATTATATAAGTCATTGTAAGACTTTGAGGACACTGTCTAGACATAGGACCAACAAAAATGTGCTTGTTGAGTGCTCAAGTTTAAAGGAACAGAGTGGCCTCAAATACAATGACAGCTCTGTCAGTTAAATTTGAACTGAAAACAGCAAAAAGTAAAGAAGCCAATGTAAAACAGAAGATTCTATGAACAGAATTTTCTTAGTTCTGGTTCAGTATAGAGCTAGAAATTATAACCTAAATCTAAATGAAGAACTAATTCAACTTTTATGTGTAGTATCTAATTTCAAGTAGGGAGACTATTGAACGCTCATCTTTCTTTCAATAGGCAGAATTCCCTACAGTATAATATGTATTACTACTCTTTGTATAAAAAGCCTGGCTGTGAGTCTCGGAGGCAAAGTTAGGCTAGAACACATTTGTAGGTTTGTCTCTCTAGGAAGTCCTAAACAATGAGAATTAATGACTTCTGGATGCCGTTCGACCACCACTCAAAATGATAAAGTCATACGCATATTTTCCTCACGGTTGCTCAAGTTAATCTAATTCATCAAGTTAATGTGCTACGTAAAATGCTTTTTAAAAAAGGATAAACACACAGCAGCAGCTGAACTGGTGGAGGGAGTGAGAGACAGAAAGTTGCAGAGTGCAAGCAATACAAAACTCACCTTTTAAAGCTAATAGTCAACACTTGAACGCTTGGCACAGCCTGGTCCGCCAACACATGTGGCACACAATTCACCTTCTATCCCATTTCTCAAATGCATTGTGATAGTACAATTAGGAGTGGAGGGCCTGAACATGGTGTCTTTCTTAGTGCTCCTTGAGAGATATATCTTCAAAATACAGGAAGTACAGGAAAGCACTTTCCACAAATGAGGTACACTTTGGTGCTCCTGTGACTTCTACTAAAGCAGTAGAGGTACAAATCCTGTGATTTTGTGACAACTATTATAAATTTTATACATAAACCTAACTTAACATGAAAGGTAGCTAGTTTAAACATCAAATGTCTGGATTCCCCTTAATATATCTAAAATTTTAAAATCATATGGTGTCATCATTTGGATATAATATGCTAAAATGATAATCATGTATACATACACATTTGATGTAGTAAAACATGACCAAAGACATAAAAGATACCCCCCCCCCCCCCAAAAAAAAACAAACAAACAAAACAAATTAGCTGTGTCCAACAATAATAAAATGTTGCCTTAATTGTTCTTTACTATTCTTACTATTATTTTAATTATACTTACTTAATCAACTATATTCTTATCCTAATATCCCAACTTCTGTCAACAGGGTGGCAAAAATAAAAAAAATTGTACAAAAGACTATAAGTAAGCAATAAGCTACGAGAGGCTATGCTGTATCGTGAATAATGCTGCCTTTACGTGCTATTGAAAATTTGATAATTCTCACTTCTGAAGTCGTGATTAGGAGCCCATCGCATTCAAGTTCGAAATTGGGAGGGCGTTCATGTGCAATTTTTACCTAGGAAACTTGTATTTATGATAATTCCGAGAGCACGTAAAGGCAGCATTACTCCGCTTCATGTCGTGCCTATCACCGCCCTTCAGCTGTAACTTATTCATGATACAGCACTAGCCTCAAGTACCTTATTGCTTTTATAAAATGGTTACCACACAACAGAAATATTAAAGCCAAAAAATATGTATCAATGCAACTTTCATGAAGTAAAATCACTAAAAGCCTTCCTTCCGCCGGACAAAATAGTCCCTGACCATGAACAGCAACAGAAGTTACATTATTATGCCATTAGATGGCGGCAAAGACTGTCTTTATGAGTCACTCACTCAGTAGCGAAGACTTTTATATTGAAAAGACTGAATTGTTGGTAACACAGAACAAGATGCAACTGACAAATGCTTTGACTAGCGCTGTCAGTCACGGGAAAACCCCTTAACTGTTAAAAGGACAAGATATCGCAGCTGACATTTAAACAGATTTTTAAATCTGAATGCAGGTAATAAACTCACTCGATCTCTTTCTCACAGTATTCTTCTACATAATACAGTAAGCTTCAATGAACAATATCAATTGAGAACAAACAGTTTACGTTGCTGTGTAGTAATATGTGTAGTAATATACAGAACCTTTGGGTGAAGCGGTCATAGCCGTTTCTTATCGTGAATAAAACAGCTATTGACCAATCAGAATCAAGGACAGGAACTAACAGTTTTATAAGTAGAAAATAAAATCTGCTTCTGAGGTTGATAATATACATTTTCTTAAGATTAGGCATCAGGTTATAGGCTCTGGACAATGCCAAAAGTGTCACTGTCCTAAAAACATCTAAAAGTAAAGATATAGATGAGAGGAAGACAAGAAAAATTGTCCAATGTTATAGCATGAGTGGTTATGCTAATATTTCCCGAAGGTAGTATAAAAGCTGTTGGTAATTACAGAAAGTAACAAAGCCAGCCAGCATATCCAATACTTGAGAAAATTGGAAGAAGAAAAAAAAAACGGAGAGAGACTTCTGTTCTTAGCGTGAATACATTTGGAGTGTCAGCAGGAAGCAACAGCAATTGTGTGCATAGTCTGTGTGGTCTTGGAAAAGCTGGGGCTGTGTGGGAAGTTGAAGTGTGTATTATGAGGTCAGTGTGCGCACACTCACTCACTGAAGAGGTTTAGTCATGAATGTGGGCTAGACTATATTAGGAATACTTCAGGGGTGTATGATCACCACACTTGCTTACTTTGCAGCAGGAGTGACAGCACAAGAAATTAACAACCTCCCTACATCCCTGAACAAAATAGTACAGACCTGATTTGAATGCAGTTCGATTTTGGAAAGTGAGATTCTGATAATGCAGCCTGTCGCATAAAGTCTTCCTTCCCCCTGGATTTATGCACACATGTGAGAAGAGTATCTTTCAAATGACATCTTGCAGGGTATGCAATTACATTTCCAAAGGAATGAACTGCAAAAATAATGAAACTGGCATCAGACATTAATGATCTCTCAAGGTTGCATCCTCAAAACAAAGCACCCACTCCATATCTCTCCCTCACCCACACCCTTTGCTCAAGACTAAAATGAGAAACAGCCAGTTAGAGATATCCAATCCCATCCAGAGCCATTATCATTGGTATAAGTGCAAATGTTCAAAGAAGCTCATAATCAAATGAAAGGAGCAGCATACCAGCTTTTCCATCTCTTCATCCTGCCCGAGCAGTGCCTCTGACAAGCTCTCACTAATCCCAGTTGGAATCCAGCTCAAACACAGAATGGTCCTCCATCTCCATCTGCTAAGACTTCGCCTCTTTTCTCTCCTCCCCACTCCCTCCCGCTTTCCCTCTATCCCTCCCTCTTTCAGCCCAAACAGACAGAATAGTCAACAAAAACATAACCTTTAACCTTTAGTCAATACAAGATATTACCACTTAAACGCATAATTTATCCAAAATAATGTTTTAAATCTTACATGTATTTGTGGTGAGCCTCTTTAGTAGTATTAGGAGTCAATGGCCTTCTTATATTCAGGATGTCAGGCTGAAGTGTACGAGTGTCTTGTTAATCTTTTTTTATGCATGTTGCATGTTGTATGAGACACTCTCTCTGAATATCAATCACTTAAACAGAGATTAGCATTTCATTCGAGAGCCATTAAGGTAAAAAAAAAAGTTAAGTTAAATGTATTCAATTGTAGTCCATCACATCCATGAGACAGCTGCTTTTTAATGATCCATGAATAATAGATATTAATTGTATCAGTAAGCCTAGATACCTGTGCGGAGTAAATAATTAGGTTTTATGTATTAACATGAGGACACATGTCTGCAGCTTTGGATAACGCCAGCAAGACCATTCATATAATCTAATATTTTGATCGATTATGGTTTTTGGAGAGTGTGTTCTTTGTCAAAGGGAAGTGAAACAGGCACATGGTTGTAAACGGGGATTTTGGTACTGAGATGACACTGACAGATGAATCGTCCTATTCTCTAATGATGTCTCATGTGATTCCTCTGCATAAATTTGTGGTTGATACGTTTCAGCAGATAGATTTCTTTATTTTTTCTAATGAGGGTTACTGAGATAATCAGCTTGGATGAACTCTAGTACCGTATCATGCGGTATAATAAGGGCTGTCACAGTAGTTTGTTTTTATTCGTCATGTCTGTCATCACTTAAGATGAGGTCACAAAAGTACTCTGCAATGAGTAAATATATTACAGCCAGTAGCTTTAATACAGTATGTGAAGGAAAACAGCTGCACCTGTCGCGAACAATCCAGTGCTGGTGTGGTAAGCACACAGGCTTGCTTTTTATCTGCCATCTGTTGGCGCACTATTGACAAGGAACTTGTCCAGTGCTCAATATCGGCACAGCAGCGCTCAGAATCACCATGCTGAGTGTGCAGCATGACTGTGATCAGCTGCAATATTAATACTGTTTTCACTTTTCAGTGACACAGCGTTGGAAAATATGTTTCTATGGAAGACATACAGTATTACTGATCTACTGCAAAATTCAGAATTGAAGAAATGAATTCAAATTGCTTTATTCAGATGATAGACTTCACATTTTTCCAAAGCACTGGAGGAAGGATAGAACAACAAGAACAAAAATAAACATCAGCGATATAGAAAACAATATTATTTACTGTTATTAAAGACAATATGAATCTGTCTTTATATATTAATTGGAATATATTAATTATATACTGTGTGTGTGTGTATATATATAATATATATATATATATACATACATACATACACACACACACACATATATATATATATATATATATATATATATATATATATATGTGTATGTATATATATGTGTATATGTATGTATGTATATGTGTATATGTATGGGTCATTGACGAATAAGGTTTTTAAAAGTGTAAAAAAACATAATGGAGATATAATTGATTTTGAAGTTTTATTAAGTGTTAACAATGAGATTGTTTTTTTTTTATAATCAGTTAACACTGTTTTTGTCATTTTTTTACAAGATGTACAAAATTTGCCACCAAAAAAGTCATTCGGTTTAACCAAAATTTCGGTTTTACCGAACAACACTTTTGGTTATACCGAATGATGATATTTTCGAACAATGCTAACAGGCTGATATCTTGCTAGCTAGTAAGAAAAAGGACAATTAAACACTTTATATTTAGTACAAATGTTTTAAAATATTACAACATTTTTCATGTTTTATAGCGGTTGACCTGATGTTTCGGGACATGCGCATGAGCAAGTGAAAACATGAATTTTTCAAATAGTTAAAAGAAAGTTGGTTACTTTGCTTCACGACCATGTGGTCTTTTGCAGTTGTCTGAATAATGTCACATCCTGTCACATGATACTGACCGCATGACTTGATCCAAAATGGTCCCTTTATATTGGTTACTCTGAATGACATCAATGAAATCTATCTGTCTGTCTGTCTATCTAATAAACCTTCATACTTTTTCCCTAAAACTTTTGAACAAGAAATTGTCTTTTTTAAATGAATTTCAATTAATTTTAATTCCACTTCCTTACATTCAACTTCAGACTGCACTTCTGAATCCTGCTTGCTGCCTCCATCCAAATTCAATTCAAACTCAGGAATTAAGTTAAATTGGAAATTAGAATTTAAAAGGAACTCGCGAAACAGTTCTGAATGGTGTACAGCCATGTTTGTTACTGTAGCACTCAGTCTTGGATCACGTGTTACTGTGCCACAAATCCGTTAAAAACTGAAGTGCTCTCACAATATGGCCATTGTTCCCTTGTGTCTCTTAAAAAAAAAAAAAAAATCAACCACTCTTTTTGAAAAGTGACTAACTGATAAGACTGAATGACCCCCTGGTCCCAGGGGAGCTTGATAACCCTTAAGATGGACACCACACATGGCTAATTCTCTCTGCTACTTTATAAGCAATGAGTTAATGAACCCATCAGAGGCTGAATGCATGAGTTCCTCCAATTCCTCTCCATATTTTATGTCTCTATCTTATTAGGTGGCAAGGAAGAGTCTCTCAAGGGAACCTGGTCCTATTTGCTGTCCAGGAGATTGATTAGTTATTGATTATACCACAGTTTGGAGTCTGAAATGAAAACATATGTGAAAGGGAGATTATGGGCTGAATTTCCAGATTGCTGATCCTTGTCTTTGTAACTGTTCGATCAATATGGCAATATTCCCAAGTTAATGCACCATGACAACCAGTGTGCCTGTGATTATGACTGGAAATGGTATCTAAAGCAATATGTATTCAGATTAAATGGACTAGGAGAACAAAGCCGTATTATTTTGTACCGTGCTTTAAAAGGATAGTTCATCGAAAATGAAAATGAAAATCATTTACACACCCCCATGTTGTCTTAAACCTGTATGATATTTTTTTTTCTGTGGAACACAAAAGATGAATTTCGAAGAATGCTGATAAAGAAAAACAAACAAACAAACAAACAAACAACAACAACAAAAAAACTGTTTCCATTGACTTCCATTGAATAGACAAAAAAAAGATTCACTTTTTTCATATATACATAAATACATAAATAAATAAATATGAATATATTGCAGTAAAGATGACTTTGATATTCAGATATTAAAATCCTTAAAATCCTTACATTTACATATCATTACATAAGTAATTATAAGTAGGCCTACTTTTTAAAATAATTACAAATTGAAAAAAAAAAAATTAAAACAATTGTATGTTAAGAATTTTAAACTAATATAACTTTAAAACATACAAGCAAGTAGCAAATAATAAAGAGGAGCAACGAAACATATTACAAGCAATAAACAAAGAGGGCTTTCAGTATTTAAGATTATCTGAACATTTTCTTTCTCATGTTTACTTGTAATGTGATTGTTACATTATAGACAGCGGGAGATCTAATAAGTTGTATTCACGCATGGATCTCTTTTGAAATATAATAAGTAATGCGGTTTGTCCTGTCCATTTAATAGCTTAAGACATAACTGGCTGTGTTTAGGCTACATTAATTTTGCGTCATAAAACCATTTTGAGACGCAAGTACATTAAACCATTTACACGGAGTCGCACACAGCCGCATACGCAAGCACTCTTCACAAACAGCGTCCGTCAGCATTTGAAATTGAAAGCAGCCTTCTAAGTGAGTTTCATATTTTAAATATACGAGTCCACTGCATTCCAAACGACATAAATGATGCCTTCGTAGAGCATTTGTAAGGAAAATACCGATGGGCGAGAACACGAAGGTTACGGAAGGTTCGAGTGGTGTATGTGTGGTGAGGAATTGGAAGCAAGCAGGGTGTTTCTAAAGCACACTTGGCGTCATCACGCACCTGAATAAAAACTAAGCTCATAATTGATTCTGAAATTCTCAGAATCAATCCAGAATCATTGGAGAGAGAATCGCGATGCATCGATAGATCGATATTTTTTTTATTTTTTTTCTCCCACCCCTATTAGTAATATAGAAGAACATCTAAACCCAAACAGGGCAGTACTCATCTTGCAAGAAAAGTTATTAAATGCATAATTCACTCAAATTTGTCATCATTTATTCATCATTTTAATTGTTTTTGCCCATACAATGCACATCAGTTGGATCCAAAACAACATTAAACCCCAGTGTGTTCTATAAAATACAGATGCATAAAGGTTAGGAATAGCATCAGGATGAATAAATTATATTTTTGTTTGTTTGTTTTGGGTGAACTTTCCCTTTAGGATGACATTTATTGTAATGGTATCCACCCATACATAGCGGAGTCATTTAGCTTTCACCTATCTAAACTCTAATAGGCAAGCTCTAGTCAAGCATACAAAATATAACAACATATTCCTTAGAATTTCAAGCTCATTCAGTTCAATTAAACTCATTTTGAACTGACCAAAATGGTAACATAGCAACTCTATATGTGCATAACATGATTTCGTGTCATTATAAAACGGTGACATTTTCCCATCTGAAGATGTTGTCTATCTGTTTTTGTGATAATCTGTGTTCCCTATTGCTCTTTTTTATGTCTCTGCACTGTTCTTACTCACAAATGATCCTCAAATATTTTTCTTTTTTTGGCCTAATTCTTATGCTTGCCTCTGGGTTCTTAAGCGCTTTCACATCTCTGTATATTTTATGTGAGTGAGTGAGTGAGTGAAGGAAAGAAAATCCAATATTAGGCAAAACAACAGGAAGTATGAAAAGTAGAGAAGTAAATGTGAGCCTTTAGAGCTACAGCAACAACACAAATACGTCAAAAATTAAATGTGCTTTCTTCTGTACGTCAAGAATCATAAATCTGTCCAAACCATAGTCGTTGTCCTTGAACACTCCTCACTCTTTGCTATGCACCATGGAAATAGTAATTCTCCAGCCCTCTTGAGAATGTTTTAAGAGAGCATTTTTGCCCGTGGTGAATAAAGAGTAAACTGAGTTTCAGAAGCCTTGAGCACTGTGGAGAAGCCACTCTGGATCCATCTATCAACTCTACATATCAGAAAGAAACATGTTTAACCCTCAGCTGGTGGGTAGCTTTGTTAAGATGGTCACATGCTGAGATTCAGACTCTCAAACAGTCAAATATATCGGTGCACATGTGAAGAGCCTAGGTGGGTGTTGGGTCTGTGGCTGCAAGATAAGGTGGAAGAATGAGCTTTCCTGCAAACAAGCCCGTTAACAAGCCTTCTATCTCAGTCATTACCTATGGCACATTAGCGATTTCTCTTTCCTTTTCTGGCCATGCCTACTTTACTTATTGACTCCTGCACTGGCTCCATTAGATGGACCTGATAGGGTACGGTCTTCTCAGGAGAGAACTAAATGGCAACTTTCAGCTTGCAACAAGGGAAGCCATGGATTTTTAAATGAAATGGATCACATTGACAGACAAGATGGATAAAGACAACACAATGAGATAAGTGGGGGAGAGATTTGTGCCACTCTTCACCATCTACCTTCATCCTTTGCATCTTTGCTGCCACATATCTCTTGTCACAGAGCTACAGCTTATAAATATTGGGCAGATAAACCTTTCCATAACCCTTGAATGCATTGTTTTACTGTCAGTCCTCTTTATCCTCCTCCAAATCCCTTCACAATTATTCCCATTTTTAGCTCCTCCTGGATTCAGGCAGAAAAATGTCCCCTACCAACCCTCATTTAGGAAACTGTCATAACAAGTACAAGCCCCTCCCTTCCTGGCATATGCTAAGTTCAAATTCCTGCAACACAGCAAGCTCATCAGCATGCTTATAATGACAGTTGTTCATGTCACAGTCCGTCAAAATAACCTCAAATGACATAGTGGAATAATGTCTGCAGGTCTTTTTCCAAAAAATATAAATCTCTTCCGTTTTCAGAAAGTACTCCTATGAAACATAATTGCCTGGTTTGGGACCCTCACTGCTACAGGATACGCAGCCATAAAGACTAATTCACAGAGGGCAACGGTTGCCTTGGGGGGGAACTGTGTTTGTGGAAACTGTGTAGCTTCGCCCCTGTTTTAACTCAAGAATAGTGATTTACAGAGTCTAAGTAACACATTTTCCTCATTTCTTAGCTACTTAAGAGCTTAACTTTTTCCATTTAGGATCTAGCAGGCTCAAACCGACAATTTATTAACAATTCTACCTTAAGTGTTATACTTGAAGGACTGAAGGACTCTCTTCAGGTGTGATCAGGGCTGGTCAGTTCCCATCTGAGACTCTCAAATTGCTTTGTTAAAGTACCTTAGGGTCCAGTGGCCTAATTACCGTCCAGATGGCTGTTACGCATAGAGTTAGTGATATCCCACAGCCCAACCCATACTTATGTTTAATTAGCATTCTACTTTTAAGGGCAATGGAGGTGTCATGCTGTGCTGATGATACGTCGTAAAAGAATCATATGGATAAAAAAAAGGGTAGATTCAAACTTCAAACTGAAACTGAACAAAATTAAGCCCATCCATCCATCCATCCATCGTATTTATTTATATAATGAATATAGTATGCTTCTGCTGCAGCATGGTCTTGGTCCACATTTTAAAGTTTTATATAAAAACTTCTACTACTACTACTACTACTACTAATATATGTTTCTGCCATGCAATGGCTCTGACTTTAATGTATTTTTATACAACAATCAACAATATTTTCAGTTCACTGTTGGAATAAAGATATGTCTGGGAAATATGCCCACATCTAAGATATATTTTCATGTCTGTAGTCATTTTAACAGAGCATTTGTATTAATCATTGTCTTTCACTTTACATTGAGGATTGTAGGAATTATGTTTGTTGTTTCGGTCAATATAGATACAGTAGGTCAACATCTCCTTATTAAGATATGTCTCTAGAATATTAATGATAGATAGATAGATAGATAGATAAAAATGATTTAATAACAAATTATGGGCACAATGAGGTGGTCAACTTCATTTAACAAGCGTTAAACCATTGGTCCTTGTAAAAAATGTACTGTACAGGTTTATAAATGCAGCTCAGAGTAAGCACAGAAAAGTGCCTTTCTTAAATGGGTTTCAGTCTCTTAAGACTTCAAACCTGGTTCACATTTACTGCTCATCAGGTTGGAATAGAGCTCTCCTCCATACAGAGCTATCTGTAGACCCATCTCACTTTCATCTGAATTGAAAAGAGCTCAGCAAATAGCAGCAAGAGAGCGCAGTTTTCGACAATCTGTGCTGTGTGCTCACCGGCACTATGGCATATCCAAGCAGGTGATGGGAACTGAACCATTTCAAAGTGCAGAAATGAAGTTGGCACTAGCAGGGAATTTAATAAGTTGCTTGAAGTTCAGAAGAAGACCACATCATGGACCCCTGCCAGGCAGTGGCCCCACACTGGAATGTGTGCAGAACACACCTGGGAAAAGATGGAGCTACGAATTTCTCATCAACAAAACCACTGCCAAGACTGAGAGTGTGTGAGAAACAGAGGACCGACTGACCTTTATCTGCACAATGAAGCTAAAATAGAGCATCACTGTAAAGAAAGACTACTATCTTTTCTCACAGTAGTAAATTGGACATACTGTACTGTATATCACAAGAGTCCCAAGAGCCCCATTAACATATCCAAGACATCTTGTAAAAGTGAGGGACTTCAAACATCACCTGACTTGACAGACCCTGTGTGCATTTTGCTTGCATAATAGGATGGGGACCTCTCTGAAATTCAGTCTCATTATCCTTTTCCTTTCCTCTATGTGGCTATCAAACATGATCTCATAGTATTCATACAGTAACACTTTAGGGTCCAATTCTTACTATTAACTAGTTGCTTATTAATACACATATTACTAGGCTATTGGCTGTTTATTAGTACTTATAAAGCACTTATTAATGCCTTATTGTTCTTGACCATATTCTACATCACCTAATCCTACCCAATACCTAAACCTTACAAATACCTTACTAACTATTAATAAGCAGTAATTAGGAGATTATTGAGGCAAAAGTCATAGTTAATAGTTTGTTTGTGAACTGGACCCTAAACTAAAGTGTGACCATTCGTACATACTCCTATATACATGCCATTACGTATAAAAATGCATGTCATGAATGTAATGAAGGAATCTAAAACGTAAACCCTACAAATCTTTACAAATTTGAGATTCATATACTGCATTGTGAGAGAAAATGTTTAAAGCTTAAATGTTATGACATGTATTTAATGCAGTTAACACATTTACCTTAATTTGACATTATAATTGTTTCATTTTGTTCTGTGTATGATTTCTAATGAGAAGTTGGAATCACTGTGACAGCACATACATACTCAAATCAGTAAACGAGTGAAAAGTGTTAATGTCACACTGCAACACATCACTTATATTTTATACTTAGAGCTTTGATGGTAATAAATTAATCTAGACTAAGCGTGTAAATGACTTTACCTTTATTAGTCCAATTTGGATTGCATTTATACATAAATTAGCCCTTAAAAGGGCTTAATTTGACAATTTCTTGTCACAGTGAAAAATGACATTGGCATTCTGTCTGATTATTGAACTTGTGTCACCTGCAGCACTACCTTTGCAAATGTTCCATCAATCTCTAAATTTGTAAAAGGGTTTACGTTTTATCTAATTTTACAAAAGCAATATGTGTACATTTATGTATTTAAATGGCTATGAAATATTGAGATCATTCTGAACTATCAACCCCTTTCTAAAGTAAAAAGACTAAGGCATTTCTTGTTGCAGATAGGATTACAGAAATTGACTAAAATTCTGAGGAAAGGGAGTGAACGTGAAAGAGAAAAAAATGTGCAATCACATGATTATATTGTGAGGAGTGTGAAGTATGCAGCACATCCTCAGTCTTAACAAAGCATGTGTGTAAGGGGATTCCACGGTCCTGGGGAGAGCATTACTTTGAAGCCTTCCATTTCACAAAGATGAAGTGTGTGCGGAAACGTATGGTAATAGCTTGTCAAGAATGAGAGGCATAGCTGAAGTGCTGTCCCCTATTGTTAACAGGAAGAAATTGAGGTACATTTTGGGATAGGGGAAGGTTCCGGAAATTATTCCATCCACCAGAGACAAACAGTAGGAGTTTCTATTACACTCAAAGCCGTAATGCACTCTAATAGCCATGTAATGACTCCAGGATCCCTTTAACATTGTCTGTGCAGCCACCATTTTCCCTCTCAATGTCACTCTCTTGTTAAGCCTTTTGGACCTTTCAAAGCCCTCAAATTCATTAGGGGAGTGTCCTAGGTCCAAATCTTCTCATTCTTCTAATTTTATTTTGTTGAATGGGCTGATTAGAGTGTCACACTGAACCAGAGCACTTGGAAGCCACACAAATACAGTGGAAAAGCTGATAATTGAGAGAGAAATGGCCCAAATTTGCAAATGCACAGCCAGAAAAGGGAGAAAATTAAAAGATAATGTGCCCTTTCTTTGTCAGCCTAAAATACAGCTTGCATTACTTTTTCAAAATATATGCAGCCCACTCAAAGGATTTTTTGCACCAAAAGATGCATGGAAAAACATCCTTATTATAACTTAAAAAGGCATACATAAAATATCATACCATTCTTGTCATATAATAACAAAAATGGTAAGGAACTTGCCATATGGTATTTTTGTGATGCTGTAGCTCACGTAACGTACACTTCATTCCTTCAGATGCAGTTTACAACCATTAGACAGACAGATTAAAGTTAAAAAAATAATAGATTTAGATAAAACAGATAAAAATAAAAGTATAAAATTAATAAATAATATATGATACATAGATAGATACATGGATAGATACATGGATAGATAGATGGATACATAGATAAACACCCTTGTGAACAAACTTGAAAAGCAGAAAATGGACTTGCTAAATATCTACATTTTTAGTTAATCTCGTAACATGTAATTTTGTGAGCATACAGTGGTTGCTTTGTTTCTAAAGCAGCCTGGACACCATGTGCAGTCACTCAAACAAAGTCTCGTCTCAACTCATCAAATTCTCAAGGTGTAGCCAAAAGCAATTACAGGGAAGCTGGATGGGAAAGCCTAGTGAAGCCTCGCCCCAAAAGCCCCCATCCCCACTCTCACCAGTCCTAATAAGGCCTTGCCTTCCAAACAAGATGAATCATGTTCCACTTTTCTTTGCGCTTCAGCACTTTGTGGTGGTCTTGCAGTGTAGCTTTGTAGCCTTATTAGCCCTTACAATGTAATAGACGAGCCAATAACGCTTGGGTTTTCTAAACTCCACCTGGAGGGATTGTGAAATAAAAGAATTGGATAGACATGGAGCCCTGCAGGGTGTTCGTTTATCACAGTGTTTGCTAATGCAAAAGTATGCTTCAAACTGAATCCAAAACGGATACAATAGCTATACTGCCACCATACCAGGAACTGAACGAGCAAGAATAACAATCGACTTGCCAGTGAAATTGTAAACATTTCGAACAACCCTGCTGAAAACAACATCTTAAACAAGCCTGTTTGCTGGTCTTAGCTAATCCATTGGATGAATGGATAGATGGATTAGCAAACAAACTGCTGCTCAACAAAGATGTACTCTTTAAATAAAAACATGGATTTAAAAAACAGCAA
Source organism: Ctenopharyngodon idella (assembly GCF_019924925.1). Lineage (NCBI taxonomy): Eukaryota > Metazoa > Chordata > Actinopteri > Cypriniformes > Xenocyprididae > Ctenopharyngodon > Ctenopharyngodon idella. Next base: position 14,576,632 of record NC_067233.1, on the reverse strand, counting down.
ACCAGCTGATTTCAGTGTTTTTGTTCAGCAGTGTAAACCCATTATTGTGCTGATATTACTAAAAGTTCAATAAAATAAGTTATCCAATAAAATAAAGTTACGCAATAAAAGTAGGGGAGAGAAGGGACGAAAGTACCATTTTTCCACAAAAATTTAATTTTAAAATATAATGTTTTAGACGGCGATATATTTTTACTGTAGTCAATAACTCAAAAGTGTGGTCTGTCAATACCAGGTGGTATTTTTTACAAATGTAGAACGGCTTCAGTATAGTTTCACTTTGAACATAAGTTGCACATTGTTACTTTCGACCCCGTCAGTTGGGACGAAAGTAACACACAGGTGGGTCAAAAGTAACACAACAATACAAGCTAGATTTTTTCTGTTAGTCTTGTTTTTATTAAATATACCTGACTATGACCTTGTTAATATGTAATTGCAAACATATTTTGTCCTTTATCTTTGCAAAAAAATATCAAATTACATTTTCATTTTTAATTGAGAATTTCAGTTTCACCAAATGTTTTAAAAGTAACCCGACAGTACAAACTTGAATTTAGAATTTATTTATTTTATAAAACATTTTTTCAACAGTATGAACAATATGAAAATTAAATTAAATTAGCATAATATAAATTCTCAACATAATGTAACAGTAGTCTTGTTTCCAATCCAGTTGTTTTTATGCATAAATTCAAAATAAGTAAATATAAATTCAGCAGCGGAACTCCTGATATTTAAACCTGATTTACTTTCATACTAAAAAATTCTGAAAAGGCAAACTTCAGGATGTGTTACAGCACTAAATAACCTGTATATTGATCATTATGTGAAACATGAAGTGAGAAACAAAGCTTGTAATTAGAAAAAAGTACCGCTTCAGCGATTTATTTACTGTACTCGAAAACTGCTTTTCGGACCTAACCGAACATCCCAGAATGCCGTTCACAAAAGATTCAATCCTTTTAAGGACATGTATGTCAGAATTAAGATCTCACGTTTAGACCGTAACACTGCTATCCTATTGATGGCTGATATCTCAGCTGAGCCCTAATGAAAGAGCTAAAAATATCAGCGCCTCGTCAATATCTCACACTTCCTGCGAGCACATCCTTGCCTGTCAGGAGGTGAGAGCTCTGTGACATTGTGACATGCTCAAACACGCTGTCCACAATGCTAATGCCAGCAGACAACTGCCACATAGTCTCCAGGGTCAGATTTGACTCTACGTACTTGCTTTGAGGAGCTTCTTGTACATACCCCCTGTTCTCATCCTTCCATGTCACATTACATTATACACAGCAGAAGAGAAAAATCAGTCAACAGAAAAATGGTTCAGAACGTCTGCTAACAACTTTGAAATCTCTTTCCCCTAAACCGTTATGTGAGAAAGAAACTTTTAATTAGCTCTAAGAGATTTAGTGCAATGGACTATGTGAAACTGGGCTTAAAATTAGAATTTAAAGGGAATGGAAAAGAGTGAGTGAATTTCATTAAGACAAACAGAAAACTTTATTCTTTGATCTTTTAAAAAGCACAAAAACACAATAAAACTCAGAGATGCTCTGGCCAAAACACTTGTAGGGTGAATGTAATGGTATCTTACCAAATCGGGTGACACATCAGTAGCTCCTATACAGTAGTTAGCCTCCTGTGCTCCAACTTTATGACTGTCGCCCTCCATGAGCTAGAAATTTCTCACGTCCTATCTAATGCATCAACTACATCACAATGTCCGTTCACTGCTAGTACAGGTCCTAGAATTTCCTCAACACAGATGACCTTGTTTTCCCCTCCAAAAGGCTGTCTATGTGACAGTATGTAGCTAACATGTTCTGTGTGTTTGATTGCAGCTACAGCAGATTTTGTTAGTTAGTTAAAGCTGGAGTTTGTACCTGTAATAATGAAGCCCGGGGGGCTGGGCCTGGCTCCGCTTCTGATTAAAGGCCCTAATAGGTCCACAGGGTTCAATCAAGCCAGACCCACTGAACGCTGTATACTGCAGGAAAGTGGTGATGTAAACACTATTGTGCACCGCCCCAGGGACAGGCGTCTCAAAGCACATAACGCTAATGATGGTGACACATAATGAAAGAGAGCATGGATGAGAGAGATATATAATTGCAAGCATGCATACGCACATTTGCATAAATGAATACATGTAAGTGGTTACAAACACATTTATCCTTATGCTAAAGCTTTGCAAATGTAGCATGACGGAAAGCTTCACAAAAATGAATGCAAAATCCCACGCACATTACTGAAAAGGGAAAGACGGATTTCAAGCGCTAACTGTGACGATAGTACCTCCGATTCCACCCAGATCTTTACTTCACTGCTGTGCATGGGAGGAGGTTGTTATGGCTTTGAACAGCAATATCCCCATCTGAATGTCTGTTGCTTTGGCACTTGATTACTAGTGTGCTGTTTTGGCTGATTTAACTCAGTTGTTTTGTTTTGTAAATAATGTAATCTTTGTTAATGGAACACTAAAATACTGTTATTACTATTAAGAGATCGTAATCTCACCATCTCGGCTAAGCAACAAGCTCTACACTTTTATAATACACTGACACAGTTGCAACAATGCAAGAAAGAATTGACAAACTTCAGAGTCAACCAAGGCCAACTATGAAGTGAGCATGAATTATTGCCCCCTGAAAACCGCAGCGGCGGTCTGGGGGTGGCGAGAGCTTGGGGTGTGATTGACAGGTGGTGTTGACTTGTGATCCATGCAGATTTAACCTTGCAAAGAAGGGTGAAGAGGAGGACAAGCAATAACCGAAAATTCAGCAGCCTGCTTCCCATTGATTTTACACGTGTGAGGGTTGCCAGCGGGCCAAGAGCAAAAGGCCAATGGAGAGCGTGCACACACAGAAGCACAAATGCCTGTTTGTTACTATAAATTAAACAGAATTTTTTTGCTGTACTTCACTATGAAAATTATGCTTTTGTATGTAAAACATAAATTAATTTAAGCAAAAATCATGGTGCTTAATCTGCTTATGAATATATAGTATATTTGAGTGCGAAGTAGACTTTGATATACCAATCAGTTTTATTTACTAAAGTTATATCAGTTCATTATAAATTAGCAATATCGCACTCATAGCCGTGCGATATGGCTGTATATCAGCACGGCTGTGATTTGGACGTAGAAAATCACAGCGTGCTGATATACAGCCATATCGCATGGCTATGAGTGTGATATTGCGTTTATACAACAGTTTGATGGCACAAGTGTGCAAATAAATAAAAACAACAATGGATTGTCTTTAAAAACCATCTTTTGTGAGGAACTACTTCCTTCTGCCATGGATTCAAATCTCAAGTTGACAGTTTAACAGTTGAGCCCAAGCCTCCGTTACTAATTCTAAAACTTCACTTTAGAACTAGTAACGAAGGAACGTTGAGTTGCTTCATTGAAACTCACTGTAATATGCAGAGTATTATGAGAGATTGCCTGAGCGAGTGTATTACCTGCATCTAACTGATATTCTTCAGGTCAATCTTAAATTCATAATCACAAAATCAGTTTAAATGTCCGCTGAGGAAAGCGATGTCTTTGTCCTTTAAACATTTAAGACATTCCCATGACAGCGCTAGTCAATGCATTTGTCAGTTGCGTCTTGTAAGATGTTTAAAGTAAAAACAACGTCCTTGTTTCAGTCCATTTCAATATAAAAGTCTTTGCGACTGACTGACTCACTCATAAAGACAGTCTTTGCCACCATCTCATGGCGTGTAAATGTTAACTTTCCCTGAAGTCGAAATCACTAATGAACTCTTTCTCAATAACAAAAAAATACGGCATGTTATTTATATAAAATATTAATTATTGAACAATAATGTTTAAATTAACAACAATAGCCATTATAACAGTATAAGAAGTAAAATAGGAAATAAACACAAGCCAAGGATTTAATTTCAATGTAAATATAAAGTTATGAAACGTAATATAGCCATTAAGCCAAATCTATTAGCTATGGAACAAGTAATAAATTAATAAGACCAAAGATTGTCCATTTGATATACCCAAAACGAATTATACCTCATATATCTACATAAGAGCCAGTGGCAAATTCCCAAAGGACTGGCTGAAATGAAGCTGTTCTCTGCGGGTACATGAGTGCTGAACAGTCGCTGACGGCCTGGAGTTCGCATCTCCGAAAGCGTCTAAACAAATTTAAAATATAAATCGTATATCTAAGGTCTAAACAACTATATTTTCACCTAAAAAGCTCTTAAAACTATATTCAGTTACAAAATAACAGTAGAATCTATAAAAATATGGTGGGCTTGCTTGTCCGCCATGACACTCGCTGTGAGAATGCTGACAGCAGAGTGATTCAAATGATGAAACGGTTACCGTGGCAATACTGGTAGAATATTGCATGGCTGGTAAGACCTCTCAGCCAATCAGATTCGAGAACCAGAAAGGACTGTTGTATAAATACAGTTATGGACTGTAAAATACACATACACCAAAATCTAATCCTAATCACCATATTTTTTACTGTGATTTCTAGCACCAACAAATGCCTGTTTGTTACTCTAAATTTAACAGTATTTTTTTTTTCAGTGTGTATGTGTGTACAGACAAACTACCACTCATGCACACAGCAGTTTGTTTGAGTTTTGTTGACTTTTAGCACACACCTACTCAGAGAGACAAATTTATGCATAATTACAGTCTTGCCTTTGAACGTACCGACACACTCAAACACTCGTACTGTCTCTCCGTGCATATATTTACACACGCTCGCACATATTCAATGCCAACACATACACACACAGCCATCTGCGTTGCAATAGTATGAATAATCACCCCTTAAATGTCATGTGTATAAGTCTGCACTTATTATACACAATTCAGATAGCACATACTGTTTTTGCATCATCTATTGTTAAAACTGACATCAGGGCATATTGTTAAGGTTAACCGGGTATTTTTTGCTGTGAACAGAAACCCTGAGGAGTGGAAATGTTATGTTATACAAATCACCCTAAGTGTGACAATAAAACCATAAACATTGTTGATTTTTTTGAGGTCGTGTTGAGGTGCTGTTTCTGTGAGATGCACATAGAGCGAAACAACAGTCAGGAGCGGGGCTGGATATTGCATTAGCAGGGGGCAACCCTGTGAGAATAATCACGTTTACCGTATGCAAGGATCTATGCAAACAAACCTCTCTCTCCCCATCTGAGGGGTGAAATTGTGTTTGCGTATTGAGTGTGCATGTGGTAAATACTCTAACTCACACTGTCTTTTAAATTAGCAAGGTTCTGTTGCAGAAAAATACATTAACATATGCACAAAGACCCTTCTTTTTTGCTTAAGACTTCATTTTCCCCTTTTATTCGTTCCCCAGCTTCTGCTTCTTCGCAGTGTGGTGTTGTCAGCTTGAATTCCGAATGAAATGGATGCATTTGAAACGCGTTTGTGTTTCCATATGAACTATGAAGGAGAAGATAAATGGGCCAGATATGTTTGTGCTAGTAGCAGCATTTTGCTTTGGTGATACATTTATCAGAGCTGTGAGTGAGTGCATATGTACGTGTGTGTGTGTGTGTGTGTGTGTGTGTGTGTATATATCGGTGGATGCTTGGCTGATGACATTAGGCTTATTAGAAGCTCTTAAGCAGAAACTCTGCAATAAATGCAGCTTTTTACTGTGGTCACCATGCCAAACTGTATATACAGTAATGAACTTGAGATAAAGCGTGGATGTGTCTGACAGACTTCCCATTCTCTGTTCATCAGAAGTAATGTAGGTCTATGCATTACACTCCAAGCTGATTATTATTAATTTAATTTATTAGTACTGTCAATTGATTAATTTTTAAATCTAATTAATTAAATATCACATATCTCAGTATTTACTAAGAAAAGCCCACAAAAGAAGTGTGGAATGTTGGACACTTCATGCACTCAACTGTCGCAGATGTTGAATGACAAAATAGCCTTGTAAAATTCATACATGACATGATTGAGTACATGGTGCATAAGTACAGTATATAGTGTATAAGTGCATAGTGCAGTGTCATTCGGGACAAATATTGTAAAAAGCACTTTTATAAGTTACTTTTTAATTTTGTTTAGATCAGTATCTCACTACATTCTAAGTTTAGTTAAAATGTATGTAGATTTTTTGATGGAATCCTTTTAAACATGCTGAATATGGCACCAGAAATCACACAGAACAAAATGAAACCATTATAATGTCAAATGCGCTAAATATGATGACATTGAATACTTAATCTCACTGATTAAACATAATAGTACAGTATGTGGTAGAATCAAACTGTATGCATCTCAAATAACCAATGAGATTGTTGGGTTTGGCGAGGCCAGTAGAATTTAAGTTTTACTTCTCTGATGGTGGGAAAATTCATTATAGGCAATTTATGGTTGCACTTTTATTTTTACAGTACGTGCACTTTCAATGTACTTACAGTGCACTTACCCACAAAAGTACTAAGTAGGGTAAGGTAACTGCATTGGTTAAGTTAAGGTTCAGGGGTAGGTCCTGGGTTAGTACGTAGTTATTACCTGGTTAGTGTCCTTACTACAAGAAGTAAATAGTATGTTTATGCGAATGTAACGGATGTAGGCCGGAAAGAGCGGTGCATGTGAACCTCACTCCCCTAATCCCAAGACGTGCTCTAGTGACTGACACTAGAGACCATGGTCTTTACCCTCCTTGTTAGAGCGCCCAACTTCCATGTCGGTGGACCGGGGTCGAGTCCCGCTTAGAACGGGCAGTTTGAACAGGAGGGGTTACATTGGTGCCGTGACCCTGATGGGAGTGAGGTTTAGGGGGGTGAGTGTAACAGACATAGACAGGTAAGAGTTTTGTGTGTAAACCTCAATCCCCCGATCTTAAGAGGTTCTCTAGCGACTGACACTAGAGACCATGGTCTTTAGCCTCCTTGTTAGAGTGCCCAACTTCCATGCCGGTGGACCGGGGTCGAGTCCCGCTTAGAACGGGCAGTTTGAACAGGAGGGGTTACACGAAACAGGACTGAAAATTAAAGTGCTACCGAATTTATGGACATGCACACAATTTATGGACCCAAATATATGGGTCACGAGGCATGATTAATTGCATTAATTGTATTATCACACTATTTTCTTTATAATTAAACACACTAAATTAACACGTTATATTGACAGCCCTGCTAATAATGACTTATTAATTTTAATTCCAACCTTGTTATGAAAATGAACTGGGCGCCAGCATTATTAAGGGAGTCACCTTTCTAACTGACTCAGACAGCAAAAGACGTCTGAAGCCCCCGGCAACTGTCTGACCCGGGTTTTAAACACGAAGTCTCTGTTTACTGAGCTTACAGAACAGGGACTGACCGCACATCTACTGCTGTGTACAGTAGCAGCACGCTGAGGCTGATAGCAGCAATCTTCTCCAGACCTCTCTATCTCTCTTGCACCCAAACAACTGAGCCTTTAATCCAGTGAGGTATGGACAGAGCCTTGGGGATTACTGTAAACAAGCGAGGAGCCGAAGATACACTAAAAATGAGCATCGGTTATGCTCTCTCCCTGGCTAGAAAGATCCAGGGCTTTTGGATTGATCTTCAATGCTCTGGTTGCTTCTGCCAGCCCGTCCCGCGCCGCCCTATCGCCCCGTGCAATTGGTCAAGCGGCCATGACTGGCGTCCCTATAGGAGAAGCGAGGATCGTCTGCAGGGTTCGTTAAAACCCGGCTAATTGCAGCAGGCAGACTTCCTTGGGCGAGTGTGTATGTGTGTGTGTTCTGTCAAATGGAAAAGCAGCCGTGATATGGCACTGGCAGGCCCTGCTTGGAGTGCGAGCAGCAACACAGCGTTAAATTGAACAGAGGTGATGTGAGAGGAGAGGAAATGTACTAGAGCGGGACCACAGTGTGGAGGCACACTAATGGAATGAATCTAGAGTTAGGCAGACATGCTGTCTGTGTCCCCTCTGCAGTCTCACCATTAATCTGATGATTTCCAGCGCCGTGTCCGGATCACTTGGTGGCGCAATATCGTTTGAATGTGAATAAGAGGCAATAGGATCTGACAATATATTTCAGATACGATAAATGTAGCTCAGATGTTGCTGTCTTCGCGACTCATGGTTATTCTTTAGCAGCGCTTCTCAACTGGTGGGCTGCAGGTCTCTTCAGATAGAGTTGTGTAGAGCAGGGAAAAGACAGTGATGATAATGCAACTAACCACATAATCATGCAACTGCAAAAAGATTGCACAATTAATAGACTTATCAACTGTTAACCCCAAAATGCATATGTGGATGAAATGTTCCGTCACATTTTTTTATACATTCATGAAGTCAATGTTATTACTGGTAAACAAAACTATTAAAAATCACTTTTGGTAGCTGAAATAAAGTAAAATATAAATATATATAAAAAAGTTTTAATTGCTACAACTAAATTAAAAATAAGTTAAAGCTAAAAAGTTGACAAAAACACATGGCAAAACTTAAACTGAAACAGAAAATATAAAAAATAAAAGCTCATATGCATATATAATTAAATACGAAAAACAACACTGGTGTTCTTTACACCCAATATTCCAGAAAGTAAGCTGTCAATCAATCAATCAAACTTGACAAGACAACTAGTTTTAAAAATGCGTAATTGTTAATCAATTATTTTTGATCCAGACATGCATTTAAGTGGGGTAAAGTTACAGTAGCTATGCATTTTCGAGTTAAAAGAGAGGAGGAAATGTCATTCATATTAATATGTTTTATAGATTTCCTAGATTTAAAGCAATTACGACACTATGATGGGTCACCACTTGACACCATCCGATGTAATATCTGGGTTCTGAAACTAAATCAGTTGAGAACCACTGCTTTAAAGTACCATAAAGGGTTTCGCTTCAAAGGTGTATAGCACCAATTTTTAGTAATGGCATACTTTACAGTCTTTCATCTTTATGAATCATTGATTTCTCATTCAGCGCTGATGAAAAAGCCTCTCTCGGCTCAATCAATGTTTCTGCAACTCCTTTTCCTACGGTACCCCCTCTAGTACACTTAGTGTAAACACAAATTAGTCCAGGCAATTTGCATTTGAACGGCAACAATAAGGCAAAGATTTATAAACAGTTACACTTTGCATCCAATCATACAACATTCAGCCACGAAAGACAGTTTGCTAGAAACATGCCACTGAAGTTTTGCAGCTAATAGTGCTTTTAGACTTTCTCTAATAGCACTCTGAATGGATAAACTGCATCATTCGTTAAAGTGCAAATGCGTAAAGCTTAGTTTATGAAGCGGCAACCCACAGATGGAACAGCTGACAAAAAAAGGTCAACTGTAGCCTATGAGTATAATGAAGCTTAAAATTAATACTGCAACTCGATTTCATCTGATAAATAATCTAAACTATCAACAAACAAGAAAAATGGAACAATTCTTGAGGGCATGAGGGTCAAACTGAAAAAGCTATACTAAACATATCCGTCTAGTAAGAAACTCAGATAAAATATTGTTAAACTTTTGTTATTGTTATTGGCAAAAGCATTTTAAAAAACAGAAAGTGTTTCATCCATAACAGAAAGGATTTACTGTAAATCAGACTGATGGCAAGAGCTATACACTGACATATAGTACACCTTCACTATACGCCTATAGCCTTGTTGCAAGCACATTGGTTGAGAACTAGTTGCATTTGGTATGAACAGTCACTTGTCAGTCCATTCTAGCTGGAACAGATGGTTACCGTTGTCTATTTTACTGTTTTGGAGAGTGACATGATGACACATTGCAAAAGCTACCACACATTTTAAAACTGAATGCTTGACAACTGAGATGCACATTTTCCATAGCACAGTCTTACAGCAAAAAGTAGTGCATATAAAAAAAATTTCATGAGGAAACCAGTCTAGGAAAAATGGATAAAAATAGCTGGCAAATGAGTGGGTCACTGTCAATTCCAAATTTTTAAATAAAAAAATAAAAATAATTTTATAAAACAGATAGTTCCGGTCCTTGATTCTGATTGGTTGAGCCGTGTAAATTACTCAACAAACATACATCTGTGAGCTCATTTCATCAGTATTAAAATTAGTATTTTTATGGCCTAAATATTTCAGTGGCGCAGTAGTAGTGAGTAAGGCTCACAGTCCTGGCTTTTAACGCGATCGCCGCGGGTTCGAGTCTGCCTTTTGCTGAGCTCACATTTATTTTTAATAAAAATGAAAATAATGGTCTAAAAGTGGAAATAAACTACGAACTAGTGTTTTAATAATATTAAAAGTGTTTACTGGGTAGAGTTAGGGGAAGGTGTAGGGAGGGTTTTTATTCTCCCAATAAGGCAGCATCCATTCAGCCTAATAATAAATATAATAATTTACACTCTATGATATTATTGCATCCTGTTAATGTACAAAAATACTGAGGTGCAAATACTATCTGCCAATATAAAGTATAGATAACATCTAATTACTATTTACTCTTATTGCAAAGAACTGATACTTTTACATGGTGTAAATAGAATCTATCACTATTTTCACCTAGTGTAAATAGCTAAGAAAATGCTGCTATTGTCACTTAGTGTAAATAGAATATATTGCTATTTTTACTTAGTTTAAATAGCATCTAATTGCTATTTTCACTTAGTGTAAATAGCATCTAATTGCTATTTACACTTAGTGCAAATAGCCGCTGCCTTTTTTTAAAATGATTTGGGATCTCAAATGGTTGCTGTCAGGGATAAGCAACCATTATAACTGGAATTTTTAACTGTCTGGAAGCAATCATGATACTTATTTGTTTTTTGTGAACCAGTAAAATTGTAGATGACCGTAGAAGCCTCAAGTCTTACAAAAAGTGGTAATAAAGCAATTGTCCACATCTTTCGGTAAATCAGTTAGAACCACTGGGAGCACATTATCTCACTTAATTAATATTCATGAGCCAGGCAGATAAGGTTCATGATGTGTCCTATATCATTACTATTGCCCTTGTTCTTGCTTTGAAAGACCTGATGATTGCTATATAAATAGGTGATCATCTTCAGGTAAGTTTGAGAACATCCGCCTCACACATGCATACACAAACAAACACCCAGGACCAACACCTCTTTATGCCTAATGGGTTAGTTGGTGTCCCATTTTTATAGCTGCTTGCATTTCCTGGCAGTAAGAAACGGGACTGCAAAACACCTGAGGCTTTCTGGAGGCTAAAGACTGCTGACCTGTCATTCCACCTCTATCCCTACCTCATACACACATACACACACCCACACAGTTCAATATTTGTTCTAAAAGTTTTAAAGCGGCTTTTTCTTTTTCACCCTGACACAGCTTACATTGTTCTACTTTTAGAAGTAGCCTTGTGAAATCCCTGAAACACTGTACTGTAACAATCCTAAAGCCCAGGGCTATTATCACTCACAATACTTTGAAAGATGATGAAAATAGATTCATTTATATTCTTAGGTTGCACCAAGTGGACAAAATGATAGAAATAGTGAATATAAATATAGTTTGTTTTATGTATCTATGCTTATCTAAAGTATTTCCCCCTCATATAAACCTTGTGGACACTTTACAAAAACACATGCATAACTATGAATGCATGAACAAGAAAATTGTCCAATTTACTGAACAATCCATTATTTAAATGAGCAAATGCTCATTGTGAACCTAATTTGTAATTTCCTGACACAGCTCACTTGTTTCCTCCAGTTTAAATTGAACTTAAGTGTCTCCCCCAATGTCAGTTAAATCTATTATCTTGCCTTCTCTCCTCTGATTTGCCTTACTTCTGCTCAACTTAATAATGTACACTTGCAATAAAATCTTGACTAATAATCTTTTAGATCATGCTGAATGCTGAGATATGTAAGGCATATTTAACATCCAGCAGGTCATTATCGCACAATAAACCCCAACAGAGTGATCAGGACCCCGAGAAAGCTTGAGTTGAAATTAGTTTAAAAACATTTTAATGTATACTACTACTAAACTGACCCAAGAAACCATTAGACATATCAATTCCATTTAGCAACGAATCATCAGTTAAACCAAGGTTCAAAACAGTATGAGAATTCCTCGTTTGTTGAAATCGACTCTTGAGTTTAATAAATGCTCCAAACCACTGATTTAAAAAGATTGGTAAATGTTTCGAAGCTTCATGAAGCAGTATTTCAAAAGCAGCCATCACTACTATACAGCTTTGGTACAGACGATGAAAGTAAAATCTGACCGCTGAATGCCTCAATTGATCAATCCAAGTATTTCAGAGAGCAGTGAAATAAATCAGTAGAAATATCAACAGGGATTACAGTTAAACAATCATGCAGAAAATAATCTTACACAATATCCCCTGCTACGAGCAAGGTCATGTACAGTGAATGCTTTAAACGGTGCTTTAAAGATGTTTTTTTTTCTTTTTTAAGGTGTAAACCTGTTTGGCACTTAAGGTTTGTAGGTTTTGCACATTACCGCGATTTTGCAAACACTTTACTAGCATTTAATGTCCATTTACAATTTTGACTTAAAAACCAGAAAAAAACAATTTCAGTTCATCTTTTCACATTACACAGTGTTGGACAATCTACTCAAACAAGCAGACAGATTACAATGACCAATGTGTTCCCCCTAAACCCCTCAAAATATATTTTGGGGTACAGCTAGATATCAGTAAACCTGTTGTCACCCCATCTGAATATGTGTTAGTTGATAAATGTGTGTCAGATGTCTTTGACATTTAAAGCAACTTTATCTTCAGGCTAAAGAGTGAACATTTTAAAAAGGTGTCCACCCACACAACTGGCAAAGTATACTGCTTAGTCGAAGAACACAAATGGCTGAATGCCGTTTGGAGGAACTAAACTGATTCAAGCTGAGGTGAGTGAGTGAGTCACTTACAATGGAAGCGCTCCTATAGATTCAAATTCTAAACAACTGAACCGATTCATAAGAGTGGTTAATTCTCAAATCAGACATCGCTTGTTGTGATTCTAAGCAACTGACAGACTGTACAGATTATGTCTTTGCTGAAAGATTATGAAGAAAAAATGTTTTACCTCCAACTTAAAAATAAAATCATAGCTTCAGAAAAGTGACATTAGGATTTTGAAACTTTTAGTGACGCTACTGCCCGTCACTGTTCATAAAAACATTTTTATAGCAATCCGATTTTTGCTAGTTTTCAGCATTTTGTTGTAAATGTAAACAGAAAGAAAACAGATGCTGTCAAAGGATACACCAAGAGTTTAATATTTACAAAAACAATATTTTCTGTGGTCAAGAGAAAAACTAAACATCTTACCCCATCATACCCTGCATGGCATACTGTATATATGATGACTGTTCTTACTTTCTCTCTTCCTTATCTCGCTGCCCTCCTCTCCTCCTCTCATCATGTATTTTCCCTACTGCTTCCTGTCAAGTTTTTCACAGTCATGCACAATGCTACAACACAGACCAGGGGGCTGTTTGGCGAAACAGGTTTTCCCCATTTTCATGGCTCATTATATTCCAGAGCAGTGCACGAGGAGACAGATCAATTATATAACAATATATTATTTAACATAATAATAATAATAGTAGTAATGGCAAAAGAAATACTCCTGGGGCTTTCTGAAGGTTGCTAACCTCTCTTTCAGACACACTCTATCTCACCTATAAATTACAATATTAATTCATAACATACATGTACTGTACAGTACTGCAGAACCAAATGTGTAGTCTCACTCTCAAGCCCATAGTATGAAATCCATTAAATGCTCCTTCACTTTACTGCAGAGTCTATAGGGGCAGCAGTGTTTGATGATTAGAGAGGGTATGTATAGAATGTTCTGCTATGTTTGTGAGTGTGACTTCTGGGAAATTAAGTCTGGTAATGGTGGAGATTCTGGTTCTGTGCGCTGAGCAAAGTTGCACTGCCAGGACCTGAGACATCAGCTTTAAGGCTCCAATAAAGCTCCATTCACTTTCAAAACAACAACAGTATTCTGGTTGGTTGAAATGTCATGAATATGTCAATGAATATTCAGCAGACCTTCAGTGTGTGATGTAACATGCTATCTCAGCCTCAGTCTAGACATTTCTCCTCATTTTCATTGTTTTAATACACTCTAATATACACTCTAAAAAAAGATGGTTCTTTGAAGGTTCTTTACATGTAGTAACAGTTCTGTTTGGAACCGCATGACCCTAAAGAACCCTTTACATGCTGAAATGGTGTTAGAGTTTAGGGTTCTTTTTTTCCCGTCTTTTTGTTTTTCAAATCTGTAACTGTCAAAGCCACATCGTTACTGGTTTTCTGGAGCTTAGCCATTCAAATACATAGACTGTCAGCACACTCTCAACAGGTGAATGATTTCTTTCTTAAAATGTCTACAAATTTTAACTTTCAAATTATAACTGGTTTCCTACCAACCTTTAACACGCTACTGAGGTCCCATAGCACTTCAAATCATTGTTCTTTATGGAACCCTATAAAAAGGGTTCTACTATTGTTACAAGCAGAAGAACGCTAATTTGGTACTGTTTAGAACCATTTTTCTTTACAGTGTACATTATTCTCATATGCATTATTAATATAATTATCCAACTACTAAAAATTAGCCAGAAAATCTCTCTCCCAACATTTTTAACTGTGCTGACAAGGTGAACAGGCGCTTGCAGGCTGTTTCCATTTGCATAGGGGGGAATTTGTGACACATCACCGTTTCCTGTTTTCTTGGAAACCCTGCGGTAATATGGCTACATTAAGGATGGAAGTAGAAGATTGCACACCTTCAGTAATTATTTCTTTGTGTTGCAGTGAACAGAATACTTTTGACATTTCTTCTGAGATTTGCTGTCTTACTGCAGGCTAGTTAAAAAGAACATCAGCTGTTATCTTTGTTAAAGGGGCTTTTTACCTGTGTAAGCTCTTACCGGTTTTTATTTTCAACATTTTGAGAATTATCTGCAATGTATTTATACTTCAATATTTCAGTCAGTACTACAATAATAACCTTTTTACAAAAATTGTAACTTTTGAATTGTAACATTTTGAGAAATATTTCTAATCTTATCACTTATAGGAGAGACCAGGGCAAGTTGTCTTCATTCTAGACGGCTCATGTCATGAAACTATTCATGTATTGGAATGCTCATGTAAGATGATGTTAAATTAAAATAGCTCTATGTCTGTGCTGTCTTGACTTCTTTGCTCACTTTCATCATTACAGACTCGTTAGCTAAGCTGAACAGCTAATCAGAGCGAACACCCTGAAGCGGGCAAACTGCTGCCGATGTGAGCCCAACTAGAGCTGATGTGTGGAAAAACCAACCCTAACAGAGTCTCACCCACAGCACGACGTTGGCCTGACGTCTTGGTGTGTCACGGCCCTTAAAGTCTTGCATTAAAAAAAACCCAACCAGACAAACAAAGAAATATTTAACACTGTTGTTGTGTAGGAAAAAAGAAACCACACTGACCAATAGGAGGCATGTTTTCACCCCATAAGTGGCAAGTTGTCACAATGGAACCTGCCATTAAACAGCCTATTATGTGCTACCGAGTTAAAATGTATTGGTAAAATAATGATAAAACACAAAACAATTCCTGTCATTTCACTTAACCCAACCTTAAATTTATACAATATTCTTCAAAACATGAAAAATTTTTGTGTATTTGTTTTCTTTTATGGGGGACCCAAGCCTGGAGTGTTAACTCCAGTGGTAACTATAGTCATTTTAATATTTATCTTGATGGCTTTTCTTCATTTTTATCAGTAAAAGTCAACTTCTTTTAGCTAATATTCATTGGCAAAAAAAGAAAAAAAGAATTCGGATAGATTAAAAATGATCTGTAAGAGTCTGAGGACTATGAGAGAGTGTTTGCAGTCTCTAGCTGAAGTTCATCATGTCAAAAAGCTTTGGACTTTGATGAATATTGAAGTTCAAGGGTTTGTTAAATACTTTCCAAATATTACTGTGAGCTGCTGTATGAACATCTGTAAATATTTTTTTTTTATTGTGTAGTGCTTCCCTCATGTGTTGGTGGAGTGCAGGATGTGTGGGTGGAGGTTGTGACTCAGGCCTTGGCACAGAAGTCTGGTGGCAAAATACCCCCTCCTACATCATAAGCCATAGGA
Organism: Ctenopharyngodon idella; assembly: GCF_019924925.1. Classification (NCBI taxonomy): domain Eukaryota; kingdom Metazoa; phylum Chordata; class Actinopteri; order Cypriniformes; family Xenocyprididae; genus Ctenopharyngodon; species Ctenopharyngodon idella. The sequence continues at coordinate 14,560,514 of NC_067233.1, read as the reverse complement.
TTTCATCTCTCAAACAACATCATGCCATTCGTGAAAGGCATGACCAGTTATCTTGCCATCAGTTTCAATTTCCTCTTGTGCCTGACTTTCACAAATTCTCTAGCAGGGGTCCAGACCCCCTCCCAACCCCTGCATGTTTTTTTGCCAGCTGAGTGAAAATGAAATATCAAAGATGAACAGAAGATCAGGTGGAAGTCTTTTTCACACCTCTATAGGCATACACACCTGCTCAGTTGCAATTATTTACACCTACCCACTCTGGCTCTTAAGGGCTTGGTAACCTTTGGAGAAAATCGGAAAACACAGAGGAAAACAGAACAAGAACTTTGATCCCAAACGTGCAGGGACAAAAACGAAAATTCAGATAATTTACTCTCTTTCATGTTGTTCCAAACCTGTATGACATCTTTTCCTCAGTGTAACAAAATGTGACGTTCTGAATAATATACTGGCTGTTCTTAAAGGATTAGTTCACTTTCAAATGAAAATTAGCCCAAGCTTTACTCACCCTCAAGCCATCCTAGGTGTATATGACTTCTTTTTTTTTTTTTTGATGAACACAATCACAGATATTTTAATAAATATCCTGACTCATCCGAGCTTTGTAATGGCAGTGAACATGGGTCACGTGTATGAGCTGAAGAAAGTGCTTCCCTCCACATCCATCCATCATAAACGTCTACTCCACGTAGACGTTAATAAAGGCCTTCTGAAGCGAAGCGATGTTTGTGTAAAAAAAAAATAAAATCCATATTAACAGGTTATGAAGTAAAATATCTAGCTTCAAGCATTCAAGTTACGAATAAAGTGTAAACTGGCGTCGTGTCAGTTATACTTTTTCCGTAATTTTAATAGGGAAAGCATAGGATGTAGGAAAGCATGGGTATGTTTAGCTTTTTGAACTGCAAGAGTTTTACACTTTTTTTGCATTGGTCGTCTCCAGCCATCAGTGCCACCCAGTTATCACCATCTCCCTTCAGTCCCCCGGCACCACCTCACCTGCTTCGGCCCATCACCCTGGCTTCTGCCCCTGCACTGCTTCCACCCTCGACCTCTGCGTGGACCATCGGCCTCGCCGAACTCCCTCGCCACGTCGGCTCCACCTAGGTCAGACATCGTTTCAACTCCACTGTGGACCGTGGACCGTGGACCGACCGGCTTGTGGACCGACCACTGCTCTCTGGTCCTCCACCCCTTCGGCTGCAGCTTTCTCCACCCTATCTCAGCATCCGCCTCTGCCCTCGGTTGCTCCAGTTCACCCTCAGACCTCCGGATCCCATCTCGTTCTCGGGAGGTCGTTGCTGTGGCTCCGTCGTGGCCACCAAGATCTTCGCCATCTCTCCACCACCTCAGCTCATCGGCTGCATGGTGGGCTCCATCCTCGCCATCATTGTCTCTGGTCATCCCCATGCCGGCCCTCACCAGCGTTCCTCCATGGCTCCTCCCTCCATCAACGCCACCATGGGGCAATCCCCTGGCTGTGGCCTGGATGAAGATGTCATCCCCTGCTCAAGGTCATCCCTTGGCTCACTTCACCACCCTGGACTTTGTTGTTCATCCTCCCGGTCGTCCTTCCACCTCCAACACCACCTCCTGCCTGTTTGTGCCATCCCTTTTCCAGCCCCCTTAACCATCCCTTCGCCATCTCTTCTTCGTCTCCTCTTTTCCACGGCGCGAGGTTGCACCTACCGGGAGGGGGAGTCCTGTCACTGTCACGTTTGTTGTGGAAGTGCTGTATGTTGCTGTTTGGATTACCTTTTGGATTTATTAAATTTTACCTTATTGCCTTCATCTTCATCTTTGTGTGTTTATACAACCACCCCATGACAATATATAGGCCAGAAATGTAATTTTTTGTGTTCTGTGGAAGAAGGAAAAAAGTCATACCGGTTTGGAATGATATGAAGCTGAGAAAATAATGAGAGAATTTCCATTTTTGCGTGAACTATCCCTTTAATTTGAAACTGATTGTGTTGTTTGTACCCAGGCTTTATTTCTATCCAATAGGAGCCTCCCTGTGACATCACGTTTGTCTCAAATCTATTGGTTGTATATTATCTCAGTGCGCACATTGGAAAACAATGATGTGTGCTGATATTTATGGAGCTAGAAACGTTCTCTCTTTCTCTCCCCCTCACCTTCTCTTTTTCTCCCTCTATTGTCTGGTTTCTTGCCAATCATCACGTCTTCCCGCACTCCCACACACATCTTTTCTTTTACTTACTCTGCTCTTCTCTCTCACATGTAATTTCTCCTCCCTCTTCTTGGCCTCTCCCTCACTAGACCCTTTTTTTCAACCTCTCATTCTCTAGAGGTCCTTTTATTCTTTCTTTGCATCCTTGAAGTCTCCACTAGCTTTGCACATTCTCTCTTTCAATTCTCTCCTCTCTCACATTGCCCAAACAAGCACACACACACAGCAGTCTGCGTTAATGAAACATTAATGGGGCACAGACTGTGCCTCCTCTGCAGTCAGAGTTTGATCCTTACCCTTCAAAGCAAAGCACACATACGCACACCCAAGTAAAGCGCAATCTTCTGCATTACCAGAACATTGTGTAAAGATAAAACACCCAGAGCGTCAGATACTTGAATGTTTTTAGGACTTTTCTCTCTGAAGAGGTGATTAGATATCCCGTTTCAAGTTACGTGTCTGCGGCCTTTTAACCAGCAACATCAAACATGCTAAAAAATACAATAATAAAAAAATTAAATAAATGGTGTTCACTCATTTCATTAGAGCAGTCGTTTTCACAACCAAAACATTTTTGTTGGTCTGTTGCAGAAAATATGTAACCCGAAAAAAGTGCAACAAATCATATAATCGTGCATAGTTAGGCTAGGCAAAGCAATTCCGAGGTCATGAGTTTGACATACTGATAATTTTAGGATAAATCTCGACCAGATTACACTAATCTCAATTTAACATCCCATAAACTCTAAACGCTAAATATACTGTTTTTGGAAACTGCAGTGAAATGTACTGTATGCATGGGTATGTTTTTGCGGTTTTGCAGAAACGTAGCCAGAGTCATATATTTCAAATGACCCTGGTTTTGATAAACAGTTTTGGTACCGTGTTGGGTCACCACAAATCTGGATCTTGAAGCGAAACCAGTTATGAAGCACTGCATTAGACTTTCCTGACAGTCCCTATGATGTAAAGTGAAACCACTGGTGTGTTTAGTGTCACTATGGACCAGAGGTACTGTACCTGGTGAAAGCTATGATGCCACAGCTTTGGTTTCCTGCCTAGATGCTGTCGACTTTAAACCTGTAATTGTGACAATATGCTAGAGTATCTAGGGAGAGGGTGGTGGGAAGGAGAAAGGAGAGCTTATAAAAAAACATGCCATGGAAAATCAAATGTGGGACAGAGAGGTTTCTCTTTCCTATTTCTTGACTTCCTCGATTTACCCCCGTGCAGCACACAGTTTATGCGTGTATGTGCTTTTGACAGTCAAAGGCCACACTACTGGGCCTCGATGGGGCATCTGAGCCTTTCACTGACACTCACTCTCAAATGCTCACTCTTTAAATCCCTCTGCTTCTTTCTTCTGCTTCTCCACTCTCTGTAAAATAAGTTTTTGAGAAGCTCAAGTCGAGGAGCAAGTAAGGCCAGTGGTGGGACACTGTGATACACTAAACCTCTTGACACGGAGAGATGAAGCCTTTGCCTTGCACTGGCTCACATCATTTTGCACAAATATGTCAGTGTGTGGTTAAATAAAAATAAACGCACACACGCACACACACACACACACACACAGTATGCATACGTTTACTCCTTCAAACAGTAAACCCCAGGCATGAACTGAACAGAAATCGTATATTTTCCTCAATGTCTTATATACACTACTGTGAAGTTGGGAGTCAGCAAGAGTTTTAGGAAATACATTTATATGATATATTATAAAAAGTGAAAGTAAAGACATTTATAGTGTTTACAAAAAATAAAAAAAATAAAAACCTATTTCAAATAAATGCTGTTCTTTTGAACTTTGTTCATCAAAGAATTCGGAAAAAATGCATCCACAGTAATATGAAGCAGCACAACTGCTTTCAAAATTGATAAGAAGAAATGTTTTGTGAGCACCAATCAACATATTCAAATGATTTTTGAAGGATCATGGGCTACTGATTTGCCATCACTGGAAAAAATTACAAAATATATTAAAATACAAAATCGGTCTTTTAAATTGTAATAATATTACTGCAAATTTGACTAAAATATAACAAAATTTCACAATATTACTGATTTATTTTTTCTCAAGTAAACACAGCCTAGGTGAGCATAAGAGACTTAATTTAAAAAACTTAAAAAAAAAAAAAAAAAAATTTCTGCCCCCAAACTTTAAAGGAACAACCTTTTTGTGGAACACAAAAGGTTAATTCGCATCTTTTTTTAAACTTGAAAGCTCCAGTCTACAATAACAGTAAGAACGACTAATGTATCATTTATAATGTCTTGTTTTGTGTTCCACTGAAGAAAGAAAGTCAAACGGGTTTGGAACGACATGAGTGTAAAGCAAATGACACGATTTTAATTTCTGCTCGACTATGCTTTTAGATGTTTGGTGTAGCTTCCCTTTAGATTACTAAACTTTTGCTGTATTCCTTTTATATTTTAAGTATTTTTAATGTTTCATTGTTACTGAAGAAGCATTTTTTCTCATATTTTTATGATGACAGAAACCTCCATATTGTAAATAATTTGTATTTGTTGTAAATTTTCTACCTTTCCTTACCCTTAAAAAAATAATAATAAAAAATCATAACATTCATATTATATTTAGTTCATGGTCTCAAAGGCTTGACATGTTCCTTAGTTGAGGTCTTAACTGACATTCTGGACCCTTTAGAACCTCAAAACATAAACAAAGCTGAAAATTTCTGTGTAGCTCCATTGCATTTCAGCTTATCTAAAATGATTTTGGACCTGATCAAAATTCCAGAGCATTGACGAATAAGTGGGCTGACTTGTAATGGATTCTAACCTCATATAGATTTTGCATGGTCATTTGGAAGTTGATGAATGGAAAGCAGCAGTGCATATTACATGATCAGGCTTTCTGCCAACGGTGGCTTATGATCTTTCCAAGCGTAGTGCTGGCACTGATCTTTGCTTGCAACCAGACAGAGAATTCACATTTTTGACAACATGTCTGCTTTAAGAAGACATTAAGTTTCATGCATTTGTTTTGTAAGTATCAACTATCTGTGTGGGTGAACTACTGGCTCCTCAAACAGCAGACAAGATGGAAAAAAAAAATGACTATAAAAACAGTGCAACAGATAACAAACTGCTACAGGTCTCTCCAGAGAACAAATAATTATATGACATACAAAATACTTAAAACCGCTTAGCCAAACAGATCTCGCCCCCTATTGACTTCCATAGTAAAAGATATTTGAAAAATGTAATTTTTCCAAATATCTTCATTTTCCAAATGAAGATATTTGGAAAAATGTCAGTAACCAAACAGATCTCGCCCCCTATTGACTTCCATAGTATTTATTTTTCCTACTATGGTAGTCAATGGGGGGCGAGATCTGTTTGGTTACTAACATTTTTCCAAATATCTTCCTTTGTGTTCAGCAGAAAAAAGGAATTCATACAGGTTTGGAACTACTTGATGGTGAGTAAATGATTGCAATTTTCACTTTTGAGCAAACTATCCCTTGGAGCAGTTGAATTCCACAGTTTCAGCTAGTACTGTAAGTCTGTATAGCATTCATTTTGGTTTACAATGCGTTTAGTATCTGAGTCTTACTGGCTCCTCCATCATAGCACTCATACAAACACACAAACACACACATCTACACCCCCCCCCCCCCCCCCCCCACCTCCCACCTCTCTCTCTCAGTCAGTTTATTTATTAATCTTTATATGCAGTGAGTATCAGAGTTGCCAGAGATGCGGTCCACAAGCGTGGTTGCAGTCAGAGGAGAGGGCAGTTTCCATGGCAACTGAAAGACCAGACCCAACTATGTACCAGAGCTGCCAATCAGACCGCAAAAAGAGAAAAGAGACAGAGTGCAGAGAGAAAAAAGACGAAGGACGAATATCTTTTCATGAAGGTTGAGGAGATTGAAATGCCATCATCCTTTCAGTCCAACACCACACACACACATATTCACCATCCCATTCAGAGTCAAGTCTGCAGAGTCATTTACATAAGCTGAAATCTAAGCAATGCCAAGTCTTAGACAGATATTTGCACATCCTGGACAGCAAATACGTCAGAACTGTTGAAATTATTTTTCTTATCATTGTATTATCATACAATGTATCTGTGAGCACCTCAAGAGATATAAGGATTATTGTAATTTTTTTTGCTGATTAAAAATGAATACCAAAATTCTTTTCTGCATAAAAAAAAGTCCATAAACTCACCTTTTGTGACCAACATCATTGTCCCCCAAACAGAAGAGGGAGAGAGAGAAAGAGACAAGGAGAGAGAACAGAAAGATTAATTAAATTGGAAGCAAGTAATTAAATACAGCATGCTGGTCTCAAACAGGAAATATATTTATGTTTTCTATATTGAAGCACTTAAAATCCCCTGGCTGACACGACACTAGAACAGAACAATTGTTCTGCATGCAAATGTGTTTCAATTAAGCCATATGGGAGAATACCTGGGCCTTTTACTAGCAGAAATGTGTTTTGAGTGACAGGTGTATAATAATGCTTTCTACTCATTGTTAGCAATCACTTTAGAGCGAATGCTTTCACAGATCTTTCATGGATGTGAAAACAAAAAAACTCTGCAGTTGTTCTTCAATGGAAAGCTGCACAGTAACAGCACGTTTTAGTGGACTATGTTGCGACAGCATGTGCCATTTTTATTTATATAGATGACTTTATTTTGAAGGGTTAATTATTGTCCAACCCAAATGAAAAATTCTGTTTTCAGAAATCATTTACCAAACATCATGTCATATAATTTTCTTTCATGGAACATAGAAGGAGATGTTTATGAGATTTAAGTTGCTCTTTTCCATACGATGAAAGTAAATGATGGCCAGGAGCTTCAAGCTGTAAACCTAACAAAAACACTACATAAGCATCATATAAATAGCTCTTTTGAGTCATGCACTGAATGTCAAGAAAAGACTGCAATTTAAGCTGTTATAGATGTGTAGTCAGTTGTCATTTTTAGAGCTTGCTGGACTGTGGTCATCATTTACTTTCATTGTATGGAAAAAGAGCATTTTGAATCTGACAGAAGAAAGAAAATCATACAGGTTTTTGAACAACATAAGAGTGAATGTGTTCATTTTTGGGTGAACTGTCCCTTTAAGGTAGACTGTGAACTTTTTATCCTGAACTGCACCTGGTCGAAAGCTTTTTGCTCTTTGGCTGGCCATTGTGAGTAGCATGACTCGCACTGAAAGACTGGAGGAGTCCCTCCTCTCTCCTCTGATACTGTGCACTCTCCTTTGAGCTAGTAGTTATGGGACCAAAATGCAGTACGCCGTTTCCCACTCCCTTGCTCTTTCTGTCTGGATGGGTTGACAGTGGGGGAATGGATTTGTTCCCCTGCCCCTGAGGCAGATTGGAAATCTCCGGCCTGTCAGGTAGTGCAGTGGAATTATGGGAGTGAGTGGCTCCTTATTTGTGGCTCGCCTGCTGCTACCAGGTGATGGATGAAGGAGTGGAATCACCAGTCACTATGGCAACTGTACAGATACTGCTAAGGTACCACCCTGGCCCCCATTTTTCTCTCTATGACTCTTTACAGAGTTACAGCCTTAACCTTTATCACTTAGTCCAGAAAGCATGGCGCTGAAATACTGAGTATCTGGTCTCGACTTTAAGGAAATTGGACATGCTGTATAAATACATTACGGGTCAAAAGTTTTGAATAATTAAGATTTTTAAAAAGATCCTTGAAAAGAAGTCTTTTTTGCATTTATTTAATCTAAAATACAGTAAAAGCAGTGATATTATGAAATATTATGGTTTAAATGAACTGTTTTCTATTTTAGTGTTTTAAAATGTAATTTTTTCTGTGATGGCAAAGTTGGATTTTCAGCATTATTGCTTCAGTCTTCAGTCACATGATCCTTCAGAAATCATTATAATATGCTGATTTTGTGTTCAATTATTATTGGTGCTCAATTATTAATAATTGTTCTTATCAATGTTGAAAACAGTTCTTGCTGTTTAATATTTTGTGGAAACTGTGATACTTTGTGATACATTTTTTCAGGATTATTTGATGAATAGAAAGCTCGAAGGAACAGCGTTTATTTGAAATAGAAATCTTTTGTAACATTAATGCGTAAGAGTATTCATTTCATTTTTTTTCTTTATCTTTTTTTTTTTTTTTAAATCTTACTTTGCCCCATTTGAATTGTAGTGTATCACAGTTTACACAAAAATATTAAGTTCAAAAACAAAGCATATTAGAATGATTTCTGAAGGATCATGTGACACTGAAGACTGGAGTAATGATGCTGAAAATTCAGCTTTGCCATCACAGGAATAAATTATATTTTAAAATATGTTAAAATAAAAAAATTGTAATAATTATTTATTACAATAAATTTTAATAATGTTTTACAATATTACTGTTTTTCTTTTGAACGCATTAAAAAATCTTTAATAAAAAAAAAAAAATTGGAAGTGTTTGTGAAAAACCCGTTTTGAAGACCAAACGATCAAGGGTGTGTTAAATGGGGAGAAAAAAAAAAAAAAAAAAAAAAAAAGATGCATACCAGCGGTGTCACAAAAACCCCAGAGCAAATGTGCTTAACTGCTGGTTTAAGTGGTTTAGAGTGGAACAGAGAGGGTGGTTTTTTTTTTTTTTTTTTTACACAAATTATTTACCCAACGCATGCTTGAGTTTCCATGCGGGAGAAACACATTTATCTCCTCATCTATTATTTGTTCCCTACAGCAATCCCACTTACTGTATATGCATACATTCTCCCAATAGAGAGAGTTTCTAGATACAGTAAATGACAGGCTGGAGCACAAGACTTTTCCCCTGCCTGCCAACTGCTCGTAGCTGGTGGGACCCCATAAATCACATGTGGATTTACTCACAATCATTAAAAATATAGGTAGTTCAGATCACATTTTACAACAGGATGCCTCTTCAAGCCCACTGTGCATTTCCTAAATGGCTGATGGGGACAGTGAAAAATGACAGCATCATGCTGCTTTCCCACCATAAATCATTCAGTAGCCATACTCAGATGCACAGCTACAGCTGGAGGTAAGAAACTCACCCTATGGTTGGGTTTTTTGGTTCAAGGAATAAGAGTTGCAGTGGTTATAGTGAAATATGGTTCTGCATGTGTTGGTTTTTCAGTGCACTTAATATTTGGATGGTTTGTGAACCTTATTGTATTTTTACATTTTAGCACAAAATTCCCTGAAAATGCTTTAATGTTGAGTTAACTATAGCACAAACATGGATTTAGAAATTTGTATGCTATTGTTAAAAGGTTTGGGGTTAAGTTTTTTTTTTTTTTAATGTACATTTATTTGATAAAAATATAGTAAAAATGGCAACACTATGAAATATTAGTACCATTTAAAATACTGTTACGTAATATATCTAAAAATGTAATTTATTTGTGTTATGGATAAACTGATTTTTTTTATCCGCCATTACTCTAGTCTTCAGTGTTACATGATATTTCAGAAATCATTCTAATATGCTGATTTGGTTCACAAGAAATATTTCTTTTAATCTTCTTCTTCTCAGGATTCTTTGATTAAATAGAACATTCAATTTGACAATTTTCATTTTGGGTGAACTATCCCTTTAAGAAGTTTAATAGGAACAAAGGTTAATTTAATTTCTTTAAAAGGTGCAGTGTGTAATTTCTGTGTCAGCAGCATCATAATAGCAAAAATAATGAGTTTTCAAACAGATTTTCTAAATACTCCCCCTGTCTACCAATGTTCAGAACAACACATAGTCACAACCTAAACTCATGCTATTGGTTAAGCCAGTGTTATTTGGATACATGTTATTGATCAAAGAAAATTAAGAATAAAGGAAAATGAAAGAAAAAAAAAAAGAACCAAAAATGCCTGATTAATTATACATTTCTGCTAAACTGCTGAGTTTTGCCCGATGAGAATGAATGTTCAGAGTGCTTGGGGTAACTCAGTAGGTACTCAAACAATAAACAAATAACAGAAATGAAGAAGTGATCAAATAAACATCCCAGGGAGCTCCCACTTCACATCAGCTGTGACTAACCTCTCCGCTGCACAAACAGCCCCAAGACAGGCCTGTTTTCATACGGTTTTGAATAAAATGACTCATTTGGCTTTTTTATTTTCCTCCTGTGATTCTGCATCTCTTTAATGCTGTCTCTGTCACTGAGTAAACAAAGGAAATGGACAACAAATTTGTTCTTCTTTCTGTTTCTCAAAAAAAAAAAAAAAAAAAAAAATCTAATTTTAATTTTTCTTATTTTTTTTTAGGTAAAATTGAGCATGATGATAATTAATTCAGAATAAGTGGGGAAACATGTTAATGTTTAATCTTCTTACTGTACACATGATAAAGTAGTCCTCATGGTTCCAGTCTAGCTACAACACAGACTCTGTGTAGCTAAAGTGAGCACTGTGAGGACCTAAGTAAAAAAGAAGAAAAAACACAGCTCATTTCCAGTAATTCGTATTTTGGGCCTACAGTATGTCTAAAGAATTACACATCACATGGTGATAGACAAGGTTCTTTGACCTAATATTAACGTAATTGCAGAGCCAATACTGAGAATTTTGTTCTGCATATGTTGTTCAACTATGATGCTCTTCGTGAATGCGTCCTAGAAATCATATTCAGTGAACATGAATATGCACTATAAAATGACTTGCCAAGGGATTTAAAAAGCCAATGGATTCACATTTGCAATGTTTAAAGCCTATAAAATGCCCGTCCATGACATAAGACAATATTTTTCACTAGGACATGAACACAAAAAATGTGATTTAAATTTCCTCGATAAACTCAACACTGCCTCAACCAATTGCGTAAGTTTTGATCTGTTTGACTGACCAATGGCAGAGGGTTTGAAAGCAATCATAATGTTTGGTGATGCAAGTGACACATAAATGACAGACTTCACCTTCTTACTCTCAGAACGCCGGCTTATTATTGGCCGGCTCCTGCATCAGCATCACATGCATGCATCGTGCCGCTCACGTGTACAGCTTCGGCCAATACTGAGCCGGCGTTTTGACGCAGAACCTGGAAGCACTGCACTGTGGTTTACTACATCATCAGCATAAGGAAAATGACAGGGAAGAGAAGAAACTGTTGAATAAAGTCATTATTTTTGTTTCGTTTTTGCGCACAAAAAGTATTTTCGTCGCTTCATAACATTAAGGTTGAACCACTGTAGTCACATGGACTATTTTAACGATGTCTTTACTACCTTTCTGAGCTTTGAAATTTGTTATGACATTGCTGTGTATAGGGAGATCAGAAGGTCGTACGGGTTTGGAACAACATGAGGGTGAGTAATTAATGACAGAAATTTCATTTTTTGGGTGAACTAACCCTTTCAGTATGATTTTGTTTTGCGTTATGTAACATTATTTTACTTTTGGTACTGGGTGAAGTGACTATACTATGGACAGTGTAAAAGATACACATATATATTGCTGAGGATTCATAAAGACTGGGTAATGTGAGAGTAAGATTCAGCTGAAAAAGGCTCTGCGGGATGGATCAGGTTTTAATCACAGCTGAAACATCTGGGAGCAAGCTAGCAGCACGCTAATGAAACGGCTAATAAGCATCTCCTTCCTCCCCTCTTTCTTCGCACACACGGCGCAGACATCTCAAGGACGCTGGTCCTTCTGTGGCACACGAGCAGGTTGCTGTTAATTACTGATTTTTACTTGAAGAGGCACGTTTCTCGCGTCACTGACAACGGAAACCATACCTCGCTCTCACATGTGCAGCCGTTAAAGCTGTGTGTGGGTGGGAGTGTCTGCGTCTGCCACTTTATGGGCACAAAAAAAAATCACACTTATTAAACTGCCAGTTATTTATTTGGGCATCTCATCTACTCAGAGACTGTTTAGATCAGACTAATTTTGTGGGCTGGGGTAGTGGGTCAGTAGCTGGTTTTACTCCAGTTTGAATCTAACAGATATACACTAATAATGTCTAATTGCTATATTCTTGTGACTTCAAGGCTAAATCCAAAGCCAAGCTTTGGAGTCCTGAGATCCTCATAGAAGCAGCAGTCCCCTGTCAGGAGCAGTTGTCAATCATTGTTAACCTGCATGATGTCACTGCTCCCGCTGCCAATGAAGTCTCCTGCCAGAGTTGAAATAGCACACCAGAGTAAATGGGTGTTAGTCATCTTTGACTCTGACTTTGTTTGCTTTCACTGTTGCTCTTGTTTAATCTAACCTTTTGCTGGTGTTTGTTGTTACTGTGACAATCTTTACTTGTACTGTTTCATCTTATCTTGCATCTCATCCGTACTTTGTTACTTTTCTATTGTCATTCTGATGGTGATTGTTTCTCCATATATCGTGATATAAAGTGGACAGGTAAGATGTCATGAGACATACATTGTGCAACACTTAGAGACTTTGATGTATTAGATACACTAGTTTAGAAATGAGTGCTGTAGGTTTTGTATTTTGGATTGTTAGTGTAGTTGAGTTAACCTTGAAGACTTTCAAGGCCAAGTAACCAATACTTAGAATTTGTCCTCTGCATTTAAAGGTGGATGCAGTATTATTTTCAAATACACTGTTTGGAAGTTAGTCGGGCCGATACCAACAACAAACGTGTAACCAATCAGCATTAGGGGGCGTATGACGGTCGAGGAGAGAGAACGAGCAAGAGCGAGATTTGAAAATAAGAAAAAAAAAAAAACTGCAGAACGAGAGATGGGACACAATACAAAAGAGCTCAAAAGAATATCAATGCAATGAAGGTTTATGACTGGGCAAGTGCTTTAGGACCCGAGAGAGCTAAGCAGGAAGGCCTGAAAACAGACGCGGAGGCTGCTTTGATTCCTTATCATGTAAGTAACACTGGGTTTTGATTGTTTGGAGTTGCTGTGCTGTTGGCGATTAACAACAAACTCTTGTTTGTATCTACTCGTGTGTACTGTGTGTTCATTTTTTGTGCTTCCTTGTTGTTTGTTCATCATCTGCGCTTTATTTTTCGTGAAGCATTTTGTTGCGCATCAGCTGTGATAAACAGACATCCACTCGTATTGCGTGTGTAACAGTGGCCAGATAATGAGAGTTTTGCAGTCAAACTACTGCACGCTGACGCCCGCCTTGCATGCCAGTAGCAATCGGGCTGGGGTTCGAGACCGACTTGGAGCAGGGAGGTTAGGATTGGAGTGTGAGTTTTGGAGGCGGAGCAATGAAGAGAGGGGTGGGTTTGTTTGGGTTGATTTCAAATATCAACAGTGTTCAACAATGAATTTGAGAAATCGCATACAGCACCTTTAACCCATCCAAGTTAGTAAACACACACTAGGAGCAGTAAGTAGTGAACACACACACACCTGGAGCAGTGGGCAGCCATTTAGGGGTTATTTGCCTTGCTCAAGGGCATTTCAGCTATTTCCTGCTGGAATTGAGAATCAAACCCACAATCTTCATGTTACCAGTCTGACTCTCTAACCATTAGGCCATGACTGCCCCAATGAAGTCCAGGGGAGAGCATGAACGCAGTACCCCTACCATGAATTATGCAGTCAAGATTCCCACATTTGGGGAATTCGCCGGGATCAGCACAGCCAGAGTGCAATGGCAGAGCCTCGCCCTGGCTGAACCTGAACCTGGCTGATCATGGTGTCTCCCCTGCCAAATAAGTATTGTAATATTGTAAATATTGTTGCCTATTTTTGTACTTATCAATAATCTAATCTCTTGTATATTTATTTTCACTTGTGTATAATAAATCTCTTCTTTTGCCATTTATTTCGGTTTATATTTTGTCTCTTGCCTTGCCCCCACATACAAAGAATTATCACAAACTAAATTTTACTCCTTCCAACCCTATACAATATCTGGGGGTTGTAACAGCAGCCAGGAGATGAAGGTATTCTAACTGTCTATCTTTAAGCCTTCCAAATAATCTTTTGGTGCAATTTCACATTGAAATGCAAACCGATAAGTCACTATTCACTCAAACTAGGCCAAGAAAGCAAAACAAACAATCAAACAAACAAGCAAAAAAAGAAAAACAGTGAAAGGTAGACAGGTATTTTGCGACGCGGCAGTTTATTATTGACTGTAATGGTTGTGGTTCCATCTTCAGATATTCACTCAGCCAATCAGTTTCTGAGCTGAAAGGAAAAAAAAAGATTTCTCACAGGAGATTTCTCCCACTATAATCATGAAGAACACTTTGAAATGGCTTGGCACACTCATCATATCTGCCATTCTGTTTCTCTGTGTGAGGTGACAATGACCGAATAATCCACTCTGCTCTTTCCAAAAATGCTCTTTAACATGATCTCCAGTTTTGTAAGTTTACGGCCATCACACCCAGAAAAACACCACATAGTCATGCCCTAAACCAGTGGAATTCTCCAGAATGGATTTAAACATGGTGATATGTTCAGGGCCAACATAGTTAACACTAGAATGCATAAAGGGGGTCATTGACCCAATATTGTGGTTAAACTCACTGATTTCTTGTTTGTGACTATAGAAATAGAAGAGGTAGATGAGTTTAATTTCTTAGGTGTTGTTTTAGACTCACAATTTAAATTTGATAAACATATAAAAAAAACTTTAACAAATGGTAAGGATTAATTATTAATTGTTTTAAACTTATTAGACAATATATCACAGTGGAGGCAGCTCAGCTTTTTATGCATGCAATGATCTTGTCTCGCATTTCGTACTGTATTACAGTTTGGACTCAAACAAGTGATTGCTTAATCAAAAAACTTGAGATGTTGTATAATCGGGCTCTAAAAATAATGGATAAAAAGCCAAACCGATGGCATCATTGTCATATTTTTAAAAAATGGAATATGCTTAGTTTTACAAATTTAAAAAAATTGTCATATATAAAATTAATTTTTAAATGTTTGCACAATAAGGCACCATCTGTTCTATGTAATGTTGACTGGAATCATGTTTTTTTGTACTGTCCCTATTTAAATAAACTTATAAATAAAAAATCTTTTTCACATTTTTATAATAAATAATTCTAAAGGGTTAATGTACTTAATTGTACTTAATGTACTGGAATTAAATCCATTGGCATCTTTATATAAAAAAATAATCACAAGTTTTTGAAAGATAGAAATTAATTGTAGACTGTAGAACGCTAATGTACATGCATGAAAAATAGGGGGAAATTGTAAAAAATGTGTATAATAAAATTAGTAAATTATTTTATTATACAGAAAATAAAGATCGAAAAACAAAATGCCTTTCTTTGACGAAAACAATTGGGTCACTTTGACCCCCTTTTTTTGCATTCATGTATTTTGGGTCATATATTCTATGTGGAACTTTGCAGATGTTTGAATAGAGCAATAGAAATCTGCTGGCCTCAGATTACACATTGACCTCATTATGACTTACTTGGCCTATGTTTAAAATCTGTGACCTCTTTCTCCTTTCTCTCATATGCCCGTGCACAAGCGTACACTATTAATTTTGATGAGTGCATCACTCACAAAACACATTTCACAAATGCTGACAGCGAGAGTGTGAAGTGAAATGCTTTTCCGGGCGTGTGAACACACCCTTGAGAGGCCCTCCAGGCAGGCCAGACATCCAGAAATGTACGTATCCAAGTTTAGCATGACTTTGACGCATGCTGCCAAGACCCAGATCTGCAATGATTTCTAATGATATGCCAGATTTTTAATTGTTTACAAAAACTCAACACATCCCAGTCATGAAAAGGTAGGCAATTAAATCAAACATTTGAATATATTTTGTGGAAACACTCATTAAAACCCAATTTCAGAAACTCCTCTAACTGCTCTTCATTAACGTTACAGACAGTGAAGTAAAAGACGCACATTTTGTCCCTATCAAGAGGATTAGCTCTGCAGATTACACATATACACGCTCAGGCATGCAGGAAGCTGTTTTGCTTTCATAATCAGGAGCCGATTTGAACCAACCGTGAGTTTCGAGATCATTTGCTAAGACTGGGCATGGTCCCCTAATGCTCAAATCAGCCAGTGTCAAGCTGCCGGAGTGTTCCGGTAAACAAATCTGTAACGATAAGCCTCTGATACATGTCTAATCCCCTCTCTAGGAAACAATGACTGATTTATTAGTGATAGGCAGGATGTATTCAGCACTCGGTGAAGTGCGGAATATAAATAAGAGGAATATGCTGTAATGAAGCAGGACTGTTTTTAAACACTGCACGGATGTGAGCTGATCTGAATTAAACAGGATCTGCTTTGTTCATGTGACGTTTTCTTAGTTAAGTTGACAGTCAAATGCTTGTATACGCCTCTGAGAAATTTTTCTTGTACATTTCTCTCCATCACCTCACCCACACACGAGCACTTGATAGTATTTAGTGCATACACTGCAGTTGATTATGATCACTGGCCAATATTATAAGAATTTTCTGGCATAAAGACTGATTGTTGGACAGCTGCCACTGTTGCATTTGTGCCACCCACACTCTCGTGAAAGCTAATAATGAGAGTTTTCTTCTTAACTTCTTAATAGACTTCCACATTTATAGACAGGGCAAAAGTCAAAATCAATTTAATAATGTCAACAAAAAGAGACAGTTTTAAACAGTTATGGGTCTCAGTTAGTTTGTGCAGTGAATCATACTGTATACAGTAGCTAAATAAATAACTTGTGATAAATAACATTAATAACAGTCAGGTCTGCTTCTTAAATTTGACTGTGAACAAGTGGTGGAGTTCAGAATGTCTGGATGTTTTTTATTACAGCCCTTGAATGCTTCACTGTTCACGGCATTCATGTCAGTGTTTTGCTTGTCAACGCACAGCAGTTGATTGTGTTTTGGCTGCTTTTGGAATGATTCTTAGAGCAAAAACACAAAATAACATGCAACCACTGTTTTGTCTAAAATGTTAGTTAAGCAATATCATATGAAAATTTGCAGGCCAAGTGCTGATATTTGGAAATATTTGGTTGCTTTATTCACCAGTTCAATAAATGAGAAGTTGGTATTGATTAAAGCCCCCCTGTAGTCAATAATTTTATCCCGTAAAACTCATATTTGATCACCAAAATGACAAATTTATTTCTGTGAAAAAATTTGAGATCCGCTCAGTGAACTTACTGAGGTAAACGCAGCACAATGGTATAGTTTTTTTTAAAACATCGGACACATAACGGTAATTAATATGATTAGCCTTTTGCTTGACTATGTTATCAAACAGCTAATAATGTGTTGCTAATGTTACACAAACCATGTTCCCGTTCACCGTCAGAGTCAGACAGTTGCCTTCTAACAATCAGTATCCTTACAAACGCTTTGAACAACTCAGAATGTCAGTAGAGAAAGGCATATAGTTCATCATAACATTGTGATTTACATCATACACCCGCCATATTGCTAAATCTACATGGTTTTTCATATCAACAGAAAAATATACCAGGATGACCTGGCTTCTCTTGAGACTCCCCTGCTAGTGCGCTGACACATTGACGTGATTGGTTACAAGGTAGTTTGTGACGTCACAGTCACCAGCGATTTCAAAATGCGGGTTTGAGTCTTTTTTTCACTGCAGTTTTAAGGAGAAAATACTCAGCAGTAGTGTTGGCATATGAATTTGCACATGGTTTGTCTTAAAGCATATTAAAAACACCACATAGCAAACAACATTAAAAACTTAATTTTCACCACAGGGAGTCTTTAGAGAAAATATTGATATTTGCTTTATCTGTTTTTGCTTCGCCAACAAAAAATGTTTCAAACAAAAGCAAATGCCAGTATTCAAGTAGCACATTAGTGTTTTGTTCCTGAATTAACCAATATTTATGAATGAATCATTTGAATAAATGATTCAGTGACTCACCCATAAAGGCAGTCGCTAGAATGAATCAGCATTTTTGAACAATTCAGTTCATTGAATAATTCTTTGACTCGTTCAGAAATACAAACACTTGATTCAATCCTCACTAAATCTGGGTTTTTGATCAGATCGAATAAATGATTCAGTGATTCACTCCGTCACTTGCGTAGCAATGTAACCTGCAGGAAGAGTCACTGAAATGTTGTATAAATGCAATATCACACTCACAACGATTTGATATTGCTAAAAGAAAGTATAGTAGCATTCATCTAACAAGTCAGTGTATCACTGACAGAAATATTTTCATATTTGTAAAAGAACAGAAACGTGTAAATTGATCAGATTGCATATCATTATTTGAGAAATGAAGCCAGATGTTTCTTTAATTAGAAGACGTAAATAAAAAGTTGATGAGAAAACTTTTAATCAAGCTTATGACCCATGCTTCTCATCATACTGTAAGTCAGTAAGTTGTGATACTTTTGTCCTCAACAACGAGACTTGCTTGTAACTATTACACTCATTACACTCATCTCTGGGATTAACTTGCAACTAAACTAAAGAAGCAGTGTGACATTACTCCCTTTCATTTTCCTCCTCCTAACTGCCTGCCTGTCACCCTATTTGTCTGTCCTCCCACCCTGTCTGTCTTTGCCTCTTTATCTCTCTTGTTTTTGTTATTCTTCTGTTGCCCTTTTTTTTGACTGCTATCTCAAGTAGCGATGACCTGACCGGGGCTGTTATTTTTGAAAGAGCATTTAGTGGTTCAATTATTTTGCTTCGCATACACACACACAAAAGTCACACAAAATCCAGCTCAAGTGCCTTTTATGCTGAAGCGTGAAGAGTCATTCTGCAGTAGGATTTTGATTTTACCACCCTCTCTTCTAAGTTCTCGCTGCATTGGGAGATTTGTTTATCTTCTTGCCTTTTGGTTTGAACATTGCTATGAAAAGATTTCCTTCACTGCCTGAAACGCAGAAAGAATTTTTTTTTTTTTCAAAGTAAATACTACACAAATACTGTAGTGAGTATTTTAATGAAAAATGGTGAAAGAAAGAAAGAATTTTGACTTGAGATGAAAAAAAAAAGGTATTTCAAGATAGTGGAGGAACAAATGGAACAGGAAAGAAGAGATCTGAGTATGACTAAGGTGCTTTGTACTTTGTGTCTGTCTTTGGTTTGAGCAAATGCTCACCGACTTTAAACCAGAAATCCTAAAACGGGTGTGAGATCATTTTAGATTTCTGATACATATATTGAACCCAGTACTTCCTGAGGCAAGAAATACATCATGAACTGAGAATTCTGAGCCCATGCAGTCTGTGATACACACACACACACACACACACACACACACACACACACACACACACACACACTCACTCTCAAGCACATCATATATTTCCACAGCTGTCTCACAATTGTTTAACATTTCAGGTTCAAGGCAAGACGATCACTTTAAACTTATCAGTTTCCATCTGATCTTTTGAACTGAGTTAATTCAACACAGCTTGAAGAAAGCAAAGCAAACAGACAGTCAAACAAATCAAAACAGTCGTTTCACTTTGAGGAGAATCAGTGTTTTAACGTTTCTGTTGATGTGTTCCTTCTGTAACATTAGCATTCTGAAACAGGTTTGATTAGAAAAAACGCCTATACTTTAAACGAGAACTTGAATAAACCTTGTAACTCCAGTGGATCCTCAAACTGTCAGCAAAACCTCATACAGATTGTCTCTGCTTGTTCTTTGAATCATTACAGCGTCTTTACTCAAAATACACAATGTTTGTAAAGGTTAATGTTTTATGTATTTGAGGAGCAAAGAAGAGAGTCTGGTATTTGCCGTCCAGTCATAGCCAGTGCAGCTTGTGTATAGTTCATCTTTTATAACACAAGATTTTGACCAAATGTATTAAACAACAGGAAAAACTGCACCCACATAGCTACAATAAACTTTGTAACTTGTAGGTTGATGTAAACATAATGCGATGCACTACTGCTTCAGATGCGACTAAAGGTGCCAGGCCAAATGTCCGTCACCGACGTTGATATTTGGCTGGGTGCCGCTCCAGCAACAGACGGTAAAACTATCGGTTTGGATTTTTGCTGATAACCGATTGTTCCACCAATCAACTATCGGTGCCGATTAATCGGCAAAACCGATGAATCGGTCTACCATTCTAATGATTGACAATACACAAATGTCTGACTGGTGAAAAACCTCGTAACTCCATTTGAGCTTGATTTTGGTACGATGTCAATAATATAATGGCACATGCAAGTGTCTGACCACATATAGAGCCACAAAACACACCATGCAGGTGTTACCATTCATTTTCACTTAAATCTAATGCATTAACGGTTGGCAATGTATCCACGGAGAGACTCCTTAGATCCAAAAGCTAATGCCAGCACATTGATATTGGGACTTGTGTTCACGCCATGTTGTAATTACTGTAAGTAAAAGATGACAACATGCGACGCTGTACTTGGAGCTGTTTACGTCCTTGGATTCAGACTTATGTTTCTTTTGCACTGTTAACTCCAATCCGGTCATGTGGTACAAGTCATAGCGCTCAGAAAATTACGAGTCAGAATCGTTACAGTAATTATGACATGGTGTGAACGCACCTTTTACTATGATGACTTGACAACTGAGGGTGGGCATTTCACTTACGTTGGATGCATCAACTTCACATTTGCGTAGGCCATACTATTTGAATTCATGATGGGTTGACTGCCAAATTAAAATATTAAAGAGAACGTTATAACGTTATAAATAACGTTATAAACTGGTTAATGATAATTTCAAATAAGCATTTCTGTTCAGAACGATTAAACATGAATAAAAATTTCATTGGGTTCTGGTTTTTGTTTTCATTCCTTGAACTATTTCAGAGCTCTGACTGCGTATTTCAGTAGCAGCTATGTGCATGCATGTGTCTGACAATATATTGAATCATTAGCTTCAATATAAGATCGGGATTGTCCAGCACCCTTATTACAGAGCTTTTTATGTGCAACTGTGATGCAACAGTAAAGCAACATCTGCATGAAGAGATGAGTAATCACAGTGGAAACAAACCCTTCAGGCAGCTCAGTCCATCCCTGTTTCCGCTAATGCCTAGCTGCTAAAGATAATGGCACTAAGTAAGCTTCACAACTCTCACTTAGCCTACTTACCTAACTTGCTTGTGCTTTTAAAACAAACACACAAATAAAACAGAACTTTTGGGGGTTCAAAACATGTGGGATTACATTTTTCTCAATTTAAGGGTGTTTATTTTATTGTGCATTATTCCATATTATAGGACACAGAGAAAACTGCAATTAAAAAGGTTGTTTTACATTTTAATGCCAAAATGTGAATGTTTCTTTTTTCACTTTTACACTGCAGACTGTCCCATTTAATCAATCTGGAGCCTGCTTATGCCTGGCTCACACTACAGGATTTTTAGGTCGATTTACGCCTGATTTTCCCCTCCCGAGAATCGGAGAAAAAATCTTGTTGAGGACCTCGATCGGCTCCGATGTTCGGCGCAGATTATCTGGTAATGTGAAGCGTTCACAGATCGAATCTTGCACCTCCCGATCTGCTCTCACAAAAATTGGGGCCGCCCCAATCATATCAAACATAATCTTAATAATATCCTGTAGTGTGTGCTGCGCTACAAATTTCAAATCTTGTAGTGTGTGCATGTTTGAGATTTGTGAGAATAAAATCTGTGAAGATTCTCCTTATGTGTGCGCTGCAACCAGATTTCATATTCGGTTAGGATTTAAAAACTCCTCTAGTGTGAGCTCGGCTTTAGGACACAATGATGAGAGTTTATGGATCACTTCCTTGTGGTGTTTGAATCTGTAACATTTTACTGGTTTGGTTTATTCGTATTATATATACACTGATATTTCCACTTAAATCTCAAACAGCAGAATGTGTCAGTAGCAAAGCAATGATGACAAGAATGTACACTCACCAGCCACTTTATCACACCTTTCAAGTACCGGGTTGGACCCGGTTTGTTGTGACATGTTCAACAAGGTGCTGAAAACATTACTCAGAAACTGTGGTCCATATTGACATGATACTATAGCATGACACAGTTGCTGCAGATTTGTCGGCTGCATATCCATGATGCGAATCTCCCGTTCCACCACATCCCAAAAGTGCTCTGTTGGATTGAGTTCCGGTGACTGTGCAGGCCATGTGAGTATAGTGAACTTTTGATACTTAGGGGCCCAAAGTGTGCTAAGTAAATATCTACCACACCATTACACCAAAACCAGCAGCCTGAACAGTTGATACAAGGCAGGATGGATCCATGCTTTCATGTTGTTTATGCCAAATGCTGACCTTGCAATCTGAATGTCACAGCAGAAATCAAGACTCATCAGACCAGGCAACATTTTTCCAGTCTTCTATTGTTAGAATTGTAGCCTCAGTTTCCTGTTCTTATCTGACAGGAGTGGCACCCAGTATGGTCTTCTGCTGCTGTAGCCCATCTGCTGCAAGGTTCAATGTTTAGTGCGCTCAGAGATGCTCTTCTGCATTCCTCACTTGTAACAAGTTACTGTTACATTTTTATCAGCGGGAACCAGTCTGGACATTCTCCTCTGATCTCATTTCTGTCCACAGAACTGTCACCCACTTGATATTTTCTCCTTTTTGGACCATTCTCTGTAAACACTAGAGATGGTTGTGCATGAAAATCCCAGTACATCAACATTTTAGTTTCTGAAATACTGAGGCCAGCCCGTCTGGCACCAACAACTATGCAACGTTCAAAGTCACTTAATTCACCCTTCTTCCCCATTCTGATGCTCAGTTTGAACTTCAGATCGTCTTCACCATGTCTACATGCCAAAATGCATTGATTTGCTGATGAGCAGTTGAACAGGTGTAACTAATAAAGTGGCCAGTGAGCGTATACCTCCATGTTAAATGCTTTGGATAAAACCCATACATTTAAATATAATGTAATGAATCTAAACCAATTCACCCAGCCAGGGTTGTTTTTTGGCCTCTCCGGTTTTACCTTAGCATTCACCAATAAACCAGTCTGAAACAATTACGATTGCACAGAACTGGTTTAGCAGATACCCTGGAAACAGAGTGTGAACAAGGTAATCGAATGCAAACACTGGAAATTGAGTCAATATCTGCATACCATGCATTCTTCATGAGCGCCAAGTTTCTTTCAAACAAAAACAAAAAGGTTATCTTGGACTCAATATTAAATATGGATGTTTTCTGTCTGGGGAGTGCAAATTATGTAAAGAGTAATCACATTCTTCTGCATAATTAAAATTCAAGTTGGTTCTCCAAGTCTTGGAACCTTTGGAACATTTGAATAATGTAGCAGCAGATGCATGGCCTTGTTTAGAGTGTGACAATGAATGCATGAGATGTGGAAAATAAAGACAAACCAGTGTCCTTTCATAAAATTATATTATTATTATTTACTTTTCAAATCAAACCAGTGATCTCAAAATAACAATACACATTTTTAAGTTGCCCTTTCTAAGATAAAAGATGCTACCCATGCCCTAACATTCTCTGCATGATGAACTCAACTTTGAAAGATAACGAATTGGGACCTTGAGCTTCAACTGCACCACAAGTCACAAAATTAAACAACAGAAAGATTATCTTAGGCTTGGAGGAACCTCACTGTTGTGGTGGCTCATCCTTATTCAACAGCTGCCTAAAAAAGCCAGTTACCCTTTTGAATGAGATTTGGCTCATTGCGTTCAGCCTGAGAACCTTTGAAATGTTCTAGTTCTCAACCTTTATGTCAAACTCTCTTCTTTCTTCCAGTCTGATCCACTAAGGGAGCAGTCACTCTCAAGAGTGCATTGCCTTTTCATTTCATTCCCAGAAAGAGCCATTAGAGTCATACTTAACTCATTGAAATCATGTTTTTGTTCAGTATTACAGGTAGTTACAGAGAATTCACCACATCCATCAGCGCTATGGATGCATCACACAAGCTAAATGTAGGGTGGCTATGACATTCCATTGCCAAAGACAGATAGGTCCTAACCTCAATCGTTTGTACAACTGTGAAAAGCAAACCGACCACAGTCAGCCATGATTGCTATCACCGAAGTAAACTGGCCCGTTTTGTTTTGGCCCTGGATCAAGTAAACTATTTGTGTAGGCTGAGTAAGAAACAGCTCAGCCGTTTTCCTCTTCACTCTTCATCTATCATCAATTCTGTGCTTGTTTTTTCTCTATACCATGGACACATTTCACTGAAGCAGCATTTATAAAATTAGACATTTTGTCTTCATTTAGACTCAGACATCCTTGATAGTGTTACTGGGTGTGGACATACAATACATCACCTTAAAGTCCATTTTCACCAAACATACTGTAAATTTGGTCACATAAACTTCAAAGCTATCATAGCCTGATGCCTAATAGATATAGTGAGTTGCAAATGATGAGCTCTGCCTCAAAATGTTTTGCATTTGCTGAGATTTGTTAAACAAATGTTGCTCTGTAGATCAATCATAATCTATAGAGATGGAAAAAGTCTCTTATCTTTATTAATATTAATGCTCTTTGCTGTTCCTGGTGTGTGGGCAGTGACAGAGCCATCTATAGTACACTCTAAAAAATGAAAACAACCCAAGTTGGGTTAAATATGGACAAACCCAGGGGTTGGGTTAAGAGCGACCCAAAAGACAGTTTGAAGTCGGATTTGAGCAGCCAGAACTGAGACGCATCATCTGATTGGAATATGTGGTTTGAATCTGATTTGAAGAAATCTGATTTGTTTTTTTGTGTTTTGTTTTTTTGCTGTCCAGACTTTCAAAATCCCTTCTGGATAAAATCTGGATATACAAAAAAAATCAGATTTTTGCTGGCAGTCTGAACATGGCCTAATTGCCTGGAGCATTTTGAAGAAGCTAATGCCATTTCTCACAGGGTGCTCAGCAAGAAAAGAGGAAGTGATAAGCTCCCATGGGCCAGTGTTGCAGAGTGTCCCTCTCTAGCCTGAGGAGTACTAAGAGGTAAATTGGCTGTAGGTAATGAGCTCATGGTGCTCTGATTAAGCGGAATGAAGCGTTTGGAACCAGGGAACTCCACTCTGTGCTCAAAAGGAATACTCTTGATAAGGATTTATGCAAAGGGAATGTGACGCTGGCAAGCTCTTGTCATTAACACCATCTGCAGTTTAGTCAATCTCACAGCCATCAAGCTCAGTCACCACGGAGCATGATTAATTACTGCTCCAGCGTGCCTCTGTCCAAGATACAGCTAGTAAAAGACGACTGCTAACAAGTATTGTAAAGTTATAATTTGGGTAATTTAAAAAAAAAAATATATAATGTTCCCATGAAGTAAAAAAAAAAAAAAAACTTTTTGAATTTGAAGATCAAGGTAAATTGTACTTGTACTTAATTTGTCTTCCGGGAAAAATGCAGGTATCTTATGTTGCTTCCGAAGGGCAGTACTAAATGAAAAAAAAAAAAAATTGGACATCTTCATTCTGTTGCTGAGAGGATACGCCGTCCACGCTACGGATATGAGAACAGGTTAAAGTGAAATAAGAATTTGCGCTTTGATACTTGCTCGGGTGGTTGTCGGGTTTTCTTATCTCAGCATGCAACGTGATATCTATTGTTAATGATGTGGCGTGGTAGCCCAATGTTTTGTCCTATCCTATCCTGTCATCCATATGTGCGGATATATGCATGTCTGCTGATGTAGAAGCTTGTTTTCTTACACTCAGCAGCATGCATATATTGGCTTGTATCGTCTATTTCTCATGTCTCCTGCTTTGTTGGGGGGTCATTCATGTATGTTACATGTGCAGCAGCAGCATGTCTTACTCACAGCAGCATGTCTGTGAATGTATTGGCAGTAGCAAGTCTCGGTACTTGCTCTGCAGCAGCAGCAGCGTAGATCTATTCTTTCAAGACCACATACATTAATATTGCCATATCCACCATGCCAGTCTCTCCGAGAGTTGTCATGACAGAACTGTGAATTTGGAGAATGTACTTATTTTCAGCTTCCATTCAAAGTCAGAGTAAAGTCATAAACAATAGCGCTAGGCACAAAGGTGCTACAGATGACAGTTTTTACATTTCTGCACCATTTTCTCTGGCTTTGATTCTCTAAGGTGAGTTGTGACAATTGTTAAGCTCTCTCTTAGAGCACTGCAGATATCAGCTGTCAAAAACACAGCTGAATCTCACTGCAGAGATTCTGAATGGGAGGATTTGTTCATTAAACACGCCTGATTTATAAGCCCTCACGATGGCAAATCCAGAGTAATTTGACAGAGAAATCTAATTTTATTTCATATTAAAGGAGTCACTTCACAAACATAACACAAATCAGACTTAACCTAAAATACATCACTGAAATTTTTAGAAATGCAAATCATCAGTTGAAATTCTGCTTGGGACCCAGCTGATAAAACTGTTTGTGAATCTTCAAAACAGTGTTAATGTGCTGTCTTGAAACCGACAGAGATTCTGTACACCTCAGACACATCTAGGTCTTACAGTCTATCCTAGCTATTATTAAACACATTTTGAAAGGCAGTGATCACTGATTCAAAATGTAGAACCCTTCTTGCTTTCTCTGTCTCTCCTTTTCTGTCTCTCTTCCACAAATCTTTATCTGACTGCATGACCTTAGAATGTTCAAACTTCAAGCTTTTAAAACTACTTCAAACTTAAAACCTTCAAACTTATCTATCTAGTAATTTAAGGAATTGTGCAAATGAAAAAGAACAGCTATCACTGTTGTTTAGACTGTACTGACATGCAGCAACATTGACGTCAAGTGCACTGTAAAAAAAATGACTTTTCAAAGTTGTAAAAAAAAAAAAAAAAAAAAAAAAACACCCAACAAATGTATATATGTGTACAAATGGTATATGTGGTCTACGGGGACTCTCCATAGGTGTAATGGTTTTTATACTGTACAAACTGTGTATTCTATCCCCCTACACTACCCCTACTCCTAAACCTACCCATCACAGGAAACTCTTTGCACTCTCTGCAAAAAAACAAAACACCGTTTAGTATGTTTTTTAAGCCATTTGGTTTACGAGGACACAGGAAGTGTCCTCATAAACCATGTTTACGTTATAACATGTCATTGTACGCATTTGTGTCCTCATAAACCACATATGCCAGAACACACACACACAGATTCCTTTAGAGAAGAAACATTTCTTTCCAACTGCAAATAGAAACTTGATTCTTTTTTAATTTTTATCCATTGAGTGGCTTCCGGGCACATTCAACCAGACGCGGGTCACTTAACCTCCCAGGCTATGGATTCAAACGGCCTAATCGATAGCAATTTTAAAGACAACAGAGCTGTCCCCTTCCACTTCATCTAGCTCCAGCGTGAAGGGATGGCAGCAGACAATTTACTGAGTCTTTCACCTGAGCAGGACTACGGGAGGAGGAAAGCCAGGACTAATGGGGTATTCCGTAAACTGATGGAACCTAGAGGGACAGCACTGTTGATAAATGAGTCTGTTTGATTCAGCTTTCTTAAAGGAAAAGAGAGCCATGACATCTCGCTACACTGCATCACCTTGATGTTTCAACTTTCAAGATTCAAGATGTTTATTGCCTGTTGATAATGAGTCCATGGGGAATGCATGCATGCTCAAAACTCCTAGTGCTAAGAAAGTACTGTGGTAGAGATAGGTGCTTTGGAACCTTGCTAAGTTGAATCAAAATTTAGTGTTTTAACAAGTGGACATATTTTACCCTCAGGTTATGCTGAGATCAACTTCATGTTTTCTTTATGATCAGCTAATCTATAGATCTGGATCTGAGATAGGCTAGTGGCCCATGTTCGAATACTCTTCTTCTGAACTTTCTATTCAACAAATAATTTTTAAAAACATGTATCATGGTTTTCACATTAACACAGGTCAGGCATGTACATTGAAACATTTATTCCCATGCAACACAGAACTCTGCGCATAACTTGCAGAACAACAAAGTGTCCATGAATTAAGAAATTGTTTATCATATTTGTTTATTAAACTGTTTCTTTGTAAATGAATTAAGAAATTGGTGATCACTTTTTATTAAATCGTTCTTTGTAAATGAAATACGATCCTGTTGATCACTTCTTATTAAAATGTTTCTTTGTAGCCTACTTAAAATGTGAGAACATTGTAAGCTATTAATTTGTTCTTATGATCTGAAAAATTAAGAAATGAAAAAATAGGTGAAAAGGTAGCCACAATTTAACACAATTTAACTCTTTAATATCCAAATGTTTATTATGTGTAGCCTATATAATTCATGTTTCTATTTTTTAAATTTATTTTATTACAAGAAGAAAATAACATAATACATGGGTCTATTAAGAAATATTTATAAAAAGAAATACGGGGTAATAGTACTGCATTAAAGCGCAGTCAATGAAAAATGAAACAATTTTGACATTTACTGTACTGTTTGACATTTACTGTACTGTAATTCATTCTAAACAGCAAATCCTTACACAAATGCTTACATTTACTACACGTGGTTATGTGAATGTGATTTTTAAAAATCTTAATAATAGTATTTTTTTTAATATCCACATGGTGCAGTTGACTGCTACTTGTGAAAACGAGCTGTGATAAGTACACTCCATAACATGTGAAAATCTATAGATCAAGAGACGGTACACACGGTGACAAAAAACACATTCTGGTATATGCATATATGCATACACATATACACACCCATGTAATTTAAGCAAGGTCCTGTACATCACTCTCAGAGGCCAGACTAGATTGCTGGCTGGACTGAAATTACAGTAATTCGAGGCAAAGCAGCACAGATATTATCTTCTTAGAATTATGATACACTTAATCCCCCAACCCCCCCTTTTTTTTAATAGCATGAGTGTGTAATTTGCAGATGTCTATGATGAGGCAACAGAGAACTATACTGTTTTACTTTTCTTTTAAATCAAAAGAGAGATCACCAGATGAAATGACTGATTTGTGTGCTTCAGTAAAATGTGCTTTGATTTGACAACACAAACAGACAAAGTCACATAAAAGGCCAGGCCGGATGGGCAAGCTTGAGTAGTTTAAACCACAAAACACATTAACCTCTAGGAGAAACATGAATTATGAGTTTTTTTTCTTTCCTGTCTATTAGTGATTTACTCAAAAGCATACATACCACTAAAAGTTTGTGTCCTTAGTGGCTCTCAGTAGTGCCGTACAATACATAGTATATAGAGGAGGGGGTCCTAACCTTCCGCAGCCTCACTGCACT
This sequence comes from Ctenopharyngodon idella, assembly GCF_019924925.1. Lineage (NCBI taxonomy): Eukaryota > Metazoa > Chordata > Actinopteri > Cypriniformes > Xenocyprididae > Ctenopharyngodon > Ctenopharyngodon idella. The sequence continues at coordinate 14,531,240 of NC_067233.1, read as the reverse complement.
ATAGGCCAATAATATTCTGGTTAGATCTGTCTACAGTTCTTTGTACAAAGCAAAGGATAAGACAGAAGCCGCATCCAAATGGCATATATTTATTGGCGGCGTAAATGTTTTACACAGGATTCATAATGTGTACTGATTGTCATGACAGGCCATGTAATGATGCTTTAGGAATAGACTTTACCTAAAATTGTTGACTAGCTGTATCTCACTATATTTACTTGAAGGGATCGTTCTCCCAAACCCAAGTCAAAATTCAACATTTTTTCGATATAAATGAACAATGGACCCCATCAACGCTCACTGCAATGACATAAAAACACTGAGACATATTTCAAAATATGATGTTTCACAGAAGCCAGTTTTGAAACAACATGAAGGTGAGTAAATTATGAAAGAATTTTCTTTTTTTGGGTGAACTATCCCTTTAAAAAATGACAGAAGTATAGAAAGGGAGCAGACAATATTTTAAGAGAGCAAAGAAAAGGGAGAAAAAATAAAGAGAAAAGTATTTAAAGATGTAAAATGTCTAAATAACACAATTGTCTTCATTAGTGATATTATTTAATATCCAATACATCAATACTTGTGGGTGGGGCTCCACTTTAAAGTTCGCACAGGCAGCCCAGAGTCGTCATTACCTCTCATAACTGGAAGTTGAACAGCAAACACAATGGCTTCCAGCAGAATTATTCACTGACAACCAAATAAAGCAAGTAATTTATCTAACTTTCAAGAGAAAGGCCATTATATTGAACAACCTGTCATTTCTAAAATATGCTGGCTTATTTGCACAACATACAAATATAATTAAGCAACTACACAACATCTTTGATGACTGTTTATACACTGAACTGTCCATACATGGTGATTTATGCCATGTTTTCTAGCTCAACGGGATGCTAAGAAGCTTGTGTAAAAGAGCTTATTGCTATTGTTAGCTTTTCTTTATTAACTCTGAGCCTAAATATCTCTCTGATATAAATTCTCTCAATAGAGAGTGAATATCACCAGCAGAGAGAGGATCGGAGCACCTAATGTATCAGTGCTAATATTTTAGGGTGGTCTGTGGGTGGGTTTGTCCGCTATAAGATATGTGCAGATGGGACTCAATGGGAAGCTATTATAGCACTAACTGGACCAATTGAAAGCATTTTTGCTTTTAATAAGTTCACAGCAGGCATGTGGCGTCTGGATGCAATTGGCTGACAGAATGTTATGATATGGTCAACATATATGCACATGAAAAGGCCTGCATCGGGACCCCCTACAATCATCTCTTTAGTCTTAATATCCTGGAGCTCTTCAGGTTTACATAAAACTTCCCACAATCCACTGCATTAAGATTACATAAAACAAGGGCATTATAAAGTAGTACAGACCACAGACCCCGAGGACATCATCCTTTAAAAATAGCCATGTGACTCCCTGTGATGTTCAGTCTTCAGCTAGAGGCTGTTTGCATCCCACAGCATTCATTTGCATATAAACAAACGAGAATGATTACTGCATGCACGCTTGTGGTAAGAAGGTACAGCAGTTGGAAATGTTCCCTATAGAAATGTTTTTAACTCTGAAGGTGGATACCACAAAGTAACTTATACTCTAATCCTACTTCATTTCAGCAGACCTTGAATGAGAAAAAAATAGAAAAAACAAGTATTTGTGCTCAGGTTAGTTTGTTATTCTCCATTTTGCAAATGCTTTTATCCAAAGCATCTAACATTTTATTATATATCTCGATGGTGCAGCCTGGAGTTAAGTGGCTTGATCAATTCTGCAATGGTTGTAGCAGATTAAAGGCTTTCAGCCTTAAGGAGGCTGATGAATGTGATATGGATAGTTGAGTGCTAGAGGTCGAGAGTTACAGTAGGTTCTTGTTTAAAGAGTTAGTTAACCCAAAAATGAAAATTATGTCTTTAATTACTCACCCTCATGTCGTTCCACACCCGTAAGACTTTCGTTCATCTTCGGAACACAAATTAAGATATTTTTGATGAAATCCTAGAGGTAACTGACTCGTCCATAGACAACAATTTAACCACCAATGTCAAGGTCTAGAAAGGTACTAAAGACATTGTTAAAATAGTTGATGTGACTGCAGTGGTTCAACCTTAATTTTATGAAGCAATGAGAAAAAATTTTGTGCGCAAAAACAAAATAAAGATAATGACTTTATTCAAAAATATCTTCTCTTCTGTGTCGTTCTAATATGTTGTTTATGTTCAGTGCTTCCAGGTTCTTCGTCGGAACATCGGCTCAGTATTAGCAGACGCTGTTCACTTGAACAGCACGACGCATGCGTGTGATGCTGACCCAGGAGGCGGCCAATAATGACTCGGCATTCGGACATAAACACTGAAGCGCTGAACTGTGTTCACTGTGTCAACTCTGTACGAGACTGACAGGGTAGCGAAGAAATTGCTGAATAAAGTCATTATTTTTGTTTTGTTTTTGCGCACAAGATATATTCTCGTCGCTTCATAAAATTAAGGTTGAACCACTGCAGTCACGTTGGTTATTTTAACAATGTCTTTAGTACCTTTATGAACCTTGAAAGTGGTGGTTAAATTGCTGTCTATGGACGAGTCAGATACCTCTCAGATTTTCATCTTAATTTGTATTCCAAAGATGAATGAAGGTTTTATGGGTGTGGAACGACATGAGGGTGAGTAATTAATAACAGAATTTTCATTTTTGGGTGAATTAACCCTTTAACTGGAGCATTCTATAAATGCACTTTGTAATAAATGCAAGCTCTTTGAATTTCGAAAGTTGATAGGAATTGCATATCTGAAACTAGGTTGCTTGTTTCATTATCACAGTATTTCACAGTATGTCTTCCAGGAGCAAATGTTAAACAAACCAAAAAGTAAAAACCATGAGTAACAAAGTGCGAGAAATGAAGAAAGGTAGAGAAAGTGGAAAAAAACAAGAAAAAAAAAACAGGGACTGTTGAAATATTGAAGGCTCTCCGAGGCGTTGACACACAATGACCTGCCCTAACCTCTGGAGCTCAAGCTGTGACACTAAGTAAAAACCTCTGCCACTTCTCAAACATTAACCACGTCAAATGTCTCTAATGGCACTGCATGACACTAAGATATTCCAAAGACCACCTAAGCACATGGTGGATATACCAGCCTCACTTCCCTGGGCCAAAAAACAATAAAACAAACAAACAAACAAACAAAAAACTGATTTTAAAGTGCTTGTTAATTGGTCTCAGAGTAATGGTGGAAAAAATGGTCCAACATCTTGCTTGAGTTTGACTCTCTATTGATCATTGTAGCAGTAATTAATCAAATCATGATAAAATGATGGAGAACAGAATAATTATAAGCCATATACTGTATACAGAAAGTTGAGCGCATTTTCTAAAAAGTTGAATCTGGCAAAACAGATGCCACTATTAGCTGCTGTAACTAATGTCTGCCTTGTGAGTCTTAAAGGGATAGTTCACAAATGTTCCTAAATTGAACTTTCTGTCATTCTGCCTAAATTGAACATTCTGTCTGTCACCCTAATGTTATTTCAGACTTTTTTTTCTTCTGTAGAACACAAAAGAAGATATTTTGAAAAGCAAAACATCAATGGACATTTTTCAAAACATTGTTTTGCAAAAAAAAAAAAAAGAAAAGAAAAAGTAACGAACATCATGGGTGTGCGTAAAAGGTGAATAATTTTTATTTTATTTATGTGTGAATATGCATTTAATGCTTGAACATTTGATAGAAAGCAGCACTTCTCATGCCCCTATTCTGATCAAGATAATGTTCCACTTTTATATTTTTTCTCACTACAGCATACAAGGTTAGCCTGTGAAACAATGCACCCAGCACGTAATACATGCCGCATTGAGTTTTTAATTTAACTAAACCAAAATTGTGGCAACATGACTAATATGGCTGCATCCATCTTTATCACACAACACTGCGGCCTCAGACTTAACAGCTGTGAACGTAATGACTCTGTTGATAATACTGCTGGTCTCCATGATTGTGAAATTCACAAAAAGCTCTTCAGAAAATGAACTGCTTCAACAGAAACACCTCCCATCTAGTATAATAATGGTGTTAAAGATTGGGAATGTTGCATAGTAAAAGCTTTACGTTGAGTAAATAAAACACACACATATTCAGAGTCACACACATACAGAAAGACTGACTCACGGGCCCTTTTCATCAGACTGCTATTGCTCTATCATCTGTCTTTCTCTCCATGAAATAATTGTCTCTCACTTTCTCCCTCTGGCCAGAACACCGTGTCTATGTCTGACAGGAGAGAAAGATGAGGTATGACAGCCTGAAATGATGTCCTTTTGCCTTTGACCTGTAAGACTGAAGCCACTTTTGCTCTGCAGTCACTGTTCTAATTCAATCAGAATTGGTCTAATTCAACTGATTCAATCATTTACTCATCACATGTTGTTGTTTTTGTCATATAGGTAAAGGTTCCAGTTAGAACCACAACAGCTGGTTATCATCAAAGAACATTTTTAGAAATGTTTTATTCTGGAATAGGGATTTTCCACACTGTGGTCCTGGGGTGTTAAGGGGTCCACAGAAAAGTCCAGAGAAAAATACTATAAAAATGTAAAGATAATGACAAAAATAATAATAATATCAAATAATAATCATGAGATTATTTAATTACTTTACTGATTTCTAGATTGTTTGTTGTTGACCTTTATCTAAAAGCAGCCTGTTATCACAGTAGAACATTTAAGTAAGCAATAATGTACGAGAGGCTGTGCTAAAGGCTGAAGGGGTTGCAGGCACTCCGCTTCACGTTGTGCCTAACAACGCCCTTCAGCCGTGACTTATTCACGATACAGCACAAGCCTCGAGTACCTTATTGCTTTTACCACACAATACAAATATTCAAGCCAAAAAATATGTATCAATGTATCAACTTTCATGAAGTAAAATCACTAAAAGCCTTCCTTCCGCTGGAAAAAATAGTCCCTGACCGTGAACAGCAACAGAAGTTACATTATTATGCCATAAGATGGCGGCAAAGACTGCCTTTATGAGTGAGTCACTCAGTAGCAAAGACTTTTATATTGAAAAGACTGAATTGTTGTGAACACAGAACAAGACGCAACTGACAAATGCTTTGACTAGCGCTGTCAGTCACGGGAAAACCCCTTAACTGTTAAAAGGACAAGATATTGCAGTGGACATTTAAACATTTTTTTTATTATGAACATAGAACTGACCTGAAGGAAAATGCTAAGTCTGAATGCAGGTAATAAACTCGTTAAATCGATCTCTTTCTCACAATACTCCTCTACATAATACAGTAAGCTTCAATGAACAATATCAATTGAGAACATACAGTTTATGTTGCTAAGAGTGGTTGCTAAGGGTGTTGTGTAGTGATACACAGAACTGTTGGGTGAAGCGGTCATAGCCGTGTTTTATCGTGAATAAAACACAGCTATTGACCAATCAGAATCAAGGACAGGAACTAACCGTTTTATAATCATCATCATCATCATCATTAGATTATTCAGTTATTCACCTAACAGTACTCTTAATGGTGGGTAGAAAAATAAAGTGGCAACCTAATTTTAAAAAAATCCTCGAAGAAGAGGATCATATCTGGGGGTCTATGACATCAAAACTTTCGCAAACACCTGCTTTAGAAAACCGCTAATCTGAAGAACATAATGAAACATGAAACTCCAAAGAACCAGTTACTAACTAAAGAAGCCCATACAGTGAAAAATGTTTCTTGATAAGAATAGGGTTCTTTACTTAATGTGCTGCTAAGAAATAGATATAGATAGCTTTGGCAAATGTATCTCATGAAGCCATGGGTAGAGTGATTCTGCCTTAATTTAAATAAAAATGCAGAGAGATGTATGGATTGTTAAATGTGTGACAGAACTTTCTCTCTTTTCTTCTATCATTTCCTGAAATTGTGATTAGACCAAAAGACAGAAATATATGGTAAAGCAGAAAGAGCTGTAGAGAGTTCAGATGAGTCAGGGAGGGAAATGTCAAGATAAAAAATGGAATATCCTGAGGTGCAATAGTCTCTCTCTCTCTCTCTCTCTCTCTCTGTCTTTTAAACACTCATTCTCTCTTTCTTTTCTCTGCCACTTTCCCAATCACACACACACACACACACACACACACACAAAGAAGAAGAAGTGGTTGAAATAATCTACGATAGACACACAAACTCACACACTCGGTACACCCCTGAATAGAGCTGACGAGATCAAACTGGACTTCAGTGGGTTTCATTTCTCTTGTACTCACTATATCCCCTTGTTTCTCCACTCTCTCTGTCTGACTCATCCAACCCTGCCCTCATAACAAGTCTCTGCAGCACTGCTTTTAGAAGAAAGCAAAGCAATTGCACCCTGACAAACACTCCGCCATCTTGTCTGAACCACAACAGTAAAAGAGAGAGAGAATGAGTTTATGGTGAAATACATCAGTCACAGACTGACCCAACCGTGAGAGATACTTAAGAAAGGGAACAAACATCCTGCTTTGTCATGCTAAGGGTAATAGAGGTTAAGTGTGGTAAATCACATCACAGAGGGTGTACTCTGCATCTTAATGTCGATATGTCATGCAATTGCATCAACAGGTTTTAACGGTCTTATGCTGTTCTGAAATAAAGCCAGACATCTTCTATAGTCTCGCGTAGCCAGACCTTTGACTAACCGGCATAAGGTTTGGTCCACAATGCAACTTATTCTGGCCAAGAATCGCCCACTTAGGAAGAGTGAATGAATTTAAATAATGCAATGGCAGTCTGTGAGAACAGTAAAAAGAGCAGAAAATGAGAGTAGACTATTAAATATGAAATTCTGCCCATCTAAAAGTAATAGATATAATTTAAAGTACAATACACAATACGAAAATACAATACGTTACACTTTCTTCTTAAGTTGAATACGGAAGGCGGTCTGGCGGAAGCTAGTTATTTTACTTTACAACGTGTTAAATATGGATATTTTTCTTATACAAATGCATCACTTCACTTCAGAAAGCCTTTATTAACCTCTCGGAGTCGTGTGGAGTATGTTTATGATGGATGAATCATAAACGTTAAATTTTTTGAATTTCAAACAGGTGGTTTCCGTGCTTTTCCGTTATAAAGTTTAGGAGCTTCAGGGTGATTATTAATATAACTCCGATTGCATTCGTCTGAAAGAAGAAATTCATATACACCTAGGATGGCTTGAGGATGAGTAAATCATGGGGTAATTTTTATTTCAAAGTGAACTAATCCTTTAAATTAGAAAATAGTCTAAATAATTACAACAATACCATCATATTAAGAAAAAGTCTTACGAAAAGTCTTAAGAAGAGATTTAAAGGAGGATACCGTGCTTACAAATATAGGCAGGAGCCTGACCATTCAAAGCTTTAAAAACAAGCACTAAAATCTTAAAATCAATTCTAAAAGTCACAGGTAACCAGTGAAGGTTGGATGTAATGTGGTCACCTCTCTGTTAAAAGCCTGGCAGCAGCGTTTTGAATCAGCTGCAGTCTTTGGATGTTTCACCTGCTAATGCCAGAATAAAGTGCATTACAAAAATCAAGTCTGAAGGCGATAAAAGCATGAATGACCTTTTCTAAATCTGCAAAAAGAAAGTAATGAAGACTACACCACTTTTGTCACCTGCGCATCGAAGGACAATTCTGAATAAAAAATGACACATAAGTTACGGGCCTCTTTCCGAACATTATTAGATAAGGCAGCCAGACTAGAGGAGAGATTATTAATGCTACTAGTACTGCATGGGGTAATTATAAGCACCTCTGAGTCATTCAATTGCAGAAAATTTTTTGACATCCAATTTTTAATCATCCAAGGTACCATCGGTACATACAATTGCGTGTCATCTGCGCAGCATTGGAAATCAATGTCATGACAATGCATAATATGACCCAAGGGTACATATTTGAAAGCCCAAGCATATCTTAAATGTATGATTTATTTAATATGATTATATAATCTTAGTAGAGTATGACTGCCAAATCCAGTAGTTCGTTCTCTTCCTTGCTATACGGGTTTCACAATCCATCATAATTATCTGTAATGACAACGCTTAAAATGATTAGAAATTGTTAGATTATTAGAAAATGTGTTTTTTCTTATGCCTGAAGTCTGTGTATTATGCTGTTTTCTGTGTATTTCCCTTCATCTGCATTCACATAATCATGAATGTTCTCTGAGGCTTCATTGCTTGAATCCGCTCATTAAAGGATACACGCAGCTGACAATCCGATAAAATGATTTTTCAAGCACTGCTGCTCATTGACCATGTTACTCGCAGAGCCCACAGATGGCCTGTCATTTTAAATGCGTCAATTATGATGTGATTTCCCATAACATTGGCTAATCCAGTTCCAAAAGTACCTTTAAATAAGTCACGCAGATGTTGAAAATGCAAATGGAAGCAGGTGTTCACTAGCTTTTCATTTTGTATCTCTGCTGTTGAAAAGCAGACGTTTACTTTCAGGAAAGTACGATACGGACAAAGATGTTTTAAGTTCACCATTAGTTTCTCCTCTACGTAATCTCTCCATTCAAACGGCACGACATTGTTCCTAAGACTGTAACGAATAACCACCGGGGGCAGCGTGAGAGCTAAGATAAATAAAATCCAAAATTGCTTTGTCACTGCTTTCTATCACTCCGCACTGTCTGCTGCTTCTATCTTTGCGATCCGCCGGTACCTCGGGGGAGAAACTTCAGGTGCGTTATCCAGACATGAATCATAAACTTCCACATTAATATACTTTTAGATTCCATTCAAAGCCCGTAAGGACTCTTCGCTTTGATTTTTTTCTATAGCCTGTGAGCGATTGTGAGGGCTTTTAATGATGCCATTCACATTGCAGGAAGAATGGTGTGATTTAGGCCCCATGTTCAAAAAAATCCTGGCCTCTTTACTGCTTATTTAAGCTTCCTACAGCCTTGGAAGCTTTAGAACGACCGAGGAAGAACAGATTGAATTAAAGAATTGGATACAGAGAAAGACCAATACAAAAAGGCTTCATGCTGAAGGTTAAAAAGCATTTAAGCATAAAAAAAAAAAAAAAAAAAAAAACATTTTGGAAGAATATAGAATCATTTTTCTTTCTTTAAATGATAGATTTTCAAAATGCTAAACAGCAGCAAATGTTCGTTCATGAGGCCATTTAGTCAGGTCATTACTTGATCGTTGCCTAAGGTCCAATGCCAAAAACCAGGGAAGCATGAAATTTGAAAGTTTTATCTTATTGAAGCGTACAACACAAGTGCCTCAGGTTTAACAAATCACAAGCACTATTATAGGACCTGCATTTGACTCCTGAGGTATAGACTGGATGCATAATAGAATTCTAAATTGTTAATACAAATATTATTCATCATTAGAAGTAGTTCAGTGTGCTTCAGCATGACTTTTGCATTCAAAACCATTAGAAAAAAAGAATCATTTCTGGAGTCCACAACTGTGTCAGAGAGTCTTTGCACTGCGACAAACCAAGTATCAGTATAACACTGGAGATGAAAAGCCAAGCTTTAAATTGGCTACCTATTCAGGCAAAGTCATACTTGCAGCATAAGGCTGTGAATTATTATAATTTTAAATTATAAATTGAGCCGTGCATTGAAAATCAATGAACATGTTAAATTATCACATTCACAGAGAGATGCATGGGTGCATTTCAACAAGAGATCTGGCCTTGAATATTTTCTCTAAAAGGACAGCTCACTGTCTAATGCAACAGTGCTGGAGAGAGAGGAATAACAGTAAATTGTGCTTGTGCTTTTCTGGGAAATGGACTGAAAATTGAATGTAATGTAATCACTGTTCCTCTATGTGTACAGCAAGTGCTTGTACTGTACACTGAAATATACATATTTTTTTTCTTGAATTACTTGCATAAAACTCATTTCTTTCTAAAGTCAGTCTCTGCAAATCTCTTAATACATTCAAACCACCTTTAGCACAAGAAAAAATCGCCTTCTGATAAAATAAGGACAGGGTTTTTATAAATATTACAATCATATCTAATTAGTAGCTTAGCTTATTCATGTTTTCTCCTCTTAAATTCATTAAATAGATTTTTATAGATGTATACAAAATGTCTTAAGTAACATTTCTTTGTTATATCCTCATTTTTGCAGGCAGGGGAGTTGTTTTTGATGTTGGGATTGTGCGTCTCACCAGATGGCTGTGTTAACAACACACACTAGCTGATACTCAGAGGTACATAAACAGGGAGGGGGGGGGAATCAACAGAATTCACAGAGTGCTAAAAAATCGGTCTGCTGTTATATACTGTATTTCTCCACACATTATGCTCCTTAGATGTTTTAGATACTGACTGTAGAGGGCGGTCTGTATGTTAATAATGATGTACTACACACACAAACACACACACACACACACACACACACACACACACACACACACACACACACACACACACCCTTGAGGTATCAGAAGTGGCTGCATCTTCATCTTTCCATCTGGTTGAGTTCCAAGTGGAGACTTTGTGATCTGTGGTCGATCTGTAGTGACAGATGCTTCTCACTGCGCTCACACATATGCAGACAGACCTATTTTCTGAAAACGTACATATATATATACATTAAAAATACAGACATAAATGAACAGTATCCACATCGTTTTCCTCAAGGGTACATGCTGCAGTGCTTTAATTGGAAAAATAGACGCCACTGAAAGCAAGTGTTTACACAACTGATAGAGCAATGCTAGCGCTGCAGGCATCACCCTGACTGCCATTTGAGAGAGCGCCAAGTCACACACAATACCATTTGAGTACTTTAATGTGGGAAGACTTTGATTACATGCTTTTAAAATACATAATTGCAATGAAATCAGCTTTTTAAGCTGAACGATTTTTCTTGAATGTAGTATCAAAGTGTTTATAAATTCAGGCTTACCTCTTTATGGTATAGTTCACACAAAACTAAAAATTGTGTCATCATTTACTCATCCTCATGTTGTTACAACCTTAAAGAATTTCTTTATTCTGCAGAACAAAAAGGATAATATTCTGAACAATGTTTTAAAGTGCCGCTGTTATGCTTTTTTTGGATAGTGCCTTTCATGGAGTGTGTTATTGTTTGTGAATGTAGAAAGTCTCAAAGTTTCAAAGATCAAAGTGTATGATAAATGGGTTACTGTCTCCCGAAAGTAAGAACTGATTCAGAACTGCCTGAAATGAGTCACCAATAATTTCAATCTTACTTCCTGCACAAACCTACGTAGGTTTGTAACAAATTTACATAATGCCAGCCTATGGCCTTCACTGGCTGCTAGTGAACAATGTCTACTTTAACTCACTCCAGTTGTAGCTGAGGCTTGGAAGAGTTTAGTTCATGTTGTTGACATGTCAGGAAGATGCTGTTTTCTGCACATGAACTTTCTAAAGTATGAGGACTTGGGCTTGAATTGATACGGTAAAAACGACACCATTATACATGTACACAAGAAAGCCTCCAGAGCTGAAATTAAGATATGGTAATTGGAGTTTTGTTTCCGATATATGCTGTAAGAGGTAGACCAATCACAACAGACCGGGTTATCTGACCAATTAGGGCAGAGTAGGCTTTCGGAAAGCAGGGGTTTAGAGAGACTGAATACTTTATCAAATCATTTCAGACACTGTGAGAAAAGAGGTGATGCTTGACCTTAAATGGAAATTAGCATACCTTTAAAATAGCATAATTGGGGCACTTTAATTTTTTTTTACCTATACAACTACTTTTTAGTGAACTTTCTCTTTAAGTGGTTGTATTGTATTATAGACCTACAGTTGACCATCAGGGGAAGTTTTTCTCTCGCTCTGCCTCTGTGGGCAGGAGAAGCATTGGCAGGCTTTTGAACATCACAATGCTATTGCGGTTCTGGAGCACGTAGCTACCGCCAACTCCACTGCTGCCCCCCCAGGGCCCAGGAACTTTTTAATCTAATTAAAACAAGCTGAGAGACGAGTTGAAAGATAAGGTCGCCACGGGGAAATGGAGGAAGCATTTTGCCAATGTGGGCCTTTTCCTCAGTCTCCATGACATTAACGAGTTATCAGGCTTTGAGAACGTGCAATATAGCATAGGGACCAAGCCACCAACCGACTGACAACTTTTGAGTGCGGGTGGGACTCATTGTCAGTGGTTGAGACGATGTGACTGACAGGGTAATTAATCACACCATTTGGACAGAGCGAAGCCAAAGGAAGGCTTCTTTCCATTGTTCAACAGTAAACCATTTGTTTTTCATAGTAGAGAACTGCCAACATTATATATATATATATATATATATATATCATTTTGGCGCTATGCAACCCTGCTTAGTTTATAAGTCAACTCTTATGCTTATTATCAGAAAATGGGCATCTGGTCCAAATTTAGAGTAACAAGCTGTTTTGATTGCTCTACACTTTTGGACCAGCATATACTGGTAGAATTGAAAGATATATGATATATATATACTACACTGTACAAAAGTCTTAGGCCACCATTAGATGTTGTTATAGCAATGGTATAATGACTGTATATAATTATTTCTTAGTCTCTTTATTAAAATATAACCAGAAAATACAGGAAATTTGTATGTAGTATTAAAAAAAAAAAAGAAAGAAATGAGGAAAAAAAGGGCTTCTATAGGTTGAAGTGGCAAGTATTTACACTTGAGCAATAGCAGGAACCTGGCTCTCTTAAACCTAAATGGAATGGAAAAGGACTGGAAGGCCAAGAAAACTTTCTCAGAGTTTCTTCTTTGAGAAACTGGAAGAAGTCCAGGAGGTCACTCGAAATACTGATTTTTGCTTTAAAAAAAGCCATTTCGTTCTGGGTTTTTTTTCCCCTTCATTTTTTGTACATATTTCCTGTATTTTCTGTTTCTATTTTAATAAAGAGACAGAAAAATAAATATGGATGGTCATTAAATATAACAATTAATTATACATTTATAAAACAACAAAACTTGTGGTGGCCTAAGAGTTTTGCACAGTACTGTATATATAATGAAAAAAGTGCCTCCGAAATGAATACATTTAAATATGAAATGTAAACGTGTCATGTAATTCATGCAGTTATTACCCCATACACAATGAGGGTCAGCATTCAAAACACATATGCTGGTTCAAAAGAGTAAACATTAATGTGCTGACAATTCATATGTTCTTTTGTTTGACAGACTATAGATAATAATAATCTGAAAAATTATTTGTTCTACAGGTGTTAATGTGTAGCAGGACATTTGCTCACACTATAGCAAGAATATTTACACGTTCTACTCTCCATTGTGGGAGTAATGACACAAATGTAACACCTTGGGATACAAGCTGTTACTGCCAGCATTCAGGTTACACACTAGTTTATAAATGACATATGGCTTTTTAACCTCCTGTTAAGGAAAATTGCAATGTACATTGACCTCTTCCCTCTCATTTTAATAAAGTTTCTGTTCAGGAACTGTAGTGAGCCATTAGTTTATGGCTGCCATTAGATTTTATATTAACCCATTTCATTTCCATTTAGCAAGCACTGCTGTAGAACACAGGACCCAAATATCCCATCCGTTCAATCTCCAGCTAGGGCAGCTTGGCTCTACTGGTTCTCAGTAAGATCTGCTTAAAACCATAGAAAAAAGCCTCTAAGATCCAAGACTAAATTATCTAATCTATGCCATTCACATCCATTTTATAGCTCTATAATCTGACTGGATCTCAACAATTGTCTCAGGTGTCTATTTATATTTCCCTTATGAATTTTATTGGAAACATCTGGGACAAAGTTAACTGGGAACTCCATTAATTCTCAAAGAGCAACCTCTGAGCAATAAACAAATCCTTGGGGAAACCATGTTCTATCGGCGAACAAAAGTTCTGGATTTTTTATGTGGATCAGAGCGGTTGCTGTTCTCGTTGTTTTTCAAACACACGTGTGTTGACACATCGATACGGTTCGCACTCTTCATTTCCATATACCCTAATGCCTAGATGGAAATGACATCTAGTCACAAATATCTCTGAGGCATGAGACATCACAGATTCTACGACAATGAGAACACAATGAGAAGAGGCAATAGTATGTTGCGAGAAGGAGAGCTTTATGACCCCGTGCTGTTTTGTTTCGAAAGAGGACGTCAGGAAGCACATCGGTCTATAAAGCTGCCGCCACAGGCTCTCATTAAAGTTTCCTGTGTGGTGGATGCACCCAGTGGGCTTTCATATTTCCCTTTTTCTGTTTACTGAGGTGTATAGATGCTGACAAAGATGAACTGATGTTACTGAAGTATTATTATATTATGCATATATACCCACCTATATATAGTACTGTATAAATATATAATGTTCGTAAGCTTTTATACGGCAATCCGGCTCCTCAATTTTTAATATATGGGCTTGAAAGAAACACTTTGTGGAGAATCTATTGGGATTTTTTAGCATGCAGTGAGGATACTTTTGATGAGGACAAAAATTATTTCAACAGACACAACAATTTTATATTCTTAGTTTGGAAGCATCAGCGCACTCGCATACAAAAACTGTTTCAGCAGTGTAGCTGCTAATAACCTATTCTAGAGCGTGAAAAAGACTATTAAATGTGTTAAAAATTTACTTGAAATTCAAGTAGTATGTTTATAGTACATTTGCATTCCCAACACGCTTATTAAAATATATTGTACTGCATTTTAATATGTTTCTAAAAAGTATACTAGAAGTACATCAGTAATAAAAAAGTTTTTAAGAAATACAAGCTTACTTTAAGTGAAATTTTAGTGTATTTACAGCTATATGCTTTGCAAGTGCATTCTTACAATGTACCAACTTAATGTATTATAAAAAAAAAATTTGTGCATTGTAATAAGCATACTTAAAATCAATATGTTGTTCAGTTTTACTTGTTTGTACTTGTAAAAGAACAGGCTAGCCTACTTAAAAGGCTGTTGTCCATAACATGATACGTTATGGCTACTACTGAAATTCCAACAAGCATTTCAACATCAGCGGGACATATATCTCTCAGATTTCAGAGAATCCTTTTTTTTTTCCTTTTGAACAACCCATTTTCAAGATTTGATCCAATCCGATAGTCGAAATCCGATCAGATTATGTTTGAACAACTGGCCCTATAGGTTATCAAGAGTCAAGATCAAGTGCTCAATCAATGGCTTTATTTACTGTTGGAATGAACTATTTGGGATTGACATTCG
This sequence comes from Ctenopharyngodon idella, assembly GCF_019924925.1. Lineage (NCBI taxonomy): Eukaryota > Metazoa > Chordata > Actinopteri > Cypriniformes > Xenocyprididae > Ctenopharyngodon > Ctenopharyngodon idella. Next base: position 14,516,035 of record NC_067233.1, on the reverse strand, counting down.
TAACTGGGATTACATCCCTAAATCTGTTCATATATATATATATATATATATATATATTTTTTTTTTTATTTTTTTTCGAACACTGGCATATCTATATGTTTTACATATTTTTATGTAAACCTTTCCATGTTAATTTATTATTTAATGCATTTATTTATAATAAAACAATATATACAGTCTAACTTGCTAAATAAATATATTTATTATAAAAACATAATAAAAATTAAATATTATCAAGTTCTAGATGCTCTGTTGTGCTTATGTTTAGACATTAAAACATAAAATACATTTGTAAAAAAAGATGTTGTGGAGTTGCTAGTTTTATGTGTTAAAGCTGAAGTTGATAACTATCAAGGGTCAAGGATCAAGTGCTTAATCAATGGCTATGTTCACCCAGTCAGTGTTCAGGATTGACATCCGGATTTACTAACATGTGACTCTCAAATCCCCTTCTCTTACTCGGCATAACCCTGCGAAAGCCTGTAACCATAGCAACAGATGTAAACATCAAGGCTTTGTATTGCTTATTTATAGATGTCATTATTATTCCAAACTATTTCATCTTCCACTGCTTTTTGCCTCTCAGGTATGCATTTTGTCCCTGAGAGTCCTTGACCCAAACACTTAACAAGAGTTATATCTCGCTCTTTAACTGCACAATACCCCTATTCTCTGGCCTTTTGTTCATAACTTGAGAGAGGCTGACTGCTCTAACATTAGCGACTGACTGCAAAAAGCACACACCTCATGCCATGTGTATGTCGATGACGCAACAGGCAGCTAGCTGTCGACTGGTTCCGTACAAACAGCACATTTCAACCCAACTTGCTCTCAAAAGAGACTCGCTTGGGTTATAGAATGTAGTTGTCAATGTAAAATAACTAAAATATGTATGCACAACCCTATTTAGCACTCTAATTTGGTCTGACAACCATTTTCTACTACTGTGTGACCAATCAAAAGGGAAACCAAAAGGCAATATTCTGCAGTGTTTGTTAAGAAAGAGGCAGAAGTTAATTGTGGGTTAACATGTCCAAATTGGGCCCAATTAGCCATTTTCTCTCCCTGGTGTCATGTGACTCATTAGTATTACAAGGTCTCAGGTGTGAATGGGGAGCAGGTATGTTAAATTTGGTGTTATCGCTCTCACTCTCTCATACTGGTCACTGGAAGTTCAACATGGCACCTCATGGCAAAGAACTCTCTGAGGATCTGAAAAAAATAATTGTTGCTTTACATAAAGGTGGCGTAGGCTAAAGAAGATTGCCAAGACCCTGAAACTGAGCTGCAGCATGGTGGCCAAGACCATACAGCGGTTTAACGGTTCCACTCAGAACAGGCCAGTTCTGTTTGGTCAACCAAAGAAGTTGAGTGCACGTGCTCAGCGTCATATCCAGAGGTTGTTTTGGAAATAGACGTATGAGTGCTGCCAGCATTGCTGCAGAGGTTGAAGGGGTGGGGGGTCAGCCTGTCAGTGCTCAGACCATATGCCGCACACTGCATGGCTGTCATCCCAGAAGGAAGCCTCTTCTAAAGATGATACACAAGAAAGCCCGCAAACAGTTTTCTGAAGACAAGCAGACTAAGGAACTATGTCCTGTGGTCTAATGAGACCAAGATAAACTTATTTGGTTCAGATGGTGTCAAGCGTGTGTGGCGGCAACCAGGTGAGGAGTACAAAAACAAGTGTGTCTTGCCTACAGTCAAGCATGGTGGTGGGAGTGTCATGGTCTGGGGCTGCATGACTGCTGCCAGTACTGGGAAGCTACAGTTCATTGAGGGAAACATGAATGCCAACAGAGCATGATCCCCTCTCTTCGGCGAATGGGCCGCAGGGCAGTATTCCAACATGATAACGACCCCAAACACACCTCCAAGAGGACCACTGCCTTGCTAAAGAAGCTGAGGGTAAAGGTGATGGACTGGTCAAGCATGTCTCCAGACCTAAACCCTATTGAGCATCTGTGGGGCATCCTCAAATGGAAGGTGGAGGAGCGCAAGGTCTCTAACATCCACCAGCTCCGTGATGTCGTCATGGAGGAGTGGAAGAGGAATCCAGTGGCAACCTGTGAAGCTCTGGTGAACTCCATGCCCAAGAGGGTTAAGGCAGTGCTGGAAAATAATGGTGGCCACACAAAATATTGACACTTTGGGCCTAATTTGGACATTTTCACTAAGGGGTGTACTCACTTTTGTGGCCAGCGGTTTAGACATTAATGGCTGTGTGTTGAGTTATTTTGAGAGGACAGCAAATGTACACGTTATACAAGCTGTACACTCACTACTTTACATTGTAGCAAAGTGTCATTTCTTCAGTGTTGTCACATGAAAAGATATAATAAATTATTTACAAAAATATGAGGGGTGTACTCACTTCTGTGAGATACTGTAAATGCAGATACAGTTTTATCCAATGTAATTTTATGTACCTGTAAATATACCTCTTTACAATTAAAAAGAGCATATGATTATTTGTGTGTGTGCTTTTGTTCTCGCCCTGTCACTTCTGAAATGAATGGCTCTCATAACAGAGGAGTCATAACCAATTCTCCACCACTTGCCTGTCGGGCAGAGAAATTGCTGATACTCTTGATTTCCAAGGTAAAGAGAAGATTAAGTGTGGATTGCTGGTGTGTCCTGCTCCATACAAATCTAAGCTGAAGATAAAGTAGTGCTTTGTTTGTGTCAGATTTAGTTCCCTATGTGAGGGAAAGCCGTTTATGGTATATCAGCGCCATGAAGGTTTCAACCTTTGGGATGTTTTTACTTGTCAAAGTGATGGGATTTATAAGCACCCTGCCTCAAGGTTATACATTTGTCTGATGGCGCCACATCACAATAAATATAAAACTACCGGCAGCTTTATTGTAGACACCCTAATTATAGCTTTGGTCATCATGGGCAAAAGTCAGCAGATAGTGGATGTCACAGTCTACAAAAAGTAAAAATAAGTTAAGTTAGAACTCCTGATAAAAAGTTGTGCGTCATGTTTTTCAATTCATAAATGTATGAATCTATTTCAAAACAGTCCACAAGGACTTGGAATAAAGAAAGATAGAAAGAAAGAAAGAAAGAAAGAAAGAGAGAGAGAAAGAAAGAAAGAAAGAAAGAAAGAGAAAGAAAGAAAAATAAATAATAAAAAACAAAGCACAAACATTCATAGAAATAAACAGTTGATCTATAATCTCAAATTTTTGGGAGAACAAATGTTGACCCTGTAGGCACTTTCAGGCAGTGAAGTATTGATTTAGTAAGTTTTCAGTGTATAAGAGGCAGACAAATGCAAAGTACTGCATGTACTTTTGGTGATCACTATAAATCTGTTCGGATAGAGAGAGCCGGAGGTCAGATGTGTTGTTCCACACAATTACGTCAAACAAGTACACCCTCACAAAACAACTGAAATATCAGTGTGCATTAAAACACAAAATGTTCCACAAAGCATGAGGCAAACAGCCATTTGAAAGGATTTTTTTTTGTTATGCACTGTAAAAAAGAATTGTTGGTTTAACTTAAAAAAAAAAAAAAAAAAAAAAAAAAAAAAAAATTACCTGGCAGCCTTAAAATTTTGAGTTCATTGAAATTAAAAATTTAAGTTAATACAATGTAGGCGATTGGTTTAATCAACAGAAACTCAAAATATTATGTTATCTGAACCACATTAATTATCCAAGTTGATTTGCCAAAAGCAAAAATGTTGTGATAAATCATGAAAATATTTTTTTTACGGTGTGGGTTGAAAATAAACTTTTCCCTCTTCCTCTTCTTCCAGCTTCTTCTAGACAGCGTGTTGGCCACTTAATTAGCCAACACGCTGTCAGACACAGAATGCAATGGTTTCATACTACACAGTCAAAGTAACAGCAAAGCGCATTCATGTGAGATCCGATGGCATCAATGCGTAATGACAAAACTGCAGCCATTTAAGCAATAAATACTTCAGTGGTACAACGGATTCCTTCAAGACAGAACAAAACATAAATAAGTCTGACTAAGCTCCAACATCACCCTTTGAACTCATTTACTATGTCACAGTCATTCTTTTCAGGGCATTCAACTGCTAGCAGTTAGGATCTACTACTATGATGAGCGCGGATGACTTTTGAGCCGCAGTTGGCGGGTCATCCTCCCCTGCTGCATCCGATTATTGTAGCCGGACGATTTAAACACTAACCTTATCCAAACTGACAAATGGGCAACTCTCTCCCTCCTCAATCACACATACCCAGCATGCTCTAATTTCTTATTTACAGCTTATTTTCCAAATGCCACATTTGTTTCTGTTTACACCAAGGACTGAGGGCCATCAGCTGTGAAGCATTGTTCAGATGGGCTTCATCCCCGAGTGAGTTGCGGCAGGCGGATATAGCCCTATATTCACGTTTATCTTTGTGGGTCAGATCTGGCGCTCACCAGTTTGCCTTTTATCATGCTGGCTTAGCACTAGGTGGGGATGGGGTGGGGGCGAGGGGGGGCACCCTTACAAAAAGAGAGAGTTGGTCGTATTCCCTGTAGGGGTTTCCCAATATTGTACAGCACTTCTAATTTCTAACAATATTGTGTTGCGAGGAGTGAATATCAATCAATCAATCAATCAATCAAATAAAATTAACTTATATATATTTTTATAAATATTGAATATAACATATATAAGGACATATTTTCTAAACTTTTTTTTGGGGATTTTTATGTGCACTTTTTCAGTTATGTATTTATTAGAAAATACATATAAATATGAATAAATAATAAAATATATTGTATTAAATAAATAAATTGATAAAAACATAAATAATTAAAATGAACCTAAAAAATATAATAACTCAGAAGTCTGTTCACTGGGCAAATTTTGGCACGTAATTTATACTAGGGATGTGCATCTCCACAACTGAGGCCGATGCGATACACATCTCCATGTATAGCCAACGATACGATACATTGAAGATACATTTGAAGCAGTTACCGATACGATGTGATACGATTCACCCCATTACGATGCGATACGATTTCGATTCGATTCAACACAATACGATACGATGCAATGGAAAGAAATATGATGCTATGCAATTCAATGTAGGGCTCTATGAAATACTTGAAATACTTTGTTTTATTTTATTTATTTATTTATTTATTTTTACCAAATTCTGTTTTCTGTTTTCATTTTTCTGGATTCCATTTTAATGGTTTAATCAAAAACACATCTAATTAATTGAATTAATAAAAAGCAACTTTATTAATTTGTTTACAATAATAGGGCTCTATGATATTTTTTTTTTTTTCCCCCAGAAATTCTGTACTGTGTATTTTAATTTTTTTGGTAATCAAATGAAGGCATACAACTTTTAATCAAATTAAATATTTTTTTTTTTTGCAAACAAAGTTTACTGTTACTGTAAAATTGTGTGATTATTCCTTCAAAACTAAAGTCTTAATAATTATTGTACTAGTAGTAGTATTACATTGTCATTAAGAAATACATTATACCGTACAATAGTGACTACAGAGCACACTACAAAAGTAACATGGCTATATTTCTGTTACACGTTAAACTGAACTTTTATTTTGACGGGTTGCTGTGATCTTGAAGTTTCTGTGTGTATTTAATATGACAATAGATTTTTTTCTCAAATTAAATGGTAAAATGCTCACGAATTGACTCGCAGAGCAGCTCTGGAGATGAAGTTTGTGTTCACGTTGTCATATAGTAAGATGGCAGATGCCGGAAAACAACACCGTGAGCTTCTTCAAGATGTGTAGTAAACGTAGGCCTATGTCCAGTCTGCACCAGAGACATGCAGAACATGCAGGATTCATATTCAATTTGTCTTCTTGTGGTTTAATATTCACAGACACTAGTCCATATCGTAATTTGATGTAAGTGTATCCCCCTACTTTTGATTTATTCATCCAAAATTTGACACATTCCATGACATTCTGCATCATACAGTAAACTCAGTTTTTATGAATGGATTCCGCGATTCCGTCCGTTTTTTCTGCATCACCGATAGGGCTCTGAATATGGGTACAGATAGTTCGCTTTTATTTTTTTGGTAAATCATAAATTAACTTAATGCCTTCTGAAGTGACATATAGAGTACTTCAGAGATGACCTGTTTTTGAAGGCCAACCCGGAAGTTAGCGGCGCACGGGTTCCCTCGATCGAAAGCCTATGCATTTTTCCCATAGACTTTTGGAATATCGCAAAAAATAAGCTCTGTGTTTAACAAAGGGTTATGACACTTACACATTTTGTCTACCAAGATAATCTTTACAAATTAACACAACATTTATACATTTTAAAGCCTAAATAAAGCCGTCAGATATAAAAAGCTAACAGTAGGCTATAAACGGACTACAGCACACCATGGTCACGGATCAACGTCACCACCACCAAGCTTCCTCAAACTTTATTTAAAAAACAATTTTATTTAAAATCGTGCTCACTGATTATAATCTGCACTGTGTATGAATACTTATATGAATATATTTTCATGAGAAATGCTGTCCATATGTCCTGTTTGTCATGATGACGTCTAAAGTCCCCGCCAAAGGAAGTAGTCCTTTTAGCAACTTGTTAGCAACCACCGTTTTTAAGACACAATAAAAGTTAAAAAAAAAAAAAAAAAAAAAAGTGGGTTATAACTGGTGTGTTTTATGTCATAGATCAAAACGTGAAAATATTTAGAGGCTTTGTTAACTACAGACCTTATTTCAGGCGATTTATCAAAAACCCATTCAAAAAACCCATAGACTTTGGGGCAGTGGAACCGGAAGTCCTAAAATGCTAACTCGTTTCCAGGTTTTGCCTACAAAAACACGTCATCCCTGAGGTACTCTATTAATCTATGTTCTATGACTCCTGACACGCCTCGGTCTCCTTAGTATTGTGATACGTCATATTCACATAGCAGCAGTCACAGTGGTGATGAGAGAACACGCTTGGAAAACAGTTTAGAGAGAAAAAAATCAATCTATATTTAAAAATATTTGTCACAAATTATTGGTCGCTTTCTAAATAATAAAAGTACTGCGCATCTACTAATAATTATGTATGAATTGGTTTTTACCGATGCAAATATGTTAGAACCGATGCATCGTGATACAAATGCCAACTTGTATCCGATGCACACTTTTTTTAAATCGATGCATCGCATTGTTAACTTTTATACCAGTGCGCCGATGCGAATCCATCCCTAATTTATACATATTTTTTATCTAAACCTATATACGTGTGTGTGTGTGTATATATATATATATATATATATATATATAATATTCATTTCTTTTTTAAAAATACTGTGTGTTAAGAATCTGTAATTTAACTATCAAGACATAAAGATCTTTATGACCTCATGAAAGACCTCTGCACTCGTCCTCCACCTCCTCTCCAGTGCCACAGGGAGTTTAGTCCACCTCAAGCCTCTCAACTACACGATCCCCTGCACTCCAGACTTCAAGAGGTCAAACCCAAGCCTCCCATGGTGTCGAGTAGGTGTGATTTTCTGACCTTAGCGTGTGTGTGCACTTAGCATTAGAATACTCTCCTTTGAATCCAGGGGTGTTTCTAGGGTGAGTGATTATTCTGGGTTTAGCCCTCTGTGAATGCGTATGGGTACATCTTTTGATAAAATATTGGAAAATGACACTTTATAATAAATGCTGAAATGTTATGTTTGAGCTAATCATTTTTTTGAAGAGCTACCAGAGCTAAAACTAAAAATGTCCCATCAAACCTAGTTGCAACCTCAGGCATGGTAATTTCGTCTTTCCTTACTTTGATGTGCACTGTGCACTGATGACCAATTAACTTGCCAAAATTTGTGAACAAATTCCTTTACTGTGTTTTTATGTCTGGAAACTACAAAAATAGTTGTATACAAGTTATACATTTGCATATAGATTTAATTTTGTTGTAGCATCAATATCATACTTGCCCACCCCTATATGTCACATTAAAATGAGGTGTAGTTGGATTTCCATGTTAATCGGAGAGGCCATTTTTTTGTCTAAGTAGGCTGTTCTTTTGCATAAAAGGCTACAATATGCCGACAGTCAAATGTCTGGCTTGCGAGACTACATGCATGAATGCATGGCACGTTAGCACACTGGCGAACAGAGGTGAATAAGAAGCACTGAATGTCTAAGTCACCGCACACACACAGACACATGTGAACTGCATGTAAATGCTGTATAATTGTGAGCTGACCGCATGCATGTGCATGAGGGCTTACAAGTCAACTCCGGGTCTGAAGGGTAATACACACTTAGATCCACACAAAATCTCTTTCCACTTGTGCAGACAATAGGAAGCTAAGACGTAGCACAGGTGGCTTATACCTCTTCACATGGGAAAATGCAGATTTATAGCTCTTGGTGGCAGCTTGAGTCACAGTGGGAGAGAATTTTTGTTTCTTTCAGTCTCACCCTTTTAGCACACAGTCAGCCACTTCAAAAATGACAGGATACTCTGTAGCATGCACAGCCCACCATGAGAGCAGCTTTAAGCCCCTGCAAAACAGGTAGGATCATTGGGTGTGACTGTGAGACTGCTGACTGACTGAACAGAAGGGGGCCTAAAAGGCAGATAAATACATATTTCATTGAATTTTACAGTGTGTGATGTAATGTTGGAGATTGAAGAGGGGAGAGGGAAGCTTTGAAGTCATATTTACTAATCTTTACCAATACATTTTCATGCATGGTCACTATTAAATTATTATAATAACATTAAAAATACGATAATAGTAATAATAATGATGATAATAATAATAATTATTATAATAAAATGTATTTTATATATATATATATATAAAAAAATAAGTAATGATAAAATAAGCAATAAAATATATATTTTTTAAAAAATTTAAATACATAATTGGTCACTATTAATATTAAGAAATTGTTTTTATTTGCATAAATTACAATATTGACCTATTAGCTTATTATTCAACTTTTTTTTCAAGTTTTCCACCATACATGAAGTACATGCATGTTTTATACAAATATTGGATCCAAATTGGGGCGACAGGCATTTAAAAATATTTGGCATATGATTGAAGGAATATTGAAGGAATAGTTCACCCAATAACAGCTTTAATGGTGTTTAATACAATATAATATAATATAATATAATATAATATAATATAATATAATATAATATAATATAATATAATATAATATAATAAATATAATAATAGTTGGAAATAACACAGATTACTATGTTTAGCATATATATATATATATATATATATATATACACACACACACACATTTTTTTTCAATAGTTTCTTGCATTTTGCAATTATTTGTAAAAATGACTAGCAATTTCTGAGAGAAAATTGTTTCAAATTAAATCCTACAATTTTGTGTATATAATATAATATAAAATGATATATAAATTATATATAAATTATGATATAAAATATAATAATTTAATTAATTATATAATAAAATTATATAATAATTAATTTTTAAAAAATGACATCGAATGGGCTTCGAACAATATGCGGGTGAATAAATAAAGATTTTTCTAGAGAGAGAGAGAGAGAGAGAGAGAGAGTGTGTGTGTGTGTGTCCGTATTGATATTTTCACAGGAACTGTACTGAACAAACACTGCAAAAATAATCCAGGACCGACTCTTATGTCCTGTAAGTAGTTTTGGACTCAGTAAAATCGAAGAGCATGTTTGCCTGCGCTGATAATGCATTACACAAGCACAGTATAAAAATGACCTAGTTACATCCAACACAATGCTGTCACTTCTTCCTACACACACGACGCAGACACTCACACGCACACATGCACCACTGCATCAATAAATCATAAACAAGAAATAAATTAAACATTAATTCCAAGCTTGTGGAGAGCCACTCACAGTTGGCCATCAGGAGCCTCTCTTGCTCTAGCTGCTATCTGGCACAGCTTAATTAGGATCCTCATATTTCCAGTGAACAAACAAAAGAGGTGGAAAAAGAGTATGAGAAAAGCAGCAGGAGAACAGGACACTCTAAGTAGGTTAGAGCTCCCCTCCTGGGTCAAACTACCACAGCTTACAGTCTAATAGCAAAGCAGTGAGAGGGGAAATGAAAGGAGGACAGAAATATTTTAACAGTCCCTGCTAACTCTTCTGAAAACTAAAAATCTGCATCCCTAAAGGCAGAAATATCAGTATCTTCATATCTGTATATATATATATATATATATATATATATAAAAAATGTTGAACACTGTAGGACAAAATTACTGAATGTGAAATAGTGCTGCACCAAAAATTCATTGTTAATTTAAAAAAGTAAATTGGCAAGTTTAAATTAGGATCATTATGCTAAAATAATGATGTGCAAATAATGAGCACAGAAATCAAAAAGTGTTATTTGCCTACCACAAATTGCGAAAAGACAGATTTTTGTGAACAGAGATGTTTGTGTGCATTTTCTATTGATTGGACATAAGTTACTCAATGAATGATTAAATGCCACAAAAAAAGTGATTTTGTGGCATTGTTTGTGCTGATCTGCATAACTCCTTTAGTTAATCAGGCACTTAAAATGAAGGAAAAGTTACTAAAAATGAATTTCACTTACTGATACTTGCTGAAAATGATTATTTTCACCATGTATCAGTGAGCAAAATTCATTTTTAGTAAATCCCACAACCAGTCTGACTGGCGTAGCTTGTACTTTAAATGTAAACTCCAATCTAACAGTTAAAAAAAAAAAAAATCTTGTTCAGAAAACATAAATGCTAAATTACAAATTGCGACAATGGCTACATCATCGAAATATGTTTGTTCGGAAAAGTTTCAAAAACATCATGGAGGTAAGGAAAGATGTGCAATGATTGCCACAACAGATGTTCTATTGCAACGTTTCATTAATATAATTACATCAGATACTAGTTCATACTCATTTTGTCATGTTCTTTTAAATGGCTGTGGATATTAATCCATCAGCGAAGTCCAAATTAGCTTTTTCTTTCAATGCACATATGAGAGACTGAATCCAAAATCAGCAAATCACTTCATCATGCAATAAGTCAATGAATTTCCATGGCTCTGTAAAAACATGGAGCAAAAATGCCAAATCCAATGTCAACTCTAACGATTCAAACTGGACAAAGAATTAGAGCAAATCTCATCTGTTTAGTCATATGCATTCCTTTAATAGCAATTAACCACCGACAACAACACAGTAAACAAAACAAGTCGCCGTCGCACACTAATACAGCTCACATTTCTTTTAATTAAAAGCGTGCAAGATCGTGGCTGACATTTTGTCTGTCCCCTGTGAGTGAGTCTTTGGCTGAACAAGAGTCTTCTGGTCTAATTAAATTGCAACAGAAGCCTCACACTGACTGAGCTGTTGACTGGTGCTGAGACATGTGGTTGACACGCTGCGGTTTTACAATAGCAGCACTAGATAGTACACTCCTCCTAACATCCTCAGAGGGCTTGAATTTATTCCAAAAATTCTCACTCAATTTTCACCCCTGCACTTGCACTAACAACTTAATAATGGCTCTTGCATACTCATTCAAACTAAATCTCCCCATTCCAGGGCAGGTTCATAAGGAAAAATTCACTATAGCAACTTTTATCCTGCAACACCAAAACATCTGCTGACATTCGTACTTTACTTTGGAGGATTCCATCAAAGTCGTGGCAATCTTTGGATTATCATATGTATGAATGAAGCAAAATGGTAGAAAATAGAATAAATCATATACATAAATTAAGATTTTTTTTTTTTGCGTCTTTTACACGCACTATAGGCTACATTTATTTGATCAACAAATACAGTAAAAACAGTAATATTGTGAAATGTATGACCACCTGATCTATTTTATGTCAATGAAATAATTAGTACTTCTTACTTTCTGACTATTGTGCCACTATTAAAATTAATCTTTCAGTTTTTTCTGACAATACAAGCTTTTCGGATTATGCCTCCCCTAAACAGCACATAAAAGCTGTGATTGTTGGTTAGTCAGTCACTTCCTAAGTCGATACTTTGAAGCGACAACAAGACTATAGTGCCGTGTAAATTAATATTTCCTTATGAGAGCGTGCTGACAGTATACATAATACACCAAATAAGTCTGGAAAACAAAATACTGAGTAAAAACCCTCATATTTTACCCTTATACTGGCTTCGTCTTTCTTGCCTGAGAAACAGATCTTGCCTGTGAGCTGTGCTTGACACAATTATACCTCCTCATTTTCAATAATTATGGCTTACATGCTTGTGAATTACCAGATAATTTTTAGGGAAGATTTAGTATGGCATATCGAGGTCTTCTACTACTACCATGCGAAATTTACTCAGCTGATGTCATCCAGAATCTGCTTTTGTCTTTCTCTTGTTACAAATGAGATCACAAGAGGGGTCTTAAAAAATCTTACAGAAACATTTTGAGGATTTCATCATCTCACTCCAAACCACATCAGTGTTTTGACAGACATTTCAAAAATTGGCTTAGTCTGAGAAGATTGTCAAGTAAAACAATTCTTGGAGAATTTGCTAAACATATTCAGGCATTTTTCACTTTCGATCCGATGAGAATTATGTTTTACACAAGTTCTGCGCTGAACTGATTTTTCTTTTTTTTAAATAAACCATACCGCCTGTCTAAATGTAAGTCTAATTGTTTACAGTAGCTGCGCATCATTAGTCAACGTACAACTTTTCCTCTTTGCACTCATGGTAAGCGCTAATAAACTTAAGCAGTTTTTACTGCTGAATAGCATTATGCCATCGCTGTGAAACCAAAGTGGATCTCTGATCTTCCCGTACAAGAGTAGCTGAATATTTCAGTAATTTGTATGCAGAGGTGAAGAGGGCATCTTTGCATTGCATTGAGGTGATGTGATATTTAGCATGAGCCCTTCTTTGATCTTCAAGAGAAAGACAAGACTGCAAGATGTAAAACTAAGTGTGATGTACTCCATGGAAAATATTGATTTGAAATCTAAGTCGCACCATTGCCAAAGGGAACAATGCATATTTGAGGCTCATTATTTCCTGTTCAAAGCATGAAACATTGCTCTGACCAGACATACATAGTTTTACCTCAGTATGTTTAATTTGCCATTCGAAACTGCCTCTGTTTCCCTCTACTCGGTGAATTAGACAGTAACTGAAGCTGAAATGTGTTAACTGTGACAAATGGCTGTGGTATTTAGAGTTGCAATTCTGTTGTTTGTTTACGCTAATGATATGAAGGTGGGCACAAATATACTCACACAGACATCTATATTTGATCTCTGAATCAGCAGCTTTATGACTTACCGTATATTAAAAAACATCCTGTTGTAAACATGACTCAGACTGTAGCAGCATAAAGTCACTTATAATTCATTCTTTTATGTAAATATTAGACATAATACGACTATGGTTGGCTAAGACACTCCTGAATTCTAATACTTCTGGATCTGTCACAATACTTGATTTTACTAATTAAAGACAGTTGGGGTAGCATGACAGATAATCTCCATTAATCGTCAAATGCTATAAGAGTCAATGCACAAGAGAGAACTGCTGTGTCAGGAAGAGACCATATCAAGTCTTTGTGCTGATACTTTTACCTGGACACTGCACAGTCCCAAATGAACTGGCCCTGCACCATTACACTTAGTAATTGCAGAGAGCTTGACACAGAGAAAGAAAGAAAGAAAGAAAGAAAGAAAGAAAGAAAGAAAGAAAGAAAGAAAGAAAGAAAGAAAGAAAGAAAGGAAGGAAGGAAGGAAGGAAGAAAGGAAGAAAGAAAAAGAAGGGTTTGTGTTTGTGTAAATAAAATATCTAGCTTTTGCCAGACCGTCTTCCATATTCAACTTACGAAGACTTACTTTTTTCAAAAAGCTTACGCTACGTCCTACGGAAAATGCTTAACTGATGCAACGGCAGTTTACACTTTATTCCTAAGTTGAATACGGAAGGTGGTCTGGCGGAAGCTAGATATTTTACTTCATAACTTGTTAAATATGGATATTTTTTAACACAAATGCATCGCTTCGCTTCAGAAGGCCTTTATTAACCCCCTGGAGCCGTGTGGAGTACGTTTATGATGGATGGATGTGGTGGAAGCACTTTCTTCAGCTCATACTCATTGGTATCGCTTAGTGCCATTATAAAGCTCGGATGCGTCAGGATATTCATTAATATATCTCCGATTGTGTTCATCAGAAAGAACAAAAAGTCATACACCTAAGATGGCTTGAGGGTGAATAAAGCTTGGGCTAATTTTCATTTGAAAGTGAACTAATCCTTTAAATAGTAAGATTTTTACAATATTACTGTTTAATTATTGTTTTTATTTTATTACTTTATATTTGTATGAAATAAATGCAGCTATATCTTCCTTTACATATATATGAAGGAAGAAATTGAAATAGAAAGAAGAAAGAAAAAGATAAAGGCACTTGGTCAACGTTCTTTCAGGAGTGATGCAACCTACTGTAACTCCTGCAGCGAGATGAAACTGTAGATTATGAATAGGACAGAACTGCTTTTATCAGTGCAGTGAATATGATGCACAGCAACAAATATTCCATACAAAACTCAATATGTCCCCAAAAAGACACATTAAATATTGCATCAGAAAGAAGCAGGCATTAGTGATAAGGGCCACAAATCTGCAGATGCGCAGGCAAGAAGCAGAAGTTATCTGCAGGGTGAAGAATAGTGGAACTGGGAGAGTAAGAAACATACATTTTAAATAGATTTTTACGTGTATATATTCATATGGGTATATAGTGTACGTGTGTAATTTTTTTTGTACCCCTGACAAATAGAAAACCACTTCACACTTATTTCTATACAGTCCCACATGCTCTGCTGTCTGACCACTACTGTGCTGCCGCTGAAAAGTTGAAGCCTGACCACTACACTTGTCCTTTCATGACCCCACCTATTACAGAATACGATACAAAAAAAAAAAAAAATCAAAGCAACACAAAGGAGAAACTTAATATGAATATCACACATCAAAACACACAGGAAGGTCACATGGCTGTGGAACCAAACAATGTGAATCATAGCAATGCACTTTTACCCTGCAGACTGAGTGCTGAACAGATTTAAGCAATAAGTGAAAGTGAAAACTAACCAGACCACGCTCAAAACACATGGGATTCATAGTGACACAACGAAAGAAAAAAGCGGTGTAGTAGAACGCTGTCTAGAAATTACCACATTTTCAACCATTGTTTTCTTAAATCCAAAGAGATAACAATACACTTTGAAAGTTCATATAATGTTCAGGAATCATATGAGACTATTGCTGATTTTCATTGAAGGATCAACACCGAGGGCGTAGCTGCCACCAGGGACATGGGAGATCAAAAAAATGTCCCCTAACATTTTTCCTGACTATACTTCCTGATTTAAAAGAGCATCCATACCGAAAGCATGAAAAACTGCTCAACTGCTGTACACAAACTTGTCATGTGGCAGTTTTTCCATGACAACCATGTCACTCAATGTCAAGCCTCCCAGTAACCCATCACCATCATCAAGAACCTCTTGTGACCCTCTATTCATTCTTATTGTCACATCAAGCACTGCAAGCTGTCATGTGAGTCTCTAAATGGTTTTTTACCATAGGCCTGGCCCACCTACCCATGAGCACCCTGACAATGGCCATTTAAACTGAGGGAGCCATAATTAAGATGAAAGATTATTACAGGTTAAATATTATCAGTGCTACATTCTCTCTATGCGCAGGTCGATATGCGCATTGACAATTTTTTTTTTTTTGCACTAATTAGTTGGCAGAAGGTGAAGAAGAAAAAACTGAATACATGGAGGAGACAGAAACGTGATGACAGATTGTGCAAGGAGGTTACATAGTACCCGCATTTGTACAACTCAAGCCTAAAAGATTGTAAGTGTATATGGGTTATAATTATGCGCTCAAGTCCTCCTGGCAAGTTCGTATTTACGATTTGGGAATTCATGTTTGCAACGTCAGGTGCATTCAAGTCACTTTTGTCAGAGCAAGATGGCGGTGTACCTCCTTTTAAAGCTGCAGTCCGTAAGTTTTGCCTCTTTGTCGCCATCTCTGATTGAAATCTGCAATTGCAGTTAGTTGCGGAATTATTATTTTACATGGGTTGTGTTTTGTGTGTTGTGAATGTAATGTTTTAAGGAGCATGTGTAGGCTTTCAGTCACCACACCGGTGTGGATACTGTACTTCAGAATTATAGATACTACGTCTTGGAAGTACTACTAAAATAACCGGAAAACGTCATCTCAACAATTAAGTAACATGCCTGCCACTTTTGTTCTGACCAACTGAAAAAAAGTTCCACAATAAATCTAATGGTGAATAAATCTAGCGATCGCAAAGTTAGCTCATCACGTCAAACTGTGCAAATTATTATTATCGTTATACTTTATTCTCAAATAGTTAATATTAACAACATCAACATTGTGTGGCTATATGTATTTAGTGTGTATTAGCGTTATCTAATTAGCATTATCTACCCAATAAAACATTAAAATGTCTTACCTGTCCAGCAGAAAAAAGCAATCTATGCATCCGTTTTAAACCCGTTCAAGACACAGAGTTCACGCCACCTTTCAAAAGCCCTGCCGATATATTTTTTAATTCTTGTTCTTGCACGGGCCTGGTTGCATTCCCTTTTTTTTCTGTTAGCCACTCCGCAGTTTGAAGTCTTTTTTACTACTGGTGATTCATCAGTTGTCAATGATGATGGTTGTCTTTATCGTTCTTGATTACAATCCACTATCAAAATGACAAGCTTAATTATTACAGCTTCTGTAAGAGTCTTCAAATGATCCGCCACCTGCAGCATCCGGGACTCCTCCTTTATGTACAAAAACGTGACGTAATGACACAAAGGCGAAATTGTATTTCCTGCGGAAACCTACCAGTACCACTCAAATTAAAAAACATTATTACAAGCTTACCACTGTGAATCGTGCTAAGGTAAGGAGATAGTTTTGAACATTGGCTGGTTATGTACTTGCTCAATAATTTATTTTGGATCATTTTTAAACAAAACAAAAAAAAAGTTACAGAGTGCAGCTTTAATTAACTACACAAAAAAACAGAAAGGTTTTTAAACTCGGCTTCTAGAAAATAAAGAACAAAGAATGTGCTTCAGGTGTGTTTTGCTTTTTTATGTTTTTAATTAATTTATGAAGCCACTAACTTCACCATTATATATTGTTATATTACAGTGCTCTTATATTTTGTGCTGGAAATTAGCTTATTTTGTTGTAAATAAATAAAAAACAAAAAGCCCAGTGATGTCGCAGTTAAATGTTTTCACAAACATGCTGCTGAAGTCCAACACTGAGATGCAATAGCTAAAGATGTTGATTGTTAATTATGCTAAAATCTTCACACAGAAACAGCTATCTGTGTAGAAACATAGGATACATTTTCAAACTTCTTTGTTAGAGCTGTGTACTGTTGATGAGTCTTTAGATTTGCATTGTTTTGTGACATATGGCTGTGTTGATGTGTTTATACATCTTCAGCCTTGATTGTTTTTTATAATTTCTATATTGCAAAAAGTATTTGAGTTGTTACAAATACAACTAATCAAGCTCAGAAAATGGCTAGTTTTGATATTGCGGGATTTGTGATGTCACACTGGCAAATACATTTGCATATGACTGCTTCCTGAGCAAGACATCGACGAATAGTTATATATCATCACACCATAGGCCCCGCCCACTGGCATTCAGTTGCTTAATGGCTGACATTTGCCTACACTGGATGTGTGCATTGCGTCAAAAGCAAATAGAAAAAGGTGTTGCCTTTGTAGGTATGTGTGTGTGTCTGATGAAGGTCTTTGACTGAAATGTTGCCACTTTTAACCTTTTCTAAATGGAACAACAGTGTGCAGATCTTTTTTTGTATTATTTGATGTATTTTTTGATCTTGCACCTAGCCAAGACTCTTTGGATGTGTGTACCTTGACCTTTTTTTTTTTATGTCAAAAGCAAATAGAACCCATTATAATCACTGACGCCGTCTATACTGGATACAACATACAAATGCGAGTTCAGTTTCAGACTTAATCCACACACTTGAGTCTGTTGACAGCAGGACAAATGGAGGAGTGAAAGAACGTTCGCTTTGACGCATCCAGTTTAAAGGGTTAGTTCACCCAAAAATGAAAATTCTGTCATTAATTACTCACCCTCATGTCGTTCCACAACCGTAAGACCTTCATTCATCTTCAGAACACAAATTAAGATATTTTTGATAAAATCCAATGGCTTAGTGAGGCCTGCATTGACAGCAAGATAATTAACACTTTTAAATGCCCAGAAAGGTATTTAAAACAGTTCATGTGACTGCAGTGGTTCAACCTTATCAAACTGCGTGTATCAAACTGCCAAAGTCACGTAAACCATTAAAATTTTGAAACACTTATAAGCCTCGTTTACTGAAATCACATGACTTTGGCAGTTTGATACACGCTCCGAACCAATGATTCGAAACAAAAGATTTATAAAGTTTCGAAGCTTCATGAAACAGTTTTGAAAATCGCCCTTCACTAGATATTGTTGAATAAAGTTATTTTGTTTTTGTTATCATGCGCACAAAATGTATTCTCTTCATAACATTAAAGTTGAACCACTGTAGTCACATGAACTGTGAACTACAATAATTCTGATGCCTTTTAAAATTCTGAGCCTTTTAATTTCCAATTCAATTTCTAAACTTGAATTTCAATCAATTTAGCAAACAGGATGCAGAATTGCAATTTCAATTTGAATATAAGAAAGTAGTAAATTAATGAATTTAAATTTAAAGAAAGTTTTTAAAAAGTTATTAAACTAAACTTCTGTGGGCCAGGGTGGAGGATTTATTTTTTAAAATATTTTACCTGGGATGAATTTCTTTGAAATTCAATGCAGTAAATTCCTCTTCCTGTCATTCCAATGCAAATTCCAATTCGACTTCCTGTGAGGTGTGGCCAGTTCAATTCAATTTCACACTTATGAACTGAAAGAGAGCCAATCCTTCAATTCTGTATTGTGCGCAACCCTGGTTGTGTGATAATCAATAACTTTGTTCCTAGAATCCGTCCATTATCGCTGCACCTTGCCGAACCCATTACAGAGACCTAATGCATCTTGAGGGACTCGAGCCCTCCTACAGATGGCAAGCACTTTGATGCATGATTCCTTGCTTCCACTGTACCAGGATTATTATGCTGCTGCTCAATCAACCCCCTGCTTTCCTCGACTTTTGGAGGCATTTGGGAAAATAAATCTATATCAACTCTGTGTCGTACAGTAATGAGTATGTGCATGTCTGTATATTTATGCATGTGTGTAAAGGGGTTAGACGGTGACTATACATCTTTGAACAGCCGTCTGAGGAGACCTTAAAAGCTCACTGAAATGGAAATGTGGTTAAATATAGATTGATTAGTTTGTTTGTTGTGGCAGATTGATGTATTCGGAATACATTTTGCATATTTATCTCATTTATCTGAACTAAACAATACAGCGTGCCACCATGTTTCACCATAAAATATCAGGAAATATCAGGAAGGTGCTTACCACATGGAGAAGAGATCTTCCCCTTGGCCATGTTTTTGTTCTACTAAAGAGCCTTCTCGTTAGGGTTTGTCTTTTAAATCTGCAAGAAAGCACAAAATAAATGAATTAAATAAGATCGGAGATGAAACGGAGGGAGAAAAAACAAGGTGTAATTAGGATGCAGACAACACAAACATACAATCAATAGTTTGGAGAAGCTCGGAACACAAGCAAACGGAACACCCTTATGGATGTGAAAACCAACACAGTATGTTATTACTGTGAGTGCTGTCTGCAAGCTCTGTGTTTCACGGCTTTACCCGTAATCTCTAGGGCTCGAGTTTCATATGCGCTTCTAGCAAAGTCTGGGCCAAGCCACAATGAAACTTTTGCACAATCAATATCATGTAATATGTACAAAGCCCCACATGAAAAAAAAAAAAGAGGCTTTACCTTTTCTCGCTTCCTCTATCCTCTTATGCACTACACAGGATGCTGTTCTGTGACACAGGACATTGTTCTTGTTATTTAAAACCCCAGTATCTCGCAGCAAGGATTCGGAATATCTACATCCCAGTCCATCCGCGCTTCGCCTCTCTGCCTTGTGGAAATCATTTTATTCTGACAATATTTCTCTCTTACTTTTACTGTCTGAAAAGACACTAATGAGTCTCTCCATACAGGCCTGATGGTAGACAGAGGCAAGGTGATTATGCAAACACAAGGTCTTGAATTGCTAATGAAAGCTGGGGAATATGTAGAAGACAACCATGTAGTAGAAGAAAAGAAAAAAAAAAGGAGTAGAAAGTTTGTTTCTGGACTCTTTTGTAAAATCAGTCCTGACACTCAGTGCTATTAGTAACCCATTAAGCAGTTCAAGGACAATTGCTGTCCTCCTGTTTGATCATTTATCCTCCGGATCTCGTTGTTATGCCCGGTGCCTAAGATCAAGATGACTTCAGAATATCAATGGCCTTGCTAAGAAAGTTTGCAACCTAGGTAAAATGATACTTGTATTTACACAAAATATTGTTTCACAAGGCCATGTTGTTTATCTTCCACATAAAGTATTGGAGCAATAATTTTGTTTTGTTCAAATATAATGAAGCAAGTTTTGGTGCCATACGAAAGTATAACATTTCAAAAGCATAAGCTGAAAAGCCCCTTGATATTGATTCATGCCTGTGGGTGTTACAGAAAAGTAGGACAGCTCAACCTGTGCAAGGTGAAACGACAATGCGTGCCTTCCCTCTTTTATTCCTCTAGACATACTGGCTGTATATATTCAGTGAAAGGACCTCAGGAGAGGGACAGCAAATGAAATCCATTTCAACCTCTTCCTTAATCATCAGCGGTAGTTTCTCCAAAGCCACCGCCATGGATAACACATTGGGACAATCAGCCTGGCATTGTTCTCTCAGACACTGTGGCATAAAATGGCTTCCTCTTTAAAGAAGAGAATGACGTGCTTTTCATGTAAGATGCCTGGTCAGAACGTCCAACTTTCGCTATTATTCATTACTTTTCAGAAAGGTAGTCTCAGACATCTGGTTTATAGCTCTTTTCTCAAACCGCTTATCTTTTGATAACTAATAACTTAAACCTTTATTCTTGATAGTTCCTGTTTTTCTTTTCTGAAATGCTTTCAGCTTGTCAAAATGGTATTGAAAAGCATTCAAAAAAGCACTTGCATAGATTCTTTGAAGACTTATGTTTCACTTTTTTTATTTTCTATTGTGATAAACATAAAGAAAGACACACACAAAAAAAGAAGTGTAAATTAGTCTTAAGTAAAACATTTCTTACATATCCCCCCTGTAATGTTGAAGGGGTAGTTCACAGAGCAATGAAAATTCTGTCATCACCCTCAGAACATATTTTTGCCCCTGCATTCAACAAAATGTCAACAAACAGTTTCATTGTATGGACAAAAAAGGAGACATTTTCAAAATATCCTCTTTTGTGTTCCACTGAGGAAAGAAAGACTAAGGGCCCTATTTTAACGACCTAAGCGCATGGTCTAAAGCACACGCCGCAAGTGCACTCAGGGCGTGTCCGAATCCACTTTTACTAGTTTAACGATGGGAAAAATGGTCGGTGCACCCGGTGCATGGTCTAAAAGGGTTGTCCTTATTCTCGTAATGAGTAATGGGTGTGTTTTGGGCGTAATGTGCAATAAACAAATCGCAGTCTCATCTCTTATTCCCTTTAAAAGCCAGCTGCACTCGCACCATGGCAGATTCGCTATTTACATGGCGGAAATAAACGGATCTGCTTGTGCGCAAGGTTAAAGCACGTGAGCAGACCATCTAGCCTACGGGATTCCACCAAAGAATTTTTATCTTTATGCATACAATAATAATTTTTTACATTGTAATTCTTTTATTTTTAATATTTGGCATGTTTGTGTGCTGCTGCGCATCCCTGTGTGTGTAACAAGCAGAGTGTACATGCGTTGTGCACTCGCCAATAAGCGCATATTACTAACGCACTCTTTAAATAACAAAAAAAATAATAATATTGTGGCATTGACTTTAGACCAGGTTTTTGTTGGTCAATGGCGTGGTCTATTTCAGTTGCCTCAAAATAGCAATGTACAAACAACGTACCTGAACACACATCATTTTCAGACCAGCATGCCCATGGGCGCACAAATGGGCGCAAATGCATTTGCTATTTAAACAACGTGGCGTAGGACATGAAAATGATAACTGCGTCAGGCTGAAACTTATGGAGTTAATATTGTGCCATAATTAAACAAACAAATCCAGCATTTTGCAAACAAACACGATCTGCTTTGCAAAGGAAAACTCGACTCGCAAACAAACAGAAAGTGATGTGCAAACACAAAGGTCAGTTTGAGCGAAAACGCAGAGGAGTAACAAATATATGTATTGCTTCACAAATATAAATAAATGAGTCTACATCATATTTCACAAATAAATACAAATCATCCTACAAATGGCATGTAACCTTTGAACAAATACCAATTCTAGTGCATACAAACGCACACCTGTCTGTTACGATTGTAAGACACTTGCCTTTTTTTATGAGATCTCTTGGGTTGATTTTCTCATAAATGTGTGCAGGCAGATTTTCTCACAAATGCAGTTGAGCAACTTCCTCTTCCAAAACAGCAGATGGCGCTTTGCCTATGGGTCAATTTACGCTAGTCTCCCAAGAGAAGCCCCGAAACATGCGGTACTACATGTAAATAAAAGCTAGTAAATAATAGAATTGTCATTTTTGGATGAACCATCACTTTAATGTACATCATATGCATTATCGTTCAAAAGTTTGGGGTAATTTTTTTAAAGAAATTAATACTATTATTCATTAATAGATTAAACTGATCAAAAGTGACAGAAAAGACATATATAATGTTGCAAAAGTTTTCTATTTCAAATAAATGCTGTTATTTTCAACTTTTTAATCATCAAAGAATCCTAAAATAAAATGCGTCACAATTTCCACAAAAATATTAAGCAGCACAATGGTTTTCAATATTGATAATAATAGATGTTTCTTGAGCACCAAATCAGCATATATTATCATTTCTAAAGGATCATGAAGACTGGAGGAATGGCTGCTGAAAATTTAGCTTTGCCATCACAGGAATAATTTTAAGCTATAATAATATTTCACAATATTACTGTATTACTGGATTTTTAATCAAATAAATACAGCCTTGGAGAGTATTAGAGACTTCATAAAAAAAAAGAAAAAAAAGAAAAAGAAAAGAAAGAAACATTAAAAAATCTTACCAACCTCAAAATTTTCATCAATGTAACAGAGAAAAGGACAAAGGCCTGTATGCTGGTATTTATTAAACACTGGTATGTCCTCTCATTGACCAGCGGCAACAGTGATATCTATCTCATTCAATTATTCTGCCCACATGGACATCTTGCTAAATCCTTTTCAATCTCATGTGCTTGATTAGTCTTCAGTTCATGCTTGATTTGCCCTTTGCTGTGCATCAACCTGGGGGCTGTTGTAATGGATAACAACACACCAATTAATCCCATCATTTTGACAATTAAATAGATTGAGTTCCATGATACCAACGGGGATTCCAGTGGGTGCCGGAGGATGGCAGTGGATGGGAGCAGTGGATTGATGCTCCCAAGAGCCTCCAGGAGACTAACACAGATAAACGCATCTGCTGCATCTCCAAACAAAGAGTTAAGAGCTAGAAAGAGTGAAACATAACATCAGTTTAATACTACATAAACTGCGCTCTAATATAATGTGACATTTTAAGAAGGGAGCTTCTCCCCTCCTGAGTTAAACTTGACTCCATTAATGTGGCTTATTAGCATGGGTCAAGTTTGATCCTTGTGGGGATAGTGTGTGTCAGTAGACTGTTTTGAAGTAGCGCAGAGGGGATATATCACAGCTTGAGTGAAGACTTAGTGTCATGGTGCTCCTGAGGGGGTCTGGATTATAGAGGAGTTCAGCTAACTTGCCCTAGCCCTTTAGCGTGACTGGGAAAAGTTCCTTGCTTTCTGTATCTACCTTTATCTCTCCATTCATAATTTCTCCATATTATATTATATATAATTTTGTTTGAAAGAGTTTGCACAGTGCCATCCAAAGAGGACACCAAGATTGAAGAAATTATGAATATATATGTGCATATATATATGCAATTTAATTCATACAAACACAGGTACTTGTTAAAAACAAGGATACTTGTCATTGAAATAATTATCAAACATAACCAAACAAATTAATTACATGATTAAAAAAATCCATGCTGTTTTGACCTCATTTCTAAGTAGTTCAAAATAAAAGCAACCTATTTTGCTTTTTTTCTGTATCAATGATCTTTCTGTGTGTTCTACTTTAGTTCAGGTTTCCCATTCATTGGCGTGCTCTCTCTCTCTCTGTTTTTTCAATGTCTTTTTCTCTTCCTGTGTCTCTCCTTTGTCTCTGCTCTTTTGCCATGTTCATGTTGGCTAAATGAGAAGTGGCAATGCACACAGACACATGTACAGCGTCTGTTCTCATTATCTTCGAGAGAACTGCCTCCTCCCTCGGCCCCAGTGGCACTGCAGTGCAATCCAAGGAAAAATGAACTGAATGCACTAAGAGAACTCATCAAATTAGAACAATCAGAAATAAACAACAAATGCAGAAGCAATATTTTAGAAAAGCAGAGACAGATTCAGTGAGAAATAGAAACAGTTTTTACATCAATCTCCCATAATTTACTAATGAATATATAGGGCCATATTTTAACGATCTAAGCGCATGGTATGAAGCGCATGGCGCAAGTGCACTTAGAGCTGTCCAAATCCACTTTTGCTAGTGTAACGACAGAAAAAATGATTGGCGCGCCAGGTGCATGGCCCAAAAGGGTTGTACCTAGTCTCTTAATGAGTCACGGGTGTGTTTTGGACGTAACGTGCAATAAACCAATCAGAGTGTCATCTCCCATTCTCTTGCTTGCACCATGGCGGATACACTATTTACATGGCGGAATTTGCAAGCGGAAAAGACTGAATGCTCCTCCAAAGAGGAATCCTTTTATTTTTAATATCTAAAAATGTTTGTGTGCCCCTGTGCGTGTAACAAGCAGTGTACATGTGTTGTGCACCCGCCTATAGGCGCATATTACTAATGTGCCCTTTAAATAACAAAAAAAAACAAACAAACAAAAAAAAACAATACTGCACCATTGACTTTAGATCAGGTTTTTGTTGGTCAGTGGCGCAGTCGTTTTCAGTTGCCTCAAAATAGCAACACGCTAACAATGCACCTGAACACACCTCATTTTCAGACCAGCATGCCCATGGGCGAACAGATGGGCATGAGTATATTTGCTATTTAAACAATGTGGCGCTGGACGTGAAAATTATAACTGTGTCTGGCTGAAACTAGCAAAAAACACTTGCGTCTCGCCTGCTGTCGCATTGCGCCGGGTGTATGATAGGGCCCCTAGTATTAAAATTAATTAATACTTTTATTCAGCAAGGATGCATTAAATTGATCAAAAGGCACACAAGTGAAAAGTAAAATAGATATTTATATTTCAAATAAATGACACTGAAGACTGTAATAATCGCTGCTAAAAATTCAACTCACCAAAAAAAAAAAATATATATATATATATATATATATATATATATATATATTGCCAAAAGTATTGGGACACCCCTCCAAATCACTGAATGTTCGAATCACGTCCATGGCCACAGGTGTATAAAATTAAGCACCTAGGAATGCAGACTGCTTCTACAAACATTTGTGAAAGAATGGGTCGCTCTCAGGAGCTCAGTGAATTCAAGCGTGGTACCGTGATAGGTCACCACCTGTGCAAAAAGTCAATTCGTGAAATTTCCTCACTACTAAATATTCCACGGTGAACTGTTAGTGGTATCATAACAAAGTGGAAGCAATTGGGAACAACAGCTACTCAGCCACGAAGTGGTAGGCCATGTAAAATCACAGAGCTGGGTCAGCGCATGCTGAGGCGCACAGTGCGCAGAAGTTGCCAACTTTCTGCAGAGTCAATATCTACAGACCTCCAAACTTCATGTGGCCTTCAGATTAGCTCAAGAACAGTGCGTAGAGAGCTTCATGGAATGGGTTTCCATGGCCGAGCAGCTGCATCCAAGCCTTACATCACCAAGTGCAATGCAAAGCACGCCGCCACTGCACTCTAGAGCAGTGGAGACGTGTTCTCTGGAGTGACGAATCACACTTCTCTGTCTGGCAATCCGATGGACGAATCTGGGTTTGGTGGTTGCCAGGAGAACAGTACTTGCCTGACTGCATTGTGCCAAGTGTAATGTTTGGTGGAGGGGGGATTATGGTGTGGGGTTGTTTTTCAGGGGTTGGGCTTGGCCCCTTAGTTCCAGTGAAAGGAACTCTTAGTGCTTCAGCATACCAAGACATTTTGGACAATTTCATGCTCCCAACTTTGTGGGAACAGTTTGGGGATGGCCCCTTCCTGTTCTAACATGACTGCGCACCAGTGCACAAAGCAAGGTCCATAAAGACATGGATGAGTGAGTTTGGTGTGGAGGAACTTGACTAGCCTGCACAGAGTCCTGACCTCAACCCGACAGAACAAACCTTTGGGATGAATTAGAGCGGAGACTGCGAGCCAAGCCTTCTCGTCCAACATCACTGCCTGACCTCACAAATGTGCTTCTATAAAATCAAATGGTCAAAATTCCCATAAACGCACTCCTAAACCTTGTGGAAAGCCTTCCTAGAAGAGTTGAAGCTGTTATAGCTGCAAAGGGTGGGCCAAGTCCATATTAAACCCTACGGATTAAGAATGGAATAAAGTTTACGTGCACGTAAAGGCAGGCGTCCCAAAACTTTTGGCAGTATAGTGTATAATATATATATATATATATATATATATATATCATCCATGCCATTCTTTCAGGTGTCAAGACTGTTCCCCATCGTAACACATGTTAGAGCTAGAGAGATCATTACATGAACATAATGAGCTTGTTAAGGAAGAGCTTAACCCATGGGCAGAGAAACAGAACATTAATCTCTTTGCTTTGGGCTAATTAGGGTAAAATCCCCATACAGAGGCATATCAGTATTGTGACCCCTGTCTCCATCCTCTCATTTAACATTCATAAATGAGCATTAAGACAATTCACAAATTGTCTGCACAGGCTTACTGCTCTATTTGCAGACCTGAGGAATGAGCTGAAACAACTATAATGTTAAAACACATGCAACACTACTTGGTGGCTGCGCTGTTTCAATAGATTCAATAAGATCGCATAATGGAAGTAAATCAATCGCCTCCATGTTTATGTCCAATAATGACAGTCTGATTTGTTCATGTAAAACAGCAGTGGGAAGCAATTGAACAAAAAATGTTGAAAAATTATACTTGCCCTAATTGAGATTGATCTTGAGAACATTTATTGATGTTATTATTGCAAAACTCTAAGATATGTAGTGCATGCTGGTCTGTCGTTAAAAACCTCTCTTATATTGATTTTGTGGTTATTGATCAAGTTATCCTAAATTGGCTTTTAAGGTCTTTTGTCCCCCCCAAATCGATACTAGAGTTCTGTTAACAGTAGTTTGTTATATTCAACATTGATTTTAAAAACATTAATGCTGAAAATCCTTTTCTTGCACTGACATAGTTTTCTGATCAATGCAGCCTTCTCCATGTTTAAAATGTAGAATTGTGTAAAGATTACTCAGTTTAGTATAACTGGCCTTTCAACACTCCCCCCCCCAAAAAAAAAAAAAAAAAATGTATATATATATAAAAGACTATACTGTGGCAGAAAATATCCAAATTTTGTCAGTACAATTAAGTCAAACCCTCCACGGATCATTTGCTTAAAACTGAAAATAAAATAAAACAAAACAAAACAAAACAAAAAATCCTGAGACGCTGGGATAGATTTTAGCATCCCTGTGACCCTACCTAGGACAAGCAGTATAGAGAATGGGTGCAAAACAAAACCAAACTAAAAATCACTCTACTCTACTGATCTACTCCGTGGCATCATTTGATTCTTAGTCAGCCTCATTTGAATGTGTGTCATATTCCGACTGGGATCACTTCACCTCTACAGAATGGCAGCTTGGCAAGTATTGCTTTCCTCTTCCCCTTTCTCTCTTCCTCACTTGTGAGACCAAGGCAGCCGTGAAATATGGTCACCAGCAAATTGAGATTCATCAGGCAGCCTGTCTTGCTCACTTGAATCTATATTCAATTCTGGAGCATCTGTTATGGCTGAGGCAGTTCAGGACACGCTGGTATTGTGAGGGTGAAATTGTGCTTGGATAAATAAACTTACAGGCATAATAAAATCCAATGAAAATATATCACAGCCTCAATAACAGTGAGAATCTTGAAATCAGTTTCTTGAAGAGAAAAGAAAAGAAAAAACTTACTGCAAGCCAGTGGCAAACAAAAAACAGGCACATCTTAGTTTGTTCATAAATATGAGAATACAAAAGAAGTATTTTAGTCGAGTTGCAACTCATGTACTATATTCTAAGAGTCATGACAGCTATATTCAACATTAATGATAGTGTTTCTTTTAAAATCAGAGAACATAAAGAACGTTTCTCTTTAATGGCTTTTAGGGTGTTGTCCTAGTTTATGCAAAAAACGCATAGAAGAAGTGTAACTGCCCATCCTCTAGAGAGCTCATCAAAGATTGAGATGCACCTCTACCGTAGGGGAGACAAACTAAATGAGCACACATACTGCTTAGGTAAGCACAAAAAGGCCCGGCCGAAAATCACGGCCGGTAGCAATGCCATTGCTAAGAGAATAGCCTCAACTTTCTGAATCCTAGAGGCGTATTCAGCACAATGCAGGCTATTAAACAAAGTCCCTCTCTGTGAAACTGGATTCCCTGTCCAGCTTTAGATACCCACAACTTTGCATGCAACTTTGCATGTATATTTATGTTACTGTTGCTGCCCTTTTGGCCAGGTCACTCTTTTAAATGAGATTTTAAATCTCAGCAAGTTTTAACCTGGTATAATGAAATGAATGTGAGACGAAACCATAATTTTATGGTTGCAACAGTGCTTTTTTCTCACGTAAGCTGAGTTTCACTAATTATAAGCATGCTATGATGTGAAAAGTGAGACAGGTTGTGTCACAAAACAAAGCAAAAGACAAACAAAGCAAGATGCCTAGCCTAGAAAAGAATTACAG